>NC_090652.1:320816555-322276297 GCF_040937935.1 Hyperolius riggenbachi
CTTCCTGCTTAGCTACACCCTATACCAGACTTCCTGCTTACAACTATACCAGACTTCTGTCTAACCAGACTTCCTGCTTACACTATGCATGACTTCCTGCTTACACTATACCAGACTTCCTGCTTACACTATACCAGACTTCCTGCTTACACTATACCAGACTTCCCTGCTCAACACTATACCAGACTTCCTGCTAACACTATACCAGACTTCCTGCTTACACTATACCAGACTTCCTGCTTAACACTATGCCATGACTTCCTGCTTACACTATACCAAGACTTCCTGCTTACACTATACCAGAACTTCCTGCTTACACTATACCAGACTTCCTGCTTACACTATACCAGACTTCCTGCTACACTATGCATGACTTCCTGCTTACACTATACCAGACTTCCTGCTACACTATGCCAGACTTCCTGCTTACACTATACCAGAACTTCCTGCTCACACTATGCCAGACTTCCTGCTTACACTATACCAGACTTCCTGCTTACACTATACCACTATACCAGACTTCCTGCTTACACTATACCAGACTTCCTGCTTACACTATACCAGACTTCCTGCTTACACTATGCCAGACTTCCTGCTCACACTATACCAGACTTCCTGCTAACACTATACCAGACTTCCTGCTTACACTATACCAGACTTCCTGCCTTAACACTATGCATGACTTCCTGCTTACACTATACCAGGACTTCTGCTTAACACTTATGCCAGACTTCCTGCTTACACTATACCAGACTTCCTGCTTACCACTATAGCCAGACTTCCTGCTTACACTATACCAGACTTCCTGCTAACACTATGCCAGACTTCCTGCTTACACTATGCATGACTTCCTGCTTACACTATGCCAGACTTCCTGCTTACACTATACCAGACTTCCTGCTTACACTATACCAGACTTCCTGCTTACACTATAGCCAGACTTCTGCTTACACTATACCAGACTTCCTGCTAACACTATACCAGACTTCCTGCTTACACTATACCAGACTTCCTGCTAACACTATGCATGACTTCCTGCTTACACTATACCAGACTTCCTGCTTACACTATACCAGACTTCCTGCTTACACTATACCAGACTTCCTGCTAACACTATGCATGACTTCCTGCTTACACTATACCAGACTTCCTGCTTACACTATGCCAGACTTCCAATCTTACACTATACCAGACTTCCTGCTACACACTATGCCAGACTTCCTGCTAACACTATGCATGACTTCCTGCTTACACTATGCCAGACCTTCCTGCTTACACTATAGCCAGACTTCCTGCTTACACTATACCAGACTTCCTGCTAACACTATGCATGACTTCCTGCTTACACTATACCAGACTTCCTGCTCACACTATGCCAGACTTCCTGCTTACACTATACAGACTTCTGCTTACACTATACCAGACTTCCTGCTAACACTATGCATGACTTCCCTGCTTACACTATACCAGACTTCCTGCTTACACTATGCCAGACTTCCTGCTTACACTATGCATGACTTCCTGCTTACACTATGCCAGACTTCCTGCTTACACTATACCAGACTTCCTGCTTACACTATACCAGACTTCCTGCTCACACTATGCAGACTTCCTGCTTACACTATACCAGACTTCCTGCTTACACTATACCAGACTTCCTGCTTACACTATACCAGACTTCCTGCTAACACTATGCATGACTTCCTGCTTACACTATACCAGACTTCCTGCTTACACTATGCCAGACTTCCAACTTACACTATACCAGACTTCCTGCTCACACTATGCCAGACTTCCTGCTTACACTATGCATGACTTCCTGCTTACACTATGCCAGACTTCCTGCTTACACTATACCAGACTTCCTGCTTACACTATACCAGACCTTCCTGCTAACACTATGCCAGACTTCCTGCCTCACACTATACCCAGACTTCCTGCTAACACTATACCAGACTTCCTGCTAACACTATACCAGACTTCCTGCTAACACTATGCATGACTTCCTGCTTACACTATGCCCAGACTTCCTGCTTACACTATACCAGACTTCCTGCTTACACTATACCAGACTTCCTGCTTACACTATACCAGACTTCCTGCTAACACTATGCATGACTTCCTGCTTACACTATACCAGACTTCCTGCTAACACTATGCATGACTTCCTGCTTACACTATACCAGACTTCCTGCTCACACTATGCCAGACTTCCTGCTTACACTATACCAGACTTCCTGCTTACACTATACCAGACTTCCTGCTTACACTATACCAGACTTCCTGCTAACACTATGCATGACTTCCCTGCTTTACACTATACCAGACTTCCTGCTTACACTATGCCAGACTTCCAACTTACACTATACCAGACTTCCTGCTCACACTATGCCAGACTTCCTGCTTACACTATGCATGACTTCCTGCTTACACTATGCCAGACTTCCTGCTTACACTATACCAGACTTCCTGCTTACACTATACCAGACTTCCTGCTAACACTATGCATGACTTCCTGCTTACACTATACCAGACTTCCTGCTCACACTATGCCAGACTTCCTGCTTACACTATACCAGACTTCCTGCTAACACTATACCAGACTTCCTGCTAACACTATGCATGACTTCCTGCTTACACTATACCAGACTTCCTGCTCACACTATGCCAGACTTCCTGCTTACACTATACCAGACTTCCTGCTTACACTATACCAGACTTCCTGCTAACACTATGCATGACTTCCTGCTTACACTATACCAGACTTCCTGCTTACACTATACCAGACTTCCTGCTTACACTATACCAGACTTCCTGCTTACACTATACCAGACTTCCTGCTTACACTATACCAGACTTCCTGCTTACACTATGCCAGACTTCCAACTTACACTATACCAGACTTCCTGCTCACACTATGCCAGACTTCCTGCTTACACTATGCATGACTTCCTGCTTACACTATGCCAGACTTCCTGCTTACACTATACCAGACTTCCTGCTTACACTATACCAGACTTCCTGCTTACACTATACCAGACTTCCTGCTAACACTATACCAGACTTCCTGCTAACACTATACCAGACTTCCTGCTAACACTATGCATGACTTCCTGCTTACACTATACCAGACTTCCTGCTTACACTATACCAGACTTCCTGCTTACACTATACCAGACTTCCTGCTTACACTATACCAGACTTCCTGCTTACACTATACCAGACTTCCTGCTAACACTATGCATGACTTCCTGCTTACACTATACCAGACTTCCTGCTCACACTATGCCAGACTTCCTGCTTACACTATACCAGACTTCCTGCTTACACTATACCAGACTTCCTGCTTACACTATACCAGACTTCCTGCTAACACTATGCATGACTTCCTGCTTACACTATACCAGACTTCCTGCTAACACTATGCATGACTTCCTGCTTACACTATACCAGACTTCCTGCTCACACTATGCCAGACTTCCTGCTTACACTATACCAGACTTCCTGCTTACACTATACCAGACTTCCTGCTTACACTATACCAGACTTCCTGCTAACACTATGCATGACTTCCTGCTTACACTATACCAGACTTCCTGCTTACACTATGCCAGACTTCCAACTTACACTATACCAGACTTCCTGCTCACACTATGCCAGACTTCCTGCTTACACTATGCATGACTTCCTGCTTACACTATGCCAGACTTCCTGCTTACACTATACCAGACTTCCTGCTTACACTATACCAGACTTCCTGCTAACACTATGCCAGACTTCCTGCTCACACTATACCAGACTTCCTGCTAACACTATACCAGACTTCCTGCTAACACTTTACCAGACTTCCTGCTAACACTATGCATGACTTCCTGCTTACACTATGCCAGACTTCCTGCTTACACTATACCAGACTTCCTGCTTACACTATACCAGACTTCCTGCTTACACTATACCAGACTTCCTGCTAACACTATGCATGACTTCCTGCTTACACTATACCAGACTTCCTGCTAACACTATGCATGACTTCCTGCTTACACTATACCAGACTTCCTGCTCACACTATGCCAGACTTCCTGCTTACACTATACCAGACTTCCTGCTTACACTATACCAGACTTCCTGCTTACACTATACCAGACTTCCTGCTAACACTATGCATGACTTCCTGCTTACACTATACCAGACTTCCTGCTTACACTATGCCAGACTTCCAACTTACACTATACCAGACTTCCTGCTCACACTATGCCAGACTTCCTGCTTACACTATGCATGACTTCCTGCTTACACTATGCCAGACTTCCTGCTTACACTATACCAGACTTCCTGCTTACACTATACCAGACTTCCTGCTAACACTATGCATGACTTCCTGCTTACACTATACCAGACTTCCTGCTCACACTATGCCAGACTTCCTGCTTACACTATACCAGACTTCCTGCTTACACTATACCAGACTTCTTGCTAACACTATGCCAGACTTCCTGCTCACACTATACCAGACTTCCTGCTAACACTATACCAGACTTCCTGCTAACACTATACCAGACTTCCTGCTAACACTATGGCAGACTTCCAACTTACACTATACCAGACTTCCTGCTTACACTATACCAGACTTCCTGCTTACACTATGCCAGACTTCCTGCTTACACTATACCAGACTTCCTGCTCACACTATGCCAGACTTCCTGCTAACACTATGCCAGACTTCCTGCTCACACTATGCCAGACTTCCTGCTAACACTATGCATGACTTCCTGCTTACACTATGCCAGACTTCCTGCTTACAATATACCAGACTTCCTGCTTACACTATACCAGACTTCCTGCTAACACTATGCATGACTTCCTGCTTACACTATGCCAGACTTCCTGCTAACACTATACCAGACTTCCAACTTACACTATACCAGACTTCCTGCTCACACTATGCATGACTTCCTGCTAACACTATACCAGACTTCCTGCTAACACTATGGCAGACTTCCAACTTACACTATACCAGACTTCCTGCTCACACTATGCCAGACTTCCTGCTTACACTATGCATGACTTCCTGCTTACACTATGCCAGACTTCCTGCTTACACTATACCAGACTTCCTGCTTACACTATACCAGACTTCCTGCTTACACTATACCAGACTTCCTGCTAACACTATGCATGACTTCCTGCTTACACTATACCAGACTTCCTGCTCACACTATGCCAGACTTCCTGCTTACACTATACCAGACTTCCTGCTTACACTATGCATGACTTCCTGCTTACACTATGCCAGACTTCCTGCTTACACTATACCAGACTTCCTGCTTACACTATACCAGACTTCCTGCTAACACTATACCAGACTTCCTGCTAACACTATACCAGACTTCCTGCTAACACTATGCATGACTTCCTGCTTACACTATACCAGACTTCCTGCTTACACTATGCCAGACTTCCAACTTACACTATACCAGACTTCCTGCTCACACTATGCCAGACTTCCTGCTTACACTATGCATGACTTCCTGCTTACACTATGCCAGACTTCCTGCTTACACTATACCAGACTTCCTGCTTACACTATACCAGACTTCCTGCTAACACTATGCATGACTTCCTGCTTACACTATGCCAGACTTCCTGCTAACACTATACCAGACTTCCTGCTTACACTATGCCAGACTTCCTGCTTACACTATACCAGACTTCCTGCTTACACTATGCCAGACTTCCTGCTTACACTATACCAGACTTCCTGCTCACACTATGCCAGACTTCCTGCTAACACTATGCCAGACTTCCTGCTCACACTATGCCAGACTTCCTGCTAACACTATGCATGACTTCCTGCTTACACTATGCCAGACTTCCTGCTTACACTATACCAGACTTCCTGCTTACACTATACCAGACTTCCTGCTAACACTATGCATGACTTCCTGCTTACACTATGCCAGACTTCCTGCTAACACTATACCAGACTTCCTGCTAACACTATACCAGACTTCCTGCTAACACTATGGCAGACTTCCAACTTACACTATACCAGACTTCCTGCTTACACTATGCCAGACTTCCTGCTCACACTATACCAGACTTCCTGCTAACACTATACCAGACTTCCTGCTAACACTATACCAGACTTCCTGCTAACACTATGGCAGACTTCCAACTTACACTATACCAGACTTCCTGCTTACACTATGCCAGACTTCCTGCTCACACTATGCCAGACTTCCTGCTTACACTATACCAGACTTCCTGCTTACACTATGCATGACTTCCTGCTTACACTGCTGTAACGAGAAAGGGAATAGGAGTGCAGCTAAGGCTAGACAGGTACTGGTGGTAGGGGATTCAATTATTAGGCGCACAGACAGGGTAATCTGTCGAAGAAACCGTGAATGCCGTACAGTCTGTTGCCTCCCGGGTGCTCGGGTTCGGCATATAGCGGAAAGAATTGACAGATTATTGGGTGGGGCTGGGGAAGACCCGGCTGTCATGGTACACATTGGCACCAATGACAAAGTTAGTGGGAGATGGAAGGTCCTCAAAAATGATTTTCAGGTACTTGGAGATAAACTTAAAGCAAGGACCTCCAAGGTGGTGTTCTCTGAAATACTGCCAGTGCCACGTGCTACATCTGAGAGACAAAGGGAGCTTAGGGAGTTAAATAAGTGGCTGAGAAATTGGTGTAGGAAGGAAGGGTTTGGGTTCCTGGAGAACTGGGCAGACTTTGCAGTCGGCTACAGGTTCTACAGCAGGGACGGGCTGCACCTTAATGGGGAGGGTGCAGCTGCATTGGGGGAGAAGATGGCTAAACGGTTGGAGGAGATTTTAAACTAGGATCTGGGGGGAGGCGGGAGGATAAAGTCTCAACATATAGACAAGATAAGGTAAAAAGACAGTGGGAGCCTAACATTATGGGGGGTGGAGAGGGGGGTGGGGACAGTGTAAAGATTAAGGAGGTTGGTAAAACTTCAAGTAGCCCATTTCAGGTAAACAAAATTGGTAAATGTGGTGGTAAAAATATAAAGTGCATGATAACCAATGCTCGGAGCCTTGCAAATAAAATAGATGAACTAGAGTTCATTCTGAATGACAAAGGCTATGACATTGTGGGAATAACCGAGACATGGATGGATGAAAGTCATGACTGGATAGCCAATTTAAAAGGATACAATGTGTTCAGGAGGGATAGAACAGGGAAAAAAGGTGGAGGGGTTTGTCTCTTTGTTAAGAATTCTTTTACAGCTGTCCTCAACGATGAGATGGAGGAAGATTGCGAAGATGTGGAGTCCGTTTGGGTAAATATTCATGGTGGAAATAAAAGTTGCCAATTGCTTATTGGGGTATGCTACAGACCACCTCATATTAATGAAGCTGCAGAACTGCAATTACTACAGCAAATTGAAAAAGCGGCAAGTAAAAATGAGGTCATAGTTATGGGCGACTTCAACTTTCCAGACATTGACTGGGGTATTGAGGCTACCCATTCTGGTAAAAGCAGCAGATTTCTGGCAGCACTACAGGACAATTACTTGACTCAAATGGTAACGGAACCAACTAGGGGGAATGCGTTACTGGATCTGATCATTTCGAATAGACCAGATAATGTATCAAATGTGCAGGTTCAAGAACATTTGGGAAATAGTGATCACAACATGATAACGTTTGATCTGGTGACTGATAGGCCACGGGGCAGCGGGACCACTAAAACTATGAATTTTAGAAAAGCAAAGTTCAATCAAATCAGGCAGGCACTAAGTTTGGTGAACTGGGATAATATACTACAAGGGGAGGACACTGAAGGGAAATGGCAAGCTTTTAAACGTATTCTCAATCAATATTGTAGTATGTATATCCCATATGGAAACAAAATGTCTAGGAATAAAAAAAGGCCTCTATGGATGAATAGAAAGGTTAAAGATAAAATGAAGAGGAAAAAGAATGCCTATAAGGTCCTAAAACAGGAGGGGACCGAGGCTGCACTAAGCAATTATAAGGAGTGCAATAAAAATTGTAAAAAAGAAATTAGGCTGGCAAAGATCGAAGCTGAAAATCAAATCGCTAGGGATATCAAATCTAACCCAAAAAAGTTTTACAAGTACATCAACTCTAAAAAAAGAAAGGTTGACTGTATAGGACTCCTAAAGGATGAGGGTGGGAACTCAATGGTGGATGACCAAGGTAAGGCAGAGTTATTAAATGCTTTCTTTGCTTCTGTCTTTACAAAGGAAACAGCACTGTTGCAAATTACAGAGGCGGAAGAGTCTCAATCTTCTAACTGTAATATTAAATACTTAACGCAGGAAGAAGTGAAGGCAAGACTAAATAAATTAAAAATAGACAAGGCACCTGGCCCGGATGGCATGCATCCTCGGGTCCTAAGGGAATTAAGTTCAGTTATAGATAGACCCCTTTATCTTATCTTTTGTGACTCTCTTGCAACTGGCAGAGTCCCAGTGGATTGGCGTACAGCCCACGTTTTCCCATTATTTAAGAAGGGCAAAAAATCAGATCCAGGAAATTATAGACCTGTAAGCTTAACATCAGTTGTATGCAAACTATTTGAGGGGTTACTAAGAGATACTATACATGACTTCATAGTAGAAAATAATCTTATTTCTCAGCATCAACATGGGTTTACTAAAGACAGGTCCTGTTTGACTAACATGCTCAGCTTTTATGAGGTAGTGAATGCTAATATGGATATTGGGAATGCTGTAGATGTGATATACTTAGACTTTGCTAAGGCATTCGACACTGTTCCCCACAAAAGTCTGGTGCAAAAGATGAGGATGCAAGGACTGGGGAAGAGTCTGTGTGCTTGGATAGGGAACTGGCTAATGGACAGAAAACAAAGAGTTGTGGTCAATGGATCATACTCAAAATGGGAGACTGTTAGCAGTGGGGTCCCACAGGGGTCTGTACTGGGTCCAGTGCTCTTCAATTTATTTATTAATGACCTAGTGGATACAGTAGTGAGCAATGTTGCTATTTTTGCAGATGATACAAAATTGTGCAGAATCATCAACTCTAAGGAAGATAGTGTTATATTGCAACAGGATCTGGATAGGATGGCTATATGGGCACATACATGGCAGATGAAATTCAATGTTGACAAATGTAAAGTCATGCATTTTGGTCGTACCAATGGTCTAACACCATACAAAATAAATGGGATACAGTTGGGGACATCAAACTTGGAGAAGGACTTAGGAGTACTCATCGACAACAAGTTAAATAATCGTACTCAATGCCAAGCCGCTGCAGCTAAAGCTAACAAAATTTTGGGATGCATTAAAAGGGAAATAAAAACTCGAGATGCTAGCATAATATTGCCCCTGTTTAACTCTCTAGTAAGGCCACATCTGGAATATGGAATTCAGTTCTGGGCACCACATTACAAAAAAGATATTGCAGTTTTAGAGCAGGTGCAGAGACGAGCAACAAAATTGATACGTGGGATGGAAGGTCTCACTTACCAAGAAAGGTTAGATAAACTGGGTTTATTTAGTCTAGAGAAAAGACGCCTTAGAGGAGATCTAATTAATTAACATGTATAAATACATCAGAGGGCAATATAATAGCTTGGCGGATGAGCTTTTTGTCCCTAGGCCTTCTCAAAGGACTAGAGGACATGATCTGCGCATGGAGGAAAAACGTTTTAGCCATTTATTTAGGAAAGGGTTCTTTACAGTAAGAGTGATTAAGATGTGGAATGCATTGCCACAGGAAGTCGTTATGGCAAACTCTATACCTGCATTTAAAGGGGGCTTAGATGCTTTCCTTGCGTTGAATGACATCCATGGCTACAATTACTAGGTAATGCCAATGATGTTAATCCAGGGATTTTATGATCAACAGGGATATGTGAGGGAGCAGGCTGGAGTTGTACTTTGTACTGGTTGAACTCGATGGACGTATGTCTTTTTTCAACCAAAGTAACTATGTAACTATGTAACTATGTAACTATGCCAGACTTCCTGCTTACACTATACCAGACTTCCTGCTTACACTATGCCAGACTTCCTGCTAACACTATGCCAGACTTCCTGCTAACACTATACCAGACTTCCTGCTTACACTATGCATGACTTCCTGCTTACACTATGCCAGACTTCCAACTTACACTATACCAGACTTCCTGCTCACACTATGCATGACTTCCTGCTTACACTATACCAGACTTCCTGCTTACACTATGCCAGACTTCCTGCTTACACTATACCAGACTTCCTGCTTACACTATGCCAGACTTCCTGCTAACACTATACCAGACTTCCTGCTAACACTATGCCAGACTTCCTGCTCACACTATGCCAGACTTCCTGCTAACACTATGGCAGACTTCCAACTTACACTATACCAGACTTCCTGCTTACACTATACCAGACTTCCTGCTAACACTATGCATGACTTCCAACTTACACTATACCAGACTTCCTGCTCACACTATGCATGACTTCCTGCTTACACTATACCAGACTTCCTGCTTACACTATGCCAGACTTCCTGCTTACACTATACCAGACTTCCTGCTTACACTATGCATGACTTCCTGCTTACACTATGCCAGACTTCCTGCTTACACTATACCAGACTTCCTGCTTACACTATGCCAGACTTCCTGCTAACACTATGCATGACTTCCTGCTTACACTATACCAGACTTCCTGCTTACACTATACCAGACTTCCTGCTTACACTATGCCAGACTTCCTGCTTACACTATACCAGACTTCCTGCTAACACTATGGCAGACTTCCAACTTACACTATACCAGACTTCCTGCTCACACTATGCATGACTTCCTGCTTACACTATACCAGACTTCCTGCTAACACTATGGCAGACTTCCAACTTACACTATACCAGACTTCCTGCTCACACTATGCCAGACTTCCTGCTTACACTATGCCAGACTTCCTGCTTACACTATGCCAGACTTCCTGCTTACACTATACCAGACTTCCTGCTTACACTATGCATGACTTCCTGCTTACACTATACCAGACTTCCTGCTTACACTATGCCAGACTTCCTGCTTACACTATACCAGACTTCCTGCTAACACTATGGCAGACTTCCAACTTACACTATACCAGACTTCCTGCTCACACTATGCATGACTTCCTGCTTACACTATACCAGACTTCCTGCTAACACTATGGCAGACTTCCAACTTACACTATACCAGACTTCCTGCTCACACTATGCCAGACTTCCTGCTAACACTATGCATGACTTCCTGCTTACACTATACCAGACTTCCTGCTCACACTATGCCAGACTTCCTGCTTACACTATACCAGACTTCCTGCTAACACTATGGCAGACTTCCAACTTACACTATACCAGACTTCCTGCTCACACTATGCCAGACTTCCTGCTTACACTATGCATGACTTCCTGCTTACACTATGCCAGACTTCCTGCTTACACTATACCAGACTTCCTGCTTACACTATACCAGACTTCCTGCTAACACTATACCAGACTTCCTGCTAACACTATACCAGACTTCCTGCTAACACTATGGCAGACTTCCAACTTACACTATACCAGACTTCCTGCTTACACTATGCCAGACTTCCTGCTCACACTATGCCAGACTTCCTGCTTACACTATACCAGACTTCCTGCTTACACTATGCATGACTTCCTGCTTACACTATGCCAGACTTCCTGCTTACACTATACCAGACTTCCTGCTTACACTATGCCAGACTTCCTGCTAACACTATGCCAGACTTCCTGCTAACACTATACCAGACTTCCTGCTTACACTATGCATGACTTCCTGCTTACACTATGCCAGACTTCCAACTTACACTATACCAGACTTCCTGCTCACACTATGCATGACTTCCAACTTACACTATACCAGACTTCCTGCTCACACTATGCATGACTTCCTGCTTACACTATGCCAGACTTCCTGCTTACACTATACCAGACTTCCTGCTTACACTATACCAGACTTCCTGCTAACACTATACCAGACTTCCTGCTAACACTATACCAGACTTCCTGCTAACACTATGGCAGACTTCCAACTTACACTATACCAGACTTCCTGCTTACACTATGCCAGACTTTCTGCTAACACTATGCCAGACTTCCTGCTAACACTATACCAGACTTCCTGCTTACACTATGCATGACTTCCTGCTTACACTATGCCAGACTTCCTGCTTACACTATACCAGACTTCCTGCTTACACTATGCCAGACTTCCTGCTTACACTATACCAGACTTCCTGCTTACACTATACCAGACTTCCTGCTAACACTATACCAGACTTCCTGCTAACACTATACCAGACTTCCTGCTAACACTATGGCAGACTTCCAACTTACACTATACCAGACTTCCTGCTCACACTATGCATGACTTCCTGCTAACACTATACCAGACTTCCTGCTAACACTATGGCAGACTTCCAACTTACACTATACCAGACTTCCTGCTCACACTATGCCAGACTTCCTGCTAACACTATGCATGACTTCCTGCTTACACTATGCCAGACTTCCTGCTTACACTATACCAGACTTCCTGCTTACACTATACCAGACTTCCTGCTAACACTATGCATGACTTCCTGCTTACACTATGCCAGACTTCCTGCTAACACTATACCAGACTTCCTGCTAACACTATACCAGACTTCCTGCTAACACTATGGCAGACTTCCAACTTACACTATACCAGACTTCCTGCTTACACTATGCCAGACTTCCTGCTCACACTATACCAGACTTCCTGCTAACACTATACCAGACTTCCTGCTAACACTATACCAGACTTCCTGCTAACACTATGGCAGACTTCCAACTTACACTATACCAGACTTCCTGCTTACACTATGCCAGACTTCCTGCTCACACTATGCCAGACTTCCTGCTTACACTATACCAGACTTCCTGCTTACACTATGCATGACTTCCTGCTTACACTATGCCAGACTTCCTGCTTACACTATACCAGACTTCCTGCTTACACTATGCCAGACTTCCTGCTAACACTATGCCAGACTTCCTGCTAACACTATACCAGACTTCCTGCTTACACTATGCATGACTTCCTGCTTACACTATGCCAGACTTCCAACTTACACTATACCAGACTTCCTGCTCACACTATGCATGACTTCCTGCTTACACTATACCAGACTTCCTGCTTACACTATGCCAGACTTCCTGCTTACACTATACCAGACTTCCTGCTTACACTATGCCAGACTTCCTGCTAACACTATACCAGACTTCCTGCTAACACTATGCCAGACTTCCTGCTCACACTATGCCAGACTTCCTGCTAACACTATGCCAGACTTCCTGCTAACACTATACCAGACTTCCTGCTTACACTATGCATGACTTCCTGCTTACACTATGCCAGACTTCCTGCTTACACTATACCAGACTTCCTGCTTACACTATGCCAGACTTCCTGCTTACACTATACCAGACTTCCTGCTTACACTATGCATGACTTCCTGCTTACACTATGCCAGACTTCCTGCTAACACTATGCCAGACTTCCTGCTAACACTATGGCAGACTTCCAACTTACACTATACCAGACTTCCTGCTCACACTATGCATGACTTCCTGCTTACACTATGCCAGACTTCCTGCTTACACTATACCAGACTTCCTGCTTACACTATACCAGACTTCCTGCTAACACTATACCAGACTTCCTGCTAACACTATACCAGACTTCCTGCTAACACTATGGCAGACTTCCAACTTACACTATACCAGACTTCCTGCTCACACTATGCATGACTTCCTGCTAACACTATACCAGACTTCCTGCTAACACTATGGCAGACTTCCAACTTACACTATACCAGACTTCCTGCTCACACTATGCCAGACTTCCTGCTAACACTATGCCAGACTTCCTGCTAACACTATACCAGACTTCCTGCTTACACTATACCAGACTTCCTGCTCACACTATGCATGACTTCCTGCTTACACTATGCCAGACTTCCTGCTTACACTATACCAGACTTCCTGCTTACACTATACCAGACTTCCTGCTTACACTATACCAGACTTCCTGCTTACACTATGCATGACTTCCTGCTTACACTATGCCAGACTTCCTGCTTACACTATACCAGACTTCCTGCTTACACTATACCAGACTTCCTGCTAACACTATGCATGACTTCCTGCTTACACTATACCAGACTTCCTGCTCACACTATGCATGACTTCCTGCTTACACTATACCAGACTTCCTGCTTACACTATACCAGACTTCCTGCTAACACTATACCAGACTTCCTGCTAACACTATACCAGACTTCCTGCTAACACTATGGCAGACTTCCAACTTACACTATACCAGACTTCCTGCTCACACTATGCATGACTTCCTGCTTACACTATACCAGACTTCCTGCTTACACTATGCCAGACTTCCTGCTTACACTATACCAGACTTCCTGCTTACACTATACCAGACTTCCTGCTAACACTATACCAGACGTCCTGCTAACACTATACCAGACTTCCTGCTAACACTATGGCAGACTTCCAACTTACACTATACCAGACTTCCTGCTTACACTATGCCAGACTTCCTGCTTACACTATACCAGACTTCCTGCTTACACTATGCATGACTTCCTGCTTACACTATGCCAGACTTCCTGCTTACACTATACCAGACTTCCTGCTTACACTATACCAGACTTCCTGCTAACACTATACCAGACTTCCTGCTAACACTATACCAGACTTCCTGCTACCACTATGGCAGACTTCCAACTTACACTATACCAGACTTCCTGCTCACACTATGCATGACTTCCTGCTTACACTATACCAGACTTCCTGCTTACACTATACCAGACTTCCTGCTTACACTATGCATGACTTCCTGCTTACACTATGCCAGACTTCCTGCTTACACTATACCAGACTTCCTGCTTACACTATACCAGACTTCCTGCTAACACTATACCAGACTTCCTGCTAACACTATACCAGACTTCCTGCTAACACTATGGCAGACTTCCAACTTACACTATACCAGACTTCCTGCTCACACTATGCATGACTTCCTGCTTACACTATACCAGACTTCCTGCTTACACTATACCAGACTTCCTGCTTACACTATACCAGACTTCCTGCTTACACTATGCCAGACTTCCTGCTAACACTATGCCAGACTTCCTGCTAACACTATGGCAGACTTCCAACTTACACTATACCAGACTTCCTGCTCACACTATGCATGACTTCCTGCTTACACTATGCCAGACTTCCTGCTAACACTATACCAGACTTCCTGCTAACACTATGGCAGACTTCCAACTTACACTATACCAGACTTCCTGCTCACACTATGCATGACTTCCTGCTAACACTATACCAGACTTCCTGCTAACACTATGGCAGACTTCCAACTTACACTATACCAGACTTCCTGCTCACACTATGCCAGACTTCCTGCTAACACTATGCATGACTTCCTGCTTACACTATGCCAGACTTCCTGCTTACACTATACCAGACTTCCTGCTTACACTATACCAGACTTCCTGCTAACACTATGCATGACTTCCTGCTTACACTATGCCAGACTTCCTGCTAACACTATACCAGACTTCCTGCTAACACTATACCAGACTTCCTGCTAACACTATGGCAGACTTCCAACTTACACTATACCAGACTTCCTGCTTACACTATGCCAGACTTCCTGCTCACACTATACCAGACTTCCTGCTAACACTATACCAGACTTCCTGCTAACACTATACCAGACTTCCTGCTAACACTATGGCAGACTTCCAACTTACACTATACCAGACTTCCTGCTTACACTATGCCAGACTTCCTGCTCACACTATGCCAGACTTCCTGCTTACACTATACCAGACTTCCTGCTTACACTATGCATGACTTCCTGCTTACACTATGCCAGACTTCCTGCTTACACTATACCAGACTTCCTGCTTACACTATGCCAGACTTCCTGCTAACACTATGCCAGACTTCCTGCTAACACTATACCAGACTTCCTGCTTACACTATGCATGACTTCCTGCTTACACTATGCCAGACTTCCAACTTACACTATACCAGACTTCCTGCTCACACTATGCATGACTTCCTGCTTACACTATACCAGACTTCCTGCTTACACTATGCCAGACTTCCTGCTTACACTATACCAGACTTCCTGCTTACACTATGCCAGACTTCCTGCTAACACTATACCAGACTTCCTGCTAACACTATGCCAGACTTCCTGCTCACACTATGCCAGACTTCCTGCTAACACTATGCCAGACTTCCTGCTAACACTATACCAGACTTCCTGCTTACACTATGCATGACTTCCTGCTTACACTATGCCAGACTTCCTGCTTACACTATACCAGACTTCCTGCTTACACTATGCCAGACTTCCTGCTTACACTATACCAGACTTCCTGCTTACACTATGCATGACTTCCTGCTTACACTATGCCAGACTTCCTGCTAACACTATGCCAGACTTCCTGCTAACACTATGGCAGACTTCCAACTTACACTATACCAGACTTCCTGCTCACACTATGCATGACTTCCTGCTTACACTATGCCAGACTTCCTGCTTACACTATACCAGACTTCCTGCTTACACTATACCAGACTTCCTGCTAACACTATACCAGACTTCCTGCTAACACTATACCAGACTTCCTGCTAACACTATGGCAGACTTCCAACTTACACTATACCAGACTTCCTGCTCACACTATGCATGACTTCCTGCTAACACTATACCAGACTTCCTGCTAACACTATGGCAGACTTCCAACTTACACTATACCAGACTTCCTGCTCACACTATGCCAGACTTCCTGCTAACACTATGCCAGACTTCCTGCTAACACTATACCAGACTTCCTGCTTACACTATACCAGACTTCCTGCTCACACTATGCATGACTTCCTGCTTACACTATGCCAGACTTCCTGCTTACACTATACCAGACTTCCTGCTTACACTATACCAGACTTCCTGCTTACACTATACCAGACTTCCTGCTTACACTATGCATGACTTCCTGCTTACACTATGCCAGACTTCCTGCTTACACTATACCAGACTTCCTGCTTACACTATACCAGACTTCCTGCTAACACTATGCATGACTTCCTGCTTACACTATACCAGACTTCCTGCTCACACTATGCATGACTTCCTGCTTACACTATACCAGACTTCCTGCTTACACTATACCAGACTTCCTGCTAACACTATACCAGACTTCCTGCTAACACTATACCAGACTTCCTGCTAACACTATGGCAGACTTCCAACTTACACTATACCAGACTTCCTGCTCACACTATGCATGACTTCCTGCTTACACTATACCAGACTTCCTGCTTACACTATGCCAGACTTCCTGCTTACACTATACCAGACTTCCTGCTTACACTATACCAGACTTCCTGCTAACACTATACCAGACTTCCTGCTAACACTATACCAGACTTCCTGCTAACACTATGGCAGACTTCCAACTTACACTATACCAGACTTCCTGCTTACACTATGCCAGACTTCCTGCTTACACTATACCAGACTTCCTGCTTACACTATGCATGACTTCCTGCTTACACTATGCCAGACTTCCTGCTTACACTATACCAGACTTCCTGCTTACACTATACCAGACTTCCTGCTAACACTATACCAGACTTCCTGCTAACACTATACCAGACTTCCTGCTACCACTATGGCAGACTTCCAACTTACACTATACCAGACTTCCTGCTCACACTATGCATGACTTCCTGCTTACACTATACCAGACTTCCTGCTTACACTATACCAGACTTCCTGCTTACACTATGCATGACTTCCTGCTTACACTATGCCAGACTTCCTGCTTACACTATACCAGACTTCCTGCTTACACTATACCAGACTTCCTGCTAACACTATACCAGACTTCCTGCTAACACTATACCAGACTTCCTGCTAACACTATGGCAGACTTCCAACTTACACTATACCAGACTTCCTGCTCACACTATGCATGACTTCCTGCTTACACTATACCAGACTTCCTGCTTACACTATACCAGACTTCCTGCTTACACTATACCAGACTTCCTGCTTACACTATGCCAGACTTCCTGCTAACACTATGCCAGACTTCCTGCTAACACTATGGCAGACTTCCAACTTACACTATACCAGACTTCCTGCTCACACTATGCATGACTTCCTGCTTACACTATGCCAGACTTCCTGCTAACACTATACCAGACTTCCTGCTAACACTATGGCAGACTTCCAACTTACACTATACCAGACTTCCTGCTCACACTATGCATGACTTCCTGCTTACACTATACCAGACTTCCTGCTTACACTATGCCAGACTTCCTGCTTACACTATACCAGACTTCCTGCTTACACTATGCCAGACTTCCTGCTTACACTATACCAGACTTCCTGCTTACACTATGCCAGACTTCCTGCTAACACTATACCAGACTTCCTGCTAACACTATGCCAGACTTCCTGCTAACACTATACCAGACTTCCTGCTTACACTATACCAGACTTCCTGCTTACACTATACCAGACTTCCTGCTAACACTATACCAGACTTCCTGCTAACACTATGCCAGACTTCCTGCTAACACTATGGCAGACTTCCAACTTACACTATACCAGACTTCCTGCTCACACTATGCATGACTTCCTGCTTACACTATGCCAGACTTCCTGCTAACACTATGGCAGACTTCCAACTTACACTATACCAGACTTCCTGCTCACACTATGCATGACTTCCTGCTTACACTATGCCAGACTTCCTGCTTACACTATACCAGACTTCCTGCTTACACTATACCAGACTTCCTGCTTACACTATGCCAGACTTCCTGCTTACACTATACCAGACTTCCTGCTTACACTATGCATGACTTCCTGCTTACACTATGCCAGACTTCCTGCTTACACTATACCAGACTTCCTGCTTACACTATGCCAGACTTCCTGCTTACACTATGCCAGACTTCCTGCTAACACTATGGCAGACTTCCAACTTACACTATACCAGACTTCCTGCTCACACTATGCATGACTTCCTGCTTACACTATGCCAGACTTCCTGCTTACACTATGCCAGACTTCCTGCTTACACTATACCAGACTTCCTGCTTACACTATGCATGACTTCCTGCTTACACTATGCCAGACTTCCTGCTTACACTATACCAGACTTCCTGCTTACACTATACCAGACTTCCTGCTTACACTATACCAGACTTCCTGCTCACACTATGCATGACTTCCTGCTTACACTATGCCAGACTTCCTGCTAACACTATGGCAGACTTCCAACTTACACTATACCAGACTTCCTGCTCACACTATGCATGACTTCCTGCTTACACTATGCCAGACTTCCTGCTAACACTATGGCAGACTTCCAACTTACACTATACCAGACTTCCTGCTCACACTATGCATGACTTCCTGCTTACACTATACCAGACTTCCTGCTTACACTATGCCAGACTTCCTGCTTACACTATACCAGACTTCCTGCTTACACTATGCCAGACTTCCTGCTAACACTATACCAGACTTCCTGCTAACACTATGCCAGACTTCCTGCTCACACTATGCCAGACTTCCTGCTAACACTATACCAGACTTCCTGCTTACACTATACCAGACTTCCTGCTTACACTATGCCAGACTTCCTGCTAACACTATACCAGACTTCCTGCTTACACTATACCAGACTTCCTGCTTACACTATACCAGACTTCCTGCTCACACTATGCATGACTTCCTGCTTACACTATGCCAGACTTCCTGCTAACACTATGGCAGACTTCCAACTTACACTATACCAGACTTCCTGCTCACACTATGCATGACTTCCTGCTTACACTATACCAGACTTCCTGCTTACACTATGCCAGACTTCCTGCTTACACTATACCAGACTTCCTGCTAACACTATGCCAGACTTCCTGCTCACACTATGCCAGACTTCCTGCTAACACTATGCCAGACTTCCTGCTAACACTATACCAGACTTCCTGCTTACACTATACCAGACTTTCTGCTTACACTATGCCAGACTTCCTGCTAACACTATACCAGACTTCCTGCTTACACTATACCAGACTTCCTGCTTACACTATACCAGACTTCCTGCTCACACTATGCATGACTTCCTGCTTACACTATGCCAGACTTCCTGCTAACACTATGGCAGACTTCCAACTTACACTATACCAGACTTCCTGCTCACACTATGCATGACTTCCTGCTTACACTATGCCAGACTTCCTGCTAACACTATGGCAGACTTCCAACTTACACTATACCAGACTTCCTGCTCACACTATGCATGACTTCCTGCTTACACTATACCAGACTTCCTGCTTACACTATGCCAGACTTCCTGCTTACACTATACCAGACTTCCTGCTAACACTATGGCAGACTTCCAACTTACACTATACCAGACTTCCTGCTCACACTATGCATGACTTCCTGCTTACACTATGCCAGACTTCCTGCTAACACTATGGCAGACTTCCAACTTACACTATACCAGACTTCCTGCTCACACTATGCATGACTTCCTGCTTACACTATGCCAGACTTCCTGCTTACACTATGCCAGACTTCCTGCTAACACTATGGCAGACTTCCAACTTACACTATACCAGACTTCCTGCTCACACTATGCATGACTTCCTGCTTACACTATGCCAGACTTCCTGCTAACACTATGGCAGACTTCCAACTTACACTATACCAGACTTCCTGCTCACACTATGCATGACTTCCTGCTTACACTATACCAGACTTCCTGCTTACACTATGCCAGACTTCCTGCTTACACTATACCAGACTTCCTGCTAACACTATGGCAGACTTCCAACTTACACTATACCAGACTTCCTGCTCACACTATGCATGACTTCCTGCTTACACTATGCCAGACTTCCTGCTAACACTATGGCAGACTTCCAACTTACACTATACCAGACTTCCTGCTCACACTATGCCAGACTTCCTGCTAACACTATACCAGACTTCCTGCTAACACTATGCATGACTTCCTGCTTACACTATACCAGACTTCCTGCTTACACTATACCAGACTTCCTGCTAACACTATGCCAGACTTCCTGCTAACACTATACCAGACTTCCTGCTAACACTATGGCAGACTTCCAACTTACACTATACCAGACTTCCAACTTACACTATACCAGACTTCCTGCTCACACTATGCATGACTTCCTGCTTACACTATGCCAGACGTCCTGCTAACACTATACCAGACTTCCTGCTTACACTATACCAGACTTCCTGCTTACACTATGCCAGACATACTGCTCACACTATGCATGACTTCCTGCTAACACTATGCATGACTTCCTGCTTACACTATGCCAGACTTCCTGCTAACACTATGGCAGACTTCCAACTTACACTATACCAGACTTCCTGCTCACACTATGCATGACTTCCTGCTTACACTATGCCAGACTTCCTGCTTACACTATACCAGACTTCCTGCTTACACTATGCCAGACTTCCTGCTAACACTATGCCAGACTTCCTGCTAACACTATGGCAGACTTCCAACTTACACTATACCAGACTTCCTGCTCACACTATACCAGACTTCCTGCTAACACTATACCAGACTTCCTGCTAACACTATGCCAGACTTCCTGCTCACACTATGCCAGACTTCCTGCTAACACTATGCCAGACTTCCTGCTAACACTATACCAGACTTCCTGCTTACACTATGCCAGACTTCCTGCTTACACTATGCCAGACTTCCTGCTTACACTATACCAGACTTCCTGCTTACACTATGCCAGACTTCCTGCTTACACTATACCAGACTTCCTGCTTACACTATACCAGACTTCCTGCTTACACTATGCCAGACTTCCTGCTTACACTATACCAGACTTCCTGCTTACACTATGCCAGACTTCCTGCTTACACTATACCAGACTTCCTGCTTACACTATGCCAGACTTCCTGCTAACACTATGGCAGACTTCCAACTTACACTATACCAGACTTCCTGCTCACACTATGCATGACTTCCAACTTACACTATACCAGACTTCCTGCTCACACTATGCATGACTTCCTGCTTACACTATGCCAGACTTCCTGCTTACACTATGCCAGACTTCCTGCTAACACTATGGCAGACTTCCAACTTACACTATACCAGACTTCCTGCTCACACTATGCATGACTTCCTGCTTACACTATGCCAGACTTCCTGCTAACACTATGGCAGACTTCCAACTTACACTATACCAGACTTCCTGCTCACACTATGCATGACTTCCTGCTTACACTATACCAGACTTCCTGCTTACACTATGCCAGACTTCCTGCTTACACTATACCAGACTTCCTGCTAACACTATGGCAGACTTCCAACTTACACTATACCAGACTTCCTGCTCACACTATGCATGACTTCCTGCTTACACTATGCCAGACTTCCTGCTTACACTATACCAGACTTCCTGCTTACACTATGCCAGACTTCCTGCTTACACTATACCAGACTTCCTGCTTACACTATGCCAGACTTCCTGCTTACACTATACCAGACTTCCTGCTAACACTATGGCAGACTTCCAACTTACACTATACCAGACTTCCTGCTCACACTATGCATGACTTCCTGCTTACACTATACCAGACTTCCTGCTTACACTATACCAGACTTCCTGCTTACACTATGCCAGACTTCCTGCTAACACTATGCCAGACTTCCTGCTAACACTATACCAGACTTCCTGCTAACACTATGGCAGACTTCCAACTTACACTATACCAGACTTCCTGCTCACACTATGCATGACTTCCTGCTTACACTATACCAGACTTCCTGCTTACACTATGCCAGACTTCCTGCTTACACTATGCCAGACTTCCTGCTAACACTATGCCAGACTTCCTGCTAACACTATACCAGACTTCCTGCTAACACTATGCAGACTTCCAACTTACACTATACCAGACTTCCTGCTCACACTATGCATGACTTCCTGCTTACACTATACCAGACTTCCTGCTTACACTATGCCAGACTTCCTGCTAACACTATGCCAGACTTCCTGCTAACACTATACCAGACTTCCTGCTTACACTATGCCAGACTTCCTGCTTACACTATACCAGACTTCCTGCTTACACTATGCCAGACTTCCTGCTTACACTATGCCAGACTTCCTGCTAACACTATGCCAGACTTCCTGCTAACACTATGGCAGACTTCCAACTTACACTATACCAGACTTCCTGCTCACACTATGCATGACTTCCTGCTTACACTATACCAGACTTCCTGCTTACACTATACCAGACTTCCTGCTTACACTATACCAGACTTCCTGCTTACACTATGCCAGACTTCCTGCTAACACTATGCCAGACTTCCTGCTAACACTATACCAGACTTTCCTGCTAACACTATGGCAGACTTCCAACTTACACTATACCAGACTTCCTGCTCACACTATGCATGACTTCCTGCTTACACTATACCAGACTTCCTGCTTACACTATGCCAGACTTCCTGCTAACACTATGCCAGACTTCCTGCTAACACTATACCAGACTTCCTGCTAACACTATGGCAGACTTCCAACTTACACTATACCAGACTTCCTGCTCACACTATGCATGACTTCCTGCTTACACTATGCCAGACTTCCTGCTTACACTATACCAGACTTCCTGCTTACACTATGCCAGACTTCCTGCTTACACTATACCAGACTTCCTGCTTACACTATGCCAGACTTCCTGCTTACACTATACCAGACTTCCTGCTTACACTATGCCAGACTTCCTGCTTACACTATACCAGACTTCCTGCTTACACTATGCCAGACTTCCTGCTAACACTATGGCAGACTTCCAACTTACACTATACCAGACTTCCTGCTCACACTATACCAGACTTCCTGCTAACACTATACCAGACTTCCTGCTAACACTATACCAGACTTCCTGCTTACACTATGCCAGACTTCCTGCTAACACTATGGCAGACTTCCAACTTACACTATACCAGACTTCCTGCTCACACTATGCATGACTTCCAACTTACACTATACCAGACTTCCTGCTCACACTATGCATGACTTCCTGCTTACACTATGCCAGACTTCCTGCTAACACTATGCCAGACTTCCTGCTAACACTATGGCAGACTTCCAACTTACACTATACCAGACTTCCTGCTCACACTATGCATGACTTCCTGCTTACACTATACCAGACTTCCTGCTTACACTATACCAGACTTCCTGCTTACACTATGCCAGACTTCCTGCTAACACTATGGCAGACTTCCAACTTACACTATACCAGACTTCCTGCTCACACTATACCAGACTTCCTGCTAACACTATACCAGACTTCCTGCTAACACTATGCCAGACTTCCTGCTCACACTATGCCAGACTTCCTGCTAACACTATGGCAGACTTCCAACTTACACTATACCAGACTTCCAACTTACACTATACCAGACTTCCTGCTCACACTATGCATGACTTCCTGCTTACACTATGCCAGACTTCCTGCTAACACTATACCAGACTTCCTGCTTACACTATACCAGACTTCCTGCTTACACTATGCCAGACATACTGCTCACACTATGCATGACTTCCTGCTAACACTATGCATGACTTCCTGCTTACACTATACCAGACTTCCAACTTACACTATACCAGACTTCCTGCTCACACTATGCATGACTTCCTGCTTACACTATGCCAGACTTCCTGCTAACACTATGCCAGACTTCCTGCTAACACTATACCAGACTTCCTGCTAACACTATGGCAGACTTCCAACTTACACTATACCAGACTTCCTGCTCACACTATGCATGACTTCCTGCTTACACTATGCCAGACTTCCTGCTTACACTATACCAGACTTCCTGCTTACACTATGCCAGACTTCCTGCTTACACTATACCAGACTTCCTGCTTACACTATGCCAGACTTCCTGCTAACACTATGGCAGACTTCCAACTTACACTATACCAGACTTCCTGCTCACACTATACCAGACTTCCTGCTAACACTATACCAGACTTCCTGCTAACACTATGCCAGACTTCCTGCTAACACTATACCAGACTTCCTGCTAACACTATGGCAGACTTCCAACTTACACTATACCAGACTTCCTGCTCACACTATGCATGACTTCCTGCTTACACTATACCAGACTTCCTGCTTACACTATACCAGACTTCCTGCTTACACTATGCCAGACTTCCTGCTAACACTATGGCAGACTTCCAACTTACACTATACCAGACTTCCTGCTCACACTATACCAGACTTCCTGCTAACACTATACCAGACTTCCTGCTAACACTATGCCAGACTTCCTGCTCACACTATGCCAGACTTCCTGCTTACACTATACCAGACTTCCTGCTTACACTATGCATGACTTCCTGCTTACACTATGCCAGACTTCCTGCTTACACTATACCAGACTTCCTGCTTACACTATGCCAGACTTCCTGCTTACACTATGCCAGACTTCCTGCTAACACTATGGCAGACTTCCAACTTACACTATACCAGACTTCCTGCTCACACTATGCATGACTTCCTGCTTACACTATGCCAGACTTCCTGCTTACACTATGCCAGACTTCCTGCTTACACTATACCAGACTTCCTGCTTACACTATGCATGACTTCCTGCTTACACTATGCCAGACTTCCTGCTTACACTATACCAGACTTCCTGCTTACACTATACCAGACTTCCTGCTTACACTATACCAGACTTCCTGCTCACACTATGCATGACTTCCTGCTTACACTATGCCAGACTTCCTGCTAACACTATGGCAGACTTCCAACTTACACTATACCAGACTTCCTGCTCACACTATGCATGACTTCCTGCTTACACTATGCCAGACTTCCTGCTAACACTATGGCAGACTTCCAACTTACACTATACCAGACTTCCTGCTCACACTATGCATGACTTCCTGCTTACACTATACCAGACTTCCTGCTTACACTATGCCAGACTTCCTGCTTACACTATACCAGACTTCCTGCTTACACTATGCCAGACTTCCTGCTAACACTATACCAGACTTCCTGCTAACACTATGCCAGACTTCCTGCTCACACTATGCCAGACTTCCTGCTAACACTATACCAGACTTCCTGCTTACACTATACCAGACTTCCTGCTTACACTATGCCAGACTTCCTGCTAACACTATACCAGACTTCCTGCTTACACTATACCAGACTTCCTGCTTACACTATACCAGACTTCCTGCTCACACTATGCATGACTTCCTGCTTACACTATGCCAGACTTCCTGCTAACACTATGGCAGACTTCCAACTTACACTATACCAGACTTCCTGCTCACACTATGCATGACTTCCTGCTTACACTATACCAGACTTCCTGCTTACACTATGCCAGACTTCCTGCTTACACTATACCAGACTTCCTGCTAACACTATGCCAGACTTCCTGCTCACACTATGCCAGACTTCCTGCTAACACTATGCCAGACTTCCTGCTAACACTATACCAGACTTCCTGCTTACACTATACCAGACTTTCTGCTTACACTATGCCAGACTTCCTGCTAACACTATACCAGACTTCCTGCTTACACTATACCAGACTTCCTGCTTACACTATACCAGACTTCCTGCTCACACTATGCATGACTTCCTGCTTACACTATGCCAGACTTCCTGCTAACACTATGGCAGACTTCCAACTTACACTATACCAGACTTCCTGCTCACACTATGCATGACTTCCTGCTTACACTATGCCAGACTTCCTGCTAACACTATGGCAGACTTCCAACTTACACTATACCAGACTTCCTGCTCACACTATGCATGACTTCCTGCTTACACTATACCAGACTTCCTGCTTACACTATGCCAGACTTCCTGCTTACACTATACCAGACTTCCTGCTAACACTATGGCAGACTTCCAACTTACACTATACCAGACTTCCTGCTCACACTATGCATGACTTCCTGCTTACACTATGCCAGACTTCCTGCTAACACTATGGCAGACTTCCAACTTACACTATACCAGACTTCCTGCTCACACTATGCATGACTTCCTGCTTACACTATGCCAGACTTCCTGCTTACACTATGCCAGACTTCCTGCTAACACTATGGCAGACTTCCAACTTACACTATACCAGACTTCCTGCTCACACTATGCATGACTTCCTGCTTACACTATGCCAGACTTCCTGCTAACACTATGGCAGACTTCCAACTTACACTATACCAGACTTCCTGCTCACACTATGCATGACTTCCTGCTTACACTATACCAGACTTCCTGCTTACACTATGCCAGACTTCCTGCTTACACTATACCAGACTTCCTGCTAACACTATGGCAGACTTCCAACTTACACTATACCAGACTTCCTGCTCACACTATGCATGACTTCCTGCTTACACTATGCCAGACTTCCTGCTAACACTATGGCAGACTTCCAACTTACACTATACCAGACTTCCTGCTCACACTATGCCAGACTTCCTGCTAACACTATACCAGACTTCCTGCTAACACTATGCATGACTTCCTGCTTACACTATACCAGACTTCCTGCTTACACTATACCAGACTTCCTGCTAACACTATGCCAGACTTCCTGCTAACACTATACCAGACTTCCTGCTAACACTATGGCAGACTTCCAACTTACACTATACCAGACTTCCAACTTACACTATACCAGACTTCCTGCTCACACTATGCATGACTTCCTGCTTACACTATGCCAGACTTCCTGCTAACACTATACCAGACTTCCTGCTTACACTATACCAGACTTCCTGCTTACACTATGCCAGACATACTGCTCACACTATGCATGACTTCCTGCTAACACTATGCATGACTTCCTGCTTACACTATGCCAGACTTCCTGCTAACACTATGGCAGACTTCCAACTTACACTATACCAGACTTCCTGCTCACACTATGCATGACTTCCTGCTTACACTATGCCAGACTTCCTGCTTACACTATACCAGACTTCCTGCTTACACTATGCCAGACTTCCTGCTAACACTATGCCAGACTTCCTGCTAACACTATGGCAGACTTCCAACTTACACTATACCAGACTTCCTGCTCACACTATACCAGACTTCCTGCTAACACTATACCAGACTTCCTGCTAACACTATGCCAGACTTCCTGCTCACACTATGCCAGACTTCCTGCTAACACTATGCCAGACTTCCTGCTAACACTATACCAGACTTCCTGCTTACACTATGCCAGACTTCCTGCTTACACTATGCCAGACTTCCTGCTTACACTATACCAGACTTCCTGCTTACACTATGCCAGACTTCCTGCTTACACTATACCAGACTTCCTGCTTACACTATACCAGACTTCCTGCTTACACTATGCCAGACTTCCTGCTTACACTATACCAGACTTCCTGCTTACACTATGCCAGACTTCCTGCTTACACTATACCAGACTTCCTGCTTACACTATGCCAGACTTCCTGCTAACACTATGGCAGACTTCCAACTTACACTATACCAGACTTCCTGCTCACACTATGCATGACTTCCAACTTACACTATACCAGACTTCCTGCTCACACTATGCATGACTTCCTGCTTACACTATGCCAGACTTCCTGCTTACACTATGCCAGACTTCCTGCTAACACTATGGCAGACTTCCAACTTACACTATACCAGACTTCCTGCTCACACTATGCATGACTTCCTGCTTACACTATGCCAGACTTCCTGCTAACACTATGGCAGACTTCCAACTTACACTATACCAGACTTCCTGCTCACACTATGCATGACTTCCTGCTTACACTATACCAGACTTCCTGCTTACACTATGCCAGACTTCCTGCTTACACTATACCAGACTTCCTGCTAACACTATGGCAGACTTCCAACTTACACTATACCAGACTTCCTGCTCACACTATGCATGACTTCCTGCTTACACTATGCCAGACTTCCTGCTTACACTATACCAGACTTCCTGCTTACACTATGCCAGACTTCCTGCTTACACTATACCAGACTTCCTGCTTACACTATGCCAGACTTCCTGCTTACACTATACCAGACTTCCTGCTAACACTATGGCAGACTTCCAACTTACACTATACCAGACTTCCTGCTCACACTATGCATGACTTCCTGCTTACACTATACCAGACTTCCTGCTTACACTATACCAGACTTCCTGCTTACACTATGCCAGACTTCCTGCTAACACTATGCCAGACTTCCTGCTAACACTATACCAGACTTCCTGCTAACACTATGGCAGACTTCCAACTTACACTATACCAGACTTCCTGCTCACACTATGCATGACTTCCTGCTTACACTATACCAGACTTCCTGCTTACACTATGCCAGACTTCCTGCTTACACTATGCCAGACTTCCTGCTAACACTATGCCAGACTTCCTGCTAACACTATACCAGACTTCCTGCTAACACTATGGCAGACTTCCAACTTACACTATACCAGACTTCCTGCTCACACTATGCATGACTTCCTGCTTACACTATACCAGACTTCCTGCTTACACTATGCCAGACTTCCTGCTAACACTATGCCAGACTTCCTGCTAACACTATACCAGACTTCCTGCTTACACTATGCCAGACTTCCTGCT
This sequence comes from Hyperolius riggenbachi, assembly GCF_040937935.1. NCBI lineage: Eukaryota > Metazoa > Chordata > Amphibia > Anura > Hyperoliidae > Hyperolius > Hyperolius riggenbachi. The sequence continues at coordinate 320,846,379 of NC_090652.1, forward strand.
TACACTATACCAGACTTCCTGCTTACACTATGCCAGACTTCCTGCTTACACTATGCCAGACTTCCTGCTAACACTATGCCAGACTTCCTGCTAACACTATGGCAGACTTCCAACTTACACTATACCAGACTTCCTGCTCACACTATGCATGACTTCCTGCTTACACTATACCAGACTTCCTGCTTACACTATACCAGACTTCCTGCTTACACTATACCAGACTTCCTGCTTACACTATGCCAGACTTCCTGCTAACACTATGCCAGACTTCCTGCTAACACTATACCAGACTTCCTGCTAACACTATGGCAGACTTCCAACTTACACTATACCAGACTTCCTGCTCACACTATGCATGACTTCCTGCTTACACTATACCAGACTTCCTGCTTACACTATGCCAGACTTCCTGCTAACACTATGCCAGACTTCCTGCTAACACTATACCAGACTTCCTGCTAACACTATGGCAGACTTCCAACTTACACTATACCAGACTTCCTGCTCACACTATGCATGACTTCCTGCTTACACTATGCCAGACTTCCTGCTTACACTATACCAGACTTCCTGCTTACACTATGCCAGACTTCCTGCTTACACTATACCAGACTTCCTGCTTACACTATGCCAGACTTCCTGCTTACACTATACCAGACTTCCTGCTTACACTATGCCAGACTTCCTGCTTACACTATACCAGACTTCCTGCTTACACTATGCCAGACTTCCTGCTAACACTATGGCAGACTTCCAACTTACACTATACCAGACTTCCTGCTCACACTATACCAGACTTCCTGCTAACACTATACCAGACTTCCTGCTAACACTATACCAGACTTCCTGCTTACACTATGCCAGACTTCCTGCTAACACTATGGCAGACTTCCAACTTACACTATACCAGACTTCCTGCTCACACTATGCATGACTTCCAACTTACACTATACCAGACTTCCTGCTCACACTATGCATGACTTCCTGCTTACACTATGCCAGACTTCCTGCTAACACTATGCCAGACTTCCTGCTAACACTATGGCAGACTTCCAACTTACACTATACCAGACTTCCTGCTCACACTATGCATGACTTCCTGCTTACACTATACCAGACTTCCTGCTTACACTATACCAGACTTCCTGCTTACACTATGCCAGACTTCCTGCTAACACTATGGCAGACTTCCAACTTACACTATACCAGACTTCCTGCTCACACTATACCAGACTTCCTGCTAACACTATACCAGACTTCCTGCTAACACTATGCCAGACTTCCTGCTCACACTATGCCAGACTTCCTGCTAACACTATGGCAGACTTCCAACTTACACTATACCAGACTTCCAACTTACACTATACCAGACTTCCTGCTCACACTATGCATGACTTCCTGCTTACACTATGCCAGACTTCCTGCTAACACTATACCAGACTTCCTGCTTACACTATACCAGACTTCCTGCTTACACTATGCCAGACATACTGCTCACACTATGCATGACTTCCTGCTAACACTATGCATGACTTCCTGCTTACACTATACCAGACTTCCAACTTACACTATACCAGACTTCCTGCTCACACTATGCATGACTTCCTGCTTACACTATGCCAGACTTCCTGCTAACACTATGCCAGACTTCCTGCTAACACTATACCAGACTTCCTGCTAACACTATGGCAGACTTCCAACTTACACTATACCAGACTTCCTGCTCACACTATGCATGACTTCCTGCTTACACTATGCCAGACTTCCTGCTTACACTATACCAGACTTCCTGCTTACACTATGCCAGACTTCCTGCTTACACTATACCAGACTTCCTGCTTACACTATGCCAGACTTCCTGCTAACACTATGGCAGACTTCCAACTTACACTATACCAGACTTCCTGCTCACACTATACCAGACTTCCTGCTAACACTATACCAGACTTCCTGCTAACACTATGCCAGACTTCCTGCTAACACTATACCAGACTTCCTGCTAACACTATGGCAGACTTCCAACTTACACTATACCAGACTTCCTGCTCACACTATGCATGACTTCCTGCTTACACTATACCAGACTTCCTGCTTACACTATACCAGACTTCCTGCTTACACTATGCCAGACTTCCTGCTAACACTATGGCAGACTTCCAACTTACACTATACCAGACTTCCTGCTCACACTATACCAGACTTCCTGCTAACACTATACCAGACTTCCTGCTAACACTATGCCAGACTTCCTGCTCACACTATGCCAGACTTCCTGCTAACACTATGGCAGACTTCCAACTTACACTATACCAGACTTCCAACTTACACTATACCAGACTTCCTGCTCACACTATGCATGACTTCCTGCTTACACTATGCCAGACTTCCTGCTAACACTATACCAGACTTCCTGCTTACACTATACCAGACTTCCTGCTTACACTATGCCAGACATACTGCTCACACTATGCATGACTTCCTGCTAACACTATGCATGACTTCCTGCTTACACTATACCAGACTTCCAACTTACACTATACCAGACTTCCTGCTCACACTATGCATGACTTCCTGCTTACACTATGCCAGACTTCCTGCTAACACTATGCCAGACTTCCTGCTAACACTATACCAGACTTCCTGCTAACACTATGGCAGACTTCCAACTTACACTATACCAGACTTCCTGCTCACACTATGCATGACTTCCTGCTTACACTATGCCAGACTTCCTGCTAACACTATACCAGACTTCCTGCTAACACTATGCCAGACTTCCTGCTCACACTATGCCAGACTTCCTGCTAACACTATGGCAGACTTCCAACTTACACTATACCAGACTTCCTGCTCACACTATGCATGACTTCCTGCTTACACTATACCAGACTTCCTGCTAACACTATGCATGACTTCCTGCTTACACTATACCAGACTTCCTGCTCACACTATGCATGACTTCCTGCTTACACTATGCCAGACTTCCTGCTAACACTATGCCAGACTTCCTGCTAACACTATACCAGACTTCCTGCTAACACTATGGCAGACTTCCAACTTACACTATACCAGACTTCAAACTTACACTATACCAGACTTCCTGCTCACACTATGCATGACTTCCTGCTTACACTATGCCAGACTTCCTGCTAACACTATACCAGACTTCCTGCTTACACTATACCAGACTTCCTGCTTACACTATGCCAGACATACTGCTCACACTATGCATGACTTCCTGCTAACACTATGCATGACTTCCTGCTTACACTATACCAGACTTCCAACTTACACTATACCAGACTTCCTGCTCACACTATGCATGACTTCCTGCTTACACTATGCCAGACTTCCTGCTAACACTATGCCAGACTTCCTGCTAACACTATACCAGACTTCCTGCTAACACTATGGCAGACTTCCAACTTACACTATACCAGACTTCCTGCTCACACTATGCATGACTTCCTGCTTACACTATGCCAGACTTCCTGCTAACACTATACCAGACTTCCTGCTTACACTATACCAGACTTCCTGCTTACACTATGCCAGACATACTGCTCACACTATGCATGACTTCCTGCTAACACTATACCAGACTTCCTGCTCACACTATGCATGACTTCCTGCTCACACTATACCAGACTTCCTGCTAACACTATGCATGACTTCCTGCTTACACTATACCAGACTTCCTGCTTACACTATACCAGACTTCCTGCTAACACTATGCCAGACTTCCTGCTAACACTATACCAGACTTCCTGCTAACACTATGGCAGACTTCCAACTTACACTATACCAGACTTCCTGCTCACACTATGCATGACTTCCTGCTAACACTATGCATGACTTCCTGCTTACACTATACCAGACTTCCAACTTACACTATACCAGACTTCCTGCTCACACTATGCATGACTTCCTGCTTACACTATGCCAGACTTCCTGCTAACACTATGCCAGACTTCCTGCTAACACTATACCAGACTTCCTGCTAACACTATGGCAGACTTCCAACTTACACTATACCAGACTTCCTGCTCACACTATGCATGACTTCCTGCTTACACTATGCCAGACTTCCTGCTAACACTATACCAGACTTCCTGCTTACACTATACCAGACTTCCTGCTTACACTATGCCAGACATACTGCTCACACTATGCATGACTTCCTGCTAACACTATACCAGACTTCCTGCTCACACTATGCATGACTTCCTGCTTACACTATGCCAGACTTCCTGCTAACACTATACCAGACTTCCTGCTTACACTATACCAGACTTCCTGCTTACACTATGCCAGACATACTGCTCACACTATGCATGACTTCCTGCTAACACTATGCATGACTTCCTGCTTACACTATACCAGACTTCCAACTTACACTATACCAGACTTCCTGCTCACACTATGCATGACTTCCTGCTAACACTATGCCAGACTTCCTGCTAACACTATACCAGACTTCCTGCTAACACTATGGCAGACTTCCAACTTACACTATACCAGACTTCCTGCTCACACTATGCATGACTTCCTGCTTACACTATGCCAGACTTCCTGCTAACACTATACCAGACTTCCTGCTTACACTATACCAGACTTCCTGCTTACACTATGCCAGACATACTGCTCACACTATGCATGACTTCCTGCTAACACTATACCAGACTTCCTGCTCACACTATGCATGACTTCCTGCTCACACTATACCAGACTTCCTGCTAACACTATGCATGACTTCCTGCTTACACTATACCAGACTTCCTGCTTACACTATACCAGACTTCCTGCTAACACTATGCCAGACTTCCTGCTAACACTATACCAGACTTCCTGCTAACACTATGGCAGACTTCCAACTTACACTATACCAGACTTCCTGCTCACACTATGCATGACTTCCTGCTTACACTATGCCAGACTTCCTGCTAACACTATACCAGACTTCCTGCTTACACTATACCAGACTTCCTGCTTACACTATGCCAGACATACTGCTCACACTATGCATGACTTCCTGCTAACACTATGCATGACTTCCTGCTTACACTATACCAGACTTCCTGCTCACACTATGCATGACTTCCTGCTTACACTATGCCAGACTTCCTGCTAACACTATACCAGACTTCCTGCTAACACTATGGCAGACTTCCAACTTACACTATGCCAGACTTCCTGCTCACACTATGCCAGACTTCCTGCTAACACTATGCCAGACTTCCTGCTCACACTATACCAGACTTCCTGCTTACACTATACCAGACTTCCAACTTACACTATACCAGACTTCCTGCTAACACTATGCCAGACTTCCTGCTCACACTATACCAGACTTCCTGCTTACACTATACCAGACTTCCTGCTTACACTATGCCAGACTTCCTGCTAACACTATGGCAGACTTCCAACTTACACTATACCAGACTTCCTGCTAACACTATGGCAGACTTCCAACTTACACTATACCAGACTTCCTGCTTACACTATACCAGACTTCCTGCTAACACTATGCCAGACTTCCTGCTCACACTATACCAGACTTCCTGCTTACACTATACCAGACTTCCTGCTTACACTATGCCAGACTTCCTGCTAACACTATGGCAGACTTCCAACTTACACTATACCAGACTTCCTGCTAACACTATGGCAGACTTCCAACTTACACTATACCAGACTTCCTGCTTACACTATACCAGACTTCCTGCTTACACTATGCCAGACATACTGCTCACACTATGCCAGACTTCCAACTTACACTATACCAGACTTCCTGCTAACACTATGGCAGACTTCCAACTTACACTATACCAGACTTCCTGCTCACACTATGCATGACTTCCTGCTCACACTATACCAGACTTCCTGCTTACACTATACCAGACTTCCTGCTTACACTATGCCAGACTTCCTGCTCACACTATGCATGACTTCCTGCTTACACTATACCAGACTTCCTGCTAACACTATGCATGACTTCCTGCTCACACTATACCAGACTTCCTGCTAACACTATGCATGACTTCCTGCTTACACTATACCAGACTTCCTGCTTACACTATACCAGACTTCCTGCTAACACTATGCCAGACTTCCTGCTAACACTATACCAGACTTCCTGCTAACACTATGGCAGACTTCCAACTTACACTATACCAGACTTCCTGCTCACACTATGCATGACTTCCTGCTTACACTATGCCAGACTTCCTGCTAACACTATGCCAGACTTCCTGCTAACACTATACCAGACTTCCTGCTAACACTATGGCAGACTTCCAACTTACACTATACCAGACTTCCTGCTCACACTATGCATGACTTCCTGCTTACACTATGCCAGACTTCCTGCTAACACTATACCAGACTTCCTGCTTACACTATACCAGACTTCCTGCTTACACTATGCCAGACATACTGCTCACACTATGCATGACTTCCTGCTAACACTATACCAGACTTCCTGCTCACACTATGCATGACTTCCTGCTCACACTATACCAGACTTCCTGCTAACACTATGCATGACTTCCTGCTTACACTATACCAGACTTCCTGCTTACACTATACCAGACTTCCTGCTAACACTATGCCAGACTTCCTGCTAACACTATACCAGACTTCCTGCTAACACTATGGCAGACTTCCAACTTACACTATACCAGACTTCCTGCTCACACTATGCATGACTTCCTGCTTACACTATGCCAGACTTCCTGCTAACACTATACCAGACTTCCTGCTTACACTATACCAGACTTCCTGCTTACACTATGCCAGACATACTGCTCACACTATGCATGACTTCCTGCTAACACTATGCATGACTTCCTGCTTACACTATACCAGACTTCCTGCTCACACTATGCATGACTTCCTGCTTACACTATGCCAGACTTCCTGCTAACACTATACCAGACTTCCTGCTTACACTATACCAGACTTCCTGCTTACACTATACCAGACTTCCTGCTAACACTATGCCAGACTTCCTGCTAACACTATACCAGACTTCCTGCTAACACTATGGCAGACTTCCAACTTACACTATACCAGACTTCCTGCTCACACTATGCATGACTTCCTGCTTACACTATGCCAGACTTCCTGCTAACACTATACCAGACTTCCTGCTTACACTATACCAGACTTCCTGCTTACACTATGCCAGACATACTGCTCACACTATGCATGACTTCCTGCTAACACTATACCAGACTTCCTGCTCACACTATGCATGACTTCCTGCTCACACTATACCAGACTTCCTGCTAACACTATGCATGACTTCCTGCTTACACTATACCAGACTTCCTGCTTACACTATGCCAGACTTCCTGCTCACACTATACCAGACTTCCTGCTTACACTATACCAGACTTCCTGCTTACACTATGCCAGACTTCCTGCTAACACTATGGCAGACTTCCAACTTACACTATGCCAGACTTCCTGCTCACACTATGCCAGACTTCCTGCTAACACTATGCCAGACTTCCTGCTCACACTATACCAGACTTCCTGCTCACACTATGCATGACTTCCTGCTTACACTATACCAGACTTCCTGCTAACACTATGCATGACTTCCTGCTTACACTATACCAGACTTCCTGCTCACACTATGCATGACTTCCTGCTTACACTATGCCAGACTTCCTGCTAACACTATACCAGACTTCCTGCTTACACTATACCAGACTTCCTGCTTACACTATGCCAGACTTCCTGCTTACACTATGCCAGACTTCCTGCTCACACTATACCAGACTTCCTGCTAACACTATGCATGACTTCCTGCTTACACTATACCAGACTTCCTGCTAACACTATGCATGACTTCCTGCTTACACTATAACAGACTTCCTGCTTACACTATGCCAGACTTCCTGCTCACACTATACCAGACTTCCTGCTCACACTATACCAGACTTCCTGCTAACACTATGCATGACTTCCTGCTTACACTATACCAGACTTCCTGCTTACACTATGCCAGACTTCCTGCTCACACTATACCAGACTTCCTGCTTACACTATACCAGACTTCCTGCTTACACTATGCCAGACTTCCTGCTAACACTATGGCAGACTTCCAACTTACACTATACCAGACTTCCTGCTAACACTATGGCAGACTTCCAACTTACACTATACCAGACTTCCTGCTCACACTATGCATGACTTCCTGCTCACACTATACCAGACTTCCTGCTTACACTATGCATGACTTCCTGCTTACACTATACCAGACTTCCTGCTAACACTATGCATGACTTCCTGCTTACACTATACCAGACTTCCTGCTTACACTATACCAGACTTCCTGCTAACACTATGGCAGACTTCCAACTTACACTATACCAGACTTCCTGCTTACACTATACCAGACTTCCTGCTTACACTATGCCAGACTTCCTGCTCACACTATACCAGACTTCCTGCTTACACTATACCAGACTTCCTGCTTACACTATGCCAGACTTCCTGCTAACACTATACCAGACTTCCTGCTAACACTATGCCAGACTTCCTGCTCACACTATGCCAGACTTCCTGCTTACACTATGCCAGACATACTGCTCACACTATGCATGACTTCCTGCTAACACTATACCAGACTTCCTGCTTACACTATGCCAGACTTCCTGCTTACACTATACCAGACTTCCTGCTTACACTATACCAGACTTCCTGCTTACACTATGCCAGACTTCCTGCTTACACTATGCCAGACTTCCTGCTCACACTATACCAGACTTCCTGCTTACACTATACCAGACTTCCTGCTAACACTATGCCAGACTTCCTGCTCACACTATGCCAGACTTCCTGCTAACACTATGGCAGACTTCCAACTTACACTATGCCAGACTTCCTGCTCACACTATACCAGACTTCCTGCTCACACTATACCAGACTTCCTGCTCACACTATGCATGACTTCCTGCTTACACTATACCAGACTTCCTGCTTACACTATACCAGACTTCCTGCTAACACTATGCATGACTTCCTGCTTACACTATACCAGACTTCCTGCTAACACTATGCATGACTTCCTGCTTACACTATACCAGACTTCCTGCTTACACTATGCCAGACTTCCTGCTCACACTATACCAGACTTCCTGCTCACACTATGCATGACTTCCTGCTTACACTATACCAGACTTCCTGCTAACACTATGCATGACTTCCTGCTTACACTATACCAGACTTCCTGCTAACACTATGCATGACTTCCTGCTTACACTATACCAGACTTCCTGCTTACACTATACCAGACTTCCTGCTAACACTATGGCAGACTTCCAACTTACACTATACCAGACTTCCTGCTTACACTATACCAGACTTCCTGCTTACACTATGCCAGACTTCCTGCTAAAACTATACCAGACTTCCTGCTAACACTATGCCAGACTTCCTGCTCACACTATGCCAGACTTCCTGCTTACACTATGCCAGACATACTGCTCACACTATGCATGACTTCCTGCTAACACTATACCAGACTTCCTGCTTACACTATGCCAGACTTCCTGCTTACACTATACCAGACTTCCTGCTTACACTATACCAGACTTCCTGCTTACACTATGCCAGACTTCCTGCTTACACTATGCCAGACTTCCTGCTCACACTATACCAGACTTCCTGCTTACACTATACCAGACTTCCTGCTAACACTATGCCAGACTTCCTGCTCACACTATGCCAGACTTCCTGCTAACACTATGGCAGACTTCCAACTTACACTATGCCAGACTTCCTGCTCACACTATACCAGACTTCCTGCTCACACTATACCAGACTTCCTGCTCACACTATGCATGACTTCCTGCTTACACTATACCAGACTTCCTGCTTACACTATACCAGACTTCCTGCTAACACTATGCATGACTTCCTGCTTACACTATACCAGACTTCCTGCTAACACTATGCATGACTTCCTGCTTACACTATACCAGACTTCCTGCTTACACTATGCCAGACTTCCTGCTCACACTATACCAGACTTCCTGCTTACACTATACCAGACTTCCTGCTTACACTATGCCAGACTTCCTGCTAACACTATGGCAGACTTCCAACTTACACTATACCAGACTTCCTGCTAACACTATGGCAGACTTCCAACTTACACTATACCAGACTTCCTGCTTACACTATACCAGACTTCCTGCTTACACTATGCCAGACTTCCTGCTCACACTATACCAGACTTCCTGCTTACACTATACCAGACTTCCTGCTTACACTATGCCAGACTTCCTGCTAACACTATACCAGACTTCCTGCTAACACTATGCCAGACTTCCTGCTCACACTATGCCAGACTTCCTGCTTACACTATGCCAGACATACTGCTCACACTATGCATGACTTCCTGCTAACACTATACCAGACTTCCTGCTTACACTATGCCAGACTTCCTGCTTACACTATACCAGACTTCCTGCTTACACTATACCAGACTTCCTGCTTACACTATGCCAGACTTCCTGCTTACACTATGCCAGACTTCCTGCTTACACTATGCCAGACTTCCTGCTTACACTATACCAGACTTCCTGCTTACACTATACCAGACTTCCTGCTTACACTATGCCAGACTTCCTGCTTACACTATGCCAGACTTCCTGCTCACACTATACCAGACTTCCTGCTTACACTATACCAGACTTCCTGCTAACACTATGCCAGACTTCCTGCTCACACTATGCCAGACTTCCTGCTAACACTATGGCAGACTTCCAACTTACACTATGCCAGACTTCCTGCTCACACTATACCAGACTTCCTGCTCACACTATACCAGACTTCCTGCTCACACTATGCATGACTTCCTGCTTACACTATACCAGACTTCCTGCTTACACTATACCAGACTTCCTGCTAACACTATGCATGACTTCCTGCTTACACTATACCAGACTTCCTGCTAACACTATGCATGACTTCCTGCTTACACTATACCAGACTTCCTGCTTACACTATGCCAGACTTCCTGCTCACACTATACCAGACTTCCTGCTCACACTATGCATGACTTCCTGCTTACACTATACCAGACTTCCTGCTAACACTATGCATGACTTCCTGCTTACACTATACCAGACTTCCTGCTAACACTATGCATGACTTCCTGCTTACACTATACCAGACTTCCTGCTTACACTATACCAGACTTCCTGCTAACACTATGGCAGACTTCCAACTTACACTATACCAGACTTCCTGCTCACACTATGCATGACTTCCTGCTTACACTATACCAGACTTCCTGCTTACACTATGCCAGACTTCCTGCTAACACTATGCCAGACTTCCTGCTCACACTATGCCAGACTTCCTGCTTACACTATGCCAGACATACTGCTCACACTATGCATGACTTCCTGCTAACACTATACCAGACTTCCTGCTAACACTATGCATGACTTCCTGCTTACACTATACCAGACTTCCTGCTTACACTATACCAGACTTCCTGCTTACACTATACCAGACTTCCTGCTTACACTATACCAGACTTCCTGCTAACACTATGGCAGACTTCCAACTTACACTATACCAGACTTCCTGCTCACACTATGCATGACTTCCTGCTTACACTATGCCAGACTTCCTGCTAACACTATACCAGACTTCCTGCTTACACTATACCAGACTTCCTGCTTACACTATACCAGACTTCCTGCTCACACTATGCATGACTTCCTGCTTACACTATACCAGACTTCCTGCTTACACTATACCAGACTTACTGCTCACACTATGCCAGACTTCCTGCTAACACTATGCCAGACTTCCTGCTCACACTATGCCAGACTTCCTGCTTACACTATGCCAGACATACTGCTCACACTATGCATGACTTCCTGCTAACACTATACCAGACTTCCTGCTAACACTATGCATGACTTCCTGCTTACACTATACCAGACTTCCTGCTTACACTATACCAGACTTCCTGCTAACACTATGGCAGACTTCCAACTTACACTATACCAGACTTCCTGCTCACACTATGCATGACTTCCTGCTTACACTATACCAGACTTCCTGCTTACACTATGCCAGACTTCCTGCTAACACTATGGCAGACTTCCTGCTTACACTATACCAGACTTCCTGCTAACACTATGGCAGACTTCCAACTTACACTATACCAGACTTCCTGCTCACACTATGCATGACTTCCTGCTCACACTATACCAGACTTCCTGCTAACACTATGCATGACTTCCTGCTTACACTATACCAGACTTCCTGCTTACACTATGCCAGACTTCCTGCTCACACTATACCAGACTTCCTGCTCACACTATACCAGACTTCCTGCTTACACTATACCAGACTTCCTGCTTACACTATGCCAGACTTCCTGCTAACACTATGGCAGACTTCCAACTTACACTATACCAGACTTCCTGCTAACACTATGGCAGACTTCCAACTTACACTATACCAGACTTCCTGCTCACACTATGCATGACTTCCTGCTCACACTATACCAGACTTCCTGCTTACACTATACCAGACTTCCTGCTTACACTATACCAGACTTCCTGCTAACACTATGGCAGACTTCCAACTTACACTATACCAGACTTCCTGCTCACACTATGCATGACTTCCTGCTCACACTATACCAGACTTCCTGCTAACACTATGCATGACTTCCTGCTTACACTATACCAGACTTCCTGCTTACACTATGCCAGACTTCCTGCTCACACTATACCAGACTTCCTGCTTACACTATACCAGACTTCCTGCTTACACTATGCCAGACTTCCTGCTAACACTATGGCAGACTTCCAACTTACACTATACCAGACTTCCTGCTAACACTATGGCAGACTTCCAACTTACACTATACCAGACTTCCTGCTCACACTATGCATGACTTCCTGCTCACACTATACCAGACTTCCTGCTTACACTATGCCAGACATCCTGCTTACACTATACCAGACTTCCTGCTTACACTATGCCAGACTTCCTGCTCACACTATACCAGACTTCCTGCTCACACTATACCAGACTTCCTGCTCACACTATGCATGACTTCCTGCTTACACTATACCAGACTTCCTGCTTACACTATACCAGACTTCCTGCTAACACTATGCCAGACTTCCTGCTAACACTATACCAGACTTCCTGCTAACACTATGGCAGACTTCCAACTTACACTATACCAGACTTCCTGCTCACACTATGCATGACTTCCTGCTTACACTATGCCAGACTTCCTGCTAACACTATACCAGACTTCCTGCTCACACTATACCAGACTTCCTGCTTACACTATGCCAGACTTCCTGCTAACACTATACCAGACTTCCTGCTTACACTATGCCAGACTTCCTGCTAACACTATGCCAGACTTCCTGCTCACACTATGCCAGACTTCCTGCTTACACTATGCCAGACATACTGCTCACACTATGCATGACTTCCTGCTAACACTATACCAGACTTCCTGCTAACACTATGCATGACTTCCTGCTTACACTATACCAGACTTCCTGCTCACACTATGCATGACTTCCTGCTTACACTATGCCAGACATCCTGCTTACACTATACCAGACTTCCTGCTTACACTATGCCAGACTTCCTGCTAACACTATGGCAGACTTCCAACTTACACTATGCCAGACTTCCTGCTCACACTATACCAGACTTCCTGCTCACACTATACCAGACTTCCTGCTCACACTATGCATGACTTCCTGCTTACACTATACCAGACTTCCTGCTTACACTATACCAGACTTCCTGCTAACACTATGCCAGACTTCCTGCTAACACTATACCAGACTTCCTGCTAACACTATGGCAGACTTCCAACTTACACTATACCAGACTTCCTGCTCACACTATGCATGACTTCCTGCTTACACTATGCCAGACTTCCTGCTAACACTATACCAGACTTCCTGCTTACACTATACCAGACTTCCTGCTTACACTATGCCAGACATACTGCTCACACTATGCATGACTTCCTGCTAACACTATACCAGACTTCCTGCTCACACTATGCATGACTTCCTGCTCACACTATACCAGACTTCCTGCTAACACTATGCATGACTTCCTGCTTACACTATACCAGACTTCCTGCTTACACTATGCCAGACTTCCTGCTCACACTATACCAGACTTCCTGCTCACACTATACCAGACTTCCTGCTTACACTATACCAGACTTCCTGCTTACACTATGCCAGACTTCCTGCTAACACTATGGCAGACTTCCAACTTACACTATGCCAGACTTCCTGCTCACACTATGCCAGACTTCCTGCTAACACTATGCCAGACTTCCTGCTCACACTATACCAGACTTCCTGCTCACACTATGCATGACTTCCTGCTTACACTATACCAGACTTCCTGCTAACACTATGCATGACTTCCTGCTTACACTATACCAGACTTCCTGCTCACACTATGCATGACTTCCTGCTTACACTATGCCAGACTTCCTGCTAACACTATACCAGACTTCCTGCTTACACTATACCAGACTTCCTGCTTACACTATGCCAGACTTCCTGCTTACACTATGCCAGACTTCCTGCTCACACTATACCAGACTTCCTGCTAACACTATGCATGACTTCCTGCTTACACTATACCAGACTTCCTGCTAACACTATGCATGACTTCCTGCTTACACTATACCAGACTTCCTGCTTACACTATGCCAGACTTCCTGCTCACACTATACCAGACTTCCTGCTCACACTATACCAGACTTCCTGCTCACACTATGCATGACTTCCTGCTTACACTATACCAGACTTCCTGCTTACACTATACCAGACTTCCTGCTAACACTATGCCAGACTTCCTGCTCACACTATGCCAGACTTCCTGCTTACACTATGCCAGACATACTGCTCACACTATGCATGACTTCCTGCTAACACTATACCAGACTTCCTGCTAACACTATGCATGACTTCCTGCTTACACTATACCAGACTTCCTGCTCACACTATGCATGACTTCCTGCTTACACTATGCCAGACTTCCTGCTAACACTATACCAGACTTCCTGCTTACACTATACCAGACTTCCTGCTTACACTATGCCAGACTTCCTGCTTACACTATGCCAGACTTCCTGCTCACACTATACCAGACTTCCTGCTTACACTATGCCAGACTTCCTGCTAACACTATACCAGACTTCCTGCTCACACTATACCAGACTTCCTGCTAACACTATGCATGACTTCCTGCTTACACTATACCAGACTTCCTGCTTACACTATGCCAGACTTCCTGCTCACACTATACCAGACTTCCTGCTCACACTATACCAGACTTCCTGCTTACACTATGCCAGACTTCCTGCTAACACTATACCAGACTTCCTGCTTACACTATGCCAGACTTCCTGCTAACACTATGCCAGACTTCCTGCTCACACTATGCCAGACTTCCTGCTTACACTATGCCAGACATACTGCTCACACTATGCATGACTTCCTGCTAACACTATACCAGACTTCCTGCTAACACTATGCATGACTTCCTGCTTACACTATACCAGACTTCCTGCTCACACTATGCATGACTTCCTGCTTACACTATGCCAGACATCCTGCTTACACTATACCAGACTTCCTGCTTACACTATGCCAGACTTCCTGCTCACACTATACCAGACTTCCTGCTCACACTATGCATGACTTCCTGCTAACACTATGGCAGACTTCCAACTTACACTATGCCAGACTTCCTGCTCACACTATGCCAGACTTCCTGCTCACACTATGCCAGACTTCCTGCTTACACTATGCCAGACATACTGCTCACACTATGCATGACTTCCTGCTAACACTATACCAGACTTCCTGCTAACACTATGCATGACTTCCTGCTTACACTATACCAGACTTCCTGCTAACACTATGCATGACTTCCTGCTTACACTATGCCAGACATCCTGCTTACACTATACCAGACTTCCTGCTTACACTATGCCAGACTTCCTGCTCACACTATACCAGACTTCCTGCTCACACTATGCATGACTTCCTGCTAACACTATGGCAGACTTCCAACTTACACTATACCAGACTTCCTGCTCACACTATGCCAGACTTCCTGCTCACACTATACCAGACTTCCTGCTTACACTATGCCAGACTTCCTGCTAACACTATACCAGACTTCCTGCTTACACTATACCAGACTTCCTGCTTACACTATGCCAGACTTCCTGCTTACACTATGCCAGACTTCCTGCTCACACTATACCAGACTTCCTGCTTACACTATGCCAGACTTCCTGCTAACACTATACCAGACTTCCTGCTCACACTATACCAGACTTCCTGCTAACACTATGCATGACTTCCTGCTTACACTATACCAGACTTCCTGCTTACACTATGCCAGACTTCCTGCTCACACTATACCAGACTTCCTGCTCACACTATACCAGACTTTCTGCTTACACTATGCCAGACTTCCTGCTAACACTATACCAGACTTCCTGCTTACACTATGCCAGACTTCCTGCTAACACTATGCCAGACTTCCTGCTCACACTATGCCAGACTTCCTGCTTACACTATGCCAGACATACTGCTCACACTATGCATGACTTCCTGCTAACACTATACCAGACTTCCTGCTAACACTATGCATGACTTCCTGCTTACACTATACCAGACTTCCTGCTCACACTATGCATGACTTCCTGCTTACACTATGCCAGACATCCTGCTTACACTATACCAGACTTCCTGCTTACACTATGCCAGACTTCCTGCTCACACTATACCAGACTTCCTGCTCACACTATGCATGACTTCCTGCTAACACTATGGCAGACTTCCAACTTACACTATGCCAGACTTCCTGCTCACACTATGCCAGACTTCCTGCTCACACTATGCCAGACTTCCTGCTTACACTATGCCAGACATACTGCTCACACTATGCATGACTTCCTGCTAACACTATACCAGACTTCCTGCTAACACTATGCATGACTTCCTGCTTACACTATACCAGACTTCCTGCTAACACTATGCATGACTTCCTGCTTACACTATGCCAGACATCCTGCTTACACTATACCAGACTTCCTGCTTACACTATGCCAGACTTCCTGCTCACACTATACCAGACTTCCTGCTCACACTATGCATGACTTCCTGCTAACACTATGGCAGACTTCCAACTTACACTATGCCAGACTTCCTGCTCACACTATGCCAGACTTCCTGCTCACACTATGCATGACTTCCTGCTAACACTATGGCAGACTTCCAACTTACACTATGCCAGACTTCCTGCTCACACTATGCCAGACTTCCTGCTCACACTATACCAGACTTCCTGCTTACACTATGCCAGACTTCCTGCTAACACTATACCAGACTTCCTGCTTACACTATACCAGACTTCCTGCTCACACTATGCATGACTTCCTGCTTACACTATACCAGACTTCCTGCTTACACTATGCCAGACTTCCTGCTCACACTATACCAGACTTCCTGCTTACACTATACCAGACTTCCTGCTTACACTATGCCAGACTTCCTGCTAACACTATGGCAGACTTCCAACTTACACTATGCCAGACTTCCTGCTCACACTATGCCAGACTTCCTGCTAACACTATGCCAGACTACCTGCTCACACTATGCCAGACTTCCTGCTCACACTATGCCAGACTTCCTGCTAACACTATGCCAGACTACCTGCTCACACTATACCAGACTTCCTGCTCACACTATGCATGACTTCCTGCTTACACTATACCAGACTTCCTGCTTACACTATACCAGACTTCCTGCTTACACTATGCCAGACTTCCTGCTTACACTATGCCAGACTTCCTGCTAACACTATGGCAGACTTCCAACTTACACTATGCCAGACTTCCTGCTCACACTATGCCAGACTTCCAGCTTACACTATGCCAGACTTCCTGCTCACACTATACCAGACTTCCTGCTCACACTATGCATGACTTCCTGCTTACACTATACCAGACTTCCTGCTTACACTATACCAGACTTCCTGCTAACACTATGCATGACTTCCTGCTTACACTATGCCAGACATACTGCTCACACTATGCATGACTTCCTGCTTACACTATGCCAGACATCCTGCTTACACTATACCAGACTTCCTGCTCACACTATGCATGACTTCCTGCTCACACTATACCAGACTTCCTGCTTACACTATGCCAGACTTCCTGCTAACACTATACCAGACTTCCTGCTTACACTATGCCAGACTTCCTGCTAACACTATGCCAGACTTCCTGCTCACACTATGCCAGACTTCCTGCTTACACTATGCCAGACATACTGCTCACACTATGCATGACTTCCTGCTAACACTATACCAGACTTCCTGCTAACACTATGCATGACTTCCTGCTTACACTATACCAGACTTCCTGCTCACACTATGCATGACTTCCTGCTTACACTATGCCAGACATCCTGCTTACACTATACCAGACTTCCTGCTTACACTATGCATGACTTCCTGCTTACACTATACCAGACTTCCTGCTTACACTATACCAGACTTCCTGCTTACACTATGCCAGACTTCCTGCTTACACTATGCCAGACTTCCTGCTTACACTATGCCAGACATACTGCTCACACTATGCATGACTTCCTGCTTACACTATACCAGACTTCCTGCTTACACTATGCCAGACTTCCTGCTTACACTATGCCAGACTTCCTGCTTACACTATGCCAGACATACTGCTCACACTATGCATGACTTCCTGCTTACACTATGCCAGACATCCTGCTTACACTATACCAGACTTCCTGCTTACACTATGCCAGACTTCCTGCTCACACTATACCAGACTTCCTGCTCACACTATGCATGACTTCCTGCTAACACTATGGCAGACTTCCAACTTACACTATGCCAGACTTCCTGCTCACACTATGCCAGACATCCTGCTTACACTATGCCAGACATACTGCTCACACTATGCATGACTTCCTGCTAACACTATGGCAGACTTCCAACTTACACTATGCCAGACTTCCTGCTCACACTATGCCAGACTTCCTGCTTACACTATGCCAGACATACTGCTCACACTATGCATGACTTCCTGCTAACACTATGGCAGACTTCCAACTTACACTATGCCAGACTTCCTGCTCACACTATGCCAGACTTCCTGCTAACACTATGCCAGACTACCTGCTCACACTATACCAGACTTCCTGCTCACACTATGCATGACTTCCTGCTTACACTATACCAGACTTCCTGCTTACACTATACCAGACTTCCTGCTTACACTATGCCAGACTTCCTGCTAACACTATACCAGACTTCCTGCTAACACTATGCATGACTTCCTGCTTACACTATACCAGACTTCCTGCTTACACTATGCCAGACTTCCTGCTCACACTATACCAGACTTCCTGCTTACACTATACCAGACTTCCTGCTTACACTATGCCAGACTTCCTGCTAACACTATGGCAGACTTCCAACTTACACTATGCCAGACTTCCTGCTCACACTATGCCAGACTTCCTGCTAACACTATGCCAGACTACCTGCTCACACTATACCAGACTTCCTGCTCACACTATGCATGACTTCCTGCTTACACTATACCAGACTTCCTGCTTACACTATACCAGACTTCCTGCTTACACTATGCCAGACTTCCTGCTAACACTATGGCAGACTTCCAACTTACACTATGCCAGACTTCCTGCTCACACTATGCCAGACTTCCTGCTAACACTATGCCAGACTACCTGCTCACACTATACCAGACTTCCTGCTCACACTATGCATGACTTCCTGCTTACACTATACCAGACTTCCTGCTTACACTATACCAGACTTCCTGCTTACACTATGCCAGACTTCCTGCTAACACTATGGCAGACTTCCTGCTTACACTATGCCAGACTTCCTGCTCACACTATGCATGACTTCCTGCTTACACTATGCCAGACATCCTGCTTACACTATACCAGACTTCCTGCTTACACTATGCCAGACTTCCTGCTCACACTATACCAGACTTCCTGCTCACACTATGCATGACTTCCTGCTAACACTATGGCAGACTTCCAACTTACACTATGCCAGACTTCCTGCTCACACTATGCATGACTTCCTGCTCACACTATGCCAGACTTCCTGCTAACACTATACCAGACTTCCTGCTTACACTATGCCAGACATCCTGCTTACACTATACCAGACTTCCTGCTAACACTATGCATGACTTCCTGCTTACACTATACCAGACTTCCTGCTTACACTATGCCAGACTTCCTGCTCACACTATGCCAGACTTCCTGCTTACACTATGCCAGACATACTGCTCACACTATGCATGACTTCCTGCTTACACTATGCCAGACATCCTGCTTACACTATACCAGACTTCCTGCTAACACTATGCATGACTTCCTGCTTACACTATACCAGACTTCCTGCTCACACTATGCCAGACTTCCTGCTTACACTATGCCAGACATACTGCTCACACTATGCATGACTTCCTGCTTACACTATGCCAGACATCCTGCTTACACTATACCAGACTTCCTGCTAACACTATGCATGACTTCCTGCTTACACTATACCAGACTTCCTGCTTACACTATGCCAGACTTCCTGCTCACACTATGCCAGACTTCCTGCTTACACTATGCCAGACATACTGCTCACACTATGCATGACTTCCTGCTAACACTATGGCAGACTTCCAACTTACACTATGCCAGACTTCCTGCTCACACTATGCCAGACTTCCTGCTAACACTATGCCAGACTACCTGCTCACACTATACCAGACTTCCTGCTTACACTATGCCAGACATACTGCTCACACTATGCATGACTTCCTGCTAACACTATGGCAGACTTCCAACTTACACTATGCCAGACTTCCTGCTCACACTATGCCAGACTTCCTGCTTACACTATGCCAGACATACTGCTCACACTATGCATGACTTCCTGCTAACACTATGGCAGACTTCCAACTTACACTATGCCAGACTTCCTGCTCACACTATGCCAGACTTCCTGCTAACACTATGCCAGACTACCTGCTCACACTATACCAGACTTCCTGCTCACACTATGCATGACTTCCTGCTTACACTATACCAGACTTCCTGCTTACACTATACCAGACTTCCTGCTTACACTATGCCAGACTTCCTGCTAACACTATACCAGACTTCCTGCTAACACTATGCATGACTTCCTGCTTACACTATGCCAGACATACTGCTCACACTATGCATGACTTCCTGCTTACACTATGCCAGACATCCTGCTAACACTATACCAGACTTCCTGCTAACACTATGCATGACTTCCTGCTTACACTATACCAGACTTCCTGCTTACACTATGCCAGACTTCCTGCTCACACTATGCCAGACTTCCTGCTTACACTATGCCAGACATACTGCTCACACTATGCATGACTTCCTGCTAACACTATGGCAGACTTCCAACTTACACTATGCCAGACTTCCTGCTCACACTATGCCAGACTTCCTGCTTACACTATGCCAGACATACTGCTCACACTATGCATGACTTCCTGCTAACACTATGGCAGACTTCCAACTTACACTATGCCAGACTTCCTGCTCACACTATGCCAGACTTCCTGCTAACACTATGCCAGACTACCTGCTCACACTATACCAGACTTCCTGCTCACACTATGCATGACTTCCTGCTTACACTATACCAGACTTCCTGCTTACACTATACCAGACTTCCTGCTTACACTATGCCAGACTTCCTGCTAACACTATACCAGACTTCCTGCTAACACTATGCATGACTTCCTGCTTACACTATACCAGACTTCCTGCTCACACTATGCATGACTTCCTGCTTACACTATGCCAGACATACTGCTCACACTATGCATGACTTCCTGCTTACACTATGCCAGACATCCTGCTTACACTATACCAGACTTCCTGCTTACACTATGCCAGACTTCCTGCTCACACTATACCAGACTTCCTGCTCACACTATGCATGACTTCCTGCTAACACTATGGCAGACTTCCAACTTACACTATGCCAGACTTCCTGCTCACACTATGCCAGACTTCCTGCTAACACTATGCCAGACTACCTGCTCACACTATACCAGACTTCCTGCTCACACTATGCATGACTTCCTGCTTACACTATACCAGACTTCCTGCTTACACTATACCAGACTTCCTGCTTACACTATGCCAGACTTCCTGCTTACACTATGCCAGACTTCCTGCTCACACTATGCCAGACTTCCTGCTCACACTATGCCAGACTTCCTGCTAACACTATACCAGACTTCCTGCTTACACTATACCAGACTTCCTGCTCACACTATGCATGACTTCCTGCTTACACTATGCCAGACTTCCTGCTTACACTATGCCAGACATACTGCTCACACTATGCATGACTTCCTGCTTACACTATGCCAGAATTCCTGCTTACACTATACCAGACTTCCTGCTTACACTATGCCAGACTTCCTGCTCACACTATACCAGACTTCCTGCTCACACTATGCATGACTTCCTGCTAACACTATGGCAGACTTCCAACTTACACTATGCCAGACTTCCTGCTCACACTATGCCAGACTTCCTGCTAACACTATGCCAGACTACCTGCTCACACTATACCAGACTTCCTGCTCACACTATGCCAGACTTCCTGCTCACACTATACCAGACTTCCTGCTTACACTATGCCAGACTTCCTGCTAACACTATACCAGACTTCCTGCTTACACTATACCAGACTTCCTGCTCACACTATGCATGACTTCCTGCTTACACTATGCCAGACATCCTGCTTACACTATACCAGACTTCCTGCTTACACTATGCCAGACTTCCTGCTTACACTATGCCAGACTTCCTGCTTACACTATTCCAGACTTCCTGCTCACACTATGCATGACTTCCTGCTAACACTATGGCAGACTTCCAACTTACACTATGCCAGACTTCCTGCTCACACTATGCCAGACTTCCTGCTTACACTATGCCAGACATACTGCTCACACTATGCATGACTTCCTGCTAACACTATGGCAGACTTCCAACTTACACTATGCCAGACTTCCTGCTCACACTATGCCAGACTTCCTGCTCACACTATACCAGACTTCCTGCTTACACTATGCCAGACTTCCTGCTAACACTATGCACGACTTCCTGCTAACACTATACCAGACTTCCAACTTACACTATGCCAGACTTCCTGCTCACACTATGCCAGACTTCCTGCTTACACTATGCCAGACATACTGCTCACACTATGCATGACTTCCTGCTAACACTATGGCAGACTTCCAACTTACACTATGCCAGACTTCCTGCTTACACTATACCAGACTTCCTGCTCACACTATGCATGACTTCCTGCTTACACTATGCCAGACATCCTGCTTACACTATACCAGACTTCCTGCTTACACTATGCCAGACTTCCTGCTTACACTATGCCAGACTTCCTGCTTACACTATTCCAGACTTCCTGCTCACACTATGCATGACTTCCTGCTCACACTATGCCAGACTTCCTGCTCACACTATACCAGACTTCCTGCTTACACTATGCCAGACTTCCTGCTCACACTATGCCAGACTTCCTGCTAACACTATACCAGACTTCCTGCTTACACTATGCCAGACTTCCTGCTAACACTATGGCAGACTTCCAACTTACACTATGCCAGACTTCCTGCTTACACTATGCCAGACTTCCTGCTAACACTATACCAGACTTCCTGCTTACACTATGCCAGACTTCCTGCTAACACTATACCAGACTTCCTGCTTACACTATGCCAGACATACTGCTCACACTATGCATGACTTCCTGCTAACACTATGGCAGACTTCCAACTTACACTATGCCAGACTTCCTGCTCACACTATGCCAGACTTCCTGCTCACACTATACCAGACTTCCTGCTTACACTATGCCAGACTTCCTGCTAACACTATACCAGACTTCCTGCTTACACTATACCAGACTTCCTGCTCACACTATGCATGACTTCCTGCTTACACTATGCCAGACATCCTGCTTACACTATACCAGACTTCCTGCTTACACTATGCCAGACTTCCTGCTTACACTATGCCAGACTTCCTGCTTACACTATTCCAGACTTCCTGCTCACACTATGCATGACTTCCTGCTAACACTATGGCAGACTTCCAACTTACACTATGCCAGACTTCCTGCTCACACTATGCCAGACTTCCTGCTTACACTATGCCAGACATACTGCTCACACTATGCATGACTTCCTGCTAACACTATGGCAGACTTCCAACTTACACTATGCCAGACTTCCTGCTCACACTATGCCAGACTTCCTGCTCACACTATACCAGACTTCCTGCTTACACTATGCCAGACTTCCTGCTAACACTATACCAGACTTCCTGCTTACACTATACCAGACTTCCTGCTCACACTATGCATGACTTCCTGCTTACACTATGCCAGACATCCTGCTTACACTATACCAGACTTCCTGCTTACACTATGCCAGACTTCCTGCTTACACTATGCCAGACTTCCTGCTTACACTATTCCAGACTTCCTGCTCACACTATGCATGACTTCCTGCTAACACTATGGCAGACTTCCAACTTACACTATGCCAGACTTCCTGCTCACACTATGCCAGACTTCCTGCTAACACTATACCAGACTTCCTGCTTACACTATGCCAGACTTCCTGCTAACACTATACCAGACTTCCTGCTTACACTATGCCAGACATACTGCTCACACTATGCATGACTTCCTGCTAACACTATGGCAGACTTCCAACTTACACTATGCCAGACTTCCTGCTCACACTATGCCAGACTTCCTGCTCACACTATACCAGACTTCCTGCTTACACTATGCCAGACTTCCTGCTAACACTATACCAGACTTCCTGCTTACACTATACCAGACTTCCTGCTCACACTATGCATGACTTCCTGCTTACACTATGCCAGACATCCTGCTTACACTATACCAGACTTCCTGCTTACACTATGCCAGACTTCCTGCTTACACTATGCCAGACTTCCTGCTTACACTATTCCAGACTTCCTGCTCACACTATGCATGACTTCCTGCTAACACTATGGCAGACTTCCAACTTACACTATGCCAGACTTCCTGCTCACACTATGCCAGACTTCCTGCTAACACTATACCAGACTTCCTGCTTACACTATGCCAGACTTCCTGCTAACACTATACCAGACTTCCTGCTTACACTATGCCAGACTTCCTGCTCACACTATGCCAGACTTCCTGCTAACACTATACCAGACTTCCTGCTTACACTATGCCAGACTTCCTGCTAACACTATACCAGACTTCCTGCTTACACTATGCCAGACTTCCTGCTAACACTATGCCAGACTTCCTGCTCACACTATGCCAGACTTCCTGCTTACACTATGCCAGACATACTGCTCACACTATGCATGACTTCCTGCTAACACTATGGCAGACTTCCAACTTACACTATGCCAGACTTCCTGCTCACACTATGCCAGACTTCCTGCTCACACTATACCAGACTTCCTGCTTACACTATGCCAGACTTCCTGCTAACACTATACCAGACTTCCTGCTTACACTATACCAGACTTCCTGCTCACACTATGCATGACTTCCTGCTTACACTATGCCAGACATCCTGCTTACACTATGCCAGACTTCCTGCTAACACTATACCAGACTTCCTGCTTACACTATGCCAGACTTCCTGCTTACACTATGCCAGACTTCCTGCTCACACTATGCCAGACTTCCTGCTCACACTATGCCAGACTTCCTGCTAACACTATACCAGACTTCCTGCTTACACTATACCAGACTTCCTGCTCACACTATGCATGACTTCCTGCTTACACTATGCCAGACATCCTGCTTACACTATACCAGACTTCCTGCTCACACTATGCCAGACTTCCTGCTTACACTATGCCAGACTTCCTGCTTACACTATGCCAGACTTCCTGCTTACACTATGCCAGACTTCCTGCTTACACTATTCCAGACTTCCTGCTCACACTATGCATGACTTCCTGCTAACACTATGGCAGACTTCCAACTTACACTATGCCAGACTTCCTGCTCACACTATGCCAGACTTCCTGCTAACACTATACCAGACTTCCTGCTTACACTATGCCAGACTTCCTGCTAACACTATACCAGACTTCCTGCTTACACTATGCCAGACTTCCTGCTCACACTATGCCAGACTTCCTGCTAACACTATACCAGACTTCCTGCTTACACTATGCCAGACTTCCTGCTCACACTATGCCAGACTTCCTGCTAACACTATACCAGACTTCCTGCTAACACTATGCACGACTTCCTGCTAACACTATACCAGACTTCCTGCTTACACTATGCCAGACTTCCTGCTCACACTATGCCAGACTTCCTGCTAACACTATACCAGACTTCCTGCTTACACTATGCCAGACTTCCTGCTCACACTATGCCAGACTTCCTGCTTACACTATGCCAGACTTCCTGCTTACACTATTCCAGACTTCCTGCTCACACTATGCATGACTTCCTGCTAACACTATGGCAGACTTCCAACTTACACTATGCCAGACTTCCTGCTCACACTATGCCAGACTTCCTGCTCACACTATGCCAGACTTCCTGCTCACACTATGCCAGACTTCCTGCTAACACTATACCAGACTTCCTGCTTACACTATACCAGACTTCCTGCTCACACTATGCATGACTTCCTGCTTACACTATGCCAGACATCCTGCTTACACTATACCAGACTTCCTGCTCACACTATGCCAGACTTCCTGCTCACACTATACCAGACTTCCTGCTAACACTATACCAGACTTCCTGCTAACACTATGCCAGACTTCCTGCTCACACTATACCAGACTTCCTGCTAACACTATACCAGACTTCCTGCTAACACTATGCACGACTTCCTGCTAACACTATACCAGACTTCCTGCTTACACTATGCCAGACTTCCTGCTCACACTATGCCAGACTTCCTGCTAACACTATACCAGACTTCCTGCTTACACTATGCCAGACTTCCTGCTCACACTATGCCAGACTTCCTGCTCACACTATGCCAGACTTCCTGCTAACACTATGCCAGACTTCCTGCTCACACTATGCCAGACTTCCTGCTTACACTATGCCAGACATACTGCTCACACTATGCATGACTTCCTGCTTACACTATGCCAGACATCCTGCTTACACTATACCAGACTTCCTGCTCACACTATGCCAGACTTCCTGCTCACACTATACCAGACTTCCTGCTTACACTATGCCAGACTTCCTGCTTACACTATGCCAGACTTCCTGCTTACACTATGCCAGACTTCCTGCTTACACTATTCCAGACTTCCTGCTCACACTATGCATGACTTCCTGCTAACACTATGGCAGACTTCCAACTTACACTATGCCAGACTTCCTGCTCACACTATGCCAGACTTCCTGCTCACACTATGCCAGACTTCCTGCTCACACTATGCCAGACTTCCTGCTAACACTATACCAGACTTCCTGCTTACACTATTCCAGACTTCCTGCTCACACTATGCATGACTTCCTGCTAACACTATGGCAGACTTCCAACTTACACTATGCCAGACTTCCTGCTCACACTATGCCAGACTTCCTGCTAACACTATACCAGACTTCCTGCTTACACTATGCCAGACTTCCTGCTAACACTATACCAGACTTCCTGCTTACACTATACCAGACTTCCTGCTCACACTATGCATGACTTCCTGCTAACACTATGCCAGACTTCCTGCTTACACTATGCCAGACTTCCTGCTCACACTATGCCAGACTTCCTGCTCACACTATGCCAGACTTCCTGCTCACACTATGCCAGACTTCCTGCTCACACTATGTCAGACTTCCTGCTCACACTATGCCAGACTTCCTGCTAACACTATGCCAGACTTCCTGCTCACACTATGCCAGACTTCCTGCTAACACTATACCAGACTTCCTGCTTACACTATGCCAGACTTCCTGCTTACACTATGCCAGACTTCCTGCTTACACTATGCCAGACTTCCTGCTTACACTATTCCAGACTTCCTGCTCACACTATGCATGACTTCCTGCTAACACTATGGCAGACTTCCAACTTACACTATGCCAGACTTCCTGCTCACACTATGCCAGACTTCCTGCTCACACTATGCCAGACTTCCTGCTCACACTATGCCAGACTTCCTGCTAACACTATACCAGACTTCCTGCTTACACTATTCCAGACTTCCTGCTCACACTATGCATGACTTCCTGCTAACACTATGGCAGACTTCCAACTTACACTATGCCAGACTTCCTGCTCACACTATGCCAGACTTCCTGCTAACACTATACCAGACTTCCTGCTTACACTATGCCAGACTTCCTGCTAACACTATACCAGACTTCCTGCTTACACTATACCAGACTTCCTGCTCACACTATGCATGACTTCCTGCTAACACTATGCCAGACTTCCTGCTTACACTATGCCAGACTTCCTGCTCACACTATGCCAGACTTCCTGCTCACACTATGCCAGACTTCCTGCTCACACTATGCCAGACTTCCTGCTCACACTATGTCAGACTTCCTGCTCACACTATGCCAGACTTCCTGCTAACACTATGCCAGACTTCCTGCTCACACTATGCCAGACTTCCTGCTTACACTATGCCAGACATACTGCTCACACTATGCATGACTTCCTGCTTACACTATGCCAGACATCCTGCTTACACTATACCAGACTTCCTGCTCACACTATGCCAGTCTTCCTGCTCACACTATACCAGACTTCCTGCTAACACTATACCAGACTTCCTGCTAACACTATGCACGACTTCCTGCTAACACTATACCAGACTTCCTGCTCACACTATGCCAGACTTCCTGCTCACACTATGCCAGACTTCCTGCTTACACTATGCCAGACTTCCTGCTTACACTATGCACGACTTCCTGCTCACACTATGTCAGACTTCCTGCTCACACTATGCCAGACTTCCTGCTCACACTATGTCAGACTTCCTGCTCACACTATGCCAGACTTCCTGCTAACACTATGCCAGACTTCCTGCTCACACTATGCCAGACTTCCTGCTTACACTATGCCAGACATACTGCTCACACTATGCATGACTTCCTGCTTACACTATGCCAGACATCCTGCTTACACTATACCAGACTTCCTGCTCACACTATGCCAGACTTCCTGCTCACACTATACCAGACTTCCTGCTAACACTATACCAGACTACCTGCTAACACTATGCACGACTTCCTGCTAACACTATACCAGACTTCCTGCTTACACTATGCCAGACTTCCTGCTTACACTATACCAGACTTCCTGCTTACACTATGTAGACATCCTGCTTACACTATGCACGACTTCCTGCTCACACTATACCAGACTTCCTGCTCACACTATGCCAGACTTCCTGCTCACACTATGCCAGACTTCCTGCTAACACTATGCCAGACTTCCTGCTAACACTATGCCAGACTTCCTGCTTACACTATGCCAGACTTCCTGCTCACACTATGCCAGACTTCCTGCTCACACTATGCCAGACATACTGCTCACACTATGCATGACTTCCTGCTTACACTATGCCAGACATCCTGCTTACACTATGCCAGACTTCCTGCTAACACTATACCAGACTTCCTGCTTACACTATACCAGACTTCCTGCTCACACTATGCATGACTTCCTGCTTACACTATGCCAGACATCCTGCTTACACTATACCAGACTTCCTGCTTACACTATGCCAGACTTCCTGCTTACACTATGCCAGACTTCCTGCTTACACTATTCCAGACTTCCTGCTCACACTATGCATGACTTCCTGCTAACACTATGGCAGACTTCCAACTTACACTATGCCAGACTTCCTGCTCACACTATGCCAGACTTCCTGCTAACACTATACCAGACTTCCTGCTTACACTATGCCAGACTTCCTGCTAACACTATACCAGACTTCCTGCTTACACTATGCCAGACATACTGCTCACACTATGCATGACTTCCTGCTAACACTATGGCAGACTTCCAACTTACACTATGCCAGACTTCCTGCTCACACTATGCCAGACTTCCTGCTCACACTATACCAGACTTCCTGCTTACACTATGCCAGACTTCCTGCTAACACTATACCAGACTTCCTGCTTACACTATACCAGACTTCCTGCTCACACTATGCATGACTTCCTGCTTACACTATGCCAGACATCCTGCTTACACTATACCAGACTTCCTGCTTACACTATGCCAGACTTCCTGCTTACACTATGCCAGACTTCCTGCTTACACTATTCCAGACTTCCTGCTCACACTATGCATGACTTCCTGCTAACACTATGGCAGACTTCCAACTTACACTATGCCAGACTTCCTGCTCACACTATGCCAGACTTCCTGCTAACACTATACCAGACTTCCTGCTTACACTATGCCAGACTTCCTGCTAACACTATACCAGACTTCCTGCTTACACTATGCCAGACTTCCTGCTCACACTATGCCAGACTTCCTGCTAACACTATACCAGACTTCCTGCTTAGACTATGCCAGACTTCCTGCTAACACTATACCAGACTTCCTGCTTACACTATGCCAGACTTCCTGCTAACACTATGCCAGACTTCCTGCTCACACTATGCCAGACTTCCTGCTTACACTATGCCAGACATACTGCTCACACTATGCATGACTTCCTGCTAACACTATGGCAGACTTCCAACTTACACTATGCCAGACTTCCTGCTCACACTATGCCAGACTTCCTGCTCACACTATACCAGACTTCCTGCTTACACTATGCCAGACTTCCTGCTAACACTATACCAGACTTCCTGCTTACACTATACCAGACTTCCTGCTCACACTATGCATGACTTCCTGCTTACACTATGCCAGACATCCTGCTTACACTATGCCAGACTTCCTGCTAACACTATACCAGACTTCCTGCTTACACTATGCCAGACTTCCTGCTTACACTATGCCAGACTTCCTGCTCACACTATGCCAGACTTCCTGCTCACACTATGCCAGACTTCCTGCTAACACTATACCAGACTTCCTGCTTACACTATACCAGACTTCCTGCTCACACTATGCATGACTTCCTGCTTACACTATGCCAGACATCCTGCTTACACTATACCAGACTTCCTGCTCACACTATGCCAGACTTCCTGCTTACACTATGCCAGACTTCCTGCTTACACTATGCCAGACTTCCTGCTTACACTATGCCAGACTTCCTGCTTACACTATTCCAGACTTC
Organism: Hyperolius riggenbachi; assembly: GCF_040937935.1. Lineage (NCBI taxonomy): Eukaryota > Metazoa > Chordata > Amphibia > Anura > Hyperoliidae > Hyperolius > Hyperolius riggenbachi. The sequence goes on from NC_090652.1 coordinate 320,877,860, forward strand.
CTGCTCACACTATGCATGACTTCCTGCTAACACTATGGCAGACTTCCAACTTACACTATGCCAGACTTCCTGCTCACACTATGCCAGACTTCCTGCTAACACTATACCAGACTTCCTGCTTACACTATGCCAGACTTCCTGCTAACACTATACCAGACTTCCTGCTTACACTATGCCAGACTTCCTGCTCACACTATGCCAGACTTCCTGCTAACACTATACCAGACTTCCTGCTTACACTATGCCAGACTTCCTGCTCACACTATGCCAGACTTCCTGCTAACACTATACCAGACTTCCTGCTAACACTATGCACGACTTCCTGCTAACACTATACCAGACTTCCTGCTTACACTATGCCAGACTTCCTGCTCACACTATGCCAGACTTCCTGCTAACACTATACCAGACTTCCTGCTTACACTATGCCAGACTTCCTGCTCACACTATGCCAGACTTCCTGCTTACACTATGCCAGACTTCCTGCTTACACTATTCCAGACTTCCTGCTCACACTATGCATGACTTCCTGCTAACACTATGGCAGACTTCCAACTTACACTATGCCAGACTTCCTGCTCACACTATGCCAGACTTCCTGCTCACACTATGCCAGACTTCCTGCTCACACTATGCCAGACTTCCTGCTAACACTATACCAGACTTCCTGCTTACACTATACCAGACTTCCTGCTCACACTATGCATGACTTCCTGCTTACACTATGCCAGACATCCTGCTTACACTATACCAGACTTCCTGCTCACACTATGCCAGACTTCCTGCTCACACTATACCAGACTTCCTGCTAACACTATACCAGACTTCCTGCTAACACTATGCCAGACTTCCTGCTCACACTATACCAGACTTCCTGCTAACACTATACCAGACTTCCTGCTAACACTATGCACGACTTCCTGCTAACACTATACCAGACTTCCTGCTTACACTATGCCAGACTTCCTGCTCACACTATGCCAGACTTCCTGCTCACACTATGCCAGACTTCCTGCTAACACTATGCCAGACTTCCTGCTCACACTATGCCAGACTTCCTGCTTACACTATGCCAGACATACTGCTCACACTATGCATGACTTCCTGCTTACACTATGCCAGACATCCTGCTTACACTATACCAGACTTCCTGCTCACACTATGCCAGACTTCCTGCTCACACTATACCAGACTTCCTGCTTACACTATGCCAGACTTCCTGCTTACACTATGCCAGACTTCCTGCTTACACTATGCCAGACTTCCTGCTTACACTATTCCAGACTTCCTGCTCACACTATGCATGACTTCCTGCTAACACTATGGCAGACTTCCAACTTACACTATGCCAGACTTCCTGCTCACACTATGCCAGACTTCCTGCTCACACTATGCCAGACTTCCTGCTCACACTATGCCAGACTTCCTGCTAACACTATACCAGACTTCCTGCTTACACTATTCCAGACTTCCTGCTCACACTATGCATGACTTCCTGCTAACACTATGGCAGACTTCCAACTTACACTATGCCAGACTTCCTGCTCACACTATGCCAGACTTCCTGCTAACACTATACCAGACTTCCTGCTTACACTATGCCAGACTTCCTGCTAACACTATACCAGACTTCCTGCTTACACTATACCAGACTTCCTGCTCACACTATGCATGACTTCCTGCTAACACTATGCCAGACTTCCTGCTTACACTATGCCAGACTTCCTGCTCACACTATGCCAGACTTCCTGCTCACACTATGCCAGACTTCCTGCTCACACTATGCCAGACTTCCTGCTCACACTATGTCAGACTTCCTGCTCACACTATGCCAGACTTCCTGCTAACACTATGCCAGACTTCCTGCTCACACTATGCCAGACTTCCTGCTAACACTATACCAGACTTCCTGCTTACACTATGCCAGACTTCCTGCTTACACTATGCCAGACTTCCTGCTTACACTATGCCAGACTTCCTGCTTACACTATTCCAGACTTCCTGCTCACACTATGCATGACTTCCTGCTAACACTATGGCAGACTTCCAACTTACACTATGCCAGACTTCCTGCTCACACTATGCCAGACTTCCTGCTCACACTATGCCAGACTTCCTGCTCACACTATGCCAGACTTCCTGCTAACACTATACCAGACTTCCTGCTTACACTATTCCAGACTTCCTGCTCACACTATGCATGACTTCCTGCTAACACTATGGCAGACTTCCAACTTACACTATGCCAGACTTCCTGCTCACACTATGCCAGACTTCCTGCTAACACTATACCAGACTTCCTGCTTACACTATGCCAGACTTCCTGCTAACACTATACCAGACTTCCTGCTTACACTATACCAGACTTCCTGCTCACACTATGCATGACTTCCTGCTAACACTATGCCAGACTTCCTGCTTACACTATGCCAGACTTCCTGCTCACACTATGCCAGACTTCCTGCTCACACTATGCCAGACTTCCTGCTCACACTATGCCAGACTTCCTGCTCACACTATGTCAGACTTCCTGCTCACACTATGCCAGACTTCCTGCTAACACTATGCCAGACTTCCTGCTCACACTATGCCAGACTTCCTGCTTACACTATGCCAGACATACTGCTCACACTATGCATGACTTCCTGCTTACACTATGCCAGACATCCTGCTTACACTATACCAGACTTCCTGCTCACACTATGCCAGTCTTCCTGCTCACACTATACCAGACTTCCTGCTAACACTATACCAGACTTCCTGCTAACACTATGCACGACTTCCTGCTAACACTATACCAGACTTCCTGCTCACACTATGCCAGACTTCCTGCTCACACTATGCCAGACTTCCTGCTTACACTATGCCAGACTTCCTGCTTACACTATGCACGACTTCCTGCTCACACTATGTCAGACTTCCTGCTCACACTATGCCAGACTTCCTGCTCACACTATGTCAGACTTCCTGCTCACACTATGCCAGACTTCCTGCTAACACTATGCCAGACTTCCTGCTCACACTATGCCAGACTTCCTGCTTACACTATGCCAGACATACTGCTCACACTATGCATGACTTCCTGCTTACACTATGCCAGACATCCTGCTTACACTATACCAGACTTCCTGCTCACACTATGCCAGACTTCCTGCTCACACTATACCAGACTTCCTGCTAACACTATACCAGACTTCCTGCTAACACTATGCACGACTTCCTGCTAACACTATACCAGACTTCCTGCTTACACTATGCCAGACTTCCTGCTTACACTATACCAGACTTCCTGCTTACACTATGTAGACATCCTGCTTACACTATGCACGACTTCCTGCTCACACTATACCAGACTTCCTGCTCACACTATGCCAGACTTCCTGCTCACACTATGCCAGACTTCCTGCTAACACTATGCCAGACTTCCTGCTAACACTATGCCAGACTTCCTGCTTACACTATGCCAGACTTCCTGCTCACACTATGCCAGACTTCCTGCTCACACTATGCCAGACATACTGCTCACACTATGCATGACTTCCTGCTTACACTATGCCAGACATCCTGCTTACACTATACCAGACTTCCTGCTCACACTATGCCAGACTTCCTGCTCACACTATACCAGACTTCCTGCTAACACTATACCAGACTTCCTGCTAACACTATGCACGACTTCCTGCTAACACTATACCAGACTTCCTGCTTACACTATGCCAGACTTCCTGCTCACACTATGCCAGACTTCCTGCTAACACTATACCAGACTTCCTGCTTACACTATACCAGACTTCCTGCTCACACTATGCATGACTTCCTGCTAACACTATGCCAGACTTCCTGCTTACACTATGCCAGACTTCCTGCTTACACTATGCCAGACTTCCTGCTTACACTATGCCAGACTTCCTGCTCACACTATGCCAGACTTCCTGCTCACACTATGTCAGACTTCCTGCTCACACTATGCCAGACTTCCTGCTAACACTATGCCAGACTTCCTGCTCACACTATGCCAGACTTCCTGCTTACACTATGCCAGACATACTGCTCACACTATGCATGACTTCCTGCTTACACTATGCCAGACATCCTGCTTACACTATACCAGACTTCCTGCTCACACTATGCCAGACTTCCTGCTCACACTATACCAGACTTCCTGCTAACACTATACCAGACTTCCTGCTAACACTATGCACGACTTCCTGCTAACACTATACCAGACTTCCTGCTTACACTATGCCAGACTTCCTGCTCACACTATGCCAGACTTCCTGCTCACACTATGTCAGACTTCCTGCTCACACTATGCCAGACTTCCTGCTAACACTATGTCAGACTTCCTGCTAACACTATGCCAGACTTCCTGCTTACACTATGCCAGACTTCCTGCTCACACTATGCCAGACTTCCTGCTCACACTATGCCAGACTTCCTGCTTACACTATGCCAGACTTCCTGCTTACACTATGCCAGACTTCCTGCTCACACTATGCCAGACTTCCTGCTCACACTATGCCAGACTTCCTGCTCACACTATGTCAGACTTCCTGCTCACACTATGCCAGACTTCCTGCTAACACTATGCCAGACTTCCTGCTCACACTATGCCAGACTTCCTGCTAACACTATACCAGACTTCCTGCTTACACTATACCAGACTTCCTGCTCACACTATGCATGACTTCCTGCTAACACTATGCCAGACTTCCTGCTTACACTATGCCAGACTTCCTGCTCACACTATGCCAGACTTCCTGCTCACACTATGCCAGACTTCCTGCTTACACTATGCCAGACTTCCTGCTTACACTATGCCAGACTTCCTGCTCACACTATGCCAGACTTCCTGCTCACACTATGTCAGACTTCCTGCTCACACTATGCCAGACTTCCTGCTAACACTATGCCAGACTTCCTGCTCACACTATGCCAGACTTCCTGCTTACACTATGCCAGACATACTGCTCACACTATGCATGACTTCCTGCTTACACTATGCCAGACATCCTGCTTACACTATACCAGACTTCCTGCTCACACTATGCCAGACTTCCTGCTCACACTATACCAGACTTCCTGCTAACACTATACCAGACTTCCTGCTAACACTATGCACGACTTCCTGCTAACACTATACCAGACTTCCTGCTTACACTATGCCAGACTTCCTGCTCACACTATGCCAGACTTCCTGCTCACACTATGTCAGACTTCCTGCTCACACTATGCCAGACTTCCTGCTAACACTATGTCAGACTTCCTGCTAACACTATGCCAGACTTCCTGCTTACACTATGCCAGACTTCCTGCTCACACTATGCCAGACTTCCTGCTCACACTATGCCAGACTTCCTGCTTACACTATGCCAGACTTCCTGCTTACACTATGCCAGACTTCCTGCTCACACTATGCCAGACTTCCTGCTCACACTATGTCAGACTTCCTGCTCACACTATGCCAGACTTCCTGCTAACACTATGCCAGACTTCCTGCTCACACTATGCCAGACTTCCTGCTAACACTATACCAGACTTCCTGCTTACACTATACCAGACTTCCTGCTCACACTATGCATGACTTCCTGCTAACACTATGCCAGACTTCCTGCTTACACTATGCCAGACTTCCTGCTCACACTATGCCAGACTTCCTGCTCACACTATGCCAGACTTCCTGCTTACACTATGCCAGACTTCCTGCTCACACTATGCCAGACTTCCTGCTCACACTATGCCAGACTTCCTGCTCACACTATGTCAGACTTCCTGCTCACACTATGCCAGACTTCCTGCTAACACTATGCCAGACTTCCTGCTCACACTATGCCAGACTTCCTGCTTACACTATGCCAGACATACTGCTCACACTATGCATGACTTCCTGCTTACACTATGCCAGACATCCTGCTTACACTATACCAGACTTCCTGCTCACACTATGCCAGACTTCCTGCTCACACTATACCAGACTTCCTGCTAACACTATACCAGACTTCCTGCTAACACTATGCACGACTTCCTGCTAACACTATTCCAGACTTCCTGCTTACACTATGCCAGACTTCCTGCTTACACTATACCAGACTTCCTGCTTACACTATGCAGACATCCTGCTTACACTATGCACGACTTCCTGCTCACACTATACCAGACTTCCTGCTCACACTATGCCAGACTTCCTGCTCACACTATGCCAGACTTCCTGCTAACACTATGCCAGACTTCCTGCTAACACTATGCCAGACTTCCTGCTTACACTATGCCAGACTTCCTGCTCACACTATGCCAGACTTCCTGCTCACACTATGCCAGACTTCCTGCTTACACTATGCCAGACTTCCTGCTCACACTATGCCAGACTTCCTGCTCACACTATGCCAGACTTCCTGCTTACACTATGCCAGACTTCCTGCTTACACTATGCCAGACTTCCTGCTCACACTATGCCAGACTTCCTGCTAACACTATGCCAGACTTCCTGCTTACACTACACCAGACTTCCTGCTTACACTATACCAACTACCTGCTTACACTATGCCAGACTTCCTGCTTACACTATGCCAGACTTCCTGCTTACACTAAGCCAGACTTCCTGCTTACACTACACCAGACTTCCTGCTTACACTATACCAACTACCTGCTTACACTATGCCAGACTTCCTGCTTACACTATGCCAGACTTCCTGCTTACACTATGCCAGACTTCCTGCTTACACTATGCCAGACTTCCTGCTTACACTATGCCAGACTTCCTGCTTACACTATGCCAGACTTCCTGCTCACACTATGCCAGACTTCCTGCTCACACTATGTCAGACTTCCTGCTCACACTATGCCAGACTTCCTGCTAACACTATGCCAGACTTCCTGCTAACACTATGCCAGACTTCCTGCTAACACTATGCACGACTTCCTGCTAACACTATACCAGACTTCCTGCTTACACTATGCCAGACTTCCTGCTTACACTATGCCAGACTTCCTGCTTACACTATGCCAGACTTCCTGCTTACACTATTCCAGACTTCCTGCTCACACTATGCATGACTTCCTGCTAACACTATGGCAGACTTCCAACTTACACTATGCCAGACTTCCTGCTCACACTATGCCAGACTTCCTGCTCACACTATGCCAGACTTCCTGCTCACACTATGCCAGACTTCCTGGCTCACACTATGCCAGACTTCCTGGCTCACACTATACCAGACATCCTGCTTACACTATACCAGACTTCCTGCTGTCTGGTATAGTGTGAGCCAGGAAGTCTGGCATAGTGTGAGCCAGGAAGTCTGGCATAGTGTGAGCAGGAAGTCTGGCATAGTGTGAGCAGGAAGTCTGGCATAGTGTAAGTTGGAAGTCTGCCATAGTGTTAGCAGGAAGTCATGCATAGTGTGAGCAGGAAGTCTGGAATAGTGTAAGCAGGAAGTCTGGCATAGTGTAAGCAGGAAGTCTGGCATAGTGTTAGCAGGAAGTCTGGTATAGTGTGAGCAGGAAGTCGTGCATAGTGTGAGCAGGAAGTCTGCCATAGTGTGAGCAGGAAGTCGTGCATAGTGTGAGCAGGAAGTCTGGCATAGTGTGTGCAGGAAGTCTGGCATAGTGTTAGCAGGAAGTCTGGCATAGTGTAAGCAGGAAGTCTGGCATAGTGTAAGCAGGAAGTCTGGCATAGTGTGAGCCAGGAAGTCTGGCATAGTGTAAGCAGGATGTCTGGCATAGTGTTAGCAGGAAGTCGTGCATAGTGTGAGCAGGAAGTCTGGTATAGTGTTAGCAGGAAGTCTGGTATAGTGTTAGCAGGAAGTCTGGTATAGTGTGCGCAGGATGTCTGGCATAGTGTAAGCAGGAAGTCTGGTATAGTGTAAGCAGGATGTCTGGCATAGTGTAAGCAGGAAGTCGTGCATAGTGTGAGCAGGATGTCTGGCATAGTGTAAGCAGGAAGTCTGCCATAGTGTGAGCAGGAAGTCGTGCATAGTGTGAGCAGGAAGTCTGGCATAGTGTGTGCAGGAAGTCTGGCATAGTGTTAGCAGGAAGTCTGGCATAGTGTAAGCAGGAAGTCTGGCATAGTGTAAGCAGGAAGTCTGGCATAGTGTAAGCAGGAAGTCTGGCATAGTGTAAGCAGGAAGTCTGGTATAGTGTAAGCAGGAAGTCTGGTATAGTGTAAGCAGGAAGTCTGGTATAGTGTAAGCAGGAAGTCTGGCATAGTGTAAGCAGGAAGTCTGGCATAGTGTGAGCCAGGAAGTCTGGTATAGTGTAAGCAGGATGTCTGGCATAGTGTTAGCAGGAAGTTGTGCATAGTGTGAGCAGGAAGTCTGGTATAGTGTTAGCAGGAAGTCTGGTATAGTGTTAGCAGGAAGTCTGGTATAGTGTGCGCAGGATGTCTGGCATAGTGTAAGCAGAAAGTCTGGTATAGTGTAAGCAGGATGTCTGGCATAGTGTAAGCAGGAAGTCGTGCATAGTGTGAGCAGGATGTCTGGCATAGTGTAAGCAGGAAGTCTGGCATAGTGTGAGCAGGAAGTCGTGCATAGTGTAAGCAGGTAGTCTGGTATAGTGTAAGCAGGAAGTCTGGCATAGTGTAAGCAGGAAGTCTGGCATAGTGTAAGCAGGAAGTCTGGCACAGTGTAAGCAGGAAGTCTGGCACAGTGTAAGCAGGAAGTCTGGCATAGTGTAAGCAGGAAGTCTGGCATAGTGTAAGCAGGAAGTCTGGCATAGTGTAAGCAGGATCTGGTATAGTGTAAGCAGGAAGTCTGGCATAGTGTAAGCAGGAAGTCTGGTATAGTGTAAGCAGGAAGTCTGGTATAGTGTAAGCAGGAAGTCTGGTATAGTGTAAGCAGGAAGTCTGGCATAGTGTTAGCAGGAAGTCTGGCATAGTGTAAGCAGGAAGTCTGGCATAGTGTTAGCAGGAAGTCTGGCATAGTGTTAGCAGGAAGTCTGGCATAGTGTAAGCAGGAAGTCTGCATAGTGTAAGCAGGAAGTCTGGCATAGTGTGAGCAGGAAGTCATGCATAGTGTGAGCAGGATGTCTGGCATAGTGTAAGCAGGAAGTCTGGCATGGTGTGAGCAGGAAGTCGTGCATAGTGTAGTGTAAGCAGGAAGTCTGCATAGTGTAAGCAGGAAGTCTGGCATAGTGTGAGCAGGAAGTCGTGCATAGTGTGAGCAGGATGTCTGGCATAGTGTAAGCAGGAAGTCTGGCATGGTGTGAGCAGGAAGTTGTGCATAGTGTAAGCAGGTAGTCTGGTATAGTGTGAGCAGGAAGTCTGGCATAGTGTTAGCAGGAAGTCTGGTATAGTGTAAGCAGGTAGTCTGGCATAGTGTTAGCAGGAAGTCTGGCATAGTGTTAGCAGGAAGTCTGGCATAGTGTTAGCAGGAAGTCTGGTATAGTGTAAGCAGGAAGTCTGGTATAGTATTAGCAGGAAGTCTGGTATAGTGTTAGCAGGAAGTCTGGTATAGTGTTAGCAGGAAGTCTGGTATAGTGTAAGCAGGAAGTCTGGCATAGTGTAAGCAGGAAGTCTGGCATAGTGTAAGCAGGAAGTCTGGCATAGTGTAAGCAGGAAGTCTAACATAGTGTTAGCAGGAAGTCTGGTATAGTGTTAGCAGGAAGTCTGGTATAGTGTAAGCAGGAAGTCTGGTATAGTGTTAGCAGGAAGTCTGGTATAGTGTTAGCAGGAAGTCTGGCATAGTGTAAGCAGGAAGTCTGGCATAGTGTGCGCAGGATGTTTGGCATAGTGTAAGCAGGAAGTCTGGTATAGTGTGAGCAGGAAGTCGTGCATAGTGTAAGCAGGATGGCTGCATAGTGTAAGCAGGAAGTCTGGCATAGTGTAAGCAGGAAGTCGTGCATAGTGTGAGCAGGAAGTCTGGTATAGTGTTAGCAGGAAGTCTGGCATAGTGTGAGCAGGAAGTCTGGCATAGTGTGAGCAGGAAGTCTGGCATAGTGTGAGCAGGAAGTCTGGCATAGTGTGAGCAGGAAGTCTGGTATAGTGTAAGCAGGAAGTCTGGCATAGTGTAAGCAGGAAGTCTGGCATAGTGTAAGCAGGAAGTCTGGCATGGTGTAAGCAGGTAGTCTGGTATGGTGTAAGCAGGAAGTCTGGCATGGTGTAAGCAGGAAGTCTGGCATAGTGTAACCAGGAAGTCTGGCATAGTGTAACCAGGAAGTCTGGCATAGTGTAAGCAGGAAGTCTGGTATAGTGTAAGCAGGAAGTCTGGCATAGTGTAAGCAGGAAGTCTGGCATAGTGTAAGCAGGAAGTCTGGCATAGTGTAAGCAGGTTGTCTGGTATAGTGTAAGCAGGAAGTCTGGTATAGTGTTAGCAGGAAGTCTGGTATAGTGTAAGCAGGATGTCTGGTATAGTGTGAGCCAGGAAGTCTGGCATAGTGTGAGCCAGGAAGTCTGGCATAGTGTTAGCAGGAAGTCTGGCATAGTGTGAGCAGGAAGTCTGGCATAGTGTAAGTTAGTCTGCCATAGTGTGAGCAGGAAGTCTGCCATAGTGTGAGCAGGAAGTCTGCCATAGTGTGAGCAGGAAGTCTGGTATAGTGTAAGCAGGAAGTCTGGCATAGTGTTAGCAGGAAGTCTGGCATAGTGTGAGCAGGAAGTCTGGCATAGTGTAAGTTGGAAGTCTGCCATAGTGTTAGCAGGAAGTCGAGCATAGTGTGAGCAGGAAGTCGTGCATAGTGTGAGCAGGAAGTCTGGTATAGTGTGAGCAGGAAGTCTGGCATAGTGTAAGCAGGAAGTCTGGCATAGTGTAAGCAGGAAGTCTGGCATAGTGTTAGCAGGAAGTCTGGTATAGTGTGAGCAGGAAGTCGTGCATAGTGTGAGCAGGAAGTCTGCCATAGTGTGAGCAGGAAGTCGTGCATAGTGTGAGCAGGAAGTCTGGCATAGTGTGTGCAGGAAGTCTGGCATAGTGTAAGCAGGAAGTCTGGCATAGTGTAAGCAGGAAGTCTGGCATGGTGTAAGCAGGTAGTCTGGTATAGTGTAAGCAGGAAGTCTGGTATAGTGTAAGCAGGAAGTCTGGCATAGTGTAACCAGGAAGTCTGGTATAGTGTGAGCAGGAAGTCTGGCATAGTGTAAGCAGGAAGTCTGGCATAGTGTAAGCAGGTTGTCTGGTATAGTGTAAGCAGGAAGTCTGGTATAGTGTTAGCAGGAAGTCTGGTATAGTGTAAGCAGGATGTCTGGTATAGTGTGAGCCAGGAAGTCTGGCATAGTGTGAGCCAGGAAGTCTGGCATAGTGTGAGCCAGGAAGTCTGGCATAGTGTTAGCAGGAAGTCTGGCATAGTGTTAGCAGGAAGTCTGGCATAGTGTAAGTTGGAAGTCTGCCATAGTGTGAGCAGGAAGTCTGGTATAGTGTAAGCAGGAAGTCTGGCATAGTGTTAGCAGGAAGTCTGGCATAGTGTGAGCAGGAAGTCTGGCATAGTGTAAGTTGGAAGTCTGCCATAGTGTTAGCAGGAAGTCGTGCATAGTGTGAGCAGGAAGTCTGGTATAGTGTGAGCTGGAAGTCTGGCATAGTGTAAGCAGGAAGTCTGGCATAGTGTTAGCAGGAAGTCTGGTATAGTGTGAGCAGGAAGTCGTGCATAGTGTGAGCAGGAAGTCTGCCATAGTGTGAGCACGAAGTCGTGCATAGTGTGAGCAGGAAGTCTGGCATAGTGTGTGCAGGAAGTCTGGCATAGTGTTAGCAGGAAGTCTGGCATAGTGTAAGCAGGAAGTCTGGCATAGTGTAAGCAGGAAGTCTGGCATAGTGTGAGCCAGGAAGTCTGGCATAGTGTAAGCAGGATGTCTGGCATAGTGTTAGCAGGAAGTCATGCATAGTGTGAGCAGGAAGTCGTGCATAGTGTGAGCAGGAAGTCTGGTATAGTGTAAGCAGGAAGTCTGGCATAGTGTTAGCAGGAAGTCTGGCATAGTCTTAGCAGGAAGTCTGGGATAGTGTTAGCAGGAAGTCTGGGATAGTGTTAGCAGGAAGTCTGGCATAGTGTAAGCAGGAAGTCTGGCATAGTGTAAGCAGGAAGTCTGGCATAGTGTGAGCAGGAAGTCTGGCATAGTGTGAGCAGGAAGTCTGGCACAGTGTGAGCAGGAAGTCTGGCACAGTGTGAGCAGGAAGTCTTGTATAGTGTGAGCAGGAAGTCTGGCATAGTGTGAGCAGGAAGTCTGGCATAGTGTTAGCAGGAAGTCTGCATAGTGTAAGCAGGAAGTCTGGCATAGTGTGAGCAGGAAGTCGTGCATAGTGTGAGCAGGATGTCTGGCATAGTGTAAGCAGGAAGTCTGGCATAGTGTGAGCAGGAAGTCGTGCATAGTGTAAGCAGGTAGTCTGGCATAGTGTAAGCAGGAAGTCTGGCATAGTGTTAGCAGGAAGTCTGGCATAGTGTTAGCAGGAAGTCTGGCATAGTGTGAGCAGGAAGTCTGGTATAGTGTGAGCAGGTAGTCTGGTATAGTGTGAGCAGGTAGTCTGGCATAGTGTTAGCAGGAAGTCTGGCATAGTGTTAGCAGGAAGTCTGGCATAGTGTGAGCAGGAAGTCTGGGATAGTGTTAGCAGGAAGTCTGGCATAGTGTTAGCAGGAAGTCTGGCATAGTGTCAGCAGGAAGTCTGGTATAGTGTTAGCAGGAAGTCTGGTATAGTGTAAGCAGGAAGTCTGGTATAGTGTTAGCAGGAAGTCTGGTATAGTGTAAGCAGGAAGACTGGCATAGTGTAAGCAGGAAGTCTGGCATAGTGTAAGCAGGAAGTCTGGCATAGTGTAAGCAGGAAGTCTGGTATCTGGTATAGTGTAAACAGGATCTGGTATAGTGTAAGCAGGATGTCTGGCATAGTGTGAGCAGGAAGTCTGGTATAGTGTGAGCAGGCAGGAAGTCGTGCATAGTGTGAGCAGGAAGTCGTGCATAGTGTAAGCAGGTAGTCTGGTACAGTGTAAGCAGGAAGTCTGGCACAGTGTAAGCAGGAAGTCTGGCACAGTGTAAGCAGGAAGTCTGGCACAGTGTAAGCAGGAAGTCTGGCACAGTGTAAGCAGGAAGTCTGGCACAGTGTAAGCAGGAAGTCTGGCATAGTGTAAGCAGGAAGTCTGGCATAGTGTAAGCAGGAAGTCTGGCATAGTGTAAGCAGGAAGTCTGGTATAGTGTAAGCAGGAAGTCTGGTATAGTGTAAGCAGGAAGTCTGGTATAGTGTAAGCAGGAAGTCTGGCATAGTGTTAGCAGGAAGTCTGGCATAGTGTAAGCAGGAAGTCTGGCATAGTGTAAGCAGGAAGTCTGGCATAGTGTGAGCCAGGAAGTCTGGTATAGTGTAAGCAGGATGTCTGGCATAGTGTTAGCAGGATGTCTGGCATAGTGTTAGCAGGAAGTCGTGCATAGTGTGAGCAGGAAGTCGTGCATAGTGTGAGCAGGAAGTCTGGTATAGTGTTAGCAGGAAGTCTGGTATAGTGTTAGCAGGAAGTCTGGTATAGTGTGCGCAGGATGTCTGGCATAGTGTAAGCAGGAAGTCTGGTATAGTGTAAGCAGGATGTCTGGCATAGTGTAAGCAGGAAGTCGTGCATAGTGTGAGCAGGATGTCTGGCATAGTGTAAGCAGGAAGTCTGGCATAGTGTGAGCAGGAAGTCGTGCATAGTGTGAGCAGGAAGTCTGGCACAGTGTAAGCAGGAAGTCTGGCACAGTGTAAGCAGGAAGTCTGGCACAGTGTAAGCAGGAAGTCTGGCACAGTGTAAGCAGGAAGTCTGGCACAGTGTAAGCAGGATCTGGTATAGTGTAAGCAGGAAGTCTGGCATAGTGTAAGCAGGAAGTCTGGCATAGTGTAAGCAGGAAGTCTGGCATAGTGTAAGCAGGAAGTCTGGCATAGTGTTAGCAGGAAGTCTGGCATAGTGTAAGCAGGAAGTCTGGCATAGTGTTAGCAGGAAGTCTGGCATAGTGTTAGCAGGAAGTCTGGCATAGTGTAAGCAGGAAGTCTGGTATAGTGTAAGCAGGAAGTCGTGCATAGTGTGAGCAGGAAGTCGTGCATAGTGTGAGCAGGTAGTCTGGTATAGTGTAAGCAGGAAGTCTGGCATAGTGTTAGCAGGAAGTCTGGCATAGTGTTAGCAGGAAGTCTGGCATAGTGTAAGCAGGTAGTCTGGCATAGTGTAAGCAGGAAGTCTGGCATAGTGTTAGCAGGAAGTCTGGTATAGTGTAAGCAGGTAGTCTGGCATAGTGTTAGCAGGAAGTCTGGCATAGTGTTAGCAGGAAGTCTGGCATAGTGTGAGCAGGAAGTCTGGGATAGTGTTAGCAGGAAGTCGTGCATAGTGTTAGCAGGAAGTCTGGCATAGTGTTAGCAGGAGGTCTGGTATAGTGTTAGCAGGAAGTCTGGTATAGTGTAAGCAGGAAGTCTGGTATAGTGTTAGCAGGAAGTCTGGTATAGTGTTAGCAGGAAGTCTGGCATAGTGTAAGCAGGAAGTCTGGCATAGTGTAAGCAGGAAGTCTGGCATAGTGTAAGCAGGAAGTCTGGCATAGTGTAAGCAGGAAGTCTGGCATAGTGTTAGCAGGAAGTCTGGCATAGTGTGAGCAGGAAATCTGGCATAGTGTTAGCAGGAAGTCTGCATAGTGTAAGCAGGAAGTCTGGCATAGTGTGAGCAGGAAGTCGTGCATAGTGTGAGCAGGATGTCTGGCATAGTGTAAGCAGGAAGTCTGGCATAGTGTGAGCAGGAAGTCGTGCATAGTGTAAGCAGGTAGTCTGGTATAGTGTAAGCAGGAAGTCTGGCATAGTGTAAGCAGGAAGTATGGTATAGTGTAAGCAGGTAGTCTGGCATAGTGTTAGCAGGAAGTCTGGCATAGTGTTAGCAGGAAGTCTGGCATAGTGTTTGCAGGATGTCTGGCATAGTGTGAGCAGGAAGTCTGGGATAGTGTTAGCAGGAAGTCTGGCATAGTGTTAGCAGGAAGTCTGGTATAGTGTTAGCAGGAAGTCTGGTATAGTGTAAGCAGGAAGTCTGGCATAGTGTTAGCAGGAAGTCTGGCATAGTCTTAGCAGGAAGTCTGGGATAGTGTTAGCAGGAAGTCTGGCATAGTGTAAGCAGGAAGTCTGGCATAGTGTAAGCAGGAAGTCTGGCATAGTGTGAGCAGGAAGTCTGGCATAGTGTGAGCAGGAAGTCTGGCATAGTGTGAGCAGGAAGTCTGGCACAGTGTGAGCAGGAAGTCTGGCACAGTGTGAGCAGGAAGTCTTGTATAGTGTGAGCAGGAAGTCTGGCATAGTGTGAGCAGGAAGTCTGGCATAGTGTTAGCAGGAAGTCTGCATAGTGTAAGCAGGAAGTCTGGCATAGTGTGAGCAGGAAGTCGTGCATAGTGTGAGCAGGATGTCTGGCATAGTGTAAGCAGGAAGTCTGGCATAGTGTGAGCAGGAAGTCGTGCATAGTGTAAGCAGGTAGTCTGGCATAGTGTAAGCAGGAAGTCTGGCATAGTGTTAGCAGGAAGTCTGGCATAGTGTTAGCAGGAAGTCTGGCATAGTGTTAGCAGGAAGTCTGGCATAGTGTCAGCAGGAAGTCTGGTATAGTGTTAGCAGGAAGTCTGGTATAGTGTAAGCAGGAAGTCTGGTATAGTGTTAGCAGGAAGTCTGGTATAGTGTAAGCAGGAAGTCTGGTATAGTGTTAGCAGGAAGTCTGGTATAGTGTAAGCAGGAAGACTGGCATAGTGTAAGCAGGAAGTCTGGCATTGTGTAAGCAGGAAGTCTGGCATAGTGTAAGCAGGAAGTCTGGTATCTGGTATAGTGTAAGCAGGATCTGGTATAGTGTAAGCAGGATGTCTGGCATAGTGTAAGCAGGAAGTCTGGTATAGTGTTAGCAGGAAGTCTGGTATAGTGTAAGCAGGATGTCTGGTATAGTGTGAGCCAGGAAGTCTGGCATAGTGTGAGCCAGGAAGTCTGGCATAGTGTTAGCAGGAAGTCTGGTATAGTGTTAGCAGGAAGTCGTGCATAGTGTTAGCAGGAAGTCTGGTATAGTGTTAGCAGGAAGTCTGGCATAGTGTTAGCAGGAAGTCTGGCATAGTGTGAGCAGGAAGTCTGACATAGTGTGAGCAGGAAGTCTGGCATAGTGTGAGCAGGAAGTCTGGCATAGTGTAAGCAGGAAGTCTGGCATAGTGTAAGCAGGAAGTCTGGCATAGTGTAAGCAGGAAGTCTGGCATAGTGTAAGCAGGAAGTCTGGCATAGTGTAAGCAGGAAGTCTAGCATAGTGTAAGCAGGTAGTTGGTATAGTGTAAGCAGGAAGTCTGGTGTAGTGTAAGCAGGAAGTCTGGCGTAGTGTAAGCAGGAAGTCTGGCGTAGTGTAAGCAGGAAGTCTGGAATAGTGTAAGCAGGAAGTCTGGCATAGTGTAAGCAGGAAGTCTGGCATAGTGTAAGCAGGTTGCCTGGTATAGTGTAAGCAGGAAGTCTGGTATAGTGTTAGCAGGAAGTCTGGTATAGTGTAAGCAGGATGTCTGGTATAGTGTGAGCCAGGAAGTCTGGCATAGTGTGAGCCAGGAAGTCTGGCATAGTGTGAGCAGGAAGTCTGGCATAGTGTGAGCAGGAAGTCTGGCATAGTGTAAGTTGGAAGTCTGCCATAGTGTTAGCAGGAAGTCATGCATAGTGTGAGCAGGAAGTCTGGAATAGTGTAAGCAGGAAGTCTGGCATAGTGTAAGCAGGAAGTCTGGCATAGTGTGAGCAGGAAGTCGTGCATAGTGTGAGCAGGAAGTCTGCCATAGTGTGAGCAGGAAGTCGTGCATAGTGTGAGCAGGAAGTCTGGCATAGTGTGTGCAGGAAGTCTGGCATAGTGTTAGCAGGAAGTCTGGCATAGTGTAAGCAGGAAGTCTGGCATAGTGTAAGCAGGAAGTCTGGCATAGTGTGAGCCAGGAAGTCTGGCATAGTGTAAGCAGGATGTCTGGCATAGTGTTAGCAGGAAGTCGTGCATAGTGTGAGCAGGAAGTCGTGCATAGTGTGAGCAGGAAGTCTGGTATAGTGTTAGCAGGAAGTCGTGCATAGTGTGAGCAGGAAGTCGTGCATAGTGTGAGCAGGTAGTCTGGTATAGTGTAAGCAGGAAGTCTGGCACAGTGTAAGCAGGAAGTCTGGCACAGTGTAAGCAGGAAGTCTGGCACAGTGTAAGCAGGAAGTCTGGCACAGTGTAAGCAGGAAGTCTGGCACAGTGTAAGCAGGAAGTCTGGCACAGTGTAAGCAGGAAGTCTGGCACAGTGTAAGCAGGAAGTCTGGCACAGTGTAAGCAGGAAGTCTGGCATAGTGTAAGCAGGAAGTCTGGTATAGTGTAAGCAGGAAGTCTGGCATAGTGTAAGCAGGCAGTCTGGCATAGTGTTAGCAGGAAGTCTGGCATAGTGTAAGCAGGAAGTCTGGCATAGTGTAAGCAGGAAGTCTGGCATAGTGTGAGCCAGGAAGTCTGGTATAGTGTAAGCAGGATGTCTGGCATAGTGTGAGCAGGAAGTCGTGCATAGTGTGAGCAGGAAGTCGTGCATAGTGTGAGCAGGAAGTCTGGTATAGTGTTAGCAGGAAGTCTGGTATAGTGTTAGCAGGAAGTCTGGTATAGTGTGCGCAGGATGTCTGGCATAGTGTAAGCAGGAAGTCTGGTATAGTGTAAGCAGGATGTCTGGCATAGTGTAAGCAGGAAGTCGTGCATAGTGTGAGCAGGATGTCTGGCATAGTGTAAGCAGGAAGTCTGGCATAGTGTGAGCAGGAAGTCGTGCATAGTGTAAGCAGGAAGTCTGGCACAGTGTAAGCAGGAAGACTGGCATAGTGTAAGCAGGAAGTCTGGCATAGTGTAAGCAGGAAGTCTGGCATAGTGTAAGCAGGATCTGGTATAGTGTAAGCAGGAAGTCTGGCATAGTGTAAGCAGGAAGTCTGGCATAGTGTAAGCAGGAAGTCTGGTATAGTGTAAGCAGGAAGTCTGGTATAGTGTAAGCAGGAAGTCTGGCATAGTGTTAGCAGGAAGTCTGGCATAGTGTAAGCAGGAAGTCTGGCATAGTGTTAGCAGGAAGTCTGGCATAGTGTTAGCAGGAAGTCTGGCATAGTGTAAGCAGGAAGTCTGCATAGTGTAAGCAGGAAGTCTGGCATAGTGTGAGCAGGAAGTCGTGCATAGTGTGAGCAGGATGTCTGGCATAGTGTAAGCAGGAAGTCTGGCATGGTGTGAGCAGGAAGTCGTGCATAGTGTAGTGTAAGCAGGAAGTCTGCATAGTGTAAGCAGGAAGTCTGGCATAGTGTGAGCAGGAAGTCGTGCATAGTGTGAGCAGGATGTCTGGCATAGTGTAAGCAGGAAGTCTGGCATGGTGTGAGCAGGAAGTCGTGCATAGTGTAAGCAGGTAGTCTGGTATAGTGTAAGCAGGAAGTCTGGCATAGTGTTAGCAGGAAGTCTGGTATAGTGTAAGCAGGTAGTCTGGCATAGTGTTAGCAGGAAGTCTGGCATAGTGTTAGCAGGAAGTCTGGCATAGTGTGAGCAGGAAGTCTGGGATAGTGTTAGCAGGAAGTCGTGCATAGTGTTAGCAGGAAGTCTGGCATAGTGTTAGCAGGAAGTCTGGTATAGTGTAAGCAGGAAGTCTGGTATAGTGTTAGCAGGAAGTCTGGTATAGTGTTAGCAGGAAGTCTGGTATAGTGTAAGCAGGAAGTCTGGCATAGTGTAAGCAGGAAGTCTGGCATAGTGTAAGCAGGAAGTCTGGCATAGTGTAAGCAGGAAGTCTAACATAGTGTTAGCAGGAAGTCTGGTATAGTGTTAGCAGGAAGTCTGGTATAGTGTAAGCAGGAAGTCTGGCATAGTGTAAGCAGGAAGTCTGGCATAGTGTAAGCAGGAAGTCTGGCATGGTGTAAGCAGGTAGTCTGGTATAGTGTAAGCAGGAAGTCTGGTATAGTGTAAGCAGGAAGTCTGGCATAGTGTAACCCGGAAGTCTGGCATAGTGTGAGCAGGAAGTCTGGTATAGTGTAAGCAGGAAGTCTGGCATAGTGTAAGCAGGAAGTCTGGCATAGTGTAAGCAGGTTGTCTGGTATAGTGTAAGCAGGAAGTCTGGTATAGTGTTAGCAGGAAGTCTGGTATAGTGTAAGCAGGATGTCTGGCATAGTGTGAGCCAGGAAGTCTGGCATAGTGTGAGCCAGGAAGTCTGGCATAGTGTTAGCAGGAAGTCTGGCATAGTGTGAGCAGGAAGTCTGGCATAGTGTAAGCTGGAAGTCTGCCATAGTGTGAGCAGGAAGTCTGCCATAGTGTGAGCAGGAAGTCTGCCATCGTGTGAGCAGGAAGTCTGGTATAGTGTAAGCAGGAAGTCTGGCATAGTGTAAGCAGGAAGTCTGGCATAGTGTTAGCAGGAAGTCGTGCATAGTGTGAGCAGGAAGTCTGGTATAGTGTGAGCAGGAAGTCTGGTATAGTGTAAGCTGGAAGTCTGGCATAGTGTAAGCAGGAAGTCTGGCATAGTGTTAGCAGGAAGTCTGGTATAGTGTGAGCAGGAAGTCGTGCATAGTGTGAGCAGGAAGTCTGCCATAGTGTGAGCAGGAAGTCGTGCATAGTGTGAGCAGGAAGTCTGGCATAGTGTGTGCAGGAAGTCTGGCATAGTGTTAGCAGGAAGTCTGGCATAGTGTAAGCAGGAAGTCTGGCATAGTGTAAGCAGGAAGTCTGGCATAGTGTGAGCCAGGAAGTCTGGCATAGTGTGAGCCAGGATGTCTGGCATAGTGTTAGCAGGAAGTCATGCATAGTGTGAGCAGGAAGTCGTGCATAGTGTGAGCAGGAAGTCTGGTATAGTGTTAGCAGGAAGTCTGGTATAGTGTGCGCAGGATGTCTGGCATAGTGTGAGCAGGAAGTCTGGTATAGTGTGAGCAGGATGTCTGGCATAGTGTAAGCAGGAAGTCGTGCATAGTGTGAGCAGGATGTCTGGCATAGTGTAAGCAGGTAGTCTGGCATAGTGTAAGCAGGAAGTCTGGCATAGTGTAAGCAGGAAGTCTGGCATAGTGTAAGCAGGAAGTCTGGTATAGTGTAAGCAGGAAGTCTGGCACAGTGTAAGCAGGAAGTCTGGCATAGTGTAAGCAGGAAGTCTGGCATAGTGTAAGCAGGATCTGGTATAGTGTAAGCAGGAAGTCTGGCATAGTGTAAGCAGGAAGTCTGGCATAGTGTAAGCAGGAAGTCTGGCATAGTGTAAGCAGGAAGTCTGGCATAGTGTAAGCAGGAAGTCTGGTATAGTGTAAGCAGGAAGTCTGGTATAGTGTAAGCAGGAAGTCTGGCATAGTGTAAGCAGGAAGTCTGGCATAGTGTTAGCAGGAAGTCTGGCATAGTGTAAGCAGGAAGTCTGGCATAGTGTTAGCAGGAAGTCTGGCATAGTGTTAGCAGGAAGTCTGGCATAGTGTAAGCAGGAAGTCTGGTATAGTGTAAGCAGGAAGTCGTGCATAGTGTGAGCAGGAAGTCGTGCATAGTGTGAGCAGGTAGTCTGGTATAGTGTAAGCAGGAAGTCTGGCATAGTGTTAGCAGGAAGTCTGGTATAGTGTTAGCAGGAAGTCTGGTATAGTGTGCGCAGGATGTCTGGCATAGTGTGAGCAGGAAGTCTGGTATAGTGTAAGCAGGATGTCTGGCATAGTGTAAGCAGGAAGTCGTGCATAGTGTGAGCAGGATGTCTGGCATAGTGTAAGCAGGAAGTCTGGCATAGTGTGAGCAGGAAGTCGTGCATAGTGTAAGCAGGTAGTCTGGTATAGTGTAAGCAGGAAGTCTGGCATAGTGTAAGCAGGAAGTCTGGCATAGTGTAAGCAGGAAGTCTGGCACAGTGTAAGCAGGAAGTCTGGCACAGTGTAAGCAGGAAGTCTGGCACAGTGTAAGCAGGAAGTCTGGCATAGTGTAAGCAGGAAGTCTGGCATAGTGTAAGCAGGATCTGGTATAGTGTAAGCAGGAAGTCTGGCATAGTGTAAGCAGGAAGTCGTGCATAGTGTAAGCAGGAAGTCTGGCATAGTGTGTGCAGGAAGTCTGGCATAGTGTTAGCAGGAAGTCTGGCATAGTGTAAGCAGGAAGTCTGGCATAGTGTAAGCAGGAAGTCTGGCATAGTGTGAGCCAGGAAGTCTGGTATAGTGTAAGCAGGATGTCTGGCATAGTGTTAGCAGGAAGTCATGCATAGTGTGAGCAGGAAGTCGTGCATAGTGTGAGCAGGAAGTCTGGTATAGTGTTAGCAGGAAGTCTGGTATAGTGTTAGCAGGAAGTCTGGTATAGTGTGCGCAGGATGTCTGGCATAGTGTGAGCAGGAAGTCTGGTATAGTGTAAGCAGGATGTCTGGCATAGTGTAAGCAGGAAGTCGTGCATAGTGTGAGCAGGATGTCTGGCATAGTGTAAGCAGGAAGTCTGGCATAGTGTGAGCAGGAAGTCGTGCATCGTGTAAGCAGGTAGTCTGGTATAGTGTAAGCAGGAAGTCTGGCATAGTGTAAGCAGGAAGTCTGGCATAGTGTAAGCAGGAAGTCTGGTATAGTGTAAGCAGGAAGTCTGGCACAGTGTAAGCAGGAAGTCTGGCATAGTGTAAGCAGGAAGTCTGGCATAGTGTAAGCAGGATCTGGTATAGTGTAAGCAGGAAGTCTGGCATAGTGTAAGCAGGAAGTCTGGCATAGTGTAAGCAGGAAGTCTGGCATAGTGTAAGCAGGAAGTCTGGTATAGTGTAAGCAGGAAGTCTGGTATAGTGTAAGCAGGAAGTCTGGTATAGTGTAAGCAGGAAGTCTGGCATAGTGTTAGCAGGAAGTCTGGCATAGTGTAAGCAGGAAGTCTGGCATAGTGTTAGCAGGAATTCTGGCATAGTGTTAGCAGGAAGTCTGGCATAGTGTAAGCAGGAAGTCTGGTATAGTGTAAGCAGGAAGTCATGCATAGTGTGAGCAGGAAGTCGTGCATAGTGTGAGCAGGTAGTCTGGTATAGTGTAAGCAGGAAGTCTGGCATAGTGTTAGCAGGAAGTCTGGCATAGTGTTAGCAGGAAGTCTGGCATAGTGTTAGCAGGAAGTCTGGCATAGTGTTAGCAGGAAGTCTGGCATAGTGTGAGCAGGAAGTCTGGCATAGTGTGAGCAGGAAGTCTGGCATAGTGTGAGCAGGAAGTCTGGCACAGTGTGAGCAGGAAGTCTGGCACAGTGTGAGCAGGAAGTCTGGCCTAGTGTGAGCAGGAAGTCTGGCATAGTGTTAGCAGGAAGTCTGCATAGTGTAAGCAGGAAGTCTGGCATAGTGTGAGCAGGAAGTCGTGCATAGTGTGAGCAGGATGTCTGGCATAGTGTGAGCTGGAAGTCTGGCATAGTGTGAGCAGGAAGTCGTGCATAGTGTAAGCAGGTAGTCTGGCATAGTGTAAGCAGGAAGTCTGGCATAGTGTTAGCAGGAAGTCTGGTATAGTGTAAGCAGGTAGTCTGGCATAGTGTTAGCAGGAAGTCTGGCATAGTGTTAGCAGGAAGTCTGGCATAGTGTGAGCAGGAAGTCTGGTATAGTGTGAGCAGGAAGTCTGGGATAGTGTTAGCAGGAAGTCGTGCATAGTGTTAGCAGGAAGTTTGGCATAGTGTTAGCAGGAGGTCTGGTATAGTGTTAGCAGGAAGTCTGGTATAGTGTAAGCAGGAAGTCTGGTATAGTGTTAGCAGGAAGTCTGGTATAGTGTTAGCAGGAAGTCTGGTATAGTGTAAGCAGGAAGTCTGGCATAGTGTAAGCAGGAAGTCTGGCATAGTGTAAGCAGGAAGTCTGGCATAGTGTAAGCAGGAAGTCTGGCATAGTGTTAGCAGGAAGTCTGGCATAGTGTGAGCAGGAAATCTGGCATAGTGTTAGCAGGAAGTCTGCATAGTGTAAGCAGGAGGTCTGGCATAGTGTGAGCAGGAAGTCGTGCATAGTGTGAGCAGGATGTCTGGCATAGTGTAAGCAGGAAGTCTGGCATAGTGTGAGCAGGAAGTCGTGCATAGTGTAAGCAGGTAGTCTGGTATAGTGTAAGCAGGAAGTCTGGCATAGTGTAAGCAGGAAGTATGGTATAGTGTAAGCAGGTAGTCTGGCATAGTGTTAGCAGGAAGTCTGGCATAGTGTTAGCAGGAAGTCTGGGATAGTGTTAGCAGGAAGTCTGGCATAGTGTTAGCAGGAAGTCTGGTATAGTGTTAGCAGGAAGTCTGGTATAGTGTAAGCAGGAAGTCTGGCATAGTGTTAGCAGGAAGTCTGGCATAGTCTTAGCAGGAAGTCTGGGATAGTGTTAGCAGGAAGTCTGGCATAGTGTAAGCAGGAAGTCTGGCATAGTGTAAGCAGGAAGTCTGGCATAGTGTGAGCAGGAAGTCTGGCATAGTGTGAGCAGGAAGTCTGGCATAGTGTGAGCAGGAAGTCTGGCACAGTGTGAGCAGGAAGTCTGGCACAGTGTGAGCAGGAAGTCTTGTATAGTGTGAGCAGGAAGTCTGGCATAGTGTGAGCAGGAAGTCTGGCATAGTGTTAGCAGGAAGTCTGCATAGTGTAAGCAGGAAGTCTGGCATAGTGTGAGCAGGAAGTCGTGCATAGTGTGAGCAGGATGTCTGGCATAGTGTAAGCAGGAAGTCTGGCATAGTGTGAGCAGGAAGTCGTGCATAGTGTAAGCAGGAAGTCTGGCATAGTGTTAGCAGGAAGTCTGGCATAGTGTTAGCAGGAAGTCTGGCATAGTGTTAGCAGGAAGTCTGGCATAGTGTTAGCAGGAAGTCTGGCATAGTGTGAGCAGGAAGTCTGGTATAGTGTGAGCAGGTATTCTGGCATAGTGTTAGCAGGAAGTCTGGCATAGTGTTAGCAGGAAGTCTGGCATAGTGTTAGCAGGAAGTCTGGCATAGTGTGAGCAGGAAGTCTGGGATAGTGTTAGCAGGATATCTGGCATAGTGTTAGCAGGAAGTCTGGCATAGTGTCAGCGAAGTCTGGCATAGTGTAAGCAGTAAGTCTGGTATAGTGTTAGCAGGAAGTCGTGCATAGTGTTAGCAGGAAGTCTGGTATAGTGTTAGCAGGAAGTCTGGTATAGTGTTAGCAGGAAGTCTGGCATAGTGTTAGCAGGAAGTCTGGCATAGTGTGAGCAGGAAGTCTGGCATAGTGTAAGCAGGAAGTCTGGCATAGTGTGAGCAGGAAGTCGTGCATAGTGTGAGCAGGATGTCTGCATAGTGTAAGCAGGAAGTCCGGTATAGTGTAAGCAGGAAGTCTGGCATAGTGTAAGCAGGAATTCTGGTATAGTGTTAGCAGGAAGTCGTGCATAGTGTTAGCAGGAAGTCTGGTATAGTGTTAGCAGGAAGTCTGGCATAGTGTTAGCAGGAAGTCTGGCATAGTGTGAGCAGGAAGTCTGGCATAGTGTGAGCAGGAAGTCTGGCATAGTGTGAGCAGGAAGTCTGGCATAGTGTGAGCAGGAAGTCTGGTATAGTGTGAGCAGGAAGTCTGGCATAGTGTAAGCAGGAAGTCTGGCATAGTGTAAGCAGGAAGTCTGGCATAGTGTAAGCAGGAAGTCTGGCATAGTGTAAGCAGGAAGTCTGGCATAGTGTAAGCAGGTAGTTGGTATAGTGTAAGCAGGAAGTCTGGCATAGTGTAAGCAGGAAGTCTGGCATAGTGTAAGCAGGAAGTCTGGTATAGTGTAAGCAGGAAGTCTGGCATAGTGTAAGCAGGAAGTCTGGCATAGTGTAAGCAGGAAGTCTGGCATAGTGTAAGCAGGTTGCCTGGTATAGTGTAAGCAGGAAGTCTGGTATAGTGTTAGCAGGAAGTCTGGTATAGTGTAAGCAGGATGTCTGGTATAGTGTGAGCCAGGAAGTCTGGCATAGTGTGAGCCAGGAAGTCTGGCATAGTGTGAGCAGGAAGTCTGGCATAGTGTGAGCAGGAAGTCTGGCATAGTGTAAGTTGGAAGTCTGCCATAGTGTTAGCAGGAAGTCATGCATAGTGTGAGCAGGAAGTCTGGTATAGTGTAAGCAGGAAGTCTGGCATAGTGTAAGCAGGAAGTCTGGCATAGTGTTAGCAGGAAGTCTGGTATAGTGTGAGCAGGAAGTCGTGCATAGTGTGAGCAGGAAGTCTGCCATAGTGTGAGCAGGAAGTCGTGCTTAGTGTGAGCAGGAAGTCTGGCATAGTGTGTGCAGGAAGTCTGGCATAGTGTAAGCAGGAAGTCTGGCATAGTGTAAGCAGGAAGTCTGGCATAGTGTGAGCCAGGAAGTCTGGCATAGTGTAAGCAGGATGTCTGGCATAGTGTTAGCAGGAAGTCGTGCATAGTGTGAGCAGGAAGTCGTGCATAGTGTGAGCAGGAAGTCTGGTATAGTGTTAGCAGGAAGTCTGGTATAGTGTTAGCAGGAAGTCTGGCATAGTGTGCGCAGGATGTCTGGCATAGTGTAAGCAGGAAGTCTGGTATAGTGTAAGCAGGATGTCTGGCATAGTGTAAGCAGGAAGTCGTGCATAGTGTGAGCAGGATGTCTGGCATAGTGTAAGCAGGAAGTCTGGCATAGTGTGAGCAGGAAGTCGTGCATAGTGTAAGCAGGTAGTCTGGTATAGTGTAAGCAGGAAGTCTGGCATAGTGTAAGCAGGAAGTCTGGCATAGTGTAAGCAGGAAGTCTGGCACAGTGTAAGCAGGAAGTCTGGCACAGTGTAAGCAGGAAGTCTGGCATAGTGTAAGCAGGAAGTCTGGCATAGTGTAAGCAGGAAGTCTTTTATGAAGCTGATTTTTGCATGCAATCAAGCTATGTAATTGTGTCTTTTTGTATTATTAATAAATCTTCTACTATTTGATTTACATATCCTGAACCCTAGCCAAAAATTTCTTATAGTATAGTGTAAGCAGGAAGTCTGGCATAGTGTAAGCAGGAAGTCTGGTATAGTGTAAGCAGGAAGTCTGGTATAGTGTAAGCAGGAAGTCTGGCATAGTGTTAGCAGGAAGTCTGGCATAGTGTAAGCAGGAAGTCTGGCATAGTGTAAGCAGGAAGTCTGGCATAGTGTGAGCCAGGAAGTCTGGTATAGTGTAAGCAGGATGTCTGGCATAGTGTTAGCAGGAAGTCGTGCATAGTGTGAGCAGGAAGTCGTGCATAGTGTGAGCAGGAAGTCTGGTATAGTGTTAGCAGGAAGTCTGGTATAGTGTTAGCAGGAAGTCTGGTATAGTGTGCGCAGGATGTCTGGCATAGTGTAAGCAGGAAGTCTGGTATAGTGTAAGCAGGATGTCTGGCATAGTGTAAGCAGGAAGTCGTGCATAGTGTGAGCAGGATGTCTGGCATAGTGTAAGCAGGAAGTCTGGCATAGTGTGAGCAGGAAGTCGTGCATAGTGTAAGCAGGTAGTCTGGTATAGTGTAAGCAGGAAGTCTGGCATAGTGTAAGCAGGAAGTCTGGCACAGTGTAAGCAGGAAGTCTGGCACAGTGTAAGCAGGAAGTCTGGCACAGTGTAAGCAGGAAGTCTGGCATAGTGTAAGCAGGAAGTCTGGCATAGTGTAAGCAGGAAGTCTGGTATAGTGTAAGCAGGAAGTCTGGTATAGTGTAAGCAGGAAGTCTGGTATAGTGTAAGCAGGAAGTCTGGCATAGTGTTAGCAGGAAGTCTGGCATAGTGTAAGCAGGAAGTCTGGCATAGTGTTAGCAGGAAGTCTGGCATAGTGTAAGCAGGAGGTCTGCATAGTGTAAGCAGGAAGTCTGGCATAGTGTGAGCAGGAAGTCGTGCATAGTGTGAGCAGGATGTCTGGCATAGTGTAAGCAGGAAGTCTGGCATGGTGTGAGCAGGAAGTCGTGCATAGTGTAGTGTAAGCAGGAAGTCTGCATAGTGTAAGCAGGAAGTCTGGCATAGTGTGAGCAGGAAGTCGTGCATAGTGTGAGCAGGATGTCTGGCATAGTGTTACATAGTTACATAGTTACATAGTTACTTTGGTTGAAAAAAGACATACGTCCATCGAGTTCAACCAGTACAAAGTACAACACCAGCCTGCTCCCTCACATATCCCTGTTGATCATAAAATCCCTGGATTAACATCATTGGCATTACCTAGTAATTGTAGCCATGGATGTCATTCAACGCAAGGAAAGCATCTAAGCCCCCTTTAAATGCAGGTATAGAGTTTGCCATAACGACTTCCTGTGGCAATGCATTCCACATCTTAATCACTCTTACTGTAAAGAACCCTTTCCTAAATAAATGGCTAAAACGTTTTTCCTCCATGCGCAGATCATGTCCTCTAGTCCTTTGAGAAGGCCTAGGGACAAAAAGCTCATCCGCCAAGCTATTATATTGCCCTCTGATGTATTTATACATGTTAATTAGATCTCCTCTAAGGCGTCTTTTCTCTAGACTAAATAAACCCAGTTTATCTAACCTTTCTTGGTAAGTGAGACCTTCCATCCCACGTATCAATTTTGTTGCTCGTCTCTGCACCTGCTCTAAAACTGCAATATCTTTTTTGTAATGTGGTGCCCAGAACTGAATTCCATATTCCAGATGTGGCCTTACTAGAGAGTTAAACAGGGGCAATATTATGCTAGCATCTCGAGTTTTTATTTCCCTTTTAATGCATCCCAAAATTTTGTTAGCTTTAGCTGCAGCGGCTTGGCATTGAGTACGATTATTTAACTTGTTGTCGATGAGTACTCCTAAGTCCTTCTCCAAGTTTGATGTCCCCAACTGTATCCCATTTATTTTGTATGGTGTTAGACCATTGGTACGACCAAAATGCATGACTTTACATTTGTCAACATTGAATTTCATCTGCCATGTATGTGCCCATATAGCCATCCTATCCAGATCCTGTTGCAATATAACACTATCTTCCTTAGAGTTGATGATTCTGCACAATTTTGTATCATCTGCAAAAATAGCAACATTGCTCACTACTGTATCCACTAGGTCATTAATAAATAAATTAAAGAGCACTGGACCCAGTACAGACCCCTGTGGGACCCCACTGCTAACAGTCTCCCATTTTGAGTATGATCCATTGACCACAACTCTTTGTTTTCTGTCCATTAGCCAGTTCCCTATCCAAGCACACAGACTCTTCCCCAGTCCTTGCATCCTCATCTTTTGCACCAGACTTTTGTGGGGAACAGTGTCGAATGCCTTAGCAAAGTCTAAGTATATCACATCTACAGCATTCCCAATATCCATATTAGCATTCACTACCTCATAAAAGCTGAGCATGTTAGTCAAACAGGACCTGTCTTTAGTAAACCCATGTTGATGCTGAGAAATAAGATTATTTTCTACTATGAAGTCATGTATAGTATCTCTTAGTAACCCCTCAAATAGTTTGCATACAACTGATGTTAAGCTTACAGGTCTATAATTTCCTGGATCTGATTTTTTGCCCTTCTTAAATAATGGGAAAACGTGGGCTGTACGCCAATCCACTGGGACTCTGCCAGTTGCAAGAGAGTCACAAAAGATAAGATAAAGGGGTTTATCTATAACTGAACTTAATTCCCTTAGGACCCGAGGATGCATGCCATCCGGGCCAGGTGCCTTGTCTATTTTTAATTTATTTAGTCTTGCCTTTACTTCTTCCTGCGTTAAGTATTTAATATTACAGTTAGAAGATTGAGACTCTTCCGCCTCTGTAATTTGCAACAGTGCTGTTTCCTTTGTAAAGACAGAAGCAAAGAAAGCATTTAATAACTCTGCCTTACCTTGGTCATCCACCATTGAGTTCCCACCCTCATCCTTTAGGAGTCCTATACAGTCAACCTTTCTTTTTTTAGAGTTGATGTACTTGTAAAACTTTTTTGGGTTAGATTTGATATCCCTAGCGATTTGATTTTCAGCTTCGATCTTTGCCAGCCTAATTTCTTTTTTACAATTTTTATTGCACTCCTTATAATTGCTTAGTGCAGCCTCGGTCCCCTCCTGTTTTAGGACCTTATAGGCATTCTTTTTCCTCTTCATTTTATCTTTAACCTTTCTATTCATCCATAGAGGCCTTTTTTTATTCCTAGACATTTTGTTTCCATATGGGATATACATACTACAATATTGATTGAGAATACGTTTAAAAGCTTGCCATTTCCCTTCAGTGTCCTCCCCTTGTAGTATATTATCCCAGTTCACCAAACTTAGTGCCTGCCTGATTTGATTGAACTTTGCTTTTCTAAAATTCATAGTTTTAGTGGTCCCGCTGCCCCGTGGCCTATCAGTCACCAGATCAAACGTTATCATGTTGTGATCACTATTTCCCAAATGTTCTTGAACCTGCACATTTGATACATTATCTGGTCTATTCGAAATGATCAGATCCAGTAACGCATTCCCCCTAGTTGGTTCCGTTACCATTTGAGTCAAGTAATTGTCCTGTAGTGCTGCCAGAAATCTGCTGCTTTTACCAGAATGGGTAGCCTCAATACCCCAGTCAATGTCTGGAAAGTTGAAGTCGCCCATAACTATGACCTCATTTTTACTTGCCGCTTTTTCAATTTGCTGTAGTAATTGCAGTTCTGCAGCTTCATTAATATGAGGTGGTCTGTAGCATACCCCAATAAGCAATTGGCAACTTTTATTTCCACCATGAATATTTACCCAAACGGACTCCACATCTTCGCAATCTTCCTCCATCTCATCGTTGAGGACAGCTGTAAAAGAATTCTTAACAAAGAGACAAACCCCTCCACCTTTTTTCCCTGTTCTATCCCTCCTGAACACATTGTATCCTTTTAAATTGGCTATCCAGTCATGACTTTCATCCATCCATGTCTCGGTTATTCCCACAATGTCATAGCCTTTGTCATTCAGAATGAACTCTAGTTCATCTATTTTATTTGCAAGGCTCCGAGCATTGGTTATCATGCACTTTATATTTTTACCACCACATTTACCAATTTTGTTTACCTGAAATGGGCTACTTGAAGTTTTACCAACCTCCTTAATCTTTACACTGTCCCCACCCCCCTCTCCACCCCCCATAATGTTAGGCTCCCACTGTCTTTTTACCTTATCTTGTCTATATGTTGAGACTTTATCCTCCCGCCTCCCCCCAGATCC
The DNA here is from genome assembly GCF_040937935.1 of Hyperolius riggenbachi. Taxonomy (NCBI): domain Eukaryota; kingdom Metazoa; phylum Chordata; class Amphibia; order Anura; family Hyperoliidae; genus Hyperolius; species Hyperolius riggenbachi. The sequence goes on from NC_090652.1 coordinate 320,907,682, forward strand.
TAGTTTAAAATCTCCTCCAACCGTTTAGCCATCTTCTCCCCCAATGCAGCTGCACCCTCCCCATTAAGGTGCAGCCCGTCCCTGCTGTAGAACCTGTAGCCGACTGCAAAGTCTGCCCAGTTCTCCAGGAACCCAAACCCTTCCTTCCTACACCAATTTCTCAGCCACTTATTTAACTCCCTAAGCTCCCTCTGTCTCTCAGATGTAGCACGTGGCACTGGCAGTATTTCAGAGAACACCACCTTGGAGGTCCTTGCTTTAAGTTTATCTCCAAGTACCTGAAAATCATTTTTGAGGACCTTCCATCTCCCACTAACTTTGTCATTGGTGCCAATGTGTACCATGACAGCCGGGTCTTCCCCAGCCCCACCCAATAATCTGTCAATTCTTTCCGCTATATGCCGAACCCGAGCACCCGGGAGGCAACAGACTGTACGGCATTCACGGTTTCTTCGACAGATTACCCTGTCTGTGCGCCTAATAATTGAATCCCCTACCACCAGTACCTGTCTAGCCTTAGCTGCACTCCTATTCCCTTTCTCGTTACAGCAGTCTGCCCCTTGGTTGCTAAGGAGCACATCCTGCTGCAGCATTGCTACTCCAGAGTCGTCCTCACCAATATTACGCAAACAAGCATACTTATTAGTGAGGGACAACTCGTGTAAGCAGGAAGTCTGGCATGGTGTGAGCAGGAAGTCGTGCATAGTGTAAGCAGGTAGTCTGGTATAGTGTAAGCAGGAAGTCTGGCATAGTGTTAGCAGGAAGTCTGGTATAGTGTAAGCAGGTAGTCTGGCATAGTGTTAGCAGGAAGTCTGGCATAGTGTTAGCAGGAAGTCTGGTATAGTGTGAGCAGGAAGTCGTGCATAGTGTAAGCAGGATGGCTGCATAGTGTAAGCAGGAAGTCTGGCATAGTGTAAGCAGGAAGTCGTGCATAGTGTGAGCAGGAAGTCGTGCATAGTGTGAGCAGGAAGTCTGGTATAGTGTTAGCAGGAAGTCTGGCATAGTGTGAGCAGGAAGTCTGGCATAGTGTGAGCAGGAAGTCTGGCATAGTGTGAGCAGGAAGTCTGGCATAGTGTGAGCAGGAAGTCTGGCATAGTGTGAGCAGGAAGTCTGGCATAGTGTGAGCAGGAAGTCTGGCATAGTGTGAGCAGGAAGTCTGGCATAGTGTGAGCAGGAAGTCTGGCATGGTGTAAGCAGGTAGTCTGGTATAGTGTAAGCAGGTAGTCTGGTATAGTGTAAGCAGGAAGTCTGGCATAGTGTAACCAGGAAGTCTGGCATAGTGTAAGCAGGAAGTCTGGTATAGTGTAAGCAGGAAGTCTGGCATAGTGTAAGCAGGAAGTCTGGCATAGTGTAAGCAGGAAGTCTGGCATAGTGTAAGCAGGTTGTCTGGTATAGTGTAAGCAGGAAATCTGGTATAGTGTTAGCAGGAAGTCTGGTATAGTGTAAGCAGGATGTCTGGTATAGTGTGAGCCAGGAAGTCTGGCATAGTGTAAGCAGGAAGTCTGGCATAGTGTTAGCAGGAAGTCTGGCATAGGGTGAGCAGGAAGTCTGGCATAGTGTAAGTTGGAAGTCTGCCATAGTGTTAGCAGGAAGTCGAGCATAGTGTGAGCAGGAAGTCTGGTATAGTGTGAGCAGGAAGTCTGGTATAGTGTAAGCTGGAAGTCTGGCATAGTGTAAGCAGGAAGTCTGGCATAGTGTAAGCAGGAAGTCTGGCATAGTGTAACCAGGAAGTCTGGCATAGTGTAAGCAGGAAGTCTGGTATAGTGTAAGCAGGAAGTCTGGCATAGTGTAAGCAGGAAGTCTGGCATAGTGTAAGCAGGAAGTCTGGCATAGTGTAAGCAGGTTGTCTGGTATAGTGTAAGCAGGAAATCTGGTATAGTGTTAGCAGGAAGTCTGGTATAGTGTGAGCCAGGAAGTCTGGCATAGTGTAAGCAGGAAGTCTGGCATAGTGTTAGCAGGAAGTCTGGCATAGTGTGAGCAGGAAGTCTGGCATAGTGTAAGTTGGAAGTCTGCCATAGTGTTAGCAGGAAGTCGAGCATAGTGTGAGCAGGAAGTCTGGTATAGTGTGAGCAGGAAGTCTGGTATAGTGTAAGCTGGAAGTCTGGCATAGTGTAAGCAGGAAGTCTGGCATAGTGTTAGCAGGAAGTCTGGTATAGTGTGAGCAGGAAGTCGTGCATAGTGTGAGCAGGAAGTCTGCCATAGTGTGAGCAGGAAGTCGTGCATAGTGTGAGCAGGAAGTCTGGCATAGTGTGTGCAGGAAGTCTGGCATAGTGTAAGCAGGAAGTCTGGCATAGTGTAAGCAGGAAGTCTGGCATAGTGTAAGCAGGTTGTCTGGTATAGTGTAAGCAGGAAGTCTGGTATAGTGTTAGCAGGAAGTCTGGTATAGTGTAAGCAGGATGTCTGGTATAGTGTAAGCAGGAAGTCTGGCATGGTGTGAGCAGGAAGTCGTGCATAGTGTAAGCAGGTAGTCTGGTATAGTGTAAGCAGGAAGTCTGGCATAGTGTTAGCAGGAAGTCTGGTATAGTGTAAGCAGGTAGTCTGGCATAGTGTTAGCAGGAAGTCTGGCATAGTGTAAGCAGGAAGTCTGGCATAGTGTAAGCAGGTTGTCTGGTATAGTGTAAGCAGGAAGTCTGGTATAGTGTTAGCAGGAAGTCTGGTATAGTGTAAGCAGGATGTCTGGTATAGTGTAAGCAGGAAGTCTGGCATGGTGTGAGCAGGAAGTCGTGCATAGTGTAAGCAGGTAGTCTGGTATAGTGTAAGCAGGAAGTCTGGCATAGTGTTAGCAGGAAGTCTGGTATAGTGTAAGCAGGTAGTCTGGCATAGTGTTAGCAGGAAGTCTGGCATAGTGTTAGCAGGAAGTCTGGTATAGTGTGAGCAGGAAGTCGTGCATAGTGTAAGCAGGATGGCTGCATAGTGTAAGCAGGAAGTCTGGCATAGTGTAAGCAGGAAGTCGTGCATAGTGTGAGCAGGAAGTCTGGTATAGTGTTAGCAGGAAGTCTGGCATAGTGTGAGCAGGAAGTCTGGCATAGTGTGAGCAGGAAGTCTGGCATAGTGTGAGCAGGAAGTCTGGCATAGTGTGAGCAGGAAGTCTGGCATAGTGTAAGCAGGAAGTCTGGCATAGTGTAAGCAGGAAGTCTGGCATAGTGTAAGCAGGAAGTCTGGCATAGTGTAAGCAGGAAGTCTGGTATAGTGTTAGCAGGAAGTCTGGTATAGTGTAAGCAGGATGTCTGGTATAGTGTAAGCAGGATGTCTGGTATAGTGTGAGCCAGGAAGTCTGGCATAGTGTGAGCCAGGAAGTCTGGCATAGTGTGAGCCAGGAAGTCTGGCATAGTGTGAGCAGGAAGTCTGGCATAGTGTAAGTTGGAAGTCTGCCATAGTGTGAGCAGGAAGTCTGCCATAGTGTGAGCAGGAAGTCTGCCATAGTGTGAGCAGGAAGTCTGCCATAGTGTGAGCAGGAAGTCTGGTATAGTGTAAGCAGGAAGTCTGGCATAGTGTTAGCAGGAAGTCTGGCATAGTGTAAGCAGGTTGTCTGGTATAGTGTAAGCAGGAAGTCTGGTATAGTGTTAGCAGGAAGTCTGGTATAGTGTAAGCAGGATGTCTGGTATAGTGTGAGCCAGGAAGTCTGGCATAGTGTGAGCCAGGAAGTCTGGCATAGTGTTAGCAGGAAGTCTGGCATAGTGTGAGCAGGAAGTCTGGCATAGTGTAAGTTGGAAGTCTGCCATAGTGTGAGCAGGAAGTCTGCCATAGTGTGAGCAGGAAGTCTGCCATAGTGTGAGCAGGAAGTCTGGTATAGTGTCAGCAGGAAGTCTGGCATAGTGTTAGCAGGAAGTCTGGCATAGTGTGAGCAGGAAGTCTGGCATAGTGTAAGTTGGAAGTCTGCCATAGTGTTAGCAGGAAGTCGTGCATAGTGTGAGCAGGAAGTCTGGTATAGTGTGAGCAGGAAGTCTGGTATAGTGTAAGCTGGAAGTCTGGCATAGTGTAAGCAGGAAGTCTGGCATAGTGTTAGCAGGAAGTCTGGTATAGTGTGAGCAGGAAGTCGTGCATAGTGTGAGCAGGAAGTCGTGCATAGTGTGAGCAGGAAGTCGTGCATAGTGTGAGCAGGAAGTCTGGCATAGTGTGTGCAGGAAGTCTGGCATAGTGTTAGCAGGAAGTCTGGCATAGTGTAAGCAGGAAGTCTGGCATAGTGTAAGCAGGAAGTCTGGCATAGTGTGAGCCAGGAAGTCTGGTATAGTGTAAGCAGGATGTCTGGCATAGTGTTAGCAGGAAGTCATGCATAGTGTGAGCAGGAAGTCGTGCATAGTGTGAGCAGGAAGTCGTGCATAGTGTGAGCAGGAAGTCTGGTATAGTGTTAGCAGGAAGTCTGGTATAGTGTTAGCAGGAAGTCTGGCATAGTGTGCGCAGGATGTCTGGCATAGTGTGAGCAGGAAGTCTGGTATAGTGTAAGCAGGATGTCTGGCATAGTGTAAGCAGGAAGTCGTGCATAGTGTGAGCAGGATGTCTGGCATAGTGTAAGCAGGAAGTCTGGCATAGTGTGAGCAGGTAGTCTGGTATAGTGTAAGCAGGAAGTCTGGCATAGTGTAAGCAGGAAGTCTGGCATAGTGTAAGCAGGAAGTCTGGTACAGTGTAAGCAGGAAGTCTGGCACAGTGTAAGCAGGAAGTCTGGCATAGTGTAAGCAGGAAGTCTGGCATAGTGTAAGCAGGATGTCTGGTATAGTGTAAGCAGGAAGTCTGGCATGGTGTGAGCAGGAAGTCGTGCATAGTGTAAGCAGGTAGTCTGGTATAGTGTAAGCAGGAAGTCTGGCATAGTGTTAGCAGGAAGTCTGGTATAGTGTAAGCAGGTAGTCTGGCATAGTGTTAGCAGGAAGTCTGGCATAGTGTTAGCAGGAAGTCTGGTATAGTGTGAGCAGGAAGTCGTGCATAGTGTAAGCAGGATGGCTGCATAGTGTAAGCAGGAAGTCTGGCATAGTGTAAGCAGGAAGTCGTGCATAGTGTGAGCAGGAAGTCTGGTATAGTGTTAGCAGGAAGTCTGGCATAGTGTGAGCAGGAAGTCTGGCATAGTGTGAGCAGGAAGTCTGGCATAGTGTGAGCAGGAAGTCTGGCATAGTGTGAGCAGGAAGTCTGGCATAGTGTAAGCAGGAAGTCTGGCATAGTGTAAGCAGGAAGTCTGGCATAGTGTAAGCAGGAAGTCTGGCATAGTGTAAGCAGGAAGTCTGGTATAGTGTTAGCAGGAAGTCTGGTATAGTGTAAGCAGGATGTCTGGTATAGTGTAAGCAGGATGTCTGGTATAGTGTGAGCCAGGAAGTCTGGCATAGTGTGAGCCAGGAAGTCTGGCATAGTGTGAGCCAGGAAGTCTGGCATAGTGTGAGCAGGAAGTCTGGCATAGTGTAAGTTGGAAGTCTGCCATAGTGTGAGCAGGAAGTCTGCCATAGTGTGAGCAGGAAGTCTGCCATAGTGTGAGCAGGAAGTCTGCCATAGTGTGAGCAGGAAGTCTGGTATAGTGTAAGCAGGAAGTCTGGCATAGTGTTAGCAGGAAGTCTGGCATAGTGTAAGCAGGTTGTCTGGTATAGTGTAAGCAGGATGTCTGGTATAGTGTGAGCCAGGAAGTCTGGCATAGTGTGAGCCAGGAAGTCTGGCATAGTGTTAGCAGGAAGTCTGGCATAGTGTGAGCAGGAAGTCTGGCATAGTGTAAGTTGGAAGTCTGCCATAGTGTGAGCAGGAAGTCTGCCATAGTGTGAGCAGGAAGTCTGCCATAGTGTGAGCAGGAAGTCTGGTATAGTGTCAGCAGGAAGTCTGGCATAGTGTTAGCAGGAAGTCTGGCATAGTGTGAGCAGGAAGTCTGGCATAGTGTAAGTTGGAAGTCTGCCATAGTGTTAGCAGGAAGTCGTGCATAGTGTGAGCAGGAAGTCTGGTATAGTGTGAGCAGGAAGTCTGGTATAGTGTAAGCTGGAAGTCTGGCATAGTGTAAGCAGGAAGTCTGGCATAGTGTTAGCAGGAAGTCTGGTATAGTGTGAGCAGGAAGTCGTGCATAGTGTGAGCAGGAAGTCGTGCATAGTGTGAGCAGGAAGTCGTGCATAGTGTGAGCAGGAAGTCTGGCATAGTGTGTGCAGGAAGTCTGGCATAGTGTTAGCAGGAAGTCTGGCATAGTGTAAGCAGGAAGTCTGGCATAGTGTAAGCAGGAAGTCTGGCATAGTGTGAGCCAGGAAGTCTGGTATAGTGTAAGCAGGATGTCTGGCATAGTGTTAGCAGGAAGTCATGCATAGTGTGAGCAGGAAGTCGTGCATAGTGTGAGCAGGAAGTCGTGCATAGTGTGAGCAGGAAGTCTGGTATAGTGTTAGCAGGAAGTCTGGTATAGTGTTAGCAGGAAGTCTGGCATAGTGTGCGCAGGATGTCTGGCATAGTGTGAGCAGGAAGTCTGGTATAGTGTAAGCAGGATGTCTGGCATAGTGTAAGCAGGAAGTCGTGCATAGTGTGAGCAGGATGTCTGGCATAGTGTAAGCAGGAAGTCTGGCATAGTGTGAGCAGGTAGTCTGGTATAGTGTAAGCAGGAAGTCTGGCATAGTGTAAGCAGGAAGTCTGGCATAGTGTAAGCAGGAAGTCTGGTACAGTGTAAGCAGGAAGTCTGGCACAGTGTAAGCAGGAAGTCTGGCATAGTGTAAGCAGGAAGTCTGGCATAGTGTAAGCAGGATCTGGTATAGTGTAAGCAGGAAGTCTGGCATAGTGTAAGCAGGAAGTCTGGCATAGTGTAAGCAGGAAGTCTGGCATAGTGTAAGCAGGAAGTCTGGTATAGTGTAAGCAGGAAGTCTGGTATAGTGTAAGCAGGAAGTCTGGTATAGTGTAAGCAGGAAGTCTGGCATAGTGTTAGCAGGAAGTCTGGCATAGTGTAAGCAGGAAGTCTGGCATAGTGTTAGCAGGAAGTCTGGCATAGTGTTAGCAGGAAGTCTGGCATAGTGTAAGCAGGAAGTCTGGTATAGTGTAAGCAGGAAGTCGTGCATAGTGTGAGCAGGAAGTCGTGCATAGTGTGAGCAGGTAGTCTGGCATAGTGTTAGCAGGAAGTCTGGCATAGTGTTAGCAGGAAGTCTGGCATAGTGTTAGCAGGAAGTCTGGCATAGTGTGAGCAGGAAGTCTGGCATAGTGTGAGCAGGAAGTCTGGCATAGTGTGAGCAGGAAGTCTGGCATAGTGTGAGCAGGAAGTCTGGCACAGTGTGAGCAGGAAGTCTGGCACAGTGTGAGCAGGAAGTCTGGTATAGTGTGAGCAGGAAGTCTGGCCTAGTGTGAGCAGGAAGTCTGGCATAGTGTTAGCAGGAAGTCTGCATAGTGTAAGCAGGAAGTCTGGCATAGTGTGAGCAGGAAGTCGTGCATAGTGTGAGCAGGATGTCTGGCATAGTGTAAGCAGGAAGTCTGGCATAGTGTGAGCAGGAAGTCGTGCATAGTGTGAGCAGGTAGTCTGGCATAGTGTAAGCAGGAAGTCTGGCATAGTGTTAGCAGGAAGTCTGGTATAGTGTAAGCAGGTAGTCTGGCATAGTGTTAGCAGGAAGTCTGGCATAGTGTTAGCAGGAAGTCTGGCATAGTGTGAGCAGGAAGTCTGGTATAGTGTGGGCAGGAAGTCTGGGATAGTGTTAGCAGAAAGTCGTGCATAGTGTTAGCAGGAAGTCTGGCATAGTGTTAGCAGGAGGTCTGGTATAGTGTTAGCAGGAAGTCTGGTATAGTGTAAGCAGGAAGTCTGGTATAGTGTTAGCAGGAAGTCTGGTATAGTGTTAGCAGGAAGTCTGGTATAGTGTAAGCAGGAAGTCTGGCATAGTGTTAGCAGGAAGTCTGGCATAGTGTTAGCAGGAAGTCTGGCATAGTGTTAGCAGGAAGTCTGGCATAGTGTGAGCAGGAAGTCTGGTATAGTGTGAGCAGGTAGTCTGGCATAGTGTTAGCAGGAAGTCTGGCATAGTGTTAGCAGGAAGTCTGGCATAGTGTTAGCAGGAAGTCTGGCACAGTGTGAGCAGGAAGTCTGGTATAGTGTGAGCAGGAAGTCTGGCCTAGTGTGAGCAGGAAGTCTGGCATAGTGTTAGCAGGAAGTCTGCATAGTGTAAGCAGGAAGTCTGGCATAGTGTGAGCAGGAAGTCGTGCATAGTGTGAGCAGGATGTCTGGCATAGTGTAAGCAGGAAGTCTGGCATAGTGTGAGCAGGAAGTCGTGCATAGTGTGAGCAGGTAGTCTGGCATAGTGTAAGCAGGAAGTCTGGCATAGTGTTAGCAGGAAGTCTGGTATAGTGTAAGCAGGTAGTCTGGCATAGTGTTAGCAGGAAGTCTGGCATAGTGTTAGCAGGAAGTCTGGCATAGTGTGAGCAGGAAGTCTGGTATAGTGTGAGCAGGAAGTCTGGGATAGTGTTAGCAGAAAGTCGTGCATAGTGTTAGCAGGAAGTCTGGCATAGTGTTAGCAGGAGGTCTGGTATAGTGTTAGCAGGAAGTCTGGTATAGTGTAAGCAGGAAGTCTGGTATAGTGTTAGCAGGAAGTCTGGTATAGTGTTAGCAGGAAGTCTGGTATAGTGTAAGCAGGAAGTCTGGCATAGTGTTAGCAGGAAGTCTGGCATAGTGTTAGCAGGAAGTCTGGCATAGTGTTAGCAGGAAGTCTGGCATAGTGTGAGCAGGAAGTCTGGTATAGTGTGAGCAGGTAGTCTGGCATAGTGTTAGCAGGAAGTCTGGCATAGTGTTAGCAGGAAGTCTGGCATAGTGTTAGCAGGAAGTCTGGCATAGTGTGAGCAGGAAGTCTGGGATAGTGTTAGCAGGAAGTCTGGCATAGTGTCAGCAGGAAGTCTGGTATAGTGTTAGCAGGAAGTCTGGTATAGTGTAAGCAGGAAGTCTGGCATAGTGTTAGCAGGAAGTCTGGCATAGTGTAAGCAGGAAGTCTGGCATAGTGTAAGCAGGAAGTCTGGCATAGTGTTAGCAGGAAGTCTGGCATAGTGTAAGCAGGAAGTCTGGTATAGTGTAAGCAGGAAGTCGTGCATAGTGTGAGCAGGAAGTCGTGCATAGTGTGAGCAGGTAGTCTGGCATAGTGTTAGCAGGAAGTCTGGCATAGTGTTAGCAGGAAGTCTGGCATAGTGTTAGCAGGAAGTCTGGCATAGTGTGAGCAGGAAGTCTGGCATAGTGTGAGCAGGAAGTCTGGCATAGTGTGAGCAGGAAGTCTGGCATAGTGTGAGCAGGAAGTCTGGCACAGTGTGAGCAGGAAGTCTGGCACAGTGTGAGCAGGAAGTCTGGTATAGTGTGAGCAGGAAGTCTGGCCTAGTGTGAGCAGGAAGTCTGGCATAGTGTTAGCAGGAAGTCTGCATAGTGTAAGCAGGAAGTCTGGCATAGTGTGAGCAGGAAGTCGTGCATAGTGTGAGCAGGATGTCTGGCATAGTGTAAGCAGGAAGTCTGGCATAGTGTGAGCAGGAAGTCGTGCATAGTGTGAGCAGGTAGTCTGGCATAGTGTAAGCAGGAAGTCTGGCATAGTGTTAGCAGGAAGTCTGGTATAGTGTAAGCAGGTAGTCTGGCATAGTGTTAGCAGGAAGTCTGGCATAGTGTTAGCAGGAAGTCTGGCATAGTGTGAGCAGGAAGTCTGGTATAGTGTGAGCAGGAAGTCTGGGATAGTGTTAGCAGAAAGTCGTGCATAGTGTTAGCAGGAAGTCTGGCATAGTGTTAGCAGGAGGTCTGGTATAGTGTTAGCAGGAAGTCTGGTATAGTGTAAGCAGGAAGTCTGGTATAGTGTTAGCAGGAAGTCTGGTATAGTGTTAGCAGGAAGTCTGGTATAGTGTAAGCAGGAAGTCTGGCATAGTGTTAGCAGGAAGTCTGGCATAGTGTTAGCAGGAAGTCTGGCATAGTGTTAGCAGGAAGTCTGGCATAGTGTGAGCAGGAAGTCTGGTATAGTGTGAGCAGGTAGTCTGGCATAGTGTTAGCAGGAAGTCTGGCATAGTGTTAGCAGGAAGTCTGGCATAGTGTTAGCAGGAAGTCTGGCATAGTGTGAGCAGGAAGTCTGGGATAGTGTTAGCAGGAAGTCTGGCATAGTGTCAGCAGGAAGTCTGGTATAGTGTTAGCAGGAAGTCTGGTATAGTGTAAGCAGGAAGTCTGGTATAGTGTTAGCAGGAAGTCTGGCATAGTGTAAGCAGGAAGTCTGGCATAGTGTAAGCAGGAAGTCTGGTATCTGGTATAGTGTAAGCAGGATCTGGTATAGTGTAAGCAGGATGTCTGGCATAGTGTGAGCAGGAAGTCTGGTATAGTGTGAGCAGGAAGTCTGGCATAGTGTTAGCAGGAAGTCTGGCATAGTGTGAGCAGGAAGTCTGCATAGTGTAAGCAGGAAGTCTGGCATAGTGTAAGCAGGAAGTCTGGTATAGTGTAAGCAGGAAGTCTGGTATAGTGTAAGCAGGAAGTCTGGTATAGTGTAAGCAGGATGTCTGGTATAGTGTAAGCAGGAAGTCTGGCATAGTGTTAGCAGGAAGTCTGGCATAGTGTGAGCAGGAAGTCTGGCATAGTGTGAGCAGGAAGTCTGGCATAGTGTGAGCAGGAAGTCGTGCATAGTGTGAGCAGGAAGTCTGGTATAGTGTAAGCAGGTAGTCTGGCATAGTGTTAGCAGGAAGTCTGGCATAGTGTAAGCAGGAAGTCTGGCATAGTGTGAGCAGGAAGTCGTGCATAGTGTAAGCAGGTAGTCTGGTATAGTGTAAGCAGGAAGTCTGGCATAGTGTAAGCAGGAAGTCTGGCATAGTGTAAGCAGGAAGTCTGGTATCTGGTATAGTGTAAGCAGGATCTGGTATAGTGTAAGCAGGATGTCTGGCATAGTGTGAGCAGGAAGTCTGGCATAGTGTGAGCAGGAAGTCTGGCATAGTGTGAGCAGGAAGTCGTGCATAGTGTGAGCAGGAAGTCTGGCATAATGTGAGCAGGAAGTCTGGCATAATGTGAGCAGGAAGTCTGGCATAGTGTAAGCTGGAAGTCTGCCATAGTGTTAGCAGGAAGTCGTGCATAGCTTGAGCAGGAAGTCTGGCATAGAGTGTGCAGGAAGTCTGGGATAGTGTAAGCAGCAAGTCTGGGATAGTGTTAGCAGGAAGTCTGGTATAGTGTTAGCAGGAAGTCTGGCATAGTGTGAGCAGGAAGTCTCGCATAGTGTGAGCAGGAAGTCTGGTATAGTGTAAGCAGGAAGTCTGGCATAGTGTTAGCAGGAAGTCTGCCATAGTGTGAGCAGGAAGTCTGGCATAGTGTGAGCAGGAAGTCTGGCATAGTGTGAGCAGGAAGTCGTGCATAGTGTGAGCAGGAAGTCTGGCATAATGTGAGCAGGAAGTCTGGCATAGTGTAAGCTTGAAGTCTGCCATAGTGTTAGCAGGAAGTCGTGCATAGCTTGAGCAGGAAGTCTGGCATAGAGTGTGCAGGAAGTCTGGGATAGTGTAAGCAGCAAGTCTGGGATAATGTAGGCAGGACATCCTGCGTAGTGTAAGCAGGAAGTCTGGTATAGTGTGTGCAGGAAGTTTGGTAAAGTGTGAGCAGGATGACTAAGATAGTGTAAGCAGGCAGTCTGGCATAGTGTAAGCAGGAAGTCTGGCATAGTGTGTGCAGGAAGTCTGGCATAGTGTGTGCAGGAAGTCTCGCATAGTGTGAGCAGGAAGTCTGGTATAGTGTAAGCAGGAAGTCGGGCATAGTGTTAGCAGGAAGTCTGCCATAGTGTGAGCAGGAAGTCTGCCATAGTGTGAGCAGGAAGTCTGGCATAGTGTGAGCAGGAAGTCTGGCATAGTGTGAGCAGTAAGTCGTGCATAGTGTGAGCAGGAAGTCTGGCATAGTGTAAGCTGGAAGTCTGCCATAGTGTTAGCAGGAAGTCGTGCATAGCTTGAGCAGGAAGTCTGGCATAGAGTGTGCAGGAAGTCTGGGATAGTGTAAGCAGCAAGTCTGGGATAATGTAGGCAGGACATCCTGCGTAGTGTAAGCAGGAAGTCTGGTATAGTGTAAGCAGGAAGTCTGGCATAGTGTGTGCAGGAAGTCTGGCATAGTGTGAGCAGGAAGTCTGGCATAGTGTGAGCAGGAAGTCTGGTATAGTGTAAGCAGGAAGTCTGGCATAGTGTTAGCAGGAAGTCTGCCATAGTGTGAGCAGGAAGTCTGGCATAGTGTGAGCAGGAAGTCATGCATAGTGTGAGCAGGAAGTCTGGCATAGTGTGAGCAGGAAGTCATGCATAGTGTAAGCTGGAAGTCTGCCATAGTGTTAGCAGGAAATCGTGCATAGCTTGAGCAGGAAGTCTGGCATAGTGTTAGCAGGAAGTCTGGTATAGTGTTAGCAGGAAGTCTGGTATAGTGTAAGCAGCTAGTCTGGTATAGTGTAAGCAGGAAGTCTGGTATAGTGTAAGCAGGATGTCTGGTATAGTGTAAGCAGGAAGTCTGGCATAGTGTAAGGAGGAAGTCTGGCATAGTGTAAGCAGGAAGTCTGGCATAGTGTAAGCAGGAAGTCTGGTATCTGGTATAGTGTAAGCAGGATCTGGTATAGTGTAAGCAGGATGTCTGGCATAGTGTGAGCAGGAAGTCTGGTATAGTGTGAGCAGGAAGTCTGGCATAGTGTTAGCAGGAAGTCTGGCATAGTGTGAGCAGGAGGTCTGCATAGTGTAAGCAGGAAGTCTGGCATAGTGTAAGCAGGAAGTCTGGTATAGTGTAAGCAGGATGTCTAGTATAGTGTAAGCAGGAAGTCTGGCATAGTGTGAGCAGGAAGTCTGGCATAGTGTGAGCAGGAAGTCTGGCATAGTGTGAGCAGGAAGTCGTGCATAGTGTGAGCAGGAAGTCTGGCATAGTGTTAGCAGGAAGTCTGGCATAGTGTGAGCAGGAAGTCTGGGATAGTGTTAGCAGGAAGTCTGGTATAGTGTTAGCAGGAAGTCTGGTATAGTGTTAGCAGGAAGTCTGGCATAGTGTGAGCAGGAAGTCTGCCATAGTGTGAGCAGGAAGTCTGGCATAGTGTGAGCAGGAAGTCTGGCATAGTGTGAGCAGGAAGTCGTGCATAGTGTGAGCAGGAAGTCTAGCATAATGTGAGCAGGAAGTCTGGCATAGTGTAAGCTGGAAGTCTGCCATAGTGTTAGCAGGAAGTCGTGCATAGCTTGAGCAGGAAGTCTGGCATAGAGTGTGCAGGAAGTCTGGGATAGTGTAAGCAGCAAGTCTGGGATAATGTAGGCAGGACGTCCTGCGTAGTGTAAGCAGGAAGTCTGGTATAGTGTGTGCAGGAAGTTTGGGAAAGTGTGAGCAGGATGACTAAGATAGTGGAAGCAGGCAGTCTGGCATAGTGTGAGCAGGAAGTCTGGCATAGTGTGTGCAGGAAGTCTGGCATAGTGTGTGCAGGAAGTCTCGCATAGTGTGAGCAGGAAGTCTGGTATAGTGTGAGCAGGAAGTCTGGTATAGTGTAAGCAGGAAGTCGGGCATAGTGTTAGCAGGAAGTCTGCCATAGTGTGAGCAGGAAGTCTGCCAGAGTGTGAGCAGGAAGTCTGGCATAGTGTGAGCAGGAAGTCTGGCATAGTGTGAGCAGGAAGTCGTGCATAGTGTGAGCAGGAAGTCTGGCATAATGTGTGCAGGAAGTCTGGGATAATGTAGGCAGGACATCCTGCGTAGTGTAAGCAGGAAGTCTGGTATAGTGTGTGCAGGAAGTTTTGTAAAGTGTGAGCAGGGTGACTAAGATAGTGTAAGCAGGCAGTCTGGCATAGTGTAAGCAGGAAGTCTGGCATAGTGTGTGCAGGAAGTCTGGCATAGTGTGAGTAGGAAGTCTGGCATAGTGTGAGCAGGAAGTCTGGTATAGTGTAAGCAGGAAGTCTGGCATAGTGTTAGCAGGAAGTCTGCCATAGTGTGAGCAGGAAGTCTGGCATAGTGTGAGCAGGAAGTCTGGCATAGTGTGAGCAGGAAGTCATGCATAGTGTGAGCAGGAAGTCTGGCATAATGTGAGCAGGAAGTCTGGCATAGTGTAAGCTGGAAGTCTGCCATAGTGTTAGCAGGAAATCGTGCATAGCTTGAGCAGGAAGTCTGGCATAGTGTTAGCAGGAAGTCTGGTATAGTGTTAGCAGGAAGTCTGGTATAGTGTAAGCAGGAAGTCTGGTATAGTGTTAGCAGGAAGTCTGGTATAGTGTAAGCAGGAAGACTGGCATAGTGTAAGCAGGAAGTCTGGCATAGTGTAAGCAGGAAGTCTGGCATATTGTTAGCAGGAAGTCTGGCATAGTGTGAGCAGGAAGTCTGGCATAGTGTGAGCAGGAAGTCTGGTATAGTGTAAGCAGGAAGTCTGGCATAGTGTTAGCAGGAAGTCTGGCATAGTGTTAGCAGGAAGTCTGGCATAGCGTGAGCAGGAAGTCGTGCATAGCGTGAGCAGGAAGTCGTGCATAGTGTTAGCAGGAAGTCTGGTATAGTGTTAGCAGGAAGTCTGGTATAGTGTTAGCAGGAAGTCTGGTATAGTGTTAGCAGGAAGTCTGGCATAGTGTTAGCTGGAAGTCGTGCATAGTGTGAGCAGGATGTCTGGCATAGTGTAAGCAGGAAGTCTGGCATAGTGTGAGCAGGAAGTCGTGCATAGTGTGAGCAGGTAGTCGTGCATAGTGTAAGCAGGTAGTCTGGTATAGTGTAAGCAGGAAGTCTGGTATAGTGAAAGCAGGATGTCTGGTATAGTGTAAGCAGGAAGTCTGGCATAGTGTTAGCAGGAAGTCTGGCATAGTGTTAGCAGGAAGTCTGGCATAGTGTTAGCAGGAAGTCTGGCATAGTGTTAGCAGGAAGTCTGGCATAGTGTGAGCAGGAAGTCTGGTATAGTGTAAGCAGGTAGTCTGGCATAGTGTTAGCAGGAAGTCTGGCATAGTGTTAGCAGGAAGTCTGGGATAGTGTTAGCAGGAAGTCTGGCATAGTGTTAGCAGGAAGTCTGGCATAGTGTCAGCAGGAAGTCTGGTATAGTGTTAGCAGGAAGTCTGGTATAGTGTAAGCAGGAAGTCTGGTATAGTGTTAGCAGGAAGTCTGGCATAGTGTAAGCAGGAAGTCTGGCATAGTGTAAGCAGGAAGTCTGGTATCTGGTATAGTGTAAGCAGGATCTGGTATAGTGTAAGCAGGATGTCTGGCATAGTGTGAGCAGGAAGTCTGGTATAGTGTGAGCAGGAAGTCTGGCATAGTGTTAGCAGGAAGTCTGGCATAGTGTGAGCAGGAAGTCTGCATAGTGTAAGCAGGAAGTCTGGCATAGTGTAAGCAGGAAGTCTGGTATAGTGTAAGCAGGAAGTCTGGTATAGTGTAAGCAGGAAGTCTGGTATAGTGTAAGCAGGATGTCTGGCATAGTGTAAGCAGGAAGTCTGGCATAGTGTTAGCAGGAAGTCTGGCATAGTGTGAGCAGGAAGTCTGGCATAGTGTGAGCAGGAAGTCTGGCATAGTGTGAGCAGGAAGTCGTGCATAGTGTGAGCAGGAAGTCTGGTATAGTGTAAGCAGGTAGTCTGGCATAGTGTTAGCAGGAAGTCTGGCATAGTGTAAGCAGGAAGTCTGGCATAGTGTGAGCAGGAAGTCGTGCATAGTGTAAGCAGGTAGTCTGGTATAGTGTAAGCAGGAAGTCTGGTATAGTGTAAGCAGGATGTCTGGCATAGTGTAAGCAGGAAGTCTGGCATAGTGTAAGCAGGAAGTCTGGCATAGTGTAAGCAGGAAGTCTGGTATCTGGTATAGTGTAAGCAGGATCTGGTATAGTGTAAGCAGGATGTCTGGCATAGTGTGAGCAGGAAGTCTGCATAGTGTAAGCAGGAAGTCTGGCATAGTGTAAGCAGGAAGTCTGGCATAGTGTAAGCAGGAAGTCTGGTATAGTGTAAGCAGGATGTCTGGTATAGTGTAAGCAAGAAGTCTGGCATAGTGTGAGCAGGAAGTCTGGCATAGTTTGAGCAGGAAGTCGTGCATAGTGTGAGCAGGAAGTCTGGTATAGTGTAAGCAGGTAGTCTGGCATAGTGTTAGCAGGAAGTCTGGCATAGTGTTAGCAGGAAGTCTGGCATAGTGTGAGCAGGAAGTCTCGCATAGTGTGAGCAGGAAGTCTGGTATAGTGTAAGCAGGAAGTCTGGCATAGTGTTAGCAGGAAGTCTGCCATAGTGTGAGCAGGAAGTCTGGCATAGTGTGAACAGGAAGTCTGGCATAGTGTGAGCAGGAAGTCGTGCATAGTGTGAGCAGGAAGTCTGGCATAATGTGAGCAGGAAGTCTGGCATAGTGTAAGCTGGAAGTCTGCCATAGTGTTAGCAGGAAGTCGTGCATAGCTTGAGCAGGAAGTCTGGCATAGAGTGTGCAGGAAGTCTGGGATAGTGTAAGCAGCAAGTCTGGGATAATGTAGGCAGGACATCCTGCGTAGTGTAAGCAGGAAGTCTGGTATAGTGTGTGCAGGAAGTTTGGCATAGTGTTAGCAGGAAGTCTGGCATAGTGTTAGCAGGAAGTCTGGCATAGTGTTAGCAGGAAGTCTGGCATAGTGTGAGCAGGAAGTCTGGGATAGTGTTAGCAGGAAGTCTGGTATAGTGTTAGCAGGAAGTCTGGTATAGTGTTAGCAGGAAGTCTGGCATAGTGTGAGCAGGAAGTCTCGCATAGTGTGAGCAGGAAGTCTGGTATAGTGTAAGCAGGAAGTCTGGCATAGTGTTAGCAGGAAGTCTGCCATAGTGTGAGCAGGAAGTCTGGCATAGTGTGAGCAGGAAGTCTGGCATAGTGTGAGCAGGAAGTCTGGCATAGTGTGAGCAGGAAGTCGTGCATAGTGTGAGCAGGAAGTCTGGCATAATGTGAGCAGGAAGTCTGGCATAATGTGAGCAGGAAGTCTGGCATAGTGTAAGCTGGAAGTCTGCCATAGTGTTAGCAGGAAGTCGTGCATAGCTTGAGCAGGAAGTCTGGCATAGAGTGTGCAGGAAGTCTGGGATAGTGTAAGCAGCAAGTCTGGGATAATGTAGGCAGGACATCCTGCGTAGTGTAAGCAGGAAGTCTGGTATAGTGTGTGCAGGAAGTTTGGTAAAGTGTGAGCAGGATGACTAAGATAGTGTAAGCAGGCAGTCTGGCATAGTGTAAGCAGGAAGTCTGGCATAGTGTGTGCAGGAAGTCTGGCATAGTGTGTGCAGGAAGTCTCGCATAGTGTGAGCAGGAAGTCTGGTATAGTGTAAGCAGGAAGTCGGGCATAGTGTTAGCAGGAAGTCTGCCATAGTGTGAGCAGGAAGTCTGCCATAGTGTGAGCAGGAAGTCTGGCATAGTGTGAGCAGGAAGTCTGGCATAGTGTGAGCAGGAAGTCTGGCATAGTGTGAGCAGGAAGTCGTGCATAGTGTGAGCAGGAAGTCGTGCATAGTGTGAGCAGGAAGTCGTGCATAGTGTGAGCAGGAAGTCTGGCATAGTGTAAGCTGGAAGTCTGCCATAGTGTGAGCAGGAAGTCTGGCATAGTGTAAGCAGGAAGTCTGGCATAGTGTGTGCAGGAAGTCTGGCATAGTGTGAGCAGGAAGTCTGGCATAGTGTGAGCAGGAAGTCTGGTATAGTGTAAGCAGGAAGTCTGGCATAGTGTTAGCAGGAAGTCTGCCATAGTGTGAGCAGGAAGTCTGGCATAGTGTGAGCAGGAAGTCATGCATAGTGTGAGCAGGAAGTCTGGCATAATGTGAGCAGGAAGTTTGGCATAGTGTAAGCTGGAAGTCTGCCATAGTGTTAGCAGGAAATCGTGCATAGCTTGAGCAGGAAGTCTGGCATAGTGTTAGCAGGAAGTCTGGTATAGTGTAAGCAGGAAGTCTGGTATAGTGTAAGCAGGATGTCTGGTATAGTGTAAGCAGGAAGTCTGGCATAGTGTAAGGAGGAAGTCTGGCATAGTGTAAGCAGGATGTCTGGCATAGTGTAAGCAGAATCTGGTATAGTGTAAGCAGGATGTCTGGCATAGTGTGAGCAGGAAGTCTGGCATAGTGTGAGCAGGAAGTCTGGCATAGTGTTAGCAGGAAGTCTGGCATAGTGTGAGCAGGAAGTCTGCATAGTGTAAGCAGGAAGTCTGGCATAGTGTAAGCAGGAAGTCTGGTATAGTGTAAGCAGGAAGTCTGGTATAGTGTAAGCAGGATGTCTGGTATAGTGTAAGCAGGAAGTCTGGCATAGTGTGAGCAGGAAGTCTGGCATAGTGTGAGCAGGAAGTCTGGCATAGTGTGAGCAGGAAGTCGTGCATAGTGTGAGCAGGAAGTCTGGTATAGTGTTAGCAGGAAGTCTGGCATAGTGTTAGCAGGAAGTCTGGCATAGTGTGAGCAGGAAGTCTGGGATAGTGTTAGCAGGAAGTCTGGTATAGTGTTAGCAGGAAGTCTGGTATAGTGTTAGCAGGAAGTCTGGCATAGTGTGAGCAGGAAGTCTGCCATAGTGTGAGCAGGAAGTCTGGCATAGTGTGAGCAGGAAGTCTGGCATAGTGTAAGCAGGAAGTCTAGCATAGTGTAAGCAGGTAGTTGGTATAGTGTAAGCAGGAAGTCTGGTGTAGTGTAAGCAGGAAGTCTGGCATAGTGTAAGCAGGAAGTCTGGCATAGTGTAAGCAGGAAGTCTGGCATAGTGTAAGCAGGAAGTCTGGCATAGTGTAAGCAGGAAGTCTGGCATAGTGTAAGCAGGAAGTCTGGCATAGTGTAAGCAGGTTGCCTGGTATAGTGTAAGCAGGAAGTCTGGTATAGTGTTAGCAGGAAGTCTGGTATAGTGTAAGCAGGATGTCTGGTATAGTGTGAGCCAGGAAGTCTGGCATAGTGTGAGCCAGGAAGTCTGGCATAGTGTGAGCCAGGAAGTCTGGCATAGTGTGAGCAGGAAGTCTGGCATAGTGTAAGTTGGAAGTCTGCCATAGTGTTAGCAGGAAGTCATGCATAGTGTGAGCAGGAAGTCTGGCATAGTGTAAGCAGGAAGTCTGGCATAGTGTTAGCAGGAAGTCTGGTATAGTGTGAGCAGGAAGTCGTGCATAGTGTGAGCAGGAAGTCTGCCATAGTGTGAGCAGGAAGTCGTGCATAGTGTGAGCAGGAAGTCTGGCATAGTGTGAGCAGGAAGTCTGGTATAGTGTAAGCAGGAAGTCTGGTATAGTGTAAGCAGGATGTCTGGTATAGTGTAAGCAGGATCTGGTATAGTGTAAGCAGGATGTCTGGCATAGTGTGAGCAGGAAGTCTGGTATAGTGTGAGCAGGAAGTCTGGCATAGTGTTAGCAGGAAGTCTGGCATAGTGTGAGCAGGAAGTCTGCATAGTGTGAGCAGGAAGTCTGGCATAGTGTAAGCAGGAAGTCTGGTATAGTGTAAGCAGGAAGTCTGGTATAGTGTAAGCAGGAAGTCTGGCATAGTGTGAGCAGGAAGTCTGGCATAGTGTGAGCAGGAAGTCTGGCATAGTGTGAGCAGGAAGTCGTGCATAGTGTGAGCAGGAAGTCTGGCATAGTGTAAGCAGGAAGTCTGGCATAGTGTGAGCAGGAAGTCGTGCATAGTGTAAGCAGGTAGTCTGGTATAGTGTAAGCAGGAAGTCTGGCACAGTGTAAGCAGGAAGTCTGGCACAGTGTAAGCAGGAAGTCTGGCACAGTGTAAGCAGGAAGTCTGGCATAGTGTAAGCAGGAAGTCTGGCATAGTGTAAGCAGGATCTGGTATAGTGTAAGCAGGAAGTCTGGCATAGTGTAAGCAGGAAGTCTGGTATAGTGTAAGCAGGAAGTCTGGTATAGTGTAAGCAGGAAGTCTGGCATAGTGTAAGCAGGAAGTCTGGCATAGTGTTAGCAGGAAGTCTGGCATAGTGTAAGCAGGAAGTCTGGCATAGTGTTAGCAGGAAGTCTGGCATAGTGTTAGCAGGAAGTCTGGCATAGTGTAAGCAGGAAGTCTGCATAGTGTAAGCAGGAAGTCTGGCATAGTGTGAGCAGGAAGTCGTGCATAGTGTGAGCAGGATGTCTGGCATAGTGTAAGCAGGAAGTCTGGCATGGTGTGAGCAGGAAGTCGTGCATAGTGTAGTGTAAGCAGGAAGTCTGCATAGTGTAAGCAGGAAGTCTGGCATAGTGTGAGCAGGAAGTCGTGCATAGTGTGAGCAGGATGTCTGGCATGGTGTGAGCAGGAAGTCGTGCATAGTGTAAGCAGGTAGTCTGGTATAGTGTAAGCAGGAAGTCTGGCATAGTGTTAGCAGGAAGTCTGGCATAGTGTAAGCAGGTAGTCTGGCATAGTGTTAGCAGGAAGTCTGGCATAGTGTTAGCAGGAAGTCTGGCATAGTGTGAGCAGGAAGTCTGGGATAGTGTTAGCAGGAAGTCGTGCATAGTGTTAGCAGGAAGTCTGGTATAGTGTAAGCAGGAAGTCTGGTATAGTGTTAGCAGGAAGTCTGGCATAGTGTAAGCAGGAAGTCTGGTATAGTGTAAGCAGGATGTCTGGTATAGTGTAAGCAGGAAGTCTGGCATAGTGTAAGGAGGAAGTCTGGCATAGTGTAAGCAGGAAGTCTGGCATAGTGTAAGCAGGAAGTCTGGTATCTGGTATAGTGTAAGCAGAATCTGGTATAGTGTAAGCAGGATGTCTGGCATAGTGTGAGCAGGAAGTCTGGTATAGTGTGAGCAGGAAGTCTGGCATAGTGTTAGCAGGAAGTCTGGCATAGTGTGAGCAGGAAGTCTGCATAGTGTAAGCAGGAAGTCTGGCATAGTGTAAGCAGGAAGTCTGGTATAGTGTAAGCAGGAAGTCTGGTATAGTGTAAGCAGGATGTCTGGTATAGTGTAAGCAGGAAGTCTGGCATAGTGTGAGCAGGAAGTCTGGCATAGTGTGAGCAGGAAGTCTGGCATAGTGTGAGCAGGAAGTCGTGCATAGTGTGAGCAGGAAGTCTGGTATAGTGTTAGCAGGAAGTCTGGCATAGTGTTAGCAGGAAGTCTGGCATAGTGTGAGCAGGAAGTCTGGGATAGTGTTAGCAGGAAGTCTGGTATAGTGTTAGCAGGAAGTCTGGTATAGTGTTAGCAGGAAGTCTGGCATAGTGTGAGCAGGAAGTCTGCCATAGTGTGAGCAGGAAGTCTGGCATAGTGTGAGCAGGAAGTCTGGCATAGTGTAAGCAGGAAGTCTAGCATAGTGTAAGCAGGTAGTTGGTATAGTGTAAGCAGGAAGTCTGGTGTAGTGTAAGCAGGAAGTCTGGCGTAGTGTAAGCAGGAAGTCTGGCATAGTGTAAGCAGGAAGTCTGGCATAGTGTAAGCAGGAAGTCTGGTATAGTGTAAGCAGGAAGTCTGGCATAGTGTAAGCAGGAAGTCTGGCATAGTGTAAGCAGGAAGTCTGGCATAGTGTAAGCAGGTTGCCTGGTATAGTGTAAGCAGGAAGTCTGGTATAGTGTTAGCAGGAAGCCTGGTATAGTGTAAGCAGGATGTCTGGTATAGTGTGAGCCAGGAAGTCTGGCATAGTGTGAGCCAGGAAGTCTGGCATAGTGTGAGCCAGGAAGTCTGGCATAGTGTGAGCAGGAAGTCTGGCATAGTGTAAGTTGGAAGTCTGCCATAGTGTTAGCAGGAAGTCATGCATAGTGTGAGCAGGAAGTCTGGCATAGTGTAAGCAGGAAGTCTGGCATAGTGTTAGCAGGAAGTCTGGTATAGTGTGAGCAGGAAGTCGTGCATAGTGTGAGCAGGAAGTCTGCCATAGTGTGAGCAGGAAGTCGTGCATAGTGTGAGCAGGAAGTCTGGCATAGTGTGTGCAGGAAGTCTGGCATAGTGTTAGCAGGAAGTCTGGCATAGTGTAAGCAGGAAGTCTGGCATAGTGTAAGCAGGAAGTCTGGCATAGTGTGAGCCAGGAAGTCTGGTATAGTGTAAGCAGGATGTCTGGCATAGTGTTAGCAGGAAGTCGTGCATAGTGTGAGCAGGAAGTCGTGCATAGTGTGAGCAGGAAGTCTGGTATAGTGTTAGCAGGAAGTCTGGTATCTGGTATAGTGTAAGCAGGATCTGGTATAGTGTAAGCAGGATGTCTGGCATAGTGTGAGCAGGAAGTCTGGTATAGTGTGAGCAGGAAGTCTGGCATAGTGTTAGCAGGAAGTCTGGCATAGTGTGAGCAGGAAGTCTGCATAGTGTAAGCAGGAAGTCTGGCATAGTGTAAGCAGGAAGTCTAGTATAGTGTAAGCAGGAAGTCTGGTATAGTGTAAGCAGGATGTCTGGTATAGTGTAAGCAGGAAATCTGGCATAGTGTGAGCAGGAAGTCTGGCATAGTGTGAGCAGGAAGTCTGGCATAGTGTGAGCAGGAAGTCGTGCATAGTGTGAGCAGGAAGTCTGGCATAGTGTGAGCAGGAAGTCGTGCATAGTGTAAGCAGGTAGTCTGGTATAGTGTAAGCAGGAAGTCTGGCACAGTGTAAGCAGGAAGTCTGGCACAGTGTAAGCAGGAAGTCTGGCACAGTGTAAGCAGGAAGTCTGGCACAGTGTAAGCAGGAAGTCTGGCACAGTGTAAGCAGGAAGTCTGGCATAGTGTAAGCAGGAAGTCTGGCATAGTGTAAGCAGGATCTGGTATAGTGTAAGCAGAAAGTCTGGCATAGTGTAAGCAGGAAGTCTGGTATAGTGTAAGCAGGAAGTCTGGTATAGTGTAAGCAGGAAGTCTGGCATAGTGTAAGCAGGAAGTCTGGCATAGTGTTAGCAGGAAGTCTGGCATAGTGTAAGCAGGAAGTCTGGCATAGTGTTAGCAGGAAGTCTGGCATAGTGTTAGCAGGAAGTCTGGCATAGTGTAAGCAGGAAGTCTGCATAGTGTAAGCAGGAAGTCTGGCATAGTGTGAGCAGGAAGTCGTGCATAGTGTGAGCAGGATGTCTGGCATAGTGTAAGCAGGAAGTCTGGCATGGTGTGAGCAGGAAGTCGTGAATAGTGTAGTGTAAGCAGGAAGTCTGCATAGTGTAAGCAGGAAGTCTGGCATAGTGTGAGCAGGAAGTCGTGCATAGTGTGAGCAGGATGTCTGGCATGGTGTGAGCAGGAAGTCGTGCATAGTGTAAGCAGGTAGTCTGGTATAGTGTAAGCAGGAAGTCTGGCATAGTGTTAGCAGGAAGTCTGGCATAGTGTAAGCAGGTAGTCTGGCATAGTGTTAGCAGGAAGTCTGGCATAGTGTTAGCAGGAAGTCTGGCATAGTGTTAGCAGGAAGTCTGGGATAGTGTTAGCAGGAAGTCGTGCATAGTGTTAGCAGGAAGTCTGGTATAGTGTAAGCAGGAAGTCTGGTATAGTGTTAGCAGGAAGTCTGGTATAGTGTTAGCAGGAAGTCTGGTATAGTGTAAGCAGGAAGTCTGGCATAGTGTAAGCAGGAAGTCTGGCATAGTGTAAGCAGGAAGTCTGGCATAGTGTAAGCAGGAAGTCTGGCATAGTGTAAGCAGGAAGTCTGGCATAGTGTAAGCAGGAAGTCTGGCATAGTGTGAGCCAGGAAGTCTGGTATAGTGTAAGCAGGATGTCTGGCATAGTGTTAGCAGGAAGTCGTGCATAGTGTGAGCAGGAAGTCGTGCATAGTGTGAGCAGGAAGTCTGGTATAGTGTTAGCAGGAAGTCTGGTATCTGGTATAGTGTAAGCAGGATCTGGTATAGTGTAAGCAGGATGTCTGGCATAGTGTGAGCAGGAAGTCTGGTATAGTGTGAGCAGGAAGTCTGGCATAGTGTTAGCAGGAAGTCTGGCATAGTGTGAGCAGGAAGTCTGCATAGTGTAAGCAGGAAGTCTGGCATAGTGTAAGCAGGAAGTCTGGTATAGTGTAAGCAGGGTGTCTGGTATAGTGTAAGCAGGAAGTCTGGCATAGTGTGAGCAGGAAGTCTGGCATAGTGTGAGCAGGAAGTCTGGCATAGTGTGAGCAGGAAGTCGTGCATAGTATGAGCAGGAAGTCTGGCATAGTGTAAGCAGGAAGTCTGGCATAGTGTGAGCAGGAAGTCGTGCATAGTGTAAGCAGGTAGTCTGGCACAGTGTAAGCAGGAAGTCTGGCACAGTGTAAGCAGGAAGTCTGGCATAGTGTAAGCAGGAAGTCTGGCATAGTGTAAGCAGGATCTGGTATAGTATAAGCAGGAAGTCTGGCATCGTGTAAGCAGGAAGTCTGGTATAGTGTAAGCAGGAAGTCTGGTATAGTGTAAGCAGGAAGTCTGGCATAGTGTAAGCAGGAAGTCTGGCATAGTGTTAGCAGGAAGTCTGGCATAGTGTAAGCAGGAAGTCTGGCATAGTGTTAGCAGGAAGTCTGGCATAGTGTTAGCAGGAAGTCTGGCATAGTGTAAGCAGGAAGTCTGCATAGTGTAAGCAGGAAGTCTGGCATAGTGTGAGCAGGAAGTCGTGCATAGTGTGAGCAGGATGTCTGGCATAGTGTAAGCAGGAAGTCTGGCATGGTGTGAGCAGGAAGTCGTGCATAGTGTAGTGTAAGCAGGAAGTCTGCATAGTGTAAGCAGGAAGTCTGGCATAGTGTGAGCAGGAAGTCGTGCATAGTGTGAGCAGGATGTCTGGCATAGTGTAAGCAGGAAGTCTGGCATGGTGTGAGCAGGAAGTCGTGCATAGTGTAAGCAGGTAGTCTGGTATAGTGTAAGCAGGAAGTCTGGCATAGTGTTAGCAGGAAGTCTGGCATAGTGTAAGCAGGTAGTCTGGCATAGTGTTAGCAGGAAGTCTGGCATAGTGTTAGCAGGAAGTCTGGGATAGTGTTAGCAGGAAGTCGTGCATAGTGTTAGCAGGAAGTCGTGCATAGTGTTAGCAGGAAGTCTGGCATAGTGTTAGCAGGAAGTCTGGTATAGTGTAAGCAGGAAGTCTGGTATAGTGTTAGCAGGAAGTCTGGTATAGTGTTAGCAGGAAGTCTGGTATAGTGTAAGCAGGAAGTCTGGCATAGTGTAAGCAGGAAGTCTGGCATAGTGTAAGCAGGAAGTCTGGCATAGTGTAAGCAGGAAGTCTAACATAGTGTTAGCAGGAAGTCTGGTATAGTGTTAGCAGGAAGTCTGGTATAGTGTAAGCAGGAAGTCTGGTATAGTGTTAGCAGGAAGTCTGGTATAGTGTTAGCAGGAAGTCTGGCATAGTGTAAGCAGGAAGTCTGGCATAGTGTGCGCAGGATGTTTGGCATAGTGTAAGCAGGAAGTCTGGTATAGTGTGAGCAGGAAGTCGTGCATAGTGTAAGCAGGATGGCTGCATAGTGTAAGCAGGAAGTCTGGCATAGTGTAAGCAGGAAGTCGTGCATAGTGTGAGCAGGAAGTCTGGTATAGTGTTAGCAGGAAGTCTGGCATAGTGTGAGCAGGAAGTCTGGCATAGTGTGAGCAGGAAGTCTGGCATAGTGTGAGCAGGAAGTCTGGCATAGTGTAAGCAGGAAGTCTGGTATAGTGTAAGCAGGAAGTCTGGCATAGTGTAAGCAGGAAGTCTGGCATAGTGTAAGCAGGAAGTCTGGCATGGTGTAAGCAGGTAGTCTGGTATGGTGTAAGCAGGAAGTCTGGTATAGTGTAAGCAGGAAGTCTGGCATAGTGTAACCAGGAAGTCTGGCATAGTGTAAGCAGGAAGTCTGGTATAGTGTAAGCAGGAAGTCTGGCATAGTGTAAGCAGGAAGTCTGGCATAGTGTAAGCAGGAAGTCTGGCATAGTGTAAGCAGGTTGTCTGGTATAGTGTAAGCAGGAAGTCTGGTATAGTGTTAGCAGGAAGTCTGGTATAGTGTAAGCAGGATGTCTGGCATAGTGTGAGCCAGGAAGTCTGGCATAGTGTGAGCCAGGAAGTCTGGCATAGTGTTAGCAGGAAGTCTGGCATAGTGTGAGCAGGAAGTCTGGCATAGTGTAAGTTGGAAGTCTGCCATAGTGTGAGCAGGAAGTCTGCCATAGTGTGAGCAGGAAGTCTGCCATAGTGTGAGCAGGAAGTCTGGTATAGTGTAAGCAGGAAGTCTGGCATAGTGTTAGCAGGAAGTCTGGCATAGTGTGAGCAGGAAGTCTGGCATAGTGTGAGCAGGAAGTCTGGCATAGTGTAAGTTGGAAGTCTGCCATAGTGTTAGCAGGAAGTCGAGCATAGTGTGAGCAGGAAGTCTGGTATAGTGTGAGCAGGAAGTCTGGTATAGTGTCAGCTGGAAGTCTGGCATAGTGTAAGCAGGAAGTCTGGCATAGTGTTAGCAGGAAGTCTGGTATAGTGTGAGCAGGAAGTCGTGCATAGTGTGAGCAGGAAGTCTGCCATAGTGTGAGCAGGAAGTCGTGCATAGTGTGAGCAGGAAGTCTGGCATAGTGTGTGCAGGAAGTCTGGTATAGTGTAAGCAGGAAGTCTGGCATAGTGTAAGCAGGAAGTCTGGTATAGTGTAAGCAGGATGTCTGGTATAGTGTAAGCAGGAAGTCTGGCATAGTGTGAGCAGGAAGTCTGGCATAGTGTGAGCAGGAAGTCTGGCATAGTGTGAGCAGGAAGTCGTGCATAGTGTGAGCAGGAAGTCTGGTATAGTGTTAGCAGGAAGTCTGGCATAGTGTTAGCAGGAAGTCTGGCATAGTGTGAGCAGGAAGTCTGGGATAGTGTTAGCAGGAAGTCTGGTATAGTGTTAGCAGGAAGTCTGGTATAGTGTTAGCAGGAAGTCTGGCATAGTGTGAGCAGGAAGTCTGCCATAGTGTGAGCAGGAAGTCTGCCATAGTGTGAGCAGGAAGTCTGGCATAGTGTGAGCAGGAAGTCTGGCATAGTGTAAGCAGGAAGTCTAGCATAGTGTAAGCAGGTAGTTGGTATAGTGTAAGCAGGAAGTCTGGTGTAGTGTAAGCAGGAAGTCTGGCGTAGTGTAAGCAGGAAGTCTGGCATAGTGTAAGCAGGAAGTCTGGTATAGTGTTAGCAGGATGTCTGGCATAGTGTAAGCAGGAAGTCGTGCATAGTGTGAGCAGGATGTCTGGCATAGTGTAAGCAGGAAGTCTGGCATAGTGTGAGCAGGAAGTCGTGCATAGTGTAAGCAGGTAGTCTGGTATAGTGTAAGCAGGAAGTCTGGCATAGTGTAAGCAGGAAGTCTGGCACAGTGTAAGCAGGAAGTCTGGCACAGTGTAAGCAGGAAGTCTGGCACAGTGTAAGCAGGAAGTCTGGCATAGTGTAAGCAGTAAGTCTGGCATAGTGTAAGCAGGAAGTCTGGCATAGTGTAAGCAGGATCTGGTATAGTGTAAGCAGGAAGTCTGGCATAGTGTAAGCAGGAAGTCTGGTATAGTGTAAGCAGGAAGTCTGGTATAGTGTAAGCAGGAAGTCTGGCATAGTGTAAGCAGGAAGTCTGGCATAGTGTTAGCAGGAAGTCTGGCATAGTGTAAGCAGGAAGTCTGGCATAGTGTTAGCAGGAAGTCTGGCATAGTGTTAGCAGGAAGTCTGGCATAGTGTAAGCAGGAAGTCTGCATAGTGTAAGCAGGAAGTCTGGCATAGTGTGAGCAGGAAGTCGTGCATAGTGTGAGCAGGATGTCTGGCATAGTGTAAGCAGGAAGTCTGGCATGGTGTGAGCAGGAAGTCGTGCATAGTGTAGTGTAAGCAGGAAGTCTGCATAGTGTAAGCAGGAAGTCTGGCATAGTGTGAGCAGGAAGTCGTGCATAGTGTGAGCAGGATGTCTGGCATAGTGTAAGCAGGAAGTCTGGCATGGTGTGAGCAGGAAGTCGTGCATAGTGTAAGCAGGTAGTCTGGTATAGTGTAAGCAGGAAGTCTGGCATAGTGTTAGCAGGAAGTCTGGCATAGTGTAAGCAGGTAGTCTGGCATAGTGTTAGCAGGAAGTCTGGCATAGTGTTAGCAGGAAGTCTGGTATAGTGTAAGCAGGAAGTCTGGTATAGTGTAAGCAGGAAGTCTGGCATAGTGTAAGCAGGAAGTCTGGCATAGTGTAAGCAGGAAGTCTGGTATAGTGTAAGCAGGAAGTCTGGCATAGTGTAAGCAGGAAGTCTGGCATAGTGTGAGCAGGAAGTCTGCCATAGTGTGAGCAGGAAGTCTGGCATAGTGTGAGCAGGAAGTCTGGCATAGTGTAAGCAGGAAGTCTAGCATAGTGTAAGCAGGTAGTTGGTATAGTGTAAGCAGGAAGTCTGGTGTAGTGTAAGCAGGAAGTCTGGCGTAGTGTAAGCAGGAAGTCTGGCATAGTGTAAGCAGGAAGTCTGGTATAGTGTTAGCAGGATGTCTGGCATAGTGTAAGCAGGAAGTCGTGCATAGTGTGAGCAGGATGTCTGGCATAGTGTAAGCAGGAAGTCTGGCATAGTGTGAGCAGGAAGTCGTGCTTAGTGTAAGCAGGTAGTCTGGTATAGTGTAAGCAGGAAGTCTGGCATAGTGTAAGCAGGAAGTCTGGCACAGTGTAAGCAGGAAGTCTGGCACAGTGTAAGCAGGAAGTCTGGCACAGTGTAAGCAGGAAGTCTGGCATAGTGTAAGCAGGAAGTCTGGCATAGTGTAAGCAGGAAGTCTGGCATAGTGTAAGCAGGATCTGGTATAGTGTAAGCAGGAAGTCTGGCATAGTGTAAGCAGGAAGTCTGGTATAGTGTAAGCAGGAAGTCTGGTATAGTGTAAGCAGGAAGTCTGGCATAGTGTAAGCAGGAAGTCTGGCATAGTGTAAGCAGGAAGTCTGGCATAGTGTTAGCAGGAAGTCTGGCATAGTGTAAGCAGGAAGTCTGGCATAGTGTTAGCAGGAAGTCTGGCATAGTGTAAGCAGGAAGTCTGCATAGTGTAAGCAGGAAGTCTGGCATAGTGTGAGCAGGAAGTCGTGCATAGTGTGAGCAGGATGTCTGGCATAGTGTAAGCAGGAAGTCTGGCATGGTGTGAGCAGGAAGTCGTGCATAGTGTAGTGTAAGCAGGAAGTCTGCATAGTGTAAGCAGGAAGTCTGGCATAGTGTGAGCAGGAAGTCGTGCATAGTGTGAGCAGGATGTCTGGCATAGTGTGAGCAGGAAGTCTGGGATAGTGTTAGCAGGAAGTCTGGCATAGTGTTAGCAGGAAGTCTGGCATAGTGTCAGCAGGAAGTCTGGCATAGTGTTAGCAGGAAGTCTGGTATAGTGTAAGCAGGAAGACTGGCATAGTGTAAGCAGGAAGTCTGGCATAGTGTAAGCAGGAAGTCTGGCATAGTGTAAGCAGGGAGTCTGGTATCTGGTATAGTGTAAGCAGGATCTGGTATAGTGTAAGCAGGATGTCTGGCATAGTGTGAGCAGGAAGTCTGGTATAGTGTGAGCAGGAAGTCTGGCATAGTGTTAGCAGGAAGTCTGGCATAGTGTGAGCAGGAAGTCTGCATAGTGTAAGCAGGAAGTCTGGCATAGTGTAAGCAGGAAGTCTGGTATAGTGTGAGCAGGAAGTCGTGCATAGTGTAAGCAGTAAGTCGAAAACAGCAGACTTTCAATTCGTAAAGGCTGTTACCGCATGAAAAACTGACATTACCGAGCAGTGAGGAAAATTACCCACTTGGCTGTAGGTACCTCCAACACATGTCAGAAAACTGTCAAATGTCAATTCATAAATTCTTCAACAAGCGGTAAGCCAGATGATAATTGCCAACACAGTTGGTGAGGTCTTAACAAGTTACTGACAGCTCTGGTAAGGTCTTAATGCAAAGTGCAGGGAGCCATCTGTGCAGGGAGCCGTAATTACAGCTTGTAACAAAAGAGATATTGCCACACTTCTGCTGTACCGCTCAATGGGCTGCAGTAATTTACCAAACTTCAAAGGCAGCTGTGAAAATCTTTATGAATTAGCACACAAAGGTCTAAAATACCGAATACAGTATTTTCCCACCCAGATTTTTTTTTTTTTTACCAAACATACTTATGAATTGAGGCCATTGTCAGACGTGACAAGATCTGCTGCATGCTTGTTCAGGGTCTATGGATAAAAATATTAGAGGCAGAGGATCAGCAGGGCTGCCAGGCAATTGGTATTGCTTAAAAGGGAATAAATATGGTAGCCTCCATATAACACCTCAGGTTCATTTTAATGCTCTTCCCAGACTTTACTGCTGAGACCCAGAAGTTCCTGAGATAATTTACTCATGCAAAGCTAAAATTGCGGGGAGGAGAACATCAGCTACTCGAGGTTTCCAGCTCCATTTTCAGGCCAGGGAAAGATACAATTCTGATACACTTTGGGACCTACAGTGTTTCCTCTAAAGTAAGACATCCCCTGAGAATAAGCCCTAGCAGGAATTCCTAGCATGCTTGAAATATAAGACATCCCCCGAATGTAAGCCCTAGGAGCAGCCCACATGACACCAGCAAGTCACGCTCAATACAAAGCCTGGATACAGTAGCGCAGCAGTTTAATGTGAGTTTTACAGTCCTGTATATGTGTGTCAGGCAATTAGTGTTTTTGTTGGAGCCATCCCTCCTGATCTGTCGTGATGAGCATCAGCAGCACTTCACCTCTTCCCAGGACACAGCTTATCCTATCACAGCTCTTGGGAGTTTGACAGAGTTCTCTGCCTGCAAGAAATAGACTCTTAGCCACATGAGCAGCAGAATCAGTTTCTTGTAAGCGAGAGACAATGGCCTTGATTCATAAAAAGCAGTGCGATAAAAAAAAATCTTGTTGGGAAAATACCGCACTTGGTATTTTCCCGGTCTGTGTGCTAATTCATAAAGATTTCCCCAGCTGCCCTTGGAGTTCGGTAAATTACCGCAGCCCATTGAGCGGTAGAGTAGAGCAGTGTCCCGATTCCCTCTTTGCCCTGCAGAAATGAATCACACAGACGGCTCTCTCCACTGATGACTCAGACAGATGAGTCACACAGTCTTTCCCTGCCTGCTCATTTGACTCACACAGAGGGCTCTCTGGCTCTCTCCACTGATGACTCACAGACTTCGGCTCTGTGCACTTTGCATTCATCAGAGCTGTCTGTAACTATTATTATTGCCTCACTAGAGGTGTCGGTAACTACCGCCAGGCTTACTGCTTGTTGCAGGCTTTATGAACTGACATTTGCTGACAAGTGTTGGAGGCAACTACAGCCAAGTCGGTAATTTATCTCCCTGGTCGGTAATGTCAGCTTTTCATGCGGTAACAGCCTTTATGAATTGACACTTTGCTAAGTGGTCGGGAAAGTCTGCTGCTTTCAGCATTACCGCATGCAGTAATGCTTTATGAATTGAGGCCAATATCTGCAAACCACAGGCTCTGTGTATGCTGCTTGTGTTTCAGCATGGCATGCAGTATATACATTTTGTATAGGAAAACTACCAGTGTTTCCCCAAAAATAAGACATCCCCTGAAAATAAGCCCTAGCACATCTTTTGGAGCAAAAAAGATTAATATAAGACACTGTCTTATTTTCAGGGAAACACAGGTAGTATCATGGTTATTTTTTTTTTCGTTCAAAGCTTTGTCCATCTGTTCTGTAAGTTTAACCACTTTACCCCCGCGCGTACGTATTTCTCCGCCCCTTTTTCCATCCTTTAAAAACCAGGGACGGAGAAACACGTACTTTCCGCGTTCCCGACGCTGTCCGCGCTCCCGCTCGTAAACACGCCGCCCGCCGCTAGTAAAACCGCCGCCGCCCGCTCGCCCGGAGATCAATGAACGGGAAAATCCATTCCCGTTCCTTGATCTAAGCCCCACAATGACCCGCTGCTCTCCT
Source organism: Hyperolius riggenbachi (assembly GCF_040937935.1). NCBI lineage: Eukaryota > Metazoa > Chordata > Amphibia > Anura > Hyperoliidae > Hyperolius > Hyperolius riggenbachi. The sequence continues at coordinate 320,939,031 of NC_090652.1, forward strand.
ATGGGCAGCGCGATCATTGTGAGAAGAAACTCACGTGTCCAGCCTCCTTATTCTTCCTCCAAGCTTCCGGAAGGAGGCTTGGAGGTCGCAATAAAGCAAAAAGTTACTGTGGCCATCTTGTGGCCAAATAGTAAACTACACCCTACACATTTTTCACATACAAATAAATGACTTTTACACAAAAAATTAACTCATTACCTCCCACACTCCCCATTTTTTTTCTTTTTGTAATTAAAAAAAAATTCAAAAATTTACAATTAAAAAAAATACATAATTAGTTACCTTAGGGACTGAACTTTTTAAATATTTAAGTCAAGAGGGTATAACACTGTTACTTTATAAACTATGGGCTTGTAATTAGGGATGGACGCAAAACTGAAAAAAATGCACCTTTATTTCCAAATGAAATATTGGCGCCAAACATTGTGATAGGGACATAATTTAAACGGTTTTATAACCGGGACAAAAGGGCACATAAATTTCATGGGTTTTAATTACAGTAGCATGCATTATTTAAAAACTATAATGGCCGAAAACTGAAAAAAAAATTTTTTTCCCCACATTTTTCCTATTTTCCCATTAAAACACATTTAGAAAAAAATAATTCTTGGCATAATGTCCCACCTAAAGAAAGCCTAATTGGTGGCGGAAAAAACAAGATATAGTTCATTTCATTGCGATAAGTAATGATAAAGTTATAGACGAATGAATGGAAGGAGCGCTGAAAGGTGAAAATTGCTCTGGTGGTCAGGGGGTAAAACCCCTCAGTGGTGAAGTGGTTAAACCCCTCTGAAAGTGAAAACTAGTCAGAGGCATCAGTGTGTTATGGTAACACATTACCAGGTACAGGGAAGCATACTTTCCATTGCCTGTATGCTTTACTGTACCTACTGTATGCAACAATAATGTTACCACCAGGTGTTTTTTGCGTTATGCGACATTCACAACGCAATATCCAACTGAATATAGCCGCAATCTGACAAGCCAGAGCTCTGTAGAAAGTTGGGCTACAAACATCTGCCCCAACAGCAAATGTTTTGCCAACTAAAGTGAACTGTAATACGGTAGCTAAAAGAAAGGTTACAGCTGAAGCCATCTTCCACCCTTCTACTGTGCCCTCTGCCCTTCTTCTGGTTTCACTTGTGAAGTCTAGTCTATACCCCTTCACTTGAGTCTTCATTCCTATAACCACTTCCAGACCAGGGTCATTGAAATCTATGCCCTAGTTGGCACCCAGCCCACTTATTCCTGCCAGGGTGTAGATTTTAATGACCACACCACATGGACCCACCACCACCAGCCACTCGCTCTGGCATAGATATGATGGCAGAGCTCTGTGAGGAGCTCATTTCATTGACTCCAGACCCTGTGAGCCGATGTCACTGCGGCCAAACTACCAAATGCTCTTGGTGCCCTTTACCTCTGTCCATATAATGCACTGACTTGCTGCAGGTGATACTAGCATCTGGAGTCACAATTCAACACTTCACACAAAGACACCTGGTATGGAAAGAACTATCCTTTTTGGATAGATTTTTCCCTACTTTCGGGGCACTAGTCCAATTTCAATAAGGTTTATGGTTGCTTCTGAGAAAGAGACTTCCGATTATGAAAACAGATCACAACCCAGCATCACCCTTCAAACAATGCTGCTACATTTCTAGCTTGTAGGAACTTCTGTCAAAGTAAGTTTGGCTTCCTCACTTATTCTACAGCCCTACCTAGTGTGTGTCTGTCCACCTTCCCTTAGGCCAGTGTTTCTCAACATTTTATTGGCCTGTAGCCCTTTGCACATCCTGTACTCACAAAGTACCCTCTAGTGTAGTAGACATTATCACAAGTACCCCTTGCCAAATATATATTTAATTGAAGTACATGATAATTGGTTCTAAACAATCGCCAAACATTTAACATTGCTTTTAATTAGCTACAACACTAGTTTGGTGTTTACATTTAGAGTTTTAGAAAAATGATAACATTTGTTATTCTTGGTTAAGTATATGAAGCCCGAGTACCCCCTGGAACCTGCAGAAGTACCCCCAGGGGTAGGCGTACCACACGTTGAGACCCTAGGCCTTAGATTGTAAGCCTTTGGTAGAGTCCTCTCTTCCATAGTGTATTTTACATGAGTTTGTTCCCATCATTGAGCTCCATTACTATGACCACCTTACACTTTTATTTCTGGGCCTACCTAACCAGCCCAAAATTGCACAATTGTGTATTTTGTACCATTTCCCTTGTACAGCTTTGTCCTATGTTGTATAACCTTGTTATGCATCATCCATAATCATTGTATGTATTGTCCAGCGCTGCGTAATATGGTGCTTTATAATTACTGTATTCAGTGTTCTCCCCAGGCCCTTTTAGCCAGGTGCTTCACCCGGCTAGTTTTGGTGAGCACCCGGCTGTCATCGGCTCCTGTAAGCAGAATTGTGCAGAGAAGCACCGCCATGGCATTCTCTCATCTCGCCCCACCCGGCTACTTTCTCATGCCACCCGGCAGGAAACCTTTTCTGGGGAGAACACTGTATTAAACATTATCTGAGTAGTCAGCTGGGAGAAACACTTGCCCTCCCCTCCATCTAAAACTGAAAAACCAAATGACATGTTTGTGTCCCCCTCTTCCACATAATACATGAAATCAAATAATCATAGCCAAGAAACTAAAGTTTTCAAGCCTTTATTTAACCATTAAAATCTATATAAACATTGTGTCCAACTGTTTCATTTATTAATATTGTAAAACAACAAAAGCTGCGCTTTTACACGTACGCAATTTATGAAATTGAATGGGAGCCACTTTAATAAAGTGCTCAGAAAGCACTAATCACTCAGCAAAGCGCTTATATAGTGTGGCTGATCCATTACTGTGTCAGTGATGCAGTAACCAAGAAGCGTAAATGAGGAATGGCAATGGGATGCAGAGGGCAGTACAAATCTGTACTAGGATAAACAGTTTACATAGTGCAATATTTGCTTAGTTACACTTAAAGAGACACTGAAGCGAAAAAAAAATGATGATATTATGATTTGTATGTGTAGTACAGCTAAGAAATAAAACATTAAGATCAGATACATCAGTGTAATTGTTTCCAGTACAGGAAGAGCTAAGAAACTCCAGTTGTTATCTCTATGCAAAAAAGCCATTAATCTCTACGACTAAGTTAGTCGTGGAGAGGGCTGTTATCTGACTTTTATTATCTCAACTGTAAGTGAACGGTTTTCTTTTTATCTGCTAGAGGAGAGGTCATTACTTCACAGACTGCTCTGAAAGACTCATTTTGAATGCTGAGTGTTGTGTAATCTGCACATATTAGAGAATGATGCAATGTTAGAAAAAACACTATATACCTGAAAATAAAAGTATGAGAATATTTTCTTTGCTGCTAATCTTCTAGTAATTATTCATAGTACACAACCAATTCATTATATCATATTTTTTCGCTTCAGTGTCTTTAAACAATTTGCCTTTTTCTTTTTACATCGAGGCTGTCACCTCCCATCGTGCTTTTCAATGTGACTGCCTAGTGCTCCAACTTTCAAATAGGAGGCAGCGCTGAAACAGCTCTAAAGCAGACCTAAAAAAGTAAGGCTACTTTACCACCAAGACGTTATGCGACCATAACGTCCCATAAAACGCAACGTGTCCCAAACGCAACGCATGGTGGTGTTGAAGTTAGACGTCAGATTGAGCTGCGTTATGCAGCTCTCAAAGCAGCCGCTCCAGCTTAGTGATAGGAAGTCCGGATCTTTTAAAGGATTTGGATCGGATTATTGAAAAGATCTGGATCTTTGAACCGAATAATTTGAATCATTTTACTAGGGAAGCAGACTGGGTGAAATGACTAGCAGGACAGGACTTTCCCTGCACTGTACATTCTGTATGTTCCGGTTTCTTCCAGACAGACATCCATTGTGAACCGAATCTTTCATTGTGATGATCCGGATGAATCAACTCACAAAAAAGATCCGGATCAAGTGAACAATTCGTTCATGATCCGGACAACACTACAGTTCCACCACCAGTCTCCACAGTGCAGTGAATATTAATTAGCCATGTGGCTGGCCATGAGGAGGAGGGGAGACCTCCCCCTCCAACATTACTGAGCATGTGCAAACAGTCTAACGTGGCTTAGCCCAGTATATCGTACAGCATGCAGCACTTTGTTTAAACGTGCTGCGTTACTATGTAACGCAACGTGGGCACTGTGAACAGCACATTGATTTTACAGTGCTGTGAATTAGGCTGTGTTACAGGCTGCTGTAACGTGGGACATCCCACTGTGAAACCAGCCTAAAGTTTCACTTGCCTGGTCACACTGTGCTCACTTCCTGTCTGAGTCAGCCACTTACATACCTGATATTTAACCACTTGCCGACCGCCCACTGCAGAGGCGGCCGGCAAGTGGATCCCGCAAGGACCGCCGCATGCATAGAGGCGGCGGTCCTTGTACGGGCATGGGCGGAGCGAACGCGTCATTCGTGACACTATCCTCCGCCGGGGACTGGCTCCGCCCACCTCACGCTGTAACCTGCCGGCCGTTCGGAAGCGCCGGCGGGTTACTAACACCTGGATCACCGCATACAAAGTGTATAATACACTTTGTAATGTATACAAAGTGTATTTTACAGGCTGCCTCCTGCCCTGGTGGTCCCAGTGTCCGAGGGACCACCAGGGCAGGCAGCAGCCACCCTAGTCTGCACCCAAGCACACTGATTTCCCCCCCCCCCCCCCCCCTGCCCCCTGATCCCCCCCTGCCCACCCCCCAGACCACTGTTTGCACCCAATCACCCATCAATCACTCCGTCACTATCTGTAAACGCTATTTTTTTTTAATGCCCTAAACTGCCCCCTGATCACCCCCCAGATTCTCCCCAGACCCCCCCCCCCCCCCCGTGTACTGTATGCATCTATCCACCTGACCACCTATCACCCCCTGTCACTGCCACCCATCAATCAGCCCCTAACCTGCCCCTTGCGGGCAATCTGATCACCCACACCAATAGATCGCTTGCAGATCCGACATCAGATCACCTCCCAAGTGCATTGTTTACATCTGTTCTCTACCCTAAACACCCACTAATTACCCATCAATCACCCCCTGTCACTGCTACCCATCAGATTAGACCCCTATCTGCCCCTAGGGCACTCAATCACCCACCCACATCCTCAGACCCCAGCCCTGATCACCTCGCCAGTGCATTGCTTGCATCTATTCCCCCCCCCCCCCTCTAATCACAACTTGAGACACCCATCAATCACCTCCTGTCACCCCCTAGCACACCTACCCATCAGATCAGGCCCTAATTTGCCCCGTGTGGGCTCCTGATCACTCAGCCAAACCCTCAGACCCCCTTCCGATTACCTCCCCAGTGCATTGATTGTATCTATTTTCCCCTCTAACCACCCCCTGAGACACCCATCAATCACCTACTGTCGCCCCCTAGCACTCCTATCCATCTGATCAGGCCCAATACAACCTGTCAGCTAAAAGGCCACCCTGCTTATGACCAGTTCCACAAAATTCACCCCCTCATAGACCACCTATCATCAAATTTGCAAAGTGTCATTTTTCACTAACTTGACAAAAAATAAAAATCTATGAACTCGCCCTACACCTAATGGAATACCTTGGGGTGTCTTTCTAAAATGGGGTCACTTGTGGGGTTCCTATACTGCCCTGGCATTTTAGGGGCCCTAAACCGTGAGGAGTAGTCTTAAAACAAAAATGACCTGTGAAATCCTAAAGGTACTCATTAGACTTTGTTGCAGCCTAACTGCGCTAAGGGGCCCAAAGTGCCACACATGTGGTATCGCCGTACTCATGAGAAGTAATCTAATGTGTTTTGGGGTGTATTTTTACACATACCCATGCTGGGTGGGAGAAATCTCTGTAAATGGACAATTTTTTTTACACACAATTGTCATTTACAGAGATATTTCTCCCACCCAGCATGGGTATGTGTAAAAAATACACCCCAAAACACATTAGATTACTTCTCCTGAGTACGGCAATGCCACATGTGTGGCACTTTGTTGCAGCCTAACTGCGCTAAGGGGCCCAAAGTCCAATGAGCACCTTTAGGCTTTACAGGGGTGCTTACAATTAGGCATCCCCCAAAATGCCAGGACAGTAGACACACCCCACAAATTACCCCATTTTGGAAAGTAGACACTTCAAGGTATTCAGAGAGGGGCATGGCGAGTCCGTGGCAGATTTCATTTTTTTATCGCAAGTTAGCAGGAATGGAAACTTTTTTGTTTCTTTTTTGTCACAAAGTGTCATTTTCCGCTAACTTGTGACAAAAAAAAAAAATATAAAATCTATGAACTCACCATGCTTCTCAGTGAATACTTTGGGATGTCTTCTTTCCAAAATGGGGTCATTTATACTATCCTGGAATTCTAGCCCCTCATGAAACATGACAGGTGGTCAGAAAAGTCATAGATGCTTCAAAATGGGAAAATTCACTTTGCACCATAGTTTGTAAACGCTATAACTTTTACCCAAACCAATCAATATAGGCTGAATGTTTTTTTTTATTATTATTAATAACATGTTTGTCCACATTTTTCGTGCTGCATGTATACAGAAATTTTACTTTATTATTTGAAAAATGTCAGCACAGAAAGTAAAAAAAAAAAAAAAATCTTTTGACAAATTTCATGTCTTTGATGAATATAATAAAAAGTAAAAAAATCGCAGCAGCAATCAAATAGCACCAAAAGAAAGCTTTATTAGTGACAAGAAAAGGAGCCAAAATTCATTTAGGTGGTAGGTTGTATGAGCGAGCAATAAACCGTGAAAGCTGCAGTGGTCTGAATGGAAAAAAAAAAGGAACTGGTCCTTGGGGGAAGAGGGGGGGGGGGGGGGGGGGGTAAAGGCCATGGTCCGTAAGTGGTTAACTCTCAGGCAGATTTAAAAAAAAAAAAAAAAAAAAAAAAAGGACCAGCATAGTTATCTGTGTGCTAGGCACTGTAAAGGACTCAAAGTGACATAAGGTATTATGTAAAGGACAGCTGAAGTGAGGTATATGGAGGCTGCCAGTTGCCTGGTAGCCCTGCTGGTCTATTTGGCTGCAGTAGTGGGAACACCAGCAGAAACAAGCATGCAGCTGATCTTGTCAGATTTGACATCTGATTTGCTGCATGCTTGTCCAAGGAAATCAAGATGGCAGCCTTCATATACCTATAATATCAGTTGTCCTTTATGTAAGAAGTCATGGCATATCCAGCTGCTCTTCTCTTGTGGGAAGAGTGCTGCAAAACTACAGTGTGATCCCATCTAAAAATCAGTGTGTGAAGACAAATCTACACCACTTCTCCACACAACCTTTGCAATTCCTAAAAAAAAAAAAAAAGGCCACAATCGTAAATTTAAAATTCACGTAAACACAAATAAGTACGTTTCTTACAGAATAAAAATGAGTCCTAAGTTATTTTCTCCAATGTTGCTGTCACTTAAAATAGTAGAAATCTGACATTACCAACAGGTTTTGGACTAGTCCATCTCCTTATGGAGGATTCTCAAAGTTTTGTTTAGTTTTAAAAGCAGTTTGTGACTGGCAGTTGCTCTGTCCATCTTCCAAAAGGAGTGTGCAGTGAGCAGAGAGGCTGGTCAGCATAATTGTACAAATACTTTCTGAGAATCCCCCATGAAGAGATGGACTAGTTCAAAACTTGTTGGTTGTCAGATTACTACCTACTCTAAGTGACAGCAAGACAGGAGAAAAGTAATGTATTGCTCATTTTACTCTGGCAGAAATGTACTTTGATCCTAGAAAAAGGAACAGCAGAGAAAAAAAAATACAGCAGACCATATAGTAGTATTGACCTCAGATCAAATAGGCCAAACAATGTGAAAGGGGAGTGTAGAATAGGAAATGCACAGGATCAAGTGGTTTCCTCACTAGTAGAAGTTACAACTAAGCTATCCCTCTTATAACCCTCTTCTGAAGTATGCACTACACTCCTCAGGTAGCGTTTCTTCTTCTGTAGTGTTCTTCGCCATTGTGATTATTACAGAGGTGCCCAAAGAATAAAATATCACCAAATTCATAAAATAGGGGGTACTGGAAGACTTACCTCCCCAATGATGACAAATTGCACTCGTTCACATTAAAAAGAATTTATTCTTACTCCGCAATACACCTTGCAATGCGTTTCACGGGTCTATAGCTCGCTTCCTCAGGCAACAAAATTAGGAGCAGCAAGATTTGTCAAAAAGCAGGTTTAGTGCCTCTGTCTTTTTGACAAGTATTGATGCTCCTAATTTTATGTTGCCTGAGGAAGCGGGCTATAGACCTGTGAAAGGCGTTGCAAGGTGTATTGTGGATTAAGAATAAATTATTTTTTTTAATGTGAACGAGTGCAATTTGTCATCATTGGGGAGGTAAGTCTTCCAGTACCCCCCATTTTATGAATTTGGAGATATTTTATCCATTGGGCGCCTCAGTAATCAAAATACAGCTCAGGAGAACAGACAATTCAGCAGCCGCTCATACAGATTATACAGCTCAGGAGAGCAGAGAATTCAGCAGCCGCTCATACACAGATTATACAGCTCAGGAGAGCAGAGACACAATTCAGCAGCCGGTCATACACAGATTATACAGCTCAGGAGAGGAGAGACAATTCAGCAGCTGCTCATACACAGATTATACAGCTCAGGAGAGCAGAGAATTCAGCAGCCGCTCATACACAGATTATACAGCTCAGGAGAGCAGAGACAATTCAGCAGCTGCTCATACACAGATTATACAGCTCAGGAGAGCAGAGAATTCAGCAGCCGCTCATACACAGATTATACAGCTCAGGAGAGCAGAGACAATTCAGCAGCTGCTCATACACAGATTATACAGCTCAGGAGAACAGACAATTCAGCAGCCGGTCATACACAGATTATACAGCTCAGGAGAGCAGAGAATTCAGCAGCCGCTCATACACAGATTATACAGCTCAGGAGAGCAGAGAATTCAGCAGCCGCTCATACACAGATTATACAGCTCAGGAGAGCAGACACAATTTAGCAGCCGGTCATACACAGATTATACAGCTCAGGAGAGCAGAGACAATTCAGCAGCTGCTCATACACAGATTATACAGCTCAGGAGAGCAGAGACAATTCAGCAGCTGCTCATACACAGATTATACAGCTCAGGAGAGCAGAGACAATTCAGCAGCTGCTCATACACAGATTATACAGCTCAGGAGAGCAGACACAATTTAGCAGCCGGTCATACACAGATTATACAGCTCAGGAGAGCAGAGACAATTCAGCAGCTGCTCATACACAGATTATACAGCTCAGGAGAGCAGAGACAATTCAGCAGCCGGTCATACACAGATTATACAGCTCAGGAGGACACAATTCAGCAGCCGCTCATACACAGATTATACAGCTCAGGAGAGCAGACAATTCAGCAGCCGGTCATACACAGATTATACAGCTCAGGAGAACAGACAATTCAGCAGCCGGTCATACACAGATTATACAGCTCAGGAGAACAGAGAATTCAGCAGCTGCTCATACACAGATTATACAGCTCAGGAGAGCAGAGAATTCAGCAGCCGCTCATACACAGATTATACAGCTCAGGAGAGCAGAGACAATTCAGCAGCTGGTCATACACAGATTATACAGCTCAGGAGAGTAGACAATTCAGCAGCCGCTCATACACAGATTATACAGGCCAGGAGGGCAGAGACAATTCAGCAGCCGGCCATACACAGATTATACAGCTCAGGAGAGGAGACAATTCAGCAGCCGGTCATACAGATTATACAGCTCAGGAGGGCAGAGACAATTCAGCAGCCGCTCATACACAGATTGTACAGCTCAGGAGAGTAGAGACAATTCAGCAGCCGCTCATACACAGATTATACAGCCCAGGAGGGCAGAGACAATTCAGCAGCCGCTCATACACAGATTATACAGCTCAGGAGAGCAGAGACAATTATGTTCAAGCTCCTCTTCAGCCTCAGCATCTAAAATCTCTTCCTCACTAGATTAAGCAATACTATCTTTTAGGTCTAACGCTTCTTCCACAGCTAGAATACATGGTGAATGAAGTTCAGTTCTGCACAGCCATATCCGTATAACCCTGTAGCCAGAAAATGGTCCCGAGGCTTCACCAGGGCAAATACACCCGAGGTAAGCAATGTTTTTTCCCAGATTGGTTTCCTCCATTTTGTGTCAGTTTCATTTTAAGAATTTGATTATTCTGGAAATAGTTGCTGATTAAAGGATTTACTTGAAAGAAAATAGAAAAGCAATAAAGGAGAGAATTGGCTCTTGGGTGCATGAAAAAAAATGTATATAAGCTTTATTACAAAATATTGATAAAAACATATATAGACTAAACAGTGAATCACAAAACCCCCCAGAAAATACTATAATCCCAATACTACCCCAAACTGGGCATAACACTTCTACTGGAACTATAAGGGGCTGCAGTCCCCAGAGGTTCTCTCATCAGATGATTACAGGCAGTTCAATGCTATAGCTGAACAGCAAAGCCATGCGATATGCATGGAGTACTGTGCTTGCAGAAGAGTAAGCATATAGCTAGTGAACCTGTAATGATCATCAAATGGCAACTGATGGTCTCATGTAGAACATGAAGCAAAGATCTCTAATCCTGCATTTGTAGGCCACTTCTTGGACTGGTGATAGATACACCCACAATATAAAGTCATTGTTTCTGGTGAGAGAGGACATGATCTTCCCTTCTGATGAGGTTTTCTTCTGCAAGTCTTGTTCTCCTTAGGAAATATGGTTGTATCATTTTCAGCAAATTCTCGGAAAGCTTTAGCCCAAGTGTTTCTTCATCTTGTGTTGCGTCTCTCTCTAGCCCTTGTAATTGGCTTTGCATACTCCATTGTAAAGGTCTTTGCAGTTCCAAGCAGGGTTCCTTGGCAGGCAAAGTCATATAAAGCCCACAACTCTTGTAAGTTGTTTTGGACGTACCAGTGAGAAGGACTCGATTTTTTGCAAAAATAGCAGCACAGGCTTGTGCCGTTTTGGAGGTTGGATTTTTTTATTTTATGAGCCTAATCCAAAATAAAATCCCATATAAAACTTTGCGCCATTATAGGAAGACACTTGCTGCCAGTTATTTAGTATCATTCTGTATGTAGATATAATTATGCCACCTTTCTGTATTTTCTCTAGGCCTTTAGTCTTCTCTCAGCCCCATGGAATATTCTGAACTGCGTGTCTGGAGTCCAATTTCTTATCTCCTCCACCCAATTGCTAACTAGCGTTGCTGGCATAATCAAAGGCACTGTTTTGATTTGTTTTGAAGCAATCATACCAGAGAGAAAAGCAATTACTTGGATGGTTTTGCCAAGCCCCATATCGGCCAAAATCCCTCCTTTTCTTCCCATCTCGGCACAAACTGTATAAAAAGGACACACCTTTTTGGTATTCATACAATTCATTAAACAACGTTCAACGTTAAGCATTCAGCATTAAACAATCCGGTTGTTCAGCATTTGACAGCTGTAAGGCTTTAAGGGGTGAAATTTGACCTTTGAGATTCTCAGTGGGGTGTATTGAGTTGGCTCTTTGAAAATATTTGATAGCTTGCGAGATGTTGCCACTCTTAGCCTCTTCCTTGGCTTTCCCCACATAACTGAAAAAACAAACAAATACAATTACTATAGGCATACAAGGCAAGCTTCATGATACATCATTAAACCAGATTAGCAAATAGTACAATTCCATAGAAATGCCTTGTACACGTTAGATGGGAGCTGCCTCTACTGAGAATGAACATGTGTACAGCAGGCACCGATCCCCTCCTATGAGTCAGCAAGAGATCAGATTGGCAAATTGCATGCTGAGGGCATTGTTGCCCTACTCCCCCTGCCAACTGTCATTGTACCTCCTCCTCATCAGCAGAACACTGTTAGCATAGACTTGAGAAGTGTCTGTACAGCATTGGGCCCCAAACTATTGCTCAAGCTCTGGTGCTTACAAGGGTTAAAGTGGACTCAAATTAAAAATACAAGATTTCAGAAATAAAATCTATTTTCTAAATTATAATATATAGCAGCCTTTTTTCAGCTGCATGATGACAAATATAAAATATTTTACATTTATTGGAGGAACCCCTCCCCTTCCTTTCAAATTGCCGGGAAAAAAATCTGGCAAACTGGTGGAGTAGATGGTGTCCGGCAATGGAGGAATTGCTAATGGCTGCCATCTGTATAACCCTAGTTATGAAAAGAGAAGGGTGAAAAGCATGCACTGAAATGATCATAGGTTTGAACAGGGCTGTGGAGTCGGTCCAAAAATCCACCGACTCCGACTCCTCAGTTTAGGATTCCACCGACTCCGACTCCACGACTCCGACTCCTCTAATTTGCATATTACAATTTTGTTGATTAAAAGTATGTAACATGAAATTCGTCTCTTAACTGCCAACGCTTAGGAATTTTACAAGACAACTGAAGTGAGAAGGATATGTAGACTACTATATTTATTCCCTTTAGACTAAAACTAGTCCTTGGTAAGAGTACTTGTAAAAGGTACAAACCGGAACAAAGAACATCTATCAGGCCCTAGGCAATATAAGTGTGGGTACATGTAAGAATGATGTGCAGGTACTCTGCAGGGGAATGAGAAGATTGTAAACAGACAACACCTCTGTGTTCAATGTGCACAGCATTCTCAGTGGATTCCCTGCAGCTCTGTGGGGAGTGCATATGTAGAGTATAGTACTACTGTGTAACAAAGTAAACCTGAGACAGATGAAATTAAAGTTTTATACATACCTGGGGCTTCCTCCAGCTGCCTTCAGGATAATCAGTCCCTCGTTGTCCTCCTCCACCACCTGGATCTTCTGCTATGAGTCCAGGTACTTGAGCCAGTCAGGCGTAGTGCGCATGCACACACTCCGCCGCCAGGAGCATACTACACCTGTGCAGCACTATTGCGCAGGTGCAGAATGTTCCTGGCTGTGGGAGCGGCATGCGGCCGGACAGCGCTGACTGGCTGAATTACCAGGACTCATAGCAGAAGATCCGGGTGGTGGAGGACAGCGAGGGACTGATTAGCCTGAAGGGGGCTGGAGGAAGCCCCAGGTATGTATAAAACTTTACTTTTCATCCGTCTCAGTTTCCCTTTAATTTGTAGTCACCAAACCAAATTTTAATAACACATCAAATTATTTGATTTCATCAGCAAAGGGAGTGCATACATTTGCATAAATCAGCATCAATGCGGAATTATTTCCATCTCATTGACCATCTCTATTAGTGACACAGCTACACATCAGGCTTTATTCTTACAGCATAGATGTTATTTAGTATATATAAGAGATTCCTGTGTACACATCATATATACAGTCACAAACAGATATGTATATCTGACCTTAAAAATACGGGGACTGCTTTATTGAAGCAGCACAAGTAACTAATTTTGATTGGTTTATTTCATTTTTGTGGACTAAGCACAGCTATTACTGTATATATACACATTATTTTTAATGACTATTATCTGAGAAATAGAACATTTTATCATATTTTCTATTTTAATTACAGTTACAAATTCATTAGGAGTCGGAGTCGGAGTCGGTGCATTTTTTCCCGACTCCGACTCCAGGCACCCAAAATTGCCCGACTCCACGACTCCGACTCCACGACTCCGACTCCACAGCCCTGGGTTTGAAGGAGTGTTTATTTATCTTTGAATGTGTCAGAGTGGTGCAACTAAATATTTTTAATTAAAAAAAAAAAAAATGTTTGGTTTGGGTCCGCTTTAAGGGAGAGGTTGCATGTCTACTTTTAGTTAAAGCATGCCCAGTAGAACATGTACAAGCACTTCCCTGTCGAGACACTAACATGGCCAGTAGCAGTCAGATGGTCCTGGGCCATGAAACTCATGCCCAACCTTCCCACAAAGTACAGTTGCTCCTGATGCCCTGCTCTAACCTCAACTACTTTACCACTGAAAAGGTGTTTCCCCTAATGGACCAAAGCAATTGTAAAATTCCAGTGTGCCTGCTATTCATTTGCCAATAACTTTCACTAATTATCACCTCTAAATGATCTCTACTTATCTTCACTACAAATTGGGCTCTTTGGGTGGTGCTCCTTACTCAGAATTATTGTAGGCCTTTTAACAGCAATTGTCGATTTAAAGTAAAACAAAAAAGTGACTAGATAAAACCCCCACACATTTTCCCATTTCTCCCAATTACAACTAGAGATGGCCCGAACGGCTCGCCGATGAACTTCCATGGTTCGCGATTGCGGCGAACCGGGAACTTTTCTGGAAGTTTGGTTCACCCGCATAGTGCACCATTAGGGTCAACTTTGACCCTCTAAACAGTCAGCAGGCACATTGTAGCCAATCAGGCTACACTCCCTCCTGGAGCCACTCCCACCCTTATAAAAGGCGGTGCGCCAGCCATTATACTCACTTGTGTGCCTGCAGTAAATAGAGAAGGGACAGCTGCTGCAGACAGAGCAGACTCATAGGGAAAGATTAGTTAGGCTCCTTACTGATTCTTATTGGGAAAAAAAAAAAATAAAATAAAATATATAGCACCCCACAACATCTCTTTGGAGAGCCAATCTATTTTTTTCCTGTGTGTCCCACTGACACTTGTGTTGCATAGACAGACTTGATAATTCATACTGTGTGTGTCAGGCAGCTGCACATTGTAATACCCAGTACTGCATATTCCTACCTACCTGTTCACAGTGCACCCACCTACGTGAGCGCACGCAGTGTCACTGTGCCTGTCTGTGTGTGACAGGTGCACATTGTAATACCCATCACTGCATATACCTACCTGTTGTGTTCAGTGCATCCACCTACGTGAGTGCACGCAGTGCGATATACCACTCCGTGCATACCTGTTAACTGCACATTGTATTAGTCAAGTCAGTGCATACCTTTCACTTCATTCTCTCCCCCCCCCCCCCCCCCAATATAGACAACGGACAAAAACAGGCAGAGGTAGACCCAGAGGAAGGCCACCCAGCAGGTCTGTGCAAGGTCGGGTTGATGTGATTTTGTGCGGCCCTCGACCAAAGTACAGTGCTCAGAAGAAGGCACGTCCTATCAACTCCCAAGATTGTCAGGACATGGTTGACTAACAGAGCACTTCATCTTCCACAGCCACCAGCACTACTACAAGCACCACATCCACTAGCATTTGACACTTCACAGAAGTTATTTGGTGGGGAATTAACCAATTCACAGCCATTGTTACAACCAGATGAAGGAGCTAAGCAATTTACACCACCTCATATGTCTGAGTTAGGCGGCGACACTATGGACGTAACATGTGAAGATGATGAAGTACCTGCTGTCGGTGCAGTTTGAGGCAAGCAAAGCTGGGCAGGATTATTGTGATGAGGACGATACGGATCCCAAGCATGTTCTCAATAGAGGAGATGAACAGGGGACAGTTCAGAGGGGGAGTCAGAGAGGAGTAGGAGACTAGTTGCTGAAAGCTTGTCAGAAACAGCTGGTGTCAGTATCCGGCGCCATGTATCGCCACCTATGGACAGCCAGCCAACATGCCCTTCAACGTCAGCTGCTGATGCCACCATAGTGCCATCACCCCAGGGGGGCTCAGCGGTTTGGAATTTTCTTCATGCGTCTGCAGCAGATCGGAGCAATGCCATCTGTTGTCTCTGCCTCCAAAAAAAGGCCAACACTCACGTAGGGAAAAGTGCCTTACGAAGGCACATGGAGAAAAAGGCACAAACTGCAATGGGAGGAGCACCTGAGCAGAAGCCACACAAAAGAAAAGCCACCCTCCTCTTCCTCCAAGTGCAGCATCTTCAGCCACCCTCCTCCACTCTGCCCTTGAGCGGTTCCTGCTCCTCTGCCCACAGCAGCCAGGTGTCCGTGATGGAAATCTTTGAGTGGAAGGAGCCAAATTTCTGCCAGTCACCCCCTTGTCCAGCGTCTGACAGCTGGCGTGGCAGAACTGTTAGCTCGCCAGCTGTTACCATACCAGCTGGTGGACTCTGAGGCCTTCTGTAAATTTGTGGCCATTGGGACACTGCAGTGGAAGATGCCAGGCCGCAATTATTTCTCTAAAAAGGTGATACCCAAACTGTACCGTGAAGTGGCAAGTGGTGTCATCCCTGGCACACAGCATTGGGACAAGGGTCCACCTGACCATGGATGCCTGGTCTGCCAAGCATGGTCAGGGCCGCTACATTACTTACACAGCCCATTGGGTCAACCTGGTGACCGATGGCAAGCAGGGAGTACATGGCTGTGCAGCGGACCAACTTGTGGCACCTCCACGGCTTGCAGACAGGCCTCCTGCTACATCCTCTTTGCTGTCATACTCCTCCTCCTTGGCTGAGTGGCAGTTCAACTCTACTTGTGCTGTGATCTCCTCTCCAGCTACACAGTCCCAGATTCCCAGGGCCTATACTGCATGCCAGGTATGATGGTGTCACGCCATGTTAGACAGGTCTTCTTACCTCAAAGCGGAGAGTCCCACTGGAGCAGCTCTCCTGGCTGCTCTTAACAGGTGGATCAGTGGCTGACCCTGCACCAGCTGGAGATCGGCAACGTGGTGTGTGACAACGGCAGCAATCTCATTTCAGCTTTGAATTTGGGAAAGCTGACACATGTACCCTGCATGGCACATGTGCTCAATCTAGTCATTCAAAGATTTGTGTCAAAGTATCCAGGCTTAGAGGAAGGCCTGAAACAGGCCAGGAAGTTGTGTGGGTATTTCAGGCGGTCTTACACAACCATGGCATGCTTTGGGGACATTCAGTGGGGAATCAACTTGCTGGTAAGACGCTTGATATTGGATAGCCCGACTCCCTGGAATTCGACCCTGGTCATGTTCTCTCGCCTGCTGGAACAGGAGAAAGCCATCACCCAGTACCTCTACAATTACAGTAGAAGGACACAATCTGGGGACATGGGGATGTTGTGGCCCAACCACTGGACACTGATGCGAAATGCATGCAGGCTCATGCAGCCGTTTGAGAAGGTAACCAACCTGCTAAGTTGCAGTGAAGGCACCATTAACGACTTGAGCCCGTACACTTACTTCCTGGAGCGTGCCGTGCATAGAGTGGTGGATCAAGCTGTGGAGGAGCATCAACAGTAACAGGAGGAAGAGTTGTGGGATCAATCAGCAGAACCAGATGTTTCCTCAACACCTGCGGCAGCACAGAGGGGGAAGGAGGAAGAAGAGTCAGATGAGGACTTTTTTTGTATAAAAGAGGAGGCAACGGAAGAACTGCAGCAGGTGTCATGCAGGGACCCCTGTATAAAAAAAGCTCAAGGGGAATGACCTGTACTGGGTGGCAACGCTACTAGACCCTCGGTATAAGCACTGTGGCAGAGATGTTTCCAAATCACTAGAAGACAGAAAGGATGCAGCAAGCTGGCAACTATGCTTTACAGTGCATTTAAGGGTGCTGTCACAGCACAACGGAATACAGGTGCCACTGCCAGTAATCTTCCTCCCCCCCTATGTCCACGCAGGCAAGGACAGGACGCTCTAGCGATCTCATGGTGATGTCGGACATGCGGACATTCTTTAGTCCAACGTCTCGCCTTAGCCCTTCCGGATCCACCCTCCACCAATGCCTCGACCGGCAGGTAGCCGACTACCTGACCTTAAGTGTGGATGGAGACACTGAGCAGCGATGAACCCCTGGACTACTGGGTGCGCAGGCTTGACCTGTGGCCAGAGCTGTCACAATTTGCCATCCAACTTCTGTCTTGCCCTGCCTCAAGCACCCTGTAAGAAAGGACCTTTAGCGGAGGCATTGTCACTAAGATAAGTCGCCTAAGTGTTCAGTACCTCACCTTTAGCAAAATGAATGAGGCATGGATCCCAGAGGGCTACTGCCTGCCCGAAGACTAAGTCAGTCCCCCACACACAGCAGCTCTGCCTGCACACCGTGTGACTACCTGCCCCAAGACTAAGTTGTCCCCACACAGCATCTCTGCCTGCAGGCCGCTTGACTGCCTTCTCTGCCACCACCAACTGGGTCCAGGACTCCAAGTGGATTCCTGAATTTTTAAGGCTGCTACCAAACACATTTTTTCTGCTGTACATGTCTGCCTAATTTTTCTGGCTGCACTGCAACAGCAAAACAAAAAGCACGTGCATGTGTCAATTCCCTTTCGTGATCGTTACCTTGCCGCGGTGAAGGGGCTTGCGTATCACAATGAAGCAATGACCGCCTGCTATATGAAAGTGTTGGGGGCACACCCAAGATAAGGTCGCTGCTTCATTGTGGACAGACCAAATTCGATCAGCTGGATAGTCACTACTGTTCTATCATTGCGCTACCTCAACCCAGCGACCATATGGGCTTGAAAACGCTATCGCCTGCACTCTCGCCAATGTGTGCACCAGTCCAGCACAGCCGTCACTACCCAAACAGCTGTTTGCGGTGCGTTACACAGAGTTTGGTCTGTCAGTGTGAAGCAGTACACTAATTACACTGCCTGATTGACGGACACGTTGTTTGAAAGCACTTTATGCCTCCAATTTAGCATGCAATGCGATTTCTACCCTTACAACGCTGCTGTGCGTCAAATCCAGATTTTTCCCTGGGACTTTTGGCGTGTATCCCACTCCGCCATGCCCCCCTCCAGGTGTTAGACCCCTTGAAAAATCTTTTCCACCACTTTTCTGGCCAGAATTAATGTTTGAAGTTTTGAAAGTTTGCCTGCCCATTGAAGTCTATGGCGGTTCACAAACTTTCAGACGCTCGCAAACCTAAAATTGGAGGTTCGAGCCATCTCTACAGCACAGAAGCCAAACCTGCATGGTAGAGAATGAAGAGATCAGCTGCTGTATTTCTATCACTTCACATTCCCTTTAACCCCTTCCCGACCACCTAAGGCATTGGGAAGGTGGCAGCACTAAAACCACCTAATGCCGAAAGGCATCAACTCCTGGGCCGGGTTTTATAGGAGATTGTGCGCATCCCTGCTTGAGTGACAGAGCTCCGCTATCAGTCTACTTACATTGTACAGCGCTGCGATCTACTGCAGCACTGTACTGGGGACAGCTGTGTCATAGGCTAATGCCTATGAGAGAGGATTGCCCTGATTGGCTGTCGGGGGGAGGGAGGGGAGTGATAATCCAGAAATCTAAAATACAAATAAAAAGAATGAAGTTCTGTTGGTGGGCATAAAGGAGCGCATTCACTTGTGTGCCAAGTGATACAGCTCTGCAGCAAGCCTATAAAGCTGCAGAGCATTAAATTGTAAAAATAGCCTGGTTACTAGTGGGTTGCAAGCCTATGGTCCTGAACTGGTTAAAGTAACACAAGCTGTAGTGATACCCTGTAACAGAGGAGGAGCAATTTATGTTTGAACCTATGGTTTTCAAGTGTCAAACACCAGATTGTAAGTGCGCTGGCGGCTGTGACAGCATCAAACCTACACGGTCAGTCACCTAAAGCAGCCAAACAAGGTTCCCACTCACTGCAAGTTGTGCAACTCCTTTAAAGGAAACCTATAATGACAAACAGTGTCACTTACCTGGGGCATCTGCCATCCCCCACAGCTCCCCTGTGCCATCTCTGAAGGATCCTTCAGTCCCTGCCAAGTTATCACAAGTGGATAGCCACTGTGCATGTGTGGTCCTGACCGTGACTGTCCTCATTTACACTCCTGTTGGTGGGAGAGTCCTGAGCAGGGGCAGTATGTGAAAGCCTCATACTGCAGCAGATGCTCTCAGCAAGGGGGAAGGGGGGGGGGGGGGGTGGGGGGACACGCAAACGAGGACATGCGCAGCCAGGGCCGCATAGGTGCAGTGGCCATCAATGTGCGAGAAACTTAGCCACAGCAGGGGGCCAGAGGCTGGTTTAGAAATGGCACAGGGAGGCTGACAGAAAGATGCCCCAGGTAGTAAGAAACTTGTCATTACAGGTATCCTTTAAAGCAATAGCAAAGACAATGGTACAATTTCCTTATTGACCCAAATCAGATACTTGCTGGCTAACAGTTCAATAATCAAATGTATGGGCAGATGGCAAGTTCAGCAAAGCAGGATGATTAGTAGCTCAGTGGGTTAGGCAGCACAGTCATATGCATAGTACCACCAACACTGCAGTTGTACCAGCCACAGAACTCCTCTCAGAGGCTCCTCCCCACCCCCACAGAGTTTCACCATTTGTTACTTAGAATACAAGGTGCAGTCTACACATGCTTAAAGCGGATGCAAACCAAACTTTTTTGTATTCAATATATTTAGTTGCACCACTGACATACAAAGATAAACCACTCCTTCAAACCTATGAGCATTTCAGTGCATGCTTTTCACCCTCTTTTCATAACTAGGGTTATACAGGTGGCAGCCATTACTTCTGAGCTTAGGAGGTTTTAGATCATGGGTGTGTTTGTCATCAGCTACCCTCCCTCACAGGGGCGGAGTCTGTGAAATCTCACACAAGCTGAGATCATCTCCCCTCTGACATCAGTAGCAGCCTGTGTTTTGTTTGTTTTTATCTCCTCCACCAGTCTGCTGGATTGTGTCCTGGCTAGGGTTGCAACGGTATGAAAATTCACGGTATGATAACAGTCAAAAAAAATACCGCGGCATGACGGTATACGATATTACACAATTATTCTCATTGCAATCACCCTTATAAAAAGCACCACATCAGCATCCTGCATATTTCCCCTGCTTCACTCAGCTAGTACAGGCTCAGGTACAGCTGCATACATCTCTGCTGCCTGAGCTTGCATGATCTGTGGCTGAAAATCTTCAGCTATCTGCAGTGCAACAGGTTATCTTTAAAAATGAGCTTATCTGCCGTGGTGGCAGTCAGGTTACAGGTGACACGCAGAGAGATCAAATTACAACATGTGCTTTCTTAGTTGGTGTACTTTCAAAATTAGCTTATCTGAGGTGGCAGTCAGCGGACACAGGGGAGAGATTAAATTACAATGTGTGCTGTGCTTTGTCACAGATGACAGGGCATTAGACAGGCTCTAAAACTCTTTAAAGAGAACCCGAGGCGCCATTTTTAAATCTTAAGACAGAGGCATGTCCTGTGCACAGTAACCTGCCTCTGTGTCATTGTGCTGCAGCTGCTTGCCCCTCCGGGAGGAAGCTAGCGGCGGGGGGAGCCTGTTGATGGATTGAAAAGCCGCAGGTAAATAGAAGGCTAGCGACAAGCAGATTGTCGTTAGCCTGGTGGTATTTTGCTGGGGGGATAGCAGAGCGCGGTTGGGGGGGGGGGGGAGGGAATCGGCTGCAGCACAATGACACAGACATACAGGACAAGTCTCTGTGTCCTATTAAGATTTGAAAATGCCACCAGGGCCGGATTTGTACTTTCCAGCGCCCTAGGCCGGCTGTCACCAACCGCCCCCCCCCTCCCCCATTCTGTCCAACTCTGACTAGTGTGAACGGGCCCCCCTCTGTTTTGCTGCTTTGCCCCGTTCAACAAAGAAGCAGTGCATGCTCTGTCCACTCCATGTAATTTTGCGCTCCTGCCTGCATGCACTGCAGTCAATAGTGTTCTGGGCTTGCATACTTGAGAAATGACGCTCATGTATGAGCACTCAGCAGCACTTGTCAAGTATGCATACCCATAACACTCCCTCGGCTCCTGTGCACATGCATACAGGAGGGCAAAATCACAAGGAGCCCCAGTGGACAGCGCTGCTTCTTTATCCTCTGTGCTACTTGCTGCCGTCAGAGTCACAAATAGGGGACAGTGTAGCACAATGCAGAGAAGCCCATCCAAACCAGAGAACAAGTAGGTAGAAGGATCCGACACTACACACACTGGCATACATGTAGTGTAATGCTAGGTACACATGATGCAATTTTCTGACAGATTTACTGTCAGGTCGATTATTTCCATCATGTCTGATCTAATTTCAATTTTCCGATCAATTTGCTGTTCACTTCTATGAAAAATCATTCAGAAAATTGATTGGAAAGCAGATCGGACATGTTGGAAATAGTCGATCTGACAGTAAAGCTGTCAGAAAATTGCATTGTGTGTACCCAGCATAAGCTCAGGTGTACTTTACACAGTGACAATTTAGCACTTAAGACAGATTTTAAAATCAGTCAGCAGAAAGTTTTGTAACAGAATAACACTTTTTATTGGCTAACCAAAAGAAAAACAGTCAGCCTTTGGTTAATGAGCCATCTTCAGACTTTGTTACTGTATACAAGATGTTAAGCACACAACTATATAAACAGTCAGCAGGAGATCCATTGATTGTTTTGTAAATATATATAAATGTAACACAGTTGTCATTCTGTTTCAAAACATCCTGCTTTCACTGATGGTCAACACAGTACTTTGCTGGCAAAAAAAAGCCAGGAAAGAGTTAAACTGTAGAAAGAATGTTGTTGGCATTCTCTAGGAGGAAAAAAAAAAGCCATAAATTCAACAGATCTGAGGTCTTTAACAGCACTGACCTAGTAATAAACCATCATCAGTCAGGGAGAGGGGAGAGCTGCTAATTCCTGCCCGTGAATGCGTGCTGCATGAGAAAAACTAATCGGAACTCAAGAGTTCTGCTACTTGAGACCATATATTTTTCTTCTCACAGCAGATTGTTTGTCCCCTCTCATCATACAGGTGACAGCAGATGCTGACTGCCATAACACACACTTTGCACAAGTAAGAGAGATGCAGGGATCTCTGGAATTCAGGCAGACCAGAGCAAAGCAGGAGTGGTGATTTACTTTGACATGTGACCTCTTATCTCTCCAAGTCCTGCGCCCTGCTAATTTTTATCGCCCTAGGCCATGGCCTCTGTGACCTTGCCAGAAATCCGGGCCTGAATGCCACCTCGGGTTCTCTTTAAATACATGCAGGGTCAGGGTGCAGAAATCTGTTCTCCTTCCGTCAGTCAGGTCACAAATGACACAGGAGAGATCAAATTATGTTCTGCTGTGCTCAGTCAGATGAGAGGGCAGGTTAAGTACATACAGGGTGCAGTTCTAGGGTGTGTGTAGATGATCACCTGTCATGTGGGGGGTTTCGGTAAACTGGGTATGGGAGAAGATTGCACTGAGTTGCACTGAGTGCTGCTGGATGAGAATGTAGTGCCACTGAAAGCTATAAGGTGGGGAGGGAGATCTCCCCCTGGGTGCTGTCGATGTGGGTAAGGGGTTCTTACTAGATGTCTCACACTGTGTGATGCTAGTGGACTGGGGGTAAACACTGGCTGCTGCTAATGGACAAGGGAGCCTCTTCCTTTTGGGTGATATGGGGAGGGGGTCTCACACTGTGATGCTGATGGGGAGGTTATGGTGGACAGGGGAATCTCAGACTATGGTAGGAGAGAAAAAAAAAAAAAATCTATCTATATACCTAGAGAGAGACCCAGGACTCTCCCCTCACAAGCACACATATAGAACAATATATAAGAATAAAGAGAGCTAAGTGCTTCCACTGGCTCTCACCAGACCACATTATGTCTGCAGTTTACACTGCAGCTGACTCCACAGACAGTATTCCATCCCTCTCCATGACCTGTATGCGACCCTCCACTATGCTATAAATCACAGCTCACCACACTGCTCAGTCCCACTGTCAGCTCCCCTTAGGACTCCAGCACGTGTTTCTTCACTGTGCTATCAATCAAAGCTCACCACACTGCTCCGTCCCGCTGTCAGCTCCATGTACAACTCCAGCACGTGTTTCTTCACTGTGCGATCAATCACAGTAGTGATGGGAATTCCGGCTCTTCTCGGAGAATCGGCTCTTCTGAATCGGCTCCCATTAAAGAGCCGGCTCTTACGGCTCTGAATCCGCTCTTCATTAAATATCACTAGACACCACTCAGAATCGGCGTAAAAGCCCCGCCCCGTCTCCATGACAACTCCAGACTGCTTCTCTGACTGGGCAATCCCTCCTGCTACTGCTCTGCTCCGCCCCATACACTCGTACAAGCTGCAAGAGGAGGACTACATCTCCCAGCATGCCTCAGCACCCTTTATTACACAGCAAATCAGAGCTGTGTGAGGCGGCTGAGGCATCGGCTCTTTCAAAACCGAGAACCAGCTCTTGTCGTTCACAGCAAAGAGCCGGCTCGTTCGCGAACGACCCATCACTAAATCACAGCCCGTCGCACTGCTCCGTCCCCGGTCCCCGCTTCAAGCTGCATGCCATGTAAACTAATTAACATTCCTGCTCAGCTGGTCAGTGATTGTGCACAGTCTCTGCATATCACGTCTCTACACAGCTCAGACAGCCATGAGCCTCTGCACTGTCTGCAGTTGCCAGCAAGCGCTATGGTCACGCCTCTTACCATGCGCTGAGCCAATGAGTGCACGAACTTGCTGCCTGGAAGTGCGATATCTCGTGTGCAGAGACAGCCGGGCACTTGGCGAACGAAGAGCGCAGCGGAAGTGGAAAAAAACCGGTATTTCGTGAATGTGCATGGTACGATTACCATGCACATTGAAACCGTGATATACCGTCATACCGGTATATCGCGGCAACCCTAGTCCTGGCAATATGAAAGGAAGGAAGGGGTTACTCCAATAAAATATTTTAGATTTGTCATCATGCAGCTGAAAAAGGCTGCCATTATAATTTAGAAAATAGATTTTATTTCTGAAATCCTATATTTTTAATTTGGGTCCACTTTAAGAGAGGGAACCCAAGGTGGGGTACATGGAGGCTGCCATATGTATTTTGTTGTAAACAATGCCAGTTGCCTGCCTGTTATTCTGGCATACAAAGTGCGAGTCCAAACCACTCACCCGTTATCCTTGGTCAGGTGATGCTGGTAGCAGCCAAATATGCATGGTGTGGCTTCACAAAGCTATGCCAGCAACAGACCTGCATTCTGCGTCGCCTATAGTGCTAAGCCAATGACGGATGAGACCATTCCCTTCCAAGAAACTATAAAAAAAAGAAAAAAGGGCCCCTGGGAGATATTTACCTAAGGAGTGGGAGCCTCTAGCTCTGATTAAGGCTTCATCCCATGGTAGTCTTGCTGGGCCCCTCCAAAGCCACAGCCAATAATCTGTCAGGCTGTGGCACAGTAGCGCCTGCAATATTTGCTTTCCCCCACTCCAGTGCAGTAGCGGTGCTCGGCTTGGAAATAACTGAACCCAACTTGTTCCTGCGCATTAGAGCAGATCCTACTGGGATTGGCCATTTCCACCTGAGCCCAAGCCAAGCAGAGTTACTGCACCAGTGCTGGAGCCACGAAGGGAAATATTACTTGGCCACCGTGGGAAGCCTCAATTGAATCTAGAGGCTTCCCCCTCCCGACGCAAGTAACCCCCCCCCCCCCCCCGGGCCCTTTTTTCAATACAGGTTTTCTTTAAAGTTTCACTGCAGAAGGGAGAGTGCTCCTGAATCAGGAGGTGTCCCTCACTGGGCCTGTGAGTGTTGCAGGCTCACCAGTCACACCAACACCTCTCCCTGTGTCTTTATGTATTTCTACAATGAGCACTTGTATCCCTTGACACCACCACATGTAGTAACAGTGTTATCACAGGATACTGACACTCGATGGTAACAATTTAAGAAAGAAGCCAGACACAGGAGAAGGCAAGCCAGCGTGACAGGTGAGTGTGCAGCCGTGACCATGGGCCCAGGGGGTACACATACTCTTGGGGGTGGGGCAGGGAGAAGCTGCGGAGACCCACCAGGAGGGTTGCCACGAAAGCAAACGCCATTTCCACTACACAACCTATGGAGGCCTTTCAACCAAAGTATTTCCAGCATGCCACACCAATGGTTTCTGTGGAAGTCGATATCTGTGAAATGCGGTGTTTATGATCAAATTGGCAGGGTATTGAAGGTGAAAATCATGGGCACCCTGTTTATACCAAAAAAGGGCCAGGGGTCATGTCATTTTAAGTCAATGGGCTCTATTCACAATAAGCAGTTCGGTAAAAGCATTTGGGACGGTAAAATACATCATGCAGTATTTTACACTTTTCCAAATTCACAAAAAAAAAGTTTCCACCCATGAGGCAGAAGTTTGGTAATTTACCGAACAAACATGCCTCAATTCATTAAGCCCTGGTCGGTATGTGTCACTTAGTGAGTGTGTGAGTGGTTTTCCAGACTGTGCAGCCTGCAGATACGGTTTCCGACCGTGGGTTTGACCAGCTCGAGAGGGGACGCTGCCTTAGTCGAGCTAACACAAGGCTGTAACCCCGCAAAACACTTCTCACTGCCACCACTAGCTGCTGCTAGACACTTCAACAATTCCCACTCTGCTGTCGAGTGGCCTGCATGCAGTGTGGCGCTTTTGTACTTGGGTCAGCTTTTGCGCTTTAGGCCAAATACGGGAACGCCACACACACACACACACACACGACAATCACAGTAGCAAGGCACAATCAGGCACTGAACTTTTAATGCAAATTACACTGCAGTCTCTTTCTCTAGGCTATGAGCTTTGGCTTAGTACAGCAGAAGTCAAGCTTATTAAATAAATATTTAATATTCCAAAAAGTGGAACAGCGCAGAATATATATAAAAATTACAAAGATAAAAGTTACAAAGATACACAAGAGAGAGTTTACATAACAATGGGGATAAACTTTACCAATACGAGGTCTAACTTGGTCGTGGGAGGGCACGAATTTCCGATTTGATCGGGATCATCTCTAGCTATGCGCTACCTCCAAGAGAAGATCTGTGACTGTCCCAGGCCGACTTATATAGTCCGCTTTGTAGCCGGGGGTACAGGTCCAGATACATCATAACACAGCCTGTCATCCCTTTAGATGTGCTGGAGCCACAAGGGGGAGCTCTTCTGTATGCTACAATACAAATATGCACATCTAAAGGGATGCCTGCACAATTGTCAGCTTCTTCTGCTTTGATACTTTTGGCCAATAAATGACATGCGGAAATCTTTGTGAATTGACATTTCCTGAGGTGATTACTGCACAAGTCTGTAATTGAGATCACTAGTCAGGAAAATTTGATTTTCTGTGCGGAGCCAAGTTTAGTGATTTGTAACTTGGGAAGGTGATCGGTAAAATCAGCTGGTTTCAGCAATACCGGATGTGGTAATGCTTTGTGAATAGAGCCCAATATAATGAAGAACTAATGGTTTCCAGCAAGACCCACAAAGCAGCCAAAATTTAAAATTCAACTGAAAACATTTCAGAACAAAAAAACAAAGACCTGCAAGCCATGGATCATCAATGGCATTCGTTTAACAGTCCTTGCACTAGTCAAATCAGAGGCAGCATACTGCACCTCAAATATATAGACACGCACCATCATGTCATCAGTTCATTATCACATACAAGTTTTGCCCACCATGTAAAGAGTGGAGTAAAAGGTGCCCGCAGATCAGACGATTTAAGAGCAAATTGACCGAGAGATCTCTTTCTGATCAGAGGGAGATCTGTTGGATGCTCGTACATCACAGGCCGATTCCCAATTAATTTCAACAGGATATCTCTTGAGATTTGGCATTGACCCCACATCCACCTCTGTCCCCTTAAAGGGGTTCTGTGGGGAGGGGTTGAAAAGTAAACTGACACTTACCTGGGGCTTCTACCAGTCTCTGCAGCTGTCATGTCCCGCACCATCCTCCAACGATCCGCTGTTCCTGTAATTCAGCATCTAATCCAGCTGCGGCTGTGCTCGCTCCCGCACGCATTATTGGGAGTATACGGTGCAGTACAAGAATACTATGTACTGTGCAGTAAGCTCCCAATGACATGCACAGGAGCGAGCACCATTTGTCTTACACGACTATCAGACTAGGACTGGCGCTAAGGTTTGTAGGAGGATGGCGCCGGACATGACAGCTGCAGGGGCGCGGTAGAAGCCCAAGGTATGTGTACATTTTCAACCCCCCACAGAACCCCTTCAATGTAAAAGGCACCCCCTTATATGCTTCACCATATTCACTGTGTGTACACACACACACACACACACACACACACACAGTCATGATGCGCACTGTTACTGTGTGCAGGGCTGCAGGCACATGTCTCTCCCGGGTGGCAACAAAACTAGCGTGCTTGCCTCAACAAGTGGGAGCCTCCCCTCAGGTTTCTGATTGGGCTGGTGAGGCTGGAGACAGGGGCGGAGCAACAGAAGAGTCCTCCAGTAGAGATGGGATGTCCAGATCTTTTCAATGATTCGGATGATTCGAATCAGATCATTGAAAAGATCTGGATCTTTGATCCAAATCTCGAATCATTTTACTAGGGAAGCATTCATGGGTGAAATGACTAGCAGGACAGGACTTTCCCTGCAGTGGACAGAGAAGGGCAGGGAGTGGACAGAGAAGGGAGAGCAGAAATGTTTTTTGCACAAATTGCCCACATGATAGATAGATATAATATTTCACCTATATGTTCATCTGTATACTTTAAATGATAGATAGCACTACACATGTCAGCATGGCTTACATGTAGCTGCTGCTGTATTGCATGCCATCAGAGAGCACTACAAGTGTCAGCATGGCTTACATGTAGTTGCTGATGTATCACAAGCCATCAGAGAGCACTACAAGTGTCAGCATGGTTCACTTGTAGCTGCTGTATTGCAAGCCATCAGATAGCACTACAAGTGTCAGCATGGCTTGCATGTAGCTGCTGCTGTATTGCCATTGCCCTGTCATTCTAGCCCAGCACGCTGTCTGCAAAGTTACTGAGCTGTGCTGAGCCAAAACATTCCCATGTGTTCACTATGCACAACTATGGAACAGACAGCCTAAAATGATCAGCACATTATAGCCAGTACGTGTGCTCTACACATATCTGGCAGTGGCACCCATGTCACCTCTCATCTACCTGTCCCTGCAAGGCTGGCTCCACTCCAAAAGAGCGATCCATCTCTGCTCTGCTTCCAGGACCCCGCTGCCCTGAGGGGAGGGGGGGGGGGGGGGGCAGCGGGGTCCTGGAAACAGATTGTCAGCAGATTTCCCTACAACATGCAACCAGATTGGGTATCATTCATAAAGGTGTTGTCGGTAATGAGACTCAGTGCGGAAAAACACTGCTGCCGGTATTTATACTTCTGTGTGGGCATTCATAGAAAAAGATACAATTGCGATAGGAGTGCGGAGATTTCCCGAACTAGGCTGGCGGTAGGCTTGCGGAAACAGGAGAAGCTGCGGAGTTGATAAATTTCTCCGTGTTCCGCTCTACTGCAGCTGCCTGGGAGGTCTGTGTCTCCATTAGCTTAACATTGTTATCGCCACATGAGAGAGGGCGGTATTCCCTGTCCTCATACCGCTTGCGGTAATCTTTATGAATTGACAGTTTGTTACATTTTTTATGATAATCACCACACGAGGCGGTGATTTATCGCTCTGCTCGGAAATGTCAGCTTCGCATGCGGAAAGAGCCTTTATGAATGGAGACTTTGCTAAGAGGTCGGTAAAGTGAGCTGTTTTCAGCATTTCCGCATGCCATTGTCGGCAGATTTCCCAACAATATGCAACCAGATTATTGGCAGATTTCCACACAATATGCAACCAGATTGGTGGCAGATTTCCACACATTGGGCTCTATTCTCAAAGACTTCCCGCATGCGGTAAAGTACATGCGGGAAGTTTGCACCCAAAATACCGTCAAGTTGGAATTCTCAAAATGTTACGCATTTTTTTTCCGCATGCGGAAAAAGTGTGGTAAAAGTGCGGGATTCAGGCGGAAAGATTTCCGCAAAAGTCGGTATTTTCCCGCAATAAAAAAGATAAATTCTCAAAAATGTTCAGGCGCATCATTTCGTCGTTAATTACAGGGCTGTGGAGTCGGAGTCGTGCAATTTTGGGTGCCTGGAGTCGGAGTCGGGTAAAAATGCACCGACTCCGACTCCTAATGAATTTGTAACTGTAATTAAAATAGAAAATATGATAAAATGTTCTATTTCTCAGATAAAAGTCATTAAAAATAATGTATATATACAGTATATATACAGTAATAGCTGTGCTTAGTCCACAAAAATGAAATAAACCAATCAAAATTAGTTACTTGTGCTGCTTCAATAAAGCAGTCCCCGTATTTTTAAGGTCAGATATACATATCTGATTGTGACTGTATATATGATGTGTACACAGGAATCTTATATATACTAAATAACATCTATGCTGTAAGAATAAAGCCTGATGTGTAGCTGTGTCACTAATAGAGATGGTCAATGAGATGGAAATAATTCTGCATTGATGCTGATTTATGCAAATGTATGCACTCCCTTTGCTCATGAAATCAAATAATTTGATATGTTATTAAAATTTGGTTTGGTGACTACAAATTAAAGGGTACCTGAGACAGATGAAAAATAAAGTTTTATACATACCTGGGGCTTCCTCCAGCCCCCTTCAGGCCAATCAGTCCCTCGCTGTCCTCCACCACCCGGATCTTCTGCTATGAGTCCTGGTAATTCAGCCAGTCAGCGCTGTCCGGCCGCATGCCGCTCCCACAGCCAGGAACATTCTGCACCTGCGCAATAGTGCTGCACAGGTGTAGTATGCTCCTGGCGGCGGAGTGTGTGCATGCGCACTACGCCCGACTGGCTCAAGTACATGGACTCATAGCAGAAGATCCAAGTAGTGGAGGAGGACAACAAGGGACTGATTATCCTGAAGGCGGCTGGAGGAAGCCCCAGGTATGTATAAAACTTTAATTTCATCTGTCTCAGGTTTACTTTGTTACACAGTAGTACTATACTCTACATATGCACTCCCCACAGAGCTGCAGGGAATCCACTGAGAATGCTGTTCACATTGAACACAGAGGTGTTGTCTGTCACCCATAAACCTTGTTCAGATTGTGCATGAAGAATGTGTAATAGAGGAAGAATCTCCTCATTCCCCTGCAGAGTACCTGCACCATCATTCTTACATGTACCCACACTTACATTGCCTAGGGCCTGATAGATGTTCTTTGTTCCGGTTTGTACCTTTTATAAGTACTCTTACCAAGGACTAGTTTTAGTCTAAAGGGAATAAATATAGCAGTCTCCATATCCTTCTCACTTCAGTTGTCTTGTAAAATTCCTAAGCGTTGGCAGTTAAGAGACGAATTTCATGTTACATACTTTTAATCAACAAAATTGTAATATGCAAATTAGAGGAGTCGGAGTCGAGGAGTCGGAGGAATCCTAAACTGAGGAGTCGGTGGATTTTTGGACCGACTCCACAGCCCTGGTTAATTACCTTTTTATCACCTACAAGTAGTAGGTGATATATTCTGCATCCCATTGACTTTAATGAAGTGTGGAGGCTTAAAGGGATACTGTAGGGGGGGGGGGGGGGGGGGGGGGTCGGGGGAAAATGAGCTGAACTTACCCGGGGCTTCTAATGGTCCCCCGCAGACATCCTGTGTTGGCGCAGCCACTCACCGATGCTCCAGCCCCACCTCCAGTTCACTTCTGGAATTTCTGACTTTAAAGTCAGAAAACCACTGCGCCTGCGTTGCCGTATCCTCGCTCCCGCCGATGTCACCAGGAGTGTATAGCAGAAGCCCAGTATGGTCTGTGTCTGCGCAGTATGCTCCTGGTGCCATCAGCGGGATCGAGGACACGGCAACGCAGGCAGAGTGGTTTTCTGACTTTAAAGTCAGAAATTCCAGAAGTGAACCGGAGGCATGGCCGGAACATTGGGGAGTGGCTGCGCCAACACAGGATGTCTGCGGGGGACCATTAGAAGCCCCGGGTAAGTTCAGCTCATTTTCCCCCGACCCCCCTACAGTATCCCTTTAAGGGCTGTGCTTGCTGGACTTTAACTTTTTTTTTTTTAAACACTTTTTCATGCGACCTTTTTACCGCATCATTCCCGCATAAATAATGGCTGTTTCCGCATCTTTTTTTCCCGCATGCAGCAAACATGCGGAAAATATTAGTGAATGTGGAAAAAATGCGGAGTTTACCGCTGGCGGGAATATAGCGGTAACATTTTGCGGAAAATTTGGCTCTTTGAGAATAGAGCCCAATATGCAACCAGATTGTCGGCAGATTTCCACACAATATGCAACCAGATTGTCGGCAGATTTCCACACAATATGCAACCAGATTGTCGGCAGATTTCCACACAATAGGCAACCAGATTGGCGGCAGATTTCCACACAAAATGCAGTATATGTAGTTAGGTATATAGTGGGCTAACATTTACCTGGAGGGAGGGTGGTTGGGCAGGCTGGTACACCATTTGCAGTGCAGGCACTGCACTGGGTGGGCAGTTAGGTAGCCAGGCTGGGCAGTTAGGTAGCCGGGGTGGGAGGCTGGGCAGTTAGGTAGCCGAGTAGTTAGTGGGGTAGGGTCCCGACTCCCATCGCCCCTGCCTCACCTGGGGTCCCCCCTCCTTCCATCAGCGGCGAGAGAGCGGCATATACAGGAAGCTCAGGCGGGGTAATCAGCCGCTAGAGGTTCAGCTGCCTCCGGGCTACGGTGTCTCCTCTCTGAATTGCTGCTCGCAATAAACCAGGAAGTGGTGCGAGCAGGAATATAGAGAGGAGACAGCGTAGCCCGGAGGCAGCTGGACCTATAGCGGCTGATTACCCCACCGGAGCTTCTTGTATATGCCGCACCTCCCGCCGCTGATGGAAGGAGGGGGGCCCCTAGGCAGTGCAGTTTCCAGGCTAAAATGCACCCAGGGCGAGGGTGTAAAAATTGCGCCCCCCCCCGAAGCAAGGTATGGGTGCCCGCAGTATAGGTTAGCCAGGTCTAGTTGCACTCAGTATTGATTCCCCCAGTATAGGTAGCCAGCTATAGGTCCCCCCAGTATAGGTGAGCCACTATAGTTGCCTCCGGTATAGGTTAGCCAGGTAGGTGCCTCCGGTATAGGTAGCCAGTATAGTTGCCCCCAGTATAGGTTAGGTAGGCAGGTGCCCCTGGTATAAGTTAGCTAGGTGGGTGCCTCTAATATAGGTAGCCAGAATAGTTGCCCCTAGCATAGGTTAGAAAGGTAGATGCCCCCAGTATAGGTAGGTGCCTCCAATATAGGTAGCCAGTATAGTTGTCCCCTGTATAGGTTAGATTAGGTAGCTGCCCCCTCAGTATAGGTTAGATTAGGTAGCTGCCCCCTCAGTATAGGTTAGATTAGGTAGCTGCCCCCTCAGTATAGGTTAGATTAGGTAGCTGCCCCCTCAGTATAGGTTAGATTAGGTAGCTGCCCCCTCAGTATAGGTTAGATTAGGTAGCTGCCCCCTCAGTATAGGTTAGATTAGGTAGCTGCCCCCTCAGTATAGGTTAGATTAGGTAGCTGCCCCCCCCCCCCCCCAGTATAGGTTAGATTAGGTAGCTGCCCCCCCCCCCAGTATAGCTTAGATTAGGTAGCTGCCCCCCCCCCAGTATAGGTTAGATTAGGTAGCTGCCCCCCCCCCAGTATAGGTTAGATTAGGTAGCTGCCCCCCCCCCCCCCAGTATAGGTTAGATTAGGTAGCTGCCCCCCCCAGTATAGGTTAGATTAGGTAGCTGCCCCCCCCCAGTATAGGTTAGATTAGGTAGCTGCCCCCCCCCCCCCCAGTATAGGTTAGATTAGGTAGCTGCCCCCTCAGTATAGGTTAGATTAGGTAGCTGCCCCCTCAGTATAGGTTAGATTAGGTAGCTGCCCCCTCAGTATAGGTTAGATTAGGTAGCTGCCCCCTCAGTATAGGTTAGATTAGGTAGCTGCCCCCCCCCCAGTATAGGTTAGATTAGGTAGCTGCCCCCCCCCCAGTATAGGTTAGATTAGGTAGCTGCCCCCCCCAGTATAGGTTAGATTAGGTAGCTGCCCCCCCCAGTATAGGTTAGATTAGGTAGCTGCCCCCCCCAGTATAGGTTAGATTGGGTAGCTGCCCCCCCAGTATAGGTTAGATTAGGTAGCTGCCCCCCAGTATAGGTTAGATTAGGTAGCTGCCCCCCCCAGTATAGGTTAGATTAGGCAGCTGCCCCCCCCCCCCCAGTATAGGTTAGATTAGGTAGCTGCCCCCCCCCCAGTATAGGTTAGATTAGGTAGCTGCCCCCCCCCAGTATAGGTTAGATTAGGTAGCTGCCCCCCCCCCCAGTATAGGTTAGATTAGGTAGCTGCCCCCCCCCCCAGTATAGGTTAGATTAGGTAGCTGCCCCCCCCAGTATAGGTTAGATTAGGTAGCTGCCCCCCCAGTATAGGTTAGATTAGGTAGCTGCCCCCCCAGTATAGGTTAGATTAGGTAGCTGCCCCCCCCCAGTATAGGTTAGATTAGGTAGCTGCCCCCCCCCAGTATAGGTTAGATTAGGTAGCTGCCCCCCCAGTATAGGTTAGATTAGGCAGCTGCCCCCCCCCCCAGTATAGGTTAGATTAGGTAGCTGCCCCCCCAGTATAGGTTAGATTAGGTAGCTGCCCCCCCAGTATAGGTTAGATTAGGTAGCTGCACCCCCCCCCTAGTATAGGTTAGATTAGGTAGCTGCCCCCTCAGTATAGGTTAGATTAGGTAGCTGCCCCCTCAGTATAGGTTAGATTAGGTAGCTGCCCCCTCAGTATAGGTTAGATTAGGTAGCTGCCCCCTCAGTATAGGTTAGATTAGGTAGCTGCCCCCTCAGTATAGGTTAGATTAGGTAGCTGCCCCCTCAGTATAGGTTAGATTAGGTAGCTGCCCCCTCAGTATAGGTTAGATTAGGTAGCTGCCCCCTCAGTATAGGTTAGATTAGGTAGCTGCCCCCTCAGTATAGGTTAGATTAGGTAGCTGCCCCCTCAGTATAGGTTAGATTAGTAGCTGCCCCCTCAGTATAGGTTAGATTAGGTAGCTGCCCCCTCAGTATAGGTTAGATTAGGTAGCTGCCCCCTCAGTATAGGTTAGATTAGGTAGCTGCCCCCTCAGTATAGGTTAGATTAGGTAGCTGCCCCCTCAGTATAGGTTAGATTAGGTAGCTGCCCCCTCAGTATAGGTTAGATTAGGTAGCTGCCCCCTCAGTATAGGTTAGATTAGGTAGCTGCCCCCTCAGTATAGGTTAGATTAGGTAGCTGCCCCCTCAGTATAGGTTAGATTAGGTAGCTGCCCCCTCAGTATAGGTTAGATTAGGTAGCTGCCCCCTCAGTATAGGTTAGATTAGGTAGCTGCCCCCTCAGTATAGGTTAGATTAGGTAGCTGCCCCCCCCCCCAGTATAGGTTAGATTAGGTAGCTGCCCCCCCCCCCCAGTATAGGTTAGATTAGGTAGCTGCCCCCCCCCCCCCAGTATAGGTTAGATTAGGTAGCTGCCCCCCCCCAGTATAGGTTAGATTAGGTAGCTGCCCCCCCCCAGTATAGGTTAGATTAGGTAGCTGCCCCCCCCCAGTATAGGTTAGATTAGGTAGCTGCCCCCCCCCCCAGTATAGGTTAGATTAGGTAGCTGCCCCCCCCCCCAGTATAGGTTAGATTAGGTAGCTGCCCCCCCCCCCCCCAGTATAGGTTAGATTAGGTAGCTGCCCCCCCCCCCCAGTATAGGTTAGATTAGGTAGCTGCCCCCTCAGTATAGGTTAGATTAGGTAGCTGCCCCCTCAGTATAGGTTAGATTAGGTAGCTGCCCCCTCAGTATAGGTTAGATTAGGTAGCTGCCCCCTCAGTATAGGTTAGATTAGGTAGCTGCCCCTCAGTATAGGTTAGATTAGGTAGCTGCCCCCTCAGTATAGGTTAGATTAGGTAGCTGCCCCCCTCAGTATAGGTTAGATTAGGTAGCTGCCCCCCTCAGTATAGGTTAGATTAGGTAGCTGCCCCCTCAGTATAGGTTAGATTAGGTAGCTGCCCCCTCAGTATAGGTTAGATTAGGTAGCTGCCCCCTCAGTATAGGTTAGATTAGGTAGCTGCCCCCTCAGTATAGGTTAGATTAGGTAGCTGCCCCCTCAGTATAGGTTAGATTAGGTAGCTGCCCCCCCAGTATAGGTTAGATTAGGTAGCTGCCCCCCCAGTATAGGTTAGATTAGGTAGCTGCCCCCCCCCCCAGTATAGGTTAGATTAGGTAGCTGCCCCCCCCCAGTATAGGTTAGATTAGGTAGCTGCCCCCCCCCAGTATAGGTTAGATTAGGTAGCTGCCCCCCCCCAGTATAGGTTAGATTAGGTAGCTGCCCCCCCCCCCAGTATAGGTTAGATTAGGTAGCTGCCCCCCCCCCCAGTATAGGTTAGATTAGGTAGCTGCCCCCCCCCCCCAGTATAGGTTAGATTAGGTAGCTGCCCCCCCCCCCAGTATAGGTTAGATTAGGTAGCTGCCCCCCCCCCAGTATAGGTTAGATTAGGTAGCTGCCCCCCCCCCCAGTATAGGTTAGATTAGGTAGCTGCCCCCCCCCCCCCCGTATAGGTTAGATTAGGTAGCTGCCCCCCCCCCCAGTATAGGTTAGATTAGGTAGCTGCCCCCCCCAGTATAGGTTAGATTAGGTAGCTGCCCCCCCCCCCAGTATAGGTTAGATTAGGTAGCTGCCCCCCCCCCAGTATAGGTTAGATTAGGTAGCTGCCCCCCCCCCAGTATAGGTTAGATTAGGTAGCTGCCCCCCCCCCAGTATAGGCTAGATTAGGTAGCTGCCCCCCCCAGTATAGGTTAGATTTGGTAGCTGCCCCCCCCAGGATAGGTTAGATTAGGTAGCTGCCCCCCCCCAGGATAGGTTAGATTGGTAGCTGCCCCCCCCGAGGATAGGTTAGATTGGTAGCTGCCCCCCCGAGGATAGGTTAGATAGGTAGCTGCCCCCCCGAGGATAGGTTAGATAGGTAGCTGCCCCCCGAGGATAGGTTACCCCCCCGAGGATAGGTTAGATAGGTAGCTGCCCCCCCCCCCCCCAGGATAGGTTAGATAGGTAGCTGCCCCCCCCGAGGATAGGTTAGATAGGTAGCTGCCCCCCAAGGATAGGTAACTGCCCCCAAGGATAGGTTAGCTGCCCCCTGAGGATAGGTTAGATTAGGTAGGTGCCCCCTCAGTATAGGTGAGATTAGGTAGCTGCCCCCCACTATAGGTTAGATAGGTAGGTACCCCCCACTATAGGTTAGATAGGTAGCTGACCCCCAGGATAGGTTAGGTAGGACACACACACACACACACACACACACACACACACACACACACACACACACACACACACACACACACACACACACACACACACACACACACACACACACACACACACACACACACACACACACACACACACACACACACACACACACACACACACACACACACACACACACACACACACACACACACACACACACACACACACACACACACACACGTCGGGCTGCCCTCCCCGGCTGCGGCTTCCCCTCCAAACAGCGCTCAGGGCGCCCGCAATATCTGACATTACACGCACCGGCTGCACTAGGGACGTTACCACCAGCTCGAGTACGTCACACATGCCCGCCCAGTCACTCACCGCTTGTAGCGAGTCACCAGCCCCGCTCTGCGGACTCCTCTCCTCTGCGCACATGCTGCCATATAGTGTTCCCTTCTGTTCTGCACCCGCCTTTTATTCTAATCGCCTCCCACAATGCATCGCGCTGGCCCAGTGCTATACACACGCCTGGCCAGTAGAGGGAGCTGGGGGCATTCTCCATGGACAGAGCAGAGCATACAGCAAGGTTCAGCAGCCCGGAAGTGCTGTATACAAACCATGTGATACGTCATCAGCCACAGCTGCAAAGCTAGGAAGGCTGCTTGCTGTGAGTGAGTATATTGCTGCTGGTTAGCCTGTAATAGGTCAGAGCACAGATCTCTGTGTAAGTGCTGCATCTGGAGATCTGCACACGTCTAGTGATCAGTCTGGGGTGTGACCCTGATCAGGTACATTGCTGGTGACATGCTACTGCTGCAGCCTTCCACATAGGGGCTCATTCACTAGGAACACAACATTAAGGCTGTGAAGGCATTTTGGCTCCAATAGTGGCTGGTTGGGTCACTCTACTGAAAATTAATAATAACTTTTTTTTTTTTTAAAATATTTATAAATGATTTAGCCAGTGTGTGCCCATTGGAAAATCTTTCCCCTCCATGATTAACATTCTGAAATGTACCACGAGAGATAACATCCTAAGTGCTGTCAGGTGCCGCTCTCTGGAAATATTATGTAGTATTTATATAGCGCTGACATATCACGCAGCGCTGTACAGAGTATATTGTCTTGTCACTTAACTGTCCCTTCAGAGGGGCTCACAATCTAATCCCTGCCATAGTCACATGTCTATGGATGTAACGTGTTGTGTATGTATTGTAGTCTAGGGCCAATTTTAGGCGGAAGCCGAATAATTTCTCTGTATGTTTTTGGGATGTGGGAGGAAACCAGAGTTCCCAGAGGAAACCCACACAGACACGGGGAGAACATACAAACTCTGTGCAGATAGTGCCCTGGCTGGGATTTGAACTGGGCTCAACACTCGCCACGGGTGTGCTAACCACTACGCCACTGTGCTGCCCATTTCTATACTCCATGTTCCAAATCCAGTAGAAAATATCTGGTCTCCCTGAACTCTCCGGGAGGAGAATTCCGCTTAGATAAACAGCCTAGGCTATGACTTCACTGGGAGGGCAAGGTTACAGGCCAATAGACAGCAATACTGTATATACATATAGGAAGTGTTTCTAGTGCTGTGAAACCAAGATTATGTAAAACTGTGTATCCTGAATAATTGACTACATTCTGCTATATACACTTCCTCTTTAGCGATACGTTCACAGGGACAGTCCAGCCACCAAGCAGTCACTTGCTGTATAAAGAGCAGAGCACTGTTGCATGTCACATCAGATGGGCATTTTGCTAACAGCTCAGATATGATGTATTCCAGGCAGCTAAAGCATATATGTCTAGCCATTCTATCGAAGTCTAGTGGCTCTATGCCACTTTCTCCCAGTCCTCCCTCTGGCTATGGAGGAGGGCTTCTCTACCACTGGATAGCGAGCGATAGAAGCCAGAGGAGGCGTGTCCTGGACCTCCACAGTGACACACTGTTGCATAGAGGCCTAGGTCCTGGAAGAAGTCAAATAACTGTCACTTTGGATTACACAAGAAGGTATTGATTGCCAAGGATTTTATACTGTGATAATAAAAAGAAGATGTAGCCGGCACCATCACTTGCTCTTTTACTTTTATTAAAAGACCGTCATTAGTATACAGATGACAAAGTATACAAGTAACAGCGACGTTTCGGAGCGTTCATCCTGCTCCTTTTTCAAGCCATGACAGTCTCAAAGTACTCCGTTTGTAATCACATATATATATATACCACATCACATATTCAAACTACCCAATGACAGGCTTTCATATCCTCTTAAGCCAATCCCCGTCCGTTATATCAAAAGCGGACCTAATGGGGAACTTGTGTACAAGTATATGGACCAATGGCGAGAGACACTCACCTGTGCCATGCGTCTGTCCCACAGAGGCTGAACCGAGGCCGGTGTGCCAGGTGGGACGGACGCACGGCACAGGTGAGTGTCTCTCGCCATTGGTCCATATACTTGTACACAAGTTCCCCATTAGGTCCGCTTTTGATATAACGGACGGGGATTGGCTTAAAGGACTTCCGAGGCCAAAATTAATAAAATCACACTGTACCTTTTTATTATCAGAATCCACGGAGGACGTCCTGCCCGTCCTCCGCTCCGTTCCGCCATCAATGCAGGTTTTTCCGTTCCCCTATGGCTTGGCCCGACCCCACCGAACATGTCGCATCGATTCCACCTGTAAGATGTCCGCCGCCATGCTCCGCGGCTGCGTAGTACGCTTTGCCGCTAGCGCGACTGCGCAGCCTATTGCCCGCCTTCCGCCGTGTATTAGGTCTCGGCATGCTCCCCAAGTATAGGGCAATAGGCTGCGCAGTTGTGCTAGCGGCAAAGCGTACTACTACTACGCGTACTACTACCATCTTACAGGTGGAATCGATGCGACCCGTTCGGTGGGGTCGGGCCAAGCCATAGGGGAATGGAAAAACCTGCATTGATGGCGGAACGGAGCGGAGGACGGCCAGGACGTCCTCCGTGGATTCTGATAATAAAAAGGTACAGTGTGATTTTATTAATTTTGGCCTCGGAAGTCCTTTAAGAGGATATGAAAGCCTGTCATTGGGTAGTTTGAATATGTGATGTGGTATATATATATATATATATATATATATATATATATATATATGTGATTACAAACGGAGTACTTTGAGACTGTCATGGCTTGAAAAAGGAGCAGGCTGAACGCTCTGAAACGTCGCTGTTACTTGTATTCTTTGTCATCTGTATACTAATGACGGTCTTTTAATAAAAGTAAGAGAGCAAGTGATGGTGCCGGCTACACCTTCTTTTCATCATCTGCTCAAGTGGTGATTGAGCCTGCCTGGGCACATCAGTTAGGACCTTCGTGGGGTGGTGCATTTCTTCAAGTTTCATACTGTGATAATAAAGAATGGCTGCTAGATTGATTTACATGTTTAGATGCCAGGAAGTCCATTTTAACCTATTGGCATTTTTTGTTTTGTTTTGTTTTGTACATGACTGTTTCTTTAGGTATGATCACTGAATGGATTTGATTGCAGGCACAACTAATCAAGCTTAGTAGAGTTACATGAACCCCATTAGTGCTCCTGAATATACCAATACATTGATTTCATGTACCCTTTTATCAGATGTTCATTAGATTCAGGGCTAGTTCACAGTGCTCGGTTGCGTTGTAGAATAATTCTGCATGCCATCGCTCTGTGCCCATGCAATACTATGGGCCTGTTCACAGTAATGCATTGTAACTGATCATGTTATTCCAATTCGCTGAATGCAGGCTTTGTCTTAAAGTACACCTGCAAAATAAATAAATAAAAAAACACAGCTGCTGGGGAGGGGATACTTACCTTGCCAATATTTACCTTCAGGGCTCCAGCACAGGCGCAGTAGAAGCTCTCCGCTTGGGCTCTGGCTGGGTTGCGGTAGGTAAATATTGCAGCACATGGAGTTCGGGGCTTCCAGCGATGGATGCAGGAGGCTTCACCTCCCGAGGTAAGTATCCCCCAGTGGATGTTTATTTTTTCATTACAGATTCCCTTTAAAGTCTATGTCCAGTCTCCATTGCAGCTCACACTCATTATAATGTGTGCATTATGCAGCTGACCACAGTGAACCTAGCCTTAAGGTAGCCATACACTGGTCGATTTGTCGTCCGATTCGACCAACAGATAGATCCCTCTCTGATGGAATCTGATCAGAGAGGGATCGTATGGCTGCCTTTACTGCAAACAGATTGTGAATCGATTTCAGCCTGAAACCGATTCACCATCTGCTGAGCTGCCGCTGTCGCCTGTCCCCCCCCGCATACATTACCTGAAGCCTGGTCCCGGGCATCCTCTCCGCATCACCTCCTGCCTGGCATCTTCTCCGCATCAGCTTCCGCATCACGACATCCGGCATCCGCGTATAACTTTCTGTCACTCCAGTGACAGCAGAAGTTGAAATAGAGCGCCCTCTATTTGTACTTCTGCTGTCACTGCAGTGACACAGGAAGTTATACGCGGATGCCGGAAGTTGTGATGCGGCAGGTGATGCGGAGAAGATGCCAGCCGGGAGGTGATGCGGAGAAGATGCCGGGAGCCAGCTTCACTTAATGTATACCTGCGTCGATCGTACGCCGCTAGCGATGCGCTCCCTACCCGCGGGCGATCTACGGTAATTTCCCGCACGGAGCGATCGGCGGGATCGATCTATTTCGGGATGAAATAGATCGAAATTTAGCATTTAGCGTGAACGATGTGACAGCAGATTCGATCCCAGTGATGGAATCTGCTGTCGATCGGCGGGTAAT
Organism: Hyperolius riggenbachi; assembly: GCF_040937935.1. NCBI lineage: Eukaryota > Metazoa > Chordata > Amphibia > Anura > Hyperoliidae > Hyperolius > Hyperolius riggenbachi. The sequence goes on from NC_090652.1 coordinate 320,980,662, forward strand.
CGGCCTAGTGTATGGCCAGCTTTAGTGTACTTATCAAATCTCATGTCTAGTCTACTAAATATCTGATGCTAATACTGCAATCTATACTGTACAATGAGTGGAAAATCAGGTAACTGTTCAATGCCTTCTAGGTATGGATTGTGTTTCAGGTCTAGTCCTTTGCATCTGTGAACATCCGATACAATTCTGGCACAAATCTTGTCTGGATCCTCCGGAGGCTTCTTGTGTCTTCCGGTACACCGCCAGATCTACAGGGACACTCTTTCTAAATGGCAACAGCGCTCCTCCATGCACGAGCATAGCCGTGCTGCACCCGTGCAAGTATAAAAAAAAAATATATATATATATATTTTTTAAAATATTGTTTCCTGCTTTCCTTTTCACCAGTTCAGCCTATCTGGACGAACTTGCTCGTCCAGATAGGCTCTGCTGCTGTCGCCGCATGGTGCGCGCGATCGGGCGCGCTCCCGCTGCCCGCCGCTAGCCCCCCGATCAGTGAATGGGAATATAATTCCCATTCACCGATCTAAGTCCCACGGGGCTCCCTATTTCACTTTTCAAAAATCTCAAATCTTTTCAAAGGACGACCGCTCAGCAGTGGCAAATTTTCTAGCATTGTAGTGACTTTTAGGGGTTTCAGGACTGGTGAGTTTGGGGCCCCTAGGCCGAAGAGGTCATAGCCTAGGGTCACAAAAGCTTGTTTTTTTGGCAATGATGGCAGTGACGAACGTAAATCCCTGCCATGTCCGTTAGCAAAGTCTGAAGCTCACGACATGTCACATGCAGGTAGAAGGCATATTGTTGTACTTGCACTCCAACGTTGGATTCCCTACATCTCTGCAACCCAGAGTTATGGGGGTGCAAAAGTGCTAAAATCTGCCATAGGCTTTCATTGAGGCCTAGGTTTTGAGGGTACAAAAGCGCAGGTTTCTGCCGAACGGTATGGCTGAGCGACTCCAAATTTTCAGGCTTTGTACGGAGTTTAAAGGGGCTCGGGGCTGGTGAGTTTCAGGCCCTTACCTTACCGTTCGGCAGAAACCTGCGCTTTTCCTTTTTCCTCTTGTTCCCACTGTTCTTTTTAACATTCCCAGCAATGTTGGTGTTTCTAGCTTTTAAGGGGGCTTTGCTATTAACCGCTAAAGTCGGCGGGCATTAAAGTCTATGGGAAAAATGCAAACCAAACTTTTTTGAAAAAAACTTGTGGTTCACCGCAAACGCGAACCACCGAAGTTCGCCGGGAACCGTTCGCCGACGAAACGCTCGGGCCATCTCTACTGGGGACAGCCGTGTCACATGGCTGTCCCCCTGGGAGACATAAGAGTGATCGACTGTCATAGGCTGATGCCTATGACAGCTGATCATGATGATTGGCTGGCGGGCCTTAAAAAAAAATGTCATTTATTAGAAAAATAAAGAAATAGAGAGATTTGTTAGTGGGCAGAAAAGGGGGGGGGGTCACTTGTGTGCTGTGTTGTGTGGCCATGCAGCAAGCCCTTAAAGCTGCAGTGGCTTAATTTATAAAAAACGGCCTGGTCTTTAGGGTGGTATAAGCCCGTGGTCCTTAAGTGGTTAAAGAACAACTGACCTAAGAGCAATATTGAGGCTGCCATATTTTTTTTTGTTTTAAACTATTCCAGTTGCCTGGCTGTATTGCTGATCTTTCATGCATCAGTGGTGGCTGAATCACACATCTGAAACAAGCATGCAGCAAATGCAGTCATACATAAAGGGCCACTATTGCAAAGAAAAACTTGTGTACACATAATTATAAGAAGTACCGTATTTTTCAGACCATAAGACGCTCCGGACCATAAGACGCACCTGGGTTGACAAAATTCAGGGAAAAAAACTTGGTGCTAAACTTGGTGCGTCCATGGTGCAGGGGCGTCTTGTGCATCTTCTCCCCTCAATCCCCCCAATTATCTCCCCTTGTATCTCGTGTCCTTTTCTGTCCCTCCTGTGTCTCCTCTGTTTCCGTGTCTCTTCTGTCTCACAGAAGACCCACCTCCATTGCCTTCCATGTCCTCCTCTGTCTCCCTGTTTCTCCTCTGCCCCCTGTGTCTCTTCTTCCTCCCTGTGTGTTTTTTGCCCCCACCCCTGTCTCTTCTGTTCGCCTGTGTTTCCTCTGCCTCCTCCTGAGTTTCAATGGTCTGGTGTTTCCTCTGTTCCGTGTCCTCTTCCCCCACGTCTCTTATACCCCCTTATTCCTGTGTTTTCCCCCCTTCTGTGTCCCCATGTCACCTGGTCCAGGTGTCCTGTGAGATACTCACATCTCTTATGTTGCCATGTGTATCCTCAGTGGCCTGTGTTGCGTGTCCCTGTGTCCTCCTCCCCGTATCTTCATGTCCCCATGTGTGTAGTGCCCTGTGCACCTGTCTCCGTGTCTGTCTTCCTTCCCCCATGCCCGTTATGTCTGTTCCTCTTTTGCCCTCCGGTCCCCATGTCGCCTGGTCCGGGTATCCTGTCAGATACTCACCAATCAGCTGAAGATGAAGAGGAGTCCTGCGGCGAGATGCAGATTCACAGGACTTTCTTCAGCCAGCGCCGCTCGGCCAATCAGATGGAGATGCTGCAAAACATGCATCCAATCACCGCCGCCTTCTATGATAACAGGACTCGATGGTCCCGGAGGCGGGACCAAAGCGCTATTATTGAGCCAGGGATTGGATGGACGTTTTGCAGCATCCGATTGGCCGCGCGGCGCTGGCTCAGGATGAAGAAAGTTCTGTGAAGCTGGATACAAACACGCGAATCTGCATCTCATCGCGGGACTCCTCTTAATCTTCAGCCCGGACACGAACACATGAATCAGCCTGGACACGATCGCGTGAATCTGCATCTCATCGCGGGACTACTCTTCAACTGATTGGTGAGTATCTGACAGGACACCCGGACCAGGAGACCCGGGGACCGGAGGGCAAGAGAGGAACAGACATAACGGGCGTGGGGGAAGGGGAACACGGAGACAGGTGCGCAGGGCACTACACACATGGGGACATGAAGATACGGGGAGGAGGGCACAGGGACACGCAAAACAGGCCACTGAGGTCACATGGGGGATATGAAGAGAAAGTGAAAGAGGACATGGAGACAGATGGGACACAAGCGGCAGACCCATCCACTTATGGGGAGCACCTTCGGACCATAAGACGCAGGGACTTTTTCCCCCACTTTTGGGGGAGAAAAAGTGCGTCTTATGGTCTGAAAAATACGGCATATTTCTAACAGATTAAAATGCACTATAAATTACTTTTCTCCTATGCTGCTTTAGCTTACAGTAAGCAGGAACAATCTGACAGATTTTGGACAAATCCATCTCCTCATGGGGGGGGGGGGTTTCTTGGTATCTCCTTTCTTGTCGTCAAAAGCAATCCCTGGAAAGAATCTGTACAAAAATACTTGCCAGCCTCCCTTATCACAGCACACTATTTTAGCAGTTGGACTGACCGACTGATGTTCAATAAGTGCTTGTGAAAATAAAAAACTCTGAGAATCCCCCATAAAAAGATGGACTAGTTCAAAAGCAGGAATATGAGATATAACTAATGTATAGCACATTTGAATGTCATGGAGAAATGTACTTGTATGCAAACACGAGTATTTTAAATGTAAACATTTTTCACGATGGTGGTCCTTTAACCCTCCTGGCGGTTTGCTAAAAATCCGCCAGGGGGCAGCAAATCAGTTTTAAAATTTTTTTTTTTTTCTTTTTCATGTAGCGAGACAAAGTCAGCGGCATCCCCCCAGCCCCTCCGATCGCCGGAGACCAGGAGATCCCGTTCAAAGAACGGGATCTTCTGGAGGGCTTCCCCCATCGCCATGGAGACGGGCGGGATGACGTCACTGATGTCATCGACGTCGTGACGTCAAAGGGGACTCCGATCCACCCCACATCGCTGCCTGGCACTGATTGGCCAGGCAGCGCATGGGGTCTGGGGGGGGGGCGGCCGCAGCGCAACGAATAGCGGCGGGTAGCGGCGGCGATCGCATTGCACACGCAGCTCGCAAAGTGCTAGCTGCGTGTAGCAAAAAAAAATTGTGCAAATCGGCCCAGTGGGGCCTGAGCGGTGTCTTCCGGCGGCATAGCCCGTGCTCAGCACGGGCTTACCGCCAAGGAGGTTAAAGGGACCCTTAGATCAGGCTCAAAACGGAATTTGAACTTACCTGGGGCTTCCACCAGCCCCCATAGCCCGCAAGGTCCCCCAGGGTCATTCTGACTACTCTCCTGGTCATGCTGGCATCGCGCACACCACGTATCATCATGCCAGCTGGCGTGAGAGTTCTCTAAGACTGAAGCGCGCATGCACAGGACTAACGCCGGCCGGTGTGATGGTGTGCGGTGGGGGTGTGCATGGCCAACTTGTGTATTGGCACTGTGTATTGACCTGAGGAAGTTGTTTAGTACCTGTGAAACGCGTTGTCTGTCTGTGTTTTAAATAATAAAAAAAAATTCCAGTTGAACTGGTGTCCTATCTTCTGGAGATGTAAGAGAACACATCACTTTTATGATTTTTTTTTTAATTTTTATCCTATAATTTGGCCGTCTCCATCTCGGCTACTAGTGGGGTCATCACCTATGTTTCTCTTATAACCCCCATAAAACCTGGAGGTTACATTCAGGGCTGTGGAGTCGGTACAAAAATCATCCGACTCCAGGTACCCAAATTTGCTCTGACTCCTCGACTCTGATTCCTTAGTCTAATTTTTACAAAGGATATAGATTTGGTACAAAAATCATCTGACTCCGACTCCTCAGTTTATGAAACCACCGACTCCAGGTACCTAAAATTGCTCCGACTCCGATTCCACAGCCCTGGTTACATTGCTATATTGTAGTTCTTGTCTATATGCCATAATAAATGTTTCACCATCTTGTTACAAGACCCCTTAACACCTTGCTTTGTGGTATGGAGACATTGTCTGGGGCATGTGACATTGCCTATTTAGGTTTGGAGTTGCTATAGCTATTGGGCAGAACCATGTATTGAATTGTTTGTTCATAGAATATAGCATTGTTTTTAGCTTTCATTGATACTGGCCATTATTTCTGTGAATGACAGATTCCCAAACTAAATAAGGAAACCGTTCGTATGAGAGACCCACAGCGGGTGCAGGAACTAATCGTGGCGCTACAGAATGGAGGAGATCGGAAATTACAGGTAGGTTTTGCTGAAGGATGAAAATGTACCTGTGTTTCCCTGAAAATTAGCCCTCCCTCGAAAATAAGCCCTAGTTGTATACACATAGAAAATCGAACACTATGCTAGTGTAAGGGGCGGTGTGCAATCTCTTACCGCACCTCCCCTGTGGCTGCATCCCTCTCTGTTCATTTGTAAACAGCTCCGGTATCTTAACATGGTCGCCGCCCTTTGACCTGGTCACACTCACAAGTCTGCACAAAACAGGAAGTAAAATATAATGCACTCATAAGGCTTGATTCACTAAGCTGTGCTGCTATAGCATTTGTCACTACAGTGTGCTGCTTTGGCAGCCCAGCTTAGTTATTCAAGCCCATACAGCTTATCTGGTTTACTGTAGTGACACATACATTCTACAGGGTGGGCGGTTCCTCGCATCCATAAGGATTCTGACATGCATACGCAGAGTTGGGAATACTCATTCATTTCTTTCTGGTATCTCTTTCTGCAGGTCATTTCTGACTTTGACATGACACTGAGCCGTTTCCAGTACAACGGTGAAAGGAGTCCCACCTGCTATAGTGAGTATGCAGCTGTTGCCCCCTACTGGCCTGCTGTGACATTCCCTGGATAATAACGCTGCCGGCCATCTTATCCCATCTCTCCTACACAGATATTATTGACAACAGCAAGATCGTTACTGAGGAGTGCAGGAAGAAGGTGGGTGGAAGAATTATACATAATACTTCCAGCAGCTAATAACTAGTGCTTACTTTTATTTGTGTTGTCAGCATGAAAACAAGATTCTAATAGGTTGCAGCACTAATGTTTCTCTATCCCGCACAACCCTAACTGCAGGTCAGCTTTTGCTGCAATGCAGAGGCTGGTGTGTTGTCAGGTGGGTGTGGCCTTGCATACATGGCCACACCCCTGCCCACACATGTAACTGCAAGCCAGCCTCTGCTCCAATAAGGAATGTGTGGGGTAAAAAATTCTTTACTTGAAGGGGGACTTTGAGTTGCATATTCCACTTCCCTCTATTATGGTTGTTCATAACTAACCACACAGAGGTTTCTCTGCAATAGCAAGGCACTCCCAGGTCATAGCATGCTGTGCGTTTTTGAGTAGTTTGCACCATCCCCTATAGAAATGAGACGTACCGTATACCGAAAGTTTAGGTGTAAGGTACTTGTTCTCTATGTGTGCAGTAGAGGTAAGGGACTCGATCACAATAACACTTTCCTTCCTTAGCATCCAGTGAACAGTGCTTAGATTAGGACTGCCCCACCTATTAAAGCACGCTGATGTGAGATTAATATGGAGGCTGACATTATTACTTTCTTGTAAACAATGTAAATGACTTGGCTGTGCTATTAATTATCTGCCTCTAATACCTGGAGGGCTCGTTCACACTGGGGGCGTTTTTGGCCTTTTTTCAAGCACAGGCGATTCTTAAAATCGCCCACAAAATGATTGTGCAATGAATCTCTATGAGACGGTTCATATCAGCGCGTTTCGTGCGCTGTGCATGCAGCAAAGCGGTGCCTGGTCCATTTTTGGGGCGATTTTGCCTCAATGGAAGGTATAGGAAAAATGCAAACGCTCACAAAATCGCTTTGTGCAGCAATTGCGTTCACGTTTTTAAGAATAAATGATATTATTCTTTTCCAGGTCAAAGAGTTCACTTCCTAACTTGCGTCAGGGAGTGAATTAAAAAAGCATTCAGGAAAAGCTCTTAGAAAAGCACTTTTCACAAAAACGCAACGCCCACCCAAGCGCCGGGAATCAAAAAAGAAAAATTGCACCAAAAAAAAGCCCAGCGCTTACGTGAGCGGAACGCAATGTGAATGAGGCCTTAAAGGGAAGGTCCAGGCAAAAAAATAAAGAGAAATCAGCTTCCTCCAGCCCCTTGCAGCTGTCCAGTGTCCTCGCCGCAGCTCCGGTGGCTCCCGATCTCCTCCGGGGCGAGGTCGGCATCTACCTGCGCACCAATGTCCGGCGCATGGAATTGCACTGACGTCATCCGGATTGTGTTGCACTGTACAGTTCAGATGACGTCAGCGCGACTACATGAGACGCACGATGGAGTGCAGCTAGGCCTCTGAGACCGGAGAGGAGCCCAGGCCACCAGTGGGGAGCGGAGCTGCGGCGAGGGCACAGTACGGCTGCCAGGGGCTGGAGGAAGCCCGAGGTAAGTTGATTTTTGTTTATTTGATTAGCCTGGATGTGTCCTTTAAAGAGAAACCGTAAGGGTCCCTTCACACTTAAAAGCGCAAACTGCCGGCGATTACCGCCTGCGTTTTGCGGGAGTGATTTTTAATGCAGAAAAATCACTGGACACTGCAGCGATTTTTCTGTGATCGCGTTTAGCGCTTCTATAGCACTGAAACGCGATCGCCGGGAAATCGCCTGAAAATGGTGCAGGCTACATGTTTGCGCTTGGCGATTTGCATTAGTCGCTGGCGAAACTCTCAAGTGTGAATGGGCCCTAACCAAGAATTGAACTTCATCTCAATCAGTAGCTGATACCCCCTTTCCCATGAGAAACCTATTCCTTTTCTCAAATGGATCATCAGGAGGCGCTGTATGGCTGATTTTGTGGTGAAACCCCTCCCACAAATGATGTCAGTTCCTCACAGCACTGAGGTAGTGACATCACACTGTGGGAACCTTGTTGCATTGTGGGAAATAACATGTCACATGATGCCATAGTCACCATGTATATTGCCGCTGGAAAGTGTGATCGGGTGAGTTACCATCAAATCTCTTCCAGCGCACACTTTCTCCAGAGGGAGGAAGACAGAAACTGTTGCTTCCTCTAGAATGCGGCCCAATCAAAGTTTGCCCACTTCTGGTCTAGGGCCAATTTTATGGCTAATCCGATTAACTTATCTGTATGTTTTGGTATGTGTGAGGAAAGCGGGGTGCCCATGCTCCTGATAAGCAAATGGTGAGGTTTGCACAGGAGTGGGAATGTTACAAATGGCAGCAGAGAGGACTCCCAGCACTGGTGCAGGAAAATGCACTGTGGGCAGCCCTTACAATTGCTCTGAGGGGTTTATAAGTTGTTGTTTTTTTACCTCTTTTACATTGATGTGCAATACCTATGATCTGGCAGCAATTCTTTACATATGGAAGTGTGTGTGTGTGTTGTGATGATTGGTGGCACAGGGAGGCCTACATCCCTACAGGCACCTGCTATTTAGTGGACAGAGACTGCAATAACTTGTAAAACCACCAGGGGTGACCTGTTTTCTTACCTCTAAGCAAGTACAGGATTGTTCTTGGGAAAAGAGCACAGTGTTTTTACATGCACGGATTTACACACAGTCCTTGTCCTATAGAACACTGCTGACGTTGAATTGAAGATTTGGTTTAAAAATACAGTGCTAATTCATTTGTGCTCACCATCTGTGTTTTTATATCTGTTTTATGAGAATTATTGATTATTGGTTATTGATTTAAATCCATCTTGGCACTTTGTGATAGATAAGTGACTTTTGGGTTGAAGTTTGGGCACTCGGCCTCCAAAAGGTTTGCCACCACTGTCCTAATCTAATGTCCCACCATTGCTAAGTTTATGTAAATTTGTCTCCACCCGTGACCACACCCATTTTTCACCACGCTATGCGCGCCGCACAACTTAACCCCAATTTTTGGTGCTTTCACTCCTCCCCCCCCCCCCCCGAGACATTTTCTGCGGAAGCCCATGCTCCTTTCTCTCTTAGCTGCACCCCTTTGTCTCTTAGCTGTGCCCCTTTCTCTCTTAGCTGCACCCCTTTCTCTCTTAGCTGTGCCCCTTTCTCTCTTAGCTCCGCCTCTTTATCTCCCAGCTCCACCCCCTGATCTCCCAGCTCCGCCCCACTTCTCTCCGAGCTGCGCCTTCTTCTCTCCAAGAGATAAAGGGGTGCAGCTTGGAGAGAAGAAGGCACACCGTGTGGAGAATGGGGCGGAGCTGGAAGAGACAGGGACACAGCTGGGACAGAAGAAGGCGCATCTGGGAGAGGAAGGGGTGGAGCTGGGATATACAGAGGTGGAGCTAAAAGAGAAAGGGGGTGGAACTGGGGCAGAAGAAGGTGCACTGTGATGAGAATGGGGCGGAACTGGAAGAGAAAGGACCGCAGCTGGGACAGAAGAAGGCGCAGCTGGGAGAGAAGGTGGTGGAGCTGGGAGATAATGAGGTGGAGCTAAGAGAGAAAGGGGTGCAGCTGGAGAGAAGGCGGCGCACCGTGTGGAGAATGGGGCAGAGCTGGAAGAGAAAGGGGAGCAGCTGGGATAGAAGAAGGCACAGCTGGGCGAGAAAGAGGCGCAGCTAGGACAAAGGAAGGCGCAGCTGGAACAGAAGGGGGTGGAGCTGGAAGATAAAGAGGGAGCTGGGAGATAAAGAGGCGGAGCTAAGAGAGAGAGAGAGTGCACAGCTGAGACATAAGAAGGCACAGCTGGGAGAGAAGGGTCGGAGCTGGGAGTGAAGAAGGCAGAGCTGGGAGATAAAGAGGCGGAGCTAAGAGAGAAAAGGGGGCCGCTGGAGAGAAAAGGGCGCACTGTGTGGAGAATGGGGCGGAGCTGGAAGAGAAAGTGGCGCAGCTGGGACAGAAGAATGCGCAGCTGGGAGAGAATGGGGCAGAGCTGCTGGTCCTCTCCAGGTCAGTAAGGTTTTGAGGCAGATGTTTGGCAACTTGAACCTTCATCTCGCTCCACAGATTTTCTATTAGATTTAGGTCTGGACTTGCTAGGTCACTCCAGGACCTTCATATAGTGTACGTTTGACCTCTGGGGCCCAGATTTCCTGCTTCCCAGGCATTGATGGGCCATCTGTAGAGGTCATTGGCAGTAGCTTCAGGTTAAGGGTATGGACAGCTTAGGAGACTTTCTCCACCACTCACAAAATATAAATATGTCACATTTACATAGAACTAGAGTTGTCCAGGACGGGTCGCACGCAAACTTATTTGCGTGAACATCGCTGGTTCGCGATCGAATGTGAACGTTGTGTGAGTTCGACCCGCCCCTATACTACATCATTGGGCTAAACTTTGACCCTCCACTCTACATCACAGTCAGCAGACACATGGCAGCCAATCAGGCAGCACTCCCTCTTGTAGCCCCCCCCCCCCCCCCCCTATATAAGGTGGCTGCATCGGCCATCATCTCACTCTGTCTGCTGCTGTAGTGAGAGAAGGGAGAGGAACCTGCTGCAGAGATAGGGAAAGCTTAGTTAGGCTCTTGTAGCTTGCTCCTGCTGATATTTGTTGTTGAAAAGCACCACGCAAAGAGCTCTTTTCAGAGCTAATGTTCTTGTGAAATGTTTTTTCTCTTCTTTGTTTGCCACTGACACGGCATTATACAGCCCTGTGTGTTGCAGCTGGCCCTTGCTAATTGCTATACTGTGCCAGGTCCAGCACATTCAGTGTATACCTGGCACTGGACCTGCGTGTGTGACAGCTGCACATTGTATTGTGTAATACCAGTCACTACATACCTTTTACTGCACCTGTGTGACAGCTACACATTGTTCTACCAGCAGTCACTGAATACCTTTTACTGCACCTGTGTGACAGCTACATATTGTTCTACCAGCAGTCACTGAATACCTTTTACTGCACCTGTGTGACAGCTACACATTGTTCTACCAGCAGTCACTGAATACCTTTTACTGCACCTGTCTTTTGTGACTGCACATTGTTATACCAGTTATATAATTGTTATACACATTGTTATACCAGTCTGTACATACCTGTTAACTGCCCCTGTGTATTTGCACATTGTATTATATACCAGCAGTCAGTGCATCCATTTTCACTGCACCTGCGTGACTGCACATTGTTCTACCAGCAGTCACTGCATACCTTTTACTGCACCTGTGTGACTGCACATTGTTCTACCAACAGTCACTGCATACCTTTTACTGCACCTGTGTGACAGCTACACATTGTTCTACCAGCAGTCACTACATACCTTTTACTGCACCTGTGTGACAGCTACACATTGTTCTACCAGCAGTCACTACATACCTTTTACTGCACCTGTGTGACTGCACATTGTTCTACCAGCAGTCACTGAATACCTTTTACTGCACCTGTGTGGCAGCTACACATTGTTCTACCAGCAGTCACTGCATACCTTTTACTGCACCTGTGTGACAGCTACACATTGTTCTTCCAGCAGTCACTACATACCTTTTACTGCACCTGTGTGACAGCTACACATTGTTCTACCAGCAGTCACTGAATACCTTTTACTGCACCTGTGTGACAGCTACACATTGTTCTACCAACAGTCACTGAATACCTTTTACTGCAGCTGTCTTTTGTGACTGTACATTGTTATACCAGTTATATAATTGTTATACACATTGTTATACCAGTCTGTACATACCTGTTAACTGCCCCTGTGTATTTGCACATTGTATTATATACCAGCAGTCAGTGCATCCATTTTCACTGCACCTGCGTGACTGCACATTGTTCTACCAGCAGTCACTGCATACCTTTTACTGCACCTGTGTGACAGCTACACATTGTTCTACCAGCAGTCACTACATACCTTTTACTGCACCTGTGTGACAGCTACAAATTGTTCTATCAGCAGTCACTACATACCTTTTACTGCACCTGTGTGACTGCGCATTGTTCTACCAGCAGTCACTGAATACATTTTACTGCACCTGTGTGACAACTACACATTGTTCTACCAGCAGTCACTGCATACCTTTTACTGCACCTGTGTGACAGCTACACATTGTTCTACCAGCAGTCACTGAATACCTTTTACTGCACCTGTGTGACAGCTACACATTGTTCTACCAGCAGTCACTACATACCTTTTACTGCACCTGTGTGACAGCTACACATTGTTCTACCAGCAGTCACTGAATACCTTTTACTGCACCTGTGTGACAGCTACACATTGTTCTACCAACAGTCACTGAATACCTTTTACTGCACCTGTCTTTTGTGACTGTACATTGTTATACCAGTTATATAATTGTTATACACATTGTTATACCAGTCTGTACATACCTGTTAACTGCCCCTGTGTATTTGCACATTGTATTATATACCAGCAGTCAATGCATCCATTTTCACTGCACCTGCGTGACTGCACATTGTTCTACCAACAGTCACTGCATACCTTTTACTGCACCTGTGTGACTGCACATTGTTCTACCAACAGTCACTGCATACCTTTTACTGCACCTGTGTGACAGCTACACATTGTTCTACCAGCAGTCACTACATACCTTTTACTGCACCTGTGTGACAGCTACATATTGTTCTACCAGCAGTCACTACATACCTTTTACTGCACCTGTGTGACTGCGCATTGTTCTACCAGCAGTCACTGAATACCTTTTACTGCACCTGTGTGACAGCTACACATTGTTCTACCAGCAGTCACTGCATACCTTTTACTGCACCTGTGTGACAGCTACACATTGTTCTACCAGCAGTCACTGAATACCTTTTACTGCACCTGTGTGACAGCTACACATTGTTCTACCAGCAGTCACTACATACCTTTTACTGCACCTGTGTGACAGCTACAGATTGTTCTACCAGCAGTCACTGAATACCTTTTACTGCACCTGTGTGACAGCTACACATTTTTCTACCAACAGTCACTGAATACCTTTTACTGCACCTGTCTTTTGTGACTGCACATTGTTATACCAGTTATAGAATTGTTATACACATTGTTATACCAGTCTGTACATACCTGTTAACTGCCCCTGTGTATTTGCACATTGTATTATATACCAGCAGTCAATGCATCCATTTTCACTGCACCTGCGTGACTGCACATTGTTCTACCAGCAGTCATTGCATACCTTTTACTGCACCTGTGTAACCGCACATTGTTGTACCAGCAGTCACTACAACCTTTTCACTGCACCTGTGTAACCACACATTGTTGTACCAGCAGTCACCTTTTCACTGCACCTGTGTAACTGCACATTGTATTAGTCAAGTCAGTGCATACATTTCACTTCATCCCCCCCAATATGGACAAAACAAGAGGCAGAGCCAGAACCAGAGGCAGGCCACCCGGCAGGTCTGTTTGAGGTCAAGGTGGCGTGATTTTGTGTGGCCCTGGACCAAAGTACAGTGTTCAGAAGGCATGTGCCATCAACTCCCAAGATTGCCAGGACGTTGGGAGGTCGTTGCTTCATTGTGGACAGACCAAATTCGATCAGCTGTACACTCAGTTACTGTTGTTCTGTCATTCAGCTACCTCAGCCCGACCATATGGGCCTGAAAACCGCCAATTGCCTGCACTCTCGCCATGGTGTCCACCAGTCCAGCATGGCCGTCACTACACAAATAGCTGTTTGCGGTGCGTTACACAGTGAGTTTAGTCTGTCAGTATGAAGCAGTACACTAATTACACTACATATGCAAGATGTTTTAAAGCACTTTAGGCCTCCAATATAGCAATAAAATGTGATTTCTGCGCTTAAACCCTGCTGTGCGTAAAATCCGGATTTTTCCCCGGGACTTTTGGCGTATATCCCACTTCGCCATGCCCCCTCCAGGTGTTCGACCCCTTGAAACATCTTTTCCATCACTTTAATGGCTACAATTAATGTTTGTAGTTTTGAACGTTTGCCTGCCCATTGAAGTCTATGGCGGTTCAAAAGTTTGCATGTGTTCGGGTTCGAGTTTCGCGAACCAAAATCGGAGGCTCGCGACAACTCTAGAGTGATGCGCATAGCGGCATAGGAGCCCGACGGACTTCTGGGTAAGTAACCCCTCGTCTTCCATGCTCACACCTGCCTTAATCAAGCTTCATTACAATTTTGATTTGAAGTGGCTTTTTCACTCGAAATCCCATGCCTGTCAGGAAGTAAAAAAAAAAAAAAGCGCATTGAAAAGCGCTTATAAAAGCGCAAATCGCCCCGAAAGCGCTGAGGAAAGCACTTACAAAAGCTCTCACAAAAGCGCTCAGCGATTGTGATTCCGTTGGCAATTTATAATGTGAACAAGGCCTAAGTGTGAGGCTGGGCGCACACATACCAGAAACGCTAGAAATGCGTAAATGCGTATGGGCTACAAAATTTGCATAAACCTGCAGCAACACAGAATTATTTGCATCTCATTGACCATCCCTACTAGTGACACAACTACACATCGGGCTTTATTCTTACAGCATACAAGTTATTTAAAAGGACCCTGAGCTCTGAATAAAAATGAAATTTGGACTTACCTGGGACTTCCTCCAGCCCCCCGTAATCCGTGTGGTCTCCCGGCATTCTCCTGGTCCCCTGGCTCTGGTAATCTGGTGACTTCGACTGAAGTTGCCTGTGCTTCTCGCCACGCACGTTGCGCACCATCACGTCAGCTGGCGTAAGAGTCCTGCGAGGTTCAGTCTTAGAGAACCGTGCATGCGCAGGTCTCTTATGCCCACCAGCATGATGAGACACGTTGGGGTGACTTCAGCTGAAGTTGCCAGGTTACCGGGACCAGGAGGACGCTGGGGGACCTCCCAGGCTACAGGGGGCTGGAGGGAGCCTCAGGTAAGTCCAAATTTCATTTTTATTCAGAGCTCAGGGTTCTTTTAATATGCATAAAAGATTACTGTGTATACAAATATATTGTCACAATCAGATAGGTGTATATCCCATTTTATAAATATGGTGACTGCTTTATTGCAGCAGGACAAGTAACTTGTTTTTTGATTGCTTTATTTCATTTTTGTGGACTAAGCACTGCTATCACTGTATATATTTATTTATGATGAATTATTTATGATGACTTGTTATCTGAGAAATAGAACATCATATCAGGTTTTTCTCTTTTAATTACAGTTTAAATGTATTAGGACTCCAGGTACCCAAATCTGCTCCGACTCCACAGCCCTGAACGTTACTGAAGAAAACAAGCACATTTTCAGTCAGTGAAGATTTGAAGGTTGCATGTGAGGTAAACAACCAGATGATACTTATTACACATACACGCAGCTCCCTGCCCCACCGCTGACCTGCTCCACAGCTGGTACGTGACACTTACCGAGCAGGGCTTAGAGAATTGAAGCGTGTTTGATTAGTCAATTACCAAACTTCTGCCTCATGCGGAAAATCTTTACTGAATTTGGAAAAAAAAAGTGTAAAATACCAAATGAGGGCCTTTACCGACCAAAATTATTTTACCAAACTGCCCTTTGTGAATAGAGCCCTTTGATATGCCAAAGTGTCAGGAATGTTTTACCCTCCAAAAATCAGCTAGTAAGAGCTGAAATAGCTAACACTGGTGAGAAGATGACCTGCAATAATCAGCTGTTCAGACATGAAATATCTGACACTGGTAAGAAGCATATTAATATGCTAATTGTGAAATGGTTTAACCTGCAAAAATCAGCTTGTGCTGAAATATTTGACACTGGTGAGAAGACGTATTGAAATGCTGAGTGTGGGAAATGGTTTGACCTGCAAATATCTGGTGAGAAGACATATTGAAATGCTGAGTGTGGGAAATGGTTTGACCTGCAAATATCAGCTTGTCAGTGCTGAAATATTTGACACTGGTGAGAAGACATATTGAAATGCTGAGTGTGGGAAATGGTTTGACCTGCAAATATCAGCTTGTCAGTGCTGAAATATTTGACACTGGTGAGAAGACATGTTGAAATGCTGAGTGTGGGAAATGGTTTGACCTGCAAATATCGGCTTGTCAGTGCTGAAATATTTGACACTGGTGAGAACTGAGAAGACATTGAAATGCTGAGTGTGGGAAATGGTTTGACCTGCAAATATCAGCTTGTCAGTGCTGAAATATTTGACACTGGTGAGAAGACGTATTGAAATGCTGAGTGTTGGAAATGTTTTGACCTGCAAATATCAGCTTGTCAGTGCTGAAATATTTGACACTGGTGAGAAGACATGTTGAAATGCTGAGTGTGGGAAATGGTTTGACCTGCAAATATCAGCTTGTCAGTGCTGAAATATTTGACACTGGTGAGAACTGAGAAGACATATTGAAATGCTGAGTGTTGGAAATGTTTTGACCTGCAAATATCAGCTTGTCAGTGCTGAAATATCTGACACTGGTGAGAAGACATGTTGAAATGCTGAGTGTGGGAAATGGTTTGACCTGCAAATATCAGCTTGTCAGTGCTGAAATATTTGACACTGGTGAGAACTGAGAAGACATATTGAAATGCTGAGTGTGGGAAATGGTTTGACCTGCAAATATCAGCTTGTCAGTGCTGAATCATATATCACACTGGTGAGAAGACATGGAAATGCTGAGTGTGGGAAATGGTTTGACCTGCAAATATCACCTTGTCAGTGCTGAAATATTTGACACTGGTGAGAAGACATATTGAAATGCTGAGTGTGGGAAATGGTTTGACCTGCAAATATCAGCTTGTCAGCGCTGAAATATTTGACACTGGTGAGAACTGAGAAGACATATTGAAATGCTGAGAGTGGGAAATGGTTTGACCTGCAAATATCAGCTTGTCAGTGCTGAATCATATATCACACTGGTGAGAAGACATGGAAATGCTGAGTGTGGGAAATGGTTTGACATGCAAATATCAGCTTGTCAGCGCTGAAATATTTGACACTAGTGAGAAGACATGGAAATTCTGAGTGTGGGAAATGGTTTGACCTGCAAATATCAGCTTGTCAGTGCTGAAATATTTGACACTGGTGAGAAGACGTATTGAAATGCTGAGTGTTGGAAATGTTTTGACCTGCAAATATCAGCTTGTCAGTGCTGAAATATTTGACACTGGTGAGAAGACATGTTGAAATGCTGAGTGTGGGAAATGTTTTGACCTGCAAATATCAGCTTGTCAGTGCTGAAATATTTGACACTGTGGAGAAGACGTATTGAAATGCTGAGTGTGGGAAATGTTTTGACCTGCAAATATCAGCTTGTCAGTGCTGAAATATTTGACACTGGTGAGAACTGAGAAGACATATTGAAATGCTGAGTGTTGGAAATGTTTTTGACCTGCAAATATCAGCTTGTCAGTGCTGAAATATTTGACACTGTGGAGAAGACGTATTGAAATGCTGAGTGTTGGAAATGGTTTGACCTGCAAATATCAGCTTGTCAGTGCTGAAATATTTGACACTGGTGAGAAGACGTATTGAAATGCTGAGTGTGGGAAATGGTTTGACCTGCAAATATCAGCTTGTCAGTGCTGAAATATTTGACACTGGTGAGAAGACATATTGAAATGCTGAGTGTGGGAAATGGTTTGACCTGCAAATATCAGCTTGGCAGTGCTGAAATATTTGACACTGGTGAGAAGACATATTGAAATGCTGAGTGTGGGAAATGGTTTGACCTGCAAATATCAGCTTGTCAGTGCTGAAATATTTGACACTGGTGAGAAGACATATTGAAATGCTGAGTGTGGGAAATGGTTTGACCTGCAAATATCAGCTTGGCAGTGCTGAAATATTTGACACTGGTGAGAAGACGTATTGAAATGCTGAGTGTGGGAAATGTTTTAACCTGCAAATATCAGCTTGTCAGTGCTGAAATATTTGACACTGGTGAGAAGACATATTGAAATGCTGAGTGTGGGAAATGGTTTGACCTGCAAATATCAGCGTGTCAGTGCTGAAATATTTGACACTGGTGAGAAGACGTATTGAAATGCTGAATGTGGGAAATGGTTTGACCTGCAAATATCGGCTTGTCAGTGCTGAAATATTTAACACTGGTGAGAAGACATATTGAAATGCTGAGTGTGGGAAATGGTTTGACCTGCAAATATCAGCGTGTCAGTGCTGAAATATTTGACACTGGTGAGAAAACGTATTGAAATGCTGAGTGTGGGAAATGGTTTGACCTGAAAATATCAGCTTGTCAGTGCTGAATCATATATCACACTGGTGAGAAGACATGTAAATGCTGAGTGTGGGAAATGGTTTGACCTGCAAATATCAGCTTGTCAGCGCTAAAATATTTGACACTAGTGAGAAGACATGGAAATGCTGAGTGTGGGAAATGTTTTGACCTGCAAATATAAGCTTGTCAGCGCTGAAATATTTGACACTAGTGAGAAGACATATTGAAATGCTGAGTATGGGAAATGGTTTGACCTGCAAATATCAGCTTGTCGGTGCTGAAATATTTGACACTGGTGAGAAGACATATTGAAATGCTGAGTGTGGGAAATGGTTTGACCTGCAAATATCAGCTTGTCAGTGCTGAAATATCTGACACTGATGAGAATAATGAGAAGCTAATCAGACATGAAATACTGTATTTTCCGACGTATAAGACACACTTTTTCTCCCCCCAAAATGGGGAGGAAAAGTCCCTGCGTCTTATACGGCAAATGCAGGGAATCCCCGAGTTACCAACGCCCGCAGATACGAACCGCGACCTGCCGCCACGTTGGGGATTCCCTGCATTAGCTCCCTGTATGGTCCGCTTTCCTTCCCTGTGTAATTAGTGTGGCAGCGGCATGTGTGTATCAGAGTGGCCGCCAAGATCACTGCCTGGCTCCCTGTACGGTCAGCTTGCCCAATTTCCCCTCCCCGCATATGTGTGCTTCCTTCCCCCGCTGGTGTGTCCACTCCCCCCAGGTGTCAGCACAGCGGCAGTCATACTTACTCCAGCCGCTCTCTGGGAATGCAGACCTGGTCTCCTCTCTGTCGCTCCTCTAATGATGGCTTCTGTACTACGCGTCATTGATGAAGATCACAAGTTAGCAGAAATTGATTTTTATTGTTTTTTTTTTTTCACAAAGTGTCATTTTCCACTAACTTGTGACAAAAAATAAAATCTTCTATGAACTCACCATGCCTCTCAGTGAATACTTTGGGATGTCTTCTTTCCAATGGGTCTTTTGGGGGTATTTATACTTTCCTGGAATTTTAGCCCCTCATGAAACATGACAGGTGCTCAGAAAAGTCAGAGATGCTTCAAAATGGGAAAATTCACTTTTTGCACCATAGTTTGTAAACGCTATAACTTTTACCCAAACCAATAAATATACACTGAATGTTTTGTTTTTGTGTTTTGTTTTGTTATCAAAGGCATGTAGCACAATAAATTTGGACAAAAATATACAGAAATTTTACTTTGACAAATTTTATCACAGAAAGTTAAAAAAAAATTTTTTTTGACAAAATTCATGTCTTTTTTGATGAATAAAAAGTAAAAATCGCAGCAGCAATCAAATAACACCAAAAGAAAGCTGTATTAGTGACAAGAAAAAGAAGTAAAATTCATTTAGGTGGTAGGTTGTATGCCTGAGCAATAAACCGTGAAAGCTGCAGTGGTCTGAATGGAAAAAAAAGGCTCTGGTCCCTAAAAGGCGAAAAGACTGTGGTCCTCAAGTGGTTAAGACACAATCACCTCTTCTCCTATATTTCCTCTGACAGGATTCTCACTTCAAAGGAAGGACTTATCTAGTGCTCTCCGTTATCTGAGGTATGTGATGTGCCCTGTTCCTCCCTCCAATGCAAATATCCCCATATCCCCGTTCTGTGCTCTGCACAAGAAACTTTACGCACTTGCTCTGCAAGCCAACTACAGGGAGACTCAGCATTTACCGCAAAGCCTCTGCTTTCTCCCTTCATGGAAGTTTTAAAAACGGGTCACCAGCCAGGAGTGTGAAGATCTGACTCCAAACTCTGCAAGCGCTCCTCTCTGCCTCAGATGCAGGTGTCCCGTGCTGTGCTCCATTCTCCTCCATTAACTCTGATGCAGGATGCAGGAAAGGGCACTCACCCTCTGTCCTGCTGGCAGCACTCTGCATACACCGGAGGCGACCTTCTATAGTGAAAGGGTCCTGACTTGATGACCTCATCAAGTAAGGGCCCTTAAAGACACACTGCAGAAGATTGCCGTCACTGTAATGCAGAGCCGTTGGAGGGACAGAGCGCTGCTGCCTGCATCTTATATCAGAGGGACAGAGGAGAAAGGCGCACAACACAGGACACCTGCATCTGAGGCGGATAGGAGAGCGGTAGGGGGAAATCTTTATCGGTGGGAAGGGAGCACAAAAGCTGCAACTTGTATCTCTCCAGGGGGGCCTGCTGGGGCCCGCCCCTTCCACTTAAAGGCGCCTGTAGGCACGTGCCTACAGTGCCTTATGGGAAATCCGGCCCTGTTGAAGGCAGATGCGTCAGGTGTGCCTAGTGTTGGCTCCCTTCCTGCAGGGAACCAACATGGTGAGCTGGGAACGGACATCCCTCTGTGAATGGGTGCCCATTGTTTGCCTGCTGGACAGGGCAATTTTCGATCTGCTGGAAGAGGGAGAGGCAGCCCTGACTTAGCTGGATCAGCACTCAGCTGCGCAGTCCACCTCTCTCAGGAGGAGGAGTTGCACTTGTTGGAGGAGGAGTTGGAGGTTCCTGGCTTGGATGTTGAAGGGGAAATGCAGAGTGCAGCTGCAGTGGTGCGAGGGTGGAGAGGGCATATAAGGGACAACGACAACGGGCACAACAGGAGGAGGACAGGCGTGTTGTCTCAGAGGGTGGTGATGACTATGATGTGTCTGCTGTGGCACACCTCTTCCTCATGGCTGTGCACATGCTGCGGAGTCTGCACAGAGACCCCAGGGTGACCCAGATGCGGGAATCCTGGACCCATGACTGAAGGACAAGCTGGGTCAGTTCATGCAGCGCAGAGACCCAGAGCATCAAACAAGGGAGTTGCAGGGGGCCCTTGTTTGCAGACTGGATAAAACCTTCCAACCCCCCTGCCCCTGTCTAGCCAACACAGCAGCCAGTGCCTGCAGCCCGGAGCAGCAGGTGCCCAGGAGATCTGCTGTGTCTGACTAGGCAACTCTACATAGTAGAACTACCTAGAGAGGAGGTGCCTTCAGCAGCAGCATCCGCCTCTAATCAGCACCAGTGTATGACCCACATGGTGGCAGACTACATGGGGTCCTTCAGCGGGCTTGACACCAAGGCCCCCATTGACTCCATGGAGTACTGGTCAAGAGGCTGGAGATCTGGAGGGAGCTCACGCAGTACACCCTGGAAGTCTTGTCCTGCCCCCTTCTAGCGTGCTGTCTAAAGAGATGCTTTAGTGCGGCCGTTGGCATGGTCACAGAGAATCGCCCTGGTCTGTCCACACAGTCTGTGGACTCACCTTCCTCAAGATGAACCAGGCTTGGGTTAAAGGTGATTTCCTAGCCCCTGCTGTCGGTGAGAGGACATGAGGTGGCTGGGAATAGTGCTATGGCCGACCAACCATCAACAGTACAACCCCCTGCAAATTAAATTAGGCCTGGTTCTTATTATTTTTGCTACGGCACCACCGCTAGGTGCCATACTGTAATACTGCTGCTGTCACACACTACTCCTCTTGCTGCTGCATGTACCTCCTGCTGACTGATTCCACTGCTAGGTTCAACAGAAAAGGCCTCTAACCCTAAGTTCCATTTCTGGGGTACAGTATCTCCAGTTCTTGGAGTGATAGTGACCCCAAATGTGTTGTGCATGTAGGTCAATATGCCCTCTACCTGCATACCCAGTTTCAAGAGCCTGTCTGGTTCCTAGAAGAAAAGGCCTCCAACCGTAGCTTCATTTTTTCTTCTTGGGGGGGGGGGGGGGGGGTTTATCTGCACTTCTGGGGGGTTGCTAGAGACCCCAAACTTGAAGTGCATGTGAGTCAATATGCCCTCTACCTACATACCAAGTTTCAAGAGCCTGGCTGGTTCCTAACAGAAACAGCATCCAACCCTATCCCTTCCTCATAGACTTACATGGAAAGCATCAAAGCATTGTTTTCCACTTTGTTTCCCCTGTAACCCTAACCCCAACCCTATACCTGCCTGGCTGGCTGCGGGGCAAGCTGGCCCAAATCTCTTAACCCTCCACCCCCCACTTACACCAGGGTTAATTTTTTTAACACCCCATGGCACTCCAGAATCCAGTGGTGCTCTCCCCTGTTTGCTGGCAGGACCCACGTTGCAAGCTTGCAGAGCGCCACTGGATCCTGGAGTGAGTGGAGGTTTTAGAAATTAACCCAGGTGTGGGTGCATGGAAGCTTAACAGATTTGGGCCAGCTTGCCCTGCAGCCAGCCGGGTAGGGTTGGGGTTATAGGGGAAACAAAGAAGAAAATTATGCTTTGATGCTTTCCATGTAAGTCTATGAGGAAGTGATAGTGTTGGAGGCTGTTTCTGTAAGGAACCAGCCAGGCTCTTGAAACTTGGTACGCAGGTAGAGGGCATATTGACTCACAGGCACTCCAAGTTTGGGGTCACTACCACCCCCAGAAGTGAAGATACCACACCCCAAAAAATGAAGCTCGGGTTGATGGCCTTTTCTTTTAGGAACCAGACAGGCTCTTGAAACTGGTTATGCTGGTAGAGGGCAAAATCACCCTGTGCCCTGGAATACTGTCTACCTGTGCCCCACCATACTACATCAGCCTGAGCCCTGGCATATAGTCTACCTACATGTACCCCAACATACTACATCACACTGTACCCTGGCATGATGTCTACCTGTGCCCCACCATACTACATCAGCCTGAGCCCTGGCATATAGTCTACCTACATGTACCCCAACATACTACATCACACTGTACCCTGGCATGTCTACCTGTGCCCCACCATACTACATCAGCCTGTGCCCTGGCTTACTGTCTACCTACATGTACCCCAACATACTACATCACACTGTACCCTGGAATACTGTCTACCTGTGCCCCACCATACTACATCAGCCTGAGCCCTGGCATATAGTCTACCTACATGTACCCCAACATACTACATCAGCCTGAGCCCTGGCATGATGTCTACCTGTGCCCCACCATACTACAACAGCCTGAGCCCTGGCATATAGTCTACCTACATGTACCCCAACATACTACATCAGCCTGAGCCCTGGCATGATGTCTACCTGTGCCCCAACATACTACAACAGCCTGAGCCCTGGCATATAGTCTACCTACATGTACCCCAACATACTACATCACACTGTACCCTGGCATGATGTCTACCTGTGCCCCAACATACTACATCAGCCTGAGCCCTGGCATATAGTCTACCTACATGTACCCCAACATACTACATCACACTGTACCCTGGCATGATGTCTACCTGTGCCCCACCATACTACATCAGCCTGAGCCCTGGCATATAGTCTACCTACATGTACCCCAACATACTACATCACACTGTACCCTGGCATGATGTCTACCTGTGCCCCAACATACTACATCAGCCTGTGCCCTGGCATGATGTCTACCTGTGCCCCACCATACTACAGCAGCCTGTGCCCTGGCATGATGTCTACCTGTGCCCCACCATACTACATCAGCCTGTGCCCTGGCATGATGTCTACCTGTGCCCCACCATACTACAGCAGCCTGAGCCCTGGCATATAGTCTACCTACATGTACCCCAACATACTACATCACACTGTACCCTGGCATGATGTCTACCTGTGCCCCACCATACTACATCAGCCTGAGCCCTGGCATATAGTCTACCTACATGTACCCCAACATACTACATCACACTGTACCCTGGCATGATGTCTACCTGTGCCCCAACATACTACATCAGCCTGTGCCCTGGCATGATGTCTACCTGTGCCCCACCATACTACATCAGCCTGTGCCCTGGCATGATGTCTACCTGTGCCCCAACATACTACAACAGCCTGAGCCCTGGCATGATGTCTACCTGTGCCCCAACATACTACATCAGCCTGTGCCCTGGCTTACTGTCTACCTACATGTACCCCAACATACTACATCAGCCTGAGCCCTGGCATGATGTCTACCTGTGCCCCAACATACTACAACAGCCTGAGCCCTGGCATATAGTCTACCTACATGTACCCCAACATACTACATCACACTGTACCCTGGCATGATGTCTACCTGTGCCCCAACATACTACATCAGCCTGTGCCCTGGCATATAGTCTACCTACATGTACCCCAACATACTACATCACACTGTACCCTGGCATGATGTCTACCTGTGCCCCACCATACTACATCAGCCTGAGCCCTGGCATATAGTCTACCTACATGTACCCCAACATACTACATCACACTGTACCCTGGCATGATGTCTACCTGTGCCCCAACATACTACATCAGCCTGTGCCCTGGCATGATGTCTACCTGTGCCCCACCATACTACATCAGCCTGAGCCCTGGCATATAGTCTACCTACATGTACCCCAACATACTACATCACACTGTACCCTGGCATGATGTCTACCTGTGCCCCAACATACTACAACAGCCTGAGCCCTGGCATATAGTCTACCTACATGTACCCCAACATACTACATCACACTGTACCCTGGCATGATGTCTACCTGTGCCCCACCATACTACATCAGCCTGAGCCCTGGCATATAGTCTACCTACATGTACCCCAACATACTACATCACACTGTACCCTGGCATGATGTCTACCTGTGCCCCAACATACTACATCAGCCTGTGCCCTGGCATGATGTCTACCTGTGCCCCACCATACTACATCAGCCTGAGCCCTGGCATATAGTCTACCTACATGTACCCCAACATACTACATCACACTGTACCCTGGCATGATGTCTACCTGTGCCCCAACATACTACAACAGCCTGAGCCCTGGCATATAGTCTACCTACATGTACCCCAACATACTACATCACACTGTACCCTGGCATGATGTCTACCTGTGCCCCAACATACTACATCAGCCTGAGCCCTGGCATATAGTCTACCTACATGTACCCCAACATACTACATCACCCTGTGCCCTGGCATATAGTCTACCTACATGTACCCCAACATACTACATCAGCCTGAGCCCTGGCATATAGTCTACCTACATGTACCCCAACATACTACATCACACTGTACCCTGGCATGATGTCTACCTGTGCCCCAACATACTACATCAGCCTGAGCCCTGGCATATAGTCTACCTACATGTACCCCAACATACTACATCACCCTGTGCCCTGGCATATAGTCTACCTACATGTACCCCAACATACTACATCAGCCTGAGCCCTGGCATATAGTCTACCTACATGTACCCCAACATACTACATCACACTGTACCCTGGCATGATGTCTACCTGTGCCCCAACATACTACATCAGCCTGTGCCCTGGCATATAGTCTACCTACATGTACCCCAACATACTACATCACACTGTACCCTGGCATGATGTCTACCTGTGCCCCACCATACTACATCAGCCTGAGCCCTGGCATATAGTCTACCTACATGTACCCCAACATACTACATCACACTGTACCCTGGCATGATGTCTACCTGTGCCCCAACATACTACATCAGCCTGTGCCCTGGCATATAGTCTACCTACATGTACCCCAACATACTACATCACACTGTACCCTGGCATGATGTCTACCTGTGCCCCAACATACTACATCAGCCTGTGCCCTGGCATGATGTCTACCTGTGCCCCACCATACTACATCAGCCTGTGCCCTGGCTTACTGTCTACCTGGGCCACAACCGAATACATCGACAACAGTGGTGCTCATCCAGAATCTGGATACCCGAACTACCCGGATTATCCAAACTTTTTCAGCAATCCGACCTCGTATTCCAGATAGCGGGCCAAATCCGGAATGCAGTATCCGGATTCACAGCGGTATCCAAATAGGAATTCGGACATCTGGCTCGGATATCCGAATCTAGGTAGCGTAACCACGGAGATGACGTACCTGGCGTCACTGAGCCAATCAGAGAGCTCCCAGCAGAAGCCCTAGCAACCAATCACAGAGGGGAACCCTGGCCAGCCCCTCCTGTATATAAAGTGGCAGCCATGTTGAGGAATCTCGTCCTTGCTTGTGACTGCTCACTGAGAGACATTTCCAGTGCTGTTTGGCTAAGCAAGTGCTTTATACTGTGATAAAACCTAGCATTTGTGCACATAAACACCTGTACTATACCACTCTTATTGTTTTTTAGTTAGCTAACTTGTATTTTGATTTTAGTTAGTGTGTGTGACAGTCAGTCAGATTCTGTGCTGCAGCAGTTGCTAGAGGTCCTGTGTGTGTGCTGTGCACACAGGCCAGGCCTGCTATTAGCCTTAGCTACAGTATAGGTTAGGGAATAGGATTACTGTGTTATTGTGTAGTCAGTACTGCAGTGCTAGTTAGTTGTTAGAGTAGTACTGTGTTATTACAGATTACTGCAGTGCTGCTGTGCTGAGCAGCAGTGTCAGTGTGACAGATAGACCGTTAGTGTGCACTGTCTTCTACTCTGCTGTCTGTCATTCCGTGCTGATTGTCATTAAAGTTCAACACCACTTTCAATAAAGTACAAGTACCCCACATCCATCTGGTGACATCATCACACATAACTTGTACTATGTCTGCAGGCACTGGCAGCCAGGGGAAGGGCAGCAAGGCCAAGAAGAGAGGGAGCAGCATTGCTGCCACAGTCAGCAGTTCTGCCGTGTCAGTGTCCATTCCGCCGCTAGCCACTGGCCGTGGACTCACTGGGCGCCCAGCTGTTAGGGGGAGTCATGCTGCTCAGGCGCAGCAGCTTGTAGCGGCCATTTTTCAGCAGGGTCAGCGGTGCAAATTGGAGGAGAAAGACGCCAAGCCTGTGATGCAGCTGAGGATGGATGAGCAGGCCACCACCAGCTCTACATCTACAACTGAGACCTCCACTCCTGTTCGCAGGATCAGCAGCAGCCCAGCAGTGCCTGGGGACTCCTCACCAGTCATGTCCACCCCAGCAGGCAGCCTACCCTCAGTCAGTGCGCTCTTTACTCCAGGTACCACAAGCGCAATCAGGGCTGTTACGAGAGTTTGAGGAGGATATTCTGGGCACAATGGGGTATTTGGAGGAGTCACAGATGGTGACGGTGGTTGTTGGGGGGGGGGGGTACCTTGCCTCATGTATCAGCAGAAGAGGAGTTTGGGGGGGACACATCATCCTAGCAGTTGTTTGAGGAGGGGGGGGGGAGTATGATGATGATAAAGAGATCAAGGACTGTGACTATCATCCACAGGAGGGGGATGTTAGCTCTGAGGAGGAGGATGATGAGTTGGTGGGTCTGGCACAGAGGATCAGCATCGCAGACATCGGCAGGAGCAGCAATAGGCGTGGAATGCAGGACCCACAGCCTGCTGTTTCATCTTCTGCCACTACCACCAGCTGCACCACTCAACCCCAGGCCCAAACCACCCTAGGGAGAAAAGCAGCAGCAGCATCCCATTCAGGGCGTAAGGGAACATTTTTATACCCAATCTGGCAGTTTAACCACTAAGGGCCCGTTCTCACCTGAGCGGGAATCGAGCGATTCCCGCTCACGGCAAACCGCTAGCGGTTCTGCAAGAACCGCTGAACCGCTACACAATGTAGCGAGTGGCAGTGTTCTCACTGCCACGGTTAGCGATAACCGCAACCGCGCTGCATGCAGCGGTTTGCCGGCGACGAGCATTCCGTGATTAGCGATCGTGAATCGCGATCGCTCCAAAACCGCCGCAGTGTCCAGTGATTTTTCCGCGCTAATCGCGGGAAAATCACTACCGCAAAACGCCGGCGGTAATCGCCGGCGTTCTGCGGTTCTAAGTGTGAACGGGCCCTTAAGGACCAGGCCTGATTTGTGCAGCGTGGGCTCTCCAGCCCACAGCACAGATCAGGTTTGCAGCATGGCGATCAGACTTCCCCCCTTTTTTCCCCACTAGGGGGATGTCCTGCTGGGGGGGGGTCTGATCGCCGCCGGCTGCCTGTGATTTGCGGGGGGGGGGGGGGGGCTCCTCAAAGCCCCCCTCCGCAGCGATTTCCACCCTCTCTGCCCATACGTGTTTCTGCTGCAGGCTATGGGCTGCGCAGGACGGATATCCGGATAGGATAGGCTTCAGCCTATCAGGTGGCAGCGATCCCCGGCCAATCAGAGGCAGCGCCATACGATGTAAACAGCGGGGATTTCTTCCCCGCGTGTTTACATTAAGCGTGCAAGCCGCGATCGGCGGCTCGCAGTCTGTTCACGGAGACACCCTCCCTGAACTGACATGGATGTAATACCACTTACGACCTGCCGACACCCATAGGCGTTAGGCGTTCGTTAGCTGCCCTCAGTGGACAGCCAGTTTTTCACTTGTAATATGTGCCATGTGAAGCTGAGCAGAGGTTGTAATCCCTCCAACTATGGCACCACAGCTTACTTGCACGATCCATGTCCTCCCAGCTCCTCCCGTACTCGTTTGTGCAGGAGGGGAGTCAGAGGCGTGTGCTCCTGCAGTGCGCAGCGCCGGATTGGCCAATACCCAGCCGGCACTACTTTTCATGCACGGCCACCCCAGCACTGCACCGCTTCGCTATGGCCAATGTGGAGCGTGGGCTGGATCATGCGGTGGGTAAGCAGGACCATGTGACCATGGACTCCTGGAGCAGCTGGTTTGGGACAGGCCGCTACCTCTCTTTCACCGTGCATTGGGTCAGTTTGGTAAAGGTGGGTGAGGAGGGGACAGCAGCATAAAGCACAGCAACAATCCAGTGGGTGGTGCCACCCCGCAGCAGGGTCAGGGTAAGTGCAGCAGGTTCTTCTGATCCAGTTCCCCCCTCCAGCAAACCCACCGCCAAACATCCCCGCCTCAGCAGCAGCGTGAAAGCCCGCCACTGCCAAGCGCTGCGGAAGATGGTCAGCCTGGGGAAGTACAATCTCAAAGCAGCCATCGTGCTTCGCTACCAGAGGGAGCAGGAGAGGAGTTGGCTGACCCCCAGAGGCCTGAAAGTTGGAGAGTTGGTGTCCGAAAATGGAGCCAACCTGGTTGCCACCATTCTCCGGGGAAACCTCATCCACATCCCCTGTCTGGCCCACATCCTGAACCTGGTGGTGCAGAAATTTCTGCGTACCTACCAGGGGATGGACACACTTTTGAAAGCGGCAAGGAAACCGGTGGGTCATTTCCACCACTCGGGTGGTGCCTCAGCATCCCTGGAAGGCGTGCAAAAAGAGCTGAACTTGCCACAGCACCATCTGATCATAGACTTTCTAACACGCTGGAATTCCACCCTGGCCATGTTGGAACGTCTGGTTGAACAGAGGCAGGCTGTCAACCAATACCTGGCCAGAGCCACCACGGACACAACCTTGTCTGGGACCGGCACCACCCACCTCCCGAACATCATCCTCAGTGCCGAGTGGGGAAAAATGCAGGTGTGCTTCGTGCTGGCACCCTTCCTGGAGGCCACCAACATGGTCAGCTGGGACCATGCGTCGGTGTGTGAGTGGGTGACCATGGTGTGCATACTGGACAAGGCCCTCTATGCTCTGCTGGAAGTGGGAGAGACAGCCTTGATCCAGCAGGAGCTGCAGCCAGCTGCACAGCCCACCTTTGTGTCTGCACAGTCCACCTCTGTGCATCAGGAGGAGGTGGACTTGGAGGTCCCTGACCTTGAAGATGAGGGGCACAGCCAAGTGCAGCTGCAGTGGTGCGAGGGTGGAGAGAGCAGGAGGAGGCTCAGGGGTCAGATGGAGGACGACAGGCTCTGGGCGTGATGATGATGTGTCAGCAGAGATGGCATCCCTCTTCCCATGGGAGCGCACATGCTGCAGTGCCTGCACAAGGACCCAAGGGTCAAGCAGATGCGTGATCGGGAGGACATGTGGATCACCATGATAATGGACCCACGGCTGAAGGGGAAGCTGCATCAGTTCCTGCCTGTAGGAGGAGACCCTGTGCACCGAATGAGGGACTTGCAGCGGTCCCTGGTTCGGCACTTGGAGGAAGCCTTCCCCCAGACTGCCACCCCCCCCTGCTGTCACAGTCCAGCCAGCACAGCAGCAGGCACCCAACAAACCTGCTGTCTCTGACTAAGGCGCTCTACACAATGCCGGTGCAGCTGCCAACATAGGAGGGTCCTTCAGCAGCATATGGCTCTCAAAGCCCGAACCAGCGCCTGACCCGGATGATGGCAGATTACATGGAGTCCTACAGCGGGCTTGACAGACACCCCTGTGGACCCCTTGGAGTACTGTGTCAAGTGCCTGGATATCTGGAGCGAGCTGGCGCAGTACGTCCTGGAAGTGCTGTTCTGCCCACCTTCCAGCGTGCCTTCAGAGAGGTGCTTCAGTGCGGCCGGTGGTGTGGTGATGGAGAAGCACTCTCTTCTGTTCCCCCAGTCTGTGGAAAGACTGACATTTCTCGAAATCAAACTGGCTTGGGTGGTTGGTGAGTGCCTGGCCCCTGTTGGCAAGAGGGGGACATGAAGTGGCTGGGTATCACTACCTTATCACCCTTTACCACAACAACCTCCTGGCTCAGTCTTGACTAATAAGCCTGGTTCATAATTATTATTATTTTTTTTTTTTACAGCCGTGGTACCAACACTAGGTGCCATGGTGGACTATCTATGCTGCCTACCACATGTTACACTCCTCCTCCTGCCTGTGCTGCTCCCACCACCAGGGTGCATCTACCTACTCCTCCTGCAGCTCCTGTCTGTGGTACCCACCACCAGGGTCCAGACAGAACTATATCTTCTGCCGCCACTGCCACCAGCTATTACGCCACTACAAAAGCTGAATTTTATTGAAAGAAAAAGGTTTAATTTTTTTAAGTCTTATGTCTTTTTAAGTCAATGTCTGAGCTGAAAACGGATGTACCATTTGTGCGTTGGACTTTGGACACAATGTGGGCTGCACAACCGCTGTCTGGAACCAGTCCGATGTTCATTTACAGGTTGGTTTTTTATGTATTATATCTCCCAGCAAACAATTACAGTTTTTCTTAAAAAAAAGATGCTTCATGCATCATTTACTATAACAGAAGTTTTGGAAGCAATGCAAAGGCCACTTCCGGTTTTCAATCTAGATACCAGGATTAACCCGGATAATGGGTTCGGATATCTGGATCTATTCGGACTCCAGAACGGTTTGAATTCGGCTATCCGATCCTCTCCGGATTTCTAGCTATCAGGATTAATTCAGAGTTTAAAAAGGAGTATCCGAGCACCCCTGCTTTTACACACCACCAGTTTCCTGGCAGCCCTGCTGATCTATTTGGTTGCAGTAGTGTCTGGAACACACCAGAAACGAGCATACAGCTAGTCAGGTGTTTGACAATATTGGCCTCAACTCAAAGCATTACTGCATGCGGTAAGGCTGAAAACAGCAGACTTTCAATTCGTAAAGGCTGTTACCGCATGAAAAACTGACATTACCGAGCAGTGAGGAAAATTACCCACTTGGCTGTAGGTACCTCCAACACATGGCAATTATCGTCTGGCTTACCGCTTGTTGAATTTATGAATTGACATTTGACAGTTTTCTGACAACACAGTTGGTGAGGTCTTAACAAGTTACTGACCGCTCTGGTAGGGTATTCCTGCACAGATGGCTCCCTGCACTTTGCATTGAGTCATCTGTGCAGGGAGCCGTAATTACAGCTTGTAACAAAAGAGATATTGCCACACTTCTGCTGTACCGCTCAATGGGCTGCAGTAATTTACCAAACTTCAAAGGCAGCTGTGAAAATCTTTATGAATTAGCACACAAAGGTCTAAAATACCGAATACAGTATTTTCCCGCCCAGATTTTTTTTACCGAACATACTTATGAATTGAGGCCATTGTCAGACGTGACCAGATCTGCTGCATGCTTGTTCAGGGTCTATGGATAAAAATATTAGAGGCAGAGGATCAGCAGGGCTGCCTGGCAACTGGTATTGCTTAAAAGGGAATAAATATGGTAGCCTCCATATAACACCTCGGGTTCATTTTAATGCTCTTCCCAGACTTTACTGCTGAGACCCAGAAGTTCCTGAGATAATTTACTCATGCAAAGCTAAAATTGTGGGAGGAGAACATCAGCTACTCGAGGTTTCCAGCTCCATTTTCAGGCCAGGGAAAGATACTGTAGGTCCCAAAGTGTATCAGAATTGTGTTTCCTCTAAAGTAAGACATCCCCTGAGAATAAGCCCTAGCAGGAATTCCTAGCATGCTTGAAATATAAGACATCCCCCGGATGTAAGCCCTGGGAGCAGCCCACATGACACGCTCAATACAAAGCCTGGATACAGTAGCGCAGCAGTTTAATGTGAGTTTTACAGTCCTGTATATGTGTGTGTCAGGCAATTAGTGTTTTTGTTGGAGCCATCCCTCCTGATCTGTCGTGATAAGCATCAGCAGCACTTCACCTCTTCCCAGGACACAGCTTATCCTATCACAGCTCTTGGGAGCCTGACAGAGTTCTCTGCCTGCAAGAAATAGACTCTTAGCCACATGAGCAGCAGAATCAGTTTCTTGTAAGCGAGAGACAATGGCCTTGATTCATAAAAAGCAGTGCGATAAGAAAAATCTTGTTGGGAAAATACCGCACTCTGTATTTTCCCGGTCTGTGTGCTAATTCATAAAGATTTCCCCAGCTGCCCTTGGAGGTCGGTAAATTACCACAGCCCATTAAGCGGTAGAGTAGAGCAGTGTCTCGATTCTCTCTTTGCCCTGCAGAAATGACTCACACAGACGGCTCTCTCCACTGATGACTCAGACAGACACAGTCTTTCCCTGCCTGCTCAAATGACTCACACAGACGGCTCTCTGGCTCTCTCCACTGATGACTCAAACAGACTTCGGCTCTCTGCACTTTGCATTCATCAGAGCTGTGAGAGCTGTCGGTAACTTGTTAACGCCTCACTAGAAGTGTCGGTAACTACCGCCAGGCTTACCGCTTGTTGCAGGTTTTATGAAGTCGTGCATGGTGTTAGCAGGAAGTCTGGTATAGTGTTAGCAGGAAGTCTGGCATAGTGTGAGCAGGAAGTCTGGCATAGTGTGAGCAGGAAGTCTGGTATAGTGTGAGCAGGAAGTCTGGCATAGTGTGAGCAGGAAGTCTGGCATAGTGTAAGCAGGAAGTCTGGCATAGTGTAAGCAGGTAGTCTGGTATAGTGTAAGCAGGAAGTCTGGTATAGTGTAAGCAGGAAGTCTGGTATAGTGTAAGCAGGTAGTCTGGTATAGTGTAAGCAGGAAGTCTGGTATAGTGTAAGCAGGAAGTCTGGCATAGTGTAAGCAGGAAGTCTGGTATAGTGTAAGCAGGAAGTCTGGTATAGTGTAAGCAGGAAGTCTGGCATAGTGTAAGCAGGAAGTCTGGCATAGTGTAAGCAGGAAGTCTGGCATAGTGTAAGGAGGAAGTCTGGCATAGTGTAAGCAGGAAGTCTGGCATAGTGTGAGCAGGAAGTCTGGCATAGTGTTAGAAGGAAGTCTGCATAGTGTAAGCAGGAAGTCTGGCATAGTGTGAGCAGGAAGTCGTGCATAGTGTGAGCAGGAAGTCGTGCATAGTGTGAGCAGGATGTCTGGCATAGTGTAAGCAGGAAGTCTGGCATAGTGTGAGCAGGAAGTCGTGCATAGTGTAAGCAGGTAGTCTGGTATAGTGTAAGCAGGAAGTCTTGTATAGTGTAAGCAGGATGTCTGGTATAGTGTGAGCAGGAAGTCTGGCATAGTGTGAGCAGGAAGTCTGGCATAGTGTGAGCAGGAAGTCTGGCATAGTGTTAGCAGGAAGTCTGTGATAGTGTTAGCAGGAAGTCTGGTATAGTGTAAGCAGGAAGTCTGGTATAGTGTTAGCAGGAAGTCTGGCATAGTGTGAGCAGGAAGTCTGGCATAGTGTTAGCAGGAAGTCTGGCATAGTGTAAGCAGGAAGTCTGGCATAGTGTAAGCAGGTAGTCTGGCATAGTGTAAGCAGGAAGTCTGGTATAGTGTAAGCAGGTAGTCTGGTATAGTGTAAGCAGGAAGTCTGGTATAGTGTAAGGAGGAAGTCTGGTATAGTGTAAGCAGGAAGTCTGGCATAGTGTAAGCAGGAAGTCTGGCATAGTGTAAGCAGGAATTCTGGCATAGTGTAAGCAGGAAGTCTGGCATAGTGTAAGCAGGAAGTCTGGCATAGTGTAAGGAGGAAGTCTGGCATAGTGTTAGCAGGAAGTCTGCATAGTGTAAGCAGGAAGTCTGGCATAGTGTGAGCAGGAAGTCGTGCATAGTGTGAGCAGGATGTCTGGCATAGTGTAAGCAGGAAGTCTGGCATAGTGTGAGCAGGAAGTCGTGCATAGTGTAAGCAGGTAGTCTGGTATAGTGTAAGCAGGAAGTCTTGTATAGTGTAAGCAGGATGTCTAGTATAGTGTGAGCAGGAAGTCTGGCATAGTGTGAGCAGGAAGTCTGGTATAGTGTGAGCAGGAAGTCTGGCATAGTGTGAGCAGGAAGTCTGGCATAGTGTGAGCAGGAAGTCTGGCATAGTGTTAGCAGGAAGTCTGGTATAGTGTAAGCAGGTAGTCTGGCATAGTGTTAGCAGGAAGTATGGCATAGTGTTAGCAGGAAGTCTGGCATAGTGTTAGCAGGAAGTCTGGCATAGTGTGAGCAGGAAGTCTGGCATAGTGTTAGCAGGAAGTCTGGTATACTGTAAGCAGGAAGTCTTGTATAGTGTTAGCAGGAAGTCGTGCATAGTGTGAGCAGGAAGTCGTGCATAGTGTGAGCAGGAAGTCTGGTATAGTGTGAGCAGGAAGTCTGGTATAGTGTTAGCAGGAAGTCTGGTATAGTGTTAGCAGGAAGTCTGGTATAGTGTAAGCAGGAAGTCTGGAATAGTGTAAGCAGGAAGTCTGGCATAGTGTAAGCAGGAAGTCTGGCATAGTGTTAGCAGGAAGTCTGGCATAGTGTGAGCAGGAAGTCTGGCATAGTGTGAGCAGGAAGTCGTGCATAGTGTAAGCAGGTAGTCTGGTATAGTGTGAGCAGGAAATCTGGCATAGTGTGAGCAGGAAGTCGTGCATGGTGTTAGCAGGAAGTCTGGTATAGTGTGAGCAGGAAGTCTGGCATAGTGTGAGCAGGAAGTCTGGTATAGTGTAAGCAGGAAGTCTGGCATAGTGTAAGCAGGAAGTCTGGCATAGTGTAAGCAGGAAGTCTGGCATAGTGTAAGCAGGTAGTCTGGTATAGTGTAAGCAGGAAGTCTGGTATAGTGTAAGCAGGAAGTCTGGTATAGTGTAAGCAGGTAGTGTGGTATAGTGTAAGCAGGAAGTCTGGTATAGTGTAAGCAGGAAGTCTGGCATAGTGTGAGCAGGAAGTCTGGCATAGTGTTAGCAGGAAGTCTGCATAGTGTAAGCAGGAAGTCTGGCATAGTGTGAGCAGGAAGTCGTGCATAGTGTGAGCAGGATGTCTGGCATAGTGTAAGCAGGAAGTCTGGCATAGTGTGAGCAGGAAGTCGTGCATAGTGTAAGCAGGTAGTCTGGTATAGTGTAAGCAGGAAGTCTTGTATAGTGTAAGCAGGATGTCTAGTATAGTGTGAGCAGGAAGTCTGGCATAGTGTGAGCAGGAAGTCTGGTATAGTGTGAGCAGGAAGTCTGGCATAGTGTGAGCAGGAAGTCTGGCATAGTGTGAGCAGGAAGTCTGGCATAGTGTTAGCAGGAAGTCTGGTATAGTGTAAGCAGGTAGTCTGGCATAGTGTTAGCAGGAAGTATGGCATAGTGTTAGCAGGAAGTCTGGCATAGTGTTAGCAGGAAGTCTGGCATAGTGTGAGCAGGAAGTCTGGCATAGTGTTAGCAGGAAGTCTGGTATACTGTAAGCAGGAAGTCTTGTATAGTGTTAGCAGGAAGTCGTGCATAGTGTGAGCAGGAAGTCGTGCATAGTGTGAGCAGGTTGTCTGGTATAGTGTGAGCAGGAAGTCTGGTATAGTGTTAGCAGGAAGTCTGGTATAGTGTTAGCAGGAAGTCTGGTATAGTGTAAGCAGGAAGTCTGGAATAGTGTAAGCAGGAAGTCTGGCATAGTGTAAGCAGGAAGTCTGGCATAGTGTTAGCAGGAAGTCTGGCATAGTGTGAGCAGGAAGTCTGGCATAGTGTGAGCAGGAAGTCGTGCATAGTGTAAGCAGGTAGTCTGGTATAGTGTGAGCAGGAAATCTGGCATAGTGTGAGCAGGAAGTCGTGCATGGTGTTAGCAGGAAGTCTGGTATAGTGTGAGCAGGAAGTCTGGCATAGTGTGAGCAGGAAGTCTGGTATAGTGTAAGCAGGAAGTCTGGCATAGTGTAAGCAGGAAGTCTGGCATAGTGTAAGCAGGAAGTCTGGCATAGTGTAAGCAGGTAGTCTGGTATAGTGTAAGCAGGAAGTCTGGTATAGTGTAAGCAGGAAGTCTGGTATAGTGTAAGCAGGTAGTGTGGTATAGTGTAAGCAGGAAGTCTGGTATAGTGTAAGCAGGAAGTCTGGCATAGTGTAAGCAGGAAGTCTGGCATAGTGTAAGCAGGAAGTCTGGCATAGTGTAAGCAGGAAGTCTGGCATAGTGTAAGCAGGAAGTCTGGCATAGTGTAAGCAGGAAGTCTGGCATAGTGTAAGGAGGAAGTCTGGCATAGTGTAAGCAGGAAGTCTGGCATAGTGTGAGCAGGAAGTCTGGCATAGTGTGAGCAGGAAGTCTGGCATAGTGTTAGAAGGAAGTCTGCATAGTGTAAGCAGGAAGTCTGGCATAGTGTGAGCAGGAAGTCGTGCATAGTGTGAGAAGAAGTCGTGCATAGTGTGAGCAGGATGTCTGGCATAGTGTAAGCAGGAAGTCTGGCATAGTGTGAGCAGGAAGTCGTGCATAGTGTAAGCAGGTAGTCTGGTATAGTGTAAGCAGGAAGTCTTGTATAGTGTAAGCAGGATGTCTGGTATAGTGTGAGCAGGAAGTCTGGTATAGTGTGAGCAGGAAGTCTGGCATAGTGTGAGCAGGAAGTCTGGCATAGTGTTAGCAGGAAGTCTGTGATAGTGTTAGCAGGAAGTCTGGTATAGTGTAAGCAGGAAGTCTGGTATAGTGTTAGCAGGAAGTCTGGCATAGTGTGAGCAGGAAGTCTGGCATAGTGTTAGCAGGAAGTCTGGCATAGTGTGAGCAGGAAGTCTGGGATAGTGTTAGCAGGAAGTCGTGCATAGTGTTAGCAGGAAGTCTGGCATAGTGTTAGCAGGAAGTCTGGTATAGTGTTAGCAGGAAGTCTGGTATACTGTAAGCAGGAAGTCTTGTATAGTGTTAGCAGGAAGTCTGGCATAGTGTAAGCAGGAAGTCTGGCATAGTGTTAGCAGGAAGTCTGGTATAGTGTAAGCAGGAAGTCTGGAATAGTGTAAGCAGGAAGTCTGGCATAGTGTAAGCAGGAAGTCTGGCATAGTGTTAGCAGGAAGTCTGGCATAGTGTGAGCAGGAAGTCTGGCATAGTGTGAGCAGGAAGTCGTGCATAGTGTTAGCAGGAAGTCTGGCATAGTGTGAGCAGGAAGTCGGGCATAGTGTGAGCAGGATGTCTGGCATAGTGTAAGCAGGAAGTCTGCATAATGTAAGAAGGAAGTCTGGCATAGTGTGAGCAGGAAGTCGTGCATAGTGTGAGCAGGATGTCTGGAATAGTGTAAGCAGGAAGTCTGGCATAGTGTTAGCAGGAAGTCTGGCATAGTGTAAGCAGGTAGTCTGGCATAGTGTTAGCAGGAAGTCTGGCATAGTGTTAGCAGGAAGTCTGGCATAGTGTGAGCAGGAAGTCTGGCATAGTGTGAGCAGGAAGTCTGGGATAGTGTTAGCAGGAAGTCGTGCATAGTGTTAGCAGGAAGTCGTGCATAGTGTGAGCAGGAAGTCTGGCATAGTGTGAGCAGGAAGTCTGGCATAGTGTGAGCAGGAAGTCTGGCATAGTGTGAGCAGGAAGTCTGGCATAGTGTTAGCAGGAAGTCTGGCATAGTGTTAGCAGGAAGTCTGGTATAGTGTAAGCAGGAAGTCTGGTATAGTGTTAGCAGGAAGTCTGGTATAGTGTTAGCAGGAAGTCTGGTATAGTGTAAGCAGGAAGTCTGGCATAGTGTAAGCAGGAAGTCTGGCATAGTGTAAGCAGGAAGTCTGGCATAGTGTTAGCAGGAAGTCTGGCATAGTGTGAGCAGGAAGTCTGGCATAGTGTGAGCAGGAAGTCTGGCATAGTGTGAGCAGGAAGTCTGGCATAGTGTGAGCAGGAAGTCTGGCATAGTGTGAGCAGGAAGTCGTGCACAGTGTTAGCAGGAAGTCTGGTATAGTGTAAGCAGGAAGTCTGGCATAGTGTAAGCCAGGAAGTCTGGTATAGTGTTAGCAGGAAGTCTGGCATAGTGTTAGCAGGAAGTCTGGCATAGTGTGAGCAGGAAGTCTGGCATAGTGTGAGCAGGAAGTCTGGTATAGTGTAAGCAGGAAGTCTGGCATAGTGTAAGCAGGAAGTCTGGCATAGTGTAAGCAGGTAGTCTGGCATAGTGTAAGCAGGTAGTCTGGTATAGTGTAAGCAGGAAGTCTGGTATAGTGTAAGCAGGTAGTCTGGTATAGTGTAAGCAGGAAGTCTGGTATAGTGTAAGGAGGAAGTCTGGTATAGTGTAAGCAGGAAGTCTGGCATAGTGTAAGCAGGAAGTCTGGTATAGTGTAAGCAGGAAGTCTGGCATAGTGTAAGCAGGAAGTCTGGCATAGTGTAAGGAGGAAGTCTGGTATAGTGTAAGCAGGAAGTCTGGCATAGTGTGAGCAGGAAGTCTGGCATAGTGTGAGCAGGAAGTCGTGCATAGTGTGAGCAGGATGTCTGGCATAGTGTAAGCAGGAAGTCTGGCATAGTGTGAGCAGGAAGTCGTGCATAGTGTAAGCAGGTAGTCTGGTATAGTGTAAGCAGGAAGTCTTGTATAGTGTAAGCAGGATGTCTAGTATAGTGTGAGCAGGAAGTCTGGCATAGTGTGAGCAGGAAGTCTGGTATAGTGTAAGCAGGAAGTCTGGCATAGTGTGAGCAGGAAGTCTGGCATAGTGTTAGCAGGAAGTCTGCATAGTGTAAGCAGGAAGTCTGGCATAGTGTGAGCAGGAAGTCGGGCATAGTGTGAGCAGGATGTCTGGCATAGTGTAAGCAGGAAGTCTGCATAGTGTAAGAAGGAAGTCTGGCATAGTGTGAGCAGGAAGTCGTGCATAGTGTGAGCAGGATGTCTGGAATAGTGTAAGCAGGAAGTCTGGCATAGTGTTAGCAGGAAGTCTGGTATAGTGTAAGCAGGTAGTCTGGCATAGTGTTAGCAGGAAGTCTGGCATAGTGTTAGCAGGAAGTCTGGCATAGTGTTAGCAGGAAGTCTGGCATAGTGTTAGCAGGAAGTCTGGCATAGTGTGAGCAGGAAGTCTGGGATAGTGTTAGCAGGAAGTCGTGCAT
Organism: Hyperolius riggenbachi; assembly: GCF_040937935.1. NCBI lineage: Eukaryota > Metazoa > Chordata > Amphibia > Anura > Hyperoliidae > Hyperolius > Hyperolius riggenbachi. The sequence continues at coordinate 321,019,814 of NC_090652.1, forward strand.
AGTGTTAGCAGGAAGTCTGGCATAGTGTGAGCAGGAAGTCTGGCATAGTGTGAGCAGGAAGTCTGGCATAGTGTGAGCAGGAAGTCTGGCATAGTGTGAGCAGGAAGTCTGGCATAGTGTTAGCAGGAAGTCTGGCATAGTGTTAGCAGGAAGTCTGGTATAGTGTAAGCAGGAAGTCTGGTATAGTGTTAGCAGGAAGTCTGGCATAGTGTTAGCAGGAAGTCTGGCATAGTGTAAGCAGGAAGTCTGGCATAGTGTAAGCAGGAAGTCTGGCATAGTGTAAGCAGGAAGTCTGGCATAGTGTTAGCAGGAAGTCTGGCATAGTGTGAGCAGGAAGTCTGGCATAGTGTGAGCAGGAAGTCTGGCATAGTGTGAGCAGGAAGTCTGGCATAGTGTGAGCAGGAAGTCGTGCACAGTGTTAGCAGGAAGTCTGGTATAGTGTAAGCAGGAAGTCTGGCATAGTGTAAGCCAGGAAGTCTGGTATAGTGTTAGCAGGAAGTCTGGCATAGTGTTAGCAGGAAGTCTGGCATAGTGTGAGCAGGAAGTCTGGCATAGTGTGAGCAGGAAGTCTGGCATAGTGTGAGCAGGAAGTCGTGCATGGTGTTAGCAGGAAGTCTGGTATAGTGTTAGCAGGAAGTCTGGCATAGTGTGAGCAGGAAGTCTGGCATAGTGTGAGCAGGAAGTCTGGTATAGTGTAAGCAGGAAGTCTGGCATAGTGTAAGCAGGAAGTCTGGCATAGTGTAAGCAGGAAGTCTGGCATAGTGTAAGCAGGTAGTCTGGTATAGTGTAAGCAGGAAGTCTGGTATAGTGTAAGCAGGAAGTCTGGTATAGTGTAAGCAGGTAGTCTGGTATAGTGTGAGCAGGAAGTCTGGCATAGTGTGAGCAGGAAGTCGTGCATAGTGTGAGCAGGAAGTCTGGTATAGTGTAAGCAGGAAGTCTGGCATAGTGTAAGCCAGGAAGTCTGGTATAGTGGTAGCAGGAAGTCTGGCATAGTGTTAGCAGGAAGTCTGGCATAGTGTGAGCAGGAAGTCTGGCATAGTGTGAGCAGGAAGTCGTGCATAGTGTAAGCAGGAAGTCTGGCATAGTGTAAGCAGGAAGTCTGGCATAGTGTAAGCAGGAAGTCTGGCATAGTGTAAGTAGGTAGTCTGGTATAGTGTAAGCAGGAAGTCTGGTATAGTGTAAGCAGGAAGTCTGGTATAGTGTAAGCAGGTAGTCTGGTATAGTGTAAGCAGGAAGTCTGGTATAGTGTAAGCAGGAAGTCTGGCATAGTGTAAGCAGGAAGTCTGGTATAGTGTAAGCAGGAAGTCTGGTATAGTGTAAGCAGGAAGTCTGGCATAGTGTAAGCAGGAAGTCTGGCATAGTGTAAGGAGGAAGTCTGGTATAGTGTAAGCAGGAAGTCTGGCATAGTGTGAGCAGGAAGTCTGGCATAGTGTTAGCAGGAAGTCTGCATAGTGTAAGCAGGAAGTCTGGCATAGTGTGAGCAGGAAGTCGTGCATAGCGTGAGCAGGATGTCTGGCATAGTGTAAGCAGGAAGTCTGGCATAGTGTGAGCAGGAAGTCGTGCATAGTGTAAGCAGGTAGTCTGGTATAGTGTAAGCAGGAAGTCTTGTATAGTGTAAGCAGGATGTCTGGCATAGTGTGAGCAGGAAGTCTGGTATAGTGTGAGCAGGAAGTCTGGCATAGTGTGAGCAGGAAGTCTGGCATAGTGTGAGCAGGAAGTCTGGCATAGTGTTAGCAGGAAGTCTGGCATAGTGTGAGCAGGAAGTCTGGCATAGTGTTAGCAGGAAGTCTGGCATAGTGTTAGCAGGAAGTCGTGCATAGTGTGAGCAGGAAGTCGTGCATAGTGTGAGCAGGTAGTCTGGTATAGTGTAAGCAGGAAGTCTGGTATAGTGTTAGCAGGAAGTCTGGTATAGTGTTAGCAGGAAGTCTGGTATAGTGTAAGCAGGAAGTCTGGAATAGTGTAAGCAGGAAGTCTGGCATAGTGTAAGCAGGAAGTCTGGCATAGTGTAAGCAGGAAGTCTGGCATAGTCTGAGCAGGAAGTCTGGCATAGTGTGAGCAGGAAGTCTGGCATAGTGTGAGCAGGAAGTCGTGCATAGTGTAAGCAGGTAGTCTGGTATAGTGTGAGCAGGAAGTCGTGCATGGTGTTAGCAGGAAGTCTGGTATAGTGTTAGCAGGAAGTCTGGCATAGTGTAAGCAGGAAGTCTGGTATAGTGTAAGCAGGAAGTCTGGCACAGTGTAAGCAGGAAGTCTGGCACAGTGTAAGCAGGAAGTCTGGCATAGTGTAAGCAGGATCTGGTATAGTGTAAGCAGGAAGTCTGGCATAGTGTAAGCAGGATCTGGCATAGTGTAAGCAGGAAGTCTGGCATAGTGTAAGCAGGAAGTCTGGTATAGTGTAAGCAGGAAGTCTGGCATAGTGTAAGCAGGAAGTCTGGTATAGTGTAAGCAGGAAGTCTGGTATAGTGTAAGCAGGAAGTCTGGCATAGTGTAAGCAGGAAGTCTGGCATAGTGTAAGGAGGAAGTCTGGTATAGTGTAAGCAGGAAGTCTGGCATAGTGTGAGCAGGAAGTCTGGCATAGTGTTAGCAGGAAGTCTGCATAGTGTAAGCAGGAAGTCTGGCATAGTGTGAGCAGGAAGTCGTGCATAGTGTGAGCAGGATGTCTGGCATAGTGTAAGCAGGAAGTCTGGCATAGTGTGAGCAGGAAGTCGTGCATAGTGTAAGCAGGTAGTCTGGTATAGTGTAAGCAGGAAGTCTTGTATAGTGTAAGCAGGATGTCTGGCATAGTGTGAGCAGGAAGTCTGGTATAGTGTGAGCAGGAAGTCTGGCATAGTGTGAGCAGGAAGTCTGGCATAGTGTGAGCAGGAAGTCTGGCATAGTGTTAGCAGGAAGTCTGGCATAGTGTGAGCAGGAAGTCTGGTATAGTGTAAGCAGGAAGTCTGGCATAGTGTAAGCAGGAAGTCTGGTATAGTGTAAGCAGGAAGTCTGGTATAGTGTAAGCAGGAAGTCTGGCATAGTGTAAGCAGGAAGTCTGGCATAGTGTAAGGAGGAAGTCTGGTATAGTGTAAGCAGGAAGTCTGGCATAGTGTGAGCAGGAAGTCTGGCATAGTGTTAGCAGGAAGTCTGCATAGTGTAAGCAGGAAGTCTGGCATAGTGTGAGCAGGAAGTCGTGCATAGTGTGAGCAGGATGTCTGGCATAGTGTAAGCAGGAAGTCTGGCATAGTGTGAGCAGGAAGTCGTGCATAGTGTAAGCAGGTAGTCTGGTATAGTGTAAGCAGGAAGTCTTGTATAGTGTAAGCAGGATGTCTGGCATAGTGTGAGCAGGAAGTCTGGTATAGTGTGAGCAGGAAGTCTGGCATAGTGTGAGCAGGAAGTCTGGCATAGTGTGAGCAGGAAGTCTGGCATAGTGTTAGCAGGAAGTCTGGCATAGTGTGAGCAGGAAGTCTGGCATAGTGTTAGCAGGAAGTCTGGCATAGTGTTAGCAGGAAGTCGTGCATAGTGTGAGCAGGAAGTCGTGCATAGTGTGAGCAGGTAGTCTGGTATAGTGTAAGCAGGAAGTCTGGCATAGTGTTAGCAGGAAGTCTGGTATAGTGTTAGCAGGAAGTCTGGTATAGTGTAAGCAGGAAGTCTGGAATAGTGTAAGCAGGAAGTCTGGCATAGTGTAAGCAGGAAGTCTGGCATAGTGTGAGCAGGAAGTCTGGCATAGTGTGAGCAGGAAGTCTGGCATAGTGTGAGCAGGAAGTCGTGCATAGTGTAAGCAGGTAGTCTGGTATAGTGTGAGCAGGAAATCTGGCATAGTGTGAGCAGGAAGTCGTGCATGGTGTTAGCAGGAAGTCTGGTATAGTGTTAGCAGGAAGTCTGGCATAGTGTAAGCAGGAAGTCTGGTATAGTGTAAGCAGGAAGTCTGGCACAGTGTAAGCAGGAAGTCTGGCACAGTGTAAGCAGGAAGTCTGGCATAGTGTAAGCAGGATCTGGCATAGTGTAAGCAGGAAGTCTGGCATAGTGTAAGCAGGAAGTCTGGCATAGTGTAAGCAGGAAGTCTGGTATAGTGTAAGCAGGAAGTCTGATATAGTGTAAGCAGGAAGTCTGGTATAGTGTAAGCAGGAAGTCTGGCATAGTGTAAGCAGGAAGTCTGGCATAGTGTAAGCAGGAAGTCTGGCATAGTGTAAGCAGGAAGTCTGGCATAGTGTTAGCAGGAAGTCTGGCATAGTGTTAGCAGGAAGTCTGGCATAGTGTAAGCAGGAAGTCTGGTATAGTGTAAGCAGGAAGTCGTGCATAGTGTGAGCAGGAAGTCGTGCATAGCGTGAGCAGGTAGTCTGGTATAGTGTAAGCAGGAAGTCTGGTATAGTGTAAGCAGGAAGTCTGGCATAGTGTAAGCAGGAAGTCTGGCATAGTGTTAGCAGGAAGTCTGGCATAGTGTAAGCAGGAAGTCTGGCATAGTGTTAGCAGGAAGTCTGGCATAGTGTTAGCAGGAAGTCTGGCATAGTGTGAGCAGGAAGTCTGGCATAGTGTGATCAGGAAGTCTGGCATAGTGTGAGCAGGAAGTCTGGCATAGTGTGAGCAGGAAGTCTGGCATAGTGTTAGCAGGAAGTCTGGCATAGTGTGAGCAGGAAGTCTGGCATAGTGTGAGCAGTAAGTCTGGCATAGTGTGAGCAGGAAGTCGTGCATAGTGTTAGCAGGAAGTCTGGTATAGTGTAAGCAGGAAGTCTGGCATAGTGTAAGCCAGGAAGTCTGGTATAGTGTTAGCAGGAAGTCTGGCATAGTGTTAGCAGGAAGTCTGGCATAGTGTGAGCAGGAAGTCTGGCATAGTGTGAGCAGGAAGTCTGGCATAGTGTGAGCAGGAAGTCTGGCATAGTGTTAGCAGAAAGTCTGGCATAGTGTAAGCAGGTAGTCTGGCATAGTGTTAGCAGGAAGTCTGGCATAGTGTGAGCAGGAAGTCTGGGATAGTGTTAGCAGGAAGTCTGGCATAGTGTTAGCAGGAAGTCTGGCATAGTGTTAGCAGGAAGTCTGGTATAGTGTTAGCAGGAAGTCTGGTATAGTGTTAGCAGGAAGTCTGGTATAGTGTAAGCAGGAAGTCTGGTATAGTGTTAGCAGGAAGTCTGGCATAGTGTTAGCAGGAAGTCTGGCATAGTGTAAGCAGGAAGTCTGGCATAGTGTTAGCAGGAAGTCTGGCATAGTGTAAGCAGGAAGTCTGGCATAGTGTTAGCAGGAAGTCTGGCATAGTGTTAGCAGGAAGTCGTGCATAGTGTGAGCAGGAAGTCTGGCATAGTGTTAGCAGGAAGTCTGGTATAGTGTAAGCAGGAAGTCTGGCATAGTGTGAGCAGGAAGTCTGGCATAGTGTGAGCAGGAAGTCTGGCATAGTGTTAGCAGGAAGTCTGGTATAGTGTAAGCAGGAAGTCTGGCATAGTGTAAGCAGGAAGTCTGGCATAGTGTTAGCAGGAAGTCTGGCATAGTGTGAGCAGGAAGTCTGGCATAGTGTGAGCAGGAAGTCTGGCATAGTGTTAGCAGGAAGTCTGGTATAGTGTAAGCAGGAAGTCTGGCATAGTGTAAGCCAGGAAGTCTGGTATAGTATTAGCAGGAAGTCTGGCATAGTGTTAGCAGGAAGTCTGGTATAGTGTTAGCAGGAAGTCTGGTATAGTGTTAGCAGGAAGTCTGGTATAGTGTAAGCAGGAAGTCTGGAATAGTGTAAGCAGGAAGTCTGGCATAGTGTAAGCAGGAAGTCTGGCATAGTGTTAGCAGGAAGTCTGGCATAGTGTGAGCAGGAATTCTGGCATAGTGTGAGCAGGAGGTCTGGCATAGTGTGAGCAGGAAGTCTGGCATAGTGTGAGCAGGAAGTCGTGCATAGTGTTAGCAGGAAGTCTATTATAGTGTGAACAGGAAGTCTGGCATAGTGTGAGCAGGAAGTCTGGCATAGTGTTAGCAGGAAGTCTGCATAGTGTAAGCAGGAAGTCTGCCATAGTGTGAGCAGGAAGTCGTGCATAGTGTGAGCAGGATGTCTGGCATAGTGTAAGCAGGAAGTCTGGCATAGTGTGAGCAGGAAGTCGTGCATAGTGTAAGCAGGTAGTCTGGTATAGTGTAAGCAGGAAGTCTGGTATAGTGTTAGCAGGAAATCTGGTATAGTGTAAGCAGGAAGTCTGGAATAGTGTAAGCAGGAAGTCTGGCATAGTGTAAGCAGGAAGTCTGGCATAGTGTTAGCAGGAAGTCTGGCATAGTGTGAGCAGGAAGTCTGGCATAGTGTGAGCAGGAAGTCTGGCATAGTGTGAGCAGGAAGTCGTGCATAGTGTGAGCAGGTAGTCTGGTATAGTGTGAGCAGGAAGTCTGGCATAGTGTGAGCAGGAAGTCGTGCATGGTGTTAGCAGGAAGTCTGGTATAGTGTTAGCAGGAAGTCTGGCATAGTGTGAGCAGGAAGTCTGGTATAGTGTAAGCAGGAAGTCTGGCATAGTGTGAGCAGGAAGTCTGGCATAGTGTGAGCAGGAAGTCTGGCATAGTGTAAGCAGGAAGTCTGGTATAGTGTGAGCAGGAAGTCGTGCATAGTGTAAGCAGGATGTCTGCATAGTGTAAGCAGGAAGTCTGGTATAGTGTAAGCAGGAAGTCTGGTATAGTGTAAGCAGGAAGTCTGGCATAGTGTAAGCAGGAAGTCTGGTATAGTGTAAGCAGGAAGTCTGGTATAGTGTAAGCAGGAAGTCTGGCATAGTGTAAGCAGGAAGTCTGGTATAGTGTAAGCAGGAAGTCTGGTATAGTGTAAGCAGGAAGACTGGTATAGTGTAAGCAGGAAGTCTGGCATAGTGTAAGGAGGAAGTCTGGTATAGTGTAAGCAGGAAGTCTGGCATAGTGTGAGCAGGAAGTCTGGCATAGTGTGAGCTGGAAGTCGTGCATAGTGTGAGCAGGATGTCTGGCATAGTGTAAGCAGGAAGTCTGGCATAGTGTGAGCAGGAAGTCGTGCATAGTGTAAGCAGGTAGTCTGGTATAGTGTAAGCAGGAAGTCTTGTATAGTGTAAGCAGGATGTCTGCTATATTGTGAGCAGGAAGTCTGGCATAGTGTGAGCAGGAAGTCTGGCATAGTGTGAGCAGGAAGTCTGGCATAGTGTGAGCAGGAAGTCTGGCGAAGTGTGAGCAGGAAGTCTGGCATAGTGTAAGCAGGAAGTCTGGCATAGTGTTAGCAGGAAGTCTGGCATAGTGTTAGCAGGAAGTCTGGCATAGTGTGAGCAGGAAGTCTGGCATAGTGTAAGCAGGAAGTCTGGTATAGTGTGAGCAGGAAGTCGTGCATAGTGTAAGCAGGATGTCTGCATAGTGTAAGCAGGAAGTCTGGTATAGTGTAAGCAGGAAGTCTGGCATAGTGTAAGCAGGAAGTCTGGTATAGTGTTAGCAGGAAGTCGTGCATAGTGTTAGCAGGAAGTCTGGTATAGTGTTAGCAGGAAGTCTGGCATAGTGTTAGCAGGAAGTCTGGCATAGTGTTAGCAGGAAGTCTGGCATAGTGTGAGCAGGAAGTCTGGCATAGTGTAAGCAGGAAGTCTGGCATAGTGTGAGCAGGAAGTCGTGCATAGTGTAAGCAGGATGTCTGCATAGTGTAAGCAGGAAGTCTGGTATAGTGTAAGCAGGAAGTCTGGCATAGTGTAAGCAGGAAGTCTGGTATAGTGTTAGCAGGAAGTCGTGCATAGTGTTAGCAGGAAGTCTGGTATAGTGTTAGCAGGAAGTCTGGCATAGTGTTAGCAGGAAGTCTGGCATAGTGTGAGCAGGAAGTCTGACATAGTGTGAGCAGGAAGTCTGGCATAGTGTGAGCAGGAAGTCTGGCATAGTGTAAGCAGGAAGTCTGGTATAGTGTAAGCAGGAAGTCTGGCATAGTGTAAGCAGGAAGTCTGGCATAGTGTAAGCAGGAAGTCTGGCATAGTGTAAGCAGGAAGTCTGGCATAGTGTAAGCAGGTAGTTGGTATAGTGTAAGCAGGAAGTCTGGTGTAGTGTAAGCAGGAAGTCTGGCGTAGTGTAAGCAGGAAGTCTGGCATAGTGTAAGCAGGAAGTCTGGTATAGTGTAAGCAGGAAGTCTGGCATAGTGTAAGCAGGAAGTCTGGCATAGTGTAAGCAGGAAGTCTGGCATAGTGTAAGCAGGTTGCCTGGTATAGTGTAAGCAGGAAGTCTGGTATAGTGTTAGCAGGAAGTCTGGTATAGTGTAAGCAGGATGTCTGGTATAGTGTGAGCCAGGAAGTCTGGCATAGTGTGAGCCAGGAAGTCTGGCATAGTGTGAGCAGGAAGTCTGGCATAGTGTGAGCAGGAAGTCTGGCATAGTGTAAGTTGGAAGTCTGCCATCGTGTTAGCAGGAAGTCATGCATAGTGTGAGCAGGAAGTCTGGTATAGTGTAAGCAGGAAGTCTGGCATAGTGTAAGCAGGAAGTCTGGCATAGTGTTAGCAGGAAGTCTGGTATAGTGTGAGCAGGAAGTCGTGCATAGTGTGAGCAGGAAGTCTGCCATAGTGTGAGCAGGAAGTCGTGCATAGTGTGAGCAGGAAGTCTGGCATAGTGTGTGCAGGAAGTCTGGCATAGTGTTAGCAGGAAGTCTGGCATAGTGTAAGCAGGAAGTCTGGCATAGTGTAAGCAGGAAGTCTGGCATAGTGTGAGCCAGGAAGTCTGGTATAGTGTAAGCAGGAAGTCGTGCATAGTGTGAGCAGGAAGTCGTGCATAGTGTGAGCAGGAAGTCTGGTATAGTGTTAGCAGGAAGTCTGGTATAGTGTTAGCAGGAAGTCTGGTATAGTGTGCGCAGGATGTCTGGCATAGTGTAAGCAGGAAGTCTGGCATAGTGTAAGCAGGAAGTCGTGCATAGTGTGAGCAGGATGTCTGGCATAGTGTAAGCAGGAAGTCTGGCATAGTGTGAGCAGGAAGTCGTGCATAGTGTAAGCAGGTAGTCTGGTATAGTGTAAGCAGGAAGTCTGGCATAGTGTAAGCAGGAAGTCTGGCACAGTGTAAGCAGGAAGTCTGGCACAGTGTAAGCAGGAAGTCTGGCACAGTGTAAGCAGGAAGTCTGGCATAGTGTAAGCAGGAAGTCTGGCATAGTGTAAGCAGGAAGTCTGGCATAGTGTAAGCAGGATCTGGTATAGTGTAAGCAGGAAGTCTGGCATAGTGTAAGCAGGAAGTCTGGTATAGTGTAAGCAGGAAGTCTGGTATAGTGTAAGCAGGAAGTCTGGTATAGTGTAAGCAGGAAGTCTGGCATAGTGTTAGCAGGAAGTCTGGCATAGTGTAAGCAGGAAGTCTGGCATAGTGTAAGCAGGAAGTCTGGCATAGTGTGAGCCAGGAAGTCTGGCATAGTGTTAGCAGGAAGTCTGGTATAGTGTGCGCAGGATGTCTGGCATAGTGTAAGCAGGAAGTCTGGTATAGTGTAAGCAGGATGTCTGGCATAGTGTAAGCAGGAAGTCGTGCATAGTGTGAGCAGGATGTCTGGCATAGTGTAAGCAGGAAGTCTGGCATAGTGTGAGCAGGAAGTCGTGCATAGTGTAAGCAGGTAGTCTGGTATAGTGTAAGCAGGAAGTCTGGCATAGTGTAAGCAGGAAGTCTGGCATAGTGTAAGCAGGAAGTCTGGCACAGTGTAAGCAGGAAGTCTGGCACAGTGTAAGCAGGAAGTCTGGCATAGTGTAAGCAGGAAGTCTGGCATAGTGTAAGCAGGAAGTCTGGCATAGTGTAAGCAGGATCTGGTATAGTGTAAGCAGGAAGTCTGGCATAGTGTAAGCAGGAAGTCTGGTATAGTGTAAGCAGGAAGTCTGGTATAGTGTAAGCAGGAAGTCTGGTATAGTGTAAGCAGGAAGTCTGGCATAGTGTTAGCAGGAAGTCTGGCATAGTGTAAGCAGGAAGTCTGGCATAGTGTTAGCAGGAAGTCTGGCATAGTGTTAGCAGGAAGTCTGGCATAGTGTAAGCAGGAAGTCTGCATAGTGTAAGCAGGAAGTCTGGCATAGTGTGAGCAGGAAGTCGTGCATAGTGTGAGCAGGATGTCTGGCATAGTGTAAGCAGGAAGTCTGGCATGGTGTGAGCAGGAAGTCTGGCATAGTGTGAGCAGGAAGTCGTGCATAGTGTTAGCAGGAAGTCTGGTATAGTGTCTGGCATAGTGTTAGCAGGAAGTCTGGTATAGTGTTAGCAGGAAGTCTGGTATAGTGTTAGCAGGAAGTCTGGTATAGTGTTAGCAGGAAGTCTGGTATAGTGTAAGCAGGAAGTCTGGAATAGTGTAAGCAGGAAGTCTGGCATAGTGTAAGCAGGAAGTCTGGCATAGTGTAAGCAGGAAGTCTGGCATAGTGTTAGCAGGAAGTCTGGCATAGTGTAAGCAGGAAGTCTGGCATAGTGTGAGCAGGAAGTCTGGCATAGTGTGAGCAGGAAGTCTGGCATAGTGTGAGCAGGAAGTCGTGCATAGTGTGAGCAGGAAGTCTGGTATAGTGTAAGCAGGAAGTCTGGCATAGTGTAAGCCAGGAAGTCTGGCATAGTGTAAGCAGGAAGTCTGTCATAGTGTTAGCAGGAAGTCTGGCATAGTGTGAGCAGGAAGTCTGGCATAGTGTGAGCAGGAAGTCTGGCATAGTGTGAGCAGGAAGTCTATTATAGTGTGAACAGGAAGTCTGGCATAGTGTGAGCAGGAAGTCTGGCATAGTGTTAGCAGGAAGTCTGCATAGTGTAAGCAGGAAGTCTGCCATAGTGTGAGCAGGAAGTCGTGCATAGTGTGAGCAGGATGTCTGGCATAGTGTAAGCAGGAAGTCTGGCATAGTGTGAGCAGGAAGTCGTGCATAGTGTAAGCAGGTAGTCTGGTATAGTGTAAGCAGGAAGTCTGGTATAGTGTTAGCAGGAATTCTGGTATAGTGTTAGCAGGAAATCTGGTATAGTGTAAGCAGGAAGTCTGGAATAGTGTAAGCAGGAAGTCTGGCATAGTGTAAGCAGGAAGTCTGGCATAGTGTGAGCAGGAAGTCTGGCATAGTGTGAGCAGGAAGTCTGGCATAGTGTGAGCAGGAAGTCAGGCATAGTGTGAGCAGGAAGTCGTGCATAGTGTAAGCAGGTAGTCTGGTATAGTGTTAGCAGGAAATCTGGTATAGTGTAAGCAGGAAGTCTGGAATAGTGTAAGCAGGAAGTCTGGCATAGTGTAAGCAGGAAGTCTGGCATAGTGTTAGCAGGAAGTCTGGCATAGTGTGAGCAGGAAGTCTGGTATAGTGTGAGCAGGATGTCTGGCATAGTGTAAGCAGGAAGTCATGCATAGTGTGAGCAGGATGTCTGGCATAGTGTAAGCAGGAAGTCTGGCATAGTGTGAGCAGGAAGTCGTGCATAGTGTAAGCAGGAAGTCTGGTATAGTGTAAGCAGGAAGTCTGGCATAGTGTAAGCAGGATGTCTGGCATAGTGTAAGCAGGAAGTCTGGCATAGTGTAAGCAGGAAGTCTGGCATAGTGTAAGCAGGAAGTCTGGCATAGTGTGAGCAGGAAGTCGTGCATAGTGTAAGCAGGAAGTCTGGTATAGTGTAAGCAGGAAGTCTGGCATAGTGTAAGCAGGAAGTCTGGCATAGTGTAAGCAGGAAGTCTGGCATAGTGTAAGCAGGAAGTCTGGTATAGTGTAAGCAGGAAGTCTGGCACAGTGTAAGCAGGAAGTCTGGCATAGTGTAAGCAGGATCTGGTATAGTGTAAGCAGGAAGTCTGGCATAGTGTAAGCAGGATCTGGCATAGTGTAAGCAGGAAGTCTGGCATAGTGTAAGCAGGAAGTCTGGTATAGTGTAAGCAGGAAGTCTGATATAGTGTAAGCAGGAAGTCTGGTATAGTGTAAGCAGGAAGTCTGGTATAGTGTAAGCAGGAAGTCTGGCATAGTGTTAGCAGGAAGTCTGGCATAGTGTAAGCAGGAAGTCTGGCATAGTGTTAGCAGGAAGTCTGGCATAGTGTTAGCAGGAAGTCTGGCATAGTGTAAGCAGGAAGTCTGGTATAGTGTAAGCAGGAAGTCGTGCATAGCGTGAGCAGGAAGTCGTGCATAGCGTGAGCAGGTAGTCTGGTATAGTGTAAGCAGGAAGTCTGGTATAGTGTAAGCAGGAAGTCTGGTATAGTGTAAGCCGGAAGTCTGGCATAGTGTTAGCAGGAAGTCTGGCATAGTGTAAGCAGGAAGTCTGGCATAGTGTTAGCAGGAAGTCTGGCATAGTGTTAGCAGGAAGTCTGGCATAGTGTGAGCAGGAAGTCTGGCATAGTGTGAGCAGGAAGTCTGGCATAGTGTGAGCAGGAAGTCTGGCATAGTGTTAGCAGGAAGTCTGGCATAGTGTTAGCAGGAAGTCTGGCATAGTGTGAGCAGGAAGTCTGGCATAGTGTGAGCAGTAAGTCTGGCATAGTGTGAGCAGGAAGTCGTGCATAGTGTTAGCAGGAAGTCTGGTATAGTGTAAGCAGGAAGTCTGGCATAGTGTAAGCCAGGAAGTCTGGTATAGTGTTAGCAGGGAGTCTGGCATAGTGTTAGCAGGAAGTCTGGCATAGTGTGAGCAGGAAGTCTGGCATAGTGTGAGCAGGAAGTCTGGCATAGTGTGAGCAGGAAGTCTGGCATAGTGTTAGCAGGAAGTCTGGTATAGTGTAAGCAGGTAGTCTGGCATAGTGTTAGCAGGAAGTCTGGCATAGTGTGAGCAGGAAGTCTGGGATAGTGTTAGCAGGAAGTCTGGCATAGTGTTAGCAGGAAGTCTGGCATAGTGTTAGCAGGAAGTCTGGTATAGTGTTAGCAGGAAGTCTGGTATAGTGTAAGCAGGAAGTCTGGTATAGTGTTAGCAGGAAGTCTGGCATAGTGTTAGCAGGAAGTCTGGCATAGTGTAAGCAGGAAGTCTGGCATAGTGTTAGCAGGAAGTCTGGCATAGTGTAAGCAGGAAGTCTGGCATAGTGTTAGCAGGAAGTCTGGCATAGTGTTAGCAGGAAGTCGTGCATAGTGTGAGCAGGAAGTCTGGCATAGTGTTAGCAGGAAGTCTGGTATAGTGTAAGCAGGAAGTCTGGCATAGTGTGAGCAGGTAGTCTGGCATAGTGTGAGCAGGAAGTCTGGCATAGTGTTAGCAGGAAGTCTGGCATAGTGTAAGCAGGAAGTCTGCCATAGTGTGAGCAGGAAGTCGTGCATAGTGTGAGCAGGATGTCTGGCATAGTGTAAGCAGGAAGTCTGGCATAGTGTGAGCAGGAAGTCGTGCATAGTGTAAGCAGGTAGTCTGGTATAGTGTAAGCAGGAAGTCTGGTATAGTGTTAGCAGGAAGTCTGGTATAGTGTTAGCAGGAAGTCTGGTATAGTGTAAGCAGGAAGTCTGGAATAGTGTAAGCAGGAAGTCTAGAATAGTGTAAGCAGGAAGTCTGGCATAGTTTTAGCAGGAAGTCTGGCATAGTGTGAGCAGGAAGTCTGGCATAGTGTGAGCAGGAAGTCTGGCATAGTGTGAGCAGGAAGTCGTGCATAGTGTGAGCAGGAAGTCTGGTATAGTGTGAGCAGGAAGTCTGGCATAGTGTGAGCAGGAAGTCGTGCATGGTGTTAGCAGGAAGTCTGGTATAGTGTTAGCAGGAAGTCTGGCATAGTGTGAGCAGGAAGTCTGGTATAGTGTAAGCAGGAAGTCTGGCATAGTGTGAGCAGAAAGTCTGGCATAGTGTGAGCAGGAAGTCTGGCATAGTGTGAGCAGGAAGTCTGGTATAGTGTGAGCAGGAAGTCGTGCATAGTGTAAGCAGGATGTCTGCATAGTGTAAGCAGGAAGTCTGGTATAGTGTAAGCAGGAAGTCTGGTATAGTGTAAGCAGGAAGTCTGGCATAGTGTAAGCAGGAAGTCTGGTATAGTGTAAGCAGGAAGTCTGGTATAGTGTAAGCAGGAAGACTGGTATAGTGTAAGCAGGAAGTCTGGCATAGTGTAAGCAGGAAGTCTGGCATAGTGTAAGGAGGAAGTCTGGTATAGTGTAAGCAGGAAGTCTGGCATAGTGTGAGCAGGAAGTCTGGCATAGTGTTAGCAGGAAGTCTGGCATAGTGTTAGCAGGAAGTCTGCATAGTGTAAGCAGGAAGTCTGGCATAGTGTGAGCTGGAAGTCGTGCATAGTGTGAGCAGGATGTCTGGCATAGTGTAAGCAGGAAGTCTGGCATAGTGTGAGCAGGAAGTCGTGCATAGTGTAAGCAGGTAGTCTGGTATAGTGTAAGCAGGAAGTCTGGTATAGTGTAAGCAGGATGTCTGCTATATTGTGAGCAGGAAGTCTGGCATAGTGTGAGCAGGAAGTCTGGCATAGTGTGAGCAGGAAGTCTGGCATAGTGTGAGCAGGAAGTCTGGCGAAGTGTGAGCAGGAAGTCTGGCATAGTGTAAGCAGGAAGTCTGGCATAGTGTTAGCAGGAAGTCTGGCATAGTGTTAGCAGGAAGTCTGGCATAGTGTGAGCAGGAAGTCTGGCATAGTGTAAGCAGGAAGTCTGGTATAGTGTGAGCAGGAAGTCGTGCATAGTGTAAGCAGGATGTCTGCATAGTGTAAGCAGGAAGTCTGGTATAGTGTAAGCAGGAAGTCTGGTATAGTGTTAGCAGGAAGTCGTGCATAGTGTTAGCAGGAAGTCTGGTATAGTGTTAGCAGGAAGTCTGGTATAGTGTTAGCAGGAAGTCTGGCATAGTGTTAGCAGGAAGTCTGGCATAGTGTGAGCAGGAAGTCTGGCATAGTGTGAGCAGGAAGTCTGGCATAGTGTGAGCAGGAAGTCGTGCATAGTGTGAGCAGGATGTCTGCATAGTGTAAGCAGGAAGTCTGGCATAGTGTAAGCAGGAAGTCTGGTATAGTGTTAGCAGGAAGTCGTGCATAGTGTTAGCAGGAAGTCGTGCATAGTGTTAGCAGGAAGTCTGGCATAGTGTTAGCAGGAAGTCTGGCATAGTGTTAGCAGGAAGTCTGGCATAGTGTGAGCAGGAAGTCTGACATAGTGTGAGCAGGAAGTCTGGCATAGTGTGAGCAGGAAGTCTGGCATAGTGTGAGCAGGAAGTCTGGCATAGTGTGAGCAGGAAGTCTGGCATAGTGTAAGCAGGAAGTCTGGCATAGTGTAAGCAGGAAGTCTGGCATAGTGTAAGCAGGAAGTCTGGCATAGTGTAAGCAGGTAGTTGGTATAGTGTAAGCAGGAAGTCTGGCGTAGTGTAAGCAGGAAGTCTGGCATAGTGTAAGCAGGAAGTCTGGCATAGTGTAAGCAGGAAGTCTGGCATAGTGTAAGCAGGAAGTCTGGCATAGTGTAAGCAGGAAGTCTGGCATAGTGTAAGCAGGAAGTCTGGCATAGTGTAAGCAGGTTGCCTGGTATAGTGTAAGCAGGAAGTCTGGTATAGTGTTAGCAGGAAGTCTGGTATAGTGTAAGCAGGATGTCTGGTATAGTGTGAGCCAGGAAGTCTGGCATAGTGTGAGCCAGGAAGTCTGGCATAGTGTGAGCAGGAAGTCTGGCATAGTGTGAGCAGGAAGTCTGGCATAGTGTAAGGTGGAAGTCTGCCATAGTGTTAGCAGGAAGTCATGCATAGTGTGAGCAGGAAGTCTGGTATAGTGTAAGCAGGAAGTCTGGCATAGTGTAAGCAGGAAGTCTGGCATAGTGTTAGCAGGAAGTCTGGTATAGTGTGAGCAGGAAGTCGTGCATAGTGTGAGCAGGAAGTCTGCCATAGTGTGAGCAGGAAGTCGTGCATAGTGTGAGCAGGAAGTCTGGCATAGTGTGTGCAGGAAGTCTGGCATAGTGTTAGCAGGAAGTCTGGCATAGTGTAAGCAGGAAGTCTGGCATAGTGTAAGCAGGAAGTCTGGCATAGTGTGAGCCAGGAAGTCTGGTATAGTGTAAGCAGGATGTCTGGCATAGTGTTAGCAGGAAGTCGTGCATAGTGTGAGCAGGAAGTCGTGCATAGTGTGAGCAGGAAGTCTGGTATAGTGTTAGCAGGAAGTCTGGTATAGTGTTAGCAGGAAGTCTGGTATAGTGTGCGCAGGATGTCTGGCATAGTGTAAGCAGGAAGTCTGGTATAGTGTAAGCAGGATGTCTGGCATAGTGTAAGCAGGAAGTCGTGCATAGTGTGAGCAGGATGTCTGGCATAGTGTGAGCAGGTAGTCTGGCATAGTGTAAGCAGGTAGTCTGGCATAGTGTAAGCAGGAAGTCTGGCATAGTGTAAGCAGGAAGTCTGGCACAGTGTAAGCAGGAAGTCTGGCACAGTGTAAGCAGGAAGTCTGGCACAGTGTAAGCAGGAAGTCTGGCATAGTGTAAGCAGGAAGTCTGGCATAGTGTAAGCAGGATCTGGTATAGTGTAAGCAGGAAGTCTGGCATAGTGTAAGCAGGAAGTCTGGTATAGTGTAAGCAGGAAGTCTGGTATAGTGTAAGCAGGAAGTCTGGTATAGTGTAAGCAGGAAGTCTGGCATAGTGTTAGCAGGAAGTCTGGCATAGTGTAAGCAGGAAGTCTGGCATAGTGTAAGCAGGAAGTCTGGCATAGTGTGAGCCAGGAAGTCTGGTATAGTGTAAGCAGGATGTCTGGCATAGTGTTAGCAGGAAGTCGTGCATAGTGTGAGCAGGAAGTCGTGCATAGTGTGAGCAGGAAGTCTGGTATAGTGTTAGCAGGAAGTCTGGTATAGTGTGCGCAGGATGTCTGGCATAGTGTAAGCAGGAAGTCTGGTATAGTGTAAGCAGGATGTCTGGCATAGTGTAAGCAGGAAGTCGTGCATAGTGTGAGCAGGATGTCTGGCATAGTGTAAGCAGGAAGTCTGGCATAGTGTGAGCAGGAAGTCGTGCATAGTGTAAGCAGGTAGTCTGGTATAGTGTAAGCAGGAAGTCTGGCATAGTGTAAGCAGGAAGTCTGGCACAGTGTAAGCAGGAAGTCTGGCACAGTGTAAGCAGGAAGTCTGGCATGGTGTAAGCAGGAAGTCTGGCATAGTGTAAGCAGGAAGTCTGGCATAGTGTAAGCAGGAAGTCTGGCATAGTGTAAGCAGCATCTGGTATAGTGTAAGCAGGAAGTCTGGCATAGTGTAAGCAGGAAGTCTGGTATAGTGTAAGCAGGAAGTCTGGTATAGTGTAAGCAGGAAGTCTGGTATAGTGTAAGCAGGAAGTCTGGCATAGTGTTAGCAGGAAGTCTGGCATAGTGTAAGCAGGAAGTCTGGCATAGTGTTAGCAGGAAGTCTGGCATAGTGTTAGCAGGAAGTCTGGCATAGTGTAAGCAGGAAGTCTGCATAGTGTAAGCAGGAAGTCTGGCATAGTGTGAGCAGGAAGTCGTGCATAGTGTGAGCAGGATGTCTGGCATAGTGTAAGCAGGAAGTCTGGCATGGTGTGAGCAGGAAGTCGTGCATAGTGTAGTGTAAGCAGGAAGTCTGCATAGTGTAAGCAGGAAGTCTGGCATAGTGTGAGCAGGAAGTCGTGCATAGTGTGAGCAGGATGTCTGGCATAGTGTAAGCAGGAAGTCTGGCATGGTGTGAGCAGGAAGTCGTGCATAGTGTAAGCAGGTAGTCTGGTATAGTGTAAGCAGGAAGTCTGGCATAGTGTTAGCAGGAAGTCTGGTATAGTGTAAGCAGGTAGTCTGGCATAGTGTTAGCAGGAAGTCTGGCATAGTGTTAGCAGGAAGTCTGGCATAGTGTGAGCAGGAAGTCTGGGATAGTGTTAGCAGGAAGTCGTGCATAGTGTTAGCAGGAAGTCTGGCATAGTGTTAGCAGGAAGTCTGGTATAGTGTAAGCAGGAAGTCTGGTATAGTGTTAGCAGGAAGTCTGGTATAGTGTTAGCAGGAAGTCTGGTATAGTGTAAGCAGGAAGTCTGGCATAGTGTAAGCAGGAAGTCTGGCATAGTGTAAGCAGGAAGTCTGGCATAGTGTAAGCAGGAAGTCTAACATAGTGTTAGCAGGAAGTCTGGTATAGTGTTAGCAGGAAGTCTGGTATAGTGTAAGCAGGAAGTCTGGTATAGTGTTAGCAGGAAGTCTGGTATAGTGTTAGCAGTAAGTCTGGCATAGTGTAAGCAGGAAGTCTGGCATAGTGTGCGCAGGATGTTTAGCATAGTGTAAGCAGGAAGTCTGGTATAGTGTGAGCAGGAAGTCGTGCATAGTGTAAGCAGGATGGCTGCATAGTGTAAGCAGGAAGTCTGGCATAGTGTAAGCAGGAAGTCGTGCATAGTGTGAGCAGGAAGTCTGGTATAGTGTTAGCAGGAAGTCTGGCATAGTGTGAGCAGGAAGTCTGGCATAGTGTGAGCAGGAAGTCTGGCATAGTGTGAGCAGGAAGTCTGGCATAGTGTGAGCAGGAAGTCTGGCATAGTGTAAGCAGGAAGTCTGGCATAGTGTAAGCAGGAAGTCTGGCATAGTGTAAGCAGGAAGTCTGGCATGGTGTAAGCAGGTAGTCTGGTATAGTGTAAGCAGGAAGTCTGGTATAGTGTAAGCAGGAAGTCTGGCATAGTGTTACCAGGAAGTCTGGCATAGTGTAAGCAGGAAGTCTGGCATAGTGTAAGCAGGAAGTCTGGCATAGTGTAAGCAGGAAGTCTGGCATAGTGTAAGCAGGAAGTCTGGCATAGTGTAAGCAGGTTGTCTGGTATAGTGTAAGCAGGAAGTCTGGTATAGTGTTAGCAGGAAGTCTGGTATAGTGTAAACAGGATGTCTGGTATAGTGTGAGCCAGGAAGTCTGGCATAGTGTGAGCCAGGAAGTCTGGCATAGTGTTAGCAGGAAGTCTGGCATAGTGTGAGCAGGAAGTCTGGCATAGTGTAAGTTGGAAGTCTGCCATAGTGTGAGCAGGAAGTCTGCCATAGTGTGAGCAGGAAGTCTGCCATAGTGTGAGCAGGAAGTCTGGTATAGTGTAAGCAGGAAGTCTGGCATAGTGTTAGCAGGAAGTCTGGTATAGTGTGCGCAGGATGTCTGGCATAGTGTAAGCAGGAAGTCTGGTATAGTGTAAGCAGGATGTCTGGCATAGTGTAAGCAGGAAGTCGTGCATAGTGTGAGCAGGATGTCTGGCATAGTGTAAGCAGGAAGTCTGGCATAGTGTGAGCAGGAAGTCGTGCATAGTGTAAGCAGGTAGTCTGGTATAGTGTAAGCAGGAAGTCTGGCATAGTGTGAGCAGGAAGTCGTGCATAGTGTGAGCAGGAAGTCGTGCATAGTGTGAGCAGGAAGTCTGGTATAGTGTTAGCAGGAAGTCTGGTATAGTGTTAGCAGGAAGTCTGGTATAGTGTGCGCAGGATGTCTGGCATAGTGTAAGCAGGAAGTCTGGTATAGTGTAAGCAGGATGTCTGGCATAGTGTAAGCAGGAAGTCGTGCATAGTGTGAGCAGGATGTCTGGCATAGTGTAAGCAGGAAGTCTGGCATAGTGTGAGCAGGAAGTCGTGCATAGTGTAAGCAGGTAGTCTGGTATAGTGTAAGCAGGAAGTCTGGCATAGTGTAAGCAGGAAGTCTGGCATAGTGTAAGCAGGAAGTCTGGCACAGTGTAAGCAGGAAGTCTGGTATAGTGTTAGCAGGAAGTCTGGCATAGTGTGAGCAGGAAGTCTGGCATAGTGTGAGCCAGGAAGTCTGGCATAGTGTTAGCAGGAAGTCTGGCATAGTGTGAGCAGGAAGTCTGGCATAGTGTAAGTTGGAAGTCTGCCATAGTGTGAGCAGGAAGTCTGCCATAGTGTGAGCAGGAAGTCTGCCATAGTGTGAGCAGGAAGTCTGGTATAGTGTAAGCAGGAAGTCTGGCATAGTGTTAGCAGGAAGTCTGGCATAGTGTGAGCAGGAAGTCTGGCATAGTGTAAGTTGGAAGTCTGCCATAGTGTTAGCAGGAAGTCGAGCATAGTGTGAGCAGGAAGTCTGGTATAGTGTGAGCAGGAAGTCTGGTATAGTGTAAGCTGGAAGTCTGGCATAGTGTAAGCAGGAAGTCTGGCATAGTGTTAGCAGGAAGTCTGGTATAGTGTGAGCAGGAAGTCGTGCATAGTGTGAGCAGGAAGTCTGCCATAGTGTGAGCAGGAAGTCGTGCATAGTGTGAGCAGGAAGTCTGGCATAGTGTGTGCAGGAAGTCTGGTATAATGTAAGCAGGAAGTCTGGCATAGTGTAAGCAGGAAGTCTGGCATAGTGTAAGCAGGAAGTCTGGCATGGTGTAAGCAGGTAGTCTGGTATAGTGTAAGCAGGAAGTCTGGTATAGTGTAAGCAGGAAGTCTGGCATAGTGTAACCAGGAAGTCTGGCATAGTGTGAGCAGGAAGTCTGGTATAGTGTAAGCAGGAAGTCTGGCATAGTGTAAGCAGGAAGTCTGGCATAGTGTAAGCAGGAAGTCTGGCATAGTGTAAGCAGGTTGTCTGGTATAGTGTAAGCAGGAAGTCTGGTATAGTGTTAGCAGGAAGTCTGGCATAGTGTAAGCAGGAAGTCTGGCATAGTGTAAGCAGGAAGTCTGGCATGGTGTAAGCAGGTAGTCTGGTATAGTGTAAGCAGGAAGTCTGGTATAGTGTAAGCAGGAAGTCTGGCATAGTGTAACCAGGAAGTCTGGCATAGTGTGAGCAGGAAGTCTGGTATAGTGTAAGCAGGAAGTCTGGCATAGTGTAAGCAGGAAGTCTGGCATAGTGTAAGCAGGAAGTCTGGCATAGTGTAAGCAGGTTGTCTGGTATAGTGTAAGCAGGAAGTCTGGTATAGTGTTAGCAGGAAGTCTGGTATAGTGTAAGCAGGATGTCTGGTATAGTGTGAGCCAGGAAGTCTGGCATAGTGTGAGCCAGGAAGTCTGGCATAGTGTTAGCAGGAAGTCTGGCATAGTGTGAGCAGGAAGTCTGGCATAGTGTAAGTTGGAAGTCTGCCATAGTGTGAGCAGGAAGTCTGCCATAGTGTGAGCAGGAAGTCTGCCATAGTGTTAGCAGGAAGTCTGGTATAGTGTTAGCAGGAAGTCTGGTATAGTGTAAGCAGGAAGTCTGGTATAGTGTTAGCAGGAAGTCTGGTATAGTGTTAGCAGGAAGTCTGGCATAGTGTAAGCAGGAAGTCTGGCATAGTGTGCGCAGGATGTTTGGCATAGTGTAAGCAGGAAGTCTGGTATAGTGTGAGCAGGAAGTCGTGCATAGTGTAAGCAGGATGGCTGCATAGTGTAAGCAGGAAGTCTGGCATAGTGTAAGCAGGAAGTCGTGCATAGTGTGAGCAGGAAGTCTGGTATAGTGTTAGCAGGAAGTCTGGCATAGTGTGAGCAGGAAGTCGTGCATAGTGTGAGCAGGAAGTCTGCCATAGTGTGAGCAGGAAGTCGTGCATAGTGTGAGCAGGAAGTCTGGCATAGTGTGTGCAGTAAGTCTGGTATAGTGTAAGCAGGAAGTCTGGCATAGTGTAAGCAGGAAGTCTGGCATAGTGTAAGCAGGAAGTCTGGCATAGTGTAAGCAGGAAGTCTGGCATGGTGTAAGCAGGTAGTCTGGTATAGTGTAAGCAGGAAGTCTGGTATAGTGTAAGCAGGAAGTCTGGCATAGTGTAACCAGGAAGTCTGGCATAGTGTGAGCAGGAAGTCTGGCATAGTGTAAGCAGGAAGTCTGGCATAGTGTAAGCAGGAAGTCTGGCATAGTGTAAGCAGGTTGTCTGGTATAGTGTAAGCAGGAAGTCTGGTATAGTGTTAGCAGGAAGTCTGGCATAGTGTAAGCAGGTAGTCTGGTATAGTGTAAGCAGGAAGTCTGGTATAGTGTAAGCAGGAAGTCTGGCATAGTGTAACCAGGAAGTCTAGCATAGTGTGAGCAGGAAGTCTGGTATAGTGTAAGCAGGAAGTCTGGCATAGTGTAAGCAGGAAGTCGTGCATAGTGTGAGCAGGATGTCTGGCATAGTGTAAGCAGGAAGTCTGGCATAGTGTGAGCAGGAAGTCGTGCATAGTGTAAGCAGGTAGTCTGGTATAGTGTAAGCAGGAAGTCTGGCATAGTGTAAGCAGGAAGTCTGGCATAGTGTAAGCAGGAAGTCTGGCACAGTGTAAGCAGGAAGTCTGGTATAGTGTTAGCAGGAAGTCTGGCATAGTGTGAGCAGGAAGTCTGGCATAGTGTGAGCCAGGAAGTCTGGCATAGTGTTAGCAGGAAGTCTGGCATAGTGTGAGCAGGAAGTCTGGCATAGTGTGAGCAGGAAGTCTGCCATAGTGTGAGCAGGAAGTCTGCCATAGTGTGAGCAGGAAGTCTGCCATAGTGTGAGCAGGAAGTCTGGTATAGTGTAAGCAGGAAGTCTGGCATAGTGTTAGCAGGAAGTCTGGCATAGTGTGAGCAGGAAGTCTGGCATAGTGTAAGTTGGAAGTCTGCCATAGTGTTAGCAGGAAGTCGAGCATAGTGTGAGCAGGAAGTCTGGTATAGTGTGAGCAGGAAGTCTGGCATAGTGTAAGCTGGAAGTCTGGCATAGTGTAAGCAAGAAGTCTGGCATAGTGTTAGCAGGAAGTCGTGCATAGTGTGAGCAGGAAGTCGTGCATAGTGTGAGCAGGAAGTCTGCCATAGTGTGAGCAGGAAGTCGTGCATAGTGTGAGCAGGAAGTCTGGCATAGTGTGTGCAGGAAGTCTGGCATAGTGTAAGCAGGAAGTCTGGCATAGTGTAAGCAGGAAGTCTGGCATAGTGTAAGCAGGAAGTCTGGCATAGTGTAAGCAGGAAGTCTGGCATGGTGTAAGCAGGTAGTCTGGTATAGTGTAAGCAGGAAGTCTGGTATAGTGTAAGCAGGAAGTCTGGCATAGTGTAACCAGGAAGTCTGGCATAGTGTGAGCAGGAAGTCTGGCATAGTGTAAGCAGGAAGTCTGGCATAGTGTAAGCAGGAAGTCTGGCATAGTGTAAGCAGGTTGTCTGGTATAGTGTAAGCAGGAAGTCTGGTATAGTGTTAGCAGGAAGTCTGGCATAGTGTAAGCAGGTAGTCTGGTATAGTGTAAGCAGGAAGTCTGGTATAGTGTAAGCAGGAAGTCTGGCATAGTGTAACCAGGAAGTCTGGCATAGTGTGAGCAGGAAGTCTGGTATAGTGTAAGCAGGAAGTCTGGCATAGTGTAAGCAGGAAGTCTGGCATAGTGTAAGCAGGAAGTCTGGCATAGTGTAAGCAGGTTGTCTGGTATAGTGTAAGCAGGAAGTCTGGTATAGTGTTAGCAGGAAGTCTGGTATAGTGTAAGCAGGATGTCTGGTATAGTGTGAGCCAGGAAGTCTGGCATAGTGTGAGCCAGGAAGTCTGGCATAGTGTTAGCAGGAAGTCTGGCATAGTGTGAGCAGGAAGTCTGGCATAGTGTAAGTTGGAAGTCTGCCATAGTGTGAGCAGGAAGTCTGCCATAGTGTGAGCAGGAAGTCTGCCATAGTGTGAGCAGGAAGTCTGGCATAGTGTAAGCAGGAAGTCTGGCATAGTGTAAGCAGGAAGTCTGGCATAGTGTAAGCAGGAAGTCTGGCATGGTGTAAGCAGGTAGTCTGGTATAGTGTAAGCAGGAAGTCTGGTATAGTGTAAGCAGGAAGTCTGGCATAGTGTAACCAGGAAGTCTGGCAGAGTGTGAGCAGGAAGTCTTGTATAGTGTAAGCACGAAGTCTGGTATAGTGTAAGCAGGAAGTCTGGCATCGTGTAACCAGGAAGTCTGGCATAGTGTGAGCAGGAAGTCTGGTATAGTGTTAGCAGGAAGTCTGGCATAGTGTGAGCAGGAAGTCTGGCATAGTGTGAGCCAGGAAGTCTGGCATAGTGTTAGCAGGAAGTCTGGCATAGTGTGAGCAGGAAGTCTGGCATAGTGTAAGTTGGAAGTCTGCCATAGTGTGAGCAGGAAGTCTGCCATAGTGTGAGCAGGAAGTCTGCCATAGTGTGAGCAGGAAGTCTGGTATAGTGTAAGCAGGAAGTCTGGCATAGTGTTAGCAGGAAGTCTGGCATAGTGTGAGCAGGAAGTCTGGCATAGTGTAAGTTGGAAGTCTGCCATAGTGTTAGCAGGAAGTCGAGCATAGTGTGAGCAGGAAGTCTGGTATAGTGTGAGCAGGAAGTCTGGTATAGTGTAAGCTGGAAGTCTGGCATAGTGTAAGCAGGAAGTCTGGCATAGTGTTAGCAGGAAGTCTGGTATAGTGTGAGCAGGAAGTCTGCCATAGTGTGAGCAGGAAGTCTGCCATAGTGTGAGCAGGAAGTCTGCCATAGTGTGAGCAGGAAGTCGTGCATAGTGTGAGCAGGAAGTCTGGCATAGTGTGTGCAGGAAGTCTGGCATAGTGTAAGCAGGAAGTCTGGCATGGTGTAAGCAGGTAGTCTGGTATAGTGTAAGCAGGAAGTCTGGTATAGTGTAAGCAGGAAGTCTGGCATAGTGTAACCAGGAAGTCTGGCATAGTGTGAGCAGGAAGTCTGGTATAGTGTAAGCAGGAAGTCTGGCATAGTGTAAGCAGGAAGTCTGGCATAGTGTAAGCAGGAAGTCTGGCATAGTGTAAGCAGGATGTCTGGCATAGTGTAAGCAGGAAGTCGTGCATAGTGTGAGCAGGATGTCTGGCATAGTGTAAGCAGGAAGTCTGGCATAGTGTGAGCAGGAAGTCGTGCATAGTGTAAGCAGGTAGTCTGGCATAGTGTAAGCAGGAAGTCTGGCATAGTGTAAGCAGGAAGTCTGGCATAGTGTAAGCAGGAAGTCTGGCATAGTGTAAGCAGGAAGTCTGGCACAGTGTAAGCAGGAAGTCTGGTATAGTGTGAGCAGGAAGTCTGGCATAGTGTGAGCAGGAAGTCTGGCATAGTGTGAGCCAGGAAGTCTGGCATAGTGTTAGCAGGAAGTCTGGCATAGTGTGAGCAGGAAGTCTGGCATAGTGTAAGTTGGAAGTCTGCCATAGTGTGAGCAGGAAGTCTGCCATAGTGTGAGCAGGAAGTCTGCCATAGTGTGAGCAGGAAGTCTGGTATAGTGTAAGCAGGAAGTCTGGCATAGTGTTAGCAGGAAGTCTGGCATAGTGTGAGCAGGAAGTCTGGCATAGTGTAAGTTGGAAGTCTGCCATAGTGTTAGCAGGAAGTCGAGCATAGTGTGAGCAGGAAGTCTGGTATAGTGTGAGCAGGAAGTCTGGCATAGTGTAAGCTGGAAGTCTGGCATAGTGTAAGCAAGAAGTCTGGCATAGTGTTAGCAGGAAGTCTGGTATAGTGTGAGCAGGAAGTCGTGCATAGTGTGAGCAGGAAGTCTGCCATAGTGTAAGCAGGAAGTCTGGCATAGTGTAAGCAGGAAGTCTGGCATGGTGTAAGCAGGTAGTCTGGTATAGTGTAAGCAGGAAGTCTGGTATAGTGTAAGCAGGAAGTCTGGCATAGTGTAACCAGGAAGTCTGGCATAGTGTGAGCAGGAAGTCTGGTATAGTGTAAGCAGGAAGTCTGGCATAGTGTAAGCAGGAAGTCTGGCATAGTGTAAGCAGGAAGTCTGGCATAGTGTAAGCAGGAAGTCTGGCATAGTGTAAGCAGGTTGTCTGGTATAGTGTAAGCAGGAAGTCTGGTATAGTGTTAGCAGGAAGTCTGGCATAGTGTAAGCAGGAAGTCTGGCATAGTGTAAGCAGGAAGTCTGGCATGGTGTAAGCAGGTAGTCTGGTATAGTGTAAGCAGGAAGTCTGGCATAGTGTAACCAGGAAGTCTGGCATAGTGTGAGCAGGAAGTCTGGTATAGTGTAAGCAGGAAGTCTGGCATAGTGTAAGCAGGAAGTCTGGCATAGTGTAAGCAGGAAGTCTGGCATAGTGTAAGCAGGTTGTCTGGTATAGTGTAAGCAGGAAGTCTGGTATAGTGTTAGCAGGAAGTCTGGTATAGTGTAAGCAGGAAGTCTGGTATAGTGTGAGCCAGGAAGTCTGGCATAGTGTGAGCCAGGAAGTCTGGCATAGTGTTAGCAGGAAGTCTGGCATAGTGTGAGCAGGAAGTCTGGCATAGTGTAAGTTGGAAGTCTGCCATAGTGTGAGCAGGAAGTCTGCCATAGTGTGAGCAGGAAGTCTGCCATAGTGTGAGCAGGAAGTCTGGCATAGTGTAAGCAGGAAGTCTGGCATAGTGTAAGCAGGAAGTCTGGCATAGTGTAAGCAGGAAGTCTGGCATGGTGTAAGCAGGTAGTCTGGTATGGTGTAAGCAGGAAGTCTGGTATAGTGTAAGCAGGAAGTCTGGCATAGTGTAACCAGGAAGTCTGGCATAGTGTGAGCAGGAAGTCTGGTATAGTGTAAGCAGGAAGTCTGGTATAGTGTAAGCAGGAAGTCTGGCATAGTGTAACCAGGAAGTCTGGCATAGTGTGAGCAGGAAGTCTGGTATAGTGTTAGCAGGAAGTCTGGCATAGTGTGAGCAGGAAGTCTGGCATAGTGTGAGCCAGGAAGTCTGGCATAGTGTTAGCAGGAAGTCTGGCATAGTGTGAGCAGGAAGTCTGGCATAGTGTAAGTTGGAAGTCTGCCATAGTGTGAGCAGGAAGTCTGCCATAGTGTGAGCAGGAAGTCTGCCATAGTGTGAGCAGGAAGTCTGGTATAGTGTAAGCAGGAAGTCTGGCATAGTGTTAGCAGGAAGTCTGGCATAGTGTGAGCAGGAAGTCTGGCATAGTGTAAGTTGGAAGTCTGCCATAGTGTTAGCAGGAAGTCGAGCATAGTGTGAGCAGGAAGTCTGGTATAGTGTGAGCAGGAAGTCTGGTATAGTGTGAGCAGGAAGTCTGCCATAGTGTGAGCAGGAAGTCTGCCATAGTGTGAGCAGGAAGTCTGGTATAGTGTAAGCAGGAAGTCTGGCATAGTGTTAGCAGGAAGTCTGGCATAGTGTTAGCAGGAAGTCTGGCATAGTGTGAGCAGGAAGTCTGGCATAGTGTAAGTTGGAAGTCTGCCATAGTGTTAGCAGGAAGTCGAGCATAGTGTGAGCAGGAAGTCTGGTATAGTGTGAGCAGGAAGTCTGGTATAGTGTAAGCTGGAAGTCTGGCATAGTGTAAGCAGGAAGTCTGGCATAGTGTTAGCAGGAAGTCTGGTATAGTGTGAGCAGGAAGTCTGCCATAGTGTGAGCAGGAAGTCTGCCATAGTGTGAGCAGGAAGTCGTGCATAGTGTGAGCAGGAAGTCTGGCATAGTGTGTGCAGGAAGTCTGGTATAGTGTAAGCAGGAAGTCTGGCATAGTGTAAGCAGGAAGTCTGGCATGGTGTAAGCAGGTAGTCTGGTATAGTGTAAGCAGGAAGTCTGGCATAGTGTAAGCAGGAAGTCTGGCATAGTGTAACCAGGAAGTCTGGCATAGTGTGAGCAGGAAGTCTGGTATAGTGTAAGCAGGAAGTCTGGCATAGTGTAAGCAGGAAGTCTGGCATAGTGTAAGCAGGAAGTCTGGCATAGTGTAAGCAGGTTGTCTGGTATAGTGTAAGCAGGAAGTCTGGTATAGTGTTAGCAGGAAGTCTGGCATAGTGTAAGCAGGAAGTCTGGCATAGTGTAAGCAGGAAGTCTGGCATGGTGTAAGCAGGTAGTCTGGTATAGTGTAAGCAGGAAGTCTGGTATAGTGTAAGCAGGAAGTCTGGCATAGTGTAACCAGGAAGTCTGGCATAGTGTGAGCAGGAAGTCTGGCATAGTGTAAGCAGGAAGTCTGGCATAGTGTAAGCAGGAAGTCTGGCATAGTGTAAGCAGGTTGTCTGGCATAGTGTAAGCAGGTTGTCTGGTATAGTGTAAGCAGGAAGTCTGGTATAGTGTTAGCAGGAAGTCTGGTATAGTGTGAGCCAGGATGTCTGGTATAGTGTGAGCCAGGAAGTCTGGCATAGTGTTAGCAGGAAGTCTGGCATAGTGTGAGCAGGAAGTCTGGCATAGTGTAAGTTGGAAGTCTGGCATAGTGTGAGCAGGAAGTCTGCCATAGTGTGAGCAGGAAGTCTGCCATAGTGTGAGCAGGAAGTCTGGCATAGTGTAAGCAGGAAGTCTGGCATAGTGTAAGCAGGAAGTCTGGCATAGTGTAAGCAGGAAGTCTGGCATGGTGTAAGCAGGTAGTCTGGTATGGTGTAAGCAGGAAGTCTGGTATAGTGTAAGCAGGAAGTCTGGCATAGTGTAACCAGGAAGTCTGGCATAGTGTGAGCAGGAAGTCTGGTATAGTGTAAGCAGGAAGTCTGGCATAGTGTAAGCAGGAAGTCTGGCATAGTGTAAGCAGGAAGTCTGCCATAGTGTGAGCAGGAAGTCTGCCATAGTGTGAGCAGGAAGTCTGGTATAGTGTAAGCAGGAAGTCTGGCATAGTGTTAGCAGGAAGTCTGGTATAGTGTGCGCAGGATGTCTGGCATAGTGTAAGCAGGAAGTCGTGCATAGTGTGAGCAGGATGTCTGGCATAGTGTAAGCAGGAAGTCTGGCATAGTGTGAGCAGGAAGTCGTGCATAGTGTAAGCAGGTAGTCTGGTATAGTGTAAGCAGGAAGTCTGGCATAGTGTGAGCAGGAAGTCGTGCATAGTGTGAGCAGGAAGTCTGGTATAGTGTTAGCAGGAAGTCTGGTATAGTGTTAGCAGGAAGTCTGGTATAGTGTGCGCAGGATGTCTGGCATAGTGTAAGCAGGAAGTCTGGTATAGTGTAAGCAGGATGTCTGGCATAGTGTAAGCAGGAAGTCGTGCATAGTGTGAGCAGGATGTCTGGCATAGTGTAAGCAGGAAGTCTGGCATAGTGTGAGCAGGAAGTCGTGCATAGTGTAAGCAGGTAGTCTGGTATAGTGTAAGCAGGAAGTCTGGCATAGTGTAAGCAGGAAGTCTGGCATAGTGTAAGCAGGAAGTCTGGCACAGTGTAAGCAGGAAGTCTGGTATAGTGTTAGCAGGAAGTCTGGCATAGTGTGAGCAGGAAGTCTGGCATAGTGTGAGCCAGGAAGTCTGGCATAGTGTTAGCAGGAAGTCTGGCATAGTGTGAGCAGGAAGTCTGGCATAGTGTAAGTTGGAAGTCTGCCATAGTGTGAGCAGGAAGTCTGCCATAGTGTGAGCAGGAAGTCTGCCATAGTGTGAGCAGGAAGTCTGGTATAGTGTAAGCAGGAAGTCTGGCATAGTGTTAGCAGGAAGTCTGGCATAGTGTGAGCAGGAAGTCTGGCATAGTGTAAGTTGGAAGTCTGCCATAGTGTTAGCAGGAAGTCGAGCATAGTGTGAGCAGGAAGTCTGGTTTAGTGTGAGCAGGAAGTCTGGTATAGTGTAAGCTGGAAGTCTGGCATAGTGTAAGCAGGAAGTCTGGCATAGTGTTAGCAGGAAGTCTGGTATAGTGTGAGCAGGAAGTCGTGCATAGTGTGAGCAGGAAGTCTGCCATAGTGTGAGCAGGAAGTCGTGCATAGTGTGAGCAGGAAGTCTGGCATAGTGTGTGCAGGAAGTCTTGTATAGTGTAAGCAGGAAGTCTGGCATAGTGTAAGCAGGAAGTCTGGCATAGTGTAAGCAGGAAGTCTGGCATAGTGTAACCAGGAAGTCTGGCATAGTGTGAGCAGGAAGTCTGGCATAGTGTAAGCAGGAAGTCTGGCATAGTGTAAGCAGGAAGTCTGGCATAGTGTAAGCAGGTTGTCTGGCATAGTGTAAGCAGGTTGTCTGGTATAGTGTAAGCAGGAAGTCTGGTATAGTGTTAGCAGGAAGTCTGGTATAGTGTGAGCCAGGATGTCTGGTATAGTGTGAGCCAGGAAGTCTGGCATAGTGTTAGCAGGAAGTCTGGCATAGTGTGAGCAGGAAGTCTGGCATAGTGTAAGTTGGAAGTCTGGCATAGTGTGAGCAGGAAGTCTGCCATAGTGTGAGCAGGAAGTCTGCCATAGTGTGAGCAGGAAGTCTGGCATAGTGTAAGCAGGAAGTCTGGCATAGTGTAAGCAGGAAGTCTGGCATAGTGTAAGCAGGAAGTCTGGCATGGTGTAAGCAGGTAGTCTGGTATGGTGTAAGCAGGAAGTCTGGTATAGTGTAAGCAGGAAGTCTGGCATAGTGTAACCAGGAAGTCTGGCATAGTGTGAGCAGGAAGTCTGGTATAGTGTAAGCAGGAAGTCTGGCATAGTGTAAGCAGGAAGTCTGGCATAGTGTAAGCAGGAAGTCTGCCATAGTGTGAGCAGGAAGTCTGCCATAGTGTGAGCAGGAAGTCTGGTATAGTGTAAGCAGGAAGTCTGGCATAGTGTTAGCAGGAAGTCTGGTATAGTGTGCGCAGGATGTCTGGCATAGTGTAAGCAGGAAGTCGTGCATAGTGTGAGCAGGATGTCTGGCATAGTGTAAGCAGGAAGTCTGGCATAGTGTGAGCAGGAAGTCGTGCATAGTGTAAGCAGGTAGTCTGGTATAGTGTAAGCAGGAAGTCTGGCATAGTGTGAGCAGGAAGTCGTGCATAGTGTGAGCAGGAAGTCTGGTATAGTGTTAGCAGGAAGTCTGGTATAGTGTTAGCAGGAAGTCTGGTATAGTGTGCGCAGGATGTCTGGCATAGTGTAAGCAGGAAGTCTGGTATAGTGTAAGCAGGATGTCTGGCATAGTGTAAGCAGGAAGTCGTGCATAGTGTGAGCAGGATGTCTGGCATAGTGTAAGCAGGAAGTCTGGCATAGTGTGAGCAGGAAGTCGTGCATAGTGTAAGCAGGTAGTCTGGTATAGTGTAAGCAGGAAGTCTGGCATAGTGTAAGCAGGAAGTCTGGCATAGTGTAAGCAGGAAGTCTGGCACAGTGTAAGCAGGAAGTCTGGTATAGTGTTAGCAGGAAGTCTGGCATAGTGTGAGCAGGAAGTCTGGCATAGTGTGAGCCAGGAAGTCTGGCATAGTGTTAGCAGGAAGTCTGGCATAGTGTGAGCAGGAAGTCTGGCATAGTGTAAGTTGGAAGTCTGCCATAGTGTGAGCAGGAAGTCTGCCATAGTGTGAGCAGGAAGTCTGCCATAGTGTGAGCAGGAAGTCTGGTATAGTGTAAGCAGGAAGTCTGGCATAGTGTTAGCAGGAAGTCTGGCATAGTGTGAGCAGGAAGTCTGGCATAGTGTAAGTTGGAAGTCTGCCATAGTGTTAGCAGGAAGTCGAGCATAGTGTGAGCAGGAAGTCTGGTTTAGTGTGAGCAGGAAGTCTGGTATAGTGTAAGCTGGAAGTCTGGCATAGTGTAAGCAGGAAGTCTGGCATAGTGTTAGCAGGAAGTCTGGTATAGTGTGAGCAGGAAGTCGTGCATAGTGTGAGCAGGAAGTCTGCCATAGTGTGAGCAGGAAGTCGTGCATAGTGTGAGCAGGAAGTCTGGCATAGTGTGTGCAGGAAGTCTTGTATAGTGTAAGCAGGAAGTCTGGCATAGTGTAAGCAGGAAGTCTGGCATAGTGTAAGCAGGAAGTCTGGCATGGTGTAAGCAGGTAGTCTGGTATAGTGTAAGCAGGAAGTCTGGTATAGTGTAAGCAGGAAGTCTGGCATAGTGTAACCAGGAAGTCTGGCATAGTGTGAGCAGGAAGTCTGGTATAGTGTGAGCAGGAAGTCTGGCATAGTGTAAGCAGGAAGTCTGGCATAGTGTAAGCAGGAAGTCTGGCATAGTGTAAGCAGGAAGTCTGGTATAGTGTTAGCAGGAAGTCTGGCATAGTGTAAGCAGGAAGTCTGGCATAGTGTAAGCAGGAAGTCTGGCATGGTGTAAGCAGGTAGTCTGGTATAGTGTAAGCAGGAAGTCTGGTATAGTGTAAGCAGGAAGTCTGGCATAGTGTAACCAGGAAGTCTGGCATAGTGTGAGCAGGAAGTCTGGTATAGTGTAAGCAGGAAGTCTGGCATAGTGTAAGCAGGAAGTCTGGCATAGTGTAAGCAGGTTGTCTGGTATAGTGTAAGCAGGAAGTCTGGTATAGTGTTAGCAGGAAGTCTGGTATAGTGTAAGCAGGATGTCTGGTATAGTGTGAGCCAGGAAGTCTGGCATAGTGTGAGCCAGGAAGTCTGGCATAGTGTTAGCAGGAAGTCTGGCATAGTGTGAGCAGGAAGTCTGGCATAGTGTGAGCAGGAAGTCTGGCATAGTGTAAGTTGGAAGTCTGCCATAGTGTGAGCAGGAAGTCTGCCATAGTGTGAGCAGGAAGTCTGCCATAGTGTGAGCAGGAAGTCTGGCATAGTGTAAGCAGGAAGTCTGGCATAGTGTAAGCAGGAAGTCTGGCATAGTGTGAGCAGGAAGTCTGGCATAGTGTGAGCCAGGAAGTCTGGCATAGTGTTAGCAGGAAGTCTGGCATAGTGTGAGCAGGAAGTCTGGCATAGTGTAAGTTGGAAGTCTGCCATAGTGTGAGCAGGAAGTCTGCCATAGTGTGAGCAGGAAGTCTGCCATAGTGTGAGCAGGAAGTCTGGTATAGTGTAAGCAGGAAGTCTGGCATAGTGTTAGCAGGAAGTCTGGCATAGTGTGAGCAGGAAGTCTGGCATAGTGTAAGTTGGAAGTCTGCCATAGTGTTAGCAGGAAGTCGAGCATAGTGTGAGCAGGAAGTCTGGTATAGTGTGAGCAGGAAGTCTGGTATAGTGTAAGCTGGAAGTCTGGCATAGTGTAAGCAGGAAGTCTGGCATAGTGTTAGCAGGAAGTCGTGCATAGTGTGAGCAGGAAGTCGTGCATAGTGTGAGCAGGAAGTCTGCCATAGTGTGAGCAGGAAGTCGTGCATAGTGTGAGCAGGAAGTCTGGCATAGTGTGTGCAGGAAGTCTGGTATAGTGTAAGCAGGAAGTCTGGCATAGTGTAAGCAGGAAGTCTGGCATAGTGTAAGCAGGAAGTCTGGCATGGTGTAAGCAGGTAGTCTGGTATAGTGTAAGCAGGAAGTCTGGCATAGTGTAAGCAGGAAGTCTGGCATAGTGTAACCAGGAAGTCTGGCATAGTGTGAGCAGGAAGTCTGGTATAGTGTAAGCAGGAAGTCTGGCATAGTGTAAGCAGGAAGTCTGGCATAGTGTAAGCAGGAAGTCTGGCATAGTGTAAGCAGGTTGTCTGGTATAGTGTAAGCAGGAAGTCTGGTATAGTGTTAGCAGGAAGTCTGGCATAGTGTAAGCAGGTTGTCTGGTATAGTGTAAGCAGGAAGTCTGGTATAGTGTTAGCAGGAAGTCTGGTATAGTGTGAGCCAGGATGTCTGGTATAGTGTGAGCCAGGAAGTCTGGCATAGTGTTAGCAGGAAGTCTGGCATAGTGTGAGCAGGAAGTCTGGCATAGTGTAAGCTGGAAGTCTGGCATAGTGTGAGCAGGAAGTCTGCCATAGTGTGAGCAGGAAGTCTGGCATAGTGTAAGCAGGAAGTCTGGCATAGTGTAAGCAGGAAGTCTGGCATGGTGTAAGCAGGTAGTCTGGTATAGTGTAAGCAGGAAGTCTGGTATAGTGTAAGCAGGAAGTCTGGCATAGTGTAACCAGGAAGTCTGGCATAGTGTGAGCAGGAAGTCTGGTATAGTGTAAGCAGGAAGTCTGGCATAGTGTAAGCAGGAAGTCTGGCATAGTGTAAGCAGGAAGTCTGGCATAGTGTAAGCAGGTTGTCTGGTATAGTGTAAGCAGGAAGTCTGGTATAGTGTTAGCAGGAAGTCTGGTATAGTGTAAGCAGGATGTCTGGTATAGTGTGAGCCAGGAAGTCTGGCATAGTGTGAGCCAGGAAGTCTGGCATAGTGTTAGCAGGAAGTCTGGCATAGTGTGAGCAGGAAGTCTGGCATAGTGTAAGTTGGAAGTCTGCCATAGTGTAAGCAGGAAGTCTGCCATAGTGTGAGCAGGAAGTCTGCCATAGTGTGAGCAGGAAGTCTGGTATAGTGTAAGCAGGAAGTCTGGCATAGTGTTAGCAGGAAGTCTGGCATAGTGTGAGCAGGAAGTCTGGCATAGTGTAAGTTGGAAGTCTGCCATAGTGTTAGCAGGAAGTCGTGCATAGTGTGAGCAGGAAGTCTGGTATAGTGTGAGCAGGAAGTCTGGTATAGTGTAAGCTGGAAGTCTGGCATAGTGTAAGCAGGAAGTCTGGCATAGTGTTAGCAGGAAGTCTGGTATAGTGTGAGCAGGAAGTCGTGCATAGTGTGAGCAGGAAGTCTGCCATAGTGTGAGCAGGAAGTCTGCCATAGTGTGAGCAGGAAGTCGTGCATAGTGTGAGCAGGAAGTCTGGCATAGTGTGTGCAGGAAGTCTGGCATAGTGTTAGCAGGAAGTCTGGCATAGTGTAAGCAGGAAGTCTGGCATAGTGTAAGCAGGAAGTCTGGCATAGTGTGAGCCAGGAAGTCTGGTATAGTGTAAGCAGGATGTCTGGCATAGTGTTAGCAGGAAGTCATGCATAGTGTGAGCAGGAAGTCGTGCATAGTGTGAGCAGGAAGTCTGGTATAGTGTAAGTTGGAAGTCTGCCATAGTGTGAGCAGGAAGTCTGCCATAGTGTGAGCAGGAAGTCTGCCATAGTGTGAGCAGGAAGTCTGGCATAGTGTAAGCAGGAAGTCTGGCATAGTGTAAGCAGGAAGTCTGGCATAGTGTGAGCAGGAAGTCTGGCATAGTGTGAGCCAGGAAGTCTGGCATAGTGTTAGCAGGAAGTCTGGCATAGTGTGAGCAGGAAGTCTGGCATAGTGTAAGTTGGAAGTCTGCCATAGTGTGAGCAGGAAGTCTGCCATAGTGTGAGCAGGAAGTCTGCCATAGTGTGAGCAGGAAGTCTGGTATAGTGTAAGCAGGAAGTCTGGCATAGTGTTAGCAGGAAGTCTGGCATAGTGTGAGCAGGAAGTCTGGCATAGTGTAAGTTGGAAGTCTGCCATAGTGTTAGCAGGAAGTCGAGCATAGTGTGAGCAGGAAGTCTGGTATAGTGTGAGCAGGAAGTCTGGTATAGTGTAAGCTGGAAGTCTGGCATAGTGTAAGCAGGAAGTCTGGCATAGTGTTAGCAGGAAGTCGTGCATAGTGTGAGCAGGAAGTCGTGCATAGTGTGAGCAGGAAGTCTGCCATAGTGTGAGCAGGAAGTCGTGCATAGTGTGAGCAGGAAGTCTGGCATAGTGTGTGCAGGAAGTCTGGTATAGTGTAAGCAGGAAGTCTGGCATAGTGTAAGCAGGAAGTCTGGCATAGTGTAAGCAGGAAGTCTGGCATGGTGTAAGCAGGTAGTCTGGTATAGTGTAAGCAGGAAGTCTGGCATAGTGTAAGCAGGAAGTCTGGCATAGTGTAACCAGGAAGTCTGGCATAGTGTGAGCAGGAAGTCTGGTATAGTGTAAGCAGGAAGTCTGGCATAGTGTAAGCAGGAAGTCTGGCATAGTGTAAGCAGGAAGTCTGGCATAGTGTAAGCAGGTTGTCTGGTATAGTGTAAGCAGGAAGTCTGGTATAGTGTTAGCAGGAAGTCTGGCATAGTGTAAGCAGGTTGTCTGGTATAGTGTAAGCAGGAAGTCTGGTATAGTGTTAGCAGGAAGTCTGGTATAGTGTGAGCCAGGATGTCTGGTATAGTGTGAGCCAGGAAGTCTGGCATAGTGTTAGCAGGAAGTCTGGCATAGTGTGAGCAGGAAGTCTGGCATAGTGTAAGCTGGAAGTCTGGCATAGTGTGAGCAGGAAGTCTGCCATAGTGTGAGCAGGAAGTCTGGCATAGTGTAAGCAGGAAGTCTGGCATAGTGTAAGCAGGAAGTCTGGCATGGTGTAAGCAGGTAGTCTGGTATAGTGTAAGCAGGAAGTCTGGTATAGTGTAAGCAGGAAGTCTGGCATAGTGTAACCAGGAAGTCTGGCATAGTGTGAGCAGGAAGTCTGGTATAGTGTAAGCAGGAAGTCTGGCATAGTGTAAGCAGGAAGTCTGGCATAGTGTAAGCAGGAAGTCTGGCATAGTGTAAGCAGGTTGTCTGGTATAGTGTAAGCAGGAAGTCTGGTATAGTGTTAGCAGGAAGTCTGGTATAGTGTAAGCAGGATGTCTGGTATAGTGTGAGCCAGGAAGTCTGGCATAGTGTGAGCCAGGAAGTCTGGCATAGTGTTAGCAGGAAGTCTGGCATAGTGTGAGCAGGAAGTCTGGCATAGTGTAAGTTGGAAGTCTGCCATAGTGTAAGCAGGAAGTCTGCCATAGTGTGAGCAGGAAGTCTGCCATAGTGTGAGCAGGAAGTCTGGTATAGTGTAAGCAGGAAGTCTGGCATAGTGTTAGCAGGAAGTCTGGCATAGTGTGAGCAGGAAGTCTGGCATAGTGTAAGTTGGAAGTCTGCCATAGTGTTAGCAGGAAGTCGTGCATAGTGTGAGCAGGAAGTCTGGTATAGTGTGAGCAGGAAGTCTGGTATAGTGTAAGCTGGAAGTCTGGCATAGTGTAAGCAGGAAGTCTGGCATAGTGTTAGCAGGAAGTCTGGTATAGTGTGAGCAGGAAGTCGTGCATAGTGTGAGCAGGAAGTCTGCCATAGTGTGAGCAGGAAGTCTGCCATAGTGTGAGCAGGAAGTCGTGCATAGTGTGAGCAGGAAGTCTGGCATAGTGTGTGCAGGAAGTCTGGCATAGTGTTAGCAGGAAGTCTGGCATAGTGTAAGCAGGAAGTCTGGCATAGTGTAAGCAGGAAGTCTGGCATAGTGTGAGCCAGGAAGTCTGGTATAGTGTAAGCAGGATGTCTGGCATAGTGTTAGCAGGAAGTCATGCATAGTGTGAGCAGGAAGTCGTGCATAGTGTGAGCAGGAAGTCTGGTATAGTGTTAGCAGGAAGTCTGGTATAGTGTTAGCAGGAAGTCTGGTATAGTGTGCGCAGGATGTCTGGCATAGTGTGAGCAGGAAGTCTGGTATAGTGTAAGCAGGATGTCTGGCATAGTGTAAGCAGGAAGTCGTGCATAGTGTGAGCAGGATGTCTGGCATAGTGTAAGCAGGAAGTCTGGCATAGTTTAAGCAGGTAGTCGTGCATAGTGTAAGCAGGTAGTCTGGTATAGTGTAAGCAGGAAGTCTGGCATAGTGTAAGCAGGAAGTCTGGCATAGTGTAAGCAGGAAGTCTGGCACAGTGTAAGCAGGAAGTCTGGCATAGTGTAAGCAGGAAGTCTGGCATAGTGTAAGCAGGATCTGGTATAGTGTAAGCAGGAAGTCTGGCATAGTGTAAGCAGGAAGTCTGGCATAGTGTAAGCAGGAAGTCTGGCATAGTGTAAGCAGGAAGTCTGGTATAGTGTAAGCAGGAAGTCTGGTATAGTGTAAGCAGGAAGTCTGGTATAGTGTAAGCAGGAAGTCTGGCATAGTGTTAGCAGGAAGTCTGGCATAGTGTAAGCAGGAAGTCTGGCATAGTGTTAGCAGGAAGTCTGGCATAGTGTTAGCAGGAAGTCTGGCATAGTGTAAGCAGGAAGTCTGGTATAGTGTAAGCAGGAAGTCGTGCATAGTGTGAGCAGGAAGTCGTGCATAGTGTGAGCAATAGTGTGAGCAGGAAGTCGTGCATAGTGTAAGCAGGTAGTCTGGCATAGTGTAAGCAGGAAGTCTGGCATAGTGTTAGCAGGAAGTCTGGTATAGTGTAAGCAGGTAGTCTGGCATAGTGTTAGCAGGAAGTCTGGCATAGTGTTAGCAGGAAGTCTGGCATAGTGTGAGCAGGAAGTCTGGTATAGTGTGAGCAGGAAGTCTGGGATAGTGTTAGCAGGAAGTCGTGCATAGTGTTAGCAGGAAGTCTGGCATAGTGTTAGCAGGAAGTCTGGTATAGTGTTAGCAGGAAGTCTGGCATAGTGTTAGCAGGAAGTCTGGCATAGTGTTAGCAGGAAGTCTGGCATAGTGTGAGCAGGAAGTCTGGGATAGTGTGAGCAGGAAGTCGTGCATAGTGTTAGCAGGAAGTCGTGCATAGTGTTAGCAGGAAGTCTGGTATAGTGTAAGCAGGAAGTCTGGTATAGTATTAGCAGGAAGTCTGGTATAGTGTTAGCAGGAAGTCTGGTATAGTGTAAGCAGGAAGTCTGGCATAGTGTGAGCAGGAAGTCTGGCATAGTGTGAGCAGGAAGTCTGGTATAGTGTTAGCAGGAAGTCTGGCATAGTGTGAGCAGGAAGTCTGGCATAGTGTGAGCCAGGAAGTCTGGCATAGTGTTAGCAGGAAGTCTGGCATAGTGTGAGCAGGAAGTCTGGCATAGTGTAAGTTGGAAGTCTGCCATAGTGTGAGCAGGAAGTCTGCCATAGTGTGAGCAGGAAGTCTGCCATAGTGTGAGCAGGAAGTCTGGTATAGTGTAAGCAGGAAGTCTGGCATAGTGTTAGCAGGAAGTCTGGCATAGTGTGAGCAGGAAGTCTGGCATAGTGTAAGTTGGAAGTCTGCCATAGTGTTAGCAGGAAGTCGAGCATAGTGTGAGCAGGAAGTCTGGTATAGTGTGAGCAGGAAGTCTGGTATAGTGTAAGCTGGAAGTCTGGCATAGTGTAAGCAGGAAGTCTGGCATAGTGTTAGCAGGAAGTCTGGTATAGTGTGAGCAGGAAGTCGTGCATAGTGTGAGCAGGAAGTCTGGCATAGTGTGTGCAGGAAGTCTGGTATAGTGTAAGCAGGAAGTCTGGCATAGTGTAAGCAGGAAGTCTGGCATGGTGTAAGCAGGTAGTCTGGTATAGTGTAAGCAGGAAGTCTGGCATAGTGTAAGCAGGAAGTCTGGCATAGTGTAACCAGGAAGTCTGGCATAGTGTGAGCAGGAAGTCTGGTATAGTGTAAGCAGGAAGTCTGGCATAGTGTAAGCAGGAAGTCTGGCATAGTGTAAGCAGGAAGTCTGGCATAGTGTAAGCAGGTTGTCTGGTATAGTGTAAGCAGGAAGTCTGGTATAGTGTTAGCAGGAAGTCTGGCATAGTGTAAGCAGGAAGTCTGGCATAGTGTAAGCAGGAAGTCTGGCATGGTGTAAGCAGGTAGTCTGGTATAGTGTAAGCAGGAAGTCTGGTATAGTGTAAGCAGGAAGTCTGGCATAGTGTAACCAGGAAGTCTGGCATAGTGTGAGCAGGAAGTCTGGCATAGTGTAAGCAGGAAGTCTGGCATAGTGTAAGCAGGAAGTCTGGCATAGTGTAAGCAGGTTATCTGGCATAGTGTAAGCAGGTTGTCTGGTATAGTGTAAGCAGGAAGTCTGGTATAGTGTTAGCAGGAAGTCTGGTATAGTGTGAGCCAGGATGTCTGGTATAGTGTGAGCCAGGAAGTCTGGCATAGTGTTAGCAGGAAGTCTGGCATAGTGTGAGCAGGAAGTCTGGCATAGTGTAACCAGGAAGTCTGGCATAGTGTGAGCAGGAAGTCTGGTATAGTGTAAGCAGGAAGTCTGGCATAGTGTAAGCAGGAAGTCTGGCATAGTGTAAGCAGGAAGTCTGCCATAGTGTGAGCAGGAAGTCTGGTATAGTGTAAGCAGGAAGTCTGGCATAGTGTTAGCAGGAAGTCTGGTATAGTGTGCGCAGGATGTCTGGCATAGTGTAAGCAGGAAGTCGTGCATAGTGTGAGCAGGAAGTCTGGCATAGTGTAAGTTGGAAGTCTGCCATAGTGTGAGCAGGAAGTCTGGCATAGTGTTAGCAGGAAGTCTGGCATAGTGTGAGCAGGAAGTCTGGCATAGTGTAAGTTGGAAGTCTGCCATAGTGTGAGCAGGAAGTCTGCCATAGTGTGAGCAGGAAGTCTGCCATAGTGTGAGCAGGAAGTCTGGTATAGTGTAAGCAGGAAGTCTGGCATAGTGTTAGCAGGAAGTCTGGCATAGTGTGAGCAGGAAGTCTGGCATAGTGTAAGTTGGAAGTCTGCCATAGTGTTAGCAGGAAGTCGAGCATAGTGTGAGCAGGAAGTCTGGTATAGTGTGAGCAGGAAGTCTGGTATAGTGTAAGCTGGAAGTCTGGCATAGTGTAAGCAGGAAGTCTGGCATAGTGTTAGCAGGAAGTCTGGTATAGTGTGAGCAGGAAGTCTGCCATAGTGTGAGCAGGAAGTCTGCCATAGTGTGAGCAGGAAGTCGTGCATAGTGTGAGCAGGAAGTCTGGCATAGTGTGTGCAGGAAGTCTGGTATAGTGTAAGCAGGAAGTCTGGCATAGTGTAAGCAGGAAGTCTGGCATGGTGTAAGCAGGTAGTCTGGTATAGTGTAAGCAGGAAGTCTGGCATAGTGTAAGCAGGAAGTCTGGCATAGTGTAACCAGGAAGTCTGGCATAGTGTGAGCAGGAAGTCTGGTATAGTGTAAGCAGGAAGTCTGGCATAGTGTAAGCAGGAAGTCTGGCATAGTGTAAGCAGGAAGTCTGGCATGGTGTAAGCAGGTAGTCTGGTATAGTGTAAGCAGGAAGTCTGGTATAGTGTAAGCAGGAAGTCTGGTATAGTGTTAGCAGGAAGTCTGGCATAGTGTAAGCAGGAAGTCTGGCATAGTGTAAGCAGGAAGTCTGGCATGGTGTAAGCAGGTAGTCTGGTATAGTGTAAGCAGGAAGTCTGGTATAGTGTAAGCAGGAAGTCTGGCATAGTGTAACCAGGAAGTCTGGCATAGTGTGAGCA
The DNA here is from genome assembly GCF_040937935.1 of Hyperolius riggenbachi. Taxonomy (NCBI): domain Eukaryota; kingdom Metazoa; phylum Chordata; class Amphibia; order Anura; family Hyperoliidae; genus Hyperolius; species Hyperolius riggenbachi. The sequence goes on from NC_090652.1 coordinate 321,059,723, forward strand.
GGAAGTCTGGCATAGTGTAAGCAGGAAGTCTGGCATAGTGTAAGCAGGAAGTCTGGCATAGTGTAAGCAGGTTATCTGGCATAGTGTAAGCAGGTTGTCTGGTATAGTGTAAGCAGGAAGTCTGGTATAGTGTTAGCAGGAAGTCTGGTATAGTGTGAGCCAGGATGTCTGGTATAGTGTGAGCCAGGAAGTCTGGCATAGTGTTAGCAGGAAGTCTGGCATAGTGTGAGCAGGAAGTCTGGCATAGTGTAACCAGGAAGTCTGGCATAGTGTGAGCAGGAAGTCTGGTATAGTGTAAGCAGGAAGTCTGGCATAGTGTAAGCAGGAAGTCTGGCATAGTGTAAGCAGGAAGTCTGCCATAGTGTGAGCAGGAAGTCTGGTATAGTGTAAGCAGGAAGTCTGGCATAGTGTTAGCAGGAAGTCTGGTATAGTGTGCGCAGGATGTCTGGCATAGTGTAAGCAGGAAGTCGTGCATAGTGTGAGCAGGATGTCTGGCATAGTGTAAGCAGGAAGTCTGGCATAGTGTGAGCAGGAAGTCGTGGATAGTGTAAGCAGGTAGTCTGGTATAGTGTAAGCAGGAAGTCTGGCATAGTGTGAGCAGGAAGTCGTGCATAGTGTGAGCAGGAAGTCTGGTATAGTGTTAGCAGGAAGTCTGGTATAGTGTTAGCAGGAAGTCTGGTATAGTGTGCGCAGGATGTCTGGCATAGTGTAAGCAGGAAGTCTGGTATAGTGTAAGCAGGATGTCTGGCATAGTGTAAGCAGGAAGTCGTGCATAGTGTGAGCAGGATGTCTGGCATAGTGTAAGCAGGAAGTCTGGCATAGTGTGAGCAGGAAGTCGTGCATAGTGTAAGCAGGTAGTCTGGTATAGTGTAAGCAGGAAGTCTGGCATAGTGTAAGCAGGAAGTCTGGCATAGTGTAAGCAGGAAGTCTGGCACAGTGTAAGCAGGAAGTCTGGTATAGTGTTAGCAGGAAGTCTGGCATAGTGTGAGCAGGAAGTCTGGCATAGTGTGAGCCAGGAAGTCTGGCATAGTGTTAGCAGGAAGTCTGGCATAGTGTGAGCAGGAAGTCTGGCATAGTGTAAGTTGGAAGTCTGCCATAGTGTGAGCAGGAAGTCTGCCATAGTGTGAGCAGGAAGTCTGCCATAGTGTGAGCAGGAAGTCTGGTATAGTGTAAGCAGGAAGTCTGGCATAGTGTTAGCAGGAAGTCTGGCATAGTGTGAGCAGGAAGTCTGGCATAGTGTAAGTTGGAAGTCTGCCATAGTGTTAGCAGGAAGTCGAGCATAGTGTGAGCAGGAAGTCTGGTTTAGTGTGAGCAGGAAGTCTGGTATAGTGTAAGCTGGAAGTCTGGCATAGTGTAAGCAGGAAGTCTGGCATAGTGTTAGCAGGAAGTCTGGTATAGTGTGAGCAGGAAGTCGTGCATAGTGTGAGCAGGAAGTCTGCCATAGTGTGAGCAGGAAGTCGTGCATAGTGTGAGCAGGAAGTCTGGCATAGTGTGTGCAGGAAGTCTTGTATAGTGTAAGCAGGAAGTCTGGCATAGTGTAAGCAGGAAGTCTGACATAGTGTAAGCAGGAAGTCTGGCATGGTGTAAGCAGGTAGTCTGGTATAGTGTAAGCAGGAAGTCTGGTATAGTGTAAGCAGGAAGTCTGGCATAGTGTAACCAGGAAGTCTGGCATAGTGTGAGCAGGAAGTCTGGTATAGTGTGAGCAGGAAGTCTGGCATAGTGTAAGCAGGAAGTCTGGCATAGTGTAAGCAGGAAGTCTGGCATAGTGTAAGCAGGTTGTCTGGTATAGTGTAAGCAGGAAGTCTGGTATAGTGTTAGCAGGAAGTCTGGCATAGTGTAAGCAGGAAGTCTGGCATAGTGTAAGCAGGAAGTCTGGCATGGTGTAAGCAGGTAGTCTGGTATAGTGTAAGCAGGAAGTCTGGTATAGTGTAAGCAGGAAGTCTGGCATAGTGTAACCAGGAAGTCTGGCATAGTGTGAGCAGGAAGTCTGCCATAGTGTGAGCAGGAAGTCGTGCATAGTGTGAGCAGGAAGTCTGGCATAGTGTGTGCAGGAAGTCTGGTATAGTGTAAGCAGGAAGTCTGGCATAGTGTAAGCAGGAAGTCTGGCATGGTGTAAGCAGGTAGTCTGGTATAGTGTAAGCAGGAAGTCTGGCATAGTGTAAGCAGGAAGTCTGGCATAGTGTAACCAGAAAGTCTGGCATAGTGTGAGCAGGAAGTCTGGTATAGTGTAAGCAGGAAGTCTGGCATAGTGTAAGCAGGAAGTCTGGCATAGTGTAAGCAGGAAGTCTGGCATAGTGTAAGCAGGTTGTCTGGTATAGTGTAAGCAGGAAGTCTGGTATAGTGTTAGCAGGAAGTCTGGCATAGTGTAAGCAGGAAGTCTGGCATAGTGTAAGCAGGAAGTCTGGCATGGTGTAAGCAGGTAGTCTGGTATAGTGTAAGCAGGAAGTCTGGTATAGTGTAAGCAGGAAGTCTGGCATAGTGTAACCAGGAAGTCTGGCATAGTGTGAGCAGGAAGTCTGGCATAGTGTAAGCAGGAAGTCTGGCATAGTGTAAGCAGGAAGTCTGGCATAGTGTAAGCAGGTTATCTGGCATAGTGTAAGCAGGTTGTCTGGTATAGTGTAAGCAGGAAGTCTGGTATAGTGTTAGCAGGAAGTCTGGTATAGTGTGAGCCAGGATGTCTGGTATAGTGTGAGCCAGGAAGTCTGGCATAGTGTTAGCAGGAAGTCTGGCATAGTGTGAGCAGGAAGTCTGGCATAGTGTAACCAGGAAGTCTGGCATAGTGTGAGCAGGAAGTCTGGTATAGTGTAAGCAGGAAGTCTGGCATAGTGTAAGCAGGAAGTCTGGCATAGTGTAAGCAGGAAGTCTGCCATAGTGTGAGCAGGAAGTCTGGTATAGTGTAAGCAGGAAGTCTGGCATAGTGTTAGCAGGAAGTCTGGTATAGTGTGCGCAGGATGTCTGGCATAGTGTAAGCAGGAAGTCGTGCATAGTGTGAGCAGGATGTCTGGCATAGTGTAAGCAGGAAGTCTGGCATAGTGTGAGCAGGAAGTCGTGGATAGTGTAAGCAGGTAGTCTGGTATAGTGTAAGCAGGAAGTCTGGCATAGTGTGAGCAGGAAGTCGTGCATAGTGTGAGCAGGAAGTCTGGTATAGTGTTAGCAGGAAGTCTGGTATAGTGTTAGCAGGAAGTCTGGTATAGTGTGCGCAGGATGTCTGGCATAGTGTAAGCAGGAAGTCTGGTATAGTGTAAGCAGGATGTCTGGCATAGTGTAAGCAGGAAGTCGTGCATAGTGTGAGCAGGATGTCTGGCATAGTGTAAGCAGGAAGTCTGGCATAGTGTGAGCAGGAAGTCGTGCATAGTGTAAGCAGGTAGTCTGGTATAGTGTAAGCAGGAAGTCTGGCATAGTGTAAGCAGGAAGTCTGGCATAGTGTAAGCAGGAAGTCTGGCACAGTGTAAGCAGGAAGTCTGGTATAGTGTTAGCAGGAAGTCTGGCATAGTGTGAGCAGGAAGTCTGGCATAGTGTGAGCCAGGAAGTCTGGCATAGTGTTAGCAGGAAGTCTGGCATAGTGTGAGCAGGAAGTCTGGCATAGTGTAAGTTGGAAGTCTGCCATAGTGTGAGCAGGAAGTCTGCCATAGTGTGAGCAGGAAGTCTGCCATAGTGTGAGCAGGAAGTCTGGTATAGTGTAAGCAGGAAGTCTGGCATAGTGTTAGCAGGAAGTCTGGCATAGTGTGAGCAGGAAGTCTGGCATAGTGTAAGTTGGAAGTCTGCCATAGTGTTAGCAGGAAGTCGAGCATAGTGTGAGCAGGAAGTCTGGTTTAGTGTGAGCAGGAAGTCTGGTATAGTGTAAGCTGGAAGTCTGGCATAGTGTAAGCAGGAAGTCTGGCATAGTGTTAGCAGGAAGTCTGGTATAGTGTGAGCAGGAAGTCGTGCATAGTGTGAGCAGGAAGTCTGCCATAGTGTGAGCAGGAAGTCGTGCATAGTGTGAGCAGGAAGTCTGGCATAGTGTGTGCAGGAAGTCTTGTATAGTGTAAGCAGGAAGTCTGGCATAGTGTAAGCAGGAAGTCTGACATAGTGTAAGCAGGAAGTCTGGCATGGTGTAAGCAGGTAGTCTGGTATAGTGTAAGCAGGAAGTCTGGTATAGTGTAAGCAGGAAGTCTGGCATAGTGTAACCAGGAAGTCTGGCATAGTGTGAGCAGGAAGTCTGGTATAGTGTGAGCAGGAAGTCTGGCATAGTGTAAGCAGGAAGTCTGGCATAGTGTAAGCAGGAAGTCTGGCATAGTGTAAGCAGGTTGTCTGGTATAGTGTAAGCAGGAAGTCTGGTATAGTGTTAGCAGGAAGTCTGGCATAGTGTAAGCAGGAAGTCTGGCATAGTGTAAGCAGGAAGTCTGGCATGGTGTAAGCAGGTAGTCTGGTATAGTGTAAGCAGGAAGTCTGGTATAGTGTAAGCAGGAAGTCTGGCATAGTGTAACCAGGAAGTCTGGCATAGTGTGAGCAGGAAGTCTGGTATAGTGTAAGCAGGAAGTCTGGCATAGTGTAAGCAGGAAGTCTGGCATAGTGTAAGCAGGTTGTCTGGTATAGTGTAAGCAGGAAGTCTGGTATAGTGTTAGCAGGAAGTCTGGTATAGTGTAAGCAGGATGTCTGGTATAGTGTGAGCCAGGAAGTCTGGCATAGTGTGAGCCAGGAAGTCTGGCATAGTGTTAGCAGGAAGTCTGGCATAGTGTGAGCAGGAAGTCTGGCATAGTGTAAGTTGGAAGTCTGCCATAGTGTGAGCAGGAAGTCTGCCATAGTGTGAGCAGGAAGTCTGCCATAGTGTGAGCAGGAAGTCTGGCATAGTGTAAGCAGGAAGTCTGGCATAGTGTAAGCAGGAAGTCTGGCATAGTGTAAGCAGGAAGTCTGGCATGGTGTAAGCAGGTAGTCTGGTATAGTGTAAGCAGGAAGTCTGGTATAGTGTAAGCAGGAAGTCTGGCATAGTGTAACCAGGAAGTCTGGCATAGTGTAAGCAGGAAGTCTGGTATAGTGTAAGCAGGAAGTCTGGCATAGTGTAACCAGGAAGTCTGGCATAGTGTGAGCAGGAAGTCTGGTATAGTGTTAGCAGGAAGTCTGGCATAGTGTGAGCAGGAAGTCTGGCATAGTGTGAGCCAGGAAGTCTGGCATAGTGTTAGCAGGAAGTCTGGCATAGTGTGAGCAGGAAGTCTGGCATAGTGTAAGTTGGAAGTCTGCCATAGTGTGAGCAGGAAGTCTGCCATAGTGTGAGCAGGAAGTCTGCCATAGTGTGAGCAGGAAGTCTGGTATAGTGTAAGCAGGAAGTCTGGCATAGTGTTAGCAGGAAGTCTGGCATAGTGTGAGCAGGAAGTCTGGCATAGTGTAAGTTGGAAGTCTGCCATAGTGTTAGCAGGAAGTCGAGCATAGTGTGAGCAGGAAGTCTGGTATAGTGTGAGCAGGAAGTCTGGTATAGTGTAAGCTGGAAGTCTGGCATAGTGTAAGCAGGAAGTCTGGCATAGTGTTAGCAGGAAGTCTGGTATAGTGTGAGCAGGAAGTCGTGCATAGTGTGAGCAGGAAGTCTGCCATAGTGTGAGCAGGAAGTCGTGCATAGTGTGAGCAGGAAGTCTGGCATAGTGTGTGCAGGAAGTCTGGTATAGTGTAAGCAGGAAGTCTGGCATAGTGTAAGCAGGAAGTCTGGCATAGTGTAAGCAGGAAGTCTGGCATGGTGTAAGCAGGTAGTCTGGTATAGTGTAAGCAGGAAGTCTGGCATAGTGTAAGCAGGAAGTCTGGCATAGTGTAACCAGGAAGTCTGGCATAGTGTGAGCAGGAAGTCTGGTATAGTGTAAGCAGGAAGTCTGGCATAGTGTAAGCAGGAAGTCTGGCATAGTGTAAGCAGGAAGTCTGGCATAGTGTAAGCAGGTTGTCTGGTATAGTGTAAGCAGGAAGTCTGGTATAGTGTTAGCAGGAAGTCTGGCATAGTGTAAGCAGGAAGTCTGGCATAGTGTAAGCAGGAAGTCTGGCATGGTGTAAGCAGGTAGTCTGGTATAGTGTAAGCAGGAAGTCTGGTATAGTGTAAGCAGGAAGTCTGGCATAGTGTAACCAGGAAGTCTGGCATAGTGTGAGCAGGAAGTCTGGTATAGTGTAAGCAGGAAGTCTGGCATAGTGTAAGCAGGAAGTCTGGCATAGTGTAAGCAGGTTGTCTGGCATAGTGTAAGCAGGTTGTCTGGTATAGTGTAAGCAGGAAGTCTGGTATAGTGTTAGCAGGAAGTCTGGTATAGTGTGAGCCAGGATGTCTGGTATAGTGTGAGCCAGGAAGTCTGGCATAGTGTTAGCAGGAAGTCTGGCATAGTGTGAGCAGGAAGTCTGGCATAGTGTAAGCTGGAAGTCTGGCATAGTGTGAGCAGGAAGTCTGCCATAGTGTGAGCAGGAAGTCTGCCATAGTGTAAGCAGGAAGTCTGGCATAGTGTAAGCAGGAAGTCTGGCATAGTGTAAGCAGGAAGTCTGGCATGGTGTAAGCAGGTAGTCTGGTATAGTGTAAGCAGGAAGTCTGGTATAGTGTAAGCAGGAAGTCTGGCATAGTGTAACCAGGAAGTCTGGCATAGTGTGAGCAGGAAGTCTGGTATAGTGTAAGCAGGAAGTCTGGCATAGTGTAAGCAGGAAGTCTGGCATAGTGTAAGCAGGAAGTCTGGCATAGTGTAAGCAGGTTGTCTGGTATAGTGTAAGCAGGAAGTCTGGTATAGTGTTAGCAGGAAGTCTGGTATAGTGTAAGCAGGATGTCTGGTATAGTGTGAGCCAGGAAGTCTGGCATAGTGTGAGCCAGGAAGTCTGGCATAGTGTTAGCAGGAAGTCTGGCATAGTGTGAGCAGGAAGTCTGGCATAGTGTAAGTTGGAAGTCTGCCATAGTGTGAGCAGGAAGTCTGCCATAGTGTGAGCAGGAAGTCTGCCATAGTGTGAGCAGGAAGTCTGGTATAGTGTTAGCAGGAAGTCTGGCATAGTGTGAGCAGGAAGTCTGGCATAGTGTAAGTTGGAAGTCTGCCATAGTGTTAGCAGGAAGTCGTGCATAGTGTGAGCAGGAAGTCTGGTATAGTGTGAGCAGGAAGTCTGGTATAGTGTAAGCTGGAAGTCTGGCATAGTGTAAGCAGGAAGTCTGGCATAGTGTTAGCAGGAAGTCTGGTATAGTGTGAGCAGGAAGTCGTGCATAGTGTGAGCAGGAAGTCTGCCATAGTGTGAGCAGGAAGTCGTGCATAGTGTGAGCAGTAAGTCTGGCATAGTGTGTGCAGGAAGTCTGGCATAGTGTTAGCAGGAAGTCTGGCATAGTGTAAGCAGGAAGTCTGGCATAGTGTAAGCAGGAAGTCTGGCATAGTGTGAGCCAGGAAGTCTGGTATAGTGTAAGCAGGATGTCTGGCATAGTGTTAGCAGGAAGTCATGCATAGTGTGAGCAGGAAGTCGTGCATAGTGTGAGCAGGAAGTCTGGTATAGTGTTAGCAGGAAGTCTGGTATAGTGTTAGCAGGAAGTCTGGTATAGTGTGCGCAGGATGTCTGGCATAGTGTGAGCAGGAAGTCTGGTATAGTGTAAGCAGGATGTCTGGCATAGTGTAAGCAGGAAGTCGTGCATAGTGTGAGCAGGATGTCTGGCATAGTGTAAGCAGGAAGTCTGGCATAGTGTAAGCAGGAAGTCTGGCATAGTGTAAGCAGGATCTGGTATAGTGTAAGCAGGAAGTCTGGCATAGTGTAAGCAGGAAGTCTGGCATAGTGTAAGCAGGAAGTCTGGCATAGTGTAAGCAGGAAGTCTGGTATAGTGTAAGCAGGAAGTCTGGTATAGTGTAAGCAGGAAGTCTGGTATAGTGTAAGCAGGAAGTCTGGCATAGTGTTAGCAGGAAGTCTGGCATAGTGTAAGCAGGAAGTCTGGCATAGTGTTAGCAGGAAGTCTGGCATAGTGTTAGCAGGAAGTCTGGCATAGTGTAAGCAGGAAGTCTGGTATAGTGTAAGCAGGAAGTCGTGCATAGTGTGAGCAGGAAGTCGTGCATAGTGTGAGCAATAGTGTGAGCAGGAAGTCGTGCATAGTGTAAGCAGGTAGTCTGGCATAGTGTAAGCAGGAAGTCTGGCATAGTGTTAGCAGGAAGTCTGGTATAGTGTAAGCAGGTAGTCTGGCATAGTGTTAGCAGGAAGTCTGGCATAGTGTTAGCAGGAAGTCTGGCATAGTGTGAGCAGGAAGTCTGGTATAGTGTGAGCAGGAAGTCTGGGATAGTGTTAGCAGGAAGTCGTGCATAGTGTTAGCAGGAAGTCTGGCATAGTGTTAGCAGGAGGTCTGGTATAGTGTTAGCAGGAAGTCTGGTATAGTGCAAGCAGGAAGTCTGGTATAGTGTTAGCAGGAAGTCTGGTATAGTGTTAGCAGGAAGTCTGGTATAGTGTGCGCAGGATGTCTGGCATAGTGTAAGCAGGAAGTCTGGTATAGTGTAAGCAGGAAGTCTGGCATAGTGTAAGCAGGAAGTCGTGCATAGTGTGAGCAGGAAGTCGTGCATAGTGTAAGCAGGATGTCTGGCATGGTGTGAGCAGGAAGTCGTGCATAGTGTGAGCAGGAAGTCTGGCATAGTGTTAGCAGGAAGTCTGGTATAGTGTTAGCAGGAAGTCTGGCATAGTGTTAGCAGGAAGTCTGGCATAGTGTTAGCAGGAAGTCTGGCATAGTGTGAGCAGGAAGTCTGGGATAGTGTGAGCAGGAAGTCGTGCATAGTGTTAGCAGGAAGTCGTGCATAGTGTTAGCAGGAAGTCGTGCATAGTGTTAGCAGGAAGTCTGGTATAGTGTAAGCAGGAAGTCTGGTATAGTGTTAGCAGGAAGTCTGGTATAGTGTTAGCAGGAAGTCTGGCATAGTGTAAGCAGGAAGTCTGGCATAGTGTGCGCAGGATGTTTGGCATAGTGTAAGCAGGAAGTCTGGTATAGTGTGAGCAGGAAGTCGTGCATAGTGTAAGCAGGATGGCTGCATAGTGTAAGCAGGAAGTCTGGCATAGTGTAAGCAGGAAGTCGTGCATAGTGTGAGCAGGAAGTCTGGTATAGTGTTAGCAGGAAGTCTGGCATAGTGTGAGCAGGAAGTCTGGCATAGTGTGAGCAGGAAGTCTGGCATAGTGTGAGCAGGAAGTCTGGCATAGTGTAAGCAGGAAGTCTGGTATAGTGTAAGCAGGAAGTCTGGCATAGTGTAAGCAGGAAGTCTGGCATAGTGTAAGCAGGAAGTCTGGCATGGTGTAAGCAGGTAGTCTGGTATGGTGTAAGCAGGTGTAAGCAGGAAGTCTGGCATAGTGTAACCAGGAAGTCTGGCATAGTGTAAGCAGGAAGTCTGGTATAGTGTAAGCAGGAAGTCTGGCATAGTGTAAGCAGGAAGTCTGGCATAGTGTAAGCAGGAAGTCTGGCATAGTGTAAGCAGGTTGTCTGGTATAGTGTAAGCAGGAAGTCTGGTATAGTGTTAGCAGGAAGTCTGGTATAGTGTAAGCAGGATGTCTGGCATAGTGTGAGCCAGGAAGTCTGCCATAGTGTGAGCAGGAAGTCGTGCATAGTGTGAGCAGGAAGTCTGGCATAGTGTGTGCAGGAAGTCTGGCATAGTGTTAGCAGGAAGTCTGGCATAGTGTAAGCAGGAAGTCTGGCATAGTGTAAGCAGGAAGTCTGGCATAGTGTGAGCCAGGAAGTCTGGTATAGTGTAAGCAGGATGTCTGGCATAGTGTTAGCAGGAAGTCATGCATAGTGTGAGCAGGAAGTCGTGCATAGTGTGAGCAGGAAGTCTGGTATAGTGTTAGCAGGAAGTCTGGTATAGTGTTAGCAGGAAGTCTGGTATAGTGTGCGCAGGATGTCTGGCATAGTGTGAGCAGGAAGTCTGGTATAGTGTAAGCAGGATGTCTGGCATAGTGTAAGCAGGAAGTCGTGCATAGTGTGAGCAGGATGTCTGGCATAGTGTAAGCAGGAAGTCTGGCATAGTGTAAGCAGGTAGTCGTGCATAGTGTAAGCAGGTAGTCTGGTATAGTGTAAGCAGGAAGTCTGGCATAGTGTAAGCAGGAAGTCTGGCATAGTGTAAGCAGGAAGTCTGGCACAGTGTAAGCAGGAAGTCTGGCATAGTGTAAGCAGGAAGTCTGGCATAGTGTAAGCAGGATCTGGTATAGTGTAAGCAGGAAGTCTGGCATAGTGTAAGCAGGAAGTCTGGCATAGTGTAAGCAGGAAGTCTGGCATAGTGTAAGCAGGAAGTCTGGTATAGTGTAAGCAGGAAGTCTGGTATAGTGTAAGCAGGAAGTCTGGTATAGTGTAAGCAGGAAGTTTGGCATAGTGTTAGCAGGAAGTCTGGCATAGTGTAAGCAGGAAGTCTGGCATAGTGTTAGCAGGAAGTCTGGCATAGTGTTAGCAGGAAGTCTGGCATAGTGTAAGCAGGAAGTCTGGTATAGTGTAAGCAGGAAGTCGTGCATAGTGTGAGCAGGAAGTCGTGCATAGTGTGAGCAATAGTGTGAGCAGGAAGTCGTGCATAGTGTAAGCAGGTAGTCTGGCATAGTGTAAGCAGGAAGTCTGGCATAGTGTTAGCAGGAAGTCTGGTATAGTGTAAGCAGGTAGTCTGGCATAGTGTTAGCAGGAAGTCTGGCATAGTGTTAGCAGGAAGTCTGGCATAGTGTGAGCAGGAAGTCTGGTATAGTGTGAGCAGGAAGTCTGGGATAGTGTTAGCAGGAAGTCGTGCATAGTGTTAGCAGGAAGTCTGGCATAGTGTTAGCAGGAGGTCTGGTATAGTGTTAGCAGGAAGTCTGGTATAGTGCAAGCAGGAAGTCTGGTATAGTGTTAGCAGGAAGTCTGGTATAGTGTTAGCAGGAAGTCTGGTATAGTGTAAGCAGGAAGTCTGGCATAGTGTAAGCAGGAAGTCTGGCATAGTGTAAGCAGGAAGTCTGGCATAGTGTAAGCAGGAAGTCTGGCATAGTGTTAGCAGGAAGTCTGGCATAGTGTGAGCAGGAAATCTGGCATAGTGTTAGCAGGAAGTCTGCATAGTGTAAGCAGGAAGTCTGGCATAGTGTGAGCAGGAAGTCGTGCATAGTGTGAGCAGGATGTCTGGCATAGTGTAAGCAGGAAGTCTGGCATAGTGTGAGCAGGAAGTCGTGCATAGTGTAAGCAGGTAGTCTGGTATAGTGTAAGCAGGAAGTCTGGCATAGTGTAAGCAGGAAGTCGTGCATAGTGTAAGCAGGTAGTCTGGTATAGTGTGAGCAGGAAGTCTGGCATAGTGTAAGCAGGATCTGGTATAGTGTAAGCAGGAAGTCTGGTATAGTGTAAGCAGGAAGTCTGGTATAGTGTAAGCAGGTAGTCTGGTATAGTGTGAGCAGGAAGTCTGGCATAGTGTGAGCAGGAAGTCGTGCATAGTGTAAGCAGGTAGTCTGGTATAGTGTGAGCAGGAAATCTGGCATAGTGTTAGCAGGAAGTCTGGCATAATGTGAGCAGGAAGTCTGGCATAGTGTGAGCAGGAAGTCGTGCATAGTGTAAGCAGGTAGTCTGGTATAGTGTGAGCAGGAAATCTGGCATAGTGTGAGCAGGAAGTCGTGCATGGTGTTAGCAGGAAGTCTGGTATAGTGTTAGCAGGAAGTCTGGCATAGTGTGAGCAGGAAGTCTGGCATAGTGTGAGCAGGAAGTCTGGTATAGTGTAAGCAGGAAGTCTGGCATAGTGTAAGCAGGAAGTCTGGCATAGTGTAAGCAGGAAGTCTGGCATAGTGTAAGCAGGTAGTCTGGTATAGTGTAAGCAGGAAGTCTGGTATAGTGTAAGCAGGAAGTCTGGTATAGTGTAAGCAGGTAGTCTGGTATAGTGTGAGCAGGAAGTCTGGCATAGTGTGAGCAGGAAGTCGTGCATAGTGTAAGCAGGTAGTCTGGTATAGTGTGAGCAGGAAATCTGGCATAGTGTGAGCAGGAAGTCGTGCATGGTGTTAGCAGGAAGGCTGGTATAGTGTAAGCAGGAAGTCTGGTATAGTGTAAGCAGGAAGTCTGGTATAGTGTAAGCAGGAAGTCTGGTATAGTGTAAGCAGGAAGTCTGGTATAGTGTAAGCAGGTAGTCTGGTATAGTGTGAGCAGGAAGTCTGGCATAGTGTGAGCAGGAAGTCTGGCATAGTGTGACCAGGAAGTCGTGCATAGTGTTAGCAGGAAGTCTGGCATAGTGTAAGCCAGGAAGTCTGGTATAGTGTTAGCAGGAAGTCTGGCATAGTGTGAGCAGGAAGTCTGGCATAGTGTGAGCAGGAAGTCTGGTATAGTGTGAGCAGGAAGTCTGGCATAGTGTGAGCAGGAAGTCTGGCATAGTGTAAGCAGGAAGTCTGGCATAGTGTAAGCAGGTAGTCTGGCATAGTGTAAGCAGGTAGTCTGGTATAGTGTAAGCAGGAAGTCTGGTATAGTGTAAGCAGGAAGTCTGGTATAGTGTAAGCAGGAAGTCTGGTATAGTGTAAGGAGGAAGTCTGGTATAGTGTAAGGAGGAAGTCTGGTATAGTGTAAGCAGGAAGTCTGGCATAGTGTAAGCAGGAAGTCTGGTATAGTGTAAGCAGGAAGTCTGGCATAGTGTGAGCAGGAAGTCTGGCATAGTGTTAGCAGGAAGTCTGCATAGTGTAAGCAGGAAGTCTGGCATAGTGTGAGCAGGAAGTCGTGCATAGTGTGAGCAGGATGTCTGGCATAGTGTAAGCAGGAAGTCTGGCATAGTGTGAGCAGGAAGTCGTGCATAGTGTAAGCAGGTAGTCTGGTATAGTGTAAGCAGGAAGTCTTGTATAGTGTAAGCAGGATGTCTAGTATAGTGTGAGCAGGAAGTCTGGCATAGTGTGAGCAGGAAGTCTGGTATAGTGTGAGCAGGAAGTCTGGCATAGTGTGAGCAGGAAGTCTGGCATAGTGTGAGCAGGAAGTCTGGCATAGTGTGAGCAGGAAGTCTGGTATAGTGTAAGCAGGTAGTCTGGCATAGTGTTAGCAGGAAGTATGGCATAGTGTTAGCAGGAAGTCTGGCATAGTGTTAGCAGGAAGTCTGGCATAGTGTGAGCAGGAAGTCGTGCATAGTGTGAGCAGGTAGTCTGGTATAGTGTAAGCAGGAAGTCTGGTATAGTGTTAGCAGGAAGTCTGGTATAGTGTAAGCAGGAAGTCTGGTATAGTGTAAGCAGGAAGTCTGGTATAGTGTAAGCAGGAAGTCTGGTATAGTGTAAGCAGGAAGTCTGGTATAGTGTAAGCAGGTAGTCTGGTATAGTGTGAGCAGGAAGTCTGGCATAGTGTGAGCAGGAAGTCTGGCATAGTGTGACCAGGAAGTCGTGCATAGTGTTAGCAGGAAGTCTGGCATAGTGTAAGCCAGGAAGTCTGGTATAGTGTTAGCAGGAAGTCTGGCATAGTGTTAGCAGGAAGTCTGGCATAGTGTGAGCAGGAAGTCTGGCATAGTGTGAGCAGGAAGTCGTGCATGGTGTTAGCAGGAAGTCGTGCATGGTGTTAGCAGGAAGTCTGGCATAGTGTGAGCAGGAAGTCTGGCATAGTGTGAGCAGGAAGTCTGGCATAGTGTGAGCAGGAAGTCTGGTATAGTGTGAGCAGGAAGTCTGGCATAGTGTAAGCAGGAAGTCTGGCATAGTGTAAGCAGGAAGTCTGGCATAGTGTAAGCAGGTAGTCTGGCATAGTGTAAGCAGGTAGTCTGGTATAGTGTAAGCAGGAAGTCTGGTATAGTGTAAGCAGGTAGTCTGGTATAGTGTAAGCAGGAAGTCTGGTATAGTGTAAGGAGGAAGTCTGGCATAGTGTAAGCAGGAAGTCTGGCATAGTGTAAGCAGGAAGTCTGGCATAGTGTAAGCAGGAAGTCTGGTATAGTGTAAGCAGGAAGTCTGGCATAGTGTGAGCAGGAAGTCTGGCATAGTGTTAGCAGGAAGTCTGCATAGTGTAAGCAGGAAGTCTGGCATAGTGTGAGCAGGAAGTCGTGCATAGTGTGAGCAGGATGTCTGGCATAGTGTAAGCAGGAAGTCTGGCATAGTGTGAGCAGGAAGTCGTGCATAGTGTAAGCAGGTAGTCTGGTATAGTGTAAGCAGGAAGTCTTGTATAGTGTAAGCAGGATGTCTAGTATAGTGTGAGCAGGAAGTCTGGCATAGTGTGAGCAGGAAGTCTGGTATAGTGTGAGCAGGAAGTCTGGCATAGTGTGAGCAGGAAGTCTGGCATAGTGTGAGCAGGAAGTCTGGCATAGTGTGAGCAGGAAGTCTGGTATAGTGTAAGCAGGTAGTCTGGCATAGTGTTAGCAGGAAGTATGGCATAGTGTTAGCAGGAAGTCTGGCATAGTGTTAGCAGGAAGTCTGGCATAGTGTGAGCAGGAAGTCTGGCATAGTGTTAGCAGGAAGTCTGGCATAGTGTTAGCAGGAAGTCGTGCATAGTGTGAGCAGGAAGTCTGGCATAGTGTGAGCAGGAAGTCTGGCATAGTGTAAGCAGGAAGTCTGGCATAGTGTAAGCAGGAAGTCTGGCATAGTGTAAGCAGGTAGTCTGGTATAGTGTAAGCAGGAAGTCTGGTATAGTGTAAGCAGGAAGTCTGGTATAGTGTAAGCAGGTAGTGTGGTATAGTGTAAGCAGGAAGTCTGGTATAGTGTAAGCAGGAAGTCTGGCATAGTGTAAGCAGGAAGTCTGGTATAGTGTAAGCAGGAAGTCTGGCATAGTGTAAGCAGGAAGTCTGGCATAGTGTAAGCAGGAAGTCTGGCATAGTGTAAGGAGGAAGTCTGGCATAGTGTAAGCAGGAAGTCTGGCATAGTGTGAGCAGGAAGTCTGGCATAGTGTGAGCAGGAAGTCTGGCATAGTGTTAGAAGGAAGTCTGCATAGTGTAAGCAGGAAGTCTGGCATAGTGTGAGCAGGAAGTCGTGCATAGTGTGAGCAGGAAGTCGTGCATAGTGTGAGCAGGATGTCTGGCATAGTGTAAGCAGGAAGTCTGGCATAGTGTGAGCAGGAAGTCGTGCATAGTGTAAGCAGGTAGTCTGGTATAGTGTAAGCAGGAAGTCTTGTATAGTGTAAGCAGGATGTCTGGTATAGTGTGAGCAGGAAGTCTGGCATAGTGTGAGCAGGAAGTCTGGCATAGTGTGAGCAGGAAGTCTGGCATAGTGTGAGCTGGAAGTCTGGCATAGTGTTAGCAGGAAGTCTGTGATAGTGTTAGCAGGAAGTCTGGTATAGTGTAAGCAGGAAGTCTGGTATAGTGTTAGCAGGAAGTCTGGCATAGTGTGAGCAGGAAGTCTGGCATAGTGTTAGCAGGAAGTCTGGGATAGTGTTAGCAGGAAGTCGTGCATAGTGTTAGCAGGAAGTCTGGCATAGTGTTAGCAGGAAGTCTGGCATAGTGTTAGCAGGAAGTCTGGCATAGTGTTAGCAGGAAGTCTGGCATAGTGTTAGCAGGAAGTCTGGCATAGTGTTAGCAGGAAGTCTGGCATAGTGTGAGCAGGAAGTCTGGGATAGTGTTAGCAGGAAGTCGTGCATAGTGTTAGCAGGAAGTCTGGCATAGTGTGAGCAGGAAGTCTGGCATAGTGTGAGCAGGATGTCTGGCATAGTGTAAGCAGGAAGTCTGCTTAGTGTAAGAAGGAAGTCTGGCATAGTGTGAGCAGGAAGTCGTGCATAGTGTGAGCAGGATGTCTGGAATAGTGTAAGCAGGAAGTCTGGCATAGTGTTAGCAGGAAGTCTGGTATAGTGTAAGCAGGTAGTCTGGCATAGTGTTAGCAGGAAGTCTGGCATAGTGTTAGCAGGAAGTCTGGCATAGTGTTAGCAGGAAGTCTGGCATAGTGTTAGCAGGAAGTCTGGCATAGTGTGAGCAGGAAGTCTGGGATAGTGTTAGCAGGAAGTCGTGCATAGTGTTAGCAGGAAGTCTGGCATAGTGTGAGCAGGAAGTCTGGCATAGTGTGAGCAGGAAGTCTGGCATAGTGTGAGCAGGAAGTCTGGCATAGTGTGAGCAGGAAGTCTGGCATAGTGTTAGCAGGAAGTCTGGCATGGTGTTAGCAGGAAGTCTGGTATAGTGTAAGCAGGAAGTCTGGTATAGTGTTAGCAGGAAGTCTGGTATAGTGTTAGCAGGAAGTCTGGTATAGTGTAAGCAGGAAGTCTGGCATAGTGTAAGCAGGAAGTCTGGCATAGTGTAAGCAGGAAGTCTGGCATAGTGTTAGCAGGAAGTCTGGCATAGTGTGAGCAGGAAGTCTGGCATAGTGTGAGCAGGAAGTCTGGCATAGTGTGAGCAGGAAGTCTGGCATAGTGTGAGCAGGAAGTCGTGCACAGTGTTAGCAGGAAGTCTGGTATAGTGTAAGCAGGAAGTCTGGCATAGTGTAAGCCAGGAAGTCTGGCATAGTGTTAGCAGGAAGTCTGGCATAGTGTTAGCAGGAAGTCTGGCATAGTGTGAGCAGGAAGTCTGGCATAGTGTGAGCAGGAAGTCTGGTATAGTGTAAGCAGGAAGTCTGGCATAGTGTAAGCAGGAAGTCTGGCATAGTGTAAGCAGGTAGTCTGGCATAGTGTAAGCAGGTAGTCTGGTATAGTGTAAGCAGGAAGTCTGGTATAGTGTAAGCAGGTAGTCTGGTATAGTGTAAGCAGAAAGTCTGGTATAGTGTAAGGAGGAAGTCTGGTATAGTGTAAGCAGGAAGTCTGGCATAGTGTAAGCAGGAAGTCTGGTATAGTGTAAGCAGGAAGTCTGGCATAGTGTAAGCAGGAAGTCTGGCATAGTGTAAGGAGGAAGTCTGGTATAGTGTAAGCAGGAAGTCTGGCATAGTGTGAGCAGGAAGTCTGGCATAGTGTTAGCAGGAAGTCTGCATAGTGTAAGCAGGAAGTCTGGCATAGTGTGAGCAGGAAGTCGTGCATAGTGTGAGCAGGATGTCTGGCATAGTGTAAGCAGGAAGTCTGGCATAGTGTGAGCAGGAAGTCGTGCATAGTGTAAGCAGGTAGTCTGGTATAGTGTAAGCAGGAAGTCTTGTATAGTGTAAGCAGGATGTCTAGTATAGTGTGAGCAGGAAGTCTGGCATAATGTGAGCAGGAAGTCTGGCATAGTGTGAGCAGGAAGTCTGGCATAGTGTGAGCAGGAAGTCTGGCATAGTGTGAGCAGGAAGTCTGGCATAGTGTTAGCAGGAAGTCTGGTATAGTGTAAGCAGGTAGTCTGGCATAGTGTTAGCAGGAAGTATGGCATAGTGTTAGCAGGAAGTCTGGCATAGTGTGAGCAGGAAGTCTGGCATAGTGTTAGCAGGAAGTCTGGCATAGTGTGAGCAGGAAGTCTGGGATAGTGTTAGCAGGAAGTCGTGCATAGTGTTAGCAGGAAGTCTGGCATAGTGTTAGCAGGAAGTCTGGTATAGTGTTAGCAGGAAGTCTGGTATAGTGTAAGCAGGAAGTCTGGTATAGTGTTAGCAGGAAGTCTGGTATACTGTAAGCAGGAAGTCTGGTATAGTGTTAGCAGGAAGTCTGGCATAGTGTAAGCAGGAAGTCTGGCATAGTGTTAGCAGGAAGTCTGGTATAGTGTAAGCAGGAAGTCTGGAATAGTGTAAGCAGGAAGTCTGGCATAGTGTAAGCAGGAAGTCTGGCATAGTGGTAGCAGGAAGTCTGGCATAGTGTGAGCAGGAAGTCTGGCATAGTGTGAGCAGGAAGTCTGGCATAGTGTGAGCAGGAAGTCGTGCATAGTGTTAGCAGGAAGTCTGGTATAGTGTAAGCAGGAAGTCTGGCATAGTGTGAGCAGGAAGTCTGGCATAGTGTTGGCAGGAAGTCTGCATAGTGTAAGCAGGAAGTCTGGCATAGTGTGAGCAGGAAGTCGGGCATAGTGTGAGCAGGATGTCTGGCATAGTGTGAGCAGGAAGTCTGCATAGTGTAAGAAGGAAGTCTGGCATAGTGTGAGCAGGAAGTCGTGCATAGTGTGAGCAGGATGTCTGGAATAGTGTAAGCAGGAAGTCTGGCATAGTGTTAGCAGGAAGTCTGGCATAGTGTAAGCAGGTAGTCTGGCATAGTGTTAGCAGGAAGTCTGGCATAGTGTTAGCAGGAAGTCTGGCATAGTGTTAGCAGGAAGTCTGGCATAGTGTGAGCAGGAAGTCTGGCATAGTGTTAGCAGGAAGTCTGGCATAGTGTTAGCAGGAAGTCTGGCATAGTGTTAGCAGGAAGTCTGGCATAGTGTGAGCAGGAGGTCTGGGATAGTGTTAGCAGGAAGTCGTGCATAGTGTGAGCAGGAAGTCTGGCATAGTGTGAGCAGGAAGTCTGGCATAGTGTGAGCAGGAAGTCTGGCATAGTGTGAGCAGGAAGTCTGGCATAGTGTGAGCAGGAAGTCTGGCATAGTGTTAGCAGGAAGTCTGGCATAGTGTTAGCAGGAAGTCTGGTATAGTGTAAGCAGGAAGTCTGGTATAGTGTTAGCAGGAAGTCTGGTATAGTGTTAGCAGGAAGTCTGGTATAGTGTAAGCAGGAAGTCTGGCATAGTGTAAGCAGGAAGTCTGGCATAGTGTGAGCAGGAAGTCGTGCACAGTGTTAGCAGGAAGTCTGGTATAGTGTAAGCAGGAAGTCTGGCATAGTGTAAGCCAGGAAGTCTGGTATAGTGTTAGCAGGAAGTCTGGCATAGTGTTAGCAGGAAGTCTGGCATAGTGTGAGCAGGAAGTCTGGCATAGTGTGAGCAGGAAGTCTGGCATAGTGTGAGCAGGAAGTCGTGCATGGTGTTAGCAGGAAGTCTGGCATAGTGTTAGCAGGAAGTCTGGCATAGTGTGAGCAGGAAGTCTGGCATAGTGTGAGCAGGAAGTCTGGTATAGTGTGAGCAGGAAGTCTGGCATAGTGTGAGCAGGAAGTCTGGCATAGTGTGAGCAGGAAGTCTGGCATAGTGTAAGCAGGTAGTCTGGTATAGTGTAAGCAGGAAGTCTGGTATAGTGTAAGCAGGAAGTCTGGTATAGTGTAAGCAGGTAGTCTGGTATAGTGTGAGCAGGAAGTCTGGCATAGTGTGAGCAGGAAGTCTGGCATAGTGTGAGCAGGAAGTTGTGCATAGTGTTAGCAGGAAGTCTGGCATAGTGTAAGCCAGGAAGTCTGGCATAGTGGTAGCAGGAAGTCTGGCATAGTGTTAGCAGGAAGTCTGGCATAGTGTGAGCAGGAAGTCTGGCATAGTGTGAGCAGGAAGTCGTGCATGGTGTTAGCAGGAAGTCTGGTATAGTGTTAGCAGGAAGTCTGGCATAGTGTGAGCAGGAAGTCTGGCATAGTGTGAGCAGGAAGTCTGGCATAGTGTGAGCAGGAAGTCTGGCATAGTGTGAGCAGGAAGTCTGGCATAGTGTGAGCAGGAAGTCTGGCATAGTGTAAGCAGGAAGTCTGGCATAGTGTAAGCAGGAAGTCTGGCATAGTGTAAGTAGGTAGTCTGGTATAGTGTAAGCAGGAAGTCTGGTATAGTGTAAGCAGGAAGTCTGGTATAGTGTAAGCAGGTAGTCTGGTATAGTGTAAGCAGGAAGTCTGGCATAGTGTAAGCAGGAAGTCTGGTATAGTGTAAGCAGGAAGTCTGGTATAGTGTAAGCAGGAAGTCTGGCATAGTGTAAGCAGGAAGTCTGGCATAGTGTAAGGAGGAAGTCTGGTATAGTGTAAGCAGGAAGTCTGGCATAGTGTGAGCAGGAAGTCTGGCATAGTGTTAGCAGGAAGTCTGCATAGTGTAAGCAGGAAGTCTGGCATAGTGTGAGCAGGAAGTCGTGCATAGTGTGAGCAGGATGTCTGGCATAGTGTAAGCAGGAAGTCTGGCATAGTGTGAGCAGGAAGTCGTGCATAGTGTAAGCAGGTAGTCTGGTATAGTGTAAGCAGGAAGTCTTGTATAGTGTAAGCAGGATGTCTGGCATAGTGTGAGCAGGAAGTCTGGTATAGTGTGAGCAGGAAGTCTGGCATAGTGTGAGCAGGAAGTCTGGCATAGTGTGAGCAGGAAGTCTGGCATAGTGTTAGCAGGAAGTCTGGCATAGTGTGAGCAGGAAGTCTGGCATAGTGTTAGCAGGAAGTCTGGCATAGTGTTAGCAGGAAGTCGTGCATAGTGTGAGCAGGAAGTCGTGCATAGTGTGAGCAGGTAGTCTGGTATAGTGTAAGCAGGAAGTCTGGTATAGTGTTAGCAGGAAGTCTGGTATAGTGTTAGCAGGAAGTCTGGTATAGTGTAAGCAGGAAGTCTGGAATAGTGTAAGCAGGAAGTCTGGCATAGTGTAAGCAGGAAGTCTGGCATAGTGTTAGCAGGAAGTCTGGCATAGTGTGAGCAGGAAGTCTGGCATAGTGTGAGCAGGAAGTCGTGCATGGTGTTAGCAGGAAGTCTGGTATAGTGTTAGCAGGAAGTCTAGCATAGTGTGAGCAGGAAGTCTGGCATAGTGTGAGCAGGAAGTCTGGTATAGTGTGAGCAGGAAGTCTGGCATAGTGTAAGCAGGAAGTCTGGCATAGTGTAAGCAGGTAGTCTGGTATAGTGTAAGCAGGAAGTCTGGTATAGTGTAAGCAGGAAGTCTGGTATAGTGTAAGCAGGTAGTCTGGTATAGTGTAAGCAGGAAGTCTGGTATAGTGTAAGCAGGAAGTCTGGCATAGTGTAAGCAGGAAGTCTGGTATAGTGTAAGCAGGAAGTCTGGTATAGTGTAAGCAGGAAGTCTGGCATAGTGTAAGCAGGAAGTCTGGCATAGTGTAAGGAGGAAGTCTGGCATAGTGTAAGCAGGAAGTCTGGCATAGTGTGAGCAGGAAGTCTGGCATAGTGTGAGCAGGAAGTCGTGCATAGTGTGAGCAGGAAGTCGTGCATAGTGTGAGCAGGATGTCTGGCATAGTGTAAGCAGGAAGTCTGGCATAGTGTGAGCAGGAAGTCGTGCATAGTGTAAGCAGGTAGTCTGGTATAGTGTAAGCAGGAAGTCTTGTATAGTGTAAGCAGGATGTCTGGTATAGTGTAAGCAGGAAGTCTGGCATAGTGTGAGCAGGAAGTCTGGCATAGTGTGAGCAGGAAGTCTGGCATAGTGTGAGCAGGAAGTCTGGCATAGTGTTAGCAGGAAGTCTGTGATAGTGTTAGCAGGAAGTCTGGTATAGTGTAAGCAGGAAGTCTGGTATAGTGTTAGCAGGAAGTCTGGTATAGTGTGAGCAGGAAGTCTGGCATAGTGTTAGCAGGAAGTCTGGCATAGTGTGAGCAGGAAGTCTGGGATAGTGTTAGCAGGAAGTCGTGCATAGTGTTAGCAGGAAGTCTGGTATAGTGTAAGCAGGAAGTCTGGTATAGTGTTAGCAGGAAGTCTGGTATAGTGTGAGCAGGAAGTCTGGCATAGTGTTAGCAGGAAGTCTGGCATAGTGTGAGCAGGAAGTCTGGGATAGTGTTAGCAGGAAGTCGTGCATAGTGTTAGCAGGAAGTCTGGCATAGTGTTAGCAGGAAGTCTGGTATAGTGTTAGCAGGAAGTCTGGTATAGTGTAAGCAGGAAGTCTGGTATAGTGTTAGCAGGAAGTCTGGTATAGTGTAAGCAGGAAGTCTGGTATAGTGTTAGCAGGAAGTCTGGCATAGTGTAAGCAGGAAGTCTGGCATAGTGTTAGCAGGAAGTCTGGTATAGTGTAAGCAGGAAGTCTGGAATAGTGTGAGCAGGAAGTCTGGCATAGTGTAAGCAGGAAGTCTGGCATAGTGTTAGCAGGAAGTCTGGCATAGTGTGAGCAGGAAGTCTGGCATAGTGTGAGCAGGAAGTCTGGCATAGTGTGAGCAGGAAGTCGTGCATAGTGTTAGCAGGAAGTCTGGTATAGTGTAAGCAGGAAGTCTGGCATAGTGTGAGCAGGAAGTCTGGCATAGTGTTAGCAGGAAGTCTGCATAGTGTAAGCAGGAAGTCTGGCATAGTGTGAGCAGGAAGTCGGGCATAGTGTGAGCAGGATGTCTGGCATAGTGTAAGCAGGAAGTCTGCATAGTGTAAGAAGGAAGTCTGGCATAGTGTGAGCAGGAAGTCGTGCATAGTGTGAGCAGGATGTCTGGCATAGTGTAAGCAGGAAGTCTGGCATAGTGTGAGCAGGAAGTCGTGCATAGTGTAAGCAGGTAGTCTGGTATAGTGTAAGCAGGAAGTCTTGTATAGTGTAAGCAGGATGTCTGGTATAGTGTAAGCAGGAAGTCTGGCATAGTGTGAGCAGGAAGTCTGGCATAGTGTGAGCAGGAAGTCTGGCATAGTGTGAGCAGGAAGTCTGGCATAGTGTTAGCAGGAAGTCTGTGATAGTGTTAGCAGGAAGTCTGGTATAGTGTAAGCAGGAAGTCTGGTATAGTGTTAGCAGGAAGTCTGGTATAGTGTGAGCAGGAAGTCTGGCATAGTGTTAGCAGGAAGTCTGGCATAGTGTGAGCAGGAAGTCTGGGATAGTGTTAGCAGGAAGTCGTGCATAGTGTTAGCAGGAAGTCTGGCATAGTGTTAGCAGGAAGTCTGGTATAGTGTTAGCAGGAAGTCTGGTATAGTGTAAGCAGGAAGTCTGGTATAGTGTTAGCAGGAAGTCTGCATAGTGTAAGCAGGAAGTCTGGCATAGTGTGAGCAGGAAGTCGGGCATAGTGTGAGCAGGAAGTCGGGCATAGTGTGAGCAGGATGTCTGGCATAGTGTAAGCAGGAAGTCTGCATAGTGTAAGAAGGAAGTCTGGCATAGTGTGAGCAGGACGTCGTGCATAGTGTGAGCAGGATGTCTGGAATAGTGTAAGCAGGAAGTCTGGCATAGTGTGAGCAGGAAGTCGTGCATAGTGTAAGCAGGTAGTCTGGTATAGTGTAAGCAGGAAGTCTGGCATAGTGTTAGCAGGAAGTCTGGTATAGTGTAAGCAGGTAGTCTGGCATAGTGTTAGTAGGAAGTCTGGCATAGTGTTAGCAGGAAGTCTGGCATAGTGTTAGCAGGAAGTCTGGCATAGTGTGAGCAGGAAGTCTGGGATAGTGTTAGCAGGAAGTCGTGCATAGTGTTAGCAGGAAGTCTGGCATAGTGTTAGCAGGAAGTCTGGTATAGTGTTAGCAGGAAGTCTGGTATAGTGTAAGCAGGAAGTCTGGTATAGTGTTAGGAGGAAGTCTGGTATAGTGTTAGCAGGAAGTCTGGCATAGTGTAAGCAGGAAGTCTGGCATAGTGTGCGCAGGATGTCTGGCATAGTGTAAGCAGGAAGTCTGGCATAGTGTGCGCAGGATGTCTGGCATAGTGTGAGCAGGAAGTCGTGCATAGTGTAAGCAGGATGTCTGCATAGTGTAAGCAGGAAGTCTGGTATAGTGTAAGCAGGATGTCTGGCATAGTGTAAGCAGGAAGTCGTGCATAGTGTGAGCAGGATGTCTGGCATAGTGTAAGCAGGAAGTCTGGCATAGTGTGAGCAGGAAGTCGTGCATAGTGTAAGCAGGTAGTCTGGTATAGTCTAAGCAGGAAGTCTGGTATAGTGTAAGCAGGAAGTCTGGCATTGTGTAAGCAGGAAGTCTGGTATAGTGTTAGCAGGAAGTCGTGCATAGTGTTAGCAGGAAGTCTGGTATAGTGTTAGCAGGAAGTCTGGTATAGTGTTAGCAGGAAGTCTGGCATAGTGTGAGCAGGAAGTCTGGCATAGTGTGAGCAGGAAGTCTGGCATAGTGTGAGCAGGAAGTCTGGCATAGTGTAAGCAGGAAGTCTGGCATAGTGTAAGCAGGAAGTCTGGTATAGTGTAAGCAGGAAGTCTGGCATAGTGTAAGCAGGAAGTCTGGCATAGTGTAAGCAGGAAGTCTGGCATAGTGTAAGCAGGTAGTCTGGTATAGTGTAAGCAGGAAGTCTGGTATAGTGTAAGCAGGAAGTCTGGCATAGTGTAAGCAGGAAGTCTGGCAGGAAGTCTGGCATAGTGTAAGCAGGAAGTCTGGTATAGTGTAAGCAGGAAGTCTGGCATAGTGTAAGCAGGAAGTCTGGCATAGTGTAAGCAGGAAGTCTGGCATAGTGTAAGCAGGTTGTCTGGTATAGTGTAAGCAGGAAGTCTGGTATAGTGTTAGCAGGAAGTCTGGTATAGAGTAAGCAGGATGTCTGGTATAGTGTGAGCCAGGAAGTCTGGCATAGTGTGAGCCAGGAAGTCTGGCATAGTGTGAGCCAGGAAGTCTGGCATAGTGTTAGCAGGAAGTCTGGCATAGTGTGAGCAGGAAGTCTGGCATAGTGTAAGTTGGAAGTCTGCCATAGTGTTAGCAGGAAGTCGTGCATAGTGTGAGCAGGAAGTCTGGTATAGTGTAAGCAGGAAGTCTGGCATAGTGTAAGCTAGAAGTCTGGCATAGTGTAAGCAGGAAGTCTGGCATAGTGTAAGCAGGAAGTGTGGCATAGTGTAAGCAGGAAGTCGTGCATAGTGTGAGCAGGAAGTCTGGTATAGTGTAAGCAGGAAGTCTGGCATAGTGTAAGCAGGAAGTCTGGCATAGTGTAAGCAGGAAGTCTGGCATAGTGTTAGCAGGAAGTTTGGTATAGTGTGAGCAGGAAGTCGTGCATAGTGTGAGCAGGAAGTCTGCCATAGTGTGAGCAGGAAGTCGTGCATAGTGTGAGCAGGAAGTCTGGCATAGTGTGAGCAGGAAGTCTGGCATAGTGTGTGCAGGAAGTCTGGCATAGTGTTAGCAGGAAGTCTGGCATAGTGTAAGCAGGAAGTCTGGCATAGTGTAAGCAGGAAGTTTGGCATAGTGTGAGCCAGGAAGTCTGGTATAGTGTTAGCAGGATGTCTGGCATAGTGTTAGCAGGAAGTCGTGCATAGTGTGAGCAGGAAGTCGTGCATAGTGTGAGCAGGAAGTCTGGTATAGTGTTAGCAGGACGTCTGGTATAGTGTTAGCAGGAAGTCTGGTATAGTGTGCGCAGGATGTCTGGCATAGTGTAAGCAGGAAGTCTGGTATAGTGTAAGCAGGATGTCTGGCATAGTGTAAGCAGGAAGTCGTGCATAGTGTGAGCAGGATGTCTGGCATAGTGTAAGCAGGAAGTCTGGCATAGTGTGAGCAGGAAGTCTGGCATAGTGTGAGCAGGAAGTCTGGTATAGTGTGAGCAGGAAGTCTGGCACAGTGTAAGCAGGAAGTCTGGCATAGTGTAAGCAGGAAGTCTGGCATAGTGTAAGCAGGATCTGGTATAGTGTAAGCAGGAAGTCTGGCATAGTGTAAGCAGGATCTGGTATAGTGTAAGCAGGAAGTCTGGTATAGTGTTAGCAGGAAGTCTGGTATAGTGTTAGCAGGAAGACTGGCATAGTGTAAGCAGGAAGTCTGGCATAGTGTGCGCAGGATGTCTGGCATAGTGTAAGCAGGAAGGCTGGCATAGTGTGCGCAGGATGTCTGGCATAGTGTGAGCAGGAAGTCGTGCATAGTGTAAGCAGGATGTCTGCATAGTGTAAGCAGGAAGTCTGGTATAGTGTAAGCAGGATGTCTGGCATAGTGTAAGCAGGAAGTCGTGCATAGTGTGAGCAGGATGTCTGGCATAGTGTAAGCAGGAAGTCTGGCATAGTGTGAGCAGGAAGTCGTGCATAGTGTAAGCAGGTAGTCTGGTATAGTGTAAGCAGGAAGTCTGGTATAGTGTAAGCAGGAAGTCGTGCATAGTGTTAGCAGGAAGTCTGGTATAGTGTTAGCAGGAAGTCTGGTATAGTGTTAGCAGGAAGTCTGGCATAGTGTGAGCAGGAAGTCTGGCATAGTGTGAGCAGGAAGTCTGGCATAGTGTGAGCAGGAAGTCTGGCATAGTGTAAGCAGGAAGTCTGGCATAGTGTAAGCAGGAAGTCTGGCATAGTGTAAGCAGGTAGTCTGGTATAGTGTAAGCAGGAAGTCTGGTATAGTGTAAGCAGGAAGTCTGGCATAGTGTAAGCAGGAAGTCTGGCATAGTGTAAGCAGGAAGTCTGGCATAGTGTAAGCAGGAAGTCTGGCATAGTGTAAGCAGGAAGTCTGGCATAGTGTAAGCAGGAAGTCTGGCATAGTGTAAGCAGGTTGTCTGGTATAGTGTAAGCAGGAAGTCTGGTATAGTGTTAGCAGGAAGTCTGGTATAGTGTAAGCAGGATGTCTGGTATAGTGTGAGCCAGGAAGTCTGGCATAGTGTGAGCCAGGAAGTCTGGCATAGTGTGAGCCAGGAAGTCTGGCATAGTGTTAGCAGGAAGTCTGGCATAGTGTGAGCAGGAAGTCTGGCATAGTGTAAGTTGGAAGTCTGCCATAGTGTTAGCAGGAAGTCGTGCATAGTGTGAGCAGGAAGTCTGGTATAGTGTAAGCAGGAAGTCTGGCATAGTGTAAGCAGGAAGTCTGGCATAGTGTAAGCTAGAAGTCTGGCATAGTGTAAGCAGGAGGTCTGGCATAGTGTAAGCAGGAAGTCTGGCATAGTGTAAGCAGGAAGTCGTGCATAGTGTGAGCAGGAAGTCTGGTATAGTGTAAGCAGGAAGTCTGGCATAGTGTAAGCAGGAAGTCTGGCATAGTGTTAGCAGGAAGTCTGGTATAGTGTGAGCAGGAAGTCGTGCATAGTGTGAGCAGGAAGTCTGCCATAGTGTGAGCAGGAAGTCGTGCATAGTGTGAGCAGGAAGTCGTGCATAGTGTGAGCAGGAAGTCTGGCATAGTGTGAGCAGGAAGTCTGGCATAGTGTAAGCAGGAAGTCTGGCATAGTGTAAGCAGGAAGTCTGGCATAGTGTGTGCAGGAAGTCTGGCATAGTGTTAGCAGGAAGTCTGGCATAGTGTAAGCAGGAAGTCTGGCATAGTGTAAGCAGGAAGTCTGGCATAGTGTGAGCCAGGAAGTCTGGTATAGTGTAAGCAGGATGTCTGGCATAGTGTTAGCAGGAAGTCGTGCATAGTGTGAGCAGGAAGTCGTGCATAGTGTAAGTTGGAAGTCTGCCATAGTGTTAGCAGGAAGTCGTGCATGGTGTGAGCAGGAAGTCTGGTATAGTGTAAGCAGGAAGTCTGGTATAGTGTTAGCAGGAAGTCTGGTATAGTGTAAGCAGGATGTCTGGTATAGTGTGAGCCAGGAAGTCTGGCATAGTGTGAGCCAGGAAGTCTGGCATAGTGTGAGCCAGGAAGTCTGGCATAGTGTTAGCAGGAAGTCTGGCATAGTGTGAGCAGGAAGTCTGGCATAGTGTAAGTTGGAAGTCTGCCATAGTGTTAGCAGGAAGTCGTGCATAGTGTGAGCAGGAAGTCTGGTATAGTGTAAGCAGGAAGTCTGGCATAGTGTAAGCAGGAAGTCTGGCATAGTGTAAGCTAGAAGTCTGGCATAGTGTAAGCAGGAGGTCTGGCATAGTGTAAGCAGGAAGTCTGGCATAGTGTAAGCAGGAAGTCGTGCATAGTGTGAGCAGGAAGTCTGGTATAGTGTAAGCAGGAAGTCTGGCATAGTGTAAGCAGGAAGTCTGGCATAGTGTTAGCAGGAAGTCTGGTATAGTGTGAGCAGGAAGTCGTGCATAGTGTGAGCAGGAAGTCTGCCATAGTGTGAGCAGGAAGTCGTGCATAGTGTGAGCAGGAAGTCGTGCATAGTGTGAGCAGGAAGTCTGGCATAGTGTGAGCAGGAAGTCTGGCATAGTGTAAGCAGGAAGTCTGGCATAGTGTGTGCAGGAAGTCTGGCATAGTGTTAGCAGGAAGTCTGGCATAGTGTAAGCAGGAAGTCTGGCATAGTGTAAGCAGGAAGTCTGGCATAGTGTGAGCCAGGAAGTCTGGTATAGTGTAAGCAGGATGTCTGGCATAGTGTTAGCAGGAAGTCGTGCATAGTGTGAGCAGGAAGTCGTGCATAGTGTGAGCAGGAAGTCTGGTATAGTGTAAGCAGGATGTCTGGCATAGTGTAAGCAGGATCTGGTATAGTGTAAGCAGGAAGTCTGGCATAGTGTAAGCAGGAAGTCTGGTATAGTGTAAGCAGGAAGTCTGATATAGTGTAAGCAGGAAGTCTGGTATAGTGTAAGCAGGAAGTCTGGCATAGTGTTAGCAGGAAGTCTGGCATAGTGTAAGCAGGAAGTCTGGTATAGTGTAAGCAGGAAGTCGTGCATAGTGTGAGCAGGAAGTCGTGCATAGTGTGAGCAGGTAGTCTGGTATAGTGTAAGCAGGAAGTCTGGTATAGTGTAAGCAGGAAGTCTGGTATAGTGTGAGCAGGAAGTCTGGCATAGTGTGAGCAGTAAGTCTGGCATAGTGTGAGCAGGAAGTCGTGCATAGTGTTAGCAGGAAGTCTGGTATAGTATAAGCCAGGAAGTCTGGTATAGTGTTAGCAGGAAGTCTGGTATAGTGTTAGCAGGAAGTCTGGCATAGTGTGAGCAGGAAGTCTGGCATAGTGTGAGCAGGAAGTCTGGCATAGTGTGAGCAGGAAGTCGTGCATGGTGTTAGCAGGAAGTCTGGTATAGTGTTAGCAGGAAGTATGGTATAGTGTTAGCAGGAAGTCTGGCATAGTGTGAGCAGGAAGTCTGGCATAGTGTGAGCAGGAAGTCTGGCATAGTGTGAGCAGGAAGTCTGGCATAGTGTGAGCAGGAAGTCTGGCATAGTGTTAGCAGGAAGTCTGGCATAGTGTAAGCAGGTAGTCTGGCATAGTGTTAGCAGGAAGTCTGGCATAGTGTGAGCAGGAAGTCTGGGATAGTGTTAGCAGGAAGTCTGGCATAGTGTTAGCAGGAAGTCTGGCATAGTGTTAGCAGGAAGTCTGGTATAGTGTTAGCAGGAAGTCTGGTATAGTGTAAGCAGGAAGTCTGGTATAGTGTTAGCAGGAAGTCTGGTATAGTGTTAGCAGGAAGTCTGGCATAGTGTTAGCAGGAAGTCTGGAATAGTGTGAGCAGGAAGTCTGGCATAGTGTGAGCAGGAAGTCTGGCATAGTGTGAGCCAGGAAGTCTGGTATAGTGTAAGCAGGATGTCTGGCATAGTGTTAGCAGGAAGTCGTGCATAGTGTGAGCAGGAAGGCGTGCACAGTGTGAGCAGGAAGTCTGGTATAGTGTTAGCAGGAAGTCTGGTATAGTGTTAGCAGGAAGTCTGGTATAGTGTGCGCAGGATGTCTGGCATAGTGTAAGCAGGAAGTCTGGCATAGTGTAAGCAGGATGTCTGGCATAGTGTAAGCAGGAAGTCGTGCATAGTGTGAGCAGGATGTCTGGCATAGTGTAAGCAGGAAGTCTGGCATAGTGTAAGCAGGAAGTCTGGCATAGTGTAAGCAGGAAGTCTGGCATAGTGTTAGCAGCAAGTCTGGTATAGTGTGAGCAGGAAGTCGTGCATAGTGTGAGCAGGAAGTCTGCCATAGTGTGAGCAGGAAGTCGTGCATAGTGTGAGCAGGAAGTCTGGCATAGTGTGAGCAGGAAGTCTGGCATAGTGTAAGCAGGAAGTCTGGCATAGTGTGTGCAGGAAGTCTGGCATAGTGTTAGCAGGAAGTCTGGCATAGTGTAAGCAGGAAGTTTGGCATAGTGTAAGCAGGAAGTCTGGCATAGTGTGAGCCAGGAAGTCTGGTATAGTGTAAGCAGGATGTCTGGCATAGTGTTAGCAGGAAGTCGTGCATAGTGTGAGCAGGAAGTCGTGCATAGTGTGAGCAGGAAGTCTGGTATAGTGTTAGCAGGAAGTCTGGTATAGTGTGCGCAGGATGTCTGGCATAGTGTAAGCAGGAAGTCTGGTATAGTGTAAGCAGGATGTCTGGCATAGTGTAAGCAGGAAGTCATGCATAGTGTGAGCAGGATGTCTGGCATAGTGTAAGCAGGAAGTCTGGCATAGTGTGAGCAGGAAGTCGTGCGTAGTGTAAGCAGGTAGTCTGGTATAGTGTAAGCAGGAAGTCTGGTATAGTGTAAGCAGGAAGTCTGGCATAGTGTAAGTAGGAAGTCTGGCATAGTGTAAGCAGGAAGTCTGGCATAGTGTAAGCAGGAAGTCTGGTATAGTGTAAGCAGGAAGTCTGGCACAGTGTAAGCAGGAAGTCTGGCACAGTGTAAGCAGGAAGTCTGGCATAGTGTAAGCAGGATCTGGTATAGTGTAAGCAGGAAGTCTGGCATAGTGTAAGCAGGATCTGGTATAGTGTAAGCAGGAAGTCTGGCATAGTGTAAGCAGGAAGTCTGGTATAGTGTAAGCAGGAAGTCTGATATAGTGTAAGCAGGAAGTCTGGTATAGTGTAAGCAGGAAGTCTGGTGTAGTTTAAGCAGGAAGTCTGGCGTAGTGTTAGCAGGAAATCTGGCATAGTGTAAGCAGGAAGTCTGGCATAGTGTTAGCAGGAAGTCTGGCATAGTGTTAGCAGGAAGTCTGGCATAGTGTAAGCAGGAAGTCGTGCATAGTGTGAGCAGGAAGTCGTGCATAGCGTGAGCAGGTAGTCTGGTATAGTGTAAGCAGGAAGTCTGGTATAGTGTAAGCAGGAAGTCTGATATAGTGTAAGCAGGAAGTCTGGCATAGTGTTAGCAGGAAGTCTGGCATAGTGTAAGCAGGAAGTCTGGCATAGTGTTAACAGGAAGTCTGGCATAGTGTTAGCAGGAAGTCTGGCATAGTGTTAGCAGGAAGTCTGGCATAGTGTAAGCAGGAAGTCGTGCATAGTGTGAGCAGGAAGTCTGGTATAGTGTAAGCAGGAAGTCTGGCATAGTGTAAGCAGGAAGTCTGGCATAGTGTTAGCAGGAAGTCTGGTATAGTGTGAGCAGGAAGTCTGCCATAGTGTGAGCAGGAAGTCGTGCATAGTGTGAGCAGGAAGTCTGGCATAGTGTAAGCAGGAAGTCTGGCATAGTGTAAGCAGGAAGTCTGGCATAGTGTAAGCAGGAAGTCTGGCATAGTGTGTGCAGGAAGTCTGGCATAGTGTTAGCAGGAAGTCTGGCATAGTGTAAGCAGGAAGTCTGGCATAGTGTAAGCAGGAAGTCTGGCATAGTGTGAGCCAGGAAGTCTGGTATAGTGTAAGCAGGATGTCTGGCATAGTGTAAGCAGGATGTCTGGCATAGTGTAAGCAGGAAGTCTGGCATAGTGTGAGCAGGAAGTCTGGCATAGTGTAAGCAGGAAGTCTGGTATAGTGTAAGCAGGAAGTCTGGCATAGTGTAAGCAGGAAGTCTGGCACAGTGTAAGCAGGAAGTCTGGCACAGTGTAAGCAGGAAGTCTGGCATAGTGTAAGCAGGAAGTCTGGCATAGTGTAAGCAGGATCTGGTATAGTGTATGCAGGAAGTCTGGCATAGTGTAAGCAGGATCTGGTATAGTGTAAGCAGGAAGTCTGGCATAGAGTAAGCAGGAAGTCTGGTATAGTGTAAGCAGGAAGTCTGATATAGTGTAAGCAGGAAGTCTGGTATAGTGTAAGCAGGAAGTCTGGCATAGTGTTAGCAGGAAGTCTGGCATAGTGTAAGCAGGAAGTCTGGTATAGTGTAAGCAGGAAGTCGTGCATAGTGTGAGCAGGAAGTCGTGCATAGTGTGAGCAGGTAGTCTGGTATAGTGTAGGCAGGAAGTCTGGCATAGTGTAAGCAGGAAGTCTGGCACAGTGTAAGCAGGAAGTCTGGCATAGTGTAAGCAGGAAGTCTGGCATAGTGTAAGCAGGATCTGGTATAGTGTAAGCAGGAAGTCTGGCATAGTGTAAGCAGGATCTGGTATAGTGTAAGCAGGAAGTCTGGTATAGTGTAAGCAGGAAGTCTGGTATAGTGTAAGCAGGAAGTCTGGCATAGTGTAAGCAGGAAGTGTGGCATAGTGTTAGCAGGAAGTCGTGCATAGTGTTAGCAGGAAGTCTGGCATAGTGTTAGCAGGAAGTCTGGTATAGTGTTAGCAGGAAGTCTGGTATAGTGTTAGCAGGAAGTCTTGTATAGTGTAAGCAGGAAGTCTGGTATAGTGTTAGCAGGAAGTCTGGTATAGTGTTAGCAGGAAGTCTGGTATAGTGTTAGCAGGAAGTCTGGCATAGTGTAAGCAGGAAGTCTGGCATAGTGTGCGCAGGATGTCTGGCATAGTGTAAGCAGGAAGGCTGGCATAGTGTAAGCAGGATGTCTGGCATAGTGTGAGCAGGAAGTCGTGCATAGTGTGAGCAGGAAGTCGTGCATAGTGTAAGCAGGATGTCTGCATAGTGTAAGCAGGAAGTCTGGTATAGTGTAAGCAGGATGTCTGGCATAGTGTAAGCAGGAAGTCTGGCACAGTGTAAGCAGGAAGTCTGGCATAGTGTAAGCAGGAAGTCTGGCATAGTGTAAGCAGGATCTGGTATAGTGTATGCAGGAAGTCTGGCATAGTGTAAGCAGGATCTGGTATAGTGTAAGCAGGAAGTCTGGCATAGAGTAAGCAGGAAGTCTGGTATAGTGTAAGCAGGAAGTCTGATATAGTGTAAGCAGGAAGTCTGGTATAGTGTAAGCAGGAAGTCTGGCATAGTGTTAGCAGGAAGTCTGGCATAGTGTAAGCAGGAAGTCTGGTATAGTGTAAGCAGGAAGTCGTGCATAGTGTGAGCAGGAAGTCGTGCATAGTGTGAGCAGGTAGTCTGGTATAGTGTAGGCAGGAAGTCTGGCATAGTGTAAGCAGGAAGTCTGGCACAGTGTAAGCAGGAAGTCTGGCATAGTGTAATCAGGAAGTCTGGCATAGTGTAAGCAGGATCTGGTATAGTGTAAGCAGGAAGTCTGGCATAGTGTAAGCAGGATCTGGTATAGTGTAAGCAGGAAGTCTGGTATAGTGTAAGCAGGAAGTCTGGTATAGTGTAAGCAGGAAGTCTGGCATAGTGTAAGCAGGAAGTCTGGCATAGTGTTAGCAGGAAGTCGTGCATAGTGTTAGCAGGAAGTCTGGCATAGTGTTAGCAGGAAGTCTGGTATAGTGTTAGCAGGAAGTCTGGTATAGTGTTAGCAGGAAGTCTGGTATAGTGTAAGCAGGAAGTCTGGTATAGTGTTAGCAGGAAGTCTGGTATAGTGTTAGCAGGAAGTCTGGTATAGTGTTAGCAGGAAGTCTGGCATAGTGTAAGCAGGAAGTCTGGCATAGTGTGCGCAGGATGTCTGGCATAGTGTAAGCAGGAAGGCTGGCATAGTGTAAGCAGGATGTCTGGCATAGTGTGAGCAGGAAGTCGTGCATAGTGTGAGCAGGAAGTCGTGCATAGTGTAAGCAGGATGTCTGCATAGTGTAAGCAGGAAGTCTGGTATAGTGTAAGCAGGATGTCTGGCATAGTGTAAGCAGGAAGTCGTGCATAGTGTGAGCAGGATGTCTGGCATAGTGTAAGCAGGAAGTCTGGCATAGTGTGAGCAGGAAGTCGTGCATAGTGTAAGCAGGTAGTCTGGTATAGTGTAAGCAGGAAGTCTGGTATAGTGTAAGCAGGAAGTCTGGCATTGTGTAAGCAGGAAGTCTGGTATAGTGTTAGCAGGAAGTCGTGCATAGTGTTAGCAGGAAGTCTGGTATAGTGTTAGCAGGAAGTCTGGTATAGTGTTAGCAGGAAGTCTGACATAGTGTGAGCCAGGAAGTCTGGCATAGTGTGAGCCAGGAAGTCTGGCATAGTGTTAGCAGGAAGTCTGGCATAGTGTGAGCAGGAAGT
Source organism: Hyperolius riggenbachi (assembly GCF_040937935.1). NCBI lineage: Eukaryota > Metazoa > Chordata > Amphibia > Anura > Hyperoliidae > Hyperolius > Hyperolius riggenbachi. Next base: position 321,092,907 of record NC_090652.1, read on the forward strand.
CTGGCATAGTGTAAGTTGGAAGTCTGCCATAGTGTTAGCAGGAAGTCGTGCATAGTGTGAGCAGGAAGTCTGGTATAGTGTAAGCAGGAAGTCTGGCATAGTGTAAGCAGGAAGTCTGGCATAGTGTAAGCTAGAAGTCTGGCATAGTGTAAGCAGGAGGTCTGGCATAGTGTGAGCAGGAAGTCGTGCATAGTGTGAGCAGGAAGTCGTGCATAGTGTGAGCAGGAAGTCGTGCATAGTGTGAGCAGGAAGTCGTGCATAGTGTGAGCAGGAAGTCCTGCATAGTGTGAGCAGGAAGTCTGGCATAGTGTAAGCAGGAAGTCTGGCATAGTGTAAGCAGGAAGTCTGGCATAGTGTTAGCAGGAAGTCTGGCATAGTGTAAGCAGGAAGTCTGGCATAGTGTGAGCCAGGAAGTCTGGTATAGTGTAAGCAGGATGTCTGGCATAGTGTTAGCAGGAAGTCGTGCATAGTGTGAGCAGGAAGTCGTGCATAGTGTGAGCAGGAAGTCTGGTATAGTGTAAGCAGGATGTCTGGCATAGTGTAAGCAGGATCTGGTATAGTGTAAGCAGGAAGTCTGGCATAGTGTAAGCAGGAAGTCTGGTATAGTGTAAGCAGGAAGTCTGATATAGTGTAAGCAGGAAGTCTGGTATAGTGTAAGCAGGAAGTCTGGCATAGTGTTAGCAGGAAGTCTGGCATAGTGTAAGCAGGAAGTCTGGTATAGTGTAAGCAGGAAGTCGTGCATAGTGTGAGCAGGAAGTCGTGCATAGTGTTAGCAGGAAGTCTGGCATAGTGTGAGCAGGAAGTCTGGCATAGTGTGAGCAGGAAGTCTGGCATAGTGTGAGCAGGAAGTCTGGCATAGTGTGAGCAGGAAGTGTGGCATAGTGTTAGCAGGAAGTCTGGTATAGTGTTAGCAGGAAGTATGGTATAGTGTTAGCAGGAAGTCTGGCATAGTGTGAGCAGGAAGTCTGGCATAGTGTGAGCAGGAAGTCTGGCATAGTGTGAGCAGGAAGTCTGGCATAGTGTGAGCAGGAAGTCTGGGATAGTGTTAGCAGGAAGTCTGGCATAGTGTTAGCAGGAAGTCTGGCATAGTGTTAGCAGGAAGTCTGGTATAGTGTTAGCAGGAAGTCTGGTATAGTGTAAGCAGGAAGTCTGGTATAGTGTTAGCAGGAAGTCTGGTATAGTGTTAGCAGGAAGTCTGGCATAGTGTTAGCAGGAAGTCTGGAATAGTGTGAGCAGGAAGTCTGGCATAGTGTGAGCAGGAAGTCTGGCATAGTGTGAGCCAGGAAGTCTGGTATAGTGTAAGCAGGAAGTCTGGCATAGAGTAAGCAGGAAGTCTGGTATAGTGTAAGCAGGAAGTCTGATATAGTGTAAGCAGGAAGTCTGGTATAGTGTAAGCAGGAAGTCTGGCATAGTGTTAGCAGGAAGTCTGGCATAGTGTTAGCAGGAAGTCTGGCATAGTGTAAGCAGGAAGTCTGGTATAGTGTAAGCAGGAAGTCGTGCATAGTGTGAGCAGGAAGTCGTGCATAGTGTGAGCAGGTAGTCTGGTATAGTGTAAGCAGGAAGTCTGGTATAGTGTAAGCAGGAAGTCTGGCACAGTGTAAGCAGGAAGTCTGGCATAGTGTACGCAGGAAGTCTGGCATAGTGTAAGCAGGATCTGGTATAGTGTAAGCAGGAAGTCTGGCATAGTGTAAGCAGGATCTGGTATAGTGTAAGCAGGAAGTCTGGCATAGTGTAAGCAGGAAGTCTGGTATAGTGTAAGCAGGAAGTCTGGTATAGTGTAAGCAGGAAGTCTGGTATAGTGTAAGCAGGAAGTCTGGCATAGTGTAAGCAGGAAGTCTGGCATAGTGTTAGCAGGAAGTCGTGCATAGTGTTAGCAGGAAGTCTGGCATAGTGTTAGCAGGAAGTCTGGTATAGTGTTAGCAGGAAGTCTGGTATAGTGTTAGCAGGAAGTCTGGTATAGTGTAAGCAGGAAGTCTGGTATAGTGTTAGCAGGAAGTCTGGTATAGTGTTAGCAGGAAGTCTGGCATAGTGTAAGCAGGAAGTCTGGCATAGTGTGCGCAGGATGTCTGGCATAGTGTAAGCAGGAAGGCTGGCATAGTGTGCGCAGGATGTCTGGCATAGTGTGAGCAGGAAGTCGTGCATAGTGTAAGCAGGATGTCTGCATAGTGTAAGCAGGAAGTCTGGTATAGTGTAAGCAGGATGTCTGGCATAGTGTAAGCAGGAAGTCGTGCATAGTGTGAGCAGGATGTCTGGCATAGTGTAAGCAGGAAGTCTGGCATAGTGTGAGCAGGAAGTCGTGCATAGTGTAAGCAGGTAGTCTGGTATAGTGTAAGCAGGAAGTCTGGTATAGTGTAAGCAGGAAGTCTGGCATTGTGTAAGCAGGAAGTCTGGTATAGTGTTAGCAGGAAGTCGTGCATAGTGTTAGCAGGAAGTCTGGTATAGTGCTAGCAGGAAGTCTGGTATAGTGTTAGCAGGAAGTCTGGCATAGTGTGAGCAGGAAGTCTGGCATAGTGTGAGCAGGAAGTCTGGCATAGTGTAAGCAGGAAGTCTGGCATAGTGTAAGCAGGAAGTCTGGCATAGTGTAAGCAGGTAGTCTGGTATAGTGTAAGCAGGAAGTCTGGTATAGTGTAAGCAGGAAGTCTAACATAGTGTAAGCAGGAAGTCTGGCATAGTGTAAGCAGGAAGTCTGGCATAGTGTAAGCAGGAAGTCTGGCATAGTGTAAGCAGGAAGTCTGGCATAGTGTAAGCAGGAAGTCTGGCATAGTGTAAGCAGGTTGTCTGGTATAGTGTAAGCAGGAAGTCTGGTATAGTGTTAGCAGGAAGTCTGGTATAGTGTAAGCAGGATGTCTGGTATAGTGTGAGCCAGGAAGTCTGGCATAGTGTGAGCCAGGAAGTCTGGCATAGTGTGAGCAGGAAGTCTGGCATAGTGTGAGCAGGAAGTCTGGCATAGTGTGAGCAGGAAGTCTGGCATAGTGTGAGCAGGAAGTGTGGCATAGTGTTAGCAGGAAGTCTGGTATAGTGTTAGCAGGAAGTATGGTATAGTGTTAGCAGGAAGTCTGGCATAGTGTGAGCAGGAAGTCGTGCATAGTGTTAGCAGGAAGTCTGGCATAGTGTGAGCAGGAAGTCTGGCATAGTGTGAGCAGGAAGTCTGGCATAGTGTGAGCAGGAAGTCTGGCATAGTGTGAGCAGGAAGTGTGGCATAGTGTTAGCAGGAAGTCTGGTATAGTGTTAGCAGGAAGTATGGTATAGTGTTAGCAGGAAGTCTGGCATAGTGTGAGCAGGAAGTCTGGCATAGTGTGAGCAGGAAGTCTGGCATAGTGTGAGCAGGAAGTCTGGCATAGTGTGAGCAGGAAGTCTGGCATAGTGTGAGCAGGAAGTCTGGCATAGTGTTAGCAGGAAGTCTGGCATAGTGTGAGCAGGAAGTCTGGGATAGTGTTAGCAGGAAGTCTGGCATAGTGTTAGCAGGAAGTCTGGCATAGTGTTAGCAGGAAGTCTGGTATAGTGTTAGCAGGAAGTCTGGTATAGTGTAAGCAGGAAGTCTGGTATAGTGTTAGCAGGAAGTCTGGTATAGTGTTAGCAGGAAGTCTGGCATAGTGTTAGCAGGAAGTCTGGAATAGTGTGAGCAGGAAGTCTGGCATAGTGTGAGCAGGAAGTCTGGCATAGTGTGAGCCAGGAAGTCTGGTATAGTGTAAGCAGGAAGTCTGGTATAGTGTAAGCAGGAAGTCTGATATAGTGTAAGCAGGAAGTCTGGTATAGTGTAAGCAGGAAGTCTGGCATAGTGTTAGCAGGAAGTCTGGCATAGTGTAAGCAGGAAGTCTGGTATAGTGTAAGCAGGAAGTCGTGCATAGTGTGAGCAGGAAGTCGTGCATAGTGTGAGCAGGTAGTCTGGTATAGTGTAAGCAGGAAGTCTGGTATAGTGTAAGCAGGAAGTCTGGCACAGTGTAAGCAGGAAGTCTGGCATAGTGTACGCAGGAAGTCTGGCATAGTGTAAGCAGGATCTGGTATAGTGTAAGCAGGAAGTCTGGCATAGTGTAAGCAGGATCTGGTATAGTGTAAGCAGGAAGTCTGGCATAGTGTAAGCAGGAAGTCTGGTATAGTGTAAGCAGGAAGTCTGGTATAGTGTAAGCAGGAAGTCTGGTATAGTGTAAGCAGGAAGTCTGGCATAGTGTAAGCAGGAAGTCTGGCATAGTGTTAGCAGGAAGTCGTGCATAGTGTTAGCAGGAAGTCTGGCATAGTGTTAGCAGGAAGTCTGGTATAGTGTTAGCAGGAAGTCTGGTATAGTGTTAGCAGGAAGTCTGGTATAGTGTAAGCAGGAAGTCTGGTATAGTGTTAGCAGGAAGTCTGGTATAGTGTTAGCAGGAAGTCTGGCATAGTGTAAGCAGGAAGTCTGGCATAGTGTGCGCAGGATGTCTGGCATAGTGTAAGCAGGAAGGCTGGCATAGTGTGCGCAGGATGTCTGGCATAGTGTGAGCAGGAAGTCGTGCATAGTGTAAGCAGGATGTCTGCATAGTGTAAGCAGGAAGTCTGGTATAGTGTAAGCAGGATGTCTGGCATAGTGTAAGCAGGAAGTCGTGCATAGTGTGAGCAGGATGTCTGGCATAGTGTAAGCAGGAAGTCTGGCATAGTGTGAGCAGGAAGTCGTGCATAGTGTAAGCAGGTAGTCTGGTATAGTGTAAGCAGGAAGTCTGGTATAGTGTAAGCAGGAAGTCTGGCATTGTGTAAGCAGGAAGTCTGGTATAGTGTTAGCAGGAAGTCGTGCATAGTGTTAGCAGGAAGTCTGGTATAGTGCTAGCAGGAAGTCTGGTATAGTGTTAGCAGGAAGTCTGGCATAGTGTGAGCAGGAAGTCTGGCATAGTGTGAGCAGGAAGTCTGGCATAGTGTAAGCAGGAAGTCTGGCATAGTGTAAGCAGGAAGTCTGGCATAGTGTAAGCAGGTAGTCTGGTATAGTGTAAGCAGGAAGTCTGGTATAGTGTAAGCAGGAAGTCTGGCATAGTGTAAGCAGGAAGTCTGGCATAGTGTAAGCAGGAAGTCTGGCATAGTGTAAGCAGGAAGTCTGGCATAGTGTAAGCAGGAAGTCTGGCATAGTGTAAGCAGGAAGTCTGGCATAGTGTAAGCAGGTTGTCTGGTATAGTGTAAGCAGGAAGTCTGGTATAGTGTTAGCAGGAAGTCTGGTATAGTGTAAGCAGGATGTCTGGTATAGTGTGAGCCAGGAAGTCTGGCATAGTGTGAGCCAGGAAGTCTGGCATAGTGTGAGCCAGGAAGTCTGGCATAGTGTTAGCAGGAAGTCTGGCATAGTGTGAGCAGGAAGTCTGGCATAGTGTAAGTTGGAAGTCTGCCATAGTGTTAGCAGGAAGTCGTGCATAGTGTGAGCAGGAAGTCTGGTATAGTGTAAGCAGGAAGTCTGGCATAGTGTAAGCAGGAAGTCTGGCATAGTGTAAGCTAGAAGTCTGGCATAGTGTAAGCAGGAGGTCTGGCATAGTGTAAGCAGGAAGTCTGGCATAGTGTAAGCAGGAAGTCGTGCATAGTGTGAGCAGGAAGTCTGGTATAGTGTAAGCAGGAAGTCTGGCATAGTGTAAGCAGGAAGTCTGGCATAGTGTTAGCAGGAAGTCTGGTATAGTGTGAGCAGGAAGTCGTGCATAGTGTGAGCAGGAAGTCTGCCATAGTGTGAGCAGGAAGTCGTGCATAGTGTGAGCAGGAAGTCGTGCATAGTGTGAGCAGGAAGTCCTGCATAGTGTGAGCAGGAAGTCTGGCATAGTGTAAGCAGGAAGTCTGGCATAGTGTAAGCAGGAAGTCTGGCATAGTGTAAGCAGGAAGTCTGGCATAGTGTAAGCAGGAAGTCTGGCATAGTGTAAGCAGGAAGTCTGGCATAGTGTGAGCCAGGATGTCTGGCATAGTGTTAGCAGGAAGTCGTGCATAGTGTGAGCAGGAAGTCGTGCATAGTGTGAGCAGGAAGTCTGGTATAGTGTAAGCAGGATGTCTGGCATAGTGTAAGCAGGATCTGGTATAGTGTAAGCAGGAAGTCTGGCATAGTGTAAGCAGGAAGTCTGGTATAGTGTAAGCAGGAAGTCTGATATAGTGTAAGCAGGAAGTCTGGTATAGTGTAAGCAGGAAGTCTGGCATAGTGTTAGCAGGAAGTCTGGCATAGTGTAAGCAGGAAGTCTGGTATAGTGTAAGCAGGAAGTCGTGCATAGTGTGAGCAGGAAGTCGTGCATAGTGTTAGCAGGAAGTCTGGCATAGTGTGAGCAGGAAGTCTGGCATAGTGTGAGCAGGAAGTCTGGCATAGTGTGAGCAGGAAGTCTGGCATAGTGTGAGCAGGAAGTCTGGCATAGTGTAAGCAGGAAGTCTGGCATAGTGTTAACAGGAAGTCTGGCATAGTGTTAGCAGGAAGTCTGGCATAGTGTTAGCAGGAAGTCTGGCATAGTGTAAGCAGGAAGTCGTGCATAGTGTGAGCAGGAAGTCTGGTATAGTGTAAGCAGGAAGTCTGGCATAGTGTAAGCAGGAAGTCTGGCATAGTGTTAGCAGGAAGTCTGGTATAGTGTGAGCAGGAAGTCTGCCATAGTGTGAGCAGGAAGTCGTGCATAGTGTGAGCAGGAAGTCTGGCATAGTGTAAGCAGGAAGTCTGGCATAGTGTAAGCAGGAAGTCTGGCATAGTGTAAGCAGGAAGTCTGGCATAGTGTGTGCAGGAAGTCTGGCATAGTGTTAGCAGGAAGTCTGGCATAGTGTAAGCAGGAAGTCTGGCATAGTGTAAGCAGGAAGTCTGGCATAGTGTGAGCCAGGAAGTCTGGTATAGTGTAAGCAGGATGTCTGGCATAGTGTAAGCAGGATGTCTGGCATAGTGTAAGCAGGAAGTCTGGCATAGTGTGAGCAGGAAGTCTGGCATAGTGTAAGCAGGAAGTCTGGTATAGTGTAAGCAGGAAGTCTGGCATAGTGTAAGCAGGAAGTCTGGCATAGTGTAAGCAGGAAGTCTGGCACAGTGTAAGCAGGAAGTCTGGCATAGTGTAAGCAGGAAGTCTGGCATAGTGTAAGCAGGATCTGGTATAGTGTATGCAGGAAGTCTGGCATAGTGTAAGCAGGATCTGGTATAGTGTAAGCAGGAAGTCTGGCATAGAGTAAGCAGGAAGTCTGGTATAGTGTAAGCAGGAAGTCTGATATAGTGTAAGCAGGAAGTCTGGTATAGTGTAAGCAGGAAGTCTGGCATAGTGTTAGCAGGAAGTCTGGCATAGTGTAAGCAGGAAGTCTGGTATAGTGTAAGCAGGAAGTCGTGCATAGTGTGAGCAGGAAGTCGTGCATAGTGTGAGCAGGTAGTCTGGTATAGTGTAGGCAGGAAGTCTGGCATAGTGTAAGCAGGAAGTCTGGCACAGTGTAAGCAGGAAGTCTGGCATAGTGTAAGCAGGAAGTCTGGCATAGTGTAAGCAGGATCTGGTATAGTGTAAGCAGGAAGTCTGGCATAGTGTAAGCAGGATCTGGTATAGTGTAAGCAGGAAGTCTGGTATAGTGTAAGCAGGAAGTCTGGTATAGTGTAAGCAGGAAGTCTGGCATAGTGTAAGCAGGAAGTCTGGCATAGTGTTAGCAGGAAGTCGTGCATAGTGTTAGCAGGAAGTCTGGCATAGTGTTAGCAGGAAGTCTGGTATAGTGTTAGCAGGAAGTCTGGTATAGTGTTAGCAGGAAGTCTTGTATAGTGTAAGCAGGAAGTCTGGTATAGTGTTAGCAGGAAGTCTGGTATAGTGTTAGCAGGAAGTCTGGTATAGTGTTAGCAGGAAGTCTGGCATAGTGTAAGCAGGAAGTCTGGCATAGTGTGCGCAGGATGTCTGGCATAGTGTAAGCAGGAAGGCTGGCATAGTGTAAGCAGGATGTCTGGCATAGTGTGAGCAGGAAGTCGTGCATAGTGTGAGCAGGAAGTCGTGCATAGTGTAAGCAGGATGTCTGCATAGTGTAAGCAGGAAGTCTGGTATAGTGTAAGCAGGATGTCTGGCATAGTGTAAGCAGGAAGTCTGGCACAGTGTAAGCAGGAAGTCTGGCATAGTGTAAGCAGGAAGTCTGGCATAGTGTAAGCAGGATCTGGTATAGTGTATGCAGGAAGTCTGGCATAGTGTAAGCAGGATCTGGTATAGTGTAAGCAGGAAGTCTGGCATAGAGTAAGCAGGAAGTCTGGTATAGTGTAAGCAGGAAGTCTGATATAGTGTAAGCAGGAAGTCTGGTATAGTGTAAGCAGGAAGTCTGGCATAGTGTTAGCAGGAAGTCTGGCATAGTGTAAGCAGGAAGTCTGGTATAGTGTAAGCAGGAAGTCGTGCATAGTGTGAGCAGGAAGTCGTGCATAGTGTGAGCAGGTAGTCTGGTATAGTGTAGGCAGGAAGTCTGGCATAGTGTAAGCAGGAAGTCTGGCACAGTGTAAGCAGGAAGTCTGGCATAGTGTAAGCAGGAAGTCTGGCATAGTGTAAGCAGGATCTGGTATAGTGTAAGCAGGAAGTCTGGCATAGTGTAAGCAGGATCTGGTATAGTGTAAGCAGGAAGTCTGGTATAGTGTAAGCAGGAAGTCTGGTATAGTGTAAGCAGGAAGTCTGGCATAGTGTAAGCAGGAAGTCTGGCATAGTGTTAGCAGGAAGTCGTGCATAGTGTTAGCAGGAAGTCTGGCATAGTGTTAGCAGGAAGTCTGGTATAGTGTTAGCAGGAAGTCTGGTATAGTGTTAGCAGGAAGTCTGGTATAGTGTAAGCAGGAAGTCTGGTATAGTGTTAGCAGGAAGTCTGGTATAGTGTTAGCAGGAAGTCTGGCATAGTGTTAGCAGGAAGTCTGGCATAGTGTAAGCAGGAAGTCTGGCATAGTGTGCGCAGGATGTCTGGCATAGTGTAAGCAGGAAGGCTGGCATAGTGTAAGCAGGATGTCTGGCATAGTGTGAGCAGGAAGTCGTGCATAGTGTGAGCAGGAAGTCGTGCATAGTGTAAGCAGGATGTCTGCATAGTGTAAGCAGGAAGTCTGGTATAGTGTAAGCAGGATGTCTGGCATAGTGTAAGCAGGAAGTCGTGCATAGTGTGAGCAGGATGTCTGGCATAGTGTAAGCAGGAAGTCTGGCATAGTGTGAGCAGGAAGTCGTGCATAGTGTAAGCAGGTAGTCTGGTATAGTGTAAGCAGGAAGTCTGGTATAGTGTAAGCAGGAAGTCTGGCATTGTGTAAGCAGGAAGTCTGGTATAGTGTTAGCAGGAAGTCGTGCATAGTGTTAGCAGGAAGTCTGGTATAGTGTTAGCAGGAAGTCTGGTATAGTGTTAGCAGGAAGTCTGACATAGTGTGAGCCAGGAAGTCTGGCATAGTGTGAGCCAGGAAGTCTGGCATAGTGTTAGCAGGAAGTCTGGCATAGTGTGAGCAGGAAGTCTGGCATAGTGTAAGTTGGAAGTCTGCCATAGTGTTAGCAGGAAGTCGTGCATAGTGTGAGCAGGAAGTCTGGTATAGTGTAAGCAGGAAGTCTGGCATAGTGTAAGCAGGAAGTCTGGCATAGTGTAAGCTAGAAGTCTGGCATAGTGTAAGCAGGAGGTCTGGCATAGTGTGAGCAGGAAGTCGTGCATAGTGTGAGCAGGAAGTCGTGCATAGTGTGAGCAGGAAGTCGTGCATAGTGTGAGCAGGAAGTCGTGCATAGTGTGAGCAGGAAGTCCTGCATAGTGTGAGCAGGAAGTCTGGCATAGTGTAAGCAGGAAGTCTGGCATAGTGTAAGCAGGAAGTCTGGCATAGTGTTAGCAGGAAGTCTGGCATAGTGTAAGCAGGAAGTCTGGCATAGTGTGAGCCAGGAAGTCTGGTATAGTGTAAGCAGGATGTCTGGCATAGTGTTAGCAGGAAGTCGTGCATAGTGTGAGCAGGAAGTCGTGCATAGTGTGAGCAGGAAGTCTGGTATAGTGTAAGCAGGATGTCTGGCATAGTGTAAGCAGGATCTGGTATAGTGTAAGCAGGAAGTCTGGCATAGTGTAAGCAGGAAGTCTGGTATAGTGTAAGCAGGAAGTCTGATATAGTGTAAGCAGGAAGTCTGGTATAGTGTAAGCAGGAAGTCTGGCATAGTGTTAGCAGGAAGTCTGGCATAGTGTAAGCAGGAAGTCTGGTATAGTGTAAGCAGGAAGTCGTGCATAGTGTGAGCAGGAAGTCGTGCATAGTGTTAGCAGGAAGTCTGGCATAGTGTGAGCAGGAAGTCTGGCATAGTGTGAGCAGGAAGTCTGGCATAGTGTGAGCAGGAAGTCTGGCATAGTGTGAGCAGGAAGTGTGGCATAGTGTTAGCAGGAAGTCTGGTATAGTGTTAGCAGGAAGTATGGTATAGTGTTAGCAGGAAGTCTGGCATAGTGTGAGCAGGAAGTCTGGCATAGTGTGAGCAGGAAGTCTGGCATAGTGTGAGCAGGAAGTCTGGCATAGTGTGAGCAGGAAGTCTGGCATAGTGTTAGCAGGAAGTCTGGCATAGTGTGAGCAGGAAGTCTGGGATAGTGTTAGCAGGAAGTCTGGCATAGTGTTAGCAGGAAGTCTGGCATAGTGTTAGCAGGAAGTCTGGTATAGTGTTAGCAGGAAGTCTGGTATAGTGTAAGCAGGAAGTCTGGTATAGTGTTAGCAGGAAGTCTGGTATAGTGTTAGCAGGAAGTCTGGCATAGTGTTAGCAGGAAGTCTGGAATAGTGTGAGCAGGAAGTCTGGCATAGTGTGAGCAGGAAGTCTGGCATAGTGTGAGCCAGGAAGTCTGGTATAGTGTAAGCAGGAAGTCTGGCATAGAGTAAGCAGGAAGTCTGGTATAGTGTAAGCAGGAAGTCTGATATAGTGTAAGCAGGAAGTCTGGTATAGTGTAAGCAGGAAGTCTGGCATAGTGTTAGCAGGAAGTCTGGCATAGTGTAAGCAGGAAGTCTGCTATAGTGTAAGCAGGAAGTCGTGCATAGTGTGAGCAGGAAGTCGTGCATAGTGTGAGCAGGTAGTCTGGTATAGTGTAAGCAGGAAGTCTGGTATAGTGTAAGCAGGAAGTCTGGCACAGTGTAAGCAGGAAGTCTGGCATAGTGTACGCAGGAAGTCTGGCATAGTGTAAGCAGGATCTGGTATAGTGTAAGCAGGAAGTCTGGCATAGTGTAAGCAGGATCTGGTATAGTGTAAGCAGGAAGTCTGGCATAGTGTAAGCAGGAAGTCTGGTATAGTGTAAGCAGGAAGTCTGGTATAGTGTAAGCAGGAAGTCTGGTATAGTGTAAGCAGGAAGTCTGGCATAGTGTAAGCAGGAAGTCTGGCATAGTGTTAGCAGGAAGTCGTGCATAGTGTTAGCAGGAAGTCTGGCATAGTGTTAGCAGGAAGTCTGGTATAGTGTTAGCAGGAAGTCTGGTATAGTGTTAGCAGGAAGTCTGGTATAGTGTAAGCAGGAAGTCTGGTATAGTGTTAGCAGGAAGTCTGGTATAGTGTTAGCAGGAAGTCTGGCATAGTGTAAGCAGGAAGTCTGGCATAGTGTGCGCAGGATGTCTGGCATAGTGTAAGCAGGAAGGCTGGCATAGTGTGCGCAGGATGTCTGGCATAGTGTGAGCAGGAAGTCGTGCATAGTGTAAGCAGGATGTCTGCATAGTGTAAGCAGGAAGTCTGGTATAGTGTAAGCAGGATGTCTGGCATAGTGTAAGCAGGAAGTCGTGCATAGTGTGAGCAGGATGTCTGGCATAGTGTAAGCAGGAAGTCTGGCATAGTGTGAGCAGGAAGTCGTGCATAGTGTAAGCAGGTAGTCTGGTATAGTGTAAGCAGGAAGTCTGGTATAGTGTAAGCAGGAAGTCTGGCATTGTGTAAGCAGGAAGTCTGGTATAGTGTTAGCAGGAAGTCGTGCATAGTGTTAGCAGGAAGTCTGGTATAGTGCTAGCAGGAAGTCTGGTATAGTGTTAGCAGGAAGTCTGGCATAGTGTGAGCAGGAAGTCTGGCATAGTGTGAGCAGGAAGTCTGGCATAGTGTAAGCAGGAAGTCTGGCATAGTGTAAGCAGGAAGTCTGGCATAGTGTAAGCAGGTAGTCTGGTATAGTGTAAGCAGGAAGTCTGGTATAGTGTAAGCAGGAAGTCTGGCATAGTGTAAGCAGGAAGTCTGGCATAGTGTAAGCAGGAAGTCTGGCATAGTGTAAGCAGGAAGTCTGGCATAGTGTAAGCAGGAAGTCTGGCATAGTGTAAGCAGGAAGTCTGGCATAGTGTAAGCAGGTTGTCTGGTATAGTGTAAGCAGGAAGTCTGGTATAGTGTTAGCAGGAAGTCTGGTATAGTGTAAGCAGGATGTCTGGTATAGTGTGAGCCAGGAAGTCTGGCATAGTGTGAGCCAGGAAGTCTGGCATAGTGTGAGCCAGGAAGTCTGGCATAGTGTTAGCAGGAAGTCTGGCATAGTGTGAGCAGGAAGTCTGGCATAGTGTAAGTTGGAAGTCTGCCATAGTGTTAGCAGGAAGTCGTGCATAGTGTGAGCAGGAAGTCTGGTATAGTGTAAGCAGGAAGTCTGGCATAGTGTAAGCAGGAAGTCTGGCATAGTGTAAGCTAGAAGTCTGGCATAGTGTAAGCAGGAGGTCTGGCATAGTGTAAGCAGGAAGTCTGGCATAGTGTAAGCAGGAAGTCGTGCATAGTGTGAGCAGGAAGTCTGGTATAGTGTAAGCAGGAAGTCTGGCATAGTGTAAGCAGGAAGTCTGGCATAGTGTTAGCAGGAAGTCTGGTATAGTGTGAGCAGGAAGTCGTGCATAGTGTGAGCAGGAAGTCTGCCATAGTGTGAGCAGGAAGTCGTGCATAGTGTGAGCAGGAAGTCGTGCATAGTGTGAGCAGGAAGTCCTGCATAGTGTGAGCAGGAAGTCTGGCATAGTGTAAGCAGGAAGTCTGGCATAGTGTAAGCAGGAAGTCTGGCATAGTGTAAGCAGGAAGTCTGGCATAGTGTAAGCAGGAAGTCTGGCATAGTGTGAGCCAGGATGTCTGGCATAGTGTTAGCAGGAAGTCGTGCATAGTGTGAGCAGGAAGTCGTGCATAGTGTGAGCAGGAAGTCTGGTATAGTGTAAGCAGGATGTCTGGCATAGTGTAAGCAGGATCTGGTATAGTGTAAGCAGGAAGTCTGGCATAGTGTAAGCAGGAAGTCTGGTATAGTGTAAGCAGGAAGTCTGATATAGTGTAAGCAGGAAGTCTGGTATAGTGTAAGCAGGAAGTCTGGCATAGTGTTAGCAGGAAGTCTGGCATAGTGTAAGCAGGAAGTCTGGTATAGTGTAAGCAGGAAGTCGTGCATAGTGTGAGCAGGAAGTCGTGCATAGTGTTAGCAGGAAGTCTGGCATAGTGTGAGCAGGAAGTCTGGCATAGTGTGAGCAGGAAGTCTGGCATAGTGTGAGCAGGAAGTCTGGCATAGTGTGAGCAGGAAGTCTGGCATAGTGTTAGCAGGAAGTCTGGTATAGTGTTAGCAGGAAGTATGGTATAGTGTTAGCAGGAAGTCTGGCATAGTGTGAGCAGGAAGTCTGGCATAGTGTGAGCAGGAAGTCTGGCATAGTGTGAGCAGGAAGTCTGGCATAGTGTGAGCAGGAAGTCTGGCATAGTGTTAGCAGGAAGTCTGGCATAGTGTGAGCAGGAAGTCTGGGATAGTGTTAGCAGGAAGTCTGGCATAGTGTTAGCAGGAAGTCTGGCATAGTGTTAGCAGGAAGTCTGGTATAGTGTTAGCAGGAAGTCTGGTATAGTGTAAGCAGGAAGTCTGGTATAGTGTTAGCAGGAAGTCTGGTATAGTGTTAGCAGGAAGTCTGGCATAGTGTTAGCAGGAAGTCTGGAATAGTGTGAGCAGGAAGTCTGGCATAGTGTGAGCAGGAAGTCTGGCATAGTGTGAGCCAGGAAGTCTGGTATAGTGTAAGCAGGATGTCTGGCATAGTGTTAGCAGGAAGTCGTGCATAGTGTGAGCAGGAAGGCGTGCACAGTGTGAGCAGGAAGTCTGGTATAGTGTTAGCAGGAAGTCTGGTATAGTGTTAGCAGGAAGTCTGGTATAGTGTGCGCAGGATGTCTGGCATAGTGTAAGCAGGAAGTCTGGCATAGTGTAAGCAGGATGTCTGGCATAGTGTAAGCAGGAAGTCGTGCATAGTGTGAGCAGGATGTCTGGCATAGTGTAAGCAGGAAGTCTGGCATAGTGTAAGCAGGAAGTCTGGCATAGTGTAAGCAGGAAGTCTGGCATAGTGTAAGCAGGAAGTCTGGCATAGTGTTAGCAGGAAGTCTGGTATAGTGTGAGCAGGAAGTCGTGCATAGTGTGAGCAGGAAGTCGTGCATAGTGTGAGCAGGAAGTCGTGCATAGTGTTAGCAGGAAGTCTGGCATAGTGTGAGCAGGAAGTCTGGCATAGTGTGAGCAGGAAGTCTGGCATAGTGTGAGCAGGAAGTCTGGCATAGTGTGAGCAGGAAGTCTGGCATAGTGTTAGCAGGAAGTCTGGTATAGTGTTAGCAGGAAGTATGGTATAGTGTTAGCAGGAAGTCTGGCATAGTGTGAGCAGGAAGTCTGGCATAGTGTGAGCAGGAAGTCTGGCATAGTGTGAGCAGGAAGTCTGGCATAGTGTGAGCAGGAAGTCTGGCATAGTGTTAGCAGGAAGTCTGGCATAGTGTGAGCAGGAAGTCTGGGATAGTGTTAGCAGGAAGTCTGGCATAGTGTTAGCAGGAAGTCTGGCATAGTGTTAGCAGGAAGTCTGGTATAGTGTTAGCAGGAAGTCTGGTATAGTGTAAGCAGGAAGTCTGGTATAGTGTTAGCAGGAAGTCTGGTATAGTGTTAGCAGGAAGTCTGGCATAGTGTTAGCAGGAAGTCTGGAATAGTGTGAGCAGGAAGTCTGGCATAGTGTGAGCAGGAAGTCTGGCATAGTGTGAGCCAGGAAGTCTGGTATAGTGTAAGCAGGATGTCTGGCATAGTGTTAGCAGGAAGTCGTGCATAGTGTGAGCAGGAAGGCGTGCACAGTGTGAGCAGGAAGTCTGGTATAGTGTTAGCAGGAAGTCTGGTATAGTGTTAGCAGGAAGTCTGGTATAGTGTGCGCAGGATGTCTGGCATAGTGTAAGCAGGAAGTCTGGCATAGTGTAAGCAGGATGTCTGGCATAGTGTAAGCAGGAAGTCGTGCATAGTGTGAGCAGGATGTCTGGCATAGTGTAAGCAGGAAGTCTGGCATAGTGTAAGCAGGAAGTCTGGCATAGTGTAAGCAGGAAGTCTGGCATAGTGTAAGCAGGAAGTCTGGCATAGTGTTAGCAGGAAGTCTGGTATAGTGTGAGCAGGAAGTCGTGCATAGTGTGAGCAGGAAGTCTGCCATAGTGTGAGCAGGAAGTCGTGCATAGTGTGAGCAGGAAGTCTGGCATAGTGTGAGCAGGAAGTCTGGCATAGTGTAAGCAGGAAGTCTGGCATAGTGTGTGCAGGAAGTCTGGCATAGTGTTAGCAGGAAGTCTGGCATAGTGTAAGCAGGAAGTTTGGCATAGTGTAAGCAGGAAGTCTGGCATAGTGTGAGCCAGGAAGTCTGGTATAGTGTAAGCAGGATGTCTGGCATAGTGTTAGCAGGAAGTCGTGCATAGTGTGAGCAGGAAGTCGTGCATAGTGTGAGCAGGAAGTCTGGTATAGTGTTAGCAGGAAGTCTGGTATAGTGTGCGCAGGATGTCTGGCATAGTGTAAGCAGGAAGTCTGGTATAGTGTAAGCAGGATGTCTGGCATAGTGTAAGCAGGAAGTCATGCATAGTGTGAGCAGGATGTCTGGCATAGTGTAAGCAGGAAGTCTGGCATAGTGTGAGCAGGAAGTCGTGCGTAGTGTAAGCAGGTAGTCTGGTATAGTGTAAGCAGGAAGTCTGGTATAGTGTAAGCAGGAAGTCTGGCATAGTGTAAGCAGGAAGTCTGGCATAGTGTAAGCAGGAAGTCTGGCATAGTGTAAGCAGGAAGTCTGGTATAGTGTAAGCAGGAAGTCTGGCACAGTGTAAGCAGGAAGTCTGGCACAGTGTAAGCAGGAAGTCTGGCATAGTGTAAGCAGGATCTGGTATAGTGTAAGCAGGAAGTCTGGCATAGTGTAAGCAGGATCTGGTATAGTGTAAGCAGGAAGTCTGGCATAGTGTAAGCAGGAAGTCTGGTATAGTGTAAGCAGGAAGTCTGATATAGTGTAAGCAGGAAGTCTGGTATAGTGTAAGCAGGAAGTCTGGCGTAGTTTAAGCAGGAAGTCTGGCGTAGTGTTAGCAGGAAGTCTGGCATAGTGTAAGCAGGAAGTCTGGCATAGTGTTAGCAGGAAGTCTGGCATAGTGTTAGCAGGAAGTCTGGCATAGTGTAAGCAGGAAGTCTGGTATAGTGTAAGCAGGAAGTCGTGCATAGTGTGAGCAGGAAGTCGTGCATAGCGTGAGCAGGTAGTCTGGTATAGTGTAAGCAGGAAGTCTGGTATAGTGTAAGCAGGAAGTCTGATATAGTGTAAGCAGGAAGTCTGGCATAGTGTTAGCAGGAAGTCTGGCATAGTGTAAGCAGGAAGTCTGGCATAGTGTTAACAGGAAGTCTGGCATAGTGTTAGCAGGAAGTCTGGCATAGTGTTAGCAGGAAGTCTGGCATAGTGTAAGCAGGAAGTCTGGTATAGTGTAAGCAGGAAGTCGTGCATAGTGTGAGCAGGAAGTCGTGCATAGCGTGAGCAGGTAGTCTGGTATAGTGTAAGCAGGAAGTCTGGTATAGTGTAAGCAGGAAGTCTGATATAGTGTAAGCAGGAAGTCTGGCATAGTGTTAGCAGGAAGTCTGGCATTGTGTAAGCAGGAAGTCTGGCATAGTGTTAACAGGAAGTCTGGCATAGTGTTAGCAGGAAGTCTGGCATAGTGTTAGCAGGAAGTCTGGCATAGTGTAAGCAGGAAGTCGTGCATAGTGTGAGCAGGAAGTCTGGTATAGTGTAAGCAGGAAGTCTGGCATAGTGTAAGCAGGAAGTCTGGCATAGTGTTAGCAGGAAGTCTGGTATAGTGTGAGCAGGAAGTCTGCCATAGTGTGAGCAGGAAGTCGTGCATAGTGTGAGCAGGAAGTCTGGCATAGTGTAAGCAGGAAGTCTGGCATAGTGTAAGCAGGAAGTCTGGCATAGTGTAAGCAGGAAGTCTGGCATAGTGTGTGCAGGAAGTCTGGCATAGTGTTAGCAGGAAGTCTGGCATAGTGTAAGCAGGAAGTCTGGCATAGTGTAAGCAGGAAGTCTGGCATAGTGTGAGCCAGGAAGTCTGGTATAGTGTAAGCAGGATGTCTGGCATAGTGTAAGCAGGAAGTCGTGCATAGTGTGAGCAGGATGTCTGGCATAGTGTAAGCAGGAAGTCTGGCATAGTGTGAGCAGGAAGTCGTGCATAGTGTAAGCAGGTAGTCTGGTATAGTGTAAGCAGGAAGTCTGGTATAGTGTAAGCAGGAAGTCTGGCATAGTGTAAGCAGGAAGTCTGGCATAGTGTAAGCAGGAAGTCTGGCATAGTGTAAGCAGGAAGTCTGGCACAGTGTAAGCAGGAAGTCTGGCATAGTGTAAGCAGGAAGTCTGGCATAGTGTAAGCAGGATCTGGTATAGTGTATGCAGGAAGTCTGGCATAGTGTAAGCAGGATCTGGTATAGTGTAAGCAGGAAGTCTGGCATAGAGTAAGCAGGAAGTCTGGTATAGTGTAAGCAGGAAGTCTGATATAGTGTAAGCAGGAAGTCTGGTATAGTGTAAGCAGGAAGTCTGGCATAGTGTTAGCAGGAAGTCTGGCATAGTGTAAGCAGGAAGTCTGGTATAGTGTAAGCAGGAAGTCGTGCATAGTGTGAGCAGGAAGTCGTGCATAGTGTGAGCAGGTAGTCTGGTATAGTGTAAGCAGGAAGTCTGGTATAGTGTAAGCAGGAAGTCTGGCACAGTGTAAGCAGGAAGTCTGGCATAGTGTAAGCAGGAAGTCTGGCATAGTGTAAGCAGGATCTGGTATAGTGTAAGCAGGAAGTCTGGCATAGTGTAAGCAGGATCTGGTATAGTGTAAGCAGGAAGTCTGGCATAGTGTAAGCAGGAAGTCTGGTATAGTGTAAGCAGGAAGTCTGGTATAGTGTAAGCAGGAAGTCTGGCATAGTGTAAGCAGGAAGTCTGGCATAGTGTTAGCAGGAAGTCGTGCATAGTGTTAGCAGGAAGTCTGGCATAGTGTTAGCAGGAAGTCTGGTATAGTGTTAGCAGGAAGTCTGGTATAGTGTAAGCAGGAAGTCTGGTATAGTGTTAGCAGGAAGTCTGGTATAGTGTTAGCAGGAAGTCTGGCATAGTGTAAGCAGGAAGTCTGGCATAGTGTGCGCAGGATGTCTGGCATAGTGTAAGCAGGAAGGCTGGCCTAGTGTGCGCAGGATGTCTGGCATAGTGTGAGCAGGAAGTCGTGCATAGTGTAAGCAGGATGTCTGCATAGTGTAAGCAGGAAGTCTGGTATAGTGTAAGCAGGATGTCTGGCATAGTGTAAGCAGGAAGTCGTGCATAGTGTGAGCAGGATGTCTGGCATAGTGTAAGCAGGAAGTCTGGCATAGTGTGAGCAGGAAGTCGTGCATAGTGTAAGCAGGTAGTCTGGTATAGTGTAAGCAGGAAGTCTGGCATTGTGTAAGCAGGAAGTCTGGTATAGTGTTAGCAGGAAGTCGTGCATAGTGTTAGCAGGAAGTCTGGTATAGTGTTAGCAGGAAGTCTGGCATAGTGTGAGCAGGAAGTCTGGCATAGTGTGAGCAGGAAGTCTGGCATAGTGTGAGCAGGAAGTCTGGCATAGTGTAAGCAGGAAGTCTGGCATAGTGTAAGCAGGTAGTCTGGTATAGTGTAAGCAGGAAGTCTGGTATAGTGTAAGCAGGAAGTCTGGCATAGTGTAAGCAGGAAGTCTGGCATAGTGTAAGCAGGAAGTCTGGTATAGTGTAAGCAGGAAGTCTGGCATAGTGTAAGCAGGAAGTCTGGCATAGTGTAAGCAGGAAGTCTGGCATAGTGTAAGCAGGTTGTCTGGTATAGTGTAAGCAGGAAGTCTGGTATAGTGTTAGCAGGAAGTCTGGTATAGTGTAAGCAGGATGTCTGGTATAGTGTGAGCCAGGAAGTCTGGCATAGTGTGAGCCAGGAAGTCTGGCATAGTGTGAGCCAGGAAGTCTGGCATAGTGTTAGCAGGAAGTCTGGCATAGTGTGAGCAGGAAGTCTGGCATAGTGTAAGTTGGAAGTCTGCCATAGTGTTAGCAGGAAGTCGTGCATAGTGTGAGCAGGAAGTCTGGTATAGTGTAAGCAGGAAGTCTGGCATAGTGTAAGCTAGAAGTCTGGCATAGTGTAAGCAGGAGGTCTTGCATAGTGTAAGCAGGAAGTCTGGCATAGTGTAAGCAGGAAGTCGTGCATAGTGTGAGCAGGAAGTCTGGTATAGTGTAAGCAGGAAGTCTGGCATAGTGTAAGCAGGAAGTCTGGCATAGTGTTAGCAGGAAGTCTGGTATAGTGTGAGCAGGAAGTCGTGCATAGTGTGAGCAGGAAGTCTGCCATAGTGTGAGCAGGAAGTCGTGCATAGTGTGAGCAGGAAGTCGTGCATAGTGTGAGCAGGAAGTCCTGCATAGTGTGAGCAGGAAGTCTGGCATAGTGTAAGCAGGAAGTCTGGCATAGTGTAAGCAGGAAGTCTGGCATAGTGTGTGCAGGAAGTCTGGCATAGTGTTAGCAGGAAGTCTGGCATAGTGTAAGCAGGAAGTCTGGCATAGTGTAAGCAGGAAGTCTGGCATAGTGTGAGCCAGGAAGTCTGGTATAGTGTAAGCAGGATGTCTGGCATAGTGTTAGCAGGAAGTCGTGCATAGTGTGAGCAGGAAGTCGTGCATAGTGTGAGCAGGAAGTCTGGTATAGTGTAAGCAGGATGTCTGGCATAGTGTAAGCAGGATCTGGTATAGTGTAAGCAGGAAGTCTGGCATAGTGTAAGCAGGAAGTCTGGTATAGTGTAAGCAGGAAGTCTGATATAGTGTAAGCAGGAAGTCTGGTATAGTGTAAGCAGGAAGTCTGGCATAGTGTTAGCAGGAAGTCTGGCATAGTGTAAGCAGGAAGTCTGGTATAGTGTAAGCAGGAAGTCGTGCATAGTGTGAGCAGGAAGTCGTGCATAGTGTGAGCAGGTAGTCTGGTATAGTGTAAGCAGGAAGTCTGGTATAGTGTGAGCAGGAAGTCTGGCATAGTGTGAGCAGTAAGTCTGGCATAGTGTGAGCAGGAAGTCGTGCATAGTGTTAGCAGGAAGTCTGGTATAGTATAAGCCAGGAAGTCTGGCATAGTGTTAGCAGGAAGTCTGGTATAGTGTTAGCAGGAAGTCTGGTATAGTGTAAGCAGGAAGTCTGGTATAGTGTTAGCAGGAAGTCTGGTATAGTGTTAGCAGGAAGTCTGGCATAGTGTGAGCAGGAAGTCTGGCATAGTGTGAGCAGGAAGTCTGGCATAGTGTGAGCAGGAAGTCTGGCATAGTGTGAGCAGGAAGTCTGGCATAGTGTTAGCAGGAAGTCTGGCATAGTGTAAGCAGGTAGTCTGGCATAGTGTTAGCAGGAAGTCTGGCATAGTGTGAGCAGGAAGTCTGGGATAGTGTTAGCAGGAAGTCTGGCATAGTGTTAGCAGGAAGTCTGGCATAGTGTTAGCAGGAAGTCTGGTATAGTGTTAGCAGGAAGTCTGGTATAGTGTAAGCAGGAAGTCTGGTATAGTGTTAGCAGGAAGTCTGGTATAGTGTTAGCAGGAAGTCTGGCATAGTGTTAGCAGGAAGTCTGGAATAGTGTGAGCAGGAAGTCTGGCATAGTGTGAGCAGGAAGTCTGGCATAGTGTGAGCCAGGAAGTCTGGTATAGTGTAAGCAGGATGTCTGGCATAGTGTTAGCAGGAAGTCGTGCATAGTGTGAGCAGGAAGGCGTGCACAGTGTGAGCAGGAAGTCTGGTATAGTGTTAGCAGGAAGTCTGGTATAGTGTTAGCAGGAAGTCTGGTATAGTGTGCGCAGGATGTCTGGCATAGTGTAAGCAGGAAGTCTGGCATAGTGTAAGCAGGATGTCTGGCATAGTGTAAGCAGGAAGTCGTGCATAGTGTGAGCAGGATGTCTGGCATAGTGTAAGCAGGAAGTCTGGCATAGTGTAAGCAGGAAGTCTGGCATAGTGTAAGCAGGAAGTCTGGCATAGTGTTAGCAGGAAGTCTGGTATAGTGTGAGCAGGAAGTCGTGCATAGTGTGAGCAGGAAGTCTGCCATAGTGTGAGCAGGAAGTCGTGCATAGTGTGAGCAGGAAGTCTGGTATAGTGTGAGCAGGAAGTCTGGTATAGTGTGAGCAGGAAGTCTGGCATAGTGTAAGCAGGAAGTCTGGCATAGTGTGTGCAGGAAGTCTGGCATAGTGTTAGCAGGAAGTCTGGCATAGTGTAAGCAGGAAGTTTGGCATAGTGTAAGCAGGAAGTCTGGCATAGTGTGAGCCAGGAAGTCTGGTATAGTGTAAGCAGGATGTCTGGCATAGTGTTAGCAGGAAGTCGTGCATAGTGTGAGCAGGAAGTCGTGCATAGTGTGAGCAGGAAGTCTGGTATAGTGTTAGCAGGAAGTCTGGTATAGTGTGCGCAGGATGTCTGGCATAGTGTAAGCAGGAAGTCTGGTATAGTGTAAGCAGGATGTCTGGCATAGTGTAAGCAGGAAGTCATGCATAGTGTGAGCAGGATGTCTGGCATAGTGTAAGCAGGAAGTCTGGCATAGTGTGAGCAGGAAGTCGTGCATAGTGTAAGCAGGTAGTCTGGTATAGTGTAAGCAGGAAGTCTGGTATAGTGTAAGCAGGAAGTCTGGCATAGTGTAAGCAGGAAGTCTGGCATAGTGTAAGCAGGAAGTCTGGCATAGTGTAAGCAGGAAGTCTGGTATAGTGTAAGCAGGAAGTCTGGCACAGTGTAAGCAGGAAGTCTGGCACAGTGTAAGCAGGAAGTCTGGCATAGTGTAAGCAGGATCTGGTATAGTGTAAGCAGGAAGTCTGGCATAGTGTAAGCAGGATCTGGTATAGTGTAAGCAGGAAGTCTGGCATAGTGTAAGCAGGAAGTCTGGTATAGTGTAAGCAGGAAGTCTGATATAGTGTAAGCAGGAAGTCTGGTATAGTGTAAGCAGGAAGTCTGGTGTAGTTTAAGCAGGAAGTCTGGCGTAGTGTTAGCAGGAAGTCTGGCGTAGTGTAAGCAGGAAGTCTGGCATAGTGTTAGCAGGAAGTCTGGCATAGTGTTAGCAGGAAGTCTGGCATAGTGTAAGCAGGAAGTCTGGTATAGTGTAAGCAGGAAGTCGTGCATAGTGTGAGCAGGAAGTCGTGCATAGCGTGAGCAGGTAGTCTGGTATAGTGTAAGCAGGAAGTCTGGTATAGTGTAAGCAGAAAGTCTGATATAGTGTAAGCAGGAAGTCTGGCATAGTGTTAGCAGGAAGTCTGGCATAGTGTAAGCAGGAAGTCTGGCATAGTGTTAACAGGAAGTCTGGCATAGTGTTAGCAGGAAGTCTGGCATAGTGTTAGCAGGAAGTCTGGCATAGTGTAAGCAGGAAGTCGTGCATAGTGTGAGCAGGAAGTCTGGTATAGTGTAAGCAGGAAGTCTGGCATAGTGTAAGCAGGAAGTCTGGCATAGTGTTAGCAGGAAGTCTGGTATCGTGTGAGCAGGAAATCTGCCATAGTGTGAGCAGGAAGTCGTGCATAGTGTGAGCAGGAAGACTGGCATAGTGTAAGCAGGAAGTCTGGCATAGTGTAAGCAGGAAGTCTGGCATAGTGTAAGCAGGAAGTCTGGCATAGTGTGTGCAGGAAGTCTGGCATAGTGTTAGCAGGAAGTCTGGCATAGTGTAAGCAGGAAGTCTGGCATAGTGTAAGCAGGAAGTCTGGCATAGTGTGAGCCAGGAAGTCTGGTATAGTGTAAGCAGGATGTCTGGCATAGTGTAAGCAGGAAGTCGTGCATAGTGTGAGCAGGATGTCTGGCATAGTGTAAGCAGGAAGTCTGGCATAGTGTGAGCAGGAAGTCGTGCATAGTGTAAGCAGGTAGTCTGGTATAGTGTAAGCAGGAAGTCTGGTATAGTGTAAGCAGGAAGTCTGGCATAGTGTAAGCAGGAAGTCTGGCATAGTGTAAGCAGGAAGTCTGGCACAGTGTAAGCAGGAAGTCTGGCACAGTGTAAGCAGGAAGTCTGGCATAGTGTAAGCAGGAAGTCTGGCATAGTGTAAGCAGGATCTGGTATAGTGTATGCAGGAAGTCTGGCATAGTGTAAGCAGGATCTGGTATAGTGTAAGCAGGAAGTCTGGCATAGAGTAAGCAGGAAGTCTGGTATAGTGTAAGCAGGAAGTCTGATATAGTGTAAGCAGGAAGTCTGGTATAGTGTAAGCAGGAAGTCTGGCATAGTGTTAGCAGGAAGTCTGGCATAGTGTAAGCAGGAAGTCTGGTATAGTGTAAGCAGGAAGTCGTGCATAGTGTGAGCAGGAAGTCGTGCATAGTGTGAGCAGGTAGTCTGGTATAGTGTAAGCAGGAAGTCTGGTATAGTGTAAGCAGGAAGTCTGGTATAGTGTGAGCAGGAAGTCTGGCATAGTGTGAGCAGTAAGTCTGGCATAGTGTGAGCAGGAAGTCGTGCTTAGTGTTAGCAGGAAGTCTGGTATAGTATAAGCCAGGAAGTCTGGTATAGTGTTAGCAGGAAGTCTGGCATAGTGTTAGCAGGAAGTCTGGCATAGTGTGAGCAGGAAGTCTGGCATAGTGTGAGCAGGAAGTCTGGCATAGTGTGAGCAGGAAGTCTGGCATAGTGTGAGCAGGAAGTCTGGCATAGTGTGAGCAGGAAGTCTGGCATAGTGTGAGCAGGAAGTCTGGCATAGTGTGAGCAGGAAGTCTGGCATAGTGTTAGCAGGAAGTCTGGTATAGTGTAAGCAGGTAGTCTGGCATAGTGTTAGCAGGAAGTCTGGTATAGTGTGAGCAGGAAGTCTGGGATAGTGTTAGCAGGAAGTCTGGCATAGTGTTAGCAGGAAGTCTGGCATAGTGTTAGCAGGAAGTCTGGCATAGTGTTAGCAGGAAGTCTGGTATAGTGTTAGCAGGAAGTCTGGTATAGTGTAAGCAGGAAGTCTGGTATAGTGTTAGCAGGAAGTCTGGTATAGTGTTAGCAGGAAGTCTTGCATAGTGTTAGCAGGAAGTCTGGAATAGTGTGAGCAGGAAGTCTGGCATAGTGTAAGCAGGAAGTCTGGCATAGTGTGAGCCAGGAAGTCTGGTATAGTGTAAGCAGGATGTCTGGCATAGTGTTAGCAGGAAGTCGTGCATAGTGTGAGCAGGAAGTCGTGCATAGTGTGAGCAGGAAGTCTGGTATAGTGTTAGCAGGAAGTCTGGTATAGTGTTAGCAGGAAGTCTGGTATAGTGTGCGCAGGATGTCTGGCATAGTGTAAGCAGGAAGTCTGGTATAGTGTAAGCAGGATGTCTGGCATAGTGTAAGCAGGAAGTCGTGCATAGTGTGAGCAGGATGTCTGGCATAGTGTAAGCAGGAAGTCTGGCATAGTGTAAGCAGGAAGTCTGGCATAGTGTAAGCAGGAAGTCTGGCATAGTGTTAGCAGGAAGTCTGGTATAGTGTGAGCAGGAAGTCGTGCATAGTGTGAGCAGGAAGTCTGCCATAGTGTGAGCAGGAAGTCGTGCATAGTGTGAGCAGGAAGTCTGGCATAGTGTAAGCAGGAAGTCTGGCATAGTGTAAGCAGGAAGTCTGGCATAGTGTAAGCAGGAAGTCTGGCATAGTGTGTGCAGGAAGTCTGGCATAGTGTTAGCAGGAAGTCTGGCATAGTGTAAGCAGGAAGTCTGGCATAGTGTAAGCAGGAAGTCTGGCATAGTGTGAGCCAGGAAGTCTGGTATAGTGTAAGCAGGATGTCTGGCATAGTGTTAGCAGGAAGTCGTGCATAGTGTGAGCAGGAAGTCGTGCATAGTGTGAGCAGGAAGTCTGGTATAGTGTTAGCAGGAAGTCTGGTATAGTGTTAGCAGGAAGTCTGGTATAGTGTGCGCAGGATGTCTGGCATAGTGTAAGCAGGAAGTCTGGTATAGTGTAAGCAGGATGTCTGGCATAGTGTAAGCAGGAAGTCATGCATAGTGTGAGCAGGATGTCTGGCATAGTGTAAGCAGGAAGTCTGGCATAGTGTGAGCAGGAAGTCGTGCATAGTGTAAGCAGGTAGTCTGGTATAGTGTAAGCAGGAAGTCTGGTATAGTGTAAGCAGGAAGTCTGGCATAGTGTAAGCAGGAAGTCTGGCATAGTGTAAGCAGGAAGTCTGGCATAGTGTAAGCAGGAAGTCTGGTATAGTGTAAGCAGGAAGTCTGGCACAGTGTAAGCAGGAAGTCTGGCACAGTGTAAGCAGGAAGTCTGGCATAGTGTAAGCAGGATCTGGCATAGTGTAAGCAGGAAGTCTGGCATAGTGTAAGCAGGATCTGGTATAGTGTAAGCAGGAAGTCTGGCATAGTGTAAGCAGGAAGTCTGGTATAGTGTAAGCAGGAAGTCTGATATAGTGTAAGCAGGAAGTCTGGTATAGTGTAAGCAGGAAGTCTGGTATAGTGTAAGCAGGAAGTCTGGCATAGTGTTAGCAGGAAGTCTGGCATAGTGTAAGCAGGAAGTCTGGCATAGTGTTAGCAGGAAGTCTGGCATAGTGTTAGCAGGAAGTCTGGCATAGTGTAAGCAGGAAGTCTGGTATAGTGTAAGCAGGAAGTCGTGCATAGTGTGAGCAGGAAGTCGTGCATAGCGTGAGCAGGTAGTCTGGTATAGTGTAAGCAGGAAGTCTGGTATAGTGTAAGCAGGAAGTCTGGTATAGTGTAAGCAGGAAGTCTGGTATAGTGTAAGCAGGAAGTCTGGCATAGTGTTAGCAGGAAGTCTGGCATAGTGTAAGCAGGAAGTCTGGCATAGTGTTAACAGGAAGTCTGGCATAGTGTTAGCAGGAAGTCTGGCATAGTGTTAGCAGGAAGTCTGGCATAGTGTAAGCAGGAAGTCGTGCATAGTGTGAGCAGGAAGTCTGGTATAGTGTAAGCAGGAAGTCTGGCATAGTGTAAGCAGGAAGTCTGGCATAGTGTTAGCAGGAAGTCTGGTATAGTGTGAGCAGGAAGTCGTGCATAGTGTGAGCAGGAAGTCTGCCATAGTGTGAGCAGGAAGTCGTGCATAGTGTGAGCAGGAAGTCTGGCATAGTGTAAGCAGGAAGTCTGGCATAGTGTAAGCAGGAAGTCTGGTATAGTGTAAGCAGGAAGTCTGGTATAGTGTAAGCAGGAAGTCTGGCATAGTGTTAGCAGGAAGTCTGGCATAGTGTAAGCAGGAAGTCTGGCATAGTGTTAACAGGAAGTCTGGCATAGTGTTAGCAGGAAGTCTGGCATAGTGTTAGCAGGAAGTCTGGCATAGTGTAAGCAGGAAGTCGTGCATAGTGTGAGCAGGAAGTCTGGTATAGTGTAAGCAGGAAGTCTGGCATAGTGTAAGCAGGAAGTCTGGCATAGTGTTAGCAGGAAGTCTGGTATAGTGTGAGCAGGAAGTCGTGCATAGTGTGAGCAGGAAGTCGTGCATAGTGTGAGCAGGAAGTCTGCCATAGTGTGAGCAGGAAGTCGTGCATAGTGTGAGCAGGAAGTCGTGCATAGTGTGAGCAGGAAGTCTGGCATAGTGTAAGCAGGAAGTCTGGCATAGTGTAAGCAGGAAGTCTGGCATAGTGTAAGCAGGAAGTCTGGCATAGTGTGTGCAGGAAGTCTGGCATAGTGTTAGCAGGAAGTCTGGCATAGTGTAAGCAGGAAGTCTGGCATAGTGTAAGCAGGAAGTCTGGCATAGTGTGAGCCAGGAAGTCTGGCATAGTGTAAGCAGGATGTCTGGCATAGTGTAAGCAGGAAGTCGTGCATAGTGTGAGCAGGATGTCTGGCATAGTGTAAGCAGGAAGTCTGGCATAGTGTGAGCAGGAAGTCGTGCATAGTGTGAGCAGGTAGTCTGGTATAGTGTAAGCAGGAAGTCTGGTATAGTGTAAGCAGGAAGTCTGGCATAGTGTAAGCAGGAAGTCTGGCATAGTGTAAGCAGGAAGTCTGGCATAGTGTAAGCAGGAAGTCTGGCACAGTGTAAGCAGGAAGTCTGGCATAGTGTAAGCAGGAAGTCTGGCATAGTGTAAGCAGGAAGTCTGGCACAGTGTAAGCAGGAAGTCTGGCATAGTGTAAGCAGGAAGTCTGGCATAGTGTAAGCAGGATCTGGTATAGTGTATGCAGGAAGTCTGGCATAGTGTAAGCAGGATCTGGTATAGTGTAAGCAGGAAGTCTGGCATAGAGTAAGCAGGAAGTCTGGTATAGTGTAAGCAGGAAGTCTGATATAGTGTAAGCAGGAAGTCTGGTATAGTGTAAGCAGGAAGTCTGGCATAGTGTTAGCAGGAAGTCTGGCATAGTGTAAGCAGGAAGTCTGGCATAGTGTAAGCAGGAAGTCTGGCATAGTGTGAGCCAGGAAGTCTGGTATAGTGTAAGCAGGATGTCTGGCATAGTGTAAGCAGGAAGTCGTGCATAGTGTGAGCAGGATGTCTGGCATAGTGTAAGCAGGAAGTCTGGCATAGTGTGAGCAGGAAGTCGTGCATAGTGTAAGCAGGTAGTCTGGTATAGTGTAAGCAGGAAGTCTGGTATAGTGTAAGCAGGAAGTCTGGCATAGTGTAAGCAGGAAGTCTGGCATAGTGTAAGCAGGAAGTCTGGCATAGTGTAAGCAGGAAGTCTGGCACAGTGTAAGCAGGAAGTCTGGCATAGTGTAAGCAGGAAGTCTGGCATAGTGTAAGCAGGATCTGGTATAGTGTATGCAGGAAGTCTGGCATAGTGTAAGCAGGATCTGGTATAGTGTAAGCAGGAAGTCTGGCATAGAGTAAGCAGGAAGTCTGGTATAGTGTAAGCAGGAAGTCTGATATAGTGTAAGCAGGAAGTCTGGTATAGTGTAAGCAGGAAGTCTGGCATAGTGTTAGCAGGAAGTCTGGCATAGTGTAAGCAGGAAGTCTGGTATAGTGTAAGCAGGAAGTTGTGCATAGTGTGAGCAGGAAGTCGTGCATAGTGTGAGCAGGTAGTCTGGTATAGTGTAAGCAGGAAGTCTGGTATAGTGTAAGCAGGAAGTCTGGCACAGTGTAAGCAGGAAGTCTGGCATAGTGTAAGCAGGAAGTCTGGCATAGTGTAAGCAGGATCTGGTATAGTGTAAGCAGGAAGTCTGGCATAGTGTAAGCAGGATCTGGCATAGTGTAAGCAGGAAGTCTGGCATAGTGTAAGCAGGAAGTCTGGTATAGTGTAAGCAGGAAGTCTGGTATAGTGTAAGCAGGAAGTCTGGCATAGTGTAAGCAGGAAGTCTGGCATAGTGTTAGCAGGAAGTCGTGCATAGTGTTAGCAGGAAGTCTGGCATAGTGTTAGCAGGAAGTCTGGTATAGTGTTAGCAGGAAGTCTGGTATAGTGTTAGCAGGAAGTCTGGTATAGTGTAAGCAGGAAGTCTGGTATAGTGTTAGCAGGAAGTCTGGTATAGTGTTAGCAGGAAGTCTGGCATAGTGTAAGCAGGAAGTCTGGCATAGTGTGCGCAGGATGTCTGGCATAGTGTAAGCAGGAAGGCTGGCATAGTGTGCGCAGGATGTCTGGCATAGTGTGAGCAGGAAGTCGTGCATAGTGTAAGCAGGATGTCTGCATAGTGTAAGCAGGAAGTCTGGTATAGTGTAAGCAGGATGTCTGGCATAGTGTAAGCAGGAAGTCGTGCATAGTGTGAGCAGGATGTCTGGCATAGTGTAAGCAGGAAGTCTGGCATAGTGTGAGCAGGAAGTCGTGCATAGTGTAAGCAGGTAGTCTGGTATAGTGTAAGCAGGAAGTCTGGTATAGTGTAAGCAGGAAGTCTGGCATTGTGTAAGCAGGAAGTCTGGTATAGTGTTAGCAGGAAGTCGTGCATAGTGTTAGCAGGAAGTCTGGTATAGTGTTAGCAGGAAGTCTGGCATAGTGTTAGCAGGAAGTCTGGCATAGTGTGAGCAGGAAGTCTGGCATAGTGTGAGCAGGAAGTCTGGCATAGTGTAAGCAGGAAGTCTGGCATAGTGTAAGCAGGAAGTCTGGCATAGTGTAAGCAGGTAGTCTGGTATAATGTAAGCAGGAAGTCTGGTATAGTGTAAGCAGGAAGTCTGGCATAGTGTAAGCAGGAAGTCTGGCATAGTGTAAGCAGGAAGTCTGGTATAGTGTAAGCAGGAAGTCTGGCATAGTGTAAGCAGGAAGTCTGGCATAGTGTAAGCAGGAAGTCTGGCATAGTGTAAGCAGGTTGTCTGGTATAGTGTAAGCAGGAAGTCTGGTATAGTGTTAGCAGGAAGTCTGGTATAGTGTAAACAGGATGTCTGGTATAGTGTGAGCCAGGAAGTCTGGCATAGTGTGAGCCAGGAAGTCTGGCATAGTGTTAGCAGGAAGTCTGGCATAGTGTGAGCAGGAAGTCTGGCATAGTGTAAGTTGGAAGTCTGCCATAGTGTTAGCAGGAAGTCGTGCATAGTGTGAGCAGGAAGTCTGGTATAGTGTAAGCAGGAAGTCTGGCATAGTGTAAGCAGGAAGTCTGGCATAGTGTAAGCTAGAAGTCTGGCATAGTGTAAGCAGGAGGTCTGGCATAGTGTAAGCAGGAAGTCTGGCATAGTGTAAGCAGGAAGTCGTGCATAGTGTGAGCAGGAAGTCTGGTATAGTGTAAGCAGGAAGTCTGGCATAGTGTAAGCAGGAAGTCTGGCATAGTGTTAGCAGGAAGTCTGGTATAGTGTGAGCAGGAAGTCGTGCATAGTGTGAGCAGGAAGTCTGCCATAGTGTGAGCAGGAAGTCGTGCATAGTGTGAGCAGGAAGTCGTGCATAGTGTGAGCAGGAAGTCTGGCATAGTGTGAGCAGGAAGTCTGGCATAGTGTAAGCAGGAAGTCTGGCATAGTGTAAGCAGGAAGTCTGGCATAGTGTGTGCAGGAAGTCTGGCATAGTGTTAGCAGGAAGTCTGGCATAGTGTAAGCAGGAAGTCTGGCATAGTGTAAGCAGGAAGTCTGGCATAGTGTGAGCCAGGAAGTCTGGTATAGTGTAAGCAGGATGTCTGGCATAGTGTTAGCAGGAAGTCGTGCATAGTGTGAGCAGGAAGTCGTGCATAGTGTGAGCAGGAAGTCTGGTATAGTGTAAGCAGGATGTCTGGCATAGTGTAAGCAGGATCTGGTATAGTGTAAGCAGGAAGTCTGGCATAGTGTAAGCAGGAAGTCTGGTATAGTGTAAGCAGGAAGTCTGATATAGTGTAAGCAGGAAGTCTGGTATAGTGTAAGCAGGAAGTCTGGCATAGTGTTAGCAGGAAGTCTGGCATAGTGTAAGCAGGAAGTCTGGTATAGTGTAAGCAGGAAGTCGTGCATAGTGTGAGCAGGAAGTCGTGCATAGTGTGAGCAGGTAGTCTGGTATAGTGTAAGCAGGAAGTCTGGTATAGTGTAAGCAGGA
The DNA here is from genome assembly GCF_040937935.1 of Hyperolius riggenbachi. Lineage (NCBI taxonomy): Eukaryota > Metazoa > Chordata > Amphibia > Anura > Hyperoliidae > Hyperolius > Hyperolius riggenbachi. Next base: position 321,123,173 of record NC_090652.1, read on the forward strand.
AGTCTGGTATAGTGTGAGCAGGAAGTCTGGCATAGTGTGAGCAGTAAGTCTGGCATAGTGTGAGCAGGAAGTCGTGCATAGTGTTAGCAGGAAGTCTGGTATAGTATAAGCCAGGAAGTCTGGTATAGTGTTAGCAGGAAGTCTGGTATAGTGTTAGCAGGAAGTCTGGCATAGTGTGAGCAGGAAGTCTGGCATAGTGTGAGCAGGAAGTCGTGCATGGTGTTAGCAGGAAGTCTGGTATAGTGTTAGCAGGAAGTATGGTATAGTGTTAGCAGGAAGTCTGGCATAGTGTGAGCAGGAAGTCTGGCATAGTGTGAGCAGGAAGTCTGGCATAGTGTGAGCAGGAAGTCTGGCATAGTGTGAGCAGGAAGTCTGGCATAGTGTTAGCAGGAAGTCTGGCATAGTGTAAGCAGGTAGTCTGGCATAGTGTTAGCAGGAAGTCTGGCATAGTGTGAGCAGGAAGTCTGGGATAGTGTTAGCAGGAAGTCTGGCATAGTGTTAGCAGGAAGTCTGGCATAGTGTTAGCAGGAAGTCTGGTATAGTGTTAGCAGGAAGTCTGGTATAGTGTAAGCAGGAAGTCTGGTATAGTGTTAGCAGGAAGTCTGGTATAGTGTTAGCAGGAAGTCTGGCATAGTGTTAGCAGGAAGTCTGGAATAGTGTGAGCAGGAAGTCTGGCATAGTGTGAGCAGGAAGTCTGGCATAGTGTGAGCCAGGAAGTCTGGTATAGTGTAAGCAGGATGTCTGGCATAGTGTTAGCAGGAAGTCGTGCATAGTGTGAGCAGGAAGGCGTGCACAGTGTGAGCAGGAAGTCTGGTATAGTGTTAGCAGGAAGTCTGGTATAGTGTGCGCAGGATGTCTGGCATAGTGTAAGCAGGATGTCTGGCATAGTGTAAGCAGGAAGTCTGGCATAGTGTAAGCAGGAAGTCTGGCATAGTGTAAGCAGGAAGTCTGGCATAGTGTAAGCAGGAAGTCTGGCATAGTGTTAGCAGGAAGTCTGGTATAGTGTGAGCAGGAAGTCGTGCATAGTGTGAGCAGGAAGTCTGCCATAGTGTGAGCAGGAAGTCGTGCATAGTGTGAGCAGGAAGTCTGGCATAGTGTGAGCAGGAAGTCTGGCATAGTGTAAGCAGGAAGTCTGGCATAGTGTGTGCAGGAAGTCTGGCATAGTGTTAGCAGGAAGTCTGGCATAGTGTAAGCAGGAAGTTTGGCATAGTGTAAGCAGGAAGTCTGGCATAGTGTGAGCCAGGAAGTCTGGTATAGTGTAAGCAGGATGTCTGGCATAGTGTTAGCAGGAAGTCGTGCATAGTGTGAGCAGGAAGTCGTGCATAGTGTGAGCAGGAAGTCTGGTATAGTGTAAGCAGGAAGTCTGGTATAGTGTAAGCAGGATGTCTGGCATAGTGTAAGCAGGAAGTCATGCATAGTGTGAGCAGGATGTCTGGCATAGTGTAAGCAGGAAGTCTGGCATAGTGTGAGCAGGAAGTCGTGCATAGTGTAAGCAGGTAGTCTGGTATAGTGTAAGCAGGAAGTCTGGTATAGTGTAAGCAGGAAGTCTGGCATAGTGTAAGCAGGAAGTCTGGCATAGTGTAAGCAGGAAGTCTGGCATAGTGTAAGCAGGAAGTCTGGTATAGTGTAAGCAGGAAGTCTGGCACAGTGTAAGCAGGAAGTCTGGCACAGTGTAAGCAGGAAGTCTGGCATAGTGTAAGCAGGATCTGGTATAGTGTAAGCAGGAAGTCTGGCATAGTGTAAGCAGGATCTGGTATAGTGTAAGCAGGAAGTCTGGCATAGTGTAAGCAGGAAGTCTGGTATAGTGTAAGCAGGAAGTCTGGCATAGTGTAAGCAGGAAGTCTGGCATAGTGTAAGCAGGAAGTCGTGCATAGTGTGAGCAGGAAGTCTGGTATAGTGTAAGCAGGAAGTCTGGCATAGTGTAAGCAGGAAGTCTGGCATAGTGTTAGCAGGAAGTCTGGTATAGTGTGAGCAGGAAGTCGTGCATAGTGTGAGCAGGAAGTCTGCCATAGTGTGAGCAGGAAGTCGTGCATAGTGTGAGCAGGAAGTCGTGCATAGTGTGAGCAGGAAGTCTGGCATAGTGTGAGCAGGAAGTCTGGCATAGTGTAAGCAGGAAGTCTGGCATAGTGTAAGCAGGAAGTCTGGCATAGTGTGTGCAGGAAGTCTGGCATAGTGTTAGCAGGAAGTCTGGCATAGTGTAAGCAGGAAGTCTGGCATAGTGTAAGCAGGAAGTCTGGCATAGTGTGAGCCAGGAAGTCTGGTATAGTGTAAGCAGGATGTCTGGCATAGTGTTAGCAGGAAGTCGTGCATAGTGTGAGCAGGAAGTCGTGCATAGTGTGAGCAGGAAGTCTGGTATAGTGTAAGCAGGATGTCTGGCATAGTGTAAGCAGGATCTGGTATAGTGTAAGCAGGAAGTCTGGCATAGTGTAAGCAGGAAGTCTGGTATAGTGTAAGCAGGAAGTCTGATATAGTGTAAGCAGGAAGTCTGGTATAGTGTAAGCAGGAAGTCTGGCATAGTGTTAGCAGGAAGTCTGGCATAGTGTAAGCAGGAAGTCTGGTATAGTGTAAGCAGGAAGTCGTGCATAGTGTGAGCAGGAAGTCGTGCATAGTGTGAGCAGGTAGTCTGGTATAGTGTAAGCAGGAAGTCTGGTATAGTGTAAGCAGGAAGTCTGGTATAGTGTGAGCAGGAAGTCTGGCATAGTGTGAGCAGTAAGTCTGGCATAGTGTGAGCAGGAAGTCGTGCATAGTGTTAGCAGGAAGTCTGGTATAGTATAAGCCAGGAAGTCTGGTATAGTGTTAGCAGGAAGTCTGGTATAGTGTTAGCAGGAAGTCTGGCATAGTGTGAGCAGGAAGTCTGGCATAGTGTGAGCAGGAAGTCGTGCATGGTGTTAGCAGGAAGTCTGGTATAGTGTTAGCAGGAAGTATGGTATAGTGTTAGCAGGAAGTCTGGCATAGTGTGAGCAGGAAGTCTGGCATAGTGTGAGCAGGAAGTCTGGCATAGTGTGAGCAGGAAGTCTGGCATAGTGTGAGCAGGAAGTCTGGCATAGTGTTAGCAGGAAGTCTGGCATAGTGTAAGCAGGTAGTCTGGCATAGTGTTAGCAGGAAGTCTGGCATAGTGTGAGCAGGAAGTCTGGGATAGTGTTAGCAGGAAGTCTGGCATAGTGTTAGCAGGAAGTCTGGCATAGTGTTAGCAGGAAGTCTGGTATAGTGTTAGCAGGAAGTCTGGTATAGTGTAAGCAGGAAGTCTGGTATAGTGTTAGCAGGAAGTCTGGTATAGTGTTAGCAGGAAGTCTGGCATAGTGTTAGCAGGAAGTCTGGAATAGTGTGAGCAGGAAGTCTGGCATAGTGTGAGCAGGAAGTCTGGCATAGTGTGAGCCAGGAAGTCTGGTATAGTGTAAGCAGGATGTCTGGCATAGTGTTAGCAGGAAGTCGTGCATAGTGTGAGCAGGAAGGCGTGCACAGTGTGAGCAGGAAGTCTGGTATAGTGTTAGCAGGAAGTCTGGTATAGTGTGCGCAGGATGTCTGGCATAGTGTAAGCAGGATGTCTGGCATAGTGTAAGCAGGAAGTCTGGCATAGTGTAAGCAGGAAGTCTGGCATAGTGTAAGCAGGAAGTCTGGCATAGTGTAAGCAGGAAGTCTGGCATAGTGTTAGCAGGAAGTCTGGTATAGTGTGAGCAGGAAGTCGTGCATAGTGTGAGCAGGAAGTCTGCCATAGTGTGAGCAGGAAGTCGTGCATAGTGTGAGCAGGAAGTCTGGCATAGTGTGAGCAGGAAGTCTGGCATAGTGTAAGCAGGAAGTCTGGCATAGTGTGTGCAGGAAGTCTGGCATAGTGTTAGCAGGAAGTCTGGCATAGTGTAAGCAGGAAGTTTGGCATAGTGTAAGCAGGAAGTCTGGCATAGTGTGAGCCAGGAAGTCTGGTATAGTGTAAGCAGGATGTCTGGCATAGTGTTAGCAGGAAGTCGTGCATAGTGTGAGCAGGAAGTCGTGCATAGTGTGAGCAGGAAGTCTGGTATAGTGTAAGCAGGAAGTCTGGTATAGTGTAAGCAGGATGTCTGGCATAGTGTAAGCAGGAAGTCATGCATAGTGTGAGCAGGATGTCTGGCATAGTGTAAGCAGGAAGTCTGGCATAGTGTGAGCAGGAAGTCGTGCATAGTGTAAGCAGGTAGTCTGGTATAGTGTAAGCAGGAAGTCTGGTATAGTGTAAGCAGGAAGTCTGGCATAGTGTAAGCAGGAAGTCTGGCATAGTGTAAGCAGGAAGTCTGGCATAGTGTAAGCAGGAAGTCTGGTATAGTGTAAGCAGGAAGTCTGGCACAGTGTAAGCAGGAAGTCTGGCACAGTGTAAGCAGGAAGTCTGGCATAGTGTAAGCAGGATCTGGTATAGTGTAAGCAGGAAGTCTGGCATAGTGTAAGCAGGATCTGGTATAGTGTAAGCAGGAAGTCTGGCATAGTGTAAGCAGGAAGTCTGGTATAGTGTAAGCAGGAAGTCTGATATAGTGTAAGCAGGAAGTCTGGTATAGTGTAAGCAGGAAGTCTGGCGTAGTTTAAGCAGGAAGTCTGGCGTAGTGTTAGCAGGAAGTCTGGCATAGTGTAAGCAGGAAGTCTAGCATAGTGTTAGCAGGAAGTCTGGCATAGTGTTAGCAGGAAGTCTGGCATAGTGTAAGCAGGAAGTCTGGTATAGTGTAAGCAGGAAGTCGTGCATAGTGTGAGCAGGAAGTCGTGCATAGCGTGAGCAGGTAGTCTGGTATAGTGTAAGCAGGAAGTCTGGTATAGTGTAAGCAGGAAGTCTGATATAGTGTAAGCAGGAAGTCTGGCATAGTGTTAGCAGGAAGTCTGGCATAGTGTAAGCAGGAAGTCTGGCATAGTGTTAACAGGAAGTCTGGCATAGTGTTAGCAGGAAGTCTGGCATAGTGTTAGCAGGAAGTCTGGCATAGTGTAAGCAGGAAGTCGTGCATAGTGTGAGCAGGAAGTCTGGTATAGTGTAAGCAGGAAGTCTGGCATAGTGTAAGCAGGAAGTCTGGCATAGTGTTAGCAGGAAGTCTGGTATAGTGTGAGCAGGAAGTCTGCCATAGTGTGAGCAGGAAGTCGTGCATAGTGTGAGCAGGAAGTCTGGCATAGTGTAAGCAGGAAGTCTGGCATAGTGTAAGCAGGAAGTCTGGCATAGTGTAAGCAGGAAGTCTGGCATAGTGTGTGCAGGAAGTCTGGCATAGTGTTAGCAGGAAGTCTGGCATAGTGTAAGCAGGAAGTCTGGCATAGTGTAAGCAGGAAGTCTGGCATAGTGTGAGCCAGGAAGTCTGGTATAGTGTAAGCAGGATGTCTGGCATAGTGTAAGCAGGAAGTCGTGCATAGTGTGAGCAGGATGTCTGGCATAGTGTAAGCAGGAAGTCTGGCATAGTGTGAGCAGGAAGTCGTGCATAGTGTAAGCAGGTAGTCTGGTATAGTGTAAGCAGGAAGTCTGGTATAGTGTAAGCAGGAAGTCTGGCATAGTGTAAGCAGGAAGTCTGGCATAGTGTAAGCAGGAAGTCTGGCACAGTGTAAGCAGGAAGTCTGGCACAGTGTAAGCAGGAAGTCTGGCATAGTGTAAGCAGGAAGTCTGGCATAGTGTAAGCAGGATCTGGTATAGTGTATGCAGGAAGTCTGGCATAGTGTAAGCAGGATCTGGTATAGTGTAAGCAGGAAGTCTGGCATAGAGTAAGCAGGAAGTCTGGTATAGTGTAAGCAGGAAGTCTGATATAGTGTAAGCAGGAAGTCTGGTATAGTGTAAGCAGGAAGTCTGGCATAGTGTTAGCAGGAAGTCTGGCATAGTGTAAGCAGGAAGTCTGGTATAGTGTAAGCAGGAAGTCGTGCATAGTGTGAGCAGGAAGTCGTGCATAGTGTGAGCAGGTAGTCTGGTATAGTGTAAGCAGGAAGTCTGGTATAGTGTAAGCAGGAAGTCTGGTATAGTGTGAGCAGGAAGTCTGGCATAGTGTGAGCAGTAAGTCTGGCATAGTGTGAGCAGGAAGTCGTGCATAGTGTTAGCAGGAAGTCTGGTATAGTATAAGCCAGGAAGTCTGGTATAGTGTTAGCAGGAAGTCTGGCACAGTGTTAGCAGGAAGTCTGGCATAGTGTGAGCAGGAAGTCTGGCATAGTGTGAGCAGGAAGTCTGGCATAGTATGAGCAGGAAGTCTGGCATAGTGTGAGCAGGAAGTCTGGCATAGTGTGAGCAGGAAGTCTGGCATAGTGTGAGCAGGAAGTCTGGCATAGTGTGAGCAGGAAGTCTGGCATAGTGTTAGCAGGAAGTCTGGTATAGTGTAAGCAGGTAGTCTGGCATAGTGTTAGCAGGAAGTCTGGCATAGTGTGAGCAGGAAGTCTGGCATAGTGTTAGCAGGAAGTCTGGCATAGTGTTAGCAGGAAGTCTGGCATAGTGTGAGCAGGAAGTCTGGCATAGTGTAAGCAGGAAGTCTGGCATAGTGTAAGCAGGAAGTCTGGCATAGTGTAAGCAGGAAGTCTGGCATAGTGTGTGCAGGAAGTCTGGCATAGTGTTAGCAGGAAGTCTGGCATAGTGTAAGCAGGAAGTCTGGCATAGTGTAAGCAGGAAGTCTGGCATAGTGTGAGCCAGGAAGTCTGGTATAGTGTAAGCAGGATGTCTGGCATAGTGTAAGCAGGAAGTCGTGCATAGTGTGAGCAGGATGTCTGGCATAGTGTAAGCAGGAAGTCTGGCATAGTGTGAGCAGGAAGTCGTGCATAGTGTAAGCAGGTAGTCTGGTATAGTGTAAGCAGGAAGTCTGGTATAGTGTAAGCAGGAAGTCTGGCATAGTGTAAGCAGGAAGTCTGGCATAGTGTAAGCAGGAAGTCTGGCATAGTGTAAGCAGGAAGTCTGGCACAGTGTAAGCAGGAAGTCTGGCATAGTGTAAGCAGGAAGTCTGGCATAGTGTAAGCAGGATCTGGTATAGTGTATGCAGGAAGTCTGGCATAGTGTAAGCAGGATCTGGTATAGTGTAAGCAGGAAGTCTGGCATAGAGTAAGCAGGAAGTCTGGTATAGTGTAAGCAGGAAGTCTGATATAGTGTAAGCAGGAAGTCTGGTATAGTGTAAGCAGGAAGTCTGGCATAGTGTTAGCAGGAAGTCTGGCATAGTGTAAGCAGGAAGTCTGGTATAGTGTAAGCAGGAAGTCGTGCATAGTGTGAGCAGGAAGTCGTGCATAGTGTGAGCAGGTAGTCTGGTATAGTGTAAGCAGGAAGTCTGGTATAGTGTAAGCAGGAAGTCTGGTATAGTGTGAGCAGGAAGTCTGGCATAGTGTGAGCAGTAAGTCTGGCATAGTGTGAGCAGGAAGTCGTGCATAGTGTTAGCAGGAAGTCTGGTATAGTATAAGCCAGGAAGTCTGGTATAGTGTTAGCAGGAAGTCTGGCACAGTGTTAGCAGGAAGTCTGGCATAGTGTGAGCAGGAAGTCTGGCATAGTGTGAGCAGGAAGTCTGGCATAGTATGAGCAGGAAGTCTGGCATAGTGTGAGCAGGAAGTCTGGCATAGTGTGAGCAGGAAGTCTGGCATAGTGTGAGCAGGAAGTCTGGCATAGTGTGAGCAGGAAGTCTGGCATAGTGTTAGCAGGAAGTCTGGCATAGTGTAAGCAGGTAGTCTGGCATAGTGTTAGCAGGAAGTCTGGCATAGTGTGAGCAGGAAGTCTGGCATAGTGTTAGCAGGAAGTCTGGCATAGTGTTAGCAGGAAGTCTGGCATAGTGTTAGCAGGAAGTCTGGCATAGTGTTAGCAGGAAGTCTGGTATAGTGTTAGCAGGAAGTCTGGTATAGTGTAAGCAGGAAGTCTGGTATAGTGTTAGCAGGAAGTCTGGTATAGTGTTAGCAGGAAGTCTGGCATAGTGTTAGCAGGAAGTCTGGAATAGTGTGAGCAGGAAGTCTGGCATAGTGTAAGCAGGAAGTCTGGCATAGTGTGAGCCAGGAAGTCTGGTATAGTGTAAGCAGGATGTCTGGCATAGTGTTAGCAGGAAGTCGTGCATAGTGTGAGCAGGAAGTCGTGCATAGTGTGAGCAGGAAGTCTGGTATAGTGTTAGCAGGAAGTATGGTATAGTGTTAGCAGGAAGTCTGGTATAGTGTGCGCAGGATGTCTGGCATAGTGTAAGCAGGAAGTCTGGTATAGTGTAAGCAGGATGTCTGGCATAGTGTAAGCAGGAAGTCGTGCATAGTGTGAGCAGGATGTCTGGCATAGTGTAAGCAGGAAGTCTGGCATAGTGTAAGCAGGAAGTCTGGCATAGTGTAAGCAGGAAGTCTGGCATAGTGTTAGCAGGAAGTCTGGTATAGTGTGAGCAGGAAGTCGTGCATAGTGTGAGCAGGAAGTCTGCCATAGTGTGAGCAGGAAGTCGTGCATAGTGTGAGCAGGAAGTCTGGCATAGTGTGAGCAGGAAGTCTGGCATAGTGTAAGCAGGAAGTCTGGCATAGTGTAAGCAGGAAGTCTGGCATAGTGTGTGCAGGAAGTCTGGCATAGTGTTAGCAGGAAGTCTGGCATAGTGTAAGCAGGAAGTCTGGCATAGTGTAAGCAGGAAGTCTGGCATAGTGTGAGCCAGGAAGTCTGGTATAGTGTAAGCAGGATGTCTGGCATAGTGTTAGCAGGAAGTCGTGCATAGTGTGAGCAGGAAGTCGTGCATAGTGTGAGCAGGAAGTCTGGTATAGTGTTAGCAGGAAGTCTGGTATAGTGTTAGCAGGAAGTCTGGTATAGTGTGCGCAGGATGTCTGGCATAGTGTAAGCAGGAAGTCTGGTATAGTGTAAGCAGGATGTCTGGCATAGTGTAAGCAGGAAGTCATGCATAGTGTGAGCAGGATGTCTGGCATAGTGTAAGCAGGAAGTCTGGCATAGTGTGAGCAGGAAGTCGTGCATAGTGTAAGCAGGTAGTCTGGTATAGTGTAAGCAGGAAGTCTGGTATAGTGTAAGCAGGAAGTCTGGCATAGTGTAAGCAGGAAGTCTGGCATAGTGTAAGCAGGAAGTCTGGCATAGTGTAAGCAGGAAGTCTGGTATAGTGTAAGCAGGAAGTCTGGCACAGTGTAAGCAGGAAGTCTGGCACAGTGTAAGCAGGAAGTCTGGCATAGTGTAAGCAGGATCTGGCATAGTGTAAGCAGGAAGTCTGGCATAGTGTAAGCAGGATCTGGTATAGTGTAAGCAGGAAGTCTGGCATAGTGTAAGCAGGAAGTCTGGTATAGTGTAAGCAGGAAGTCTGATATAGTGTAAGCAGGAAGTCTGGTATAGTGTAAGCAGGAAGTCTGGTATAGTTTAAGCAGGAAGTCTGGCATAGTGTTAGCAGGAAGTCTGGCATAGTGTAAGCAGGAAGTCTGGCATAGTGTTAGCAGGAAGTCTGGCATAGTGTTAGCAGGAAGTCTGGCATAGTGTAAGCAGGAAGTCTGGTATAGTGTAAGCAGGAAGTCGTGCATAGTGTGAGCAGGAAGTCGTGCATAGCGTGAGCAGGTAGTCTGGTATAGTGTAAGCAGGAAGTCTGGTATAGTGTAAGCAGGAAGTCTGGCATAGTGTTAGCAGGAAGTCTGGCATAGTGTAAGCAGGAAGTCTGGCATAGTGTTAACAGGAAGTCGTGCATAGTGTTAGCAGGAAGTCTGGCATAGTGTTAGCAGGAAGTCTGGCATAGTGTAAGCAGGAAGTCTGGCATAGTGTAAGCAGGAAGTCTGGCATAGTGTGTGCAGGAAGTCTGGCATAGTGTAAGCAGGAAGTCTGGCATAGTGTAAGCAGGAAGTCTGGCATAGTGTAAGCAGGAAGTCTGGCATAGTGTGAGCCAGGAAGTCTGGCATAGTGTAAGCAGGATGTCTGGCATAGTGTAAGCAGGAAGTCGTGCATAGTGTGAGCAGGATGTCTGGCATAGTGTAAGCAGGAAGTCTGGCATAGTGTGAGCAGGAAGTCGTGCATAGTGTAAGCAGGTAGTCTGGTATAGTGTAAGCAGGAAGTCTGGCATAGTGTAAGCAGGAAGTCTGGCATAGTGTAAGCAGGAAGTCTGGCATAGTGTAAGCAGGAAGTCTGGCATAGTGTAAGCAGGAAGTCTGGCACAGTGTAAGCAGGAAGTCTGGCATAGTGTAAGCAGGAAGTCTGGCATAGTGTAAGCAGGATCTGGTATAGTGTATGCAGGAAGTCTGGCATAGTGTAAGCAGGATCTGGTATTGTGTAAGCAGGAAGTCTGGCATAGAGTAAGCAGGAAGTCTGGTATAGTGTAAGCAGGAAGTCTGATATAGTGTAAGCAGGAAGTCTGGCATAGTGTTAGCAGGAAGTCTGGCATAGTGTAAGCAGGAAGTCTGGTATAGTGTAAGCAGGAAGTCGTGCATAGTGTGAGCAGGAATTCGTGCATAGTGTGAGCAGGTAGTCTGGTATAGTGTAAGCAGGAAGTCTGGTATAGTGTAAGCAGGAAGTCTGGTATAGTGTGAGCAGGAAGTCTGGCATAGTGTGAGCAGTAAGTCTGGCATAGTGTGAGCAGGAAGTCGTGCATAGTGTTAGCAGGAAGTCTGGTATAGTATAAGCCAGGAAGTCTGGTATAGTGTTAGCAGGAAGTCTGGTATAGTGTTAGCAGGAAGTCTGACATAGTCTGAGCAGGAAGTCTGGCATAGTGTGAGCAGGAAGTCTGGCATAGTGTGAGCAGGAAGTCGTGCATGGTGTTAGCAGGAAGTCTGGTATAGTGTTAGCAGGAAGTCTGGTATAGTGTTAGCAAGAAGTCTGGCATAGTGTGAGCAGGAAGTCTGGCATAGTGTGAGCAGGAAGTCTGGCATAGTGTGAGCAGGAAGTCTGGCATAGTGTGAGCAGGAAGTCTGGCATAGTGTTAGCAGGAAGTCTGGTATAGTGTAAGCAGGTAGTCTGGCATAGTGTTAGCAGGAAGTCTGGCATAGTGTGAGCAGGAAGTCTGGGATAGTGTTAGCAGGAAGTCTGGCATAGTGTTAGCAGGAAGTCTGGCATAGTGTTAGCAGGAAGTCTGGTATAGTGTTAGCAGGAAGTCTGGTATAGTGTAAGCAGGAAGTCTGGTATAGTGTTAGCAGGAAGTCTGGCATAGTGTTAGCAGGAAGTCTGGCATAGTGTTAGCAGGAAGTCTGGAATAGTGTGAGCAGGAAGTCTGGCATAGTGTAAGCAGGAAGTCTGGCATAGTGTGAGCCAGGAAGTCTGGTATAGTGTAAGCAGGATTTCTGGCATAGTGTTAGCAGGAAGTCGTGCATAGTGTGAGCAGGAAGTCGTGCATAGTGTGAGCAGGAAGTCTGGTATAGTGTTAGCAGGAAGTCTGGTATAGTGTTAGCAGGAAGTCTGGTATAGTGTGCGCAGGATGTCTGGCATAGTGTAAGCAGGAAGTCTGGTATAGTGTAAGCAGGATGTCTGGCATAGTGTAAGCAGGAAGTCGTGCATAGTGTGAGCAGGATGTCTGGCATAGTGTAAGCAGGAAGTCTGGCATAGTGTAAGCAGGAAGTCTGGCATAGTGTAAGCAGGAAGTCTGGCATAGTGTTAGCAGGAAGTCTGGTATAGTGTGAGCAGGAAGTCGTGCATAGTGTGAGCAGGAAGTCTGCCATAGTGTGAGCAGGAAGTCGTGCATAGTGTGAGCAGGAAGTCTGGCATAGTGTAAGCAGGAAGTCTGGCATAGTGTAAGCAGGAAGTCTGGCATAGTGTGTGCAGGAAGTCTGGCATAGTGTTAGCAGGAAGTCTGGCATAGTGTAAGCAGGAAGTCTGGCATAGTGTAAGCAGGAAGTCTGGCATAGTGTGAGCCAGGAAGTCTGGTATAGTGTAAGCAGGATGTCTGGCATAGTGTTAGCAGTAAGTCGTGCATAGTGTGAGCAGGAAGTCGTGCATAGTGTGAGCAGGAAGTCTGGTATAGTGTTAGCAGGAAGTCTGGTATAGTGTTAGCAGGAAGTCTGGTATAGTGTGCGCAGGATGTCTGGCATAGTGTAAGCAGGAAGTCTGGTATAGTGTAAGCAGGATGTCTGGCATAGTGTAAGCAGGAAGTCATGCATAGTGCGAGCAGGATGTCTGGCATAGTGTAAGCAGGAAGTCTGGCATAGTGTGAGCAGGAAGTCGTGCATAGTGTAAGCAGGTAGTCTGGTATAGTGTAAGCAGGAAGTCTGGCATAGTGTAAGCAGGAAGTCTGGCATAGTGTAAGCAGGAAGTCTGGCATAGTGTAAGCAGGAAGTCTGGCACAGTGTAAGCAGGAAGTCTGGCACAGTGTAAGCAGGAAGTCTGGCACAGTGTAAGCAGGAAGTTTGGCATAGTGTAAGCAGGATCTGGTATAGTGTAAGCAGGAAGTCTGGCATAGTGTAAGCAGGATCTGGTATAGTGTAAGCAGGAAGTCTGGCATAGTGTAAGCAGGAAGTCTGGTATAGTGTAAGCAGGAAGTCTGATATAGTGTAAGCAGGAAGTCTGGTATAGTGTAAGCAGGAAGTCTGGTATAGTGTAAGCAGGAAGTCTGGCATAGTGTTAGCAGGAAGTCTGGCATAGTGTAAGCAGGAAGTCTGGCATAGTGTTAGCAGGAAGTCTGGCATAGTGTTAGCAGGAAGTCTGGCATAGTGTAAGCAGGAAGTCTGGTATAGTGTAAGCAGGAAGTCTGGTATAGTGTAAGCAGGAAGTCTGGTATAGTGTTAGCAGGAAGTCTGGTATAGTGTTAGCAGGAAGTCTGGCATAGTGTTAGCAGGAAGTCTGGAATAGTGTGAGCAGGAAGTCTGGCATAGTGTAAGCAGGAAGTCTGGCATAGTGTGAGCCAGGAAGTCTGGTATAGTGTAAGCAGGATTTCTGGCATAGTGTTAGCAGGAAGTCGTGCATAGTGTGAGCAGGAAGTCGTGCATAGTGTGAGCAGGAAGTCTGGTATAGTGTTAGCAGGAAGTCTGGTATAGTGTTAGCAGGAAGTCTGGTATAGTGTGCGCAGGATGTCTGGCATAGTGTAAGCAGGAAGTCTGGTATAGTGTAAGCAGGATGTCTGGCATAGTGTAAGCAGGAAGTCGTGCATAGTGTGAGCAGGATGTCTGGCATAGTGTAAGCAGGAAGTCTGGCATAGTGTAAGCAGGAAGTCTGGCATAGTGTAAGCAGGAAGTCTGGCATAGTGTTAGCAGGAAGTCTGGTATAGTGTGAGCAGGAAGTCGTGCATAGTGTGAGCAGGAAGTCTGCCATAGTGTGAGCAGGAAGTCGTGCATAGTGTGAGCAGGAAGTCTGGCACAGTGTAAGCAGGAAGTCTGGCATAGTGTAAGCAGGAAGTCTGGCATAGTGTGTGCAGGAAGTCTGGCATAGTGTTAGCAGGAAGTCTGGCATAGTGTAAGCAGGAAGTCTGGCATAGTGTAAGCAGGAAGTCTGGCATAGTGTGAGCCAGGAAGTCTGGTATAGTGTAAGCAGGATGTCTGGCATAGAGTTAGCAGTAAGTCGTGCATAGTGTGAGCAGGAAGTCGTGCATAGTGTGAGCAGGAAGTCTGGTATAGTGTTAGCAGGAAGTCTGGTATAGTGTTAGCAGGAAGTCTGGTATAGTGTGCGCAGGATGTCTGGCATAGTGTAAGCAGAAAGTCTGGTATAGTGTAAGCAGGATGTCTGGCATAGTGTAAGCAGGAAGTCATGCATAGTGTGAGCAGGATGTCTGGCATAGTGTAAGCAGGAAGTCTGGCATAGTGTGAGCAGGAAGTCGTGCATAGTGTGAGCAGGTAGTCTGGTATAGTGTAAGCAGGAAGTCTGGCATAGTGTAAGCAGGAAGTCTGGCATAGTGTAAGCAGGAAGTCTGGCATAGTGTAAGCAGGAAGTCTGGCACAGTGTAAGCAGGAAGTCTGGCACAGTGTAAGCAGGAAGTCTGGCACAGTGTAAGCAGGAAGTCTGGCATAGTGTAAGCAGGATCTGGTATAGTGTAAGCAGGAAGTCTGGCATAGTGTAAGCAGGATCTGGTATAGTGTAAGCAGGAAGTCTGGCATAGTGTAAGCAGGAAGTCTGGTATAGTGTAAGCAGGAAGTCTGATATAGTGTAAGCAGGAAGTCTGGCATAGTGTAAGCAGGAAGTCTGGCATAGTGTAAGCAGGAAGTCTGGCATAGTGTTAGCAGGAAGTCTGGCATAGTGTTAGCAGGAAGTCTGGCATAGTGTTAGCAGGAAGTCTGGCATAGTGTAAGCAGGAAGTCTGGTATAGTGTAAGCAGGAAGTCTGGTATAGTGTAAGCAGGAAGTCTGGTATAGTGTAAGCAGGAAGTCTGGCATAGTGTTAGCAGGAAGTCTGGCATAGTGTAAGCAGGAAGTCTGGCATAGTGTAAGCAGGAAGTCTGGCACAGTGTAAGCAGGAAGTCTGGCACAGTGTAAGCAGGAAGTCTGGCACAGTGCAAGCAGGAAGTCTGGCATAGTGTAAGCAGGATCTGGTATAGTGTAAGCAGGAAGTCTGGCATAGTGTAAGCAGGATCTGGCATAGTGTAAGCAGGAAGTCTGGCATAGTGTAAGCAGGAAGTCTGGTATAGTGTAAGCAGGAAGTCTGATATAGTGTAAGCAGGAAGTCTGGTATAGTGTAAGCAGGAAGTCTGGTATAGTGTAAGCAGGAAGTCTGGCATAGTGTTAGCAGGAAGTCTGGCATAGTGTAAGCAGGAAGTCTGGCATAGTGTTAGCAGGAAGTCTGGCATAGTGTTAGCAGGAAGTCTGGCATAGTGTAAGCAGGAAGTCTGGTATAGTGTAAGCAGGAAGTCTGGTATAGTGTAAGCAGGAAGTCTGGCATAGTGTTAGCAGGAAGTCTGGCATAGTGTAAGCAGGAAGTCTGGCATAGTGTATGCAGGAAGTCTGGCACAGTGTAAGCAGGAAGTCTGGCACAGTGTAAGCAGGAAGTCTGGCACAGTGTAAGCAGGAAGTCTGGCACAGTGTAAGCAGGAAGTCTGGCATAGTGTAAGCAGGATCTGGTATAGTGTAAGCAGGAAGTCTGGCATAGTGTAAGCAGGATCTGGTATAGTGTAAGCAGGAAGTCTGGCATAGTGTAAGCAGGAAGTCTGGTATAGTGTAAGCAGGAAGTCTGATATAGTGTAAGCAGGAAGTCTGGTATAGTGTAAGCAGGAAGTCTGGTATAGTGTAAGCAGGAAGTCTGGCATAGTGTTAGCAGGAAGTCTGGCATAGTGTTAGCAGGAAGTCTGGCATAGTGTAAGCAGGAAGTCGTGCATAGTGTGAGCAGGAAGTCTGGTATAGTGTAAGCAGGAAGTCTGGCATAGTGTAAGCAGGAAGTCTGGCATAGTGTTAGCAGGAAGTCTGGTATAGTGTGAGCAGGAAGTCGTGCATAGTGTGAGCAGGAAGTCTGCCATAGTGTGAGCAGGAAGTCTGCCATAGTGTGAGCAGGAAGTCTGGCATAGTGTAAGCAGGAAGTCTGGCATAGTGTAAGCAGGAAGTCTGGCATAGTGTAAGCAGGAAGTCTGGCATAGTGTGTGCAGGAAGTCTGGCATAGTGTTAGCAGGAAGTCTGGCATAGTGTAAGCAGGAAGTCTGGCATAGTGTAAGCAGGAAGTCTGGCATAGTGTGAGCCAGGAAGTCTGGTATAGTGTAAGCAGGATGTCTGGCATAGTGTAAGCAGGAAGTCGTGCATAGTGTGAGCAGGATGTCTGGCATAGTGTAAGCAGGAAGTCTGGCATAGTGTGAGCAGGAAGTCGTGCATAGTGTAAGCAGGTAGTCTGGTATAGTGTAAGCAGGAAGTCTGGTATAGTGTAAGCAGGAAGTCTGGCATAGTGTAAGCAGGAAGTCTGGCATAGTGTAAGCAGGAAGTCTGGCACAGTGTAAGCAGGAAGTCTGGCATAGTGTAAGCAGGAAGTCTGGCATAGTGTAAGCAGGATCTGGTATAGTGTATGCAGGAAGTCTGGCATAGTGTAAGCAGGATCTGGTATAGTGTAAGCAGGAAGTCTGGCATAGAGTAAGCAGGAAGTCTGGTATAGTGTAAGCAGGAAGTCTGATATAGTGTAAGCAGGAAGTCTGGTATAGTGTAAGCAGGAAGTCTGGCATAGTGTTAGCAGGAAGTCTGGCATAGTGTAAGCAGGAAGTCTGGTATAGTGTAAGCAGGAAGTCGTGCATAGTGTGAGCAGGAATTCGTGCATAGTGTGAGCAGGTAGTCTGGTATAGTGTAAGCAGGAAGTCTGGTATAGTGTAAGCAGGAAGTCTGGTATAGTGTGAGCAGGAAGTCTGGCATAGTGTGAGCAGTAAGTCTGGCATAGTGTGAGCAGGAAGTCGTGCATAGTGTTAGCAGGAAGTCTGGTATAGTATAAGCCAGGAAGTCTGGTATAGTGTTAGCAGGAAGTCTGGTATAGTGTTAGCAGGAAGTCTGGCATAGTCTGAGCAGGAAGTCTGGCATAGTGTGAGCAGGAAGTCTGGCATAGTGTGAGCAGGAAGTCGTGCATGGTGTTAGCAGGAAGTCTGGTATAGTGTTAGCAGGAAGTCTGGTATAGTGTTAGCAAGAAGTCTGGCATAGTGTGAGCAGGAAGTCTGGCATAGTGTGAGCAGGAAGTCTGGCATAGTGTGAGCAGGAAGTCTGGCATAGTGTGAGCAGGAAGTCTGGCATAGTGTTAGCAGGAAGTCTGGTATAGTGTAAGCAGGTAGTCTGGCATAGTGTTAGCAGGAAGTCTGGCATAGTGTGAGCAGGAAGTCTGGGATAGTGTTAGCAGGAAGTCTGGCATAGTGTTAGCAGGAAGTCTGGCATAGTGTTAGCAGGAAGTCTGGTATAGTGTTAGCAGGAAGTCTGGTATAGTGTAAGCAGGAAGTCTGGTATAGTGTTAGCAGGAAGTCTGGTATAGTGTTAGCAGGAAGTCTGGCATAGTGTTAGCAGGAAGTCTGGAATAGTGTGAGCAGGAAGTCTGGCATAGTGTAAGCAGGAAGTCTGGCATAGTGTGAGCCAGGAAGTCTGGTATAGTGTAAGCAGGATTTCTGGCATAGTGTTAGCAGGAAGTCGTGCATAGTGTGAGCAGGAAGTCGTGCATAGTGTGAGCAGGAAGTCTGGTATAGTGTTAGCAGGAAGTCTGGTATAGTGTTAGCAGGAAGTCTGGTATAGTGTGCGCAGGATGTCTGGCATAGTGTAAGCAGGAAGTCTGGTATAGTGTAAGCAGGATGTCTGGCATAGTGTAAGCAGGAAGTCGTGCATAGTGTGAGCAGGATGTCTGGCATAGTGTAAGCAGGAAGTCTGGCATAGTGTAAGCAGGAAGTCTGGCATAGTGTAAGCAGGAAGTCTGGCATAGTGTTAGCAGGAAGTCTGGTATAGTGTGAGCAGGAAGTCGTGCATAGTGTGAGCAGGAAGTCTGCCATAGTGTGAGCAGGAAGTCGTGCATAGTGTGAGCAGGAAGTCGTGCATAGTGTGAGCAGGAAGTCTGGCATAGTGTAAGCAGGAAGTCTGGCATAGTGTAAGCAGGAAGTCTGGCATAGTGTGTGCAGGAAGTCTGGCATAGTGTTAGCAGGAAGTCTGGCATAGTGTAAGCAGGAAGTCTGGCATAGTGTAAGCAGGAAGTCTGGCATAGTGTGAGCCAGGAAGTCTGGTATAGTGTAAGCAGGATGTCTGGCATAGTGTTAGCAGTAAGTCGTGCATAGTGTGAGCAGGAAGTCGTGCATAGTGTGAGCAGGAAGTCTGGTATAGTGTTAGCAGGAAGTCTGGTATAGTGTTAGCAGGAAGTCTGGTATAGTGTGCGCAGGATGTCTGGCATAGTGTAAGCAGGAAGTCTGGTATAGTGTAAGCAGGATGTCTGGCATAGTGTAAGCAGGAAGTCATGCATAGTGTGAGCAGGATGTCTGGCATAGTGTAAGCAGGAAGTCTGGCATAGTGTGAGCAGGAAGTCGTGCATAGTGTAAGCAGGTAGTCTGGTATAGTGTAAGCAGGAAGTCTGGCATAGTGTAAGCAGGAAGTCTGGCATAGTGTAAGCAGGAAGTCTGGCATACTGTAAGCAGGAAGTCTGGCACAGTGTAAGCAGGAAGTCTGGCACAGTGTAAGCAGGAAGTCTGGCACAGTGTAAGCAGGAAGTTTGGCATAGTGTAAGCAGGATCTGGTATAGTGTAAGCAGGAAGTCTGGCATAGTGTAAGCAGGATCTGGTATAGTGTAAGCAGGAAGTCTGGCATAGTGTAAGCAGGAAGTCTGGTATAGTGTAAGCAGGAAGTCTGGTATAGTGTAAGCAGGAAGTCTGGTATAGTGTAAGCAGGAAGTCTGGCATAGTGTAAGCAGGAAGTCTGGCATAGTGTTAGCAGGAAGTCTGGCATAGTGTAAGCAGGAAGTCTGGCATAGTGTTAGCAGGAAGTCTGGCATAGTGTTAGCAGGAAGTCTGGCATAGTGTAAGCAGGAAGTCTGGTATAGTGTAAGCAGGAAGTCTGGTATAGTGTAAGCAGGAAGTCTGGTATAGTGTTAGCAGGAAGTCTGGTATAGTGTTAGCAGGAAGTCTGGCATAGTGTTAGCAGGAAGTCTGGAATAGTGTGAGCAGGAAGTCTGGCATAGTGTAAGCAGGAAGTCTGGCATAGTGTGAGCCAGGAAGTCTGGTATAGTGTAAGCAGGATTTCTGGCATAGTGTTAGCAGGAAGTCGTGCATAGTGTGAGCAGGAAGTCGTGCATAGTGTGAGCAGGAAGTCTGGTATAGTGTTAGCAGGAAGTCTGGTATAGTGTTAGCAGGAAGTCTGGTATAGTGTGCGCAGGATGTCTGGCATAGTGTAAGCAGGAAGTCTGGTATAGTGTAAGCAGGATGTCTGGCATAGTGTAAGCAGGAAGTCGTGCATAGTGTGAGCAGGATGTCTGGCATAGTGTAAGCAGGAAGTCTGGCATAGTGTAAGCAGGAAGTCTGGCATAGTGTAAGCAGGAAGTCTGGCATAGTGTTAGCAGGAAGTCTGGTATAGTGTGAGCAGGAAGTCGTGCATAGTGTGAGCAGGAAGTCTGCCATAGTGTGAGCAGGAAGTCGTGCATAGTGTGAGCAGGAAGTCTGGCACAGTGTAAGCAGGAAGTCTGGCATAGTGTAAGCAGGAAGTCTGGCATAGTGTGTGCAGGAAGTCTGGCATAGTGTTAGCAGGAAGTCTGGCATAGTGTAAGCAGGAAGTCTGGCATAGTGTAAGCAGGAAGTCTGGCATAGTGTGAGCCAGGAAGTCTGGTATAGTGTAAGCAGGATGTCTGGCATAGTGTTAGCAGTAAGTCGTGCATAGTGTGAGCAGGAAGTCGTGCATAGTGTGAGCAGGAAGTCTGGTATAGTGTTAGCAGGAAGTCTGGTATAGTGTTAGCAGGAAGTCTGGTATAGTGTGCGCAGGATGTCTGGCATAGTGCAAGCAGAAAGTCTGGTATAGTGTAAGCAGGATGTCTGGCATAGTGTAAGCAGGAAGTCATGCATAGTGTGAGCAGGATGTCTGGCATAGTGTAAGCAGGAAGTCTGGCATAGTGTGAGCAGGAAGTCGTGCATAGTGTAAGCAGGTAGTCTGGTATAGTGTAAGCAGGAAGTCTGGCATAGTGTAAGCAGGAAGTCTGGCATAGTGTAAGCAGGAAGTCTGGCACAGTGTAAGCAGGAAGTCTGGCACAGTGTAAGCAGGAAGTCTGGCACAGTGTAAGCAGGAAGTCTGGCACAGTGTAAGCAGGAAGTTTGGCATAGTGTAAGCAGGATCTGGTATAGTGTAAGCAGGAAGTCTGGCATAGTGTAAGCAGGATCTGGTATAGTGTAAGCAGGAAGTCTGGCATAGTGTAAGCAGGAAGTCTGGTATAGTGTAAGCAGGAAGTCTGATATAGTGTAAGCAGGAAGTCTGGTATAGTGTAAGCAGGAAGTCTGGTATAGTGTAAGCAGGAAGTCTGGCATAGTGTTAGCAGGAAGTCTGGCATAGTGTAAGCAGGAAGTCTGGCATAGTGTAAGCAGGAAGTCTGGCATAGTGTTAGCAGGAAGTCTGGTATAGTGTAAGCAGGAAGTCTGGCATAGTGTAAGCAGGAAGTCTGGCATAGTGTTAGCAGGAAGTCTGGCATAGTGTAAGCAGGAAGTCTGGCATAGTGTAAGCAGGAAGTCTGGCATAGTGTAAGCAGGAAGTCTGGCATAGTGTAAGCAGGAAGTCTGGCACAGTGTAAGCAGGAAGTCTGGCACAGTGTAAGCAGGAAGTCTGGCACAGTGTAAGCAGGAAGTCTGGCATAGTGTAAGCAGGATCTGGCATAGTGTAAGCAGGAAGTCTGGCATAGTGTAAGCAGGATCTGGTATAGTGTAAGCAGGAAGTCTGGCATAGTGTAAGCAGGAAGTCTGGTATAGTGTAAGCAGGAAGTCTGGCATAGTGTTAGCAGGAAGTCTGGCATAGTGTAAGCAGGAAGTCTGGCATAGTGTTAGCAGGAAGTCTGGCATAGTGTTAGCAGGAAGTCTGGCATAGTGTAAGCAGGAAGTCTGGTATAGTGTAAGCAGGAAGTCGTGCATAGTGTGAGCAGGAAGTCGTGCATAGCGTGAGCAGGTAGTCTGGTATAGTGTAAGCAGGAAGTCTGGTATAGTGTAAGCAGGAAGTCTGGTATAGTGTAAGCAGGAAGTCTGGCATAGTGTTAGCAGGAAGTCTGGCATAGTGTAAGCAGGAAGTCTGGCATAGTGTTAACAGGAAGTCTGGCATAGTGTTAGCAGGAAGTCTGGCATAGTGTGAGCAGGAAGTCTGGCATAGTGTGAGCAGGAAGTCTGGCATAGTGTGAGCAGGAAGTCTGGCATAGTGTGAGCAGGAAGTCTGGCATAGTGTGAGCAGGAAGTCGTGCATAGTGTTAGCAGGAAGTCTGGTATAGTGTAAGCAGGAAGTCTGGCATAGTGTAAGCCAGGAAGTCTGGTATAGTGTTAGCAGGAAGTCTGGCATAGTGTTAGCAGGAAGTCTGGCATAGTGTGAGCAGGAAGTCTGGCATAGTGTGAGCAGGAAGTCGTGCATGGTGTTAGCAGGAAGTCTGGTATAGTGTTAGCAGGAAGTCTGGCATAGTGTGAGCAGGAAGTCTGGCATAGTGTGAGCAGGAAGTCTGGCATAGTGTGAGCAGGAAGTCTGGCATAGTGTGAGCAGGAAGTCGTGCATAGTGTTAGCAGGAAGTCTGGTATAGTGTAAGCAGGAAGTCTGGCATAGTGTAAGCCAGGAAGTCTGGTATAGTGTTACCAGGAAGTCTGGCATAGTGTTAGCAGGAAGTCTGGCATAGTGTGAGCAGGAAGTCTGGTATAGTGTAAGCAGGAAGTCTGGCATAGTGTAAGCAGGAAGTCTGGCATAGTGTAAGCAGGAAGTCTGCATAGTGTAAGCAGGAAGTCTGGCATAGTGTGAGCAGGAAGTCGTGCATAGTGTGAGCAGGATGTCTGGCATAGTGTAAGCAGGAAGTCTGGCATGGTGTGAGCAGGAAGTCGTGCATAGTGTAGTGTAAGCAGGAGGTCTGCATAGTGTAAGCAGGAAGTCTGGCATAGTGTGAGCAGGAAGTCGTGCATAGTGTGAGCAGGATGTCTGGCATAGTGTAAGCAGGAAGTCTGGCATGGTGTGAGCAGGAAGTCGTGCATAGTGTAAGCAGGTAGTCTGGTATAGTGTAAGCAGGAAGTCTGGCATAGTGTTAGCAGGAAGTCTGGTATAGTGTAAGCAGGTAGTCTGGCATAGTGTTAGCAGGAAGTCTGGCATAGTGTTAGCAGGAAGTCTGGCATAGTGTGAGCAGGATGTCTGGCATAGTGTAAGCAGGAAGTCTGGCATGGTGTGAGCAGGAAGTCGTGCATAGTGTAGTGTAAGCAGGAGGTCTGCATAGTGTAAGCAGGAAGTCTGGCATAGTGTGAGCAGGAAGTCGTGCATAGTGTGAGCAGGATGTCTGGCATAGTGTAAGCAGGAAGTCTGGCATGGTGTGAGCAGGAAGTCGTGCATAGTGTAAGCAGGTAGTCTGGTATAGTGTAAGCAGGAAGTCTGGCATAGTGTTAGCAGGAAGTCTGGTATAGTGTAAGCAGGTAGTCTGGCATAGTGTTAGCAGGAAGTCTGGCATAGTGTTAGCAGGAAGTCTGGCATAGTGTGAGCAGGAAGTCTGGGATAGTGTTAGCAGGAAGTCGTGCATAGTGTTAGCAGGAAGTCTGGCATAGTGTTAGCAGGAAGTCTGGTATAGTGTAAGCAGGAAGTCTGGTATAGTGTTAGCAGGAAGTCTGGTATAGTGTTAGCAGGAAGTCTGGTATAGTGTAAGCAGGAAGTCTGGCATAGTGTAAGCAGGAAGTCTGGCATAGTGTAAGCAGGAAGTCTGGCATAGTGTAAGCAGGAAGTCTAACATAGTGTTAGCAGGAAGTCTGGTATAGTGTTAGCAGGAAGTCTGGTATAGTGTAAGCAGGAAGTCTGGTATAGTGTTAGCAGGAAGTCTGGTATAGTGTTAGCAGGAAGTCTGGCATAGTGTAAGCAGGAAGTCTGGCATAGTGTGCGCAGGATGTTTGGCATAGTGTAAGCAGGAAGTCTGGTATAGTGTGAGCAGGAAGTCGTGCATAGTGTAAGCAGGATGGCTGCATAGTGTAAGCAGGAAGTCTGGCATAGTGTAAGCAGGAAGTCGTGCATAGTGTGAGCAGGAAGTCTGGTATAGT
This sequence comes from Hyperolius riggenbachi, assembly GCF_040937935.1. NCBI lineage: Eukaryota > Metazoa > Chordata > Amphibia > Anura > Hyperoliidae > Hyperolius > Hyperolius riggenbachi. The sequence continues at coordinate 321,145,609 of NC_090652.1, forward strand.
GTTAGCAGGAAGTCTGGCATAGTGTGAGCAGGAAGTCTGGCATAGTGTGAGCAGGAAGTCTGGCATAGTGTGAGCAGGAAGTCTGGCATAGTGTGAGCAGGAAGTCTGGTATAGTGTGAGCAGGAAGTCTGGCATAGTGTAAGCAGGAAGTCTGGCATAGTGTAAGCAGGAAGTCTGGCATGGTGTAAGCAGGTAGTCTGGTATGGTGTAAGCAGGAAGTCTGGTATAGTGTAAGCAGGAAGTCTGGCATAGTGTAAGCAGGAAGTCTGGCATAGTGTAACCAGGAAGTCTGGCATAGTGTAAGCAGGAAGTCTGGTATAGTGTAAGCAGGAAGTCTGGCATAGTGTAAGCAGGAAGTCTGGCATAGTGTAAGCAGGAAGTCTGGCATAGTGTAAGCAGGTTGTCTGGTATAGTGTAAGCAGGAAGTCTGGTATAGTGTTAGCAGGAAGTCTGGTATAGTGTAAGCAGGATGTCTGGTATAGTGTGAGCCAGGAAGTCTGGCATAGTGTGAGCCAGGAAGTCTGGCATAGTGTTAGCAGGAAGTCTGGCATAGTGTGAGCAGGAAGTCTGGCATAGTGTAAGTTGGAAGTCTGCCATAGTGTGAGCAGGAAGTCTGCCATAGTGTGAGCAGGAAGTCTGCCATAGTGTGAGCAGGAAGTCTGGTATAGTGTAAGCAGGAAGTCTGGCATAGTGTTAGCAGGAAGTCTGGCATAGTGTGAGCAGGAAGTCTGGCATAGTGTAAGTTGGAAGTCTGCCATAGTGTTAGCAGGAAGTCGAGCATAGTGTGAGCAGGAAGTCTGGTATAGTGTGAGCAGGAAGTCTGGTATAGTGTCAGCTGGAAGTCTGGCATAGTGTAAGCAGGAAGTCTGGCATAGTGTTAGCAGGAAGTCTGGTATAGTGTGAGCAGGAAGTCGTGCATAGTGTGAGCAGGAAGTCTGCCATAGTGTGAGCAGGAAGTCGTGCATAGTGTGAGCAGGAAGTCTGGCATAGTGTGTGCAGGAAGTCTGGTATAGTGTAAGCAGGAAGTCTGGCATAGTGTAAGCAGGAAGTCTGGCATAGTGTAAGCAGGAAGTCTGGCATGGTGTAAGCAGGTAGTCTGGTATAGTGTAAGCAGGAAGTCTGGTATAGTGTAAGCAGGAAGTCTGGCATAGTGTAACCAGGAAGTCTGGCATAGTGTGAGCAGGAAGTCTGGTATAGTGTAAGCAGGAAGTCTGGCATAGTGTAAGCAGGAAGTCTGGCATAGTGTAAGCAGGTTGTCTGGTATAGTGTAAGCAGGAAGTCTGGTATAGTGTTAGCAGGAAGTCTGGTATAGTGTAAGCAGGATGTCTGGTATAGTGTGAGCCAGGAAGTCTGGCATAGTGTGAGCCAGGAAGTCTGGCATAGTGTTAGCAGGAAGTCTGGCATAGTGTGAGCAGGAAGTCTGGCATAGTGTAAGTTGGAAGTCTGCCATAGTGTGAGCAGGAAGTCTGCCATAGTGTGAGCAGGAAGTCTGCCATAGTGTGAGCAGGAAGTCTGGTATAGTGTAAGCAGGAAGTCTGGCATAGTGTAAGCAGGAAGTCTGGCATAGTGTAAGCAGGAAGTCTGGCATGGTGTAAGCAGGTAGTCTGGTATAGTGTAAGCAGGAAGTCTGGTATAGTGTAAGCAGGAAGTCTGGCATAGTGTAACCAGGAAGTCTGGCATAGTGTGAGCAGGAAGTCTGGTATAGTGTAAGCAGGAAGTCTGGCATAGTGTAAGCAGGAAGTCTGGCATAGTGTAAGCAGGAAGTCTGGCATAGTGTAAGCAGGTTGTCTGGTATAGTGTAAGCAGGAAGTCTGGTATAGTGTAAGCAGGAAGTCTGGCATAGTGTAAGCAGGAAGTCTGGTATAGTGTTAGCAGGAAGTCGTGCATAGTGTTAGCAGGAAGTCTGGTATAGTGTTAGCAGGAAGTCTGGCATAGTGTTAGCAGGAAGTCTGGCATAGTGTGAGCAGGAAGTCTGACATAGTGTGAGCAGGAAGTCTGGCATAGTGTGAGCAGGAAGTCTGGCATAGTGTGAGCAGGAAGTCTGGCATAGTGTAAGCAGGAAGTCTGGCATAGTGTAAGCAGGAAGTCTGGCATAGTGTAAGCAGGAAGTCTAGCATAGTGTAAGCAGGTAGTTGGTCTGGCATAGTGTAAGCAGGAAGTCTGGCATAGTGTAAGCAGGAAGTCTAGCATAGTGTAAGCAGGTAGTTGGTATAGTGTAAGCAGGAAGTCTGGCGTAGTGTAAGCAGGAAGTCTGGCGTAGTGTAAGCAGGAAGTCTGGCATAGTGTAAGCAGGAAGTCTGGCATAGTGTAAGCAGGAAGTCTGGTATAGTGTAAGCAGGAAGTCTGGCATAGTGTAAGCAGGAAGTCTGGCATAGTGTAAGCAGGAAGTCTGGCATAGTGTAAGCAGGTTGCCTGGTATAGTGTAAGCAGGAAGTCTGGTATAGTGTTAGCAGGAAGTCTGGTATAGTGTAAGCAGGATGTCTGGTATAGTGTGAGCCAGGAAGTCTGGCATAGTGTGAGCCAGGAAGTCTGGCATAGTGTGAGCAGGAAGTCTGGCATAGTGTGAGCAGGAAGTCTGGCATAGTGTAAGTTGGAAGTCTGCCATAGTGTTAGCAGGAAGTCATGCATAGTGTGAGCAGGAAGTCTGGAATAGTGTAAGCAGGAAGTCTGGCATAGTGTAAGCAGGAAGTCTGGCATAGTGTTAGCAGGAAGTCTGGTATAGTGTGAGCAGGAAGTCGTGCATAGTGTGAGCAGGAAGTCTGCCATAGTGTGAGCAGGAAGTCGTGCATAGTGTGAGCAGGAAGTCTGGCATAGTGTGTGCAGGAAGTCTGGCATAGTGTTAGCAGGAAGTCTGGCATAGTGTAAGCAGGAAGTCTGGCATAGTGTAAGCAGGAAGTCTGGTATAGTGTAAGCAGGATGTCTGGCATAGTGTTAGCAGGAAGTCGTGCATAGTGTGAGCAGGAAGTCGTGCATAGTGTGAGCAGGAAGTCTGGTATAGTGTTAGCAGGAAGTCTGGTATAGTGTTAGCAGGAAGTCTGGTATAGTGTGCGCAGGATGTCTGGCATAGTGTAAGCAGGAAGTCTGGTATAGTGTAAGCAGGATGTCTGGCATAGTGTAAGCAGGAAGTCGTGCATAGTGTGAGCAGGATGTCTGGCATAGTGTAAGCAGGAAGTCTGCCATAGTGTGAGCAGGAAGTCGTGCATAGTGTGAGCAGGAAGTCTGGCATAGTGTGTGCAGGAAGTCTGGCATAGTGTTAGCAGGAAGTCTGGCATAGTGTAAGCAGGAAGTCTGGCATAGTGTAAGCAGGAAGTCTGGCATAGTGTGAGCCAGGAAGTCTGGTATAGTGTAAGCAGGATGTCTGGCATAGTGTGAGCAGGAAGTCGTGCATAGTGTGAGCAGGAAGTCGTGCATAGTGTGAGCAGGAAGTCTGGTATAGTGTTAGCAGGAAGTCTGGTATAGTGTTAGCAGGAAGTCTGGTATAGTGTGCGCAGGATGTCTGGCATAGTGTAAGTTGGAAGTCTGCCATAGTGTTAGCAGGAAGTCGAGCATAGTGTGAGCAGGAAGTCTGGTATAGTGTGAGCAGGAAGTCTGGTATAGTGTCAGCTGGAAGTCTGGCATAGTGTAAGCAGGAAGTCTGGCATAGTGTTAGCAGGAAGTCTGGTATAGTGTGAGCAGGAAGTCGTGCATAGTGTGAGCAGGAAGTCTGCCATAGTGTGAGCAGGAAGTCGTGCATAGTGTGAGCAGGAAGTCTGGCATAGTGTGTGCAGGAAGTCTGGTATAGTGTAAGCAGGAAGTCTGGCATAGTGTAAGCAGGAAGTCTGGCATAGTGTAAGCAGGAAGTCTGGCATGGTGTAAGCAGGTAGTCTGGTATAGTGTAAGCAGGAAGTCTGGTATAGTGTAAGCAGGAAGTCTGGCATAGTGTAACCAGGAAGTCTGGCATAGTGTGAGCAGGAAGTCTGGTATAGTGTAAGCAGGAAGTCTGGCATAGTGTAAGCAGGAAGTCTGGCATAGTGTAAGCAGGTTGTCTGGTATAGTGTAAGCAGGAAGTCTGGTATAGTGTTAGCAGGAAGTCTGGTATAGTGTAAGCAGGATGTCTGGTATAGTGTGAGCCAGGAAGTCTGGCATAGTGTGAGCCAGGAAGTCTGGCATAGTGTTAGCAGGAAGTCTGGCATAGTGTGAGCAGGAAGTCTGGCATAGTGTAAGTTGGAAGTCTGCCATAGTGTGAGCAGGAAGTCTGCCATAGTGTGAGCAGGAAGTCTGCCATAGTGTGAGCAGGAAGTCTGGTATAGTGTAAGCAGGAAGTCTGGCATAGTGTAAGCAGGAAGTCTGGCATAGTGTAAGCAGGAAGTCTGGCATGGTGTAAGCAGGTAGTCTGGTATAGTGTAAGCAGGAAGTCTGGTATAGTGTAAGCAGGAAGTCTGGCATAGTGTAACCAGGAAGTCTGGCATAGTGTGAGCAGGATGTCTGGTATAGTGTAAGCAGGAAGTCTGGCATAGTGTAAGCAGGAAGTCTGGCATAGTGTAAGCAGGAAGTCTGGCATAGTGTAAGCAGGTTGTCTGGTATAGTGTAAGCAGGAAGTCTGGTATAGTGTAAGCAGGAAGTCTGGCATAGTGTAAGCAGGAAGTCTGGTATAGTGTTAGCAGGAAGTCGTGCATAGTGTTAGCAGGAAGTCTGGTATAGTGTTAGCAGGAAGTCTGGCATAGTGTTAGCAGGAAGTCTGGCATAGTGTGAGCAGGAAGTCTGGCATAGTGTAAGTTGGAAGTCTGCCATAGTGTTAGCAGGAAGTCGAGCATAGTGTGAGCAGGAAGTCTGGTATAGTGTGAGCAGGAAGTCTGGTATAGTGTCAGCTGGAAGTCTGGCATAGTGTAAGCAGGAAGTCTGGCATAGTGTTAGCAGGAAGTCTGGTATAGTGTGAGCAGGAAGTCGTGCATAGTGTGAGCAGGAAGTCTGCCATAGTGTGAGCAGGAAGTCGTGCATAGTGTGAGCAGGAAGTCTGGCATAGTGTGTGCAGGAAGTCTGGTATAGTGTAAGCAGGAAGTCTGGCATAGTGTAAGCAGGAAGTCTGGCATAGTGTAAGCAGGAAGTCTGGCATGGTGTAAGCAGGTAGTCTGGTATAGTGTAAGCAGGAAGTCTGGTATAGTGTAAGCAGGAAGTCTGGCATAGTGTAACCAGGAAGTCTGGCATAGTGTGAGCAGGAAGTCTGGTATAGTGTAAGCAGGAAGTCTGGCATAGTGTAAGCAGGAAGTCTGGCATAGTGTAAGCAGGTTGTCTGGTATAGTGTAAGCAGGAAGTCTGGTATAGTGTTAGCAGGAAGTCTGGTATAGTGTAAGCAGGATGTCTGGTATAGTGTGAGCCAGGAAGTCTGGCATAGTGTGAGCCAGGAAGTCTGGCATAGTGTTAGCAGGAAGTCTGGCATAGTGTGAGCAGGAAGTCTGGCATAGTGTAAGTTGGAAGTCTGCCATAGTGTGAGCAGGAAGTCTGCCATAGTGTGAGCAGGAAGTCTGGTATAGTGTAAGCAGGAAGTCTGGCATAGTGTAAGCAGGAAGTCTGGCATAGTGTAAGCAGGAAGTCTGGCATGGTGTAAGCAGGTAGTCTGGTATAGTGTAAGCAGGAAGTCTGGTATAGTGTAAGCAGGAAGTCTGGCATAGTGTAACCAGGAAGTCTGGCATAGTGTGAGCAGGAAGTCTGGTATAGTGTAAGCAGGAAGTCTGGCATAGTGTAAGCAGGAAGTCTGGCATAGTGTAAGCAGGAAGTCTGGCATAGTGTAAGCAGGTTGTCTGGTATAGTGTAAGCAGGAAGTCTGGTATAGTGTAAGCAGGAAGTCTGGCATAGTGTAAGCAGGAAGTCTGGTATAGTGTTAGCAGGAAGTCGTGCATAGTGTTAGCAGGAAGTCTGGTATAGTGTTAGCAGGAAGTCGTGCATAGTGTGAGCAGGAAGTCTGGCATAGTGTGTGCAGGAAGTCTGGTATAGTGTAAGCAGGAAGTCTGGCATAGTGTAAGCAGGAAGTCTGGCATAGTGTAAGCAGGAAGTCTGGCATGGTGTAAGCAGGTAGTCTGGTATAGTGTAAGCAGGAAGTCTGGTATAGTGTAAGCAGGAAGTCTGGCATAGTGTAACCAGGAAGTCTGGCATAGTGTGAGCAGGAAGTCTGGTATAGTGTAAGCAGGAAGTCTGGCATAGTGTAAGCAGGAAGTCTGGCATAGTGTAAGCAGGTTGTCTGGTATAGTGTAAGCAGGAAGTCTGGTATAGTGTTAGCAGGAAGTCTGGTATAGTGTAAGCAGGATGTCTGGTATAGTGTGAGCCAGGAAGTCTGGCATAGTGTGAGCCAGGAAGTCTGGCATAGTGTTAGCAGGAAGTCTGGCATAGTGTGAGCAGGAAGTCTGGCATAGTGTAAGTTGGAAGTCTGCCATAGTGTGAGCAGGAAGTCTGCCATAGTGTGAGCAGGAGGTCTGCCATAGTGTGAGCAGGAAGTCTGGTATAGTGTAAGCAGGAAGTCTGGCATAGTGTAAGCAGGAAGTCTGGCATAGTGTAAGCAGGAAGTCTGGCATGGTGTAAGCAGGTAGTCTGGTATAGTGTAAGCAGGAAGTCTGGTATAGTGTAAGCAGGAAGTCTGGCATAGTGTAACCAGGAAGTCTGGCATAGTGTGAGCAGGAAGTCTGGTATAGTGTAAGCAGGAAGTCTGGCATAGTGTAAGCAGGAAGTCTGGCATAGTGTAAGCAGGAAGTCTGGCATAGTGTAAGCAGGTTGTCTGGTATAGTGTAAGCAGGAAGTCTGGTATAGTGTAAGCAGGAAGTCTGGCATAGTGTAAGCAGGAAGTCTGGTATAGTGTTAGCAGGAAGTCGTGCATAGTGTTAGCAGGAAGTCTGGTATAGTGTTAGCAGGAAGTCTGGCATAGTGTTAGCAGGAAGTCTGGCATAGTGTGAGCAGGAAGTCTGACATAGTGTGAGCAGGAAGTCTGGCATAGTGTGAGCAGGAAGTCTGGCATAGTGTAAGCAGGAAGTCTGGCATAGTGTAAGCAGGAAGTCTGGCATAGTGTAAGCAGGAAGTCTGGCATAGTGTAAGCAGGAAGTCTAGCATAGTGTAAGCAGGTAGTTGGTATAGTGTAAGCAGGAAGTCTGGTGTAGTGTAAGCAGGAAGTCTGGCATAGTGTAAGCAGGAAGTCTGGCATAGTGTAAGCAGGAAGTCTGGTATAGTGTAAGCAGGAAGTCTGGCATAGTGTAAGCAGGAAGTCTGGCATAGTGTAAGCAGGAAGTCTGGCATAGTGTAAGCAGGTTGCCTGGTATAGTGTAAGCAGGAAGTCTGGTATAGTGTTAGCAGGAAGTCTGGTATAGTGTAAGCAGGATGTCTGGTATAGTGTGAGCCAGGAAGTCTGGCATAGTGTGAGCCAGGAAGTCTGGCATAGTGTGAGCAGGAAGTCTGGCATAGTGTGAGCAGGAAGTCTGGCATAGTGTAAGTTGGAAGTCTGCCATAGTGTTAGCAGGAAGTCATGCATAGTGTGAGCAGGAAGTCTGGAATAGTGTAAGCAGGAAGTCTGGCATAGTGTAAGCAGGAAGTCTGGCATAGTGTTAGCAGGAAGTCTGGTATAGTGTGAGCAGGAAGTCGTGCATAGTGTGAGCAGGAAGTCTGCCATAGTGTGAGCAGGAAGTCGTGCATAGTGTGAGCAGGAAGTCTGGCATAGTGTGTGCAGGAAGTCTGGCATAGTGTTAGCAGGAAGTCTGGCATAGTGTAAGCAGGAAGTCTGGCATAGTGTAAGCAGGAAGTCTGGTATAGTGTAAGCAGGATGTCTGGCATAGTGTTAGCAGGAAGTCGTGCATAGTGTGAGCAGGAAGTCGTGCATAGTGTGAGCAGGAAGTCTGGTATAGTGTTAGCAGGAAGTCTGGTATAGTGTTAGCAGGAAGTCTGGTATAGTGTGCGCAGGATGTCTGGCATAGTGTAAGCAGGAAGTCTGGTATAGTGTAAGCAGGATGTCTGGCATAGTGTAAGCAGGAAGTCGTGCATAGTGTGAGCAGGATGTCTGGCATAGTGTAAGCAGGAAGTCTGCCATAGTGTGAGCAGGAAGTCGTGCATAGTGTGAGCAGGAAGTCTGGCATAGTGTGTGCAGGAAGTCTGGCATAGTGTTAGCAGGAAGTCTGGCATAGTGTAAGCAGGAAGTCTGGCATAGTGTAAGCAGGAATTCTGGCATAGTGTGAGCCAGGAAGTCTGGTATAGTGTAAGCAGGATGTCTGGCATAGTGTGAGCAGGAAGTCGTGCATAGTGTGAGCAGGAAGTCGTGCATAGTGTGAGCAGGAAGTCGTGCATAGTGTGAGCAGGAAGTCTGGTATAGTGTTAGCAGGAAGTCTGGTATAGTGTTAGCAGGAAGTCTGGTATAGTGTGCGCAGGATGTCTGGCATAGTGTAAGCAGGAAGTCTGGTATAGTGTAAGCAGGATGTCTGGCATAGTGTAAGCAGGAAGTCGTGCATAGTGTGAGCAGGAAGTCGTGCATAGTGTAAGCAGGTAGTCTGGTATAGTGTAAGCAGGAAGTCTGGCATAGTGTAAGCAGGAAGTCTGGCATAGTGTAAGCAGGAAGTCTGGCACAGTGTAAGCAGGAAGTCTGGCACAGTGTAAGCAGGAAGTCTGGCACAGTGTAAGCAGGAAGTCTGGCATAGTGTAAGCAGGAAGTCTGGCATAGTGTAAGCAGGAAGTCTGGCATAGTGTAAGCAGGAAGTCTGGCATAGTGTAAGCAGGAAGTCTGGTATAGTGTAAGCAGGAAGTCTGGTATAGTGTAAGCAGGAAGTCTGGTATAGTGTAAGCAGGAAGTCTGGCATAGTGTTAGCAGGAAGTCTGGCATAGTGTAAGCAGGAAGTCTGGCATAGTGTAAGCAGGAAGTCTGGCATAGTGTGAGCCAGGAAGTCTGGTATAGTGTAAGCAGGATGTCTGGCATAGTGTTAGCAGGAAGTCGTGCATAGTGTGAGCAGGAAGTCGTGCATAGTGTGAGCAGGAAGTCTGGTATAGTGTTAGCAGGAAGTCTGGTATAGTGTTAGCAGGAAGTCTGGTATAGTGTGCGCAGGATGTCTGGCATAGTGTAAGCAGGAAGTCTGGTATAGTGTAAGCAGGATGTCTGGCATAGTGTAAGCAGGAAGTCGTGCATAGTGTGAGCAGGATGTCTGGCATAGTGTAAGCAGGAAGTCTGGCATAGTGTGAGCAGGAAGTCGTGCATAGTGTAAGCAGGTAGTCTGGTATAGTGTAAGCAGGAAGTCTGGCATAGTGTAAGCAGGAAGTCTGGCATAGTGTAAGCAGGAAGTCTGGCACAGTGTAAGCAGGAAGTCTGGCACAGTGTAAGCAGGAAGTCTGGCATAGTGTAAGCAGGAAGTCTGGCATAGTGTAAGCAGGAAGTCTGGCATAGTGTAAGCAGGATCTGGTATAGTGTAAGCAGGAAGTCTGGCATAGTGTAAGCAGGAAGTCTGGTATAGTGTAAGCAGGAAGTCTGGTATAGTGTAAGCAGGAAGTCTGGTATAGTGTAAGCAGGAAGTCTGGTATAGTGTAAGCAGGAAGTCTGGCATAGTGTTAGCAGGAAGTCTGGCATAGTGTAAGCAGGAAGTCTGGCATAGTGTTAGCAGGAAGTCTGGCATAGTGTTAGCAGGAAGTCTGGCATAGTGTAAGCAGGAAGTCTGCATAGTGTAAGCAGGAAGTCTGGCATAGTGTGAGCAGGAAGTCGTGCATAGTGTGAGCAGGATGTCTGGCATAGTGTAAGCAGGAAGTCTGGCATGGTGTGAGCAGGAAGTCGTGCATAGTGTAGTGTAAGCAGGAGGTCTGCATAGTGTAAGCAGGAAGTCTGGCATAGTGTGAGCAGGAAGTCGTGCATAGTGTGAGCAGGATGTCTGGCATAGTGTAAGCAGGAAGTCTGGCATGGTGTGAGCAGGAAGTCGTGCATAGTGTAAGCAGGTAGTCTGGTATAGTGTAAGCAGGTAGTCTGGCATAGTGTTAGCAGGAAGTCTGGCATAGTGTTAGCAGGAAGTCTGGCATAGTGTGAGCAGGAAGTCTGGGATAGTGTTAGCAGGAAGTCGTGCATAGTGTTAGCAGGAAGTCTGGCATAGTGTTAGCAGGAAGTCTGGTATAGTGTAAGCAGGAAGTCTGGTATAGTGTTAGCAGGAAGTCTGGTATAGTGTTAGCAGGAAGTCTGGTATAGTGTAAGCAGGAAGTCTGGCATAGTGTAAGCAGGAAGTCTGGCATAGTGTAAGCAGGAAGTCTGGCATAGTGTAAGCAGGAAGTCTAACATAGTGTTAGCAGGAAGTCTGGTATAGTGTTAGCAGGAAGTCTGGTATAGTGTAAGCAGGAAGTCTGGTATAGTGTTAGCAGGAAGTCTGGTATAGTGTTAGCAGGAAGTCTGGCATAGTGTAAGCAGGAAGTCTGGCATAGTGTGCGCAGGATGTTTGGCATAGTGTAAGCAGGAAGTCTGGTATAGTGTGAGCAGGAAGTCGTGCATAGTGTAAGCAGGATGGCTGCATAGTGTAAGCAGGAAGTCTGGCATAGTGTAAGCAGGAAGTCGTGCATAGTGTGAGCAGGAAGTCTGGTATAGTGTTAGCAGGAAGTCTGGCATAGTGTGAGCAGGAAGTCTGGCATAGTGTGAGCAGGAAGTCTGGCATAGTGTGAGCAGGAAGTCTGGCATAGTGTGAGCAGGAAGTCTGGTATAGTGTAAGCAGGAAGTCTGGCATAGTGTAAGCAGGAAGTCTGGCATAGTGTAAGCAGGAAGTCTGGCATGGTGTAAGCAGGTAGTCTGGTATGGTGTAAGCAGGAAGTCTGGTATAGTGTAAGCAGGAAGTCTGGCATAGTGTAACCAGGAAGTCTGGCATAGTGTAAGCAGGAAGTCTGGTATAGTGTAAGCAGGAAGTCTGGCATAGTGTAAGCAGGAAGTCTGGCATAGTGTAAGCAGGAAGTCTGGCATAGTGTAAGCAGGTTGTCTGGTATAGTGTAAGCAGGAAGTCTGGTATAGTGTTAGCAGGAAGTCTGGTATAGTGTAAGCAGGATGTCTGGTATAGTGTGAGCCAGGAAGTCTGGCATAGTGTGAGCCAGGAAGTCTGGCATAGTGTTAGCAGGAAGTCTGGCATAGTGTGAGCAGGAAGTCTGGCATAGTGTAAGTTGGAAGTCTGCCATAGTGTGAGCAGGAAGTCTGCCATAGTGTGAGCAGGAAGTCTGCCATAGTGTGAGCAGGAAGTCTGGTATAGTGTAAGCAGGAAGTCTGGCATAGTGTTAGCAGGAAGTCTGGCATAGTGTGAGCAGGAAGTCTGGCATAGTGTAAGTTGGAAGTCTGCCATAGTGTTAGCAGGAAGTCGAGCATAGTGTGAGCAGGAAGTCTGGTATAGTGTGAGCAGGAAGTCTGGTATAGTGTCAGCTGGAAGTCTGGCATAGTGTAAGCAGGAAGTCTGGCATAGTGTTAGCAGGAAGTCTGGTATAGTGTGAGCAGGAAGTCGTGCATAGTGTGAGCAGGAAGTCTGCCATAGTGTGAGCAGGAAGTCGTGCATAGTGTGAGCAGGAAGTCTGGCATAGTGTGTGCAGGAAGTCTGGCATAGTGTAAGCAGGAAGTCTGGCATAGTGTAAGCAGGAAGTCTGGCATGGTGTAAGCAGGTAGTCTGGTATAGTGTAAGCAGGAAGTCTGGTATAGTGTAAGCAGGAAGTCTGGCATAGTGTAACCAGGAAGTCTGGCATAGTGTGAGCAGGAAGTCTGGTATAGTGTAAGCAGGAAGTCTGGCATAGTGTAAGCAGGAAGTCTGGCATAGTGTAAGCAGGTTGTCTGGTATAGTGTAAGCAGGAAGTCTGGTATAGTGTTAGCAGGAAGTCTGGTATAGTGTAAGCAGGATGTCTGGTATAGTGTGAGCCAGGAAGTCTGGCATAGTGTGAGCCAGGAAGTCTGGCATAGTGTTAGCAGGAAGTCTGGCATAGTGTGAGCAGGAAGTCTGGCATAGTGTAAGTTGGAAGTCTGCCATAGTGTGAGCAGGAAGTCTGCCATAGTGTGAGCAGGAAGTCTGCCATAGTGTGAGCAGGAAGTCTGGTATAGTGTTAGCAGGAAGTCTGGCATAGTGTAAGCAGGAAGTCTGGCATAGTGTAAGCAGGAAGTCTGGCATGGTGTAAGCAGGTAGTCTGGTATAGTGTAAGCAGGAAGTCTGGTATAGTGTAAGCAGGAAGTCTGGCATAGTGTAACCAGGAAGTCTGGCATAGTGTGAGCAGGAAGTCTGGTATAGTGTAAGCAGGAAGTCTGGCATAGTGTAAGCAGGAAGTCTGGCATAGTGTAAGCAGGAAGTCTGGCATAGTGTAAGCAGGTTGTCTGGTATAGTGTAAGCAGGAAGTCTGGTATAGTGTAAGCAGGAAGTCTGGCATAGTGTAAGCAGGAAGTCTGGTATAGTGTTAGCAGGAAGTCGTGCATAGTGTTAGCAGGAAGTCTGGTATAGTGTTAGCAGGAAGTCTGGCATAGTGTGAGCAGGAAGTCTGGCATAGTGTAAGTTGGAAGTCTGCCATAGTGTGAGCAGGAAGTCTGCCATAGTGTAAGTTGGAAGTCTGCCATAGTGTGAGCAGGAAGTCTGCCATAGTGTGAGCAGGAAGTCTGCCATAGTGTGAGCAGGAAGTCTGGTATAGTGTAAGCAGGAAGTCTGGCATAGTGTAAGCAGGAAGTCTGGCATAGTGTAAGCAGGAAGTCTGGCATGGTGTAAGCAGGTAGTCTGGTATAGTGTAAGCAGGAAGTCTGGTATAGTGTAAGCAGGAAGTCTGGCATAGTGTAACCAGGAAGTCTGGCATAGTGTGAGCAGGAAGTCTGGTATAGTGTAAGCAGGAAGTCTGGCATAGTGTAAGCAGGAAGTCTGGCATAGTGTAAGCAGGAAGTCTGGCATAGTGTAAGCAGGAAGTCTGGCATAGTGTAACCAGGAAGTCTGGCATAGTGTAAGCAGGAAGTCTGGTATAGTGTTAGCAGGAAGTCTGGTATAGTGTAAGCAGGATGTCTGGTATAGTGTGAGCCAGGAAGTCTGGCATAGTGTGAGCCAGGAAGTCTGGCATAGTGTTAGCAGGAAGTCTGGCATAGTGTGAGCAGGAAGTCTGGCATAGTGTAAGTTGGAAGTCTGCCATAGTGTGAGCAGGAAGTCTGCCATAGTGTGAGCAGGAAGTCTGCCATAGTGTGAGCAGGAAGTCTGGTATAGTGTAAGCAGGAAGTCTGGCATAGTGTTAGCAGGAAGTCTGGCATAGTGTGAGCAGGAAGTCTGGCATAGTGTAAGTTGGAAGTCTGCCATAGTGTTAGCAGGAAGTCGTGCATAGTGTGAGCAGGAAGTCTGGTATAGTGTGAGCAGGAAGTCTGGTATAGTGTAAGCTGGAAGTCTGGCATAGTGTAAGCAGGAAGTCTGGCATAGTGTTAGCAGGAAGTCTGGTATAGTGTGAGCAGGAAGTCGTGCATAGTGTGAGCAGGAAGTCTGCCATAGTGTGAGCAGGAAGTCGTGCATAGTGTGAGCAGGAAGTCTGGCATAGTGTGTGCAGGAAGTCTGGCATAGTGTTAGCAGGAAGTCTGGCATAGTGTAAGCAGGAAGTCTGGCATAGTGTAAGCAGGAAGTCTGGCATAGTGTGAGCCAGGAAGTCTGGTATAGTGTAAGCAGGATGTCTGGCATAGTGTTAGCAGGAAGTCATGCATAGTGTGAGCAGGAAGTCGTGCATAGTGTGAGCAGGAAGTCTGGTATAGTGTTAGCAGGAAGTCTGGTATAGTGTTAGCAGGAAGTCTGGTATAGTGTGCGCAGGATGTCTGGCATAGTGTGAGCAGGAAGTCTGGTATAGTGTAAGCAGGATGTCTGGCATAGTGTAAGCAGGAAGTCGTGCATAGTGTGAGCAGGATGTCTGGCATAGTGTAAGCAGGAAGTCTGGCATAGTGTGAGCAGGAAGTCGTGCATAGTGTGAGCAGGTAGTCTGGTATAGTGTAAGCAGGAAGTCTGGCATAGTGTAAGCAGGAAGTCTGGCATAGTGTAAGCAGGAAGTCTGGTATAGTGTAAGCAGGAAGTCTGGCACAGTGTAAGCAAGAAGTCTGGCATAGTGTAAGCAGGAAGTCTGGCATAGTGTAAGCAGGATCTGGTATAGTGTAAGCAGGAAGTCTGGCATAGTGTAAGCAGGAAGTCTGGCATAGTGTAAGCAGGAAGTCTGGCATAGTGTAAGCAGGAAGTCTGGTATAGTGTAAGCAGGAAGTCTGGCATAGTGTTAGCAGGAAGTCTGGCATAGTGTAAGCAGGAAGTCTGGCATAGTGTTAGCAGGAAGTCTGGCATAGTGTTAGCAGGAAGTCTGGCATAGTGTAAGCAGGAAGTCTGGTATAGTGTAAGCAGGAAGTCGTGCATAGTGTGAGCAGGAAGTCGTGCATAGTGTGAGCAGGAAGTCGTGCATAGTGTGAGCAGGTAGTCTGGTATAGTGTAAGCAGGAAGTCTGGCATAGTGTTAGCAGGAAGTCTGGCATAGTGTTAGCAGGAAGTCTGGCATAGTGTGAGCAGGAAGTCTGGCATAGTGTGAGCAGGAAGTCTGGCATAGTGTGAGCAGGAAGTCTGGCATAGTGTGAGCAGGAAGTCTGGCACAGTGTGAGCAGGAAGTCTGGCACAGTGTGAGCAGGAAGTCTGGCATAGTGTGAGCAGGAAGTCTGGCCTAGTGTGAGCAGGAAGTCTGGCATAGTGTTAGCAGGAAGTCTGCATAGTGTAAGCAGGAAGTCTGGCATAGTGTGAGCAGGAAGTCGTGCATAGTGTGAGCAGGATGTCTGGCATAGTGTGTGCAGGAAGTCTGGCATAGTGTGAGCAGGAAGTCGTGCATAGTGTAAGCAGGTAGTCTGGCATAGTGTAAGCAGGAAGTCTGGCATAGTGTTAGCAGGAAGTCTGGTATAGTGTAAGCAGGTAGTCTGGCATAGTGTTAGCAGGAAGTCTGGCATAGTGTTAGCAGGAAGTCTGGCATAGTGTGAGCAAGAAGTCTGGTATAGTGTGAGCAGGAAGTCTGGGATAGTGTTAGCAGGAAGTCGTGCATAGTGTTAGCAGGAAGTCTGGCATAGTGTTAGCAGGAGGTCTGGTATAGTGTTAGCAGGAAGTCTGGTATAGTGTTAGCAGGAAGTCTGGCATAGTGTAAGCAGGAAGTCTGGCATAGTGTAAGCAGGAAGTCTGGCATAGTGTAAGCAGGAAGTCTGGCATAGTGTAAGCAGGAAGTCTGGCATAGTGTTAGCAGGAAGTCTGGCATAGTGTGAGCAGGAAATCTGGCATAGTGTTAGCAGGAAGTCTGCATAGTGTAAGCAGGAAGTCTGGCATAGTGTGAGCAGGAAGTCGTGCATAGTGTGAGCAGGATGTCTGGCATAGTGTAAGCAGGAAGTCTGGCATAGTGTGAGCAGGAAGTCGTGCATAGTGTAAGCAGGTAGTCTGGTATAGTGTAAGCAGGAAGTCTGGCATAGTGTAAGCAGGAAGTATGGTATAGTGTAAGCAGGTAGTCTGGCATAGTGTTAGCAGGAAGTCTGGCATAGTGTTAGCAGGAAGTCTGGCATAGTGTTTGCAGGATGTCTGGCATAGTGTGAGCAGGAAGTCTGGGATAGTGTTAGCAGGAAGTCTGGCATAGTGTTAGCAGGAAGTCTGGTATAGTGTTAGCAGGAAGTCTGGTATAGTGTAAGCAGGAAGTCTGGCATAGTGTTAGCAGGAAGTCTGGCATAGTCTTAGCAGGAAGTCTGGGATAGTGTTAGCAGGAAGTCTGGCATAGTGTAAGCAGGAAGTCTGGCATAGTGTGAGCAGGAAGTCTGGCATAGTGTGAGCAGGAAGTCTGGCATAGTGTGAGCAGGAAGTCTGGCACAGTGTGAGCAGGAAGTCTGGCACAGTGTGAGCAGGAAGTCTTGTATAGTGTGAGCAGGAAGTCTGGCATAGTGTGAGCAGGAAGTCTGGCATAGTGTTAGCAGGAAGTCTGCATAGTGTAAGCAGGAAGTCTGGCATAGTGTGAGCAGGAAGTCGTGCATAGTGTGAGCAGGATGTCTGGCATAGTGTAAGCGGGAAGTCTGGCATAGTGTGAGCAGGAAGTCGTGCATAGTGTAAGCAGGTAGTCTGGCATAGTGTAAGCAGGAAGTCTGGCATAGTGTTAGCAGGAAGTCTGGCATAGTGTTAGCAGGAAGTCTGGCATAGTGTTAGCAGGAAGTCTGGCATAGTGTGAGCAGGAAGTCTGGTATAGTGTGAGCAGGTAGTCTGGCATAGTGTTAGCAGGAAGTCTGGCATAGTGTTAGCAGGAAGTCTGGCATAGTGTGAGCAGGAAGTCTGGCATAGTGTGAGCAGGAAGTCTGGGATAGTGTTAGCAGGAAGTCTGGCATAGTGTTAGCAGGAAGTCTGGCATAGTGTCAGCAGGAAGTCTGGTATAGTGTTAGCAGGAAGTCTGGTATAGTGTAAGCAGGAAGTCTGGTATAGTGTTAGCAGGAAGTCTGGTATAGTGTAAGCAGGAAGACTGGCATAGTGTAAGCAGGAAGTCTGGCATAGTGTAAGCAGGAAGTCTGGCATAGTGTAAGCAGGAAGTCTGGTATCTGGTATAGTGTAAGCAGGATCTGGTATAGTGTAAGCAGGATGTCTGGCATAGTGTGAGCAGGAAGTCTGGTATAGTGTGAGCAGGAAGTCTGGTATAGTGTGAGCAGGAAGTCTGGCATAGTGTTAGCAGGAAGTCTGGCATAGTGTGAGCAGGAAGTCTGCATAGTGTAAGCAGGAAGTCTGGCATAGTGTAAGCAGGAAGTCTGGTATAGTGTGAGCAGGAAGTCGTGCATAGTGTAAGCAGGATGTCTGCATAGTGTAAGCAGGAAGTCTGGTATAGTGTAAGCAGGAAGTCTGGCATAGTGTAAGCAGTAAGTCTGGTATAGTGTTAGCAGGAAGTCGTGCATAGTGTTAGCAGGAAGTCTGGTATAGTGTTAGCAGGAAGTCTGGTATAGTGTTAGCAGGAAGTCTGGCATAGTGTTAGCAGGAAGTCTGGCATAGTGTGAGCAGGAAGTCTGGCATAGTGTGAGCAGGAAGTCTGGCATAGTGTGAGCAGGAAGTCGTGCATAGTGTGAGCAGGAAGTCTGGTATAGTGTAAGCAGGAAGTCTGGCATAGTGTAAGCAGGAAGTCTGGTATAGTGTTAGCAGGAAGTCGTGCATAGTGTTAGCAGGAAGTCTGGTATAGTGTTAGCAGGAAGTCTGGCATAGTGTTAGCAGGAAGTCTGGTATAGTGTAAGCAGGAAGTCTGGCATAGTGTAAGCAGGAAGTCTGGCATAGTGTAAGCAGGTTGTCTGGTATAGTGTAAGCAGGAAGTCTGGTATAGTGTTAGCAGGAAGTCTGGTATAGTGTAAGCAGGATGTCTGGTATAGTGTGAGCCAGGAAGTCTGGCATAGTGTGAGCCAGGAAGTCTGGCATAGTGTTAGCAGGAAGTCTGGTATAGTGTTAGCAGGAAGTCGTGCATAGTGTTAGCAGGAAGTCTGGTATAGTGTTAGCAGGAAGTCTGGCATAGTGTTAGCAGGAAGTCTGGCATAGTGTGAGCAGGAAGTCTGACATAGTGTGAGCAGGAAGTCTGGCATAGTGTGAGCAGGAAGTCTGGCATAGTGTAAGCAGGAAGTCTGGTATAGTGTAAGCAGGAAGTCTGGCATAGTGTAAGCAGGAAGTCTGGCATAGTGTAAGCAGGAAGTCTGGCATAGTGTAAGCAGGAAGTCTGGCATAGTGTAAGCAGGTAGTTGGTATAGTGTAAGCAGGAAGTCTGGTGTAGTGTAAGCAGGAAGTCTGGCGTAGTGTAAGCAGGAAGTCTGGCATAGTGTAAGCAGGAAGTCTGGCATAGTGTGAGCAGGAAGTCTGGTATAGTGTGAGCAGGAAGTCTGGTATAGTGTGAGCAGGAAGTCTGGCATAGTGTTAGCAGGAAGTCTGGCATAGTGTGAGCAGGAAGTCTGCATAGTGTAAGCAGGAAGTCTGGCATAGTGTAAGCAGGAAGTCTGGTATAGTGTGAGCAGGAAGTCGTGCATAGTGTGAGCAGGATGTCTGCATAGTGTAAGCAGGAAGTCTGGTATAGTGTAAGCAGGAAGTCTGGCATAGTGTAAGCAGTAAGTCTGGTATAGTGTTAGCAGGAAGTCGTGCATAGTGTTAGCAGGAAGTCTGGTATAGTGTTAGCAGGAAGTCTGGTATAGTGTTAGCAGGAAGTCTGGCATAGTGTTAGCAGGAAGTCTGGCATAGTGTGAGCAGGAAGTCTGGCATAGTGTGAGCAGGAAGTCTGGCATAGTGTGAGCAGGAAGTCGTGCATAGTGTGAGCAGGAAGTCTGGTATAGTGTAAGCAGGAAGTCTGGCATAGTGTAAGCAGGAAGTCTGGTATAGTGTTAGCAGGAAGTCGTGCATAGTGTTAGCAGGAAGTCTGGTATAGTGTTAGCAGGAAGTCTGGCATAGTGTTAGCAGGAAGTCTGGTATAGTGTAAGCAGGAAGTCTGGCATAGTGTAAGCAGGAAGTCTGGCATAGTGTAAGCAGGAAGTCTGGCATAGTGTAAGCAGGAAGTCTGGCATAGTGTAAGCAGGTTGTCTGGTATAGTGTAAGCAGGAAGTCTGGTATAGTGTTAGCAGGAAGTCTGGTATAGTGTAAGCAGGATGTCTGGTATAGTGTGAGCCAGGAAGTCTGGCATAGTGTGAGCCAGGAAGTCTGGCATAGTGTTAGCAGGAAGTCTGGTATAGTGTTAGCAGGAAGTCGTGCATAGTGTTAGCAGGAAGTCTGGTATAGTGTTAGCAGGAAGTCTGGCATAGTGTTAGCAGGAAGTCTGGCATAGTGTGAGCAGGAAGTCTGACATAGTGTGAGCAGGAAGTCTGGCATAGTGTGAGCAGGAAGTCTGGCATAGTGTAAGCAGGAAGTCTGGTATAGTGTAAGCAGGAAGTCTGGCATAGTGTAAGCAGGAAGTCTGGCATTGTGTAAGCAGGAAGTCTGGCATAGTGTAAGCAGGAAGTCTGGCATAGTGTAAGCAGGTAGTTGGTATAGTGTAAGCAGGAAGTCTGGTGTAGTGTAAGCAGGAAGTCTGGCGTAGTGTAAGCAGGAAGTCTGGCATAGTGTAAGCAGGAAGTCTGGAATAGTGTAAGCAGGAAGTCTGGCATAGTGTAAGCAGGAAGTCTGGCATAGTGTAAGCAGGAAGTCTGGCATAGTGTAAGCAGGTTGCCTGGTATAGTGTAAGCAGGAAGTCTGGTATAGTGTTAGCAGGAAGTCTGGTATAGTGTAAGCAGGATGTCTGGTATAGTGTGAGCCAGGAAGTCTGGCATAGTGTGAGCCAGGAAGTCTGGCATAGTGTGAGCAGGAAGTCTGGCATAGTGTGAGCAGGAAGTCTGGCATAGTGTAAGTTGGAAGTCTGCCATAGTGTTAGCAGGAAGTCATGCATAGTGTGAGCAGGAAGTCTGGAATAGTGTAAGCAGGAAGTCTGGCATAGTGTAAGCAGGAAGTCTGGCATAGTGTGAGCAGGAAGTCGTGCATAGTGTGAGCAGGAAGTATGGCATAGTGTGTGCAGGAAGTCTGGCATAGTGTTAGCAGGAAGTCTGGCATAGTGTAAGCAGGAAGTCTGGCATAGTGTAAGCAGGAAGTCTGGCATAGTGTGAGCCAGGAAGTCTGGTATAGTGTAAGCAGGATGTCTGGCATAGTGTTAGCAGGAAGTCGTGCATAGTGTGAGCAGGAAGTCGTGCATAGTGTGAGCAGGAAGTCTGGTATAGTGTTAGCAGGAAGTCTGGTATAGTGTTAGCAGGAAGTCTGGTATAGTGTGCGCAGGATGTCTGGCATAGTGTAAGCAGGAAGTCTGGTATAGTGTAAGCAGGATGTCTGGCATAGTGTAAGCAGGAAGTCGTGCATAGTGTGAGCAGGATGTCTGGCATAGTGTAAGCAGGAAGTCTGCCATAGTGTGAGCAGGAAGTCTGGCATAGTGTAAGCAGGAAGTCTGGCATAGTGTTAGCAGGAAGTCGTGCATAGTGTTAGCAGGAAGTCTGGTATAGTGTTAGCAGGAAGTCTGGCATAGTGTTAGCAGGAAGTCTGGCATAGTGTAAGCAGGAAGTCTGGCATAGTGTAAGCAGGAAGTCTGGCATAGTGTAAGCAGGAAGTCTGGCATAGTGTAAGCAGGTTGTCTGGTATAGTGTAAGCAGGAAGTCTGGTATAGTGTTAGCAGGAAGTCTGGTATAGTGTAAGCAGGATGTCTGGTATAGTGTGAGCCAGGAAGTCTGGCATAGTGTGAGCCAGGAAGTCTGGCATAGTGTTAGCAGGAAGTCTGGTATAGTGTTAGCAGGAAGTCGTGCATAGTGTTAGCAGGAAGTCTGGTATAGTGTTAGCAGGAAGTCTGGCATAGTGTTAGCAGGAAGTCTGGCATAGTGTGAGCAGGAAGTCTGACATAGTGTGAGCAGGAAGTCTGGCATAGTGTGAGCAGGAAGTCTGGCATAGTGTAAGCAGGAAGTCTGGCATAGTGTAAGCAGGAAGTCTGGCATAGTGTAAGCAGGAAGTCTGGCATAGTGTAAGCAGGAAGTCTGGCATAGTGTAAGCAGGAAGTCTGGCATAGTGTAAGCAGGTAGTTGGTATAGTGTAAGCAGGAAGTCTGGCGTAGTGTAAGCAGGAAGTCTGGCATAGTGTAAGCAGGAAGTCTGGCATAGTGTAAGCAGGAAGTCTGGCATAGTGTAAGCAGGAAGTCTGGCATAGTGTAAGCAGGAAGTCTGGCATAGTGTAAGCAGGTTGCCTGGTATAGTGTAAGCAGGAAGTCTGGTATAGTGTTAGCAGGAAGTCTGGTATAGTGTAAGCAGGATGTCTGGTATAGTGTGAGCCAGGAAGTCTGGCATAGTGTGAGCCAGGAAGTCTGGCATAGTGTGAGCAGGAAGTCTGGCATAGTGTGAGCAGGAAGTCTGGCATAGTGTAAGTTGGAAGTCTGCCATAGTGTTAGCAGGAAGTCATGCATAGTGTGAGCAGGAAGTCTGGAATAGTGTAAGCAGGAAGTCTGGCATAGTGTAAGCAGGAAGTCTGGCATAGTGTGAGCAGGAAGTCGTGCATAGTGTGAGCAGGAAGTCTGCCATAGTGTGAGCAGGAAGTCGTGCATAGTGTGAGCAGGAAGTATGGCATAGTGTGTGCAGGAAGTCTGGCATAGTGTTAGCAGGAAGTCTGGCATAGTGTAAGCAGGAAGTCTGGCATAGTGTAAGCAGGAAGTCTGGCATAGTGTGAGCCAGGAAGTCTGGTATAGTGTAAGCAGGATGTCTGGCATAGTGTTAGCAGGAAGTCGTGCATAGTGTGAGCAGGAAGTCGTGCATAGTGTGAGCAGGAAGTCTGGTATAGTGTTAGCAGGAAGTCTGGTATAGTGTTAGCAGGAAGTCTGGTATAGTGTGCGCAGGATGTCTGGCATAGTGTAAGCAGGAAGTCTGGTATAGTGTAAGCAGGATGTCTGGCATAGTGTAAGCAGGAAGTCGTGCATAGTGTGAGCAGGATGTCTGGCATAGTGTAAGCAGGAAGTCTGCCATAGTGTGAGCAGGAAGTCTGGCATAGTGTAAGCAGGAAGTCTGGCATAGTGTTAGCAGGAAGTCGTGCATAGTGTTAGCAGGAAGTCTGGTATAGTGTTAGCAGGAAGTCTGGCATAGTGTTAGCAGGAAGTCTGGCATAGTGTAAGCAGGAAGTCTGGCATAGTGTAAGCAGGAAGTCTGGCATAGTGTAAGCAGGAAGTCTGGCATAGTGTAAGCAGGTTGTCTGGTATAGTGTAAGCAGGAAGTCTGGTATAGTGTTAGCAGGAAGTCTGGTATAGTGTAAGCAGGATGTCTGGTATAGTGTGAGCCAGGAAGTCTGGCATAGTGTGAGCCAGGAAGTCTGGCATAGTGTTAGCAGGAAGTCTGGTATAGTGTTAGCAGGAAGTCGTGCATAGTGTTAGCAGGAAGTCTGGTATAGTGTTAGCAGGAAGTCTGGCATAGTGTTAGCAGGAAGTCTGGCATAGTGTGAGCAGGAAGTCTGACATAGTGTGAGCAGGAAGTCTGGCATAGTGTGAGCAGGAAGTCTGGCATAGTGTAAGCAGGAAGTCTGGCATAGTGTAAGCAGGAAGTCTGGCATAGTGTAAGCAGGAAGTCTGGCATAGTGTAAGCAGGAAGTCTGGCATAGTGTAAGCAGGAAGTCTGGCATAGTGTAAGCAGGTAGTTGGTATAGTGTAAGCAGGAAGTCTGGCGTAGTGTAAGCAGGAAGTCTGGCATAGTGTAAGCAGGAAGTCTGGCATAGTGTAAGCAGGAAGTCTGGCATAGTGTAAGCAGGAAGTCTGGCATAGTGTAAGCAGGAAGTCTGGCATAGTGTAAGCAGGAAGTCTGGCATAGTGTAAGCAGGTTGCCTGGTATAGTGTAAGCAGGAAGTCTGGTATAGTGTTAGCAGGAAGTCTGGTATAGTGTAAGCAGGATGTCTGGTATAGTGTGAGCCAGGAAGTCTGGCATAGTGTGAGCCAGGAAGTCTGGCATAGTGTGAGCAGGAAGTCTGGCATAGTGTGAGCAGGAAGTCTGGCATAGTGTAAGTTGGAAGTCTGCCATAGTGTTAGCAGGAAGTCATGCATAGTGTGAGCAGGAAGTCTGGAATAGTGTAAGCAGGAAGTCTGGCATAGTGTAAGCAGGAAGTCTGGCATAGTGTGAGCAGGAAGTCGTGCATAGTGTGAGCAGGAAGTCTGCCATAGTGTGAGCAGGAAGTCGTGCATAGTGTGAGCAGGAAGTCTGGCATAGTGTGTGCAGGAAGTCTGGCATAGTGTTAGCAGGAAGTCTGGCATAGTGTAAGCAGGAAGTCTGGCATAGTGTAAGCAGGAAGTCTGGCATAGTGTGAGCCAGGAAGTCTGGTATAGTGTAAGCAGGATGTCTGGCATAGTGTTAGCAGGAAGTCGTGCATAGTGTGAGCAGGAAGTCGTGCATAGTGTGAGCAGGAAGTCTGGTATAGTGTTAGCAGGAAGTCTGGTATAGTGTTAGCAGGAAGTCTGGTATAGTGTGCGCAGGATGTCTGGCATAGTGTAAGCAGGAAGTCTGGTATAGTGTAAGCAGGATGTCTGGCATAGTGTAAGCAGGAAGTCGTGCATAGTGTGAGCAGGATGTCTGGCATAGTGTAAGCAGGAAGTCTGCCATAGTGTGAGCAGGAAGTCGTGCATAGTGTGAGCAGGAAGTCTGGCATAGTGTGTGCAGGAAGTCTGGCATAGTGTTAGCAGGAAGTCTGGCATAGTGTAAGCAGGAAGTCTGGCATAGTGTAAGCAGGAAGTCTGGCATAGTGTGAGCCAGGAAGTCTGGTATAGTGTAAGCAGGATGTCTGGCATAGTGTGAGCAGGATGTCTGGCATAGTGTGAGCAGGAAGTCGTGCATAGTGTGAGCAGGAAGTCGTGCATAGTGTGAGCAGGAAGTCTGGTATAGTGTTAGCAGGAAGTCTGGTATAGTGTTAGCAGGAAGTCTGGTATAGTGTGCGCAGGATGTCTGGCATAGTGTAAGCAGGAAGTCTGGTATAGTGTAAGCAGGATGTCTGGCATAGTGTAAGCAGGAAGTTGTGCATAGTGTGAGCAGGAAGTCGTGCATAGTGTAAGCAGGTAGTCAGGTATAGTGTAAGCAGGAAGTCTGGCATAGTGTAAGCAGGAAGTCTGGCACAGTGTAAGCAGGAAGTCTGGCACAGTGTAAGCAGGAAGTCTGGCACAGTGTAAGCAGGAAGTCTGGCACAGTGTAAGCAGGAAGTCTGGCACAGTGTAAGCAGGAAGTCTGGCATAGTGTAAGCAGGAAGTCTGGCATAGTGTAAGCAGGAAGTCTGGCATAGTGTAAGCAGGAAGTCTGGTATAGTGTAAGCAGGAAGTCTGGTATAGTGTAAGCAGGAAGTCTGGTATAGTGTAAGCAGGAAGTCTGGCATAGTGTTAGCAGGAAGTCTGGCATAGTGTAAGCAGGAAGTCTGGCATAGTGTAAGCAGGAAGTCTGGTATAGTGTGAGCCAGGAAGTCTGGTATAGTGTAAGCAGGATGTCTGGCATAGTGTTAGCAGGAAGTCGTGCATAGTGTGAGCAGGAAGTCGTGCATAGTGTGAGCAGGAAGTCTGGTATAGTGTTAGCAGGAAGTCTGGTATAGTGTTAGCAGGAAGTCTGGTATAGTGTGCGCAGGATGTCTGGCATAGTGTAAGCAGGAAGTCTGGTATAGTGTAAGCAGGATGTCTGGCATAGTGTAAGCAGGAAGTCGTGCATAGTGTGAGCAGGATGTCTGGCATAGTGTAAGCAGGAAGTCTGGCATAGTGTGAGCAGGAAGTCGTGCATAGTGTAAGCAGGTAGTCTGGTATAGTGTAAGCAGGAAGTCTGGCATAGTGTAAGCAGGAAGTCTGGCACAGTGTAAGCAGGAAGTCTGGCACAGTGTAAGCAGGAAGTCTGGCACAGTGTAAGCAGGAAGTCTGGCATAGTGTAAGCAGGAAGTCTGGCATAGTGTAACCAGGAAGTCTGGCATAGTGTAACCAGGAAGTCTGGCATAGTGTAAGCAGGATCTGGTATAGTGTAAGCAGGAAGTCTGGCATAGTGTAAGCAGGAAGTCTGGCATAGTGTAAGCAGGAAGTCTGGCATAGTGTAAGCAGGAAGTCTGGTATAGTGTAAGCAGGAAGTCTGGCATAGTGTTAGCAGGAAGTCTGGCATAGTGTAAGCAGGAAGTCTGGCATAGTGTTAGCAGGAAGTCTGGCATAGTGTTAGCAGGAAGTCTGGCATAGTGTAAGCAGGAAGTCTGGTATAGTGTAAGCAGGAAGTCGTGCATAGTGTGAGCAGGAAGTCGTGCATAGTGTGAGCAGGTAGTCTGGTATAGTGTAAGCAGGAAGTCTGGCATAGTGTTAGCAGGAAGTCTGGCATAGTGTTAGCAGGAAGTCTGGCATAGTGTTAGCAGGAAGTCTGGCATAGTGTTAGCAGGAAGTCTGGCATAGTGTGAGCAGGAAGTCTGGCATAGTGTGAGCAGGAAGTCTGGCACAGTGTGAGCAGGAAGTCTGGCACAGTGTGAGCAGGAAGTCTGGCACAGTGTGAGCAGGAAGTCTGGCATAGTGTGAGCAGGAAGTCTGGCCTAGTGTGAGCAGGAAGTCTGGCATAGTGTTAGCAGGAAGTCTGCATAGTGTAAGCAGGAAGTCTGGCATAGTGTGAGCAGGAAGTCGTGCATAGTGTGAGCAGGATGTCTGGCATAGTGTGAGCAGGAAGTCTGGCATAGTGTGAGCAGGAAGTCGTGCATAGTGTAAGCAGGTAGTCTGGCATAGTGTAAGCAGGAAGTCTGGCATAGTGTTAGCAGGAAGTCTGGTATAGTGTAAGCAGGTAGTCTGGCATAGTGTTAGCAGGAAGTCTGGCATAG
This sequence comes from Hyperolius riggenbachi, assembly GCF_040937935.1. NCBI lineage: Eukaryota > Metazoa > Chordata > Amphibia > Anura > Hyperoliidae > Hyperolius > Hyperolius riggenbachi. The sequence continues at coordinate 321,170,873 of NC_090652.1, forward strand.
TGTTAGCAGGAAGTCTGGCATAGTGTGAGCAGGAAGTCTGGTATAGTGTGAGCAGGAAGTCTGGGATAGTGTTAGCAGGAAGTCGTGCATAGTGTTAGCAGGAAGTCTGGCATAGTGTTAGCAGGAAGTCTGGTATAGTGTTAGCAGGAAGTCTGGTATAGTGTAAGCAGGAAGTCTGGTATAGTGTTAGCAGGAAGTCTGGTATAGTGTTAGCAGGAAGTCTGGCATAGTGTAAGCAGGAAGTCTGGCATAGTGTAAGCAGGAAGTCTGGCATAGTGTAAGCAGGAAGTCTGGCATAGTGTAAGCAGGAAGTCTGGCATAGTGTTAGCAGGAAGTCTGGCATAGTGTGAGCAGGAAATCTGGCATAGTGTTAGCAGGAAGTCTGCATAGTGTAAGCAGGAAGTCTGGCATAGTGTGAGCAGGAAGTCGTGCATAGTGTGAGCAGGATGTCTGGCATAGTGTAAGCAGGAAGTCTGGCATAGTGTGAGCAGGAAGTCGTGCATAGTGTAAGCAGGTAGTCTGGTATAGTGTAAGCAGGAAGTCTGGCATAGTGTAAGCAGGAAGTATGGTATAGTGTAAGCAGGTAGTCTGGCATAGTGTTAGCAGGAAGTCTGGCATAGTGTTAGCAGGAAGTCTGGCATAGTGTTTGCAGGAAGTCTGGCATAGTGTGAGCAGGAAGTCTGGGATAGTGTTAGCAGGTAGTCTGGCATAGTGTTAGCAGGAAGTCTGGCATAGTGTTAGCAGGAAGTCTGGCATAGTGTTAGCAGGAAGTCTGGCATAGTGTTAGCAGGAAGTCTGGCATAGTGTGAGCAGGAAGTCTGGCATAGTGTGAGCAGGAAGTCTGGCACAGTGTGAGCAGGAAGTCTGGCACAGTGTGAGCAGGAAGTCTGGCACAGTGTGAGCAGGAAGTCTGACATAGTGTGAGCAGGAAGTCTGGCCTAGTGTGAGCAGGAAGTCTGGCATAGTGTTAGCAGGAAGTCTGCATAGTGTAAGCAGGAAGTCTGGTATAGTGTAAGCAGGAAGTCTGGTATAGTGTTAGCAGGAAGTCTGGTATAGTGTAAGCAGGAAGACTGGCATAGTGTAAGCAGGAAGTCTGGCATAGTGTAAGCAGGAAGTCTGGCATAGTGTAAGCAGGAAGTCTGGTATCTGGTATAGTGTAAGCAGGATCTGGTATAGTGTAAGCAGGATGTCTGGCATAGTGTGAGCAGGAAGTCTGGTATAGTGTGAGCAGGAAGTCTGGCATAGTGTTAGCAGGAAGTCTGGCATAGTGTGAGCAGGAAGTCTGCATAGTGTAAGCAGGAAGTCTGGCATAGTGTAAGCAGGAAGTCTGGTATAGTGTGAGCAGGAAGTCGTGCATAGTGTAAGCAGGATGTCTGCATAGTGTAAGCAGGAAGTCTGGTATAGTGTAAGCAGGAAGTCTGGCATAGTGTAAGCAGTAAGTCTGGTATAGTGTTAGCAGGAAGTCGTGCATAGTGTTAGCAGGAAGTCTGGTATAGTGTTAGCAGGAAGTCTGGTATAGTGTTAGCAGGAAGTCTGGCATAGTGTTAGCAGGAAGTCTGGCATAGTGTGAGCAGGAAGTCTGGCATAGTGTAAGCAGGAAGTCTGGCATAGTGTGAGCAGGAAGTCGTGCATAGTGTAAGCAGGAAGTCTGGTATAGTGTAAGCAGGAAGTCTGGCATAGTGTAAGCAGGAAGTCTGGTATAGTGTTAGCAGGAAGTCGTGCATAGTGTTAGCAGGAAGTCTGGTATAGTGTTAGCAGGAAGTCTGGCATAGTGTTAGCAGGAAGTCTGGCATAGTGTAAGCAGGAAGTCTGGCATAGTGTAAGCAGGAAGTCTGGCATAGTGTAAGCAGGAAGTCTGGCATAGTGTAAGCAGGTTGTCTGGTATAGTGTAAGCAGGTTGTCTGGTATAGTGTAAGCAGGAAGTCTGGTATAGTGTTAGCAGGAAGTCTGGTATAGTGTAAGCAGGATGTCTGGTATAGTGTGAGCCAGGAAGTCTGGCATAGTGTGAGCCAGGAAGTCTGGCATAGTGTTAGCAGGAAGTCTGGTATAGTGTTAGCAGGAAGTCGTGCATAGTGTTAGCAGGAAGTCTGGTATAGTGTTAGCAGGAAGTCTGGCATAGTGTTAGCAGGAAGTCTGGCATAGTGTGAGCAGGAAGTCTGACATAGTGTGAGCAGGAAGTCTGGCATAGTGTGAGCAGGAAGTCTGGCATAGTGTAAGCAGGAAGTCTGGTATAGTGTAAGCAGGAAGTCTGGCATAGTGTAAGCAGGAAGTCTGGCATAGTGTAAGCAGGAAGTCTGGCATAGTGTAAGCAGGAAGTCTAGCATAGTGTAAGCAGGTAGTTGGTATAGTGTAAGCAGGAAGTCTGGTGTAGTGTAAGCAGGAAGTCTGGCGTAGTGTAAGCAGGAAGTCTGGCATAGTGTAAGCAGGAAGTCTGGAATAGTGTAAGCAGGAAGTCTGGCATAGTGTAAGCAGGAAGTCTGGCATAGTGTAAGCAGGAAGTCTGGCATAGTGTAAGCAGGTTGCCTGGTATAGTGTAAGCAGGAAGTCTGGTATAGTGTTAGCAGGAAGTCTGGTATAGTGTAAGCAGGATGTCTGGTATAGTGTGAGCCAGGAAGTCTGGCATAGTGTGAGCCAGGAAGTCTGGCATAGTGTGAGCAGGAAGTCTGGCATAGTGTGAGCAGGAAGTCTGGCATAGTGTAAGTTGGAAGTCTGCCATAGTGTTAGCAGGAAGTCATGCATAGTGTGAGCAGGAAGTCTGGAATAGTGTAAGCAGGAAGTCTGGCATAGTGTAAGCAGGAAGTCTGGCATAGTGTGAGCAGGAAGTCGTGCATAGTGTGAGCAGGAAGTCTGCCATAGTGTGAGCAGGAAGTCGTGCATAGTGTGAGCAGGAAGTCTGGCATAGTGTGTGCAGGAAGTCTGGCATAGTGTTAGCAGGAAGTCTGGCATAGTGTAAGCAGGAAGTCTGGCATAGTGTAAGCAGGAAGTCTGGCATAGTGTGAGCCAGGAAGTCTGGTATAGTGTAAGCAGGATGTCTGGCATAGTGTTAGCAGGAAGTCGTGCATAGTGTGAGCAGGAAGTCGTGCATAGTGTGAGCAGGAAGTCTGGTATAGTGTTAGCAGGAAGTCTGGTATAGTGTTAGCAGGAAGTCTGGTATAGTGTGCGCAGGATGTCTGGCATAGTGTAAGCAGGAAGTCTGGTATAGTGTAAGCAGGATGTCTGGCATAGTGTAAGCAGGAAGTCGTGCATAGTGTGAGCAGGATGTCTGGCATAGTGTAAGCAGGAAGTCGTGCATAGTGTGAGCAGGAAGTCGTGCATAGTGTGAGCAGGAAGTCTGGCATAGTGTGTGCAGGAAGTCTGGCATAGTGTTAGCAGGAAGTCTGGCATAGTGTAAGCAGGAAGTCTGGCATAGTGTAAGCAGGAAGTCTGGCATAGTGTGAGCCAGGAAGTCTGGTATAGTGTAAGCAGGATGTCTGGCATAGTGTGAGCAGGATGTCTGGCATAGTGTGAGCAGGAAGTCGTGCATAGTGTGAGCAGGAAGTCGTGCATAGTGTGAGCAGGAAGTCTGGTATAGTGTTAGCAGGAAGTCTGGTATAGTGTGCGCAGGATGTCTGGCATAGTGTAAGCAGGAAGTCTGGTATAGTGTAAGCAGGATGTCTGGCATAGTGTAAGCAGGAAGTCGTGCATAGTGTGAGCAGGAAGTCGTGCATAGTGTAAGCAGGTAGTCTGGTATAGTGTAAGCAGGAAGTCTGGCATAGTGTAAGCAGGAAGTCTGGCATAGTGTAAGCAGGAAGTCTGGCACAGTGTAAGCAGGAAGTCTGGCACAGTGTAAGCAGGAAGTCTGGCACAGTGTAAGCAGGAAGTCTGGCATAGTGTAAGCAGGAAGTCTGGCATAGTGTAAGCAGGAAGTCTGGCATAGTGTAAGCAGGAAGTCTGGCATAGTGTAAGCAGGAAGTCTGGTATAGTGTAAGCAGGAAGTCTGGTATAGTGTAAGCAGGAAGTCTGGTATAGTGTAAGCAGGAAGTCTGGCATAGTGTTAGCAGGAAGTCTGGCATAGTGTGAGCCAGGAAGTCTGGTATAGTGTAAGCAGGAAGTCTGGCATAGTGTGAGCCAGGAAGTCTGGCATAGTGTAAGCAGGAAGTCTGGCATAGTGTGAGCCAGGAAGTCTGGTATAGTGTAAGCAGGATGTCTGGCATAGTGTTAGCAGGAAGTCGTGCATAGTGTGAGCAGGAAGTCGTGCATAGTGTGAGCAGGAAGTCTGGTATAGTGTTAGCAGGAAGTCTGGTATAGTGTTAGCAGGAAGTCTGGTATAGTGTGCGCAGGATGTCTGGCATAGTGTAAGCAGGAAGTCTGGTATAGTGTAAGCAGGATGTCTGGCATAGTGTAAGCAGGAAGTCGTGCATAGTGTGAGCAGGATGTCTGGCATAGTGTAAGCAGGAAGTCTGGCATAGTGTGAGCAGGAAGTCGTGCATAGTGTAAGCAGGTAGTCTGGTATAGTGTAAGCAGGAAGTCTGGCATAGTGTAAGCAGGAAGTCTGGCATAGTGTAAGCAGGAAGTCTGGCACAGTGTAAGCAGGAAGTCTGGCACAGTGTAAGCAGGAAGTCTGGCATAGTGTAAGCAGGAAGTCTGGCATAGTGTAAGCAGGAAGTCTGGCATAGTGTAAGCAGGATCTGGTATAGTGTAAGCAGGAAGTCTGGCATAGTGTAAGCAGGAAGTCTGGTATAGTGTAAGCAGGAAGTCTGGTATAGTGTAAGCAGGAAGTCTGGTATAGTGTAAGCAGGAAGTCTGGCATAGTGTTAGCAGGAAGTCTGGCATAGTGTAAGCAGGAAGTCTGGCATAGTGTTAGCAGGAAGTCTGGCATAGTGTTAGCAGGAAGTCTGGCATAGTGTTAGCAGGAAGTCTGGCATAGTGTAAGCAGGAAGTCTGCATAGTGTAAGCAGGAAGTCTGGCATAGTGTGAGCAGGAAGTCGTGCATAGTGTGAGCAGGATGTCTGGCATAGTGTAAGCAGGAAGTCTGGCATGGTGTGAGCAGGAAGTCGTGCATAGTGTAGTGTAAGCAGGAAGTCTGCATAGTGTAAGCAGGAAGTCTGGCATAGTGTGAGCAGGAAGTCGTGCATAGTGTAAGCAGGAAGTCTGGCATAGTGTAAGCAGGTTGCCTGGTATAGTGTAAGCAGGAAGTCTGGTATAGTGTTAGCAGGAAGTCTGGTATAGTGTAAGCAGGATGTCTGGTATAGTGTGAGCCAGGAAGTCTGGCATAGTGTGAGCCAGGAAGTCTGGCATAGTGTGAGCAGGAAGTCTGGCATAGTGTGAGCAGGAAGTCTGGCATAGTGTAAGTTGGAAGTCTGCCATAGTGTTAGCAGGAAGTCATGCATAGTGTGAGCAGGAAGTCTGGAATAGTGTAAGCAGGAAGTCTGGCATAGTGTAAGCAGGAAGTCTGGCATAGTGTGAGCAGGAAGTCGTGCATAGTGTGAGCAGGAAGTCTGCCATAGTGTGAGCAGGAAGTCGTGCATAGTGTGAGCAGGAAGTCTGGCATAGTGTGTGCAGGAAGTCTGGCATAGTGTTAGCAGGAAGTCTGGCATAGTGTAAGCAGGAAGTCTGGCATAGTGTAAGCAGGAAGTCTGGCATAGTGTGAGCCAGGAAGTCTGGTATAGTGTAAGCAGGATGTCTGGCATAGTGTTAGCAGGAAGTCGTGCATAGTGTGAGCAGGAAGTCGTGCATAGTGTGAGCAGGAAGTCTGGTATAGTGTTAGCAGGAAGTCTGGTATAGTGTTAGCAGGAAGTCTGGTATAGTGTGCGCAGGATGTCTGGCATAGTGTAAGCAGGAAGTCTGGTATAGTGTAAGCAGGATGTCTGGCATAGTGTAAGCAGGAAGTCGTGCATAGTGTGAGCAGGATGTCTGGCATAGTGTAAGCAGGAAGTCGTGCATAGTGTGAGCAGGAAGTCGTGCATAGTGTGAGCAGGAAGTCTGGCATAGTGTGTGCAGGAAGTCTGGCATAGTGTTAGCAGGAAGTCTGGCATAGTGTAAGCAGGAAGTCTGGCATAGTGTAAGCAGGAAGTCTGGCATAGTGTGAGTCAGGAAGTCTGGTATAGTGTAAGCAGGATGTCTGGCATAGTGTGAGCAGGATGTCTGGCATAGTGTGAGCAGGAAGTCGTGCATAGTGTGAGCAGGAAGTCGTGCATAGTGTGAGCAGGAAGTCTGGTATAGTGTTAGCAGGAAGTCTGGCATAGTGTGCGCAGGATGTCTGGCATAGTGTAAGCAGGAAGTCTGGTATAGTGTAAGCAGGATGTCTGGCATAGTGTAAGCAGGAAGTCGTGCATAGTGTGAGCAGGAAGTCGTGCATAGTGTGAGCAGGTAGTCTGGCACAGTGTAAGCAGGAAGTCTGGCACAGTGTAAGCAGGAAGTCTGGCACAGTGTAAGCAGGAAGTCTGGCACAGTGTAAGCAGGAAGTCTGGCACAGTGTAAGCAGGAAGTCTGGCACAGTGTAAGCAGGAAGTCTGGCATAGTGTAAGCAGGAAGTCTGGCATAGTGTAAGCAGGAAGTCTGGTATAGTGTAAGCAGGAAGTCTGGTATAGTGTAAGCAGGAAGTCTGGTATAGTGTAAGCAGGAAGTCTGGCATAGTGTTAGCAGGAAGTCTGGCATAGTGTAAGCAGGAAGTCTGGCATAGTGTAAGCAGGAAGTCTGGCATAGTGTGAGCCAGGAAGTCTGGTATAGTGTAAGCAGGATGTCTGGCATAGTGTTAGCAGGAAGTCGTGCATAGTGTGAGCAGGAAGTCGTGCATAGTGTGAGCAGGAAGTCTGGTATAGTGTTAGCAGGAAGTCTGGTATAGTGTTAGCAGGAAGTCTGGTATAGTGTGCGCAGGATGTCTGGCATAGTGTAAGCAGGAAGTCTGGTATAGTGTAAGCAGGATGTCTGGCATAGTGTAAGCAGGAAGTCGTGCATAGTGTGAGCAGGATGTCTGGCATAGTGTAAGCAGGAAGTCTGGCATAGTGTGAGCAGGAAGTCGTGCATAGTGTAAGCAGGTAGTCTGGTATAGTGTAAGCAGGAAGTCTGGCATAGTGTAAGCAGGAAGTCTGGCATAGTGTAAGCAGGAAGTCTGGCACAGTGTAAGCAGGAAGTCTGGCACAGTGTAAGCAGGAAGTCTGGCATAGTGTAAGCAGGAAGTCTGGCATAGTGTAAGCAGGAAGTCTGGCATAGTGTAAGCAGGATCTGGTATAGTGTAAGCAGGAAGTCTGGCATAGTGTAAGCAGGAAGTCTGGTATAGTGTAAGCAGGAAGTCTGGTATAGTGTAAGCAGGAAGTCTGGTATAGTGTAAGCAGGAAGTCTGGCATAGTGTTAGCAGGAAGTCTGGCATAGTGTAAGCAGGAAGTCTGGCATAGTGTTAGCAGGAAGTCTGGCATAGTGTTAGCAGGAAGTCTGGCATAGTGTTAGCAGGAAGTCTGGCATAGTGTAAGCAGGAAGTCTGCATAGTGTAAGCAGGAAGTCTGGCATAGTGTGAGCAGGAAGTCGTGCATAGTGTGAGCAGGATGTCTGGCATAGTGTAAGCAGGAAGTCTGGCATGGTGTGAGCAGGAAGTCGTGCATAGTGTAGTGTAAGCAGGAAGTCTGCATAGTGTAAGCAGGAAGTCTGGCATAGTGTGAGCAGGAAGTCGTGCATAGTGTGAGCAGGATGTCTGGCATAGTGTAAGCAGGAAGTCTGGCATGGTGTGAGCAGGAAGTCGTGCATAGTGTAAGCAGGTAGTCTGGTATAGTGTAAGCAGGAAGTCTGGCATAGTGTTAGCAGGAAGTCTGGTATAGTGTAAGCAGGTAGTCTGGCATAGTGTTAGCAGGAAGTCTGGCATAGTGTTAGCAGGAAGTCTGGCATAGTGTGAGCAGGAAGTCTGGGATAGTGTTAGCAGGAAGTCGTGCATAGTGTTAGCAGGAAGTCTGGCATAGTGTTAGCAGGAATACAGTAAAAAAGTCCAGGTCAGCACACCTTTTTCAAGAAAAGAATTTTCTCAGTTTATTGCTCCATAAGCACGTGAAAACTTGACAATTGTTTCGGGGCCACGGCGGGTCCCCTTCTTCAGAAAGTGCAAACAAACAATACATCAACTAGTGCACATAGATTATATACTCTGTAAGGTGGGAAACCACCCATGCCAATCAAAGACCAACTCCTCCCCTCCATCCCTCTCATCTCATGTAAACATTGTACCATATCGTTCATCATACAATAAATCCTGTCTGCATACCCAAAGCATGGCGTCTGTCTCTCTTACTGCAGCCTGCCATGCATAATCTGCCCATCTACAGTCACCCACGAGGGCAGTGTCAACTCACCCTGGTGTGTCACTCAATGTTCGTGGGGGCGGAATTCCGTCTCCATTCAAACTCCATAGGCTGCCACTTCGCGCCACGGCCCCTCCAGCCGTTACCGAGCGCTCCCAATGCCTGTTGTCATGGTGACGGCATTACTTCCGCCACCCAGACTCCGCCGTCGCATCACTTCCGTCGAGCGGTGGATACCTCCCACACCATGTCTCCATGGTGACCACCACCGCACTGCGTGCCCGCAAACATCACATTGGACGTCATGGTGGAACGCCCAGGCCAATCCCACGGCGCTAGCACGTCACACCGTGGGTGTTGGCCTAAGGTCCACCGGCCAATCATGGCTCTCTCCGCATCAAGTGTGGTCAGCTCCCCGTTCGGCTGCCAAGGCAACCATAAACAGTGAGCATCCACACGTAACTGCAGCGAGGACGCAGCACAAGGGAGGAAAAAAGTCTATATATATATATATGCTTTGAGACATAAAGAAGCGTGCGCAGCGCCTATAGGTGACACACCGGTGATGACACCAACCTCATCGCCGGGCAATGTGACATGATACATACTACTGTGGCTCATTACACAACCATATGCGCAGGATGCAGAATCAGGCTAAAATGGTAACTGCAGATGAGAAGAGAAGAGTCAAAAAAGCAAAGCAAAGAGAAAGAAAGGGAGAAAAGAAGGGAGAAAAAAGGGGAAAGAATGAAAGGGGGAAAAAAGGAAAGAGGAGGAGGGGGAGAGGGGGGGGGGGGGGAAGAGGGGGGGGGGGGGGGGAAGAGAGATAGGAAAAAAGGAAGAGAGAAAAGGGAGAAGAAAAGAAAATAAGGAGAAAATTAAAAACAACAAAAATGGTCATGAGGGTTACAACAATTCTCAAACAGATAATAGTGTGAGTGTACTCCCAGTGAGGCGGACCCCATTCCCCATAGCCCGCAATGCAAAATACCCAGAGATCAATTCCAACATCAAAACCAGCAAAGCATGAGTAACATGATGACGTCACTCCCGAACACATACATTATCTGTTCTCATTAGTTAATAATAATCTTCTATCTTTCATTTAGGAAACAGTTCAGAGAATTGTACTGGTTCAATCCTCTGGGAGAGACAGAATCAAGCGTGTATATCCAATATGCCTCTCTCTGAAGTAGTAGTCTGTCCCGATTGCCACCCCTCCGTGGCTTTTTCACGCTATCAATAACCAGCCCCTCAAGATCACCAGTGCGATGGCCCATATTGGCAAAGTGCACCGCAACTGGTTTGGTTACATCTAAGGTTTTACCTTTCTGTAGCGCTTCAATGGCAAGTCGAATGTCACTCCTATGATGTTGAAAGCGTACCTTAAAGGCATTCGTGGTCTTGCCCACGTATGCCAATCCACAAGGGCACCGCAACATATATGTGCAGTATTCTGTGTTACAATTGTAATAGTCCTTGAGATAATATCTCTTTCCACTCCTAGGGTCAGAAAAATATTTTCCAGTGATTAGTGAATTACATACATTACACTTATAACATTTATAGCAGCCCTTCCTATCTGAAAAGGTGAATGGAGGTTTTTCATACTTATTAGTGGGGTCGGCTTGTACCAATATGTCCTGTAGACTTTTACTTGACCTATATGAAAGTATAGGGGGTTCATGCAGAGATGGATTCAAATCTGCATCAGATTGTAGAATGGTAAGGTTCTTGCCCACTGATTTTTTAAGAGTCATTGCCATAGGACTATAGTCCTGGACCAGGGCTATATTATTCTTTGCCATTCGTTTCTCCCTACCTTCCATTATATCTGTGGCCCTTTGAAGGGCCTCAGTCAGTACATGCTCTGGATACCCTCTCTCAAGGAACCGTTCTTTCATGACCTCCAGTTCACGAGAAACTTCCTCCTCCTCATTACATATCCTCAGCACTCTCAGGTATTGCGATATGGGAAGACTGTTAATCAGATGTTTCGGATGGGCACTGTTATAATGTAGCAAGGTATTGCGATCAGTGGGTTTCCTATAGATGCTCGTACTCAATCCTCCGTCCTTTTTTGTAACCATCACATCCAGGAAAGGGACCCTCACATCTGACACCTCTGGATTGAACACGATCCCCTCAAACAGTGAATTCAAGAGCTCAATGAATGTCATAAGCTCACTGGATGTCCCTCTCCACAATAGGAACACGTCGTCAATGTACCTCGTCCACAACACCACGTGGGCAAGGTACATCGGCGAGCAAAACACCCCCGTCTCCTCCAAAAAGCCAACAAACAGATTGGCGAACGCGGGCGCTGCCGAGCTGCCCATCGCAGTCCCCCTGCACTGTCTATACCAGTCCCGTTCAAATCGGAAACAGTTTTCTGTGAGAATCAGCTCCAAACCAGCAAGAATAAATTCTGCTGGCAAAAGTTTGTTATCCTGTTTGCATAAAAAATGTCTCACAGCCCTCAACCCCTCATTATTGGGGATCGAGGTATACAGGGAGCTGATATCCATTGTACACAGCAAGATCTCATCACTCACCTCCCCAATGGTGGTCAGCCTCTGCAGGAAGTGCCCCGTGTCCTTGAGGTATGCTGGTAATGACTGTACCAGGGGTTGAAGATGGAAATCCACAAACCTCGCCAACGGCTGTGTGGCAGAGTCCGTGCCCGAGATAATAGGTCGAAACTTTAGAGGTGCAGTGCCCTTGTGGATCTTCGGAAGCCCATAAATTACGGCCCTCTGTGGGAATTTGGGTAAAAGGTACTCATATTCCTTCTCGGATATCCATCCATTTGCCATTGCGAGATCAAGCAGGTTCTGTAGTTTCCTTAAGGTGCTTGGCGTGGGGTCAGATTGTATATGCGTGTAGCTTGTGCTGTCAGCCAGCATAGTTTTAATTCCTGAACTGTAATCCTGGTAATTCATAATAACGACTGCTCCGCCTTTGTCGGCTGGCTTAATAATTATTCGGTCGTTTTCTTTCAGGCTTTTCAAACTGGCCCTTTCTTTCCTGGTTAAATTATTACGGGTGGACGTCATCTGCAGGTTATGAAAGACATCATGCTTCACAGATTTGATGTAGGTCTCAATGCTCGGGAATGTTCCTGGGGGGGTAAACGCACTTTTGAGCTTGAACCTTGTACTTTGTTCCACGGGTTGACTCAACATTGGTTGTTTATAAAAGAATTGCTTTAGTTTCATGACCCTTTCATAGCGGAATAAATCCACCTCCAACTGGAAGGCATTAAATTTGGCTGTGGGGCAAAAGGAAAGTCCCTTAGACAGAACGGCCATCTCTCCTTCGTTCAGGGTCTGGTCACTGAGGTTCACTACGGGACACGCGATGTGCTCCTTGTATATGGGCGCTGTGATTGGGCTTTTGATTTTGCGGCCCCTCCTGACTCTTCTCCTCCTTTTCCTTGTTGAAACCCCGATGAACCTGGGGTGTCACTCTCAGAGGAGGGGTTTTCCGTATGTACCTCACTGTCCGTGTTAGGGTTCTTTTTAGGGGGGCCCTTAGGTCCCTTTCTGGGTCTCGGTCTCCTATATACAGGGCGTGGTCCACTCCTCTCACCAGATAACCCCACAAGCCAAGGATATACGCGACCCTCTTGATGGTCCTGGCAAATCTGTCGAAATTTGTCTCTCTTCCTCTGTTGGATCTCTTCACGATATTTATCTATGTCTTTGTCCAAAGCCACCAATTGCTCAGACAGTTTCTCATCCGTGCTGAGAAGTTCTTGTAGGCCCGTCTGTATTGGAACGATCTCTTTCTCTACCTGGAGCAACAACACCCTCACCTCTTCAATCACCATCAACATGTAATTGAGTGAGTGTTGTGTAGACAGTGCACACCATCGGTCGCAGAAGTCCCTCTTGTTCCGGCTAATTGTCGGCTGTATCCCCAGTCTGAAGCCTTTTGGGATCTTCTTGCACCTGTAATATTCTGAGAGTGTGTGGCCATGTAGCTCCAGGTCCACTTTGCGTTTCTTTAGTCTGCGTAATTCACGTAAAAGATCAACTCCTTTATCAGATCCAAACCCGATCCGTCTGCTCCCCACGAACAGTATGCTGTTAATCTCTTCAGCTGAGTATGAGAAAGTGGGGTCCCCCTCATCTACGGTCTCCATGTGTGATCCCGTATGTGACTGTTAAAAGAGTGCTATCTTCACTCGTAGGTGACAAGCACACAGCAGTACAATCACTTCTGATGGGATGCTGTAGTCCACGTTCAAAGTAGTGACATATAGTCAAAGTTACTCCGGGGGGTGCTCACCTCCAAGGCTCTGTCAAATGATAAAGTTCAAGTGCGGAGGTGGCACACCTTACCCAAGATGTGGGTGCTATGGCCTGTGGATGCTGAGCCCCAACATCCAAACTTCAACGATACAGTAAAAAAGTCCAGGTCAGCACACCTTTTTCAAGAAAAGAATTTTCTCAGTTTATTGCTCCATAAGCACGTGAAAACTTGACAATTGTTTCGGGGCCACGGCGGGTCCCCTTCTTCAGAAAGTGCAAACAAACAATACATCAACTAGTGCACATAGATTATATACTCTGTAAGGTGGGAAACCACCCATGCCAATCAAAGACCAACTCCTCCCCTCCATCCCTCTCATCTCATGTAAACATTGTACCATATCGTTCATCATACAATAAATCCTGTCTGCATACCCAAAGCATGGCGTCTGTCTCTCTTACTGCAGCCTGCCATGCATAATCTGCCCATCTACAGTCACCCACGAGGGCAGTGTCAACTCACCCTGGTGTGTCACTCAATGTTCGTGGGGGCGGAATTCCGTCTCCATTCAAACTCCATAGGCTGCCACTTCGCGCCACGGCCCCTCCAGCCGTTACCGAGCGCTCCCAATGCCTGTTGTCATGGTGACGGCATTACTTCCGCCACCCAGACTCCGCCGTCGCATCACTTCCGTCGAGCGGTGGATACCTCCCACACCATGTCTCCATGGTGACCACCACCGCACTGCGTGCCCGCAAACATCACATTGGACGTCATGGTGGAACGCCCAGGCCAATCCCACGGCGCTAGCACGTCACACCGTGGGTGTTGGCCTAAGGTCCACCGGCCAATCATGGCTCTCTCCGCATCAAGTGTGGTCAGCTCCCCGTTCGGCTGCCAAGGCAACCATAAACAGTGAGCATCCACACGTAACTGCAGCGAGGACGCAGCACAAGGGAGGAAAAAAGTCTATATATATATATGCTTTGAGACATAAAGAAGCGTGCGCAGCGCCTATAGGTGACACACCGGTGATGACACCAACCTCATCGCCGGGCAATGTGACATGATACATACTACTGTGGCTCATTACACAACCATATGCGCAGGATGCAGAATCAGGCTAAAATGGTAACTGCAGATGAGAAGAGAAGAGTCAAAAAAGCAAAGCAAAGAGAAAGAAAGGGAGAAAAGAAGGGAGAAAAAAGGGGAAAGAATGAAAGGGGGAAAAAAGGAAAGAGGAGGAGGGGGAGAGGGGGGGGGGGGGGGGGAAGAGGGGGGGATGGGGGGGGGGAAGAGAGATAGGAAAAAAGGAAGAGAGAAAAGGGAGAAGAAAAGAAAATAAGGAGAAAATTAAAAACAACAAAAATGGTCATGAGGGTTACAACAATTCTCAAACAGATAATAGTGTTTAGTGCAGACTAAAGAAACGCAAAGTGGACCTGGAGCTACATGGCCACACACTCTCAGAATATTACAGGTGCAAGAAGATCCCAAAAGGCTTCAGACTGGGGATACAGCCGACAATTAGCCGGAACAAGAGGGACTTCTGCGACCGATGGTGTGCACTGTCTACACAACACTCACTCAATTACATGTTGATGGTGATTGAAGAGGTGAGGGTGTTGTTGCTCCAGGTAGAGAAAGAGATCGTTCCAATACAGACGGGCCTACAAGAACTTCTCAGCACGGATGAGAAACTGTCTGAGCAATTGGTGGCTTTGGACAAAGACATAGATAAATATCGTGAAGAGATCCAACAGAGGAAGAGAGACAAATTTCGACAGATTTGCCAGGACCATCAAGAGGGTCGCGTATATCCTTGGCTTGTGGGGTTATCTGGTGAGAGGAGTGGACCACGCCCTGTATATAGGAGACCGAGACCCAGAAAGGGACCTAAGGGCCCCCCTAAAAAGAACCCTAACACGGACAGTGAGGTACATACGGAAAACCCCTCCTCTGAGAGTGACACCCCAGGTTCATCGGGGTTTCAACAAGGAAAAGGAGGAGAAGAGTCAGGAGGGGCCGCAAAATCAAAAGCCCAATCACAGCGCCCATATACAAGGAGCACATCGCGTGTCCCGTAGTGAACCTCAGTGACCAGACCCTGAACGAAGGAGAGATGGCCGTTCTGTCTAAGGGACTTTCCTTTTGCCCCACAGCCAAATTTAATGCCTTCCAGTTGGAGGTGGATTTATTCCGCTATGAAAGGGTCATGAAACTAAAGCAATTCTTTTATAAACAACCAATGTTGAGTCAACCCGTGGAACAAAGTACAAGGTTCAAGCTCAAAAGTGCGTTTACCCCCCCAGGAACATTCCCGAGCATTGAGACCTACATCAAATCTGTGAAGCATGATGTCTTTCATAACCTGCAGATGACGTCCACCCGTAATAATTTAACCAGGAAAGAAAGGGCCAGTTTGAAAAGCCTGAAAGAAAACGACCGAATAATTATTAAGCCAGCCGACAAAGGCGGAGCAGTCGTTATTATGAATTACCAGGATTACAGTTCAGGAATTAAAACTATGCTGGCTGACAGCACAAGCTACACGCATATACAATCTGACCCCACGCCAAGCACCTTAAGGAAACTACAGAACCTGCTTGATCTCGCAATGGCAAATGGATGGATATCCGAGAAGGAATATGAGTACCTTTTACCCAAATTCCCACAGAGGGCCGTAATTTATGGGCTTCCGAAGATCCACAAGGGCACTGCACCTCTAAAGTTTCGACCTATTATCTCGGGCACGGACTCTGCCACACAGCCGTTGGCGAGGTTTGTGGATTTCCATCTTCAACCCCTGGTACAGTCATTACCAGCATACCTCAAGGACACGGGGCACTTCCTGCAGAGGCTGACCACCATTGGGGAGGTGAGTGATGAGATCTTGCTGTGTACAATGGATATCAGCTCCCTGTATACCTCGATCCCCAATAATGAGGGGTTGAGGGCTGTGAGACATTTTTTATGCAAACAGGATAACAAACTTTTGCCAGCAGAATTTATTCTTGCTGGTTTGGAGCTGATTCTCACAGAAAACTGTTTCCGATTTGAACGGGACTGGTATAGACAGTGCAGGGGGACTGCGATGGGCAGCTCGGCAGCGCCCGCGTTCGCCAATCTGTTTGTTGGCTTTTTGGAGGAGACGGGGGTGTTTTGCTCGCCGATGTACCTTGCCCACGTGGTGTTGTGGACGAGGTACATTGACGACGTGTTCCTATTGTGGAGAGGGACATCCAGTGAGCTTATGACATTCATTGAGCTCTTGAATTCACTGTTTGAGGGGATCGTGTTCAATCCAGAGGTGTCAGATGTGAGGGTCCCTTTCCTGGATGTGATGGTTACAAAAAAGGACGGAGGATTGAGTACGAGCATCTATAGGAAACCCACTGATCGCAATACCTTGCTACATTATAACAGTGCCCATCCGAAACATCTGATTAACAGTCTTCCCATATCGCAATACCTGAGAGTGCTGAGGATATGTAATGAGGAGGAGGAAGTTTCTCGTGAACTGGAGGTCATGAAAGAACGGTTCCTTGAGAGAGGGTATCCAGAGCATGTACTGACTGAGGCCCTTCAAAGGGCCACAGATATAATGGAAGGTAGGGAGAAACGAATGGCAAAGAATAATATAGCCCTGGTCCAGGACTATAGTCCTATGGCAATGACTCTTAAAAAATCAGTGGGCAAGAACCTTACCATTCTACAATCTGATGCAGATTTGAATCCATCTCTGCATGAACCCCCTATACTTTCATATAGGTCAAGTAAAAGTCTACAGGACATATTGGTACAAGCCGACCCCACTAATAAGTATGAAAAACCTCCATTCACCTTTTCAGATAGGAAGGGCTGCTATAAATGTTATAAGTGTAATGTATGTAATTCACTAATCACTGGAAAATATTTTTCTGACCCTAGGAGTGGAAAGAGATATTATCTCAAGGACTATTACAATTGTAACACAGAATACTGCACATATATGTTGCGGTGCCCTTGTGGATTGGCATACGTGGGCAAGACCACGAATGCCTTTAAGGTACGCTTTCAACATCATAGGAGTGACATTCGACTTGCCATTGAAGCGCTACAGAAAGGTAAAACCTTAGATGTAACCAAACCAGTTGCGGTGCACTTTGCCAATATGGGCCATCGCACTGGTGATCTTGAGGGGCTGGTTATTGATAGCGTGAAAAAGCCACGGAGGGGTGGCAATCGGGACAGACTACTACTTCAGAGAGAGGCATATTGGATATACACGCTTGATTCTGTCTCTCCCAGAGGATTGAACCAGTACAATTCTCTGAACTGTTTCCTAAATGAAAGATAGAAGATTATTATTAACTAATGAGAACAGATAATGTATGTGTTCGGGAGTGACGTCATCATGTTACTCATGCTTTGCTGGTTTTGATGTTGGAATTGATCTCTGGGTATTTTGCATTGCGGGCTATGGGGAATGGGGTCCGCCTCACTGGGAGTACACTCACACTATTATCTGTTTGAGAATTGTTGTAACCCTCATGACCATTTTTGTTGTTTTTAATTTTCTCCTTATTTTCTTTTCTTCTCCCTTTTCTCTCTTCCTTTTTTCCTATCTCTCTTCCCCCCCCCCCCCCCCCCCCTCTTCCCCCCCCCCCCCCTCTCCCCCTCCTCCTCTTTCCTTTTTTCCCCCTTTCATTCTTTCCCCTTTTTTCTCCCTTCTTTTCTCCCTTTCTTTCTCTTTGCTTTGCTTTTTTGACTCTTCTCTTCTCATCTGCAGTTACCATTTTAGCCTGATTCTGCATCCTGCGCATATGGTTGTGTAATGAGCCACAGTAGTATGTATCATGTCACATTGCCCGGCGATGAGGTTGGTGTCATCACCGGTGTGTCACCTATAGGCGCTGCGCACGCTTCTTTATGTCTCAAAGCATATATATATATATAGACTTTTTTCCTCCCTTGTGCTGCGTCCTCGCTGCAGTTACGTGTGGATGCTCACTGTTTATGGTTGCCTTGGCAGCCGAACGGGGAGCTGACCACACTTGATGCGGAGAGAGCCATGATTGGCCGGTGGACCTTAGGCCAACACCCACGGTGTGACGTGCTAGCGCCGTGGGATTGGCCTGGGCGTTCCACCATGACGTCCAATGTGATGTTTGCGGGCACGCAGTGCGGTGGTGGTCACCATGGAGACATGGTGTGGGAGGTATCCACCGCTCGACGGAAGTGATGCGACGGCGGAGTCTGGGTGGCGGAAGTAATGCCGTCACCATGACAACAGGCATTGGGAGCGCTCGGTAACGGCTGGAGGGGCCGTGGCGCGAAGTGGCAGCCTATGGAGTTTGAATGGAGACGGAATTCCGCCCCCACGAACATTGAGTGACACACCAGGGTGAGTTGACACTGCCCTCGTGGGTGACTGTAGATGGGCAGATTATGCATGGCAGGCTGCAGTAAGAGAGACAGACGCCATGCTTTGGGTATGCAGACAGGATTTATTGTATGATGAACGATATGGTACAATGTTTACATGAGATGAGAGGGATGGAGGGGAGGAGTTGGTCTTTGATTGGCATGGGTGGTTTCCCACCTTACAGAGTATATAATCTATGTGCACTAGTTGATGTATTGTTTGTTTGCACTTTCTGAAGAAGGGGACCCGCCGTGGCCCCGAAACAATTGTCAAGTTTTCACGTGCTTATGGAGCAATAAACTGAGAAAATTCTTTTCTTGAAAAAGGTGTGCTGACCTGGACTTTTTTACTGTATCGTTGAAGTTTGGATGTTGGGGCTCAGCATCCACAGGCCATAGCACCCACATCTTGGGTAAGGTGTGCCACCTCCGCACTTGAACTTTAGTGTTAGCAGGAAGTCTGGTATAGTGTAAGCAGGAAGTCTGGTATAGTGTTAGCAGGAAGTCTGGTATAGTGTTAGCAGGAAGTCTGGTATAGTGTAAGCAGGAAGTCTGGCATAGTGTAAGCAGGAAGTCTGGCATAGTGTAAGCAGGAAGTCTGGCATAGTGTAAGCAGGAAGTCTAACATAGTGTTAGCAGGAAGTCTGGTATAGTGTTAGCAGGAAGTCTGGTATAGTGTAAGCAGGAAGTCTGGTATAGTGTTAGCAGGAAGTCTGGTATAGTGTTAGCAGGAAGTCTGGCATAGTGTAAGCAGGAAGTCTGGCATAGTGTGCGCAGGATGTTTGGCATAGTGTAAGCAGGAAGTCTGGTATAGTGTGAGCAGGAAGTCGTGCATAGTGTAAGCAGGATGGCTGCATAGTGTAAGCAGGA
This sequence comes from Hyperolius riggenbachi, assembly GCF_040937935.1. Lineage (NCBI taxonomy): Eukaryota > Metazoa > Chordata > Amphibia > Anura > Hyperoliidae > Hyperolius > Hyperolius riggenbachi. Next base: position 321,189,670 of record NC_090652.1, read on the forward strand.
AGTCTGGCATAGTGTAAGCAGGAAGTCGTGCATAGTGTGAGCAGGAAGTCTGGTATAGTGTTAGCAGGAAGTCTGGCATAGTGTGAGCAGGAAGTCTGGCATAGTGTGAGCAGGAAGTCTGGCATAGTGTAAGCAGGAAGTCTGGTATAGTGTAAGCAGGAAGTCTGGCATAGTGTAAGCAGGAAGTCTGGCATAGTGTAAGCAGGAAGTCTGGCATGGTGTAAGCAGGTAGTCTGGTATGGTGTAAGCAGGAAGTCTGGTATAGTGTAAGCAGGAAGTCTGGCATAGTGTAACCAGGAAGTCTGGCATAGTGTAAGCAGGAAGTCTGGTATAGTGTAAGCAGGAAGTCTGGCATAGTGTAAGCAGGAAGTCTGGCATAGTGTAAGCAGGAAGTCTGGCATAGTGTAAGCAGGTTGTCTGGTATAGTGTAAGCAGGAAGTCTGGTATAGTGTTAGCAGGAAGTCTGGTATAGTGTAAGCAGGATGTCTGGTATAGTGTGAGCCAGGAAGTCTGGCATAGTGTGAGCCAGGAAGTCTGGCATAGTGTTAGCAGGAAGTCTGGCATAGTGTGAGCAGGAAGTCTGGCATAGTGTAAGTTGGAAGTCTGCCATAGTGTGAGCAGGAAGTCTGCCATAGTGTGAGCAGGAAGTCTGCCATAGTGTGAGCAGGAAGTCTGGCATAGTGTTAGCAGGAAGTCTGGCATAGTGTGAGCAGGAAGTCTGGCATAGTGTAAGTTGGAAGTCTGCCATAGTGTTAGCAGGAAGTCGAGCATAGTGTGAGCAGGAAGTCTGGTATAGTGTGAGCAGGAAGTCTGGTATAGTGTCAGCTGGAAGTCTGGCATAGTGTAAGCAGGAAGTCTGGCATAGTGTTAGCAGGAAGTCTGGTATAGTGTGAGCAGGAGGTCTGGTATAGTGTTAGCAGGAAGTCTGGTATAGTGTAAGCAGGAAGTCTGGTATAGTGTTAGCAGGAAGTCTGGTATAGTGTTAGCAGGAAGTCTGGCATAGTGTAAGCAGGAAGTCTGGCATAGTGTAAGCAGGAAGTCTGGCATAGTGTAAGCAGGAAGTCTGGTATAGTGTTAGCAGGAAGTCGTGCATAGTGTTAGCAGGAAGTCTGGTATAGTGTTAGCAGGAAGTCTGGCATAGTGTTAGCAGGAAGTCTGGTATAGTGTAAGCAGGAAGTCTGGCATAGTGTAAGCAGGAAGTCTGGCATAGTGTAAGCAGGAAGTCTGGCATAGTGTAAGCAGGTTGTCTGGTATAGTGTAAGCAGGAAGTCTGGTATAGTGTTAGCAGGAAGTCTGGTATAGTGTAAGCAGGATGTCTGGTATAGTGTGAGCCAGGAAGTCTGGCATAGTGTGAGCCAGGAAGTCTGGCATAGTGTTAGCAGGAAGTCTGGTATAGTGTTAGCAGGAAGTCGTGCATAGTGTTAGCAGGAAGTCTGGTATAGTGTTAGCAGGAAGTCTGGCATAGTGTTAGCAGGAAGTCTGGCATAGTGTGAGCAGGAAGTCTGACATAGTGTGAGCAGGAAGTCTGGCATAGTGTGAGCAGGAAGTCTGGCATAGTGTAAGCAGGAAGTCTGGTATAGTGTAAGCAGGAAGTCTGGCATAGTGTAAGCAGGAAGTCTGGCATAGTGTAAGCAGGAAGTCTGGCATAGTGTAAGCAGGAAGTCTGGCATAGTGTAAGCAGGTAGTTGGTATAGTGTAAGCAGGAAGTCTGGTGTAGTGTAAGCAGGAAGTCTGGCGTAGTGTAAGCAGGAAGTCTGGCATAGTGTAAGCAGGAAGTCTGGAATAGTGTAAGCAGGAAGTCTGGCATAGTGTAAGCAGGAAGTCTGGCATAGTGTAAGCAGGAAGTCTGGCATAGTGTAAGCAGGAAGTCTGGCATAGTGTAAGCAGGTTGCCTGGTATAGTGTAAGCAGGAAGTCTGGTATAGTGTTAGCAGGAAGTCTGGTATAGTGTAAGCAGGATGTCTGGTATAGTGTGAGCCAGGAAGTCTGGCATAGTGTGAGCCAGGAAGTCTGGCATAGTGTGAGCAGGAAGTCTGGCATAGTGTGAGCAGGAAGTCTGGCATAGTGTAAGTTGGAAGTCTGCCATAGTGTTAGCAGGAAGTCATGCATAGTGTGAGCAGGAAGTCTGGAATAGTGTAAGCAGGAAGTCTGGCATAGTGTAAGCAGGAAGTCTGGCATAGTGTGAGCAGGAAGTCGTGCATAGTGTGAGCAGGAAGTCTGCCATAGTGTGAGCAGGAAGTCGTGCATAGTGTGAGCAGGAAGTCTGGCATAGTGTGTGCAGGAAGTCTGGCATAGTGTTAGCAGGAAGTCTGGCATAGTGTAAGCAGGAAGTCTGGCATAGTGTAAGCAGGAAGTCTGGCATAGTGTGAGCCAGGAAGTCTGGTATAGTGTAAGCAGGATGTCTGGCATAGTGTTAGCAGGAAGTCGTGCATAGTGTGAGCAGGAAGTCGTGCATAGTGTGAGCAGGAAGTCTGGTATAGTGTTAGCAGGAAGTCTGGTATAGTGTTAGCAGGAAGTCTGGTATAGTGTGCGCAGGATGTCTGGCATAGTGTAAGCAGGAAGTCTGGTATAGTGTAAGCAGGATGTCTGGCATAGTGTAAGCAGGAAGTCGTGCATAGTGTGAGCAGGATGTCTGGCATAGTGTAAGCAGGAAGTCTGCCATAGTGTGAGCAGGAAGTCTGGCATAGTGTAAGCAGGAAGTCTGGTATAGTGTTAGCAGGAAGTCGTGCATAGTGTTAGCAGGAAGTCTGGTATAGTGTTAGCAGGAAGTCTGGCATAGTGTTAGCAGGAAGTCTGGCATAGTGTAAGCAGGAAGTCTGGCATAGTGTAAGCAGGAAGTCTGGCATAGTGTAAGCAGGAAGTCTGGCATAGTGTAAGCAGGTTGTCTGGTATAGTGTAAGCAGGAAGTCTGGTATAGTGTTAGCAGGAAGTCTGGTATAGTGTAAGCAGGATGTCTGGTATAGTGTGAGCCAGGAAGTCTGGCATAGTGTGAGCCAGGAAGTCTGGCATAGTGTTAGCAGGAAGTCTGGTATAGTGTTAGCAGGAAGTCGTGCATAGTGTTAGCAGGAAGTCTGGTATAGTGTTAGCAGGAAGTCTGGCATAGTGTTAGCAGGAAGTCTGGCATAGTGTGAGCAGGAAGTCTGACATAGTGTGAGCAGGAAGTCTGGCATAGTGTGAGCAGGAAGTCTGGCATAGTGTAAGCAGGAAGTCTGGCATAGTGTAAGCAGGAAGTCTGGCATAGTGTAAGCAGGAAGTCTGGCATAGTGTAAGCAGGAAGTCTGGCATAGTGTAAGCAGGTAGTTGGTATAGTGTAAGCAGGAAGTCTGGCGTAGTGTAAGCAGGAAGTCTGGCGTAGTGTAAGCAGGAAGTCTGACGTAGTGTAAGCAGGAAGTCTGGAATAGTGTAAGCAGGAAGTCTGGCATAGTGTAAGCAGGAAGTCTGGCATAGTGTAAGCAGGAAGTCTGGCATAGTGTAAGCAGGTTGCCTGGTATAGTGTAAGCAGGAAGTCTGGTATAGTGTTAGCAGGAAGTCTGGTATAGTGTAAGCAGGATGTCTGGTATAGTGTGAGCCAGGAAGTCTGGCATAGTGTGAGCCAGGAAGTCTGGCATAGTGTGAGCAGGAAGTCTGGCATAGTGTGAGCAGGAAGTCTGGCATAGTGTAAGTTGGAAGTCTGCCATAGTGTTAGCAGGAAGTCATGCATAGTGTGAGCAGGAAGTCTGGAATAGTGTAAGCAGGAAGTCTGGCATAGTGTAAGCAGGAAGTCTGGCATAGTGTGAGCAGGAAGTCGTGCATAGTGTGAGCAGGAAGTCTGCCATAGTGTGAGCAGGAAGTCGTGCATAGTGTGAGCAGGAAGTCTGGCATAGTGTGTGCAGGAAGTCTGGCATAGTGTTAGCAGGAAGTCTGGCATAGTGTAAGCAGGAAGTCTGGCATAGTGTAAGCAGGAAGTCTGGCATAGTGTGAGCCAGGAAGTCTGGTATAGTGTAAGCAGGATGTCTGGCATAGTGTGAGCAGGATGTCTGGCATAGTGTGAGCAGGAAGTCGTGCATAGTGTGAGCAGGAAGTCGTGCATAGTGTGAGCAGGAAGTCTGGTATAGTGTTAGCAGGAAGTCTGGTATAGTGTTAGCAGGAAGTCTGGTATAGTGTGCGCAGGATGTCTGGCATAGTGTAAGCAGGAAGTCTGGTATAGTGTAAGCAGGATGTCTGGCATAGTGTAAGCAGGAAGTCGTGCATAGTGTGAGCAGGAAGTCGTGCATAGTGTAAGCAGGTAGTCAGGTATAGTGTAAGCAGGAAGTCTGGCATAGTGTAAGCAGGAAGTCTGGCACAGTGTAAGCAGGAAGTCTGGCACAGTGTAAGCAGGAAGTCTGGCACAGTGTAAGCAGGAAGTCTGGCACAGTGTAAGCAGGAAGTCTGGCACAGTGTAAGCAGGAAGTCTGGCATAGTGTAAGCAGGAAGTCTGGCATAGTGTAAGCAGGAAGTCTGGCATAGTGTAAGCAGGAAGTCTGGTATAGTGTAAGCAGGAAGTCTGGTATAGTGTAAGCAGGAAGTCTGGTATAGTGTAAGCAGGAAGTCTGGCATAGTGTTAGCAGGAAGTCTGGCATAGTGTAAGCAGGAAGTCTGGCATAGTGTAAGCAGGAAGTCTGGTATAGTGTGAGCCAGGAAGTCTGGTATAGTGTAAGCAGGATGTCTGGCATAGTGTTAGCAGGAAGTCGTGCATAGTGTGAGCAGGAAGTCGTGCATAGTGTGAGCAGGAAGTCTGGTATAGTGTTAGCAGGAAGTCTGGTATAGTGTTAGCAGGAAGTCTGGTATAGTGTGCGCAGGATGTCTGGCATAGTGTAAGCAGGAAGTCTGGTATAGTGTAAGCAGGATGTCTGGCATAGTGTAAGCAGGAAGTCGTGCATAGTGTGAGCAGGATGTCTGGCATAGTGTAAGCAGGAAGTCTGGCATAGTGTGAGCAGGAAGTCGTGCATAGTGTAAGCAGGTAGTCTGGTATAGTGTAAGCAGGAAGTCTGGCATAGTGTAAGCAGGAAGTCTGGCACAGTGTAAGCAGGAAGTCTGGCACAGTGTAAGCAGGAAGTCTGGCACAGTGTAAGCAGGAAGTCTGGCATAGTGTAACCAGGAAGTCTGGCATAGTGTAAGCAGGATCTGGTATAGTGTAAGCAGGAAGTCTGGCATAGTGTAAGCAGGAAGTCTGGCATAGTGTAAGCAGGAAGTCTGGCATAGTGTAAGCAGGAAGTCTGGTATAGTGTAAGCAGGAAGTCTGGCATAGTGTTAGCAGGAAGTCTGGCATAGTGTAAGCAGGAAGTCTGGCATAGTGTTAGCAGGAAGTCTGGCATAGTGTTAGCAGGAAGTCTGGCATAGTGTAAGCAGGAAGTCTGGTATAGTGTAAGCAGGAAGTCGTGCATAGTGTGAGCAGGAAGTCGTGCATAGTGTGAGCAGGTAGTCTGGCATAGTGTAAGCAGGAAGTCTGGCATAGTGTAAGCAGGAAGTCTGGTATAGTGTAAGCAGGAAGTCTGGTATAGTGTTAGCAGGAAGTCTGGCATAGTGTTAGCAGGAAGTCTGGCATAGTGTGAGCAGGAAGTCTGGCATAGTGTGAGCAGGAAGTCTGGCATAGTGTGAGCAGGAAGTCTGGCACAGTGTGAGCAGGAAGTCTGGCACAGTGTGAGCAGGAAGTCTGGCATAGTGTGAGCAGGAAGTCTGGCCTAGTGTGAGCAGGAAGTCTGGCATAGTGTTAGCAGGAAGTCTGCATAGTGTAAGCAGGAAGTCTGGCATAGTGTGAGCAGGAAGTCGTGCATAGTGTTAGCAGGAAGTCTGGCATAGTGTGAGCAGGAAGTCTGGTATAGTGTGAGCAGGAAGTCTGGGATAGTGTTAGCAGGAAGTCGTGCATAGTGTTAGCAGGAAGTCTGGCATAGTGTTAGCAGGAGGTCTGGTATAGTGTTAGCAGGAAGTCTGGTATAGTGTAAGCAGGAAGTCTGGTATAGTGTTAGCAGGAAGTCTGGTATAGTGTTAGCAGGAAGTCTGGCATAGTGTAAGCAGGAAGTCTGGCATAGTGTAAGCAGGAAGTCTGGCATAGTGTAAGCAGGAAGTCTGGCATAGTGTAAGCAGGAAGTCTGGCATAGTGTTAGCAGGAAGTCTGGCATAGTGTGAGCAGGAAATCTGGCATAGTGTTAGCAGGAAGTCTGCATAGTGTAAGCAGGAAGTCTGGCATAGTGTGAGCAGGAAGTCGTGCATAGTGTGAGCAGGATGTCTGGCATAGTGTAAGCAGGAAGTCTGGCATAGTGTGAGCAGGAAGTCGTGCATAGTGTAAGCAGGTAGTCTGGTATAGTGTAAGCAGGTAGTCTGGCATAGTGTTAGCAGGAAGTCTGGCATAGTGTTAGCAGGAAGTCTGGCATAGTGTTTGCAGGAAGTCTGGCATAGTGTGAGCAGGAAGTCTGGGATAGTGTTAGCAGGTAGTCTGGCATAGTGTTAGCAGGAAGTCTGGCATAGTGTTAGCAGGAAGTCTGGCATAGTGTTAGCAGGAAGTCTGGCATAGTGTTAGCAGGAAGTCTGGCATAGTGTTAGCAGGAAGTCTGGCATAGTGTGAGCAGGAAGTCTGGCATAGTGTGAGCAGGAAGTCTGGCATAGTGTGAGCAGGAAGTCTGGCACAGTGTGAGCAGGAAGTCTGGCACAGTGTGAGCAGGAAGTCTGACATAGTGTGAGCAGGAAGTCTGGCCTAGTGTGAGCAGGAAGTCTGGCATAGTGTTAGCAGGAAGTCTGCATAGTGTAAGCAGGAAGTCTGGTATAGTGTAAGCAGGAAGTCTGGTATAGTGTTAGCAGGAAGTCTGGTATAGTGTAAGCAGGAAGACTGGCATAGTGTAAGCAGGAAGTCTGGCATAGTGTAAGCAGGAAGTCTGGCATAGTGTAAGCAGGAAGTCTGGTATCTGGTATAGTGTAAGCAGGATCTGGTATAGTGTAAGCAGGATGTCTGGCATATTGTGAGCAGGAAGTCTGGCATAGTGTTAGCAGGAAGTCTGGCATAGTGTGAGCAGGAAGTCTGCATAGTGTAAGCAGGAAGTCTGGCATAGTGTAAGCAGGAAGTCTGGTATAGTGTGAGCAGGAAGTCGTGCATAGTGTAAGCAGGATGTCTGCATAGTGTAAGCAGGAAGTCTGGTATAGTGTAAGCAGGAAGTCTGGCATAGTGTAAGCAGTAAGTCTGGTATAGTATTAGCAGGAAGTCGTGCATAGTGTTAGCAGGAAGTCTGGTATAGTGTTAGCAGGAAGTCTGGTATAGTGTTAGCAGGAAGTCTGGCATAGTGTTAGCAGGAAGTCTGGCATAGTGTGAGCAGGAAGTCTGGCATAGTGTGAGCAGGAAGTCTGGCATAGTGTGAGCAGGAAGTCGTGCATAGTGTAAGCAGGAAGTCTGGTATAGTGTAAGCAGGAAGTCTGGCATAGTGTAAGCAGGAAGTCTGGTATAGTGTTAGCAGGAAGTCGTGCATAGTGTTAGCAGGAAGTCTGGTATAGTGTTAGCAGGAAGTCTGGCATAGTGTTAGCAGGAAGTCTGGTATAGTGTAAGCAGGAAGTCTGGCATAGTGTAAGCAGGAAGTCTGGCATAGTGTAAGCAGGAAGTCTGGCATAGTGTAAGCAGGTTGTCTGGTATAGTGTAAGCAGGAAGTCTGGTATAGTGTTAGCAGGAAGTCTGGTATAGTGTAAGCAGGATGTCTGGTATAGTGTGAGCCAGGAAGTCTGGCATAGTGTGAGCCAGGAAGTCTGGCATAGTGTTAGCAGGAAGTCTGGTATAGTGTTAGCAGGAAGTCGTGCATAGTGTTAGCAGGAAGTCTGGTATAGTGTTAGCAGGAAGTCTGGCATAGTGTTAGCAGGAAGTCTGGCATAGTGTGAGCAGGAAGTCTGACATAGTGTGAGCAGGAAGTCTGGCATAGTGTGAGCAGGAAGTCTGGTATAGTGTAAGCAGGAAGTCTGGCATAGTGTAAGCAGGAAGTCTGGCATAGTGTAAGCAGGAAGTCTGGCATAGTGTAAGCAGGAAGTCTAGCATAGTGTAAGCAGGTAGTTGGTATAGTGTAAGCAGGAAGTCTGGTGTAGTGTAAGCAGGAAGTCTGGCATAGTGTAAGCAGGAAGTCTGGCATAGTGTAAGCAGGAAGTCTGGAATAGTGTAAGCAGGAAGTCTGGCATAGTGTAAGCAGGAAGTCTGGCATAGTGTAAGCAGGAAGTCTGGCATAGTGTAAGCAGGTTGCCTGGTATAGTGTAAGCAGGAAGTCTGGTATAGTGTTAGCAGGAAGTCTGGTATAGTGTAAGCAGGATGTCTGGTATAGTGTGAGCCAGGAAGTCTGGCATAGTGTGAGCCAGGAAGTCTGGCATAGTGTGAGCAGGAAGTCTGGCATAGTGTGAGCAGGAAGTCTGGCATAGTGTAAGTTGGAATCTGCCATAGTGTTAGCAGGAAGTCATGCATAGTGTGAGCAGGAAGTCTGGAATAGTGTAAGCAGGAAGTCTGGCATAGTGTAAGCAGGAAGTCTGGCATAGTGTGAGCAGGAAGTCGTGCATAGTGTGAGCAGGAAGTCTGCCATAGTGTGAGCAGGAAGTCGTGCATAGTGTGAGCAGGAAGTCTGGCATAGTGTGTGCAGGAAGTCTGGCATAGTGTTAGCAGGAAGTCTGGCATAGTGTAAGCAGGAAGTCTGGCATAGTGTAAGCAGGAAGTCTGGCATAGTGTGAGCCAGGAAGTCTGGTATAGTGTAAGCAGGATGTCTGGCATAGTGTTAGCAGGAAGTCGTGCATAGTGTGAGCAGGAAGTCGTGCATAGTGTGAGCAGGAAGTCTGGTATAGTGTTAGCAGGAAGTCTGGTATAGTGTTAGCAGGAAGTCTGGTATAGTGTGCGCAGGATGTCTGGCATAGTGTAAGCAGGAAGTCTGGTATAGTGTAAGCAGGATGTCTGGCATAGTGTAAGCAGGAAGTCGTGCATAGTGTGAGCAGGATGTCTGGCATAGTGTAAGCAGGAAGTCGTGCATAGTGTGAGCAGGAAGTCGTGCATAGTGTGAGCAGGAAGTCTGGCATAGTGTGTGCAGGAAGTCTGGCATAGTGTTAGCAGGAAGTCTGGCATAGTGTAAGCAGGAAGTCTGGCATAGTGTAAGCAGGAAGTCTGGCATAGTGTGAGCCAGGAAGTCTGGTATAGTGTAAGCAGGATGTCTGGCATAGTGTGAGCAGGATGTCTGGCATAGTGTGAGCAGGAAGTCGTGCATAGTGTGAGCAGGAAGTCGTGCATAGTGTGAGCAGGAAGTCTGGTATAGTGTTAGCAGGAAGTCTGGTATAGTGTGCGCAGGATGTCTGGCATAGTGTAAGCAGGAAGTCTGGTATAGTGTAAGCAGGATGTCTGGCATAGTGTAAGCAGGAAGTCGTGCATAGTGTGAGCAGGAAGTCGTGCATAGTGTAAGCAGGTAGTCTGGCATAGTGTAAGCAGGAAGTCTGGCATAGTGTAAGCAGGAAGTCTGGCACAGTGTAAGCAGGAAGTCTGGCACAGTGTAAGCAGGAAGTCTGGCACAGTGTAAGCAGGAAGTCTGGCACAGTGTAAGCGGGAAGTCTGGCATAGTGTAAGCAGGAAGTCTGGCATAGTGTAAGCAGGAAGTCTGGCATAGTGTAAGCAGGAAGTCTGGTATAGTGTAAGCAGGAAGTCTGGTATAGTGTAAGCAGGAAGTCTGGTATAGTGTAAGCAGGAAGTCTGGCATAGTGTTAGCAGGAAGTCTGGCATAGTGTAAGCAGGAAGTCTGGCATAGTGTAAGCAGGAAGTCTGGCATAGTGTGAGCCAGGAAGTCTGGTATAGTGTAAGCAGGATGTCTGGCATAGTGTTAGCAGGAAGTCGTGCATAGTGTGAGCAGGAAGTCGTGCATAGTGTGAGCAGGAAGTCTGGTATAGTGTTAGCAGGAAGTCTGGTATAGTGTTAGCAGGAAGTCTGGTATAGTGTGCGCAGGATGTCTGGCATAGTGTAAGCAGGAAGTCTGGTATAGTGTAAGCAGGATGTCTGGCATAGTGTAAGCAGGAAGTCGTGCATAGTGTGAGCAGGATGTCTGGCATAGTGTAAGCAGGAAGTCTGGCATAGTGTGAGCAGGAAGTCGTGCATAGTGTAAGCAGGTAGTCTGGTATAGTGTAAGCAGGAAGTCTGGCATAGTGTAAGCAGGAAGTCTGGCATAGTGTAAGCAGGAAGTCTGGCACAGTGTAAGCAGGAAGTCTGGCACAGTGTAAGCAGGAAGTCTGGCATAGTGTAAGCAGGAAGTCTGGCATAGTGTAAGCAGGAAGTCTGGCATAGTGTAAGCAGGATCTGGTATAGTGTAAGCAGGAAGTCTGGCATAGTGTAAGCAGGAAGTCTGGTATAGTGTAAGCAGGAAGTCTGGTATAGTGTAAGCAGGAAGTCTGGTATAGTGTAAGCAGGAAGTCTGGCATAGTGTTAGCAGGAAGTCTGGCATAGTGTAAGCAGGAAGTCTGGCATAGTGTTAGCAGGAAGTCTGGCATAGTGTTAGCAGGAAGTCTGGCATAGTGTTAGCAGGAAGTCTGGCATAGTGTAAGCAGGAAGTCTGCATAGTGTAAGCAGGAAGTCTGGCATAGTGTGAGCAGGAAGTCGTGCATAGTGTGAGCAGGATGTCTGGCATAGTGTAAGCAGGAAGTCTGGCATGGTGTGAGCAGGAAGTCGTGCATAGTGTAGTGTAAGCAGGAAGTCTGCATAGTGTAAGCAGGAAGTCTGGCATAGTGTGAGCAGGAAGTCGTGCATAGTGTGAGCAGGATGTCTGGCATAGTGTAAGCAGGAAGTCTGGCATGGTGTGAGCAGGAAGTCGTGCATAGTGTAAGCAGGTAGTCTGGTATAGTGTAAGCAGGAAGTCTGGCATAGTGTTAGCAGGAAGTCTGGTATAGTGTAAGCAGGTAGTCTGGCATAGTGTTAGCAGGAAGTCTGGCATAGTGTTAGCAGGAAGTCTGGCATAGTGTGAGCAGGAAGTCGTGCATAGTGTGAGCAGGAAGTCTGGTATAGTGTTAGCAGGAAGTCTGGCATAGTGTGAGCAGGAAGTCTGGCATAGTGTGAGCAGGAAGTCTGGCATAGTGTAAGCAGGAAGTCTGGTATAGTGTAAGCAGGAAGTCTGGCATAGTGTAAGCAGGAAGTCTGGCATAGTGTAAGCAGGAAGTCTGGCATGGTGTAAGCAGGTAGTCTGGTATGGTGTAAGCAGGAAGTCTGGTATAGTGTAACCAGGAAGTCTGGCATAGTGTAACCAGGAAGTCTGGCATAGTGTAAGCAGGAAGTCTGGTATAGTGTAAGCAGGAAGTCTGGCATAGTGTAAGCAGGAAGTCTGGCATAGTGTAAGCAGGAAGTCTGGCATAGTGTAAGCAGGTTGTCTGGTATAGTGTAAGCAGGAAGTCTGGTATAGTGTTAGCAGGAAGTCTGGTATAGTGTAAGCAGGATGTCTGGTATAGTGTGAGCCAGGAAGTCTGGCATAGTGTGAGCCAGGAAGTCTGGCATAGTGTTAGCAGGAAGTCTGGCATAGTGTGAGCAGGAAGTCTGGCATAGTGTAAGTTGGAAGTCTGCCATAGTGTGAGCAGGAAGTCTGCCATAGTGTGAGCAGGAAGTCTGCCATAGTGTGAGCAGGAAGTCTGGTATAGTGTAAGCAGGAAGTCTGGCATAGTGTTAGCAGGAAGTCTGGCATAGTGTGAGCAGGAAGTCTGGCATAGTGTAAGTTGGAAGTCTGCCATAGTGTTAGCAGGAAGTCGAGCATAGTGTGAGCAGGAAGTCTGGTATAGTGTGAGCAGGAAGTCTGGTATAGTGTCAGCTGGAAGTCTGGCATAGTGTAAGCAGGAAGTCTGGCATAGTGTTAGCAGGAAGTCTGGTATAGTGTGAGCAGGAAGTAGTGCATAGTGTGAGCAGGAAGTCTGCCATAGTGTGAGCAGGAAGTCGTGCATAGTGTGAGCAGGAAGTCTGGCATAGTGTGTGCAGGAAGTCTGGTATAGTGTAAGCAGGAAGTCTGGCATAGTGTAAGCAGGAAGTCTGGCATAGTGTAAGCAGGAAGTCTGGCATGGTGTAAGCAGGTAGTCTGGTATAGTGTAAGCAGGAAGTCTGGTATAGTGTAAGCAGGAAGTCTGGCATAGTGTAACCAGGAAGTCTGGCATAGTGTGAGCAGGAAGTCTGGCATAGTGTAAGCAGGAAGTCTGGCATAGTGTAAGCAGGTTGTCTGGTATAGTGTGAGCAGGATGTCTGGCATAGTGTAAGCAGGAAGTCTGGCATAGTGTGAGCAGGAAGTCGTGCATAGTGTAAGCAGGTAGTCTGGTATAGTGTAAGCAGGAAGTCTGGCATAGTGTAAGCAGGAAGTCTGGCATAGTGTAAGCAGGAAGTCTGGTATAGTGTAAGCAGGAAGTCTGGCACAGTGTAAGCAGGAAGTCTGGCATAGTGTAAGCAGGAAGTCTGGCATAGTGTAAGCAGGATCTGGTATAGTGTAAGCAGGAAGTCTGGCATAGTGTAAGCAGGAAGTCTGGCATAGTGTAAGCAGGAAGTCTGGCATAGTGTAAGCAGGAAGTCTGGTATAGTGTAAGCAGGAAGTTTGGTATAGTGTAAGCAGGAAGTCTGGTATAGTGTAAGCAGGAAGTCTGGCATAGTGTTAACAGGAAGTCTGGCATAGTGTAAGCAGGAAGTCTGGCATAGTGTTAGCAGGAAGTCTGGCATAGTGTTAGCAGGAAGTCTGGCATAGTGTAAGCAGGAAGTCTGGTATAGTGTAAGCAGGAAGTCGTGCATAGTGTGAGCAGGAAGTCGTGCATAGTGTGAGCAGGTAGTCTGGTATAGTGTAAGCAGGAAGTCTGGCATAGTGTTAGCAGGAAGTCTGGCATAGTGTTAGCAGGAAGTCTGGCATAGTGTTAGCAGGAAGTCTGGCATAGTGTTAGCAGGAAGTCTGGCATAGTGTGAGCAGGAAGTCTGGGATAGTGTTAGCAGGAAGTCGTGCATAGTGTTAGCAGGAAGTCTGGCATAGTGTTAGCAGGAAGTCTGGTATAGTGTAAGCAGGAAGTCTGGTATAGTGTTAGCAGGAAGTCTGGTATAGTGTTAGCAGGAAGTCTGGCATAGTGTAAGCAGGAAGTCTGGCATAGTGTAAGCAGGAAGTCTAACATAGTGTTAGCAGGAAGTCTGGTATAGTGTTAGCAGGAAGTCTGGTATAGTGTAAGCAGGAAGTCTGGTATAGTGTTAGCAGGAAGTCTGGTATAGTGTTAGCAGGAAGTCTGGCATAGTGTAAGCAGGAAGTCTGGCATAGTGTGCGCAGGATGTTTGGCATAGTGTAAGCAGGAAGTCTGGTATAGTGTGAGCAGGAAGTCGTGCATAGTGTAAGCAGGATGGCTGCATAGTGTAAGCAGGAAGTCTGGCATAGTGTAAGCAGGAAGTCGTGCATAGTGTGAGCAGGAAGTCTGGTATAGTGTTAGCAGGAAGTCTGGCATAGTGTGAGCAGGAAGTCTGGCATAGTGTGAGCAGGAAGTCTGGCATAGTGTGAGCAGGAAGTCTGGCATAGTGTGAGCAGGAAGTCTGGTATAGTGTAAGCAGGAAGTCTGGCATAGTGTAAGCAGGAAGTCTGGCATAGTGTAAGCAGGAAGTCTGGCATGGTGTAAGCAGGTAGTCTGGTATGGTGTAAGCAGGAAGTCTGGTATAGTGTAAGCAGGAAGTCTGGCATAGTGTAACCAGGAAGTCTGGCATAGTGTAAGCAGGAAGTCTGGTATAGTGTAAGCAGGAAGTCTGGCATAGTGTAAGCAGGTTGTCTGGTATAGTGTAAGCAGGAAGTCTGGTATAGTGTTAGCAGGAAGTCTGGTATAGTGTAAGCAGGATGTCTGGTATAGTGTGAGCCAGGAAGTCTGGCATAGTGTGAGCCAGGAAGTCTGGCATAGTGTTAGCAGGAAGTCTGGCATAGTGTGAGCAGGAAGTCTGGCATAGTGTAAGTTGGAAGTCTGCCATAGTGTGAGCAGGAAGTCTGCCATAGTGTGAGCAGGAAGTCTGCCATAGTGTGAGCAGGAAGTCTGCCATAGTGTGAGCAGGAAGTCTGGTATAGTGTAAGCAGGAAGTCTGGCATAGTGTTAGCAGGAAGTCTGGCATAGTGTTAGCAGGAAGTCTGGCATAGTGTTAGCAGGAAGTCTGGCATAGTGTTAGCAGGAAGTCTGGCATAGTGTGAGCAGGAAGTCTGGCATAGTGTGAGCAGGAAGTCTGGCACAGTGTGAGCAGGAAGTCTGGCACAGTGTGAGCAGGAAGTCTGGCACAGTGTGAGCAGGAAGTCTGGCATAGTGTGAGCAGGAAGTCTGGCCTAGTGTGAGCAGGAAGTCTGGCATAGTGTTAGCAGGAAGTCTGCATAGTGTAAGCAGGAAGTCTGGCATAGTGTGAGCAGGAAGTCGTGCATAGTGTGAGCAGGATGTCTGGCATAGTGTGAGCAGGAAGTCTGGCATAGTGTGAGCAGGAAGTCGTGCATAGTGTGAGCAGGAAGTCTGGCATAGTGTTAGCAGGAAGTCTGGTATAGTGTAAGCAGGTAGTCTGGCATAGTGTTAGCAGGAAGTCTGGCATAGTGTTAGCAGGAAGTCTGGCATAGTGTGAGCAGGAAGTCTGGTATAGTGTGAGCAGGAAGTCTGGGATAGTGTTAGCAGGAAGTCGTGCATAGTGTGAGCAGGAAGTCTGGCATAGTGTTAGCAGGAAGTCTGGCATAGTGTGAGCAGGAAGTCTGCATAGTGTAAGCAGGAAGTCTGGCATAGTGTTAGCAGGAAGTCTGGCATAGTGTTAGCAGGAAGTCTGGCATAGTGTTTGCAGGATGTCTGGCATAGTGTGAGCAGGAAGTCTGGGATAGTGTTAGCAGGAAGTCTGGCATAGTGTTAGCAGGAAGTCTGGTATAGTGTGAGCAGGAAGTCTGGGATAGTGTTAGCAGGAAGTCGTGCATAGTGTGAGCAGGAAGTCTGGCATAGTGTTAGCAGGAAGTCTGGCATAGTGTGAGCAGGAAGTCTGCATAGTGTAAGCAGGAAGTCTGGCATAGTGTTAGCAGGAAGTCTGGCATAGTGTTAGCAGGAAGTCTGGCATAGTGTTTGCAGGATGTCTGGCATAGTGTGAGCAGGAAGTCTGGGATAGTGTTAGCAGGAAGTCTGGCATAGTGTTAGCAGGAAGTCTGGTATAGTGTTAGCAGGAAGTCTGGTATAGTGTAAGCAGGAAGTCTGGCATAGTGTTAGCAGGAAGTCTGGCATAGTGTAAGCAGGAAGTCTGGCATAGTGTAAGCAGGAAGTCTGGCATAGTGTGAGCAGGAAGTCTGGCACAGTGTGAGCAGGAAGTCTGGCACAGTGTGAGCAGGAAGTCTGGCACAGTGTGAGCAGGAAGTCTTGTATAGTGTGAGCAGGAAGTCTGGCATAGTGTGAGCAGGAAGTCTGGCATAGTGTTAGCAGGAAGTCTGCATAGTGTAAGCAGGAAGTCTGGCATAGTGTGAGCAGGAAGTCGTGCATAGTGTGAGCAGGATGTCTGGCATAGTGTTAGCAGGAAGTCTGGCATAGTGTGAGCAGGAAGTCTGGGATAGTGTTAGCAGGAAGTCTGGCATAGTGTTAGCAGGAAGTCTGGCATAGTGTCAGCAGGAAGTCTGGTATAGTGTTAGCAGGAAGTCTGGTATAGTGTAAGCAGGAAGTCTGGTATAGTGTTAGCAGGAAGTCTGGTATAGTGTAAGCAGGAAGACTGGCATAGTGTAAGCAGGAAGTCTGGCATAGTGTAAGCAGGAAGTCTGGCATAGTGTAAGCAGGAAGTCTGGTATCTGGTATAGTGTAAGCAGGATCTGGTATAGTGTAAGCAGGATGTCTGGCATAGTGTGAGCAGGAAGTCTGGTATAGTGTGAGCAGGAAGTCTGGCATAGTGTTAGCAGGAAGTCTGGCATAGTGTGAGCAGGAAGTCTGCATAGTGTAAGCAGGAAGTCTGGCATAGTGTAAGCAGGAAGTCTGGTATAGTGTGAGCAGGAAGTCGTGCATAGTGTAAGCAGGATGTCTGCATAGTGTAAGCAGGAAGTCTGGTATAGTGTAAGCAGGAAGTCTGGCATAGTGTAAGCAGTAAGTCTGGTATAGTGTTAGCAGGAAGTCGTGCATAGTGTTAGCAGGAAGTCTGGTATAGTGTTAGCAGGAAGTCTGGTATAGTGTTAGCAGGAACTCTGGCATAGTGTTAGCAGGAAGTCTGGCATAGTGTGAGCAGGAAGTCTGGCATAGTGTAAGCAGGAAGTCTGGCATAGTGTGAGCAGGAAGTCGTGCATAGTGTAAGCAGGAAGTCTGGTATAGTGTAAGCAGGAAGTCTGGCATAGTGTAAGCAGGAAGTCTGGTATAGTGTTAGCAGGAAGTCGTGCATAGTGTTAGCAGGAAGTCTGGTATAGTGTTAGCAGGAAGTCTGGCATAGTGTTAGCAGGAAGTCTGGTATAGTGTAAGCAGGAAGTCTGGCATAGTGTAAGCAGGAAGTCTGGTATAGTGTTAGCAGGAAGTCGTGCATAGTGTTAGCAGGAAGTCTGGTATAGTGTTAGCAGGAAGTCTGGCATAGTGTTAGCAGGAAGTCTGGCATAGTGTGAGCAGGAAGTCTGGCATAGTGTGAGCAGGAAGTCTGGCATAGTGTAAGCAGGAAGTCTGGTATAGTGTAAGCAGGAAGTCTGGCATAGTGTAAGCAGGAAGTCTGGCATAGTGTAAGCAGGAAGTCTGGCATAGTGTAAGCAGGAAGTCTGGCATAGTGTAAGCAGGTAGTTGGTATAGTGTAAGCAGGAAGTCTGGTGTAGTGTAAGCAGGAAGTCTGGCATAGTGTAAGCAGGAAGTCTGGCATAGTGTAAGCAGGAAGTCTGGTATAGTGTTAGCAGGAAGTCTGGCATAGTGTAAGCAGGAAGTCTGGCATAGTGTAAGCAGGAAGTCTGGCATAGTGTAAGCAGGTTGCCTGGTATAGTGTAAGCAGGAAGTCTGGTATAGTGTTAGCAGGAAGTCTGGTATAGTGTAAGCAGGATGTCTGGTATAGTGTGAGCCAGGAAGTCTGGCATAGTGTGAGCCAGGAAGTCTGGCATAGTGTGAGCAGGAAGTCTGGCATAGTGTGAGCAGGAAGTCTGGCATAGTGTAAGTTGGAAGTATGCCATAGTGTTAGCAGGAAGTCATGCATAGTGTGAGCAGGAAGTCTGGTATAGTGTAAGCAGGAAGTCTGGCATAGTGTAAGCAGGAAGTCTGGCATAGTGTTAGCAGGAAGTCTGGTATAGTGTGAGCAGGAAGTCGTGCATAGTGTGAGCAGGAAGTCTGCCATAGTGTGAGCAGGAAGTCGTGCATAGTGTGAGCAGGAAGTCTGGTATAGTGTTAGCAGGAAGTCTGGTATAGTGTTAGCAGGAAGTCTGGTATAGTGTGCGCAGGATGTCTGGCATAGTGTAAGCAGGAAGTCTGGTATAGTGTAAGCAGGATGTCTGGCATAGTGTAAGCAGGAAGTCGTGCATAGTGTGAGCAGGATGTCTGGCATAGTGTAAGCAGGAAGTCTGGCATAGTGTGAGCAGGAAGTCGTGCATAGTGTAAGCAGGTAGTCTGGTATAGTGTAAGCAGGAAGTCTGGCATAGTGTAAGCAGGAAGTCTGGCATAGTGTAAGCAGGAAGTCTGGCACAGTGTAAGCAGGAAGTCTGGCACAGTGTAAGCAGGAAGTCTGGCATAGTGTAAGCAGGAAGTCTGGCATAGTGTAAGCAGGAAGTCTTTTATGAAGCTGATTTTTGCATGCAATCAAGCTATGTAATTGTGTCTTTTTGTATTATTAATAAATCTTCTACTATTTGATTTACATATCCTGAACCCTAGCCAAAAATTTCTTATAGTATAGTGTAAGCAGGAAGTCTGGCATAGTGTAAGCAGGAAGTCTGGTATAGTGTAAGCAGGAAGTCTGGTATAGTGTAAGCAGGAAGTCTGGTATAGTGTAAGCAGGAAGTCTGGCATAGTGTTAGCAGGAAGTCTGGCATAGTGTAAGCAGGAAGTCTGGCATAGTGTAAGCAGGAAGTCTGGCATAGTGTGAGCCAGGAAGTCTGGTATAGTGTAAGCAGGATGTCTGGCATAGTGTTAGCAGGAAGTCGTGCATAGTGTGAGCAGGAAGTCGTGCATAGTGTGAGCAGGAAGTCTGGTATAGTGTTAGCAGGAAGTCTGGTATAGTGTTAGCAGGAAGTCTGGTATAGTGTGCGCAGGATGTCTGGCATAGTGTAAGCAGGAAGTCTGGTATAGTGTAAGCAGGATGTCTGGCATAGTGTAAGCAGGAAGTTGTGCATAGTGTGAGCAGGATGTCTGGCATAGTGTAAGCAGGAAGTCTGGCATAGTGTGAGCAGGAAGTCGTGCATAGTGTAAGCAGGTAGTCTGGTATAGTGTAAGCAGGAAGTCTGGTATAGTGTAAGCATTAAGTCTGGTATAGTGTAAGCAGGAAGTCTGGTATAGTGTAAGCAGGAAGTCTGGCATAGTGTTAGCAGGAAGTCTGGCATAGTGTAAGCAGGAAGTCTGGCATAGTGTTAGCAGGAAGTCTGGCATAGTGTTAGCAGGAAGTCTGGCATAGTGTAAGCAGGAGGTCTGCATAGTGTAAGCAGGAAGTCTGGCATAGTGTGAGCAGGAAGTCGTGCATAGTGTGAGCAGGATGTCTGGCATAGTGTAAGCAGAAAGTCTGGCATGGTGTGAGCAGGAAGTCGTGCATAGTGTAGTGTAAGCAGGAAGTCTGCATAGTGTAAGCAGGAAGTCTGGCATAGTGTGAGCAGGAAGTCGTGCATAGAGTGAGCAGGATGTCTGGCATAGTGTAAGCAGGAAGTCTGGCATGGTGTGAGCAGGAAGTCGTGCATAGTGTAAGCAGGTAGTCTGGTATAGTGTAAGCAGGAAGTCTGGCATAGTGTTAGCAGGAAGTCTGGTATAGTGTAAGCAGGTAGTCTGGCATAGTGTTAGCAGGAAGTCTGGCATAGTGTTAGCAGGAAGTCTGGTATAGTGTGAGCAGGAAGTCGTGCATAGTGTAAGCAGGATGGCTGCATAGTGTAAGCAGGAAGTCTGGCATAGTGTAAGCAGGAAGTCGTGCATAGTGTGAGCAGGAAGTCTGGTATAGTGTTAGCAGGAAGTCTGGCATAGTGTGAGCAGGAAGTCTGGCATAGTGTGAGCAGGAAGTCTGGCATAGTGTGAGCAGGAAGTCTGGCATAGTGTAAGCAGGAAGTCTGGTATAGTGTAAGCAGGAAGTCTGGCATAGTGTAAGCAGGAAGTCTGGCATAGTGTAAGCAGGAAGTCTGGCATGGTGTAAGCAGGTAGTCTGGTATAGTGTAAGCAGGAAGTCTGGCATAGTGTAAGCAGGAAGTCTGGCATAGTGTAACCAGGAAGTCTGGCATAGTGTAAGCAGGAAGTCTGGTATAGTGTAAGCAGGAAGTCTGGCATAGTGTAAGCAGGAAGTCTGGCATAGTGTAAGCAGGAAGTCTGGCATAGTGTAAGCAGGTTGTCTGGTATAGTGTAAGCAGGAAGTCTGGTATAGTGTTAGCAGGAAGTCTGGTATAGTGTAAGCAGGATGTCTGGTATAGTGTGAGCCAGGAAGTCTGGCATAGTGTAAGCAGGAAGTCTGGCATAGTGTTAGCAGGAAGTCTGGCATAGTGTGAGCAGGAAGTCTGGCATAGTGTAAGTTGGAAGTCTGCCATAGTGTTAGCAGGAAGTCGAGCATAGTGTGAGCAGGAAGTCTGGTATAGTGTGAGCAGGAAGTCTGGTATAGTGTAAGCTGGAAGTCTGGCATAGTGTAAGCAGGAAGTCTGGTATAGTGTGAGCAGGAAGTCGTGCATAGTGTGAGCAGGAAGTCTGCCATAGTGTGAGCAGGAAGTCGTGCATAGTGTGAGCAGGAAGTCTGGCATAGTGTGTGCAGGAAGTCTGGTATAGTGTAAGCAGGAAGTCTGGCATAGTGTAAGCAGGAAGTCTGGCATAGTGTAAGCAGGAAGTCTGGCATAGTGTAAGCAGGTTGTCTGGTATAGTGTAAGCAGGAAGTCTGGTATAGTGTTAGCAGGAAGTCTGGTATAGTGTAAGCAGGATGTCTGGTATAGTGTGAGCCAGGAAGTCTGGCATAGTGTGAGCCAGGAAGTCTGGCATAGTGTTAGCAGGAAGTCTGGCATAGTGTGAGCAGGAAGTCTGGCATAGTGTAAGTTGGAAGTCTGCCATAGTGTGAGCAGGAAGTCTGCCATAGTGTGAGCAGGAAGTCTGCCATAGTGTGAGCAGGAAGTCTGGTATAGTGTAAGCAGGAAGTCTGGCATAGTGTTAGCAGGAAGTCTGGCATAGTGTAAGCAGGTTGTCTGGTATAGTGTAAGCAGGAAGTCTGGTATAGTGTTAGCAGGAAGTCTGGTATAGTGTAAGCAGGATGTCTGGTATAGTGTGAGCCAGGAAGTCTGGCATAGTGTGAGCCAGGAAGTCTGGCATAGTGTTAGCAGGAAGTCTGGCATAGTGTGAGCAGGAAGTCTGGCATAGTGTAAGTTGGAAGTCTGCCATAGTGTGAGCAGGAAGTCTGCCATAGTGTGAGCAGGAAGTCTGCCATAGTGTGAGCAGGAAGTCTGGTATAGTGTAAGCAGGAAGTCTGGCATAGTGTTAGCAGGAAGTCTGGCATAGTGTGAGCAGGAAGTCTGGCATAGTGTAAGTTGGAAGTCTGCCATAGTGTTAGCAGGAAGTCGTGCATAGTGTGAGCAGGAAGTCTGGTATAGTGTGAGCAGGAAGTCTGGTATAGTGTAAGCTGGAAGTCTGGCATAGTGTAAGCAGGAAGTCTGGCATAGTGTTAGCAGGAAGTCTGGTATAGTGTGAGCAGGAAGTCGTGCATAGTGTGAGCAGGAAGTCGTGCATAGTGTGAGCAGGAAGTCGTGCATAGTGTGAGCAGGAAGTCTGGCATAGTGTGTGCAGGAAGTCTGGCATAGTGTTAGCAGGAAGTCTGGCATAGTGTAAGCAGGAAGTCTGGCATAGTGTAAGCAGGAAGTCTGGCATAGTGTGAGCCAGGAAGTCTGGTATAGTGTAAGCAGGATGTCTGGCATAGTGTTAGCAGGAAGTCATGCATAGTGTGAGCAGGAAGTCGTGCATAGTGTGAGCAGGAAGTCTGGTATAGTGTTAGCAGGAAGTCTGGTATAGTGTTAGCAGGAAGTCTGGTATAGTGTGCGCAGGATGTCTGGCATAGTGTGAGCAGGAAGTCTGGTATAGTGTAAGCAGGATGTCTGGCATAGTGTAAGCAGGAAGTCGTGCATAGTGTGAGCAGGATGTCTGGCATAGTGTAAGCAGGAAGTCTGGTATAGTGTAAGCAGGAAGTCTGGCATAGTGTTAGCAGAAAGTCTGGCATAGTGTGAGCAGGAAGTCTGGCATAGTGTAAGTTGGAAGTCTGCCATAGTGTTAGCAGGAAGTCGTGCATAGTGTGAGCAGGAAGTCTGGTATAGTGTGAGCAGGAAGTCTGGTATAGTGTAAGCTGGAAGTCTGGCATAGTGTAAGCAGGAAGTCTGGCATAGTGTTAGCAGGAAGTCTGGTATAGTGTGAGCAGGAAGTCGTGCATAGTGTGAGCAGGAAGTCGTGCATAGTGTGAGCAGGAAGTCTGGCATAGTGTGAGCAGGAAGTCTGGCATAGTGTGTGCAGGAAGTCTGGCATAGTGTTAGCAGGAAGTCTGGCATAGTGTAAGCAGGAAGTCTGGCATAGTGTAAGCAGGAAGTCTGGCATAGTGTGAGCCAGGAAGTCTGGTATAGTGTAAGCAGGATGTCTGGCATAGTGTTAGCAGGAAGTCATGCATAGTGTGAGCAGGAAGTCGTGCATAGTGTGAGCAGGAAGTCTGGTATAGTGTTAGCAGGAAGTCTGGTATAGTGTTAGCAGGAAGTCTGGTATAGTGTGCGCAGGATGTCTGGCATAGTGTGAGCAGGAAGTCTGGTATAGTGTAAGCAGGATGTCTGGCATAGTGTAAGCAGGAAGTCGTGCATAGTGTGAGCAGGATGTCTGGCATAGTGTAAGCAGGAAGTCTGGCATAGTGTGAGCAGGAAGTCGTGCATAGTGTAAGCAGGTAGTCTGGTATAGTGTAAGCAGGAAGTCTGGCATAGTGTAAGCAGGAAGTCTGGCATAGTGTAAGCAGGAAGTCTGGTACAGTGTAAGCAGGAAGTCTGGCACAGTGTAAGCAGGAAGTCTGGCATAGTGTAAGCAGGAAGTCTGGCATAGTGTAAGCAGGATCTGGTATAGTGTAAGCAGGAAGTCTGGCATAGTGTAAGCAGGAAGTCTGGCATAGTGTAAGCAGGAAGTCTGGTATAGTGTAAGCAGGAAGTCTGGTATAGTGTAAGCAGGAAGTCTGGTATAGTGTAAGCAGGAAGTCTGGCATAGTGTTAGCAGGAAGTCTGGCATAGTGTAAGCAGGAAGTCTGGCATAGTGTTAGCAGGAAGTCTGGCATAGTGTTAGCAGGAAGTCTGGCATAGTGTAAGCAGGAAGTCTGGTATAGTGTAAGCAGGAAGTCGTGCATAGTGTGAGCAGGAAGTCGTGCATAGTGTGAGCAGGTAGTCTGGCATAGTGTTAGCAGGAAGTCTGGCATAGTGTTAGCAGGAAGTCTGGCATAGTGTTAGCAGGAAGTCTGGCATAGTGTTAGCAGGAAGTCTGGCATAGTGTGAGCAGGAAGTCTGGCATAGTGTGAGCAGGAAGTCTGGCATAGTGTGAGCAGGAAGTCTGGCATAGTGTGAGTAGGAAGTCTGGCACAGTGTGAGCAGGAAGTCTGGTATAGTGTGAGCAGGAAGTCTGGCCTAGTGTGAGCAGGAAGTCTGGCATAGTGTTAGCAGGAAGTCTGCATAGTGTAAGCAGGAAGTCTGGCATAGTGTGAGCAGGAAGTCGTGCATAGTGTGAGCAGGATGTCTGGCATAGTGTAAGCAGGAAGTCTGGCATAGTGTGAGCAGGAAGTCGTGCATAGTGTAAGCAGGTAGTCTGGCATAGTGTAAGCAGGAAGTCTGGCATAGTGTTAGCAGGAAGTCTGGTATAGTGTAAGCAGGTAGTCTGGCATAGTGTTAGCAGGAAGTCTGGCATAGTGTTAGCAGGAAGTCTGGCATAGTGTGAGCAGGAAGTCTGGTATAGTGTGAGCAGGAAGTCTGGGATAGTGTTAGCAGAAAGTCGTGCATAGTGTTAGCAGGAAGTCTGGCATAGTGTTAGCAGGAGGTCTGGTATAGTGTTAGCAGGAAGTCTGGTATAGTGTAAGCAGGAAGTCTGGTATAGTGTTAGCAGGAAGTCTGGTATAGTGTTAGCAGGAAGTCTGGTATAGTGTAAGCAGGAAGTCTGGCATAGTGTTAGCAGGAAGTCTGGCATAGTGTTAGCAGGAAGTCTGGCATAGTGTTAGCAGGAAGTCTGGCATAGTGTGAGCAGGAAGTCTGGTATAGTGTAAGCAGGTAGTCTGGCATAGTGTTAGCAGGAAGTCTGGCATAGTGTTAGCAGGAAGTCTGGCATAGTGTTAGCAGGAAGTCTGGCATAGTGTGAGCAGGAAGTCTGGGATAGTGTTAGCAGGAAGTCTGGCATAGTGTCAGCAGGAAGTCTGGTATAGTGTTAGCAGGAAGTCTGGTATAGTGTAAGCAGGAAGTCTGGTATAGTGTTAGCAGGAAGTCTGGCATAGTGTAAGCAGGAAGTCTGGCATAGTGTAAGCAGGAAGTCTGGTATCTGGTATAGTGTAAGCAGGATCTGGTATAGTGTAAGCAGGATGTCTGGCATAGTGTGAGCAGGAAGTCTGGTATAGTGTGAGCAGGAAGTCTGGCATAGTGTTAGCAGGAAGTCTGGCATAGTGTGAGCAGGAAGTCTGCATAGTGTAAGCAGGAAGTCTGGCATAGTGTAAGCAGGAAGTCTGGTATAGTGTAAGCAGGAAGTCTGGTATAGTGTAAGCAGGAAGTCTGGTATAGTGTAAGCAGGATGTCTGGTATAGTGTAAGCAGGAAGTCTGGCATAGTGTTAGCAGGAAGTCTGGCATAGTGTGAGCAGGAAGTCTGGCATAGTGTGAGCAGGAAGTCTGGCATAGTGTGAGCAGGAAGTCGTGCATAGTGTGAGCAGGAAGTCTGGTATAGTGTAAGCAGGTAGTCTGGCATAGTGTTAGCAGGAAGTCTGGCATAGTGTAAGCAGGAAGTCTGGCATAGTGTGAGCAGGAAGTCGTGCATAGTGTAAGCAGGTAGTCTGGTATAGTGTAAGCAGGAAGTCTGGTATAGTGTAAGCAGGAAGTCTGGCATAGTGTAAGCAGGAAGTCTGGCATAGTGTAAGCAGGAAGTCTGGTATCTGGTATAGTGTAAGCAGGATCTGGTATAGTGTAAGCAGGATGTCTGGCATAGTGTGAGCAGGAAGTCTGGCATAGTGTGAGCAGGAAGTCTGGCATAGTGTGAGCAGGAAGTCGTGCATAGTGTGAGCAGGAAGTCTGGCATAATGTGAGCAGGAAGTCTGGCATAATGTGAGCAGGAAGTCTGGCATAGTGTAAGCTGGAAGTCTGCCATAGTGTTAGCAGGAAGTCGTGCATAGCTTGAGCAGGAAGTCTGGCATAGAGTGTGCAGGAAGTCTGGGATAGTGTAAGCAGCAAGTCTGGGATAGTGTTAGCAGGAAGTCTGGTATAGTGTTAGCAGGAAGTCTGGCATAGTGTGAGCAGGAAGTCTCGCATAGTGTGAGCAGGAAGTCTGGTATAGTGTAAGCAGGAAGTCTGGCATAGTGTTAGCAGGAAGTCTGCCATAGTGTGAGCAGGAAGTCTGGCATAGTGTGAGCAGGAAGTCTGGCATAGTGTGAGCAGGAAGTCGTGCATAGTGTGAGCAGGAAGTCTGGCATAATGTGAGCAGGAAGTCTGGCATAATGTGAGCAGGAAGTCTGGCATAGTGTAAGCTGGAAGTCTGCCATAGTGTTAGCAGGAAGTCGTGCATAGCTTGAGCAGGAAGTCTGGCATAGAGTGTGCAGGAAGTCTGGGATAGTGTAAGCAGCAAGTCTGGGATAATGTAGGCAGGACATCCTGCGTAGTGTAAGCAGGAAGTCTGGTATAGTGTGTGCAGGAAGTTTGGTAAAGTGTGAGCAGGATGACTAAGATAGTGTAAGCAGGCAGTCTGGCATAGTGTAAGCAGGAAGTCTGGCATAGTGTGTGCAGGAAGTCTGGCATAGTGTGTGCAGGAAGTCTCGCATAGTGTGAGCAGGAAGTCTGGTATAGTGTAAGCAGGAAGTCGGGCATAGTGTTAGCAGGAAGTCTGCCATAGTGTGAGCAGGAAGTCTGCCATAGTGTGAGCAGGAAGTCTGGCATAGTGTGAGCAGGAAGTCTGGCATAGTGTGAGCAGGAAGTCGTGCATAGTGTGAGCAGGAAGTCTGCCATAGTGTTAGCAGGAAGTCGTGCATAGCTTGAGCAGGAAGTCTGGCATAGAGTGTGCAGGAAGTCTGGGATAGTGTAAGCAGCAAGTCTGGGATAATGTAGGCAGGACATCCTGCGTAGTGTAAGCAGGAAGTCTGGTATAGTGTAAGCAGGAAGTCTGGCATAGTGTGTGCAGGAAGTCTGGCATAGTGTGAGCAGGAAGTCTGGCATAGTGTGAGCAGGAAGTCTGGTATAGTGTAAGCAGGAAGTCTGGCATAGTGTTAGCAGGAAGTCTGCCATAGTGTGAGCAGGAAGTCTGGCATAGTGTGAGCAGGAAGTCATGCATAGTGTGAGCAGGAAGTCTGGCATAATGTGAGCAGGAAGTTTGGCATAGTGTAAGCTGGAAGTCTGCCATAGTGTTAGCAGGAAATCGTGCATAGCTTGAGCAGGAAGTCTGGCATAGTGTTAGCAGGAAGTCTGGTATAGTGTTAGCAGGAAGTCTGGTATAGTGTAAGCAGCTAGTCTGGTATAGTGTAAGCAGGAAGTCTGGTATAGTGTAAGCAGGATGTCTGGTATAGTGTAAGCAGGAAATCTGGCATAGTGTAAGGAGGAAGTCTGGCATAGTGTAAGCAGGAAGTCTGGCATAGTGTAAGCAGGAAGTCTGGTATCTGGTATAGTGTAAGCAGGATCTGGTATAGTGTAAGCAGGATGTCTGGCATAGTGTGAGCAGGAAGTCTGGTATAGTGTGAGCAGGAAG
Source organism: Hyperolius riggenbachi (assembly GCF_040937935.1). NCBI lineage: Eukaryota > Metazoa > Chordata > Amphibia > Anura > Hyperoliidae > Hyperolius > Hyperolius riggenbachi. Next base: position 321,215,677 of record NC_090652.1, read on the forward strand.
TCTGGCATAGTGTTAGCAGGAAGTCTGGCATAGTGTGAGCAGGAAGTCTGCATAGTGTAAGCAGGAAGTCTGGCATAGTGTAAGCAGGAAGTCTGGTATAGTGTAAGCAGGAAGTCTGGTATAGTGTAAGCAGGATGTCTGGTATAGTGTAAGCAGGAAGTCTGGCATAGTGTGAGCAGGAAGTCTGGCATAGTGTGAGCAGGAAGTCGTGCATAGTGTGAGCAGGAAGTCTGGCATAGTGTTAGCAGGATGTCTGGCATAGTGTGAGCAGGAAGTCTGGGATAGTGTTAGCAGGAAGTCTGGTATAGTGTTAGCAGGAAGTCTGGTATAGTGTTAGCAGGAAGTCTGGCATAGTGTGAGCAGGAAGTCTGCCATAGTGTGAGCAGGAAGTCTGGCATAGTGTGAGCAGGAAGTCTGGCATAGTGTGAGCAGGAAGTCGTGCATAGTGTGAGCAGGAAGTCTAGCATAATGTGAGCAGGAAGTCTGGCATAGTGTAAGCTGGAAGTCTGCCATAGTGTTAGCAGGAAGTCGTGCATAGCTTGAGCAGGAAGTCTGGCATAGAGTGTGCAGGAAGTCTGGGATAGTGTAAGCAGCAAGTCTGGGATAATGTAGGCAGGACATCCTGCGTAGTGTAAGCAGGAAGTCTGGTATAGTGTGTGCAGGAAGTTTGGTAAAGTGTGAGCAGGATGACTAAGATAGTGGAAGCAGGCAGTCTGGCATAGTGTGAGCAGGAAGTCTGGCATAGTGTGTGCAGGAAGTCTGGCATAGTGTGTGCAGGAAGTCTCGCATAGTGTGAGCAGGAAGTCTGGTATAGTGTGAGCAGGAAGTCTGGTATAGTGTAAGCAGGAAGTCGGGCATAGTGTTAGCAGGAAGTCTGCCATAGTGTGAGCAGGAAGTCTGCCAGAGTGTGAGCAGGAAGTCTGGCATAGTGTGAGCAGGAAGTCTGGCATAGTGTGAGCAGGAAGTCGTGCATAGTGTGAGCAGGAAGTCTGGCATAATGTGTGCAGGAAGTCTGGGATAATGTAGGCAGGACATCCTGCGTAGTGTAAGCAGGAAGTCTGGTATAGTGTGTGCAGGAAGTTTTGTAAAGTGTGAGCAGGGTGACTAAGATAGTGTAAGCAGGCAGTCTGGCATAGTGTAAGCAGGAAGTCTGGCATAGTGTGTGCAGGAAGTCTGGCATAGTGTGAGTAGGAAGTCTGGCATAGTGTGAGCAGGAAGTCTGGTATAGTGTAAGCAGGAAGTCTGGCATAGTGTTAGCAGGAAGTCTGCCATAGTGTGAGCAGGAAGTCTGGCATAGTGTGAGCAGGAAGTCTGGCATAGTGTGAGCAGGAAGTCATGCATAGTGTGAGCAGGAAGTCTGGCATAATGTGAGCAGGAAGTCTGGCATAGTGTAAGCTGGAAGTCTGCCATAGTGTTAGCAGGAAATCGTGCATAGCTTGAGCAGGAAGTCTGGCATAGTGTTAGCAGGAAGTCTGGTATAGTGTTAGCAGGAAGTCTGGTATAGTGTAAGCAGGAAGTCTGGTATAGTTTTAGCAGGAAGTCTGGTATAGTGTAAGCAGGAAGACTGCCATAGTGTAAGCAGGAAGTCTGGCATAGTGTAAGCAGGAAGTCTGGCATATTGTTAGCAGGAAGTCTGGCATAGTGTGAGCAGGAAGTCTGGCATAGTGTTAGCAGGAAGTCTGGCATAGTGTTAGCAGGAAGTCTGGCATAGCGTGAGCAGGAAGTCGTGCATAGCGTGAGCAGGAAGTCGTGCATAGTGTTAGCAGGAAGTCTGGTATAGTGTTAGCAGGAAGTCTGGTATAGTGTTAGCAGGAAGTCTGGCATAGTGTTAGCTGGAAGTCGTGCATAGTGTGAGCAGGATGTCTGGCATAGTGTAAGCAGGAAGTCTGGCATAGTGTGAGCAGGAAGTCGTGCATAGTGTAAGCAGGTAGTCTGGTATAGTGTAAGCAGGAAGTCTGGTATAGTGTAAGCAGGATGTCTGGTATAGTGTAAGCAGGAAGTCTGGCATAGTGTTAGCAGGAAGTCTGGCATAGTGTTAGCAGGAAGTCTGGCATAGTGTGAGCAGGAAGTCTGGTATAGTGTGAGCAGGTAGTCTGGCATAGTGTAAGCAGGTAGTCTGGCATAGTGTTAGCAGGAAGTCTGGCATAGTGTTAGCAGGAAGTCTGGCATAGTGTGAGCAGGAAGTCTGGGATAGTGTTAGCAGGAAGTCTGGCATAGTGTCAGCAGGAAGTCTGGCATAGTGTCAGCAGGAAGTCTGGTATAGTGTTAGCAGGAAGTCTGGTATAGTGTAAGCAGGAAGTCTGGTATAGTGTTAGCAGGAAGTCTGGCATAGTGTAAGCAGGAAGTCTGGCATAGTGTAAGCAGGAAGTCTGGTATCTGGTATAGTGTAAGCAGGATCTGGTATAGTGTAAGCAGGATGTCTGGCATAGTGTGAGCAGGAAGTCTGGTATAGTGTGAGCAGGAAGTCTGGCATAGTGTTAGCAGGAAGTCTGGCATAGTGTGAGCAGGAAGTCTGCATAGTGTAAGCAGGAGGTCTGGCATAGTGTAAGCAGGAAGTCTGGTATAGTGTAAGCAGGAAGTCTGGTATAGTGTAAGCAGGAAGTCTGGTATAGTGTAAGCAGGATGTCTGGTATAGTGTAAGCAGGAAGTCTGGCATAGTGTGAGCAGGAAGTCTGGCATAGTGTGAGCAGGAAGTCTGGCATAGTGTGAGCAGGAAGTCGTGCATAGTGTGAGCAGGAAGTCTGGTATAGTGTAAGCAGGTAGTCTGGCATAGTGTTAGCAGGAAGTCTGGCATAGTGTAAGCAGGAAGTCTGGCATAGTGTGAGCAGGAAGTCGTGCATAGTGTAAGCAGGTAGTCTGGTATAGTGTAAGCAGGAAGTCTGGTATAGTGTAAGCAGGATGTCTGGCATAGTGTAAGCAGGAAGTCTGGCATAGTGTAAGCAGGAAGTCTGGCATAGTGTAAGCAGGAAGTCTGGCATAGTGTAAGCAGGAAGTCTGGTATCTGGTATAGTGTAAGCAGGATCTGGTATAGTGTAAGCAGGATGTCTGGCATAGTGTGAGCAGGAAGTCTGGTATAGTGTAAGCAGGAAGTCTGGTATAGTGTAAGCAGGATGTCTGGTAAAGTGTAAGCAGGAAGTCTGGCATAGTGTTAGCAGGAAGTCTGGCATAGTGTGAGCAGGAAGTCTGGCATAGTGTGAGCAGGAAGTCTGGCATAGTGTGAGCAGGAAGTCGTGCATAGTGTGAGCAGGAAGTCTGGTATAGTGTAAGCAGGTAGTCTGGCATAGTGTTAGCAGGAAGTCTGGCATAGTGTAAGCAGGAAGTCTGGCATAGTGTGAGCAGGAAGTCGTGCATAGTGTAAGCAGGTAGTCTGGTATAGTGTAAGCAGGAAGTCTGGTATAGTGTAAGCAGGATGTCTGGCATAGTGTAAGCAGGAAGTCTGGCATAGTGTAAGCAGGAAGTCTGGCATAGTGTAAGCAGGAAGTCTGGCATAGTGTAAGCAGGAAGTCTGGCATAGTGTAAGCAGGAAGTCTGGTATCTGGTATAGTGTAAGCAGGATCTGGTATAGTGTAAGCAGGATGTCTGGCATAGTGTGAGCAGGAAGTCTGGTATAGTGTGAGCAGGAAGTCTGGCATAGTGTTAGCAGGAAGTCTGGCATAGTGTGAGCAGGAAGTCTGCATAGTGTAAGCAGGAAGTCTGGCATAGTGTAAGCAGGAAGTCTGGCATAGTGTAAGCAGGAAGTCTGGTATAGTGTAAGCAGGATGTCTGGTATAGTGTAAGCAAGAAGTCTGGCATAGTGTTAGCAGGAAGTCTGGCATAGTGTGAGCAGGAAGTCTGGCATAGTGTGAGCAGGAAGTCTGGCATAGTGTGAGCAGGAAGTCTGGCATAGTTTGAGCAGGAAGTCGTGCATAGTGTGAGCAGGAAGTCTGGTATAGTGTAAGCAGGTAGTCTGGCATAGTGTTAGCAGGAAGTCTGGCATAGTGTTAGCAGGAAGTCTGGCATAGTGTTAGCAGGAAGTCTGGCATAGTGTGAGCAGGAAGTCTGGTATAGTGTTAGCAGGAAGTCTGGTATAGTGTTAGCAGGAAGTCTGGCATAGTGTGAGCAGGAAGTCTCGCATAGTGTGAGCAGGAAGTCTGGTATAGTGTAAGCAGGAAGTCTGGCATAGTGTTAGCAGGAAGTCTGCCATAGTGTGAGCAGGAAGTCTGGCATAGTGTGAGCAGGAAGTCTGGCATAGTGTGAGCAGGAAGTCGTGCATAGTGTGAGCAGGAAGTCTGGCATAATGTGAGCAGGAAGTCTGGCATAGTGTAAGCTGGAAGTCTGCCATAGTGTTAGCAGGAAGTCGTGCATAGCTTGAGCAGGAAGTCTGGCATAGAGTGTGCAGGAAGTCTGGGATAGTGTAAGCAGCAAGTCTGGGATAATGTAGGCAGGACATCCTGCGTAGTGTAAGCAGGAAGTCTGGTATAGTGTGTGCAGGAAGTTTGGCATAGTGTTAGCAGGAAGTCTGGCATAGTGTTAGCAGGAAGTCTGGCATAGTGTTAGCAGGAAGTCTGGCATAGTGTGAGCAGGAAGTCTGGGATAGTGTTAGCAGGAAGTCTGGTATAGTGTTAGCAGGAAGTCTGGTATAGTGTTAGCAGGAAGTCTGGCATAGTGTGAGCAGGAAGTCTCGCATAGTGTGAGCAGGAAGTCTGGTATAGTGTAAGCAGGAAGTCTGGCATAGTGTTAGCAGGAAGTCTGCCATAGTGTGAGCAGGAAGTCTGGCATAGTGTGAGCAGGAAGTCTGGCATAGTGTGAGCAGGAAGTCGTGCATAGTGTGAGCAGGAAGTCTGGCATAATGTTAGCAGGAAGTCTGGCATAATGTGAGCAGGAAGTCTGGCATAGTGTAAGCTGGAAGTCTGCCATAGTGTTAGCAGGAAGTCGTGCATAGCTTGAGCAGGAAGTCTGGCATAGAGTGTGCAGGAAGTCTGGGATAGTGTAAGCAGCAAGTCTGGGATAATGTAGGCAGGACATCCTGCGTAGTGTAAGCAGGAAGTCTGGTATAGTGTGTGCAGGAAGTTTGGTAAAGTGTGAGCAGGATGACTAAGATAGTGTAAGCAGGCAGTCTGGCATAGTGTAAGCAGGAAGTCTGGCATAGTGTGTGCAGGAAGTCTGGCATAGTGTGTGCAGGAAGTCTCGCATAGTGTGAGCAGGAAGTCTGGTATAGTGTAAGCAGGAAGTCGGGCATAGTGTTAGCAGGAAGTCTGCCATAGTGTTAGCAGGAAGTCTGCCATAGTGTGAGCAGGAAGTCTGCTATAGTGTGAGCAGGAAGTCTGGCATAGTGTGAGCAGGAAGTCTGGCATAGTGTGAGCAGGAAGTCGTGCATAGTGTGAGCAGGAAGTCTGGCATAGTGTAAGCTGGAAGTCTGCCATAGTGTTAGCAGGAAGTCGTGCATAGCTTGAGCAGGAAGTCTGGCATAGAGTGTGCAGGAAGTCTGGGATAGTGTAAGCAGCAAGTCTGGGATAATGTAGGCAGGACATCCTGCGTAGTGTAAGCAGGAAGTCTGGTATAGTGTAAGCAGGAAGTCTGGCATAGTGTGTGCAGGAAGTCTGGCATAGTGTGAGCAGGAAGTCTGGCATAGTGTGAGCAGGAAGTCTGGTATAGTGTGAGCAGGAAGTCTGCCATAGTGTGAGCAGGAAGTCTGGCATAGTGTGAGCAGGAAGTCATGCATAGTGTGAGCAGGAAGTCTGGCATAATGTGAGCAGGAAGTTTGGCATAGTGTAAGCTGGAAGTCTGCCATAGTGTTAGCAGGAAATCGTGCATAGCTTGAGCAGGAAGTCTGGCATAGTGTTAGCAGGAAGTCTGGTATAGTGTTAGCAGGAAGTCTGGTATAGTGTAAGCAGCTAGTCTGGTATAGTGTAAGCAGGAAGTCTGGTATAGTGTAAGCAGGATGTCTGGTATAGTGTAAGCAGGAAGTCTGGCATAGTGTAAGGAGGAAGTCTGGCATAGTGTAAGCAGGAAGTCTGGCATAGTGTAAGCAGGAAGTCTGGTATCTGGTATAGTGTAAGCAGGATCTGGTATAGTGTAAGCAGGATGTCTGGCATAGTGTGAGCAGGAAGTCTGGTATAGTGTGAGCAGGAAGTCTGGCATAGTGTTAGCAGGAAGTCTGGCATAGTGTGAGCAGGAAGTCTGCATAGTGTAAGCAGGAAGTCTGGCATAGTGTAAGCAGGAAGTCTGGTATAGTGTAAGCAGGAAGTCTGGTATAGTGTAAGCAGGATGTCTGGTATAGTGTAAGCAGGAAGTCTGGCATAGTGTGAGCAGGAAGTCTGGCATAGTGTGAGCAGGAAGTCTGGCATAGTGTGAGCAGGAAGTCGTGCATAGTGTGAGCAGGAAGTCTGGTATAGTGTTAGCAGGAAGTCTGGCATAGTGTTAGCAGGAAGTCTGGCATAGTGTGAGCAGGAAGTCTGGGATAGTGTTAGCAGGAAGTCTGGTATAGTGTTAGCAGGAAGTCTGGTATAGTGTTAGCAGGAAGTCTGGCATAGTGTGAGCAGGAAGTCTGCCATAGTGTGAGCAGGAAGTCTGGCATAGTGTGAGCAGGAAGTCTGGTATAGTGTGAGCAGGAAGTCTGGCATAGTGTTAGCAGGAAGTCTGGCATAGTGTTAGCAGGAAGTCTGGCATAGCGTGAGCAGGAAGTCGTGCATAGCGTGAGCAGGAAGTCGTGCATAGTGTTAGCAGGAAGTCTGGTATAGTGTTAGCAGGAAGTCTGGTATAGTGTTAGCAGGAAGTCTGGTATAGTGTTAGCAGGAAGTCTGGCATAGTGTTAGCTGGAAGTCGTGCATAGTGTGAGCAGGATGTCTGGCATAGTGTAAGCAGGAAGTCTGGCATAGTGTGAGCAGGAAGTCGTGCATAGTGTAAGCAGGTAGTCTGGTATAGTGTAAGCAGGAAGTCTGGTATAGTGTAAGCAGGATGTCTGGTATAGTGTAAGCAGGAAGTCTGGCATAGTGTTAGCAGGAAGTCTGGCATAGTGTTAGCAGGAAGTCTGGCATAGTGTGAGCAGGAAGTCTGGTATAGTGTGAGCAGGTAGTCTGGCATAGTGTAAGCAGGTAGTCTGGCATAGTGTTAGCAGGAAGTCTGGCATAGTGTTAGCAGGAAGTCTGGCATAGTGTGAGCAGGAAGTCTGGGATAGTGTTAGCAGGAAGTCTGGCATAGTGTCAGCAGGAAGTCTGGCATAGTGTCAGCAGGAAGTCTGGTATAGTGTTAGCAGGAAGTCTGGTATAGTGTAAGCAGGAAGTCTGGTATAGTGTTAGCAGGAAGTCTGGCATAGTGTAAGCAGGAAGTCTGGCATAGTGTAAGCAGGAAGTCTGGTATCTGGTATAGTGTAAGCAGGATCTGGTATAGTGTAAGCAGGATGTCTGGCATAGTGTGAGCAGGAAGTCTGGTATAGTGTGAGCAGGAAGTCTGGCATAGTGTTAGCAGGAAGTCTGGCATAGTGTGAGCAGGAAGTCTGCATAGTGTAAGCAGGAAGTCTGGCATAGTGTAAGCAGGAAGTCTGGTATAGTGTAAGCAGGAAGTCTGGTATAGTGTAAGCAGGAAGTCTGGTATAGTGTAAGCAGGAAGTCTGGCATAGTGTTAGCAGGAAGTCTGGCATAGTGTGAGCAGGAAGTCTGGCATAGTGTGAGCAGGAAGTCTGGCATAGTGTGAGCAGGAAGTCGTGCATAGTGTGAGCAGGAAGTCTGGTATAGTGTAAGCAGGTAGTCTGGCATAGTGTTAGCAGGAAGTCTGGCATAGTGTAAGCAGGAAGTCTGGCATAGTGTGAGCAGGAAGTCGTGCATAGTGTAAGCAGGTAGTCTGGTATAGTGTAAGCAGGAAGTCTGGTATAGTGTAAGCAGGATGTCTGGCATAGTGTAAGCAGGAAGTCTGGCATAGTGTAAGCAGGAAGTCTGGCATAGTGTAAGCAGGAAGTCTGGCATAGTGTAAGCAGGAAGTCTGGCATAGTGTAAGCAGGAAGTCTGGTATCTGGTATAGTGTAAGCAGGATCTGGTATAGTGTAAGCAGGATGTCTGGCATAGTGTGAGCAGGAAGTCTGGTATAGTGTAAGCAGGAAGTCTGGTATAGTGTAAGCAGGATGTCTGGTATAGTGTAAGCAGGAAGTCTGGCATAGTGTTAGCAGGAAGTCTGGCATAGTGTGAGCAGGAAGTCTGGCATAGTGTGAGCAGGAAGTCTGGCATAGTGTGAGCAGGAAGTCGTGCATAGTGTGAGCAGGAAGTCTGGTATAGTGTAAGCAGGTAGTCTGGCATAGTGTTAGCAGGAAGTCTGGCATAGTGTAAGCAGGAAGTCTGGCATAGTGTGAGCAGGAAGTCGTGCATAGTGTAAGCAGGTAGTCTGGTATAGTGTAAGCAGGAAGTCTGGTATAGTGTAAGCAGGATGTCTGGCATAGTGTAAGCAGGAAGTCTGGCATAGTGTAAGCAGGAAGTCTGGCATAGTGTAAGCAGGAAGTCTGGCATAGTGTAAGCAGGAAGTCTGGTATCTGGTATAGTGTAAGCAGGATCTGGTATAGTGTAAGCAGGATGTCTGGCATAGTGTGAGCAGGAAGTCTGGTATAGTGTGAGCAGGAAGTCTGGCATAGTGTTAGCAGGAAGTCTGGCATAGTGTGAGCAGGAAGTCTGCATAGTGTAAGCAGGAAGTCTGGCATAGTGTAAGCAGGAAGTCTGGCATAGTGTAAGCAGGAAGTCTGGTATAGTGTAAGCAGGATGTCTGGTATAGTGTAAGCAAGAAGTCTGGCATAGTGTTAGCAGGAAGTCTGGCATAGTGTGAGCAGGAAGTCTGGCATAGTGTGAGCAGGAAGTCTGGCATAGTTTGAGCAGGAAGTCGTGCATAGTGTGAGCAGGAAGTCTGGTATAGTGTAAGCAGGTAGTCTGGCATAGTGTTAGCAGGAAGTCTGGCATAGTGTTAGCAGGAAGTCTGGCATAGTGTTAGCAGGAAGTCTGGCATAGTGTGAGCAGGAAGTCTGGTATAGTGTTAGCAGGAAGTCTGGTATAGTGTTAGCAGGAAGTCTGGCATAGTGTGAGCAGGAAGTCTCGCATAGTGTGAGCAGGAAGTCTGGTATAGTGTAAGCAGGAAGTCTGGCATAGTGTTAGCAGGAAGTCTGCCATAGTGTGAGCAGGAAGTCGTGCATAGTGTGAGCAGGAAGTCTGGCATAATGTGAGCAGGAAGTCTGGCATAGTGTAAGCTGGAAGTCTGCCATAGTGTTAGCAGGAAGTCGTGCATAGCTTGAGCAGGAAGTCTGGCATAGAGTGTGCAGGAAGTCTGGGATAGTGTAAGCAGCAAGTCTGGGATAATGTAGGCAGGACATCCTGCGTAGTGTAAGCAGGAAGTCTGGTATAGTGTGTGCAGGAAGTTTGGCATAGTGTTAGCAGGAAGTCTGGCATAGTGTTAGCAGGAAGTCTGGCATAGTGTTAGCAGGAAGTCTGGCATAGTGTGAGCAGGAAGTCTGGGATAGTGTTAGCAGGAAGTCTGGTATAGTGTTAGCAGGAAGTCTGGTATAGTGTTAGCAGGAAGTCTGGCATAGTGTGAGCAGGAAGTCTCGCATAGTGTGAGCAGGAAGTCTGGTATAGTGTAAGCAGGAAGTCTGGCATAGTGTTAGCAGGAAGTCTGCCATAGTGTGAGCAGGAAGTCTGGCATAGTGTGAGCAGGAAGTCTGGCATAGTGTGAGCAGGAAGTCGTGCATAGTGTGAGCAGGAAGTCTGGCATAATGTTAGCAGGAAGTCTGGCATAATGTGAGCAGGAAGTCTGGCATAGTGTAAGCTGGAAGTCTGCCATAGTGTTAGCAGGAAGTCGTGCATAGCTTGAGCAGGAAGTCTGGCATAGAGTGTGCAGGAAGTCTGGGATAGTGTAAGCAGCAAGTCTGGGATAATGTAGGCAGGACATCCTGCGTAGTGTAAGCAGGAAGTCTGGTATAGTGTGTGCAGGAAGTTTGGTAAAGTGTGAGCAGGATGACTAAGATAGTGTAAGCAGGCAGTCTGGCATAGTGTAAGCAGGAAGTCTGGCATAGTGTGTGCAGGAAGTCTGGCATAGTGTGTGCAGGAAGTCTCGCATAGTGTGAGCAGGAAGTCTGGTATAGTGTAAGCAGGAAGTCGGGCATAGTGTTAGCAGGAAGTCTGCCATAGTGTGAGCAGGAAGTCTGCCATAGTGTGAGCAGGAAGTCTGGCATAGTGTGAGCAGGAAGTCTGGCATAGTGTGAGCAGGAAGTCGTGCATAGTGTGAGCAGGAAGTCTGGCATAGTGTAAGCTGGAAGTCTGCCATAGTGTTAGCAGGAAGTCGTGCATAGCTTGAGCAGGAAGTCTGGCATAGAGTGTGCAGGAAGTCTGGGATAGTGTAAGCAGCAAGTCTGGGATAATGTAGGCAGGACATCCTGCGTAGTGTAAGCAGGAAGTCTGGTATAGTGTAAGCAGGAAGTCTGGCATAGTGTGTGCAGGAAGTCTGGCATAGTGTGAGCAGGAAGTCTGGCATAGTGTGAGCAGGAAGTCTGGTATAGTGTGAGCAGGAAGTCTGCCATAGTGTGAGCAGGAAGTCTGGCATAGTGTGAGCAGGAAGTCTGGCATAGTGTGAGCAGGAAGTCATGCATAGTGTGAGCAGGAAGTCTGGCATAATGTGAGCAGGAAGTTTGGCATAGTGTAAGCTGGAAGTCTGCCATAGTGTTAGCAGGAAATCGTGCATAGCTTGAGCAGGAAGTCTGGCATAGTGTTAGCAGGAAGTCTGGTATAGTGTTAGCAGGAAGTCTGGTATAGTGTAAGCAGCTAGTCTGGTATAGTGTAAGCAGGAAGTCTGGTATAGTGTAAGCAGGATGTCTGGTATAGTGTAAGCAGGAAGTCTGGCATAGTGTAAGGAGGAAGTCTGGCATAGTGTAAGCAGGAAGTCTGGCATAGTGTAAGCAGGAAGTCTGGTATCTGGTATAGTGTAAGCAGGATCTGGTATAGTGTAAGCAGGATGTCTGGCATAGTGTGAGCAGGAAGTCTGGTATAGTGTGAGCAGGAAGTCTGGCATAGTGTTAGCAGGAAGTCTGGCATAGTGTGAGCAGGAAGTCTGCATAGTGTAAGCAGGAAGTCTGGCATAGTGTAAGCAGGAAGTCTGGTATAGTGTAAGCAGGAAGTCTGGTATAGTGTAAGCAGGATGTCTGGTATAGTGTAAGCAGGAAGTCTGGCATAGTGTGAGCAGGAAGTCTGGCATAGTGTGAGCAGGAAGTCTGGCATAGTGTGAGCAGGAAGTCGTGCATAGTGTGAGCAGGAAGTCTGGTATAGTGTTAGCAGGAAGTCTGGCATAGTGTTAGCAGGAAGTCTGGCATAGTGTGAGCAGGAAGTCTGGGATAGTGTTAGCAGGAAGTCTGGTATAGTGTTAGCAGGAAGTCTGGTATAGTGTTAGCAGGAAGTCTGGCATAGTGTGAGCAGGAAGTCTGCCATAGTGTGAGCAGGAAGTCTGGCATAGTGTGAGCAGGAAGTCTGGCATAGTGTAAGCAGGAAGTCTAGCATAGTGTAAGCAGGTAGTTGGCATAGTGTAAGCAGGAAGTCTGGTATAGTGTAAGCAGGAAGTCTGGCATAGTGTAAGCAGGAAGTCTGGCATAGTGTAAGCAGGAAGTCTGGCATAGTGTAAGCAGGTTGCCTGGTATAGTGTAAGCAGGAAGTCTGGTATAGTGTTAGCAGGAAGTCTGGTATAGTGTAAGCAGGATGTCTGGTATAGTGTGAGCCAGGAAGTCTGGCATAGTGTGAGCCAGGAAGTCTGGCATAGTGTGAGCCAGGAAGTCTGGCATAGTGTGAGCAGGAAGTCTGGCATAGTGTAAGTTGGAAGTCTGCCATAGTGTTAGCAGGAAGTCATGCATAGTGTGAGTAGGAAGTCTGGCATAGTGTAAGCAGGAAGTCTGGCATAGTGTTAGCAGGAAGTCTGGTATAGTGTGAGCAGGAAGTCGTGCATAGTGTGAGCAGGAAGTCTGCCATAGTGTGAGCAGGAAGTCGTGCATAGTGTGAGCAGGAAATCTGGCATAGTGTGTGCAGGAAGTCTGGCATAGTGTTAGCAGGAAGTCTGGCATAGTGTAAGCAGGAAGTCTGGCATAGTGTAAGCAGGAAGTCTGGCATAGTGTGAGCCAGGAAGTCTGGTATAGTGTAAGCAGGATGTCTGGCATAGTGTTAGCAGGAAGTCGTGCATAGTGTGAGCAGGAAGTCGTGCATAGTGTGAGCAGGAAGTCTGGTATAGTGTTAGCAGGAAGTCTGGTATCTGGTATAGTGTAAGCAGGATCTGGTATAGTGTAAGCAGGATGTCTGGCATAGTGTGAGCAGGAAGTCTGGTATAGTGTGAGCAGGAAGTCTGGCATAGTGTTAGCAGGAAGTCTGGCATAGTGTGAGCAGGAAGTCTGCATAGTGTAAGCAGGAAGTCTGGCATAGTGTAAGCAGGAAGTCTGGTATAGTGTAAGCAGGAAGTCTGGTATAGTGTAAGCAGGATGTCTGGTATAGTGTAAGCAGGAAGTCTGGCATAGTGTGAGCAGGAAGTCTGGCATAGTGTGAGCAGGAAGTCTGGCATAGTGTGAGCAGGAAGTCGTGCATAGTGTGAGCAGGAAGTCTGGTATAGTGTTAGCAGGAAGTCTGGCATAGTGTTAGCAGGAAGTCTGGCATAGTGTGAGCAGGAAGTCTGGGATAGTGTTAGCAGGAAGTCTGGTATAGTGTTAGCAGGAAGTCTGGTATAGTGTTAGCAGGAAGTCTGGCATAGTGTGAGCAGGAAGTCTGCCATAGTGTGAGCAGGAAGTCTGGCATAGTGTGAGCAGGAAGTCTGGCATAGTGTAAGCAGGAAGTCTAGCATAGTGTAAGCAGGTAGTTGGTATAGTGTAAGCAGGAAGTCTGGTGTAGTGTAAGCAGGAAGTCTGGCATAGTGTAAGCAGGAAGTCTGGCATAGTGTAAGCAGGAAGTCTGGTATAGTGTAAGCAGGAAGTCTGGCATAGTGTAAGCAGGAAGTCTGGCATAGTGTAAGCAGGAAGTCTGGCATAGTGTAAGCAGGTTGCCTGGTATAGTGTAAGCAGGAAGTCTGGTATAGTGTTAGCAGGAAGTCTGGTATAGTGTAAGCAGGAGGTCTGGCATAGTGTGAGCCAGGAAGTCTGGCATAGTGTGAGCAGGAAGTCTGGCATAGTGTGAGCAGGAAGTCTGGCATAGTGTAAGTTGGAAGTCTGCCATAGTGTTAGCAGGAAGTCATGCATAGTGTGAGCAGGAAGTCTGGAATCGTGTAAGCAGGAAGTCTGGCATAGTGTAAGCAGGAAGTCTGGCATAGTGTTAGCAGGAAGTCTGGTATAGTGTGAGCAGGAAGTCGTGCATAGTGTGAGCAGGAAGTCTGCCATAGTGTGAGCAGGAAGTCGTGCATAGTGTGAGCAGGAAATCGTGCATAGTGTGAGCAGGAAGTCTGGCATAGTGTGTGCAGGAAGTCTGGCATAGTGTTAGCAGGAAGTCTGGCATAGTGTAAGCAGGAAGTCTGGCATAGTGTAAGCAGGAAGTCTGGCATAGTGTGAGCCAGGAAGTCTGGTATAGTGTAAGCAGGATGTCTGGCATAGTGTTAGCAGGAAGTCGTGCATAGTGTGAGCAGGAAGTCGTGCATAGTGTGAGCAGGAAGTCTGGTATAGTGTTAGCAGGAAGTCTGGTATCTGGTATAGTGTAAGCAGGATCTGGTATAGTGTAAGCAGGATGTCTGGCATAGTGTGAGCAGGAAGTCTGGTATAGTGTGAGCAGGAAGTCTGGCATAGTGTTAGCAGGAAGTCTGGCATAGTGTGAGCAGGAAGTCTGCATAGTGTAAGCAGGAAGTCTGGCATAGTGTAAGCAGGAAGTCTGGTATCTGGTATAGTGTAAGCAGGATCTGGTATAGTGTAAGCAGGATGTCTGGCATAGTGTGAGCAGGAAGTCTGGTATAGTGTGAGCAGGAAGTCTGGCATAGTGTTAGCAGGAAGTCTGGCATAGTGTGAGCAGGAAGTCTGCATAGTGTAAGCAGGAAGTCTGGCATAGTGTAAGCAGGAAGTCTGGTATAGTGTAAGCAGGAAGTCTGGTATAGTGTAAGCAGGATGTCTGGTATAGTGTAAGCAGGAAGTCTGGCATAGTGTGAGCAGGAAGTCTGGCATAGTGTGAGCAGGAAGTCTGGCATAGTGTGAGCAGGAAGTCGTGCATAGTGTGAGCAGGAAGTCTGGTATAGTGTTAGCAGGAAGTCTGGCATAGTGTTAGCAGGAAGTCTGGCATAGTGTGAGCAGGAAGTCTGGGATAGTGTTAGCAGGAAGTCTGGTATAGTGTTAGCAGGAAGTCTGGTATAGTGTTAGCAGGAAGTCTGGCATAGTGTGAGCAGGAAGTCTGCCATAGTGTGAGCAGGAAGTCTGGCATAGTGTGAGCAGGAAGTCTGGCATAGTGTAAGCAGGAAGTCTAGCATAGTGTAAGCAGGTAGTTGGTATAGTGTAAGCAGGAAGTCTGGTGTAGTGTAAGCAGGAAGTCTGGCATAGTGTAAGCAGGAAGTCTGGCATAGTGTAAGCAGGAAGTCTGGTATAGTGTAAGCAGGAAGTCTGGCATAGTGTAAGCAGGAAGTCTGGCATAGTGTAAGCAGGAAGTCTGGCATAGTGTAAGCAGGTTGCCTGGTATAGTGTAAGCAGGAAGTCTGGTATAGTGTTAGCAGGAAGTCTGGTATAGTGTAAGCAGGAGGTCTGGTATAGTGTGAGCCAGGAAGTCTGGCATAGTGTGAGCCAGGAAGTCTGGCATAGTGTGAGCAGGAAGTCTGGCATAGTGTGAGCAGGAAGTCTGGCATAGTGTAAGTTGGAAGTCTGCCATAGTGTTAGCAGGAAGTCATGCATAGTGTGAGCAGGAAGTCTGGAATCGTGTAAGCAGGAAGTCTGGCATAGTGTAAGCAGGAAGTCTGGCATAGTGTTAGCAGGAAGTCTGGTATAGTGTGAGCAGGAAGTCGTGCATAGTGTGAGCAGGAAGTCTGCCATAGTGTGAGCAGGAAGTCGTGCATAGTGTGAGCAGGAAGTCGTGCATAGTGTGAGCAGGAAGTCTGGCATAGTGTGTGCAGGAAGTCTGGCATAGTGTTAGCAGGAAGTCTGGCATAGTGTAAGCAGGAAGTCTGGCATAGTGTAAGCAGGAAGTCTGGCATAGTGTGAGCCAGGAAGTCTGGTATAGTGTAAGCAGGATGTCTGGCATAGTGTTAGCAGGAAGTCGTGCATAGTGTGAGCAGGAAGTCGTGCATAGTGTGAGCAGGAAGTCTGGTATAGTGTTAGCAGGAAGTCTGGTATAGTGTTAGCAGGAAGTCTGGTATAGTGTGCGCAGGATGTCTGGCATAGTGTAAGCAGGAAGTCTGGTATAGTGTAAGCAGGATGTCTGGCATAGTGTAAGCAGGAAGTTGTGCATAGTGTGAGCAGGATGTCTGGCATAGTGTAAGCAGGAAGTCTGCCATAGTGTGAGCAGGAAGTCGTGCATAGTGTGAGCAGGAAGTCTGGCATAGTGTGTGCAGGAAGTCTGGCATAGTGTTAGCAGGAAGTCTGGCATAGTGTAAGCAGGAAGTCTGGCATAGTGTAAGCAGGAAGTCTGGTATAGTGTAAGCAGGATGTCTGGCATAGTGTAAGCAGGAGGTCGTGCATAGTGTGAGCAGGAAGTCGTGCATAGTGTAAGCAGGTAGTCTGGTATAGTGTAAGCAGGAAGTCTGGCATAGTGTAAGCAGGAAGTCTGGCATAGTGTAAGCAGGAAGTCTGGCACAGTGTAAGCAGGAAGTCTGGCACAGTGTAAGCAGGAAGTCTGGCATAGTGTAAGCAGGAAGTCTGGCATAGTGTAAGCAGGAAGTCTGGCATAGTGTAAGCAGGAAGTCTGGTATAGTGTAAGCAGGAAGTCTGGTATAGTGTAAGCAGGAAGTCTGGTATAGTGTAAGCAGGAAGTCTGGCATAGTGTTAGCAGGAAGTCTGGCATAGTGTAAGCAGGAAGTCTGGCATAGTGTGAGCCAGGAAGTCTGGTATAGTGTAAGCAGGATGTCTGGCATAGTGTTAGCAGGAAGTCGTGCATAGTGTGAGCAGGAAGTCGTGCATAGTGTGAGCAGGAAGTCTGGTATAGTGTTAGCAGGAAGTCTGGTATAGTGTTAGCAGGAAGTCTGGTATAGTGTGCGCAGGATGTCTGGCATAGTGTAAGCAGGAAGTCTGGTATAGTGTAAGCAGGATGTCTGGCATAGTGTAAGCAGGAAGTCGTGCATAGTGTGAGCAGGATGTCTGGCATAGTGTAAGCAGGAAGTCTGGCATGGTGTGAGCAGGAAGTCGTGCATAGTGTAAGCAGGAAGTCTGGCATAGTGTTAGCAGGAAGTCTGGTATAGTGTTAGCAGGAAGTCTGGTATAGTGTTAGCAGGTAGTCTGGCATAGTGTTAGCAGGAAGTCTGGCATAGTGTTAGCAGGAAGTCTGGCATAGTGTGAGCAGGAAGTCTGGGATAGTGTTAGCAGGAAGTCTGGCATAGTGTTAGCAGGAAGTCTGGTATAGTGTAAGCAGGAAGTCTGGTATAGTGTTAGCAGGAAGTCTGGTATAGTGTTAGCAGGAAGTCTGGTATAGTGTAAGCAGGAAGTCTGGCATAGTGTAAGCAGGAAGTCTGGCATAGTGTAAGCAGGAAGTCTGGCATAGTGTAAGCAGGAAGTCTAACATAGTGTTAGCAGGAAGTCTGGTATAGTGTTAGCAGGAAGTCTGGTATAGTGTAAGCAGGAAGTCTGGTATAGTGTTAGCAGGAAGTCTGGCATAGTGTAAGCAGGAAGTCTGGCATAGTGTGCGCAGGATGTTTGGCATAGTGTAAGCAGGAAGTCTGGTATAGTGTGAGCAGGAAGTCGTGCATAGTGTAAGCAGGATGGCTGCATAGTGTAAGCAGGAAGTCTGGCATAGTGTAAGCAGGAAGTCGTGCATAGTGTGAGCAGGAAGTCTGGTATAGTGTTAGCAGGAAGTCTGGCATAGTGTGAGCAGGAAGTCTGGCATAGTGTGAGCAGGAAGTCTGGCATAGTGTGAGCAGGAAGTCTGGCATAGTGTAAGCAGGAAGTCTGGTATAGTGTAAGCAGGAAGTCTGGCATAGTGTAAGCAGGAAGTCTGGCATAGTGTAAGCAGGAAGTCTGGCATGGTGTAAGCAGGTAGTCTGGTATGGTGTAAGCAGGAAGTCTGGTATGGTGTAAGCAGGAAGTCTGGCATAGTGTAACCAGGAAGTCTGGCATAGTGTAAGCAGGAAGTCTGGTATAGTGTAAGCAGGAAGTCTGGCATAGTGTAAGCAGGAAGTCTGGCATAGTGTAAGCAGGAAGTCTGGCATAGTGTAAGCAGGTTGTCTGGTATAGTGTAAGCAGGAAGTCTGGTATAGTGTTAGCAGGAAGTCTGGTATAGTGTAAGCAGGATGTCTGGCATAGTGTGAGCCAGGAAGTCTGGCATAGTGTGAGCCAGGAAGTCTGGCATAGTGTTAGCAGGAAGTCTGGCATAGTGTGAGCAGGAAGTCTGGCATAGTGTAAGTTGGAAGTCTGCCATAGTGTGAGCAGGAAGTCTGCCATAGTGTGAGCAGGAAGTCTGGTATAGTGTAAGCAGGAAGTCTGGCATAGTGTTAGCAGGAAGTCTGGCATAGTGTGAGCAGGAAGTCTGGCATAGTGTAAGTTGGAAGTCTGCCATAGTGTTAGCAGGAAGTCGAGCATAGTGTGAGCAGGAAGTCTGGTATAGTGTGAGCAGGAAGTCTGGTATAGTGTCAGCTGGAAGTCTGGCATAGTGTAAGCAGGAAGTCTGGCATAGTGTTAGCAGGAAGTCTGGTATAGTGTGAGCAGGAAGTCGTGCATAGTGTGAGCAGGAAGTCTGCCATAGTGTGAGCAGGAAGTCGTGCATAGTGTGAGCAGGAAGTCTGGCATAGTGTGTGCAGGAAGTCTGGTATAGTGTAAGCAGGAAGTCTGGCATAGTGTAAGCAGGAAGTCTGGCATAGTGTAAGCAGGAAGTCTGGCATGGTGTAAGCAGGTAGTCTGGTATAGTGTAAGCAGGAAGTCTGGTATAGTGTAAGCAGGAAGTCTGGCATAGTGTAACCAGGAAGTCTGGCATAGTGTGAGCAGGAAGTCTGGTATAGTGTAAGCAGGAAGTCTGGCATAGTGTAAGCAGGAAGTCTGGCATAGTGTAAGCAGGTTGTCTGGTATAGTGTAAGCAGGAAGTCTGGTATAGTGTTAGCAGGAAGTCTGGTATAGTGTAAGCAGGATGTCTGGTATAGTGTGAGCCAGGAAGTCTGGCATAGTGTGAGCCAGGAAGTCTGGCATAGTGTTAGCAGGAAGTCTGGCATAGTGTGAGCAGGAAGTCTGGCATAGTGTAAGTTGGAAGTCTGCCATAGTGTGAGCAGGAAGTCTGCCATAGTGTGAGCAGGAAGTCGTGCATAGTGTAAGCAGGAAGTCTGGCATAGTGTTAGCAGGAAGTCTGGTATAGTGTAAGCTGGAAGTCTGGCATAGTGTAAGCAGGAAGTCTGGCATAGTGTTAGCAGGAAGTCTGGCATAGTGTAACCAGGAAGTCTGGCATAGTGTGAGCAGGAAGTCTGGTATAGTGTAAGTTGGAAGTCTGCCATAGTGTAAGCAGGAAGTCTGGCATAGTGTAAGCAGGAAGTCTGGCATAGTGTAAGCAGGTTGTCTGGTATAGTGTAAGCAGGAAGTCTGGTATAGTGTTAGCAGGAAGTCTGGTATAGTGTAAGCAGGATGTCTGGTATAGTGTGAGCCAGGAAGTCTGGCATAGTGTGAGCCAGGAAGTCTGGCATATTGTTAGCAGGAAGTCTGGCATAGTGTAACCAGGAAGTCTGGCATAGTGTAAGCAGGAAGTCTGGTATAGTGTAAGCAGGAAGTCTGGCATAGTGTAAGCAGGAAGTCTGGCATAGTGTAAGCAGGAAGTCTGGCATAGTGTAAGCAGGTTGTCTGGTATAGTGTAAGCAGGAAGTCTGGTATAGTGTTAGCAGGAAGTCTGGTATAGTGTAAGCAGGATGTCTGGCATAGTGTGAGCCAGGAAGTCTGGCATAGTGTGAGCCAGGAAGTCTGGCATAGTGTTAGCAGGAAGTCTGGCATAGTGTGAGCAGGAAGTCTGGCATAGTGTAAGTTGGAAGTCTGCCATAGTGTGAGCAGGAAGTCTGCCATAGTGTGAGCAGGAAGTCTGGTATAGTGTAAGCAGGAAGTCTGGCATAGTGTTAGCAGGAAGTCTGGCATAGTGTGAGCAGGAAGTCTGGCATAGTGTAAGTTGGAAGTCTGCCATAGTGTTAGCAGGAAGTCGAGCATAGTGTGAGCAGGAAGTCTGGTATAGTGTGAGCAGGAAGTCTGGTATAGTGTCAGCTGGAAGTCTGGCATAGTGTAAGCAGGAAGTCTGGCATAGTGTTAGCAGGAAGTCTGGTATAGTGTGAGCAGGAAGTCGTGCATAGTGTGAGCAGGAAGTCTGCCATAGTGTGAGCAGGAAGTCGTGCATAGTGTGAGCAGGAAGTCTGGCATAGTGTGTGCAGGAAGTCTGGTATAGTGTAAGCAGGAAGTCTGGCATAGTGTAAGCAGGAAGTCTGGCATAGTGTAAGCAGGAAGTCTGGCATGGTGTAAGCAGGAAGTCTGGCATGGTGTAAGCAGGTAGTCTGGTATAGTGTAAGCAGGAAGTCTGGTATAGTGTAAGCAGGAAGTCTGGCATAGTGTAACCAGGAAGTCTGGCATAGCGTAAGCAGGTTGTCTGGTATAGTGTAAGCAGGAAGTCTGGTATAGTGTTAGCAGGAAGTCTGGTATAGTGTAAGCAGGATGTCTGGCATAGTGTGAGCCAGGAAGTCTGGCATAGTGTGAGCCAGGAAGTCTGGCATAGTGTTAGCAGGAAGTCTGGCATAGTGTGAGCAGGAAGTCTGGCATAGTGTAAGTTGGAAGTCTGCCATAGTGTGAGCAGGAAGTCTGCCATAGTGTGAGCAGGAAGTCTGCCATAGTGTGAGCAGGAAGTCTGGTATAGTGTAAGCAGGAAGTCTGGCATAGTGTTAGCAGGAAGTCTGGCATAGTGTGAGCAGGAAGTCTGGCATAGTGTAAGTTGGAAGTCTGCCATAGTGTTAGCAGGAAGTCGAGCATAGTGTGAGCAGGAAGTCTGGTATAGTGTCAGCTGGAAGTCTGGCATAGTGTGAGCAGGAAGTCTGCCATAGTGTGAGCAGGAAGTCGTGCATAGTGTGAGCAGGAAGTCTGGCATAGTGTGTGCAGGAAGTCTGGTATAGTGTAAGCAGGAAGTCTGGCATAGTGTAAGCAGGAAGTCTGGCATAGTGTAAGCAGGAAGTCTGGCATGGTGTAAGCAGGTAGTCTGGTATAGTGTAAGCAGGAAGTCTGGTATAGTGTAAGCAGGAAGTCTGGCATAGTGTAACCAGGAAGTCTGGCATAGTGTGAGCAGGAAGTCTGGTATAGTGTAAGCAGGAAGTCTGGCATAGTGTAAGCAGGAAGTCTGGCATAGTGTAAGCAGGTTGTCTGGTATAGTGTAAGCAGGAAGTCTGGTATAGTGTTAGCAGGAAGTCTGGTATAGTGTAAGCAGGATGTCTGGTATAGTGTGAGCCAGGAAGTCTGGCATAGTGTGAGCCAGGAAGTCTGGCATAGTGTTAGCAGGAAGTCTGGCATAGTGTGAGCAGGAAGTCTGGCATAGTGTAAGTTGGAAGTCTGCCATAGTGTGAGCAGGAAGTCTGCCATAGTGTGAGCAGGAAGTCGTGCATAGTGTAAGCAGGAAGTCTGGCATAGTGTTAGCAGGAAGTCTGGTATAGTGTAAGCTGGAAGTCTGGCATAGTGTAAGCAGGAAGTCTGGCATAGTGTTAGCAGGAAGTCTGGCATAGTGTAACCAGGAAGTCTGGCATAGTGTGAGCAGGAAGTCTGGTATAGTGTAAGCAGGAAGTCTGGCATAGTGTAAGCAGGAAGTCTGGCATAGTGTAAGCAGGAAGTCTGGCATAGTGTAAGCAGGTTGTCTGGTATAGTGTAAGCAGGAAGTCTGGTATAGTGTTAGCAGGAAGTCTGGTATAGTGTAAGCAGGATGTCTGGTATAGTGTGAGCCAGGAAGTCTGGCATAGTGTGAGCCAGGAAGTCTGGCATATTGTTAGCAGGAAGTCTGGCATAGTGTGAGCAGGAAGTCTGGCATAGTGTGAGCAGGAAGTCTGGTATAGTGTAAGCAGGAAGTCTGGCATAGTGTTAGCAGGAAGTCTGGCATAGTGTTAGCAGGAAGTCTGGCATAGCGTGAGCAGGAAGTCGTGCATAGCGTGAGCAGGAAGTCGTGCATAGTGTTAGCAGGAAGTCTGGTATAGTGTTAGCAGGAAGTCTGGTATAGTGTTAGCAGGAAGTCTGGTATAGTGTTAGCAGGAAGTCTGGCATAGTGTTAGCTGGAAGTCGTGCATAGTGTGAGCAGGATGTCTGGCATAGTGTAAGCAGGAAGTCTGGCATAGTGTGAGCAGGAAGTCGTGCATAGTGTAAGCAGGTAGTCTGGTATAGTGTAAGCAGGAAGTCTGGTATAGTGTAAGCAGGATGTCTGGTATAGTGTAAGCAGGAAGTCTGGCATAGTGTTAGCAGGAAGTCTGGCATAGTGTGAGCAGGAAGTCTGGTATAGTGTAAGCAGGTAGTCTGGCATAGTGTTAGCAGGAAGTCTGGCATAGTGTTAGCAGGAAGTCTGGCATAGTGTGAGCAGGAAGTCTGGGATAGTGTTAGCAGGAAGTCTGGCATAGTGTTAGCAGGAAGTCTGGCATAGTGTCAGCAGGAAGTCTGGTATAGTGTTAGCAGGAAGTCTGGTATAGTGTAAGCAGGAAGTCTGGTATAGTGTTAGCAGGAAGTCTGGCATAGTGTAAGCAGGAAGTCTGGCATAGTGTAAGCAGGAAGTCTGGTATCTGGTATAGTGTAAGCAGGATCTGGTATAGTGTAAGCAGGATGTCTGGCATAGTGTGAGCAGGAAGTCTGCATAGTGTAAGCAGGAAGTCTGGCATAGTGTAAGCAGGAAGTCTGGTATAGTGTAAGCAGGAAGTCTGGTATAGTGTAAGCAGGAAGTCTGGTATAGTGTAAGCAGGATGTCTGGTATAGTGTAAGCAGGAAGTCTGGCATAGTGTTAGCAGGAAGTCTGGCATAGTGTGAGCAGGAAGTCTGGCATAGTGTGAGCAGGAAGTCTGGCATAGTGTGAGCAGGAAGTCGTGCATAGTGTGAGCAGGAAGTCTGGTATAGTGTAAGCAGGTAGTCTGGCATAGTGTTAGCAGGAAGTCTGGCATAGTGTAAGCAGGAAGTCTGGCATAGTGTGAGCAGGAAGTCGTGCATAGTGTAAGCAGGTAGTCTGGTATAGTGTAAGCAGGAAGTCTGGTATAGTGTAAGCAGGATGTCTGGCATAGTGTAAGCAGGAAGTCTGGCATAGTGTAAGCAGGAAGTCTGGCATAGTGTAAGCAGGAAGTCTGGCATAGTGTAAGCAGGAAGTCTGGTATCTGGTATAGTGTAAGCAGGATCTGGTATAGTGTAAGCAGGATGTCTGGCATAGTGTGAGCAGGAAGTCTGGTATAGTGTAAGCAGGAAGTCTGGTATAGTGTAAGCAGGATGTCTGGTATAGTGTAAGCAGGAAGTCTGGCATAGTGTTAGCAGGAAGTCTGGCATAGTGTGAGCAGGAAGTCGTGCATAGTGTGAGCAGGAAGTCTGGTATAGTGTAAGCAGGTAGTCTGGCATAGTGTTAGCAGGAAGTCTGGCATAGTGTAAGCAGGAAGTCTGGCATAGTGTGAGCAGGAAGTCGTGCATAGTGTAAGCAGGTAGTCTGGTATAGTGTAAGCAGGAAGTCTGGTATAGTGTAAGCAGGATGTCTGGCATAGTGTAAGCAGGAAGTCTGGCATAGTGTAAGCAGGAAGTCTGGCATAGTGTAAGCAGGAAGTCTGGCATAGTGTAAGCAGGAAGTCTGGTATCTGGCATAGTGTAAGCAGGATGTCTGGCATAGTGTGAGCAGGAAGTCTGGTATAGTGTGAGCAGGAAGTCTGGCATAGTGTTAGCAGGAAGTCTGGCATAGTGTGAGCAGGAAGTCTGCATAGTGTAAGCAGGAAGTCTGGCATAGTGTAAGCAGGAAGTCTGGCATAGTGTAAGCAGGAAGTCTGGTATAGTGTAAGCAGGATGTCTGGTATAGTGTAAGCAAGAAGTCTGGCATAGTGTTAGCAGGAAGTCTGGCATAGTGTGAGCAGGAAGTCTGGCATAGTGTGAGCAGGAAGTCTGGCATAGTTTACGCAGGAAGTCGTGCATAGTGTGAGCAGGAAGTCTGGTATAGTGTAAGCAGGTAGTCTGGCATAGTGTTAGCAGGAAGTCTGGCATAGTGTTAGCAGGAAGTCTGGCATAGTGTTAGCAGGAAGTCTGGCATAGTGTGAGCAGGAAGTCTGGTATAGTGTTAGCAGGAAGTCTGGTATAGTGTTAGCAGGAAGTCTGGCATAGTGTGAGCAGGAAGTCTCGCATAGTGTGAGCAGGAAGTCTGGTATAGTGTAAGCAGGAAGTCTGGCATAGTGTTAGCAGGAAGTCTGCCATAGTGTGAGCAGGAAGTCTGGCATAGTGTGAGCAGGAAGTCTGGCATAGTGTGAGCAGGAAGTCTGGCATAATGTGAGCAGGAAGTCTGGCATAGTGTAAGCTGGAAGTCTGCCATAGTGTTAGCAGGAAGTCGTGCATAGCTTGAGCAGGAAGTCTGGCATAGAGTGTGCAGGAAGTCTGGGATAGTGTAAGCAGCAAGTCTGGGATAATGTAGGCAGGACATCCTGCGTAGTGTAAGCAGGAAGTCTGGTATAGTGTGTGCAGGAAGTTTGGCATAGTGTTAGCAGGAAGTCTGGCATAGTGTTAGCAGGAAGTCTGGCATAGTGTTAGCAGGAAGTCTGGCATAGTGTGAGCAGGAAGTCTGGGATAGTGTTAGCAGGAAGTCTGGTATAGTGTTAGCAGGAAGTCTGGTATAGTGTTAGCAGGAAGTCTGGCATAGTGTAAGCAGGAAGTCTGGCATAGTGTAAGCAGGAAGTCTGGCATAGTGTAAGCAGGAAGTCTGGTATCTGGCATAGTGTAAGCAGGATGTCTGGCATAGTGTGAGCAGGAAGTCTGGTATAGTGTGAGCAGGAAGTCTGGCATAGTGTTAGCAGGAAGTCTGGCATAGTGTGAGCAGGAAGTCTGCATAGTGTAAGCAGGAAGTCTGGCATAGTGTAAGCAGGAAGTCTGGCATAGTGTAAGCAGGAAGTCTGGTATAGTGTAAGCAGGATGTCTGGTATAGTGTAAGCAAGAAGTCTGGCATAGTGTTAGCAGGAAGTCTGGCATAGTGTGAGCAGGAAGTCTGGCATAGTGTGAGCAGGAAGTCTGGCATAGTTTACGCAGGAAGTCGTGCATAGTGTGAGCAGGAAGTCTGGTATAGTGTAAGCAGGTAGTCTGGCATAGTGTTAGCAGGAAGTCTGGCATAGTGTTAGCAGGAAGTCTGGCATAGTGTTAGCAGGAAGTCTGGCATAGTGTGAGCAGGAAGTCTGGTATAGTGTTAGCAGGAAGTCTGGTATAGTGTTAGCAGGAAGTCTGGCATAGTGTGAGCAGGAAGTCTCGCATAGTGTGAGCAGGAAGTCTGGTATAGTGTAAGCAGGAAGTCTGGCATAGTGTTAGCAGGAAGTCTGCCATAGTGTGAGCAGGAAGTCTGGCATAGTGTGAGCAGGAAGTCTGGCATAGTGTGAGCAGGAAGTCTGGCATAATGTGAGCAGGAAGTCTGGCATAGTGTAAGCTGGAAGTCTGCCATAGTGTTAGCAGGAAGTCGTGCATAGCTTGAGCAGGAAGTCTGGCATAGAGTGTGCAGGAAGTCTGGGATAGTGTAAGCAGCAAGTCTGGGATAATGTAGGCAGGACATCCTGCGTAGTGTAAGCAGGAAGTCTGGTATAGTGTGTGCAGGAAGTTTGGCATAGTGTTAGCAGGAAGTCTGGCATAGTGTTAGCAGGAAGTCTGGCATAGTGTTAGCAGGAAGTCTGGCATAGTGTGAGCAGGAAGTCTGGGATAGTGTTAGCAGGAAGTCTGGTATAGTGTTAGCAGGAAGTCTGGTATAGTGTTAGCAGGAAGTCTGGCATAGTGTGAGCAGGAAGTCTCGCATAGTGTGAGCAGGAAGTCTGGTATAGTGTAAGCAGGAAGTCTGGCATAGTGTTAGCAGGAAGTCTGCCATAGTGTGAGCAGGAAGTCTGGCATAGTGTGAGCAGGAAGTCTGGCATAGTGTGAGCAGGAAGTCGTGCATAGTGTGAGCAGGAAGTCTGGCATAATGTTAGCAGGAAGTCTGGCATAATGTGAGCAGGAAGTCTGGCATAGTGTAAGCTGGAAGTCTGCCATAGTGTTAGCAGGAAGTCGTGCATAGCTTGAGCAGGAAGTCTGGCATAGAGTGTGCAGGAAGTCTGGGATAGTGTAAGCAGCAAGTCTGGGATAATGTAGGCAGGACATCCTGCGTAGTGTAAGCAGGAAGTCTGGTATAGTGTGTGCAGGAAGTTTGGTAAAGTGTGAGCAGGATGACTAAGATAGTGTAAGCAGGCAGTCTGGCATAGTGTAAGCAGGAAGTCTGGCATAGTGTGTGCAGGAAGTCTGGCATAGTGTGTGCAGGAAGTCTCGCATAGTGTGAGCAGGAAGTCTGGTATAGTGTAAGCAGGAAGTCGGGCATAGTGTTAGCAGGAAGTCTGCCATAGTGTGAGCAGGAAGTCTGCCATAGTGTGAGCAGGAAGTCTGGCATAGTGTGAGCAGGAAGTCTGGCATAGTGTGAGCAGGAAGTCGTGCATAGTGTGAGCAGGAAGTCTGGCATAGTGTAAGCTGGAAGTCTGCCATAGTGTTAGCAGGAAGTCGTGCATAGCTTGAGCAGGAAGTCTGGCATAGAGTGTGCAGGAAGTCTGGGATAGTGTAAGCAGCAAGTCTGGGATAATGTAGGCAGGACATCCTGCGTAGTGTAAGCAGGAAGTCTGGTATAGTGTAAGCAGGAAGTCTGGCATAGTGTGTGCAGGAAGTCTGGCATAGTGTGAGCAGGAAGTCTGGCATAGTGTGAGCAGGAAGTCTGGTATAGTGTAAGCAGGAAGTCTGGCATAGTGTTAGCAGGAAGTCTGCCATAGTGTGAGCAGGAAGTCTGGCATAGTGTGAGCAGGAAGTCATGCATAGTGTGAGCAGGAAGTCTGGCATAATGTGAGCAGGAAGTTTGGCATAGTGTAAGCTGGAAGTCTGCCATAGTGTTAGCAGGAAATCGTGCATAGCTTGAGCAGGAAGTCTGGCATAGTGTTAGCAGGAAGTCTGGTATAGTGTTAGCAGGAAGTCTGGTATAGTGTAAGCAGCTAGTCTGGTATAGTGTAAGCAGGAAGTCTGGTATAGTGTAAGCAGGATGTCTGGTATAGTGTAAGCAGGAAGTCTGGCATAGTGTAAGGAGGAAGTCTGGCATAGTGTAAGCAGGAAGTCTGGCATAGTGTAAGCAGGAAGTCTGGTATCTGGTATAGTGTAAGCAGGATCTGGTATAGTGTAAGCAGGATGTCTGGCATAGTGTGAGCAGGAAGTCTGGTATAGTGTGAGCAGGAAGTCTGGCATAGTGTTAGCAGGAAGTCTGGCATAGTGTGAGCAGGAAGTCTGCATAGTGTAAGCAGGAAGTCTGGCATAGTGTAAGCAGGAAGTCTGGTATAGTGTAAGCAGGAAGTCTGGTATAGTGTAAGCAGGATGTCTGGTATAGTGTAAGCAGGAAGTCTGGCATAGTGTGAGCAGGAAGTCTGGCATAGTGTGAGCAGGAAGTCTGGCATAGTGTGAGCAGGAAGTCGTGCATAGTGTGAGCAGGAAGTCTGGTATAGTGTTAGCAGGAAGTCTGGCATAGTGTTAGCAGGAAGTCTGGCATAGTGTTAGCAGGAAGTCTGGCATAGTGTAAGCAGGTTGCCTGGTATAGTGTAAGCAGGAAGTCTGGTATAGTGTTAGCAGGAAGTCTGGTATAGTGTAAGCAGGATGTCTGGTATAGTGTGAGCCAGGAAGTCTGGCATAGTGTGAGCCAGGAAGCCTGGCATAGTGTGAGCCAGGAAGTCTGGCATAGTGTGAGCAGGAAGTCTGGCATAGTGTAAGTTGGAAGTCTGCCATAGTGTTAGCAGGAAGTCATGCATAGTGTGAGCAGGAAGTCTGGAATAGTGTAAGCAGGAAGTCTGGCATAGTGTAAGCAGGAAGTCTGGCATAGTGTTAGCAGGAAGTCTGGTATAGTGTGAGCAGGAAGTCGTGCATAGTGTGAGCAGGAAGTCTGCCATAGTGTGAGCAGGAAGTCGTGCATAGTGTGAGCAGGAAGTCTGGCATAGTGTGTGCAGGAAGTCTGGCATAGTGTTAGCAGGAAGTCTGGCATAGTGTAAGCAGGAAGTCTGGCATAGTGTAAGCAGGAAGTCTGGCATAGTGTGAGCCAGGAAGTCTGGTATAGTGTAAGCAGGATGTCTGGCATAGTGTTAGCAGGAAGTCGTGCATAGTGTGAGCAGGAAGTCGTGCATAGTGTGAGCAGGAAGTCTGGTATAGTGTTAGCAGGAAGTCTGGTATCTGGTATAGTGTAAGCAGGATCTGGTATAGTGTAAGCAGGATGTCTGACATAGTGTGAGCAGGAAGTCTGGTATAGTGTGAGCAGGAAGTCTGGCATAGTGTTAGCAGGAAGTCTGGCATAGTGTGAGCAGGAAGTCTGCATAGTGTAAGCAGGAAGTCTGGCATAGTGTAAGCAGGAAGTCTGGTATAGTGTAAGCAGGAAGTCTGGTATAGTGTAAGCAGGATGTCAGGTATAGTGTAAGCAGGAAGTCTGGCATAGTGTGAGCAGGAAGTCTGGCATAGTGTGAGCAGGAAGTCTGGCATAGTGTGAGCAGGAAGTCGTGCATAGTGTGAGCAGGAAGTCTGGTATAGTGTTAGCAGGAAGTCTGGCATAGTGTTAGCAGGAAGTCTGGCATAGTGTGAGCAGGAAGTCTGGGATAGTGTTAGCAGGAAGTCTGGTATAGTGTTAGCAGGAAGTCTGGTATAGTGTTAGCAGGAAGTCTGGCATAGTGTGAGCAGGAAGTCTGCCATAGTGTGAGCAGGAAGTCTGGCATAGTGTGAGCAGGAAGTCTGGCATAGTGTAAGCAGGAAGTCTAGCATAGTGTAAGCAGGTAGTTGGTATAGTGTAAGCAGGAAGTCTGGTGTAGTGTAAGCAGGAAGTCTGGCATAGTGTAAGCAGGAAGTCTGGCATAGTGTAAGCAGGAAGTCTGGTATAGTGTAAGCAGGAAGTCTGGCATAGTGTAAGCAGGAAGTCTGGCATAGTGTAAGCAGGAAGTCTGGCATAGTGTAAGCAGGTTGCCTGGTATAGTGTAAGCAGGAAGTCTGGTATAGTGTTAGCAGGAAGTCTGGTATAGTGTAAGCAGGAGGTCTGGTATAGTGTGAGCCAGGAAGTCTGGCATAGTGTGAGCCAGGAAGTCTGGCATAGTGTGAGCAGGAAGTCTGGCATAGTGTGAGCAGGAAGTCTGGCATAGTGTAAGTTGGAAGTCTGCCATAGTGTTAGCAGGAAGTCATGCATAGTGTGAGCAGGAAGTCTGGAATCGTGTAAGCAGGAAGTCTGGCATAGTGTAAGCAGGAAGTCTGGCATAGTGTTAGCAGGAAGTCTGGTATAGTGTGAGCAGGAAGTCGTGCATAGTGTGAGCAGGAAGTCTGCCATAGTGTGAGCAGGAAGTCGTGCATAGTGTGAGCAGGAAGTCTGGCATAGTGTGTGCAGGAAGTCTGGCATAGTGTTAGCAGGAAGTCTGGCATAGTGTAAGCAGGAAGTCTGGCATAGTGTAAGCAGGAAGTCTGGCATAGTGTGAGCCAGGAAGTCTGGTATAGTGTAAGCAGGATGTCTGGCATAGTGTTAGCAGGAAGTCGTGCATAGTGTGAGCAGGAAGTCGTGCATAGTGTGAGCAGGAAGTCTGGTATAGTGTTAGCAGGAAGTCTGGTATAGTGTGCGCAGGATGTCTGGCATAGTGTAAGCAGGAAGTCTGGTATAGTGTAAGCAGGATGTCTGGCATAGTGTAAGCAGGAAGTCGTGCATAGTGTGAGCAGGATGTCTGGCATAGTGTAAGCAGGAAGTCTGCCATAGTGTGAGCAGGAAGTCGTGCATAGTGTGAGCAGGAAGTCTGGCATAGTGTGTGCAGGAAGTCTGGCATAGTGTTAGCAGGAAGTCTGGCATAGTGTAAGCAGGAAGTCTGGCATAGTGTAAGCAGGAAGTCTGGTATAGTGTAAGCAGGAAGTCGTGCATAGTGTGAGCAGGAAGTCGTGCATAGTGTAAGCAGGTAGTCTGGTATAGTGTAAGCAGGAAGTCTGGCACAGTGTAAGCAGGAAGTCTGGCACAGTGTAAGCAGGAAGTCTGGCACAGTGTAAGCAGGAAGTCTGGCACAGTGTAAGCAGGAAGTCTGGCATAGTGTAAGCAGGAAGTCTGGCATAGTGTAAGCAGGAAGTCTGGCATAGTGTAAGCAGGAAGTCTGGCATAGTGTAAGCAGGAAGTCTGGTATAGTGTAAGCAGGAAGTCTGGTATAGTGTAAGCAGGAAGTCTGGTATAGTGTAAGCAGGAAGTCTGGCATAGTGTTAGCAGGAAGTCTGGCATAGTGTAAGCAGGAAGTCTGGCATAGTGTGAGCCAGGAAGTCTGGTATAGTGTAAGCAGGATGTCTGGCATAGTGTTAGCAGGAAGTCGTGCATAGTGTGAGCAGGAAGTCGTGCATAGTGTAAGCAGGTAGTCTGGTATAGTGTAAGCAGGAAGTCTGGCACAGTGTAAGCAGGAAGTCTGGCACAGTGTAAGCAGGAAGTCTGGCACAGTGTAAGCAGGAAGTCTGGCACAGTGTAAGCAGGAAGTCTGGCATAGTGTAAGCAGGAAGTCTGGCATAGTGTAAGCAGGAAGTCTGGCATAGTGTAAGCAGGAAGTCTGGCATAGTGTAAGCAGGAAGTCTGGTATAGTGTAAGCAGGAAGTCTGGTATAGTGTAAGCAGGAAGTCTGGTATAGTGTAAGCAGGAAGTCTGGCATAGTGTTAGCAGGAAGTCTGGCATAGTGTAAGCAGGAAGTCTGGCATAGTGTGAGCCAGGAAGTCTGGTATAGTGTAAGCAGGATGTCTGGCATAGTGTTAGCAGGAAGTCGTGCATAGTGTGAGCAGGAAGTCGTGCATAGTGTGAGCAGGAAGTCTGGTATAGTGTTAGCAGGAAGTCTGGTATAGTGTTAGCAGGAAGTCTGGTATAGTGTGCGCAGGATGTCTGGCATAGTGTAAGCAGGAAGTCTGGTATAGTGTAAGCAGGATGTCTGGCATAGTGTAAGCAGGAAGTCGTGCATAGTGTGAGCAGGATGTCTGGCATAGTGTAAGCAGGAAGTCTGGCATGGTGTGAGCAGGAAGTCGTGCATAGTGTAAGCAGGAAGTCTGGCATAGTGTTAGCAGGAAGTCTGGTATAGTGTTAGCAGGTAGTCTGGCATAGTGTTAGCAGGAAGTCTGGCATAGTGTGTGCAGGAAGTCTGGCATAGTGTTAGCAGGAAGTCTGGCATAGTGTAAGCAGGAAGTCTGGCATAGTGTAAGCAGGAAGTCTGGCATAGTGTGAGCCAGGAAGTCTGGTATAGTGTAAGCAGGATGTCTGGCATAGTGTTAGCAGGAAGTCGTGCATAGTGTGAGCAGGAAGTCGTGCATAGTGTGAGCAGGAAGTCTGGTATAGTGTTAGCAGGAAGTCTGGTATAGTGTGCGCAGGATGTCTGGCATAGTGTAAGCAGGAAGTCTGGTATAGTGTAAGCAGGATGTCTGGCATAGTGTAAGCAGGAAGTCGTGCATAGTGTGAGCAGGATGTCTGGCATAGTGTAAGCAGGAAGTCTACCATAGTGTGAGCAGGAAGTCGTGCATAGTGTGAGCAGGAAGTCTGGCATAGTGTGTGCAGGAAGTCTGGCATAGTGTTAGCAGGAAGTCTGGCATAGTGTAAGCAGGAAGTCTGGCATAGTGTAAGCAGGAAGTCTGGTATAGTGTAAGCAGGAAGTCGTGCATAGTGTGAGCAGGAAGTCGTGCATAGTGTAAGCAGGTAGTCTGGTATAGTGTAAGCAGGAAGTCTGGCACAGTGTAAGCAGGAAGTCTGGCACAGTGTAAGCAGGAAGTCTGGCACAGTGTAAGCAGGAAGTCTGGCACAGTGTAAGCAGGAAGTCTGGCATAGTGTAAGCAGGAAGTCTGGCATAGTGTAAGCAGGAAGTCTGGCATAGTGTAAGCAGGAAGTCTGGCATAGTGTAAGCAGGAAGTCTGGTATAGTGTAAGCAGGAAGTCTGGTATAGTGTAAGCAGGAAGTCTGGTATAGTGTAAGCAGGAAGTCTGGCATAGTGTTAGCAGGAAGTCTGGCATAGTGTAAGCAGGAAGTCTGGCATAGTGTGAGCCAGGAAGTCTGGTATAGTGTAAGCAGGATGTCTGGCATAGTGTTAGCAGGAAGTCGTGCATAGTGTGAGCAGGAAGTCGTGCATAGTGTGAGCAGGAAGTCTGGTATAGTGTTAGCAGGAAGTCTGGTATAGTGTTAGCAGGAAGTCTGGTATAGTGTGCGCAGGATGTCTGGCATAGTGTAAGCAGGAAGTCTGGTATAGTGTAAGCAGGATGTCTGGCATAGTGTAAGCAGGAAGTCGTGCATAGTGTGAGCAGGATGTCTGGCATAGTGTAAGCAGGAAGTCTGGCATGGTGTGAGCAGGAAGTCGTGCATAGTGTAAGCAGGAAGTCTGGCATAGTGTTAGCAGGAAGTCTGGTATAGTGTTAGCAGGTAGTCTGGCATAGTGTTAGCAGGAAGTCTGGCATAGTGTTAGCAGGAAGTCTGGCATAGTGTGAGCAGGAAGTCTGGGATAGTGTTAGCAGGAAGTCGTGCATAGTGTTAGCAGGAAGTCTGGCATAGTGTAAGCAGGAAGTCTGGTATAGTGTTAGCAGGAAGTCTGGTATAGTGTTAGCAGGAAGTCTGGTATAGTGTAAGCAGGAAGTCTGGCATAGTGTAAGCAGGAAGTCTGGCATAGTGTAAGCAGGAAGTCTGGCATAGTGTAAGCAGGAAGTCTGGTATAGTGTTAGCAGGAAGTCTGGTATAGTGTTAGCAGGAAGTCTGGTATAGTGTAAGCAGGAAGTCTGGTATAGTGTTAGCAGGAAGTCTGGCATAGTGTGAGCAGGAAGTCTGGTATAGTGTAAGCAGGAAGTCTGGCATAGTGTTAGCAGGAAGTCTGGCATAGTGTTAGCAGGAAGTCTGGCATAGCGTGAGCAGGAAGTCGTGCATAGCGTGAGCAGGAAGTCGTGCATAGTGTTAGCAGGAAGTCTGGTATAGTGTTAGCAGGAAGTCTGGTATAGTGTTAGCAGGAAGTCTGGTATAGTGTTAGCAGGAAGTCTGGCATAGTGTTAGCTGGAAGTCGTGCATAGTGTGAGCAGGATGTCTGGCATAGTGTAAGCAGGAAGTCTGGCATAGTGTGAGCAGGAAGTCGTGCATAGTGTAAGCAGGTAGTCTGGTATAGTGTAAGCAGGAAGTCTGGTATAGTGTAAGCAGGATGTCTGGTATAGTGTAAGCAGGAAGTCTGGCATAGTGTTAGCAGGAAGTCTGGCATAGTGTGAGCAGGAAGTCTGGTATAGTGTAAGCAGGATGTCTGGTATAGTGTGAGCCAGGAAGTCTGGCATAGTGTGAGCCAGGAAGTCTGGCATATTGTTAGCAGGAAGTCTGGCATAGTGTGAGCAGGAAGTCTGGCATAGTGTGAGCAGGAAGTCTGGTATAGTGTAAGCAGGAAGTCTGGCATAGTGTTAGCAGGAAGTCTGGCATAGTGTTAGCAGGAAGTCTGGCATAGCGTGAGCAGGAAGTCGTGCATAGCGTGAGCAGGAAGTCGTGCATAGTGTTAGCAGGAAGTCTGGTATAGTGTTAGCAGGAAGTCTGGTATAGTGTTAGCAGGAAGTCTGGTATAGTGTTAGCAGGAAGTCTGGCATAGTGTTAGCTGGAAGTCGTGCATAGTGTGAGCAGGATGTCTGGCATAGTGTAAGCAGGAAGTCTGGCATAGTGTGAGCAGGAAGTCGTGCATAGTGTAAGCAGGTAGTCTGGTATAGTGTAAGCAGGAAGTCTGGTATAGTGTAAGCAGGATGTCTGGTATAGTGTAAGCAGGAAGTCTGGCATAGTGTTAGCAGGAAGTCTGGCATAGTGTGAGCAGGAAGTCTGGTATAGTGTGAGCAGGTAGTCTGGCATAGTGTTAGCAGGAAGTCTGGCATAGTGTTAGCAGGAAGTCTGGCATAGTGTGAGCAGGAAGTCTGGGATAGTGTTAGCAGGAAGTCTGGCATAGTGTTAGCAGGAAGTCTGGCATAGTGTCAGCAGGAAGTCTGGTATAGTGTTAGCAGGAAGTCTGGTATAGTGTAAGCAGGAAGTCTGGTATAGTGTTAGCAGGAAGTCTGGCATAGTGTAAGCAGGAAGTCTGGCATAGTGTAAGCAGGAAGTCTGGTATCTGGTATAGTGTAAGCAGGATCTGGTATAGTGTAAGCAGGATGTCTGGCATAGTGTGAGCAGGAAGTCTGGTATAGTGTGAGCAGGAAGTCTGGCATAGTGTTAGCAGGAAGTCTGGCATAGTGTGAGCAGGAAGTCTGCATAGTGTAAGCAGGAAGTCTGGCATAGTGTAAGCAGGAAGTCTGGTATAGTGTAAGCAGGAAGTCTGGTATAGTGTAAGCAGGAAGTCTGGTATAGTGTAAGCAGGATGTCTGGTATAGTGTAAGCAGGAAGTCTGGCATAGTGTTAGCAGGAAGTCTGGCATAGTGTGAGCAGGAAGTCTGGCATAGTGTGAGCAGGAAGTCTGGCATAGTGTGAGCAGGAAGTCGTGCATAGTGTGAGCAGGAAGTCTGGTATAGTGTAAGCAGGTAGTCTGGCATAGTGTTAGCAGGAAGTCTGGCATAGTGTAAGCAGGAAGTCTGGCATAGTGTGAGCAGGAAGTCGTGCATAGTGTAAGCAGGTAGTCTGGTATAGTGTAAGCAGGAAGTCTGGTATAGTGTAAGCAGGATGTCTGGCATAGTGTAAGCAGGAAGTCTGGCATAGTGTAAGCAGGAAGTCTGGCATAGTGTAAGCAGGAAGTCTGGCATAGTGTAAGCAGGAAGTCTGGTATCTGGTATAGTGTAAGCAGGATCTGGTATAGTGTAAGCAGGATGTCTGGCATAGTGTGAGCAGGAAGTCTGGTATAGTGTAAGCAGGAAGTCTGGTATAGTGTAAGCAGGATGTCTGGTATAGTGTAAGCAGGAAGTCTGGCATAGTGTTAGCAGGAAGTCTGGCATAGTGTGAGCAGGAAGTCGTGCATAGTGTGAGCAGGAAGTCTGGTATAGTGTAAGCAGGTAGTCTGGCATAGTGTTAGCAGGAAGTCTGGCATAGTGTAAGCAGGAAGTCTGGCATAGTGTGAGCAGGAAGTCGTGCATAGTGTAAGCAGGTAGTCTGGTATAGTGTAAGCAGGAAGTCTGGTATAGTGTAAGCAGGATGTCTGGCATAGTGTAAGCAGGAAGTCTGGCATAGTGTAAGCAGGAAGTCTGGCATAGTGTAAGCAGGAAGTCTGGCATAGTGTAAGCAGGAAGTCTGGTATCTGGCATAGTGTAAGCAGGATGTCTGGCATAGTGTGAGCAGGAAGTCTGGTATAGTGTGAGCAGGAAGTCTGGCATAGTGTTAGCAGGAAGTCTGGCATAGTGTGAGCAGGAAGTCTGCATAGTGTAAGCAGGAAGTCTGGCATAGTGTAAGCAGGAAGTCTGGCATAGTGTAAGCAGGAAGTCTGGTATAGTGTAAGCAGGATGTCTGGTATAGTGTAAGCAAGAAGTCTGGCATAGTGTTAGCAGGAAGTCTGGCATAGTGTGAGCAGGAAGTCTGGCATAGTGTGAGCAGGAAGTCTGGCATAGTTTACGCAGGAAGTCGTGCATAGTGTGAGCAGGAAGTCTGGTATAGTGTAAGCAGGTAGTCTGGCATAGTGTTAGCAGGAAGTCTGGCATAGTGTTAGCAGGAAGTCTGGCATAGTGTTAGCAGGAAGTCTGGCATAGTGTGAGCAGGAAGTCTGGTATAGTGTTAGCAGGAAGTCTGGTATAGTGTTAGCAGGAAGTCTGGCATAGTGTGAGCAGGAAGTCTCGCATAGTGTGAGCAGGAAGTCTGGTATAGTGTAAGCAGGAAGTCTGGCATAGTGTTAGCAGGAAGTCTGCCATAGTGTGAGCAGGAAGTCTGGCATAGTGTGAGCAGGAAGTCTGGCATAGTGTGAGCAGGAAGTCTGGCATAATGTGAGCAGGAAGTCTGGCATAGTGTAAGCTGGAAGTCTGCCATAGTGTTAGCAGGAAGTCGTGCATAGCTTGAGCAGGAAGTCTGGCATAGAGTGTGCAGGAAGTCTGGGATAGTGTAAGCAGCAAGTCTGGGATAATGTAGGCAGGACATCCTGCGTAGTGTAAGCAGGAAGTCTGGTATAGTGTGTGCAGGAAGTTTGGCATAGTGTTAGCAGGAAGTCTGGCATAGTGTTAGCAGGAAGTCTGGCATAGTGTTAGCAGGAAGTCTGGCATAGTGTGAGCAGGAAGTCTGGGATAGTGTTAGCAGGAAGTCTGGTATAGTGTTAGCAGGAAGTCTGGTATAGTGTTAGCAGGAAGTCTGGCATAGTGTGAGCAGGAAGTCTCGCATAGTGTGAGCAGGAAGTCTGGTATAGTGTAAGCAGGAAGTCTGGCATAGTGTTAGCAGGAAGTCTGCCATAGTGTGAGCAGGAAGTCTGGCATAGTGTGAGCAGGAAGTCTGGCATAGTGTGAGCAGGAAGTCGTGCATAGTGTGAGCAGGAAGTCTTGCATAATGTTAGCAGGAAGTCTGGCATAATGTGAGCAGGAAGTCTGGCATAGTGTAAGCTGGAAGTCTGCCATAGTGTTAGCAGGAAGTCGTGCATAGCTTGAGCAGGAAGTCTGGCATAGAGTGTGCAGGAAGTCTGGGATAGTGTAAGCAGCAAGTCTGGGATAATGTAGGCAGGACATCCTGCGTAGTGTAAGCAGGAAGTCTGGTATAGTGTGTGCAGGAAGTTTGGTAAAGTGTGAGCAGGATGACTAAGATAGTGTAAGCAGGCAGTCTGGCATAGTGTAAGCAGGAAGTCTGGCATAGTGTGTGCAGGAAGTCTGGCATAGTGTGTGCAGGAAGTCTCGCATAGTGTGAGCAGGAAGTCTGGTATAGTGTAAGCAGGAAGTCGGGCATAGTGTTAGCAGGAAGTCTGCCATAGTGTGAGCAGGAAGTCTGCCATAGTGTGAGCAGGAAGTCTGGCATAGTGTGAGCAGGAAGTCTGGCATAGTGTGAGCAGGAAGTCGTGCATAGTGTGAGCAGGAAGTCTGGCATAGTGTAAGCTGGAAGTCTGCCATAGTGTTAGCAGGAAGTCGTGCATAGCTTGAGCAGGAAGTCTGGCATAGAGTGTGCAGGAAGTCTGGGATAGTGTAAGCAGCAAGTCTGGGATAATGTAGGCAGGACATCCTGCGTAGTGTAAGCAGGAAGTCTGGTATAGTGTAAGCAGGAAGTCTGGCATAGTGTGTGCAGGAAGTCTGGCATAGTGTGAGCAGGAAGTCTGGCATAGTGTGAGCAGGAAGTCTGGTATAGTGTAAGCAGGAAGTCTGGCATAGTGTTAGCAGGAAGTCTGCCATAGTGTGAGCAGGAAGTCTGGCATAGTGTGAGCAGGAAGTCATGCATAGTGTGAGCAGGAAGTCTGGCATAATGTGAGCAGGAAGTTTGGCATAGTGTAAGCTGGAAGTCTGCCATAGTGTTAGCAGGAAATCGTGCATAGCTTGAGCAGGAAGTCTGGCATAGTGTTAGCAGGAAGTCTGGTATAGTGTTAGCAGGAAGTCTGGTATAGTGTAAGCAGCTAGTCTGGTATAGTGTAAGCAGGAAGTCTGGTATAGTGTAAGCAGGATGTCTGGTATAGTGTAAGCAGGAAGTCTGGCATAGTGTAAGGAGGAAGTCTGGCATAGTGTAAGCAGGAAGTCTGGCATAGTGTAAGCAGGAAGTCTGGTATCTGGTATAGTGTAAGCAGGATCTGGTATAGTGTAAGCAGGATGTCTGGCATAGTGTGAGCAGGAAGTCTGGTATAGTGTGAGCAGGAAGTCTGGCATAGTGTTAGCAGGAAGTCTGGCATAGTGTGAGCAGGAAGTCTGCATAGTGTAAGCAGGAAGTCTGGCATAGTGTAAGCAGGAAGTCTGGTATAGTGTAAGCAGGAAGTCTGGTATAGTGTAAGCAGGATGTCTGGTATAGTGTAAGCAGGAAGTCTGGCATAGTGTGAGCAGGAAGTCTGGCATAGTGTGAGCAGGAAGTCTGGCATAGTGTGAGCAGGAAGTCGTGCATAGTGTGAGCAGGAAGTCTGGTATAGTGTTAGCAGGAAGTCTGGCATAGTGTTAGCAGGAAGTCTGGCATAGTGTGAGCAGGAAGTCTGGGATAGTGTTAGCAGGAAGTCTGGTATAGTGTTAGCAGGAAGTCTGGTATAGTGTTAGCAGGAAGTCTGGCATAGTGTGAGCAGGAAGTCTGCCATAGTGTGAGCAGGAAGTCTGGCATAGTGTGAGCAGGAAGTCTGGCATAGTGTAAGCAGGAAGTCTAGCATAGTGTAAGCAGGTAGTTGGTATAGTGTAAGCAGGAAGTCTGGTGTAGTGTAAGCAGGAAGTCTGGCATAGTGTAAGCAGGAAGTCTGGTATAGTGTAAGCAGGAAGTCTGGCATAGTGTAAGCAGAAAGTCTGGCATAGTGTAAGCAGGAAGTCTGGCATAGTGTAAGCAGGTTGCCTGGTATAGTGTAAGCAGGAAGTCTGGTATAGTGTTAGCAGGAAGTCTGGTATAGTGTAAGCAGGATGTCTGGTATAGTGTGAGCCAGGAAGTCTGGCATAGTGTGAGCCAGGAAGCCTGGCATAGTGTGAGCCAGGAAGTCTGGCATAGTGTGAGCAGGAAGTCTGGCATAGTGTAAGTTGGAAGTCTGCCATAGTGTTAGCAGGAAGTCATGCATAGTGTGAGCAGGAAGTCTGGAATAGTGTAAGCAGGAAGTCTGGCATAGTGTAAGCAGGAAGTCTGGCATAGTGTTAGCAGGAAGTCTGGTATAGTGTGAGCAGGAAGTCGTGCATAGTGTGAGCAGGAAGTCTGCCATAGTGTGAGCAGGAAGTCGTGCATAGTGTGAGCAGGAAGTCTGGCATAGTGTGTGCAGGAAGTCTGGCATAGTGTTAGCAGGAAGTCTGGCATAGTGTAAGCAGGAAGTCTGGCATAGTGTAAGCAGGAAGTCTGGCATAGTGTGAGCCAGGAAGTCTGGTATAGTGTAAGCAGGATGTCTGGCATAGTGTTAGCAGGAAGTCGTGCATAGTGTGAGCAGGAAGTCGTGCATAGTGTGAGCAGGAAGTCTGGTATAGTGTTAGCAGGAAGTCTGGTATCTGGTATAGTGTAAGCAGGATCTGGTATAGTGTAAGCAGGATGTCTGACATAGTGTGAGCAGGAAGTCTGGTATAGTGTGAGCAGGAAGTCTGGCATAGTGTTAGCAGGAAGTCTGGCATAGTGTGAGCAGGAAGTCTGCATAGTGTAAGCAGGAAGTCTGGCATAGTGTAAGCAGGAAGTCTGGTATAGTGTAAGCAGGAAGTCTGGTATAGTGTAAGCAGGATGTCAGGTATAGTGTAAGCAGGAAGTCTGGCATAGTGTGAGCAGGAAGTCTGGCATAGTGTGAGCAGGAAGTCTGGCAT
Source organism: Hyperolius riggenbachi (assembly GCF_040937935.1). Lineage (NCBI taxonomy): Eukaryota > Metazoa > Chordata > Amphibia > Anura > Hyperoliidae > Hyperolius > Hyperolius riggenbachi. The sequence goes on from NC_090652.1 coordinate 321,254,273, forward strand.
AGTGTGAGCAGGAAGTCGTGCATAGTGTGAGCAGGAAGTCTGGTATAGTGTTAGCAGGAAGTCTGGCATAGTGTTAGCAGGAAGTCTGGCATAGTGTGAGCAGGAAGTCTGGGATAGTGTTAGCAGGAAGTCTGGTATAGTGTTAGCAGGAAGTCTGGTATAGTGTTAGCAGGAAGTCTGGCATAGTGTGAGCAGGAAGTCTGCCATAGTGTGAGCAGGAAGTCTGGCATAGTGTGAGCAGGAAGTCTGGCATAGTGTAAGCAGGAAGTCTAGCATAGTGTAAGCAGGTAGTTGGTATAGTGTAAGCAGGAAGTCTGGTGTAGTGTAAGCAGGAAGTCTGGCATAGTGTAAGCAGGAAGTCTGGCATAGTGTAAGCAGGAAGTCTGGTATAGTGTAAGCAGGAAGTCTGGCATAGTGTAAGCAGGAAGTCTGGCATAGTGTAAGCAGGAAGTCTGGCATAGTGTAAGCAGGTTGCCTGGTATAGTGTAAGCAGGAAGTCTGGTATAGTGTTAGCAGGAAGTCTGGTATAGTGTAAGCAGGAGGTCTGGTATAGTGTGAGCCAGGAAGTCTGGCATAGTGTGAGCCAGGAAGTCTGGCATAGTGTGAGCAGGAAGTCTGGCATAGTGTGAGCAGGAAGTCTGGCATAGTGTAAGTTGGAAGTCTGCCATAGTGTTAGCAGGAAGTCATGCATAGTGTGAGCAGGAAGTCTGGAATCGTGTAAGCAGGAAGTCTGGCATAGTGTAAGCAGGAAGTCTGGCATAGTGTTAGCAGGAAGTCTGGTATAGTGTGAGCAGGAAGTCGTGCATAGTGTGAGCAGGAAGTCTGCCATAGTGTGAGCAGGAAGTCGTGCATAGTGTGAGCAGGAAGTCTGGCATAGTGTGTGCAGGAAGTCTGGCATAGTGTTAGCAGGAAGTCTGGCATAGTGTAAGCAGGAAGTCTGGCATAGTGTAAGCAGGAAGTCTGGCATAGTGTGAGCCAGGAAGTCTGGTATAGTGTAAGCAGGATGTCTGGCATAGTGTTAGCAGGAAGTCGTGCATAGTGTGAGCAGGAAGTCGTGCATAGTGTGAGCAGGAAGTCTGGTATAGTGTTAGCAGGAAGTCTGGTATAGTGTGCGCAGGATGTCTGGCATAGTGTAAGCAGGAAGTCTGGTATAGTGTAAGCAGGATGTCTGGCATAGTGTAAGCAGGAAGTCGTGCATAGTGTGAGCAGGATGTCTGGCATAGTGTAAGCAGGAAGTCTGCCATAGTGTGAGCAGGAAGTCGTGCATAGTGTGAGCAGGAAGTCTGGCATAGTGTGTGCAGGAAGTCTGGCATAGTGTTAGCAGGAAGTCTGGCATAGTGTAAGCAGGAAGTCTGGCATAGTGTAAGCAGGAAGTCTGGTATAGTGTAAGCAGGAAGTCGTGCATAGTGTGAGCAGGAAGTCGTGCATAGTGTAAGCAGGTAGTCTGGTATAGTGTAAGCAGGAAGTCTGGCACAGTGTAAGCAGGAAGTCTGGCACAGTGTAAGCAGGAAGTCTGGCACAGTGTAAGCAGGAAGTCTGGCACAGTGTAAGCAGGAAGTCTGGCATAGTGTAAGCAGGAAGTCTGGCATAGTGTAAGCAGGAAGTCTGGCATAGTGTAAGCAGGAAGTCTGGCATAGTGTAAGCAGGAAGTCTGGTATAGTGTAAGCAGGAAGTCTGGTATAGTGTAAGCAGGAAGTCTGGTATAGTGTAAGCAGGAAGTCTGGCATAGTGTTAGCAGGAAGTCTGGCATAGTGTAAGCAGGAAGTCTGGCATAGTGTGAGCCAGGAAGTCTGGTATAGTGTAAGCAGGATGTCTGGCATAGTGTTAGCAGGAAGTCGTGCATAGTGTGAGCAGGAAGTCGTGCATAGTGTGAGCAGGAAGTCTGGTATAGTGTTAGCAGGAAGTCTGGTATAGTGTTAGCAGGAAGTCTGGTATAGTGTGCGCAGGATGTCTGGCATAGTGTAAGCAGGAAGTCTGGTATAGTGTAAGCAGGATGTCTGGCATAGTGTAAGCAGGAAGTCGTGCATAGTGTGAGCAGGATGTCTGGCATAGTGTAAGCAGGAAGTCTGGCATGGTGTGAGCAGGAAGTCGTGCATAGTGTAAGCAGGAAGTCTGGCATAGTGTTAGCAGGAAGTCTGGTATAGTGTTAGCAGGTAGTCTGGCATAGTGTTAGCAGGAAGTCTGGCATAGTGTTAGCAGGAAGTCTGGCATAGTGTGAGCAGGAAGTCTGGGATAGTGTTAGCAGGAAGTCGTGCATAGTGTTAGCAGGAAGTCTGGCATAGTGTAAGCAGGAAGTCTGGTATAGTGTTAGCAGGAAGTCTGGTATAGTGTTAGCAGGAAGTCTGGTATAGTGTAAGCAGGAAGTCTGGCATAGTGTAAGCAGGAAGTCTGGCATAGTGTAAGCAGGAAGTCTGGCATAGTGTAAGCAGGAAGTCTGGTATAGTGTTAGCAGGAAGTCTGGTATAGTGTTAGCAGGAAGTCTGGTATAGTGTTAGCAGGAAGTCTGGTATAGTGTAAGCAGGAAGTCTGGTATAGTGTTAGCAGGAAGTCTGGTATAGTGTTAGCAGGAAGTCTGGCATAGTGTAAGCAGGAAGTCTGGCATAGTGTGCGCAGGATGTTTGGCATAGTGTAAGCAGGAAGTCTGGTATAGTGTGAGCAGGAAGTCTGGTATAGTGTAAGCAGGATGTCTGGCATAGTGTGAGCCAGGAAGTCTGGCATAGTGTGAGCCAGGAAGTCTGGCATAGTGTTAGCAGGAAGTCTGGTATAGTGTCAGCTGGAAGTCTGGCATAGTGTAAGCAGGAAGTCTGGCATAGTGTTAGCAGGAAGTCTGGTATAGTGTGAGCAGGAAGTCGTGCATAGTGTGAGCAGGAAGTCTGCCATAGTGTGAGCAGGAAGTCGTGCATAGTGTGAGCAGGAAGTCTGGCATAGTGTGTGCAGGAAGTCTGGTATAGTGTAAGCATGAAGTCTGGCATAGTGTAAGCAGGAAGTCTGGCATAGTGTAAGCAGGAAGTCTGGCATGGTGTAAGCAGGTAGTCTGGTATAGTGTAAGCAGGAAGTCTGGCATAGTGTAACCAGGAAGTCTGGCATAGTGTAAGCAGGTTGTCTGGTATAGTGTAAGCAGGAAGTCTGGTATAGTGTTAGCAGGAAGTCTGGTATAGTGTAAGCAGGATGTCTGGCATAGTGTGAGCCAGGAAGTCTGGCATAGTGTGAGCAGGAAGTCTGGCATAGTGTAAGTTGGAAGTCTGCCATAGTGTTAGCAGGAAGTCGAGCATAGTGTGAGCAGGAAGTCTGGTATAGTGTGAGCAGGAAGTCTGGTATAGTGTCAGCTGGAAGTCTGGCATAGTGTAAGCAGGAAGTCTGGCATAGTGTTAGCAGGAAGTCTGGTATAGTGTGAGCAGGAAGTCGTGCATAGTGTGAGCAGGAAGTCTGCCATAGTGTGAGCAGGAAGTCTGCCATAGTGTGAGCAGGAAGTCTGGCATAGTGTGTGCAGGAAGTCTGGTATAGTGTAAGCAGGAAGTCTGGCATAGTGTAAGCAGGAAGTCTGGCATAGTGTAAGCAGGAAGTCTGGCATGGTGTAAGCAGGTAGTCTGGTATAGTGTAAGCAGGAAGTCTGGTATAGTGTAAGCAGGAAGTCTGGCATAGTGTAACCAGGAAGTCTGGCATAGTGTGAGCAGGAAGTCTGGTATAGTGTAAGCAGGAAGTCTGGCATAGTGTAAGCAGGAAGTCTGGCATAGTGTAAGCAGGTTGTCTGGTATAGTGTAAGCAGGAAGTCTGGTATAGTGTTAGCAGGAAGTCTGGTATAGTGTAAGCAGGATGTCTGGTATAGTGTGAGCCAGGAAGTCTGGCATAGTGTGAGCCAGGAAGTCTGGCATAGTGTTAGCAGGAAGTCTGGCATAGTGTGAGCAGGAAGTCTGGCATAGTGTAAGTTGGAAGTCTGCCATAGTGTGAGCAGGAAGTCGTGCATAGTGTAAGCAGGAAGTCTGGCATAGTGTTAGCAGGAAGTCTGGTATAGTGTAAGCTGGAAGTCTGGCATAGTGTTAGCAGGAAGTCTGGCATAGTGTAACCAGGAAGTCTGGCATAGTGTGAGCAGGAAGTCTGGTATAGTGTAAGCAGGAAGTCTGGCATAGTGTAAGCAGGAAGTCTGGCATAGTGTAAGCAGGAAGTCTGGCATAGTGTAAGCAGGTTGTCTGGTATAGTGTAAGCAGGAAGTCTGGTATAGTGTTAGCAGGAAGTCTGGTATAGTGTAAGCAGGATGTCTGGTATAGTGTGAGCCAGGAAGTCTGGCATAGTGTGAGCCAGGAAGTCTGGCATAGTGTTAGCAGGAAGTCTGGCATAGTGTGAGCAGGAAGTCTGGCATAGTGTAAGTTGGAAGTCTGCCATAGTGTGAGCAGGAAGTCTGCCATAGTGTGAGCAGGAAGTCTGCCATAGTGTGAGCAGGAAGTCTGGTATAGTGTAAGCAGGAAGTCTGGCATAGTGTTAGCAGGAAGTCTGGCATAGTGTGAGCAGGAAGTCTGGCATAGTGTAAGTTGGAAGTCTGCCATAGTGTTAGCAGGAAGTCGTGCATAGTGTGAGCAGGAAGTCTGGTATAGTGTAAGCTGGAAGTCTGGCATAGTGTAAGCAGGAAGTCTGGCATAGTGTTAGCAGGAAGTCTGGTATAGTGTGAGCAGGAAGTCGTGCATAGTGTGAGCAGGAAGTCTGCCATAGTGTGAGCAGGAAGTCGTGCATAGTGTGAGCAGGAAGTCTGGCATAGTGTGTGCAGGAAGTCTGGCATAGTGTTAGCAGGAAGTCTGGCATAGTGTAAGCAGGAAGTCTGGCATAGTGTAAGCAGGAAGTCTGGCATAGCGTGAGCAAGGAAGTCTGGTATAGTGTAAGCAGGATGTCTGGCATAGTGTTAGCAGGAAGTCATGCATAGTGTGAGCAGGAAGTCGTGCATAGTGTGAGCAGGAAGTCTGGTATAGTGTTAGCAGGAAGTCTGGTATAGTGTTAGCAGGAAGTCTGGTATAGTGTGCGCAGGATGTCTGGCATAGTGTGAGCAGGAAGTCTGGTATAGTGTAAGCAGGATGTCTGGCATAGTGGAAGCAGGAAGTCGTGCATAGTGTGAGCAGGATGTCTGGCATAGTGTAAGCAGGAAGTCTGGCATAGTGTGAGCAGGAAGTCGTGCATAGTGTAAGCAGGTAGTCTGGTATAGTGTAAGCAGGAAGTCTGGCATAGTGTAAGCAGGAAGTCTGGCATAGTGTAAGCAGGAAGTCTGGTATAGTGTAAGCAGGAAGTCTGGCACAGTGTAAGCAGGAAGTCTGGCATAGTGTAAGCAGGAAGTCTGGCATAGTGTAAGCAGGATCTGGTATAGTGTAAGCAGGAAGTCTGGCATAGTGTAAGCAGGAAGTCTGGCATAGTGTAAGCAGGAAGTCTGGCATAGTGTAAGCAGGAAGTCTGGTATAGTGTAAGCAGGAAGTCTGGTATAGTGTAAGCAGGAAGTCTGGTATAGTGTAAGCAGGAAGTCTGGCATAGTGTAAGCAGGAAGTCTGGCATAGTGTAAGCAGGAAGTCTGGCATGGTGTAAGCAGGTAGTCTGGTATAGTGTAAGCAGGAAGTCTGGTATAGTGTAAGCAGGAAGTCTGGCATAGTGTAACCAGGAAGTCTGGCATAGTGTGAGCAGGAAGTCTGGTATAGTGTAAGCAGTAAGTCTGGCATAGTGTAAGCAGGAAGTCTGGCATAGTGTAAGCAGGTTGTCTGGTATAGTGTAAGCAGGAAGTCTGGTATAGTGTTAGCAGGAAGTCTGGTATAGTGTAAGCAGGATGTCTGGTATAGTGTGAGCCAGGAAGTCTGGCATAGTGTGAGCCAGGAAGTCTGGCATAGTGTTAGCAGGAAGTCTGGCATAGTGTGAGCAGGAAGTCTGGCATAGTGTAAGTTGGAAGTCTGCCATAGTGTGAGCAGGAAGTCGTGCATAGTGTAAGCAGGAAGTCTGGCATAGTGTAAGCAGGAAGTCTGGTATAGTGTAAGCAGGAAGTCTGGCATAGTGTAAGCAGGAAGTCTGGTATAGTGTAAGCAGGAAGTCTGGCATAGTGTAAGCAGGAAGTCTGGCATAGTGTAAGCAGGAAGTCTGGCATAGTGTGAGCCAGGAAGTCTGGTATAGTGTAAGCAGGAAGTCTGGCATAGTGTAAGCAGGAAGTCTGGCATAGTATAAGCAGGAAGTCTGGCATAGTGTAAGCAGGTTGTCTGGTATAGTGTAAGCAGGAAGTCTGGTATAGTGTTAGCAGGAAGTCTGGTATAGTGTAAGCAGGATGTCTGGTATAGTGTGAGCCAGGAAGTCTGGCATAGTGTGAGCCAGGAAGTCTGGCATAGTGTTAGCAGGAAGTCTGGCATAGTGTGAGCAGGAAGTCTGGCATAGTGTAAGTTGGAAGTCTGCCATAGTGTGAGCAGGAAGTCTGCCATAGTGTGAGCAGGAAGTCTGCCATAGTGTGAGCAGGAAGTCTGGTATAGTGTGAGCAGGAAGTCTGGCATAGTGTTAGCAGGAAGTCTGGCATAGTGTGAGCAGGAAGTCTGGCATAGTGTAAGTTGGAAGTCTGCCATAGTGTTAGCAGGAAGTCGTGCATAGTGTGAGCAGGAAGTCTGGTATAGTGTGAGCAGGAAGTCTGGTATAGTGTAAGCTGGAAGTCTGGCATAGTGTAAGCAGGAAGTCTGGTATAGTGTGAGCAGGAAGTCGTGCATAGTGTGAGCAGGAAGTCTGCCATAGTGTGAGCAGGAAGTCGTGCATAGTGTGAGCAGGAAGTCTGGCATAGTGTGTGCAGGAAGTCTGGCATAGTGTGTGCAGGAAGTCTGGCATAGTGTGTGCAGGAAGTCTGGCATAGTGTTAGCAGGAAGTCTGGCATAGTGTAAGCAGGAAGTCTGGCATAGTGTAAGCAGGAAGTCTGGCATAGTGTAAGCAGGAAGTCTGGCATAGTGTGAGCCAGGAAGTCTGGTATAGTGTAAGCAGGATGTCTGGCATAGTGTTAGCAGGAAGTCATGCATAGTGTGAGCAGGAAGTCGTGCATAGTGTGAGCAGGAAGTCTGGTATAGTGTTAGCAGGAAGTCTGGTATAGTGTGCGCAGGATGTCTGGCATAGTGTGAGCAGGAAGTCTGGTATAGTGTAAGCAGGATGTCTGGCATAGTGTAAGCAGGAAGTCGTGCATAGTGTGAGCAGGATGTCTGGCATAGTGTAAGCAGGAAGTCTGGCATAGTGTGAGCAGGAAGTCGTGCATAGTGTAAGCAGGTAGTCTGGTATAGTGTAAGCAGGAAGTCTGGCATAGTGTAAGCAGGAAGTCTGGCATAGTGTAAGCAGGAAGTCTGGTACAGTGTAAGCAGGAAGTCTGGCACAGTGTAAGCAGGAAGTCTGGCATAGTGTAAGCAGGAAGTCTGGCATAGTGTAAGCAGGATCTGGTATAGTGTAAGCAGGAAGTCTGGCATAGTGTAAGCAGGAAGTCTGGCATAGTGTAAGCAGGAAGTCTGGTATAGTGTAAGCAGGAAGTCTGGTATAGTGTAAGCAGGAAGTCTGGTATAGTGTAAGCAGGAAGTCTGGTATAGTGTAAGCAGGAAGTCTGGTATAGTGTAAGCAGGAAGTCTGGCATAGTGTAAGCAGGAAGTCTGGTATAGTGTAAGCAGGAAGTCGTGCATAGTGTGAGCAGGAAGTCGTGCATAGTGTGAGCAGGTAGTCTGGCATAGTGTTAGCAGGAAGTCTGGCATAGTGTTAGCAGGAAGTCTGGCATAGTGTTTGCAGGATGTCTGGCATAGTGTGAGCAGGAAGTCTGGGATAGTGTTAGCAGGAAGTCTGGTATAGTGTTAGCAGGAAGTCTGGTATAGTGTAAGCAGGAAGTCTGGCATAGTGTTAGCAGGAAGTCTGGCATAGTCTTAGCAGGAAGTCTGGCATAGTGTTAGCAGGAAGTCTGGCATAGTGTAAGCAGGAAGTCTGGCATAGTGTGAGCAGGAAGTCTGGCATAGTGTGAGCAGGAAGTCTGGCACAGTGTGAGCAGGAAGTCTTGTATAGTGTGAGCAGGAAGTCTGGCATAGTGTGAGCAGGAAGTCTGGCATAGTGTTAGCAGGAAGTCTGCATAGTGTAAGCAGGATGTCTGGCATAGTGTAAGCAGGAAGTCTGGCATAGTGTGAGCAGGAAGTCGTGCATAGTGTAAGCAGGTAGTCTGGCATAGTGTAAGCAGGAAGTCTGGCATAGTGTTAGCAGGAAGTCTGGCATAGTGTTAGCAGGAAGTCTGGCATAGTGTGAGCAGGAAGTCTGGTATAGTGTAAGCAGGTAGTCTGGCATAGTGTTAGCAGGAAGTCTGGCATAGTGTTAGCAGGAAGTCTGGCATAGTGTCAGCAGGAAGTCTGGTATAGTGTAAGCAGGAAGTCTGGTATAGTGTGAGCAGGAAGTCTGGTATAGTGTAAGCAGGAAGACTGGCATAGTGTAAGCAGGAAGTCTGGCATAGTGTAAGCAGGAAGTCTGGCATAGTGTAAGCAGGAAGTCTGGTATCTGGTATAGTGTAAGCAGGATCTGGTATAGTGTAAGCAGGAAGTCTGGCATAGTGTAAGCAGGAAGTCTGGTATAGTGTAAGCAGGAAGTCGTGCATAGTGTGAGCAGGAAGTCGTGCATAGTGTGAGCAGGTAGTCTGGCATAGTGTTAGCAGGAAGTCTGGCATAGTGTTAGCAGGAAGTCTGGCATAGTGTTTGCAGGATGTCTGGCATAGTGTGAGCAGGAAGTCTGGGATAGTGTTAGCAGGAAGTCTGGTATAGTGTTAGCAGGAAGTCTGGTATAGTGTAAGCAGGAAGTCTGGCATAGTGTTAGCAGGAAGTCTGGCATAGTCTTAGCAGGAAGTCTGGCATAGTGTTAGCAGGAAGTCTGGCATAGTGTAAGCAGGAAGTCTGGCATAGTGTGAGCAGGAAGTCTGGCATAGTGTGAGCAGGAAGTCTGGCACAGTGTGAGCAGGAAGTCTTGTATAGTGTGAGCAGGAAGTCTGGCATAGTGTGAGCAGGAAGTCTGGCATAGTGTTAGCAGGAAGTCTGCATAGTGTAAGCAGGATGTCTGGCATAGTGTAAGCAGGAAGTCTGGCATAGTGTGAGCAGGAAGTCGTGCATAGTGTAAGCAGGTAGTCTGGCATAGTGTAAGCAGGAAGTCTGGCATAGTGTTAGCAGGAAGTCTGGCATAGTGTTAGCAGGAAGTCTGGCATAGTGTGAGCAGGAAGTCTGGTATAGTGTAAGCAGGTAGTCTGGCATAGTGTTAGCAGGAAGTCTGGCATAGTGTTAGCAGGAAGTCTGGCATAGTGTCAGCAGGAAGTCTGGTATAGTGTAAGCAGGAAGTCTGGTATAGTGTGAGCAGGAAGTCTGGTATAGTGTAAGCAGGAAGACTGGCATAGTGTAAGCAGGAAGTCTGGCATAGTGTAAGCAGGAAGTCTGGCATAGTGTAAGCAGGAAGTCTGGTATCTGGTATAGTGTAAGCAGGATCTGGTATAGTGTAAGCAGGATGTCTGGCATAGTGTGAGCAGGAAGTCTGGTATAGTGTGAGCAGGAAGTCTGGCATAGTGTTAGCAGGAAGTCTGGCATAGTGTGAGCAGGAAGTCTGCATAGTGTAAGCAGGAAGTCTGGCATAGTGTAAGCAGGAAGTCTGGTATAGTGTGAGCAGGAAGTCGTGCATAGTGTAAGCAGGAAGTCTGGCATAGTGTAAGCAGTAAGTCGAAAACAGCAGACTTTCAATTCGTAAAGGCTGTTACCGCATGAAAAACTGACATTACCGAGCAGTGAGGAAAATTACCCACTTGGCTGTAGGTACCTCCAACACATGTCAGAAAACTGTCAAATGTCAATTCATAAATTCTTCAACAAGCGGTAAACCAGATGATAATTGCCAACACAGTTGGTGAGGTCTTAACAAGTTACTGACAGCTCTGGTAAGGTCTTAATGCAAAGTGCAGGGAGCCATCTGTGCAGGGAGCCGTAATTACAGCTTGTAACAAAAGAGATATTGCCACACTTCTGCTGTACCGCTCAATGGGCTGCAGTAATTTACCAAACTTCAAAGGCAGCTGTGAAAATCTTTATGAATTAGCACACAAAGGTCTAAAATACCGAATACAGTATTTTCCCACCCAGATTTTTTTTTTTTTACCAAACATACTTATGAATTGAGGCCATTGTCAGACGTGACAAGATCTGCTGCATGCTTGTTCAGGGTCTATGGATAAAAATATTAGAGGCAGAGGATCAGCAGGGCTGCCAGGCAATTGGTATTGCTTAAAAGGGAATAAATATGGTAGCCTCCATATAACACCTCGGGTTCATTTTAATGCTCTACCCAGACTTTACTGCTGCTGAGACCCAGAAGTTCCTGAGATAATTTACTCATGCAAAGCTAAAATTGCGGGGAGGAGAGCATCAGCTACTCGAGGTTTCCAGCTCCATTTTCAGGCCAGGGAAAGATACAATTCTGATACACTTTGGGACCTACAGTGTTTCCTCTAAAGTAAGACATCCCCTGAGAATAAGCCCTAGCAGGAATTCCTAGCATGCTTGAAATATAAGACATCCCCCGAATGTAAGCCCTAGGAGCAGCCCACATGACACCAGCAAGTCACGCTCAATACAAAGCCTGGATACAGTAGCGCAGCAGTTTAATGTGAGTTTTACAGTCCTGTATATGTGTGTCAGGCAATTAGTGTTTTTGTTGGAGCCATCCCTCCTGATCTGTCGTGATGAGCATCAGCAGCACTTCACCTCTTCCCAGGACACAGCTTATCCTATCACAGCTCTTGGGAGTTTGACAGAGTTCTCTGCCTGCAAGAAATAGACTCTTAGCCACATGAGCAGCAGAATCAGTTTCTTGTAAGCGAGAGACAATGGCCTTGATTCATAAAAAGCAGTGCGATAAAAAAAAATCTTGTCGGGAAAATACCGCACTTGGTATTTTCCCGGTCTGTGTGCTAATTCATAAAGATTTCCCCAGCTGCCCTTGGAGTTCGGTAAATTACCGCAGCCCATTGAGCGGTAGAGTAGAGCAGTGTCCCGATTCCCTCTTTGCCCTGCAGAAATGAATCACACAGACGGCTCTCTCCACTGATGACTCAGACAGATGAGTCACACAGTCTTTCCCTGCCTGCTCAAATGACTCACACAGACGGCTCTCTGGCTCTCTCCACTGATGATTCAGACAGATGAGTCACACAGTCTTTCCCTGCCTGCTCATTTGACTCACACAGAGGGCCCTCTGGCTCTCTCCACTGATGACTCACAGACTTCGGCTCTGTGCACTTTGCATTCATCAGAGCTGTCTGTAACTATTATTATTGCCTCACTAGAGGTGTCGGTAACTACCGCCAGGCTTACTGCTTGTTGCAGGCTTTATGAACTGACATTTGCTGACAAGTGTTGGAGGCAACTACAGCCAAGTCGGTAATTTATCTCCCTGGTCGGTAATGTCAGCTTTTCATGCGGTAACAGCCTTTATGAATTGACACTTTGCTAAGTGGTCGGGAAAGTCTGCTGCTTTCAGCATTACCGCATGCAGTAATGCTTTATGAATTGAGGCCAATATCTGCAAACCACAGGCTCTGTGTATGCTGCTTGTGTTTCAGCATGGCATGCAGTATATACATTTTGTATAGGAAAACTACCAGTGTTTCCCCAAAAATAAGACATTCCCTGAAAATAAGCCCTAGCACATCTTTTGGAGCAAAAAAGATTAATATAAGACACTGTCTTATTTTCAGGGAAACACAGGTAGTATCATGGTTATTTTTTTTTTCGTTCAAAGCTTTGTCCATCTGTTCTGTAAGTTTAAACCCCTCTGAAAGTGAAAACTAGTCAGAGGCATCAGTGTGTTATGGTAACACATTACCAGGTACAGGGAAGCATACTTTCCATTGCCTGTATGCTTTACTGTACCTACTGTATGCAACAATAATGTTACCACCAGGTGTTTTTTGCGTTATGCGACATTCACAACGCAATATCCAACTGAATATAGCCGCAATCTGACAAGCCAGAGCTCTGTAGAAAGTTGGGCTACAAACATCTGCCCCAACAGCAAATGTTTTGCCAACTAAAGTGAACTGTAATACGGTAGCTAAAAGAAAGGTTACAGCTGAAGCCATCTTCCACCCTTCTACTGTGCCCTCTGCCCTTCTTCTGGTTTCACTTGTGAAGTCTAGTCTATACCCCTTCACTTGAGTCTTCATTCCTATAACCACTTCCAGACCAGGGTCATTGAAATCTATGCCCTAGTTGGCACCCAGCCCACTTATTCCTGCCAGGGTGTAGATTTTAATGACCACACCACATGGACCCACCACCACCAGCCACTCGCTCTGGCATAGATATGATGGCAGAGCTCTGTGAGGAGCTCATTTCATTGACTCCAGACCCTGTGAGCCGATGTCACTGCGGCCAAACTACCAAATGCTCTTGGTGCCCTTTACCTCTGTCCATATAATGCACTGACTTGCTGCAGGTGATACTAGCATCTGGAGTCACAATTCAACACTTCACACAAAGACACCTGGTATGGAAAGAACTATCCTTTTTGGATAGATTTTTCCCTACTTTCGGGGCACTAGTCCAATTTCAATAAGGTTTATGGTTGCTTCTGAGAAAGAGACTTCCGATTATGAAAACAGATCACAACCCAGCATCACCCTTCAAACAATGCTGCTACATTTCTAGCTTGTAGGAACTTCTGTCAAAGTAAGTTTGGCTTCCTCACTTATTCTACAGCCCTACCTAGTGTGTGTCTGTCCACCTTCCCTTAGGCCAGTGTTTCTCAACATTTTATTGGCCTGTAGCCCTTTGCACATCCTGTACTCACAAAGTACCCTCTAGTGTAGTAGACATCATCACAAGTACCCCTTGCCAAATATATATTTAATTGAAGTACATGATAATTGGTTCTAAACAATCGCCAAACATTTAACATTGCTTTTAATTAGCTACAACACTAGTTTGGTGTTTACATTTAGAGTTTTAGAAAAATGATAACATTTGTTATTCTTGGTTAAGTATATGAAGCCCGAGTACCCCCTGGAACCTGCAGAAGTACCCCCAGGGGTAGGCGTACCACACGTTGAGACCCTAGGCCTTAGATTGTAAGCCTTTGGTAGAGTCCTCTCTTCCATAGTGTATTTTACATGAGTTTGTTCCCATCATTGAGCTCCATTACTATGACCACCTTACACTTTTATTTCTGGGCCTACCTAACCAGCCCAAAATTGCACAATTGTGTATTTTGTACCATTTCCCTTGTACAGCTTTGTCCTATGTTGTATAACCTTGTTATGCATCATCCATAATCATTGTATGTATTGTCCAGCGCTGCGTAATATGGTGCTTTATAATTACTGTATAAACATTATCTGAGTAGTCAGCTGGGAGAAACACTTGCCCTCCCCTCCATCTAAAACTGAAAAACCAAATGACATGTTTGTGTCCCCCTCTTCCACATAATACATGAAATCAAATAATCATAGCCAAGAAACTAAAGTTTTCAAGCCTTTATTTAACCATTAAAATCTATATAAACATTGTGTCCAACTGTTTCATTTATTAATATTGTAAAACAACAAAAGCTGCGCTTTTACACGTACGCAATTTATGAAATTGAATGGGAGCCACTTTAATAAAGCGCTCAGAAAGCACTAATCACTCAGCAAAGCGCTTATATAGTGTGGCTGATCCATTACTGTGTCAGTGATGCAGTAACCAAGAAGCGTAAATGAGGAATGGCAATGGGATGCAGAGGGCAGTACAAATCTGTACTAGGATAAACAGTTTACATACTGCAATATTTCCTTAGTTACACTTAAAGAGACACTGAAGCGAAAAAAAAATGATGATATTATGATTTGTATGTGTAGTACAGCTAAGAAATAAAACATTAAGATCAGATACATCAGTGTAATTGTTTCCAGTACAGGAAGAGCTAAGAAACTCCAGTTGTTATCTCTATGCAAAAAAGCCATTAATCTCTACGACTAAGTTAGTCGTGGAGAGGGCTGTTATCTGACTTTTATTATCTCAACTGTAAGTGAACGGTTTTCTTTTTATCTGCTAGAGGAGAGGTAATTACTTCACAGACTGCGCTGAAAGACTCATTTTGAATGCTGAGTGTTGTGTAATCTGCACATATTAGAGAATGATGCAATGTTAGAAAAAACACTATATACCTGAAAATAAAAGTATGAGAATATTTTCTTTGCTGCTAATCTTCTAGTAATTATTCATAGTACACAACCAATTCATTATATCATATTTTTTTCGCTTCAGTGTCTTTAAACAATTTGCCTTTTTCTTTTTACATCGAGGCTGTCACCTCCCATCGTGCTTTTCAATGTGACTGCCTAGTGCTCCAACTTTCAAATAGGAGGCAGCGCTGAAACAGCTCTAAAGCAGACCTAAAAAAGTAAGGCTACTTTACCACCAAGACGTTGCGTTTTATGGGACGTTATGGTCGCATAACGTGTCCCAAACGCAACGCATGGTGGTGTTGAAGTTAGACGTCAGATTGAGCTGCGTTATGCAGCTCTCAAAGCAGCCGCTCCAGCTTAGTGATAGGAAGTCCGGATCTTTTAAAGGATTTGGATCGGATTATTGAAAAGATCTGGATCTTTGAACCGAATAATTTGAATCATTTTACTAGGGAAGCAGACTGGGTGAAATGACTAGCAGGACAGGACTTTCCCTGCACTGTACATTCTGTATGTTCCGGTTTCTTCCAGACAGACATCCATTGTGAACCGAATCTTTCATTGTGATGATCCGGATGAATCAACTCACAAAAAAGATCCGGATCAAGTGAACGATTCGTTCATGATCCGGACAACACTACAGTTCCACCACCAGTCTCCACAGTGCAGTGAATATTAATTAGCCATGTTGCTGGCCATGAGGAGGAGGAGGGGAGACCTCCCCCTCCAACATTACTGAGCATGTGCAAACAGTCTAACGTGGCTTAGCCCAGTATATCGTACAGCATGCAGCACTTTGTTTAAACGTGCTGCGTTACTATGTAACGCAACGTGGGCACTGTGAACAGCACATTGATTTTACAGTGCTGTGAATTAGGCTGTGTTACAGGCTGCTGTAACGTGGGACATCCCACTGTGAAACCAGCCTAAAGTTTCACTTGCCTGGTCACACTGTGCTCACTTCCTGTCTGAGTCAGCCACTTACATACCTGATATTTAACCACTTGCCGACCGCCCACTGCAGAGGCGGCCGGCAAGTGGATCCCGCAAGGACCGCCGCATGCATAGAGGCGGCGGTCCTTGTACGGGCATGGGCGGAGCGAACGCGTCATTCGTGACACTATCCTCCGCCGGGGACTGGCTACGCCCACCTCACGCTGTAACCTGCCGGCCGTTCGGAAGCGCCGGCGGGTTACTAACACCTGGATCGCCGCATACAAAGTGTATAATACACTTTGTAATGTATACAAAGTGTATTTTACAGGCTGCCTCCTGCCCTGGTGGTCCCAGTGTCCGAGGGACCACCAGGGCAGGCAGCAGCCACCCTAGTCTGCACCCAAGCACACTGATTTCCCCCCCCTGCCCCCTGATCCCCCCCTGCCCACCCCCCAGACCACTGTTTGCACCCAATCACCCATCAATCACTCCCTGTCACTATCTGTAAACGCTATTTTTTTTTAATGCCCTAAACTGCCCCCTGATCACCCCCCAGATTCTCCCCAGACCCCCCCCCCCCCCCCGTGTACTGTATGCATCTATCCACCTGACCACCTATCACCCCCTGTCACTGCCACCCATCAATCAGCCCCTAACCTGCCCCTTGCGGGCAATCTGATCACCCACACCAATAGATCGCTTGCAGATCCGACATCAGATCACCTCCCAAGTGCATTGTTTACATCTGTTCTCTACCCTAAACACCCACTAATTACCCATCAATCACCCCCTGTCACTGCTACCCATCAGATTAGACCCCTATCTGCCCCTAGGGCACTCAATCACCCACCCACATCCTCAGACCCCAGCCCTGATCACCTCGCCAGTGCATTGCTTGCATCTATTCCCCCCCCCCCTCTAATCACAACTTGAGACACCCATCAATCACCTCCTGTCACCCCCTAGCACACCTACCCATCAGATCAGGCCCTAATTTGCCCCGTGTGGGCTCCTGATCACTCAGCCAAACCCTCAGACCCCCTTCCGATTACCTCCCCAGTGCATTGATTGCATCTATTTTCCCCTCTAACCACCCCCTGAGACACCCATCAATCACCTACTGTCGCCCCCTAGCACTCCTATCCATCAGATCAGGCCCAATACAACCTGTCAGCTAAAAGGCCACCCTGCTTATGACCAGTTCCACAAAATTCACCCCCTCATAGACCACCTATCATCAAATTTGCAAAGTGTCATTTTTCACTAACTTGACAAAAAATAAAAATCTATGAACTCGCCCTACACCTAATGGAATACCTTGGGGTGTCTTTCTAAAATGGGGTCACTTGTGGGGTTCCTATACTGCCCTGGCATTTTAGGGGCCCTAAACCGTGAGGAGTAGTCTTAAAACAAAAATGACCTGTGAAATCCTAAAGGTACTCATTAGACTTTGGGCCCCTTAGCGCAGTTAGGCTGCAACAAAGTGCCACACATGTGGTATCGCCGTACTCATGAGAAGTAATCTAATGTGTTTTGGGGTGTATTTTTACACATACCCATGCTGGGTGGGAGAAATCTCTGTAAATGGACAATTTTTTTTACACACAATTGTCATTTACAGAGATATTTCTCCCACCCAGCATGGGTATGTGTAAAAAATACACCCCAAAACACATTAGATTACTTCTCCTGAGTACGGCAATGCCACATGTGTGGCACTTTGTTGCAGCCTAACTGCGCTAAGGGGCCCAAAGTCCAATGAGCACCTTTAGGCTTTACAGGGGTGCTTACAATTAGGCATCCCCCAAAATGCCAGGACAGTAGACACACCCCACAAATTACCCCATTTTGGAAAGTAGACACTTCAAGGTATTCAGAGAGGGGCATGGCGAGTCCGTGGCAGATTTCATTTTTTTATCGCAAGTTAGCAGGAATGGAAACTTTGTTTCTTTTTTGTCACAAAGTGTCATTTTCCGCTAACTTGTGACAAAAAAAAAAAATATAAAATCTATGAACTCACCATGCTTCTCAGTGAATACTTTGGGATGTCTTCTTTCCAAAATGGGGTCATTTATACTATCCTGGAATTCTAGCCCCTCATGAAACATGACAGGTGGTCAGAAAAGTCATAGATGCTTCAAAATGGGAAAATTCACTTTGCACCATAGTTTGTAAACGCTATAACTTTTACCCAAACCAATCAATATAGGCTGAATGTTTTTTTTTTTTATTATTAATAACATGTTTGTCCACATTTTTCGTGCTGCATGTATACAGAAATTTTACTTTATTATTTGAAAAATGTCAGCACAGAAAGTAAAAAAAAAAAAAAAAATCTTTTGACAAATTTCATGTCTTTGATGAATATAATAAAAAGTAAAAAAAAATCGCAGCAGCAATCAAATAGCACCAAAAGAAAGCTTTATTAGTGACAAGAAAAGGAGCCAAAATTCATTTAGGTGGTAGGCTGTATGAGCGAGCAATAAACCGTGAAAGGGGGGGGTAAAGGCCATGGTCCTTAAGTGGTTAACTCTCAGGCAGATAAAAAAAAAAAAAAAAAGGACCAGCATAGTTATCTGTGTGCTAGGCACTGTAAAGGACTCAAAGTGACATAAGGTATTATGTAAAGGACAGCTGAAGTGAGGTATATGGAGGCTGCCAGTTGCCTGGTAGCCCTGCTGGTCTATTTGGCTGCAGTAGTGGGAACACCAGCAGAAACAAGCATGCAGCTGATCTTGTCAGATTTGACATCTGATTTGCTGCTTATATTGTCCAAGGAAATCAAGATGGCAGCCTTCATATACCTATAATATCAGTTGTGCTTTATGTAAGAAGTCATGGCATACCCAGCTGCTCTTCTCTTGTGGGAAGAGTGCTGCAAAACTACAGTGTGATCCCATCTAAAAATCAGTGTGTGAAGACAAACAAATCTACACCACTTCTCCACACAACCTTTGCAATTCCTCATTAAACAAACAAAACACCACAATCGTAAATTTAAAATTCACGTATACACAAATAAGTACGTTTCTTCCAGAATAAAAATGAGTCCTAAGTTATTTTCTCCAATGTTGCTGTCACTTAAAATAGTAGAAATCTGACATTACCAACAGGTTTTGGACTAGTCCATCTCCTTATGGAGGATTCTCAAAGTTTTGTTTAGTTTTAAAAGCAGTTTGTGACTGGCAGTTGCTCTGTCCATCTTCCAAAAGGCGTGTGCAGTGAGCAGAGAGGCTGGTCAGCATAATTGTACAAATACTTTGAGAATCCCCCATGAAGAGATGGACTAGTTCAAAACTTGTTGGTTGTCAGATTACTAAGTGACAGCAAGACAGGAGAAAAGTAATGTATTGCTCATTTTACTCTGGCAGAAATGTACTTTGATCCTAGAAAAAGGAACAGCAGAGAAAAAAAATGCAGCAGACCATATAGTAGTATTGACCTCAGATCAAATAGGCCAAACAATGTGAAAGGGGAGTGTAGAATAGGAAATGCACAGGATCAAGTGGTTTCCTCACTAGTAGAAGTTACAACTAAGCTATCCCTCTTATAACCCTCTTCTGAAGTATGTGCACTACACTCCTCAGGTAGCGTTTCTTCTTCTGTAGTGTTCTTCTCCATTGTGATTATTACAGAGGTGCCCAAAGAATAAAATATCACCAAATTCATAAAATGGGGGGTACTGGAAGACTTACCTCCCCAATGATGACAAATTGCACTCCTTCACATTAAAAATAATTTATTCTTACTCCACAATACACCTTGCAATGCGTTTCACGGGTCTATAGCCCGCTTCCTCAGGCAACACAAAATTAGGAGCAACAAGATTTGTCAAAAAGCGGGTTTAGTGCCTCTGTCTTTTTGACAAGTATCGATGCTCCTAATTTTATGTTGCCTGAGAAAGTGGGCTATAGACCTGTGAAACGCGTTGCAAGGTGTATTGTGGATTAAGAATAAATTTTTTTTTTTTAATGTGAACGAGTGCAATTTTTCAACATTGGGGAGGTAAGTCTTCCAGTACCCCCCATTTTATGAATTTGGAGATATTTTATCCATTGGGCGCCTCAGTAATCAAAATACAGCTCAGGAGAACACACACAATTCAGCAGCCGCTCATACACAGATTATACAGCTCAGGAGAGCAGAGACAATTCAGCAGCCGCTCATACACAGATTATACAGCTCGGGAGGACACAATTCAGCAGCCGCTCATACACAGATTATACAGATCAGGAGAGCAGAGAGAATTCAGCAGCCGCTCATACACAGATTATACAGCCCAGGAGAGCAGAGACACAATTCAGCAGCCGCTCATACACAGATTATACAGCTCAGGAGGACACAATTCAGCAGCCGCTCATACACAGATTATACAGCCCAGGAGGGCAGAGACAATTCAGCAGCCGCTCATACACAGATTATACAGCTCAGGAGAACAGAGACAATTCAGCAGCCGGTCATACACAGATTATACAGCTCAGGAGAGCAGAGACAATTCAGCAGCCGCTCATACAGATTATACAGCTCAGGAGAGCAGAGACAATTCAGCAGCCGCTCATACACAGATTATACAGCTCAGGAGAGCAGAGACAATTCAGCAGCCGCTCATACACAGATTATACAGCCCAGGAGAGCAGAGACAATTCAGCAGCTGGTCATACACATATTATACAGCCCAGGAGAGCAGAGACAATTATGTTCAAGCTCCTCTTCAGCCTCAGCATCTAAAATCTCTTCCTCACTAGATTAAGCAATACTATCTTTTAGGTCTAACGCTTCTTCCACAGCTAGTAGAATACATGGTGAATGAAGTTCAGTTCTGCACAGCCATATCCGTATAACCCTGTAGCCAGAAAATGGTCCCGAGGCTTCACCAGGGCAAATACACCCGAGGTAAGCAATGTTTTTTCCCAGATTGGTTTCCTCCATTTTGTGTCAGTTTCATTTTAAGAATTTGATTATTCTGGAAATAGTTGCTGATTAAAGGATTTACTTGAAAGAAAATAGAAAAGCAATAAAGGAGAGAATTGGCTCTTGGGTGCATGAAAAAAATGTATATAAGCTTTATTACAAAATATTGATAAAAACATATATAGACTAAACAGTGAATCACAAAACCCCCCAGAAAATACTATAATACCAATACTACCCCAAACTGGGCATAACACTTCTACTGGAACTATAAGGGGCTGCAGTCCCCAGAGGTTCTCTTATCAGATGATTAGAGGCAGTTCAATGCTATAGCTGAACAGCAAAGCCATGCGATATGCATGGAGTACTGTGCTTGCAGAAGAGTAAGCATATAGCTAGTGAACCTGTAATGATCATAAAATGGCAACTGATGGTCTCAGGTAGAACATGAAGCAAAGATCTCTAATCATGCATTTGTAGGCCACTTCTTGGACTGGTGATAGATACACCCACAATATAAAGTCATTGTTTCTGGTGAGAGAGGGCGTGAGCTTCCCTTCTGATGAGGTTTTGTTCTGCAAGTCTTTTGTTCTTAGGAAATAAGGTTGTATCATTTTCAGCAAATTCTCGGAAAGCTTTAGCCCAAGTGTTTTTCCATCTTGTGTTGCGTCTCTCTCTAGCCCTTGTAATTGGCTTTGCATACTCCATTGTAAAGGTCTTTGCAGTTCCAAGCCGGGTTCCTTGGCAGACAGTCATATAAAGCCCACAACTCTTGTAAGTTGTTTTGGATTGTGTACCCGTGAGAAGGACTCGATTTTTTGCAAAAATAGCAGCACAGGCTTGTGCCGTTTTGGAGGTTAGATTTTTTTATTTTATGAGCCTAATCCAAAATAAAATCCCATATAAAACTTTGCGCCATTATAGGAAGCCACTTGCTGCCAGTTATTTAGTATCATTCTGTATGTAGATATAATTATGCCACCTTCTTTCTGTATTTTCTCTAGGTCTTTAGTTAGTCTTCTCTCAGCCCCACGGAAAATTTTGTACTGCGTGTCTGGAGTCCACTTTTCAATCTCCTTCTCCCAATTGCTAACTAGTGTTGTTGGCATAATCAAAGGCACTGTTTTGATTTGTTTTGAATCAATCATACCAGAGAGAAAGGAAATTACTTGGATGGATTTGCCAAGCCCCATATCGGCCAAAATCCCTCCTTTTCTTCCCATCTCGGCACAAACTGTATAAAGAGGACACACCTTTTTGGTATTCATACAATTCATTAAACAACGTTCAACGTTAAGCATTCAGCATTAAACAATCCGGTTGTTCAGCATTTGACAGCTGTAAGGCTTTAAGGGGTGAAATTTGACCTTTGAGATTCTCAGTGGGGTGTATTGAGTTGGCTCTTTGAAAATATTTGATAGCTTGCGAGATGTTGCCACTCTTAGCCTCTTCCTTGGCTTTCCCCACATAACTGAAAAAACAAACAAATACAATTACTATAGGCATACAAGGCAAGCTTCATGATACATCATTAAACCAGATCAGCAAATAGTACAATTCCATAGAAATGCCTTGTACACGTTAGATGGGAGCTGCCTCTACTGAGAATGAACATGTGTACAGCAGGCACCGATCCCCTCTGAGTCAGCAAGAGATCAGATTGGCAAATTGCACGCTGAGGGCATTGTTGCCCTACTCCCCCTGCCAACTGTCGTCATTGTACCTCCTCCTCATCAGCAGAACACTGTTAGCGTAGACTAGAGAAGTGTCTGTACAGCATTGGGCCCCAAACTATTGCTCAAGCTCTGGTGCTTACAAGGGTTAAAGTGGACTCAAATTAAAAATACAAGATTTCAGAAATAAAATCTATTTTCTAAATTATAATATATAGCAGCCTTTTTTCAGCTGCATGATGACAAATATAAAATATTTTACATTTATTGGAGGAACCCCTCCCCTTCCTTTCAAATTGCCAGGAAAAAAATCTGGCAAACTGGTGGAGTAGATGGTGTCCGGCAATGGAGGAATTGCTAATGGCTGCCACCTGTATAACCCTAGTTATGAAAAGAGAAGGGTGAAAAGCATGCACTGAAATGATCATAGGTTTGAAGGAGTGTTTATTTATCTTTGAATGTGTCAGAGTGGTGCAACTAAATATTTTTAATTAAAAAAAAAAAAATGTTTGGTTTGGGTCCGCTTTAAGGGAGAGGTTGCAAGTCTACTTTTAGTTAAAGCATGCCCAGTAGAACATGTACAAGCACTTCCCTGTCGAGACACTAACATGGCCAGTAGCAGTCAGATGGTCCTGGGCCATAAAACTCATGTCCAACCTTCCCACAAAGTACAGTTGCTCCTGATGCCCTGCTCTAACCTCAACTACTTTACCACTGAAAAGGTGTTTCCCCTAATGGACCAAAGCAATTGTAAAATTCCAGTGTGCCTGCTATTCATTTGCCAATAACTTTCACTAATTATCACCTCTAAATGATCTCTACTTATCTTCACTACAAATTGGGCTCTTTGGGTGGTGCTTCTTGCTCAGAATTATTGTTTGCCTTTTAACAGCAATTATAGTTTTAAAGTAAAACAAAAAAGTGAATAGATAAAACCCCACACATTTTCCCATTTCTCCCAATTACAACTAGAGATGGCCCGAACGGCTCGCCGATGAACTTCCATGGTTCGCGATTGCGGCGAACCGGGAACTTTTCTGGAAGTTTGGTTCACCCGCATAGTGCACCATTAGGGTCAACTTTGACCCTCTAAACAGTCAGCAGGCACATTGTAGCCAATCAGGCTACACTCCCTCCTGGAGCCACTCCCACCCTTATAAAAGGCGGTGCGCCAGCCATTATACTCACTTGTGTGCCTGCAGTAAATAGAGAAGGGACAGCTGCTGCAGACAGAGCAGACTCATAGGGAAAGATTAGTTAGGCTCCTTACTGATTCTTATTGGGAAAAAAAAAAAAAAAATATAGCACCCCACAACATCTCTTTGGAGAGCCAATCTATTTTTTTCCTGTGTGTCCCACTGACACTTGTGTTGCATAGACAGACTTGATAATTCATACTGTGTGTCAGGCAGCTGCACATTGTAATACCCAGTACTGCATATTCCAACCTACCTGTTCACAGTGCACCCACCTACGTGAGCGCACGCAGTGTCACTGTGCCTGTCTGTGTGTGACAGGTGCACATTGTAATACCCATCACTGCATATACCTACCTGTTGTGTTCAGTGCATCCACCTACGTGAGTGCACGCAGTGCGATATACCACTCCGTGCATACCTGTTGGACTGCACATTGTATTAGTCAAGTCAGTGCATACCTTTCACTTCATTCTCTCCCCCCCCCCCCCCCCAATATAGACAACGGACAAAAACAGGCAGAGGTAGACCCAGAGGAAGGCCACCCGGCAGGTCTGTGCGAGGTCGGGTTGATGTGATTTTGTGCGGCCCTCGACCAAAGTACAGTGCTCAGAAGAAGGCACGTCCTATCAACTCCCAAGATTGTCAGGACATGGTTGACTAACAGAGCACTTCATCTTCCACAGCCACCAGCACTACTACAAGCACCACATCCACTAGCATTTGACACTTCGCAGAAGTTATTTGGTGGGGAATTAACCAATTCACAGCCATTGTTACAACCAGATGAAGGAGCTAAGCAATTTACACCACCTCATATGTCTGAGTTAGGCAGCGACACTATGGACGTAACATGTGAAGATGATGAAGTACCTGCTGTCGGTGCAGTTTGAGGCAAGCAAAGCTGGGCAGGATTATTGTGATGAGGACGATACGGATCCCAAGCATGTTCTCAATAGAGGAGATGAACAGGGGACAGTTCAGAGGGGGAGTCAGAGAGGAGTAGGAGACTAGTTGCTGAAAGCTTGTCAGAAACAGCTGGTGTCAGTATCCGGCGCCATGTATCGCCACCTATGGACAGCCAGCCAACATGCCCTTCAACGTCAGCTGCTGATGCCACCATAGTGCCATCACCCCAGGGGGGCTCAGCGGTTTGGAATTTTCTTCATGCGTCTGCAGCAGATCGGAGCAATGCCATCTGTTGTCTCTGCCTCCAAAAAAAAGGCCAACACTCACGTAGGGAAAAGTGCCTTACGAAGGCACATGGAGAAAAAGGCACAAACTGCAATGGGAGGAGCACCTGAGCAGAAGCCACACAAAAGAAGAGCCACCCTCTTCCTCCAAGTGCAGCATCTTAAGCCACCCTCCTCCACTCTGCCCTTGAGCGGTTCCTGCTCCTCTGCCCACAGCAGCCAGGTGTCCGTGATGGAAATCTTTGAGTGGAAGGAGCCAAATTTCTGCCAGTCACCCCCTTGTCCAGCGTCTGACAGCTGGCGTGGCAGAACTGTTAGCTCGCCAGCTGTTACCATACCAGCTGGTGGACTCTGAGGCCTTCCGTAAATTTGTGGCCATTGGGACACTGCAGTGGAAGATGCCAGGCCGCAATTATTTCTCTAAAAAGGTGATACCCAAACTGTACCATGAAGTGGCAAGTGGTGTCATCCCTGGCACACAGCATTGGGACAAGGGTCCACCTGACCATGGATGCCTGGTCTGCCAAGCATGGTCAGGGCCGCTACATTACTTACACAGCCCATTGGGTCAACCTGGTGACCGATGGCAAGCAGGGAGTACATTGCTGTGCAGCGGACCAACTTGTGGCACCTCCACGGCTTGCAGACAGGCCTCCTGCTACATCCTCTTTGCTGTCATACTCCTCCTCCTTGGCTGAGTGGCAGTTCAACTCTACTTGTGCTGTGATCTCCTCTCCAGCTACACAGTCCCAGCTTCCCAGGGCCTATACTGCATGCCAGGTATGATGGTGTCACGCCATGTTAGACAGGTCTTACCTCAAAGCGGAGAGTCCCACTGGAGCAGCTCTCCTGGCTGCTCTTAACAGGTGGATCAGTGGCTGACCCAGCACCAGCTGGAGATCGGCAACGTGGTGTGTGACAACGGCAGCAATCTCATTTCAGCTTTGAATTTGGGAAAGCTGACACATGTACCCTGCATGGCACATGTGCTCAATCTAGTCATTCAAAGATTTGTGTCAAAGTATCCAGGCTTAGAGGAAGGCCTGAAACAGGCCAGGAAGTTGTGTGGGTATTTCAGGCGGTCTTACACGGCCATGGCATGCTTTGGGGACATTCAGTGGGGAATCAACTTGCTGGTGAGACGCTTGATATTGGATAGCCCGACTCCCTGGAATTCGACCCTGGTCATGTTCTCTCGCCTGCTGGAACAGGAGAAAGCCATCACCCAGTACCTCTACAATTACAGTAGAAGGACACAATCTGGGGACATGGGGATGTTGTGGCCCAACCACTGGACACTGATGCGAAATGCATGCAGGCTCATGCAGCCGTTTGAGAAGGTAACCAACCTGCTAAGTTGCAGTGAAGGCACCATTAACGACTTGAGCCCGTACACTTACTTCCTGGAGCGTGCCGTGCATAGAGTGGTGGATCAAGCTGTGGAGGAGCATCAACAGTAACAGGAGGAAGAGTTGTGGGATCAATCAGCAGAACCAGATGTTTCCTCAACACCTGCGGCAGCACAGAGGGGGAAGGAGGAAGAAGAGTCAGATGAGGACTTTTTTTGTATAAAAGAGGAGGCAACGGAAGAACTGCAGCAGGTGTCATGCAGGGACCCCTGTATAAAAAAAGCTCAAGGGGAATGACCTGTACTGGGTGGCAACGCTATTAGACCCTCGGTATAAGCACTGTGGCAGAGATGTTTCCAAATCACTAGAAGACAGAAAGGATGCAGCAAGCTGGCAACTATGCTTTACAGTGCATTTAAGGGTGCTGTCACAGCACAACGGAATACAGGTGCCACTGCCAGTAATCTTCCTCCCCCCCTATGTCCACGCAGGCAAGGACAGGACGCTCTAGCGATCTCATGGTGATGTCGGACATGCGGACATTCTTTAGTCCAACGTCTCGCCTTAGCCCTTCCGGATCCACCCTCCACCAATGCCTCGACCGGCAGGTAGCCGACTACCTGACCTTAAGTGTGAATGGAGACACTGAGCAGCGATGAACCCCTGGACTACTGGGTGCGCAGGCTTGACCTGTGGCCAGAGCTGTCACAATTTGCCATCCAACTTCTGTCTTGCCCTGCCTCAAGCACCCTGTAAGAAAGGACCTTTAGCGGAGGCATTGTCACTAAGATAAGTCGCCTAAGTGTTCAGTACCTCACCTTTAGCAAAATGAATGAGGCATGGATCCCAGAGGGCTACTGCCTGCCCGAAGACTAAGTCAGTCCCCCACACACAGCAGCTCTGCCTGCACACCGTGTGACTGCCTGCCCCAAGACTAAGTTGTCCCCACACAGCATCTCTGCCTGCAGGCCGCTTGACTGCCTTCTCTGCCACCACCAACTGGGTCCAGGACTCCAAGTGGATTCCTGAATTTTTAAGGCCGCTACCAAACACATTTTTTCTGCTGTACGTCTGCCTAATTTTTCTGGCTGCACTGCAACAGCAAAACAAAAAGCACGTGCATGTGTCAATTCCCTTTCGTGATCGTTACCTTGCCGCGGTGAAGGGGCTTGCGTATCACAATGAAGCAATGACCGCCTGCTATATGAAAGTGTTGGGGGCACACCCAAGATAAGGTCGCTGCTTCATTGTGGACAGACCAAATTCGATCAGCTGGATAGTCACTACTGTTCTATCATTGCGCTACCTCAACCCAGCGACCATATGGGCTTGAAAACGCTATCGCCTGCACTCTCGCCAATGTGTGCACCAGTCCAGCACAGCCGTCACTACCCAAACAGCTGTTTGCGGTGCGTTACACAGAGTTTGGTCTGTCAGTGTGAAGCAGTACAATAATTACACTGCCTGATTGACGGACACGTTGTTTGAAAGCACTTTATGCCTCCAATTTAGCATGCAATGCGATTTCTACCCTTACAACGCTGCTGTGCGTCAAATCCAGATTTTTCCCTGAGACTTTTGGCGTGTATCCCACTCCGCCATGCCCCCCTCCAGGTGTTAGACCCCTTGAAAAATCTTTTCCACCACTTTTCTGGCCAGAATTAATGTTTGAAGTTTTGAAAGTTTGCCTGCCCATTGAAGTCTATGGCGGTTCACAAACTTTCAGACGCTCGCAAACCTAAAATTGGAGGTTCGAGCCATCTCTACAGCACAGAAGCCAAACCTGCATGGTAGAGAATGAAGAGATCAGCTGCTGTATTTCTGTCACTTCACATTCCCTTTAACCCCTTCCCGACCACCTAAGGCATTGGGAAGGTGGCAGCACTAAAACCACCTAATGCCGAAAGGCATCAACTCCTGGGCCGGGTTTTATAGGAGATTGCCACATCCCCGCTTGAGTGACAGAGCTCCGCTATCAGTCTACTTACATTGTACAGCGCTGCGATCTACTGCAGCACTGTACTGGGGACAGCTGTGTCATAGGCTAATGCCTATGAGAGAGGATTGCCCTGATTGGCTGTCGGGGGGGAGGGAGGGGAGTGATAATCCAGAAATCTAAAATACAAATAAAAAGAATGAAGTTCTGTTGGTGGGCATAAAGGAGCGCATTCACTTGTGTGCCAAGTGATACAGCTCTGCAGCAAGCCTATAAAGCTGCAGAGCATTAAATTGTAAAAATAGCCTGGTTACTAGTGGGTTGCAAGCCTATGGTCCTGAACTGGTTAAAGTAACACAAGCTGTAGTGATACCCTGTAACAGAGGAGGAGCAATTTATGTTTGAACCTATGGTTTTCAAGTGTCAAACACCAGATTGTAAGTGCGCTGGCGGCTGTGACAGCATCAAACCTACACGGTTAGTCACCTAAAGCAGCCAAACAAGGTTCCCACTCACTGCATGTTGTGCAACTCCTTTAAAGGAAACCTATAATGACAGACAGTGTCACTTACCTGGGGCATCTGCCATCCCCCACAGCTCCCCTGTGCCATCTCTGAAGGATCCTTCAGTCCCTGCCAAGTTATCACAAGTGGATAGCCACTGTGCATGTGTGGTCCTGACCGTGACTGTCCTCATTTGCACTCCTGTTGGTGGGAGAGTCCTGAGCAGGGGCAGTATGTGAAAGCCTCATACTGCAGCAGATGCTCTCAGCAAGGGGGAAGGGGGGGGGGACACACAAACGAGGACATGCGCAGCCAGGGCCGCATAGGTGCAGTGGCCATCAATGTGCGAGAAACTTAGCCACAGCAGGGGGCCAGAGGCTGGTTTAGAGATGGCACAGGGAGGCTGACAGAAAGATGCCCCAGGTAGTAAGAAACTTGTCATTACAGGTATCCTTTAAAGCAATAGCAAAGACAATGGTACAATTTCCTTATTGACCCAAATCAGATACTTGCTGGCTAACAGTTCAATAATCAAATGTATGGGCAGATGGCAAGTTCAGCAAAGCAGGATGATTAGTAGCTCAGTGGGTTAGGCAGCACAGTCATATGCATAGTCCCACCAACACTGCAGTTGTACCAGCCACAGAACTCCTCTCAGAGGCTCCTCCCCCCCCCCCCCCCCAGAGTTTCACCATTTGTTACTTAGAATACAAGGTGCAGTCTACACATGCTTAAAGCGGATGCAAACCAAACTTTTTTGTATTCAATATATTTAGTTGCACCACTGACATACAAAGATAACCACTCCTTCAAACCTATGAGCATTTCAGTGCATGCTTTTCACCCTCTTTTCATAACTAGGGTTATACAGGTGGCAGCCATTACTTCTGAGCTTAGGAGGTTTTAGATCATGGGTGTGTTTGTCATCAGCTACCCTCCCTCACAGGGGCAGAGTCTATGTGAAATCTCACACAAGCTGAGATCACCTCCCCTCTGACATCAGTAGCAGCCTGTGTTTTGTTTGTTTTTATCTCCTCCACCAGTCTGCTGGATTGTGTCCTGGCTAGGGTTGCAACGGTATGAAAATTCACGGTATGATAACAGTCAAAAAAAATACCGCGGCATGACGGTATACGATATTACACAATTATTCTCATTGCAATCACCCTTATAAAAAGCACCACATCAGCATCCTGCATATTTCCCCTGCTTCACTCAGCTAGTACAGGCTCAGGTACAGCTGCATACATCTCTGCTGCCTGAGCTTGCATGATCTGTGGCTGAAAATCTTCAGCTATCTGCAGTGCAACAGGTTATCTTTAAAAATGAGCTTATCTGCCGTGGTGGCAGTCAGGTTACAGGTGACACGCAGAGAGATCAAATTACAACATGTGCTTTCTTAGTTGGTGTACTTTCAAAATTAGCTTATCTGAGGTGGCAGTCAGCGGACACAGGGGAGAGATTAAATTACAATGTGTGCTGTGCTTTGTCACAGATGACAGGGCATTAGACAGGCTCTAAAACTCTTTAAAGAGAACCCGAGGCGCCATTTTTAAATCTTAAGACAGAGGCATGTCCTGTGCACAGTAACCTGCCTCTGTGTCATTGTGCTGCAGCTGCTTGCCCCTCCGGGAGGAAGCTAGCGGCGGGGGGAGCCTGTTGATGGATTGAAAAGCCGCAGGTAAATAGAAGGCTAGCGACAAGCAGATTGTCGTTAGCCTGGTGGTATTTTGCTGGAGGGATAGCAGAGCGCGGTTGGGGGGGGGGGGAGGGAATCGGCTGCAGCACAATGACACAGACATACAGGACAAGTCTCTGTGTCCTATTAAGATTTGAAAATGCCACCTCGGGTTCTCTTTAAATACATGCAGGGTCAGGGTGCAGAAATCTGTTCTCCTTCCGTCAGTCAGGTCACAAATGACACAGGAGAGATCAAATTATGTTCTGCTGTGCTCAGTCAGATGAGAGGGCAGGTTAAGTACATACAGGGTGCAGTTCTAGGGTGTGTGTAGATGATCACCTGTCATGTGGGAGGTTTCGGTAAACTGGGTATGGGAGAAGATTGCACTGAGATTGCACTGAGTGCTGCTGGATGGGAATGTAGTGCCACTGAAAGCTATAAGGTGGGGAGGGAGATCTCCCCCTGGGTGCTGTCGATGTGGGTAAGGGGTTCTTACTAGATGTCTCACACTGTGTGATGCTAGTGGACTGGGGGTAAACACTGGCTGCTGCTAATGGACAAGGGAGCCTCTTCCTTTTGGGTGATATGGGGAGGGGGTCTCACACTGTGTGATGCTGATGGGGAGGTTATGGTGGACAGGGGAATCTCAGACTATGGTAGGAGAGAAAAAAAAAAAAATCTATCTATATACCTAGAGAGAGACCCAGGACTCTCCCCTCACAAGCACACATATAGAACAATATATAAGAATAAAGAGAGCTAAGTGCTTTCACTGGCTCTCACCAGACCACATTATGTCTGCAGTTTACACTGCAGCTGACTCCACAGACAGTATTCCATCCCTCTCCATGACCTGTATGCGACCCTCCACTATGCTATAAATCACAGCTCACCACACTGCTCAGTCCCACTGTCAGCTCCCCTTAGGACTCCAGCACATGTATCTTCACTGTGCTATCAATCAAAGCTCACCACACTGCTCCGTCCCGCTGTCAGCTCCATGTACGACTCCAGCACGTGTTTCTTCACTGTGCGATCAATCACAGTAGTGATGGGAATTCCGGCTCTTCTCGGAGAATCGGCTCTTCTGAATCGGCTCCCATTAAAGAGCCGGCTCTTACGGCTCTCAATCGGCTCTTTATTAAATATCACTAGACACCACTCAGAATCGGCGTAAAAGCCCCGCCCCCGTCTCCATGACAACTCCAGACTGCTTCTCTGACTGGGCAATCCCTCCTGCTACTGCTCTGCCCCATACACTCGTACAAGCTGCAAGAGGAGGACTACATCTCCCAGCATGCCTCAGCGCCCTTTATTACACAGCAAATCAGAGCTGTGTGAGGCGGCTGAGGCATCGGCTCTTTCAAAACCGAGAACCAGCTCTTGTCGTTCGCAGCAAAGAGCCGGCTCGTTCGCGAACGACCCATCACTAAATCACAGCCCGTCGCACTGCTCCGTCCCCGGTCCCCGCTTCAAGCTGCATGCCATGTAAACTAATTAACATTCCTGCTCAGCTGGTCAGTGATTGTGCACAGTCTCTGCATATCACGTCTCTACACAGCTCAGACAGCCATGAGCCTCTGCACTGTCTGCAGTTGCTGGCAAGCGCTATGGTCACGCCTCTTACCATGCGCTGAGCCAATGAGTGCACGAACTTGCTGCCGGGAAGTGCGATATCTCGTGTGCAGAGACAGCCGGGCACTTGTCGGCGAACGAAGAGCGCAGCGGAAGTGGAAAAAAACGGTATTTCGTGAATGTGCATGGTACGATTACCATGCACATTCAAACCGTGATATACCGTCATACCGGTATATCGCGGCAACCCTAGTCCTGGCAATATGAAAGGAAGGAAGGGAGGGGTTACTCCAATAAAATATTTTAGATTTGTCATCATGCAGCTGAAAAAGGCTGCCATTATAATTTAGAAAATAGATTTTATTTCTGAAATCCTATATTTTTAATTTGGGTCCACTTTAAGAGAGGGAACCCAAGGTGGGGTACATAGAGGCTGCCATATGTATTTTGTTGTAAACAATGCCAGTTGCCTGCCTGTTATTCTGGCATACAAAGTGCGAGTCAAAACCACTCACCCATTATCCTTGGTCAGGTGATGCTGGAAGCAGCCAATATGCATGGTGTGGCTTCACAAAGCTATGCCAGCAACAGACCTGCATTCTGCGTCGCCTATAGTGCTAAGCCAATGACGGATGAGACCATTCCCTTCCAAGAAACTATAAAAAAAAGAAAAAAGGGCCCCTGGGAGATATTTACCTAAGGAGTGGGAGCCTCTAGCTCTGATTAAGGCTTCATCCCATGGTAGTCTTGCTCGGCCCCTCCAGAGCTACAGCCAATAATCTGTCAGGCTGTGGCACAGTAGCGCCTGCAATATTTGCTTTCCCCCACTCCAGTGCAGTAGCGGTGCTCGGCATGGAAATAACTGAACCCAACTTGTTCCTGCGCATTAGAGCAGATCCTACTGGGATTGGCCATTTCCACCTGAGCCCAAGCCAAGAAGAGTTACTGCACCAGTGCTGGAGCCACGAAGGGAAATATTACTTGGCCACCGTGGGAAGCCTCAATTGAATCTAGAGGCTTCCCCCTCCCGACGCAAGTAACCCCCCCCCCCCCCCCGGGCCCTTTTTTTCAATACAGGTTTTCTTTAAAGTTTCACTGCAGAAGGGAGAGTGCTCCTGAATCAGGATGTGTCCCTCACTGGGCCTGTGAGTGTTGCAGGCTCACCAGTCACACCAACACCTCTCCCTGTGTCTTTATGAATTCCTACAGTGAGCACTTGTATCCCTTGACACCACCACATGTAGTAACAGTGTTATCACAGGATACTGACACTCGATGGTAACAATTTAAGAAAGAAGCCAGACACAGGAGAAGGCAAGCCAGCGTGACAGGTGAGTGTGCAACCGTGACCATGGGCCCAGGGGGTACACATACTCTTGGGGTGGGACAGGGAGAAGCTGCGGAGACCCACCAGGAGGGTTGCCACGAAAGCAAACGCCATTTCCACTACACAACCTATGGAGGCCTTTCAACCAAAGTATTTCCAGCATGCCACACCAATGGTTTCTGTGGAAGTCGATATCTGTGAAATGCGGTGTTTATGATCAAATTGGCAGGGTATTGAAGTTGAAAATCATGGGCACCCTGTTT
This sequence comes from Hyperolius riggenbachi, assembly GCF_040937935.1. Taxonomy (NCBI): domain Eukaryota; kingdom Metazoa; phylum Chordata; class Amphibia; order Anura; family Hyperoliidae; genus Hyperolius; species Hyperolius riggenbachi. Next base: position 321,287,010 of record NC_090652.1, read on the forward strand.
ATACCAAAAAAGGGCCAGGGGTCATGTCATTTTAAGTCAATGGGCTCTATTCACAATAAGCAGTTCGGTAAAAGCATTTGGGACGGTAAAATACATCATGCGGTATTTTACACTTTTCCAAATTCACAAAAAAAAGTTTCCACCCATGAGGCAGAAGTTTGGTAATTTACCGAACAAACATGCCTCAATTCATTAAGCCCTGGTCGGTATGTGTCAGTGAGTGAGTGTGTGAGTGGTTTTCCAGACTGCAGCCTGCAGATCCCGACTGTGGGTTTGACCAGCTCGAGAGGGGACGCTGCCTTAGTCGAGCTAACACAAGGCTGTAACCCCGCAAAACACTTCTCACTGCCACCACTAGCTGCTGCTAGACACTTCAACAATTCCCACTCTGCTGTCGAGTGGCCTGCATGCAGTGTGGCGCTTTTGTACTTGGGTCAGCTTTTGCGCTTTAGGCCAAATACGGGAACGCCACACACACACACACACGACAATCACAGTAGCAAGGCACAATCAGGCACTGAACTTTTAATGCAAATTACACTGCAGTCTCTTTCTCTAGGCTATGAGCTTTGGCTTAGTACAGCAGAAGTCAAGCTTATTAAATAAATATTTAATATTCCAAAAAGTGGAACAGCGCAGAATATATATAAAAATTACAAAGATAAAAGTTACAAAGATACACAAGAGAGAGTTTACATAACAACGGGGATAAACTTTACCAATACGAGGTCTAACTTGGTCGTGGGAGGGCACGAATTTCCGATTTGATCGGGATCATCTCTAGCTATGCGCTACCTCCAAGAGAAGATCTGTGACTGTCCCAGGCCGACTTATATAGTCCGCTTTGTAGCCGGGGGTACAGGTCCAGATACATCATAACACAGCCTGTCATCCCTTTAGATGTGCTGGAGCCACAAGGGGGAGCTCTTCTGTATGCTACAATACAAATATGCACATCTAAAGGGATGCCTGCACAATTGTCAGCTTCTTCTGCTTTGATACTTTTGGCCAATAAATGACATGCGGAAATCTTTGTGAATTGACATTTCCTGAGGTGATTACTGCACAAGTCTGTAATTGAGATCACTAGTCAGGAAAATGTGATTTTCTGTGCGGAGCCAAGTTTAGTGATTTGTAACTTGGGAAGGTGATCGGTAAAATCAGCAATACCGGATGTGGTAATGCTTTGTGAATAGAGCCCAATATAATGAAGAACTAATGGTTTCCAGCAAGACCCACAAAGCAGCCAAAATTTAAAGTTCAACTGAAAACATTTCAGAACAAAAAAACAAAGACCTGCAAGCCATGGATCATCAATGGCATTCGTTTAACAGTCCTTGCACTAGTCAAATCAGAGGCAGCATACTGCACCTCAAATATATAGACACGCACCATCATGTCATCAGTTCATTATCACATACAAGTTTTGCCCACCATGTAAAGAGTGGAGTAAAAGGTGCCCGCAGATCAGACGATTTAAGAGCAAATTGACCGAGAGATCTCTTTCTGATCAGAGGGAGATCTGTTGGATGCTCGTACATCACAGGCCGATTCCTAATTAATTTCAACAGGATATCTCTTGAGATTTGGCATTGACCCCACATCCACCTCTGTCCCCTTAAAGGGGTTCTGTGGGGAGGGGTTGAAAAGTAAACTGACACTTACCTGGGGCTTCTACCAGTCTCTGCAGCTGTCATGTCCCGCACCATCCTCCAACGATCCGCTGTTCCTGTAATTCAGCATCTAATCCAGCTGCGGCTGTGCTCGCTCCCGCACGCATTATTGGGAGTATACGGTGCAGTACAAGAATACTATGTACTGTGCAGTACGCTCCCAATGACATGCACAGGAGCGAGCACCATTTGTCTTACACGACTATCAGACTAGGACTGGCGCTAAGGTTTGTAGGAGGATGGCGCCGGACATGACAGCTGCAGGGGCGCGGTAGAAGCCCAAGGTATGTGTACATTTTCAACCCCCCACAGAACCCCTTCAATGTAAAAGGCACCCCCTTATATGCTTCACCATATTCACTGTGTGTATACACACACACACACACACACACACACACACACACACACACACACACACACACACACACACCCCCAGTGTCATGATGCACTGTTACTGTGTGCAGGGCTGCAGGCACATGTCTCTCCCGGGTGGCAACAAAACTAGCGTGCTTGCCTCAACAAGTGGGAGCCTCCCCTCAGGTTTCTGATTGGGCTGGTGAGGCTGGAGACAGGGGCGGAGCAACAGAAGAGTCCTCCAGTAGAGATGGGATGTCCAGATCTTTTCAATGATTCGGATGATTCGAATCAGATCATTGAAAAGATCTGGATCTTTGATCCAAATCTCGAATCATTTTACTAGGGAAGCATTCATGGGTGAAATGACTAGCAGGACAGGACTTTCCCTGCAGTGGACAGAGAAGGGCAGGGAGTGGACAGAGAAGGGAGAGCAGAAATGTTTTTTGCACAAATTGCCCACATGATAGATAGATATAATATTTCACCTATATGTTCATCTGTATACTTTAAATTATAGATAGCACTACACGTGTCAGCATGGCTTACATGTAGCTGCTGCTGTATTGCATGCCATCAGAGAGCACTACAAGTGTCAGCATGGCTTACATGTAGTTGCTGATGTATCACAAGCCATCAGAGAGCACTACAAGTGTCAGCATGGTTCACTTGTAGCTGCTGTATTGCAAGCCATCAGATAGCACTACAAGTGTCAGCATGGCTTGCATGTAGCTGCTGCTGTATTGCCATTGCCCTGTCATTCTAGCCCAGCACGCTGTCTGCAAAGTTACTGAGCTGTGCTGAGCCAAAACATTCCCATGTGTTCACTATGCACAACTATGGAACAGACAGCCTAAAATGATCAGCACATTATAGCCAGTACGTGTGCTCTACACATATCTGGCAGTGGCACCCATGTCACCTCTCATCTACCTGTCCCTGCAAGGCTGGCTCCACTCCAAAAGAGCGATCCATCTCTGCTCTGCTTCCAGGACCCCGCTGCCCTGAGGGGAGGGGGGGGGGGGCAGCGGGGTCCTGGAAACAGATTGTCAGCAGATTTCCCTACAACATGCAACCAGATTGGGTATCATTCATGAAGGTGTTGTCGGTAATGAGACTCAGTGCGGAAAAACACTGCTGCCGGTATTTATACTTCTGTGTGGGCATTCATAGAAAAGGATACAATTGCGATAGGAGTGCGGAGATTTCCCGAACTAGGCTGGCGGTAGGCTTGCGGAAACAGGAGAAGCTGCGGAGTTGATAAATTTCTCCGTGTTCCGCTCTACTGCAGCTGCCTGGGAGGTCTGTGTCTCCATTAGCTTAACATTGTTATCGCCACATGAGAGGGCGGTATTCCCCGTCCTCATACCGCTTGCGGTAATCTTTATGAATTGACAGTTTGTTACATTTTTTATGATAATCACCACACGACGCAGTGATTTATCGCTCTGCTCGGAAATGTCAGCTTTGCATGCGGAAAGAGCCTTTATGAATGGAGACTTTGCTAAGAGGTCGGTAAAGTGAGCTGTTTTCAGCATTTCCGCATGCCATTGTCGGCAGATTTCCCAACAATATGCAACCAGATTATTGGCAGATTTCCACACATTGGGCTCTATTCTCAAAGACTTCCCGCATGCGGTAAAGTACATGCGGGAAGTTTGCACCCAAAATACCGTCAAGTTGGAATTCTCAAAATGTTACGCATGTTTTTTCCGCATGCGGAAAAAGTGTGGTAAAAGTGCGGGATTCATGTGGAAAGATTTCCGCAAAAGTCGGTATTTTCCGCAATAAAAAAGATCAATTCTCAAAAATGTTCAGGCGCATCATTTCGTCGTTAATTACAGGGCTGTGGAGTCAGAGTCGTGGAGTCGGGCAATTTTGGGTGCCTGGAGTCGGAGTCGGGTAAAAATGCACCGACTCCTAATGAATTTGTAACTAATTAAAATAGAAAATATGATAAAAAGTTCTATTTCTCAGATAATAGTCATTAAAAATAATGTATATATACAGTAATAGCTGTGCTTAGTCCACAAAAATGAAATAAACCAATCAAAATTAGTTACTTGTGCTGCTTCAATAAAGCAGTCCCCGTATTTTTAAGGTCAGATATACATATCTGATTGTGACTGTATATATGATGTGTACACAGGAATCTTATATATACTAAACAACATCTATGCTGTAAGAATAAAGCCTGATGTGTAGCTGTGTCACTAATAGAGATGGTCAATGAGATGGAAATAATTCTGCATCGATGCTGATTTATGCAAATGTATGCACTCCCTTTGCTCATGAAATCAAATAATTTGATATGTTATTAAAATTTGGTTTGGTGACTACAAATTAAAGGGTACCTGAGACAGATGAAAAGTAAAGTTTTATACATACCTGGGGCTTCCTCCAGCCCCCTTCAGGCTAATCAGTCCCTCGCTGTCCTCCACCACCCGGATCTTCTGCTATGAGTCCTGGTAATTCAGCCAGTCAGCGCTGTCCGGCCGCATGCCGCTCCCACAGCCAGGAACATTCTGCACCTGCGCAATAGTGCTGCACAGGTGTAGTATGCTCCTGGCGGCGGAGTGTGTGCATGCGCACTACGCCCGACTGGCTCAAGTACATGGACTCATAGCAGAAGATCCAGGTAGTGGAGGAGGACAACAAGGGACTGATTATCCTGAAGGCGGCTGGAGGAAGCCCCAGGTATGTATAAAACTTTAATTTCATCTGTCTCAGGTTTACTTTGTTACACAGTAGTACTATACTCTACATATGCACTCCCCACAGAGCTGCAGGGAATCCACTGAGAATGCTGTTCACATTGAACACAGAGGTGTTGTCTGTCACCCATAAACCTTGTTCAGATTGTGCATGAAGAATGTGTAATAGAGGAAGAATCTCCTCATTCCCCTGCAGAGTACCTGCACCATCATTCTTACATGTACCCACACTTACATTGCCTAGGGCCTGATAGATGTTCTTTGTTCCGGTTTGTACCTTTTATAAGTACTCTTACCAAGGACTAGTTTTAGTCTAAAGGGAATAAATATAGCAGTCTCCATATCCTTCTCACTTCAGTTGTCTTGTAAAATTCCTAAGCGTTGGCAGTTAAGAGACGAATTTCATGTTACATACTTTTAATCAACAAAATTGTAATATGCAAATTAGAGGAGTCGGAGTCGAGGAGTCGGAGGAATCCTAAACTGAGGAGTCGGAGTCGGTGGATTTTTGGACCGACTCCACAGCCCTGGTTAATTACCTTTTTATCACCTACAAGTAGTAGGTGATATATTCTGCATCCCATTGACTTTAATGAAGTGTGGAGGCTTAAAGGGATACTGTAGGGGAGGGGGGTCGGGGGAAAATGAGCTGAACTTACCCGGGGCTTCTAATGGTCCCCCGCAGACATCCTGTGTTGGCGCAGCCACTCACCGATGCTCCAGCCCCGCCTCCAGTTCACTTCTGGAATTTCTGACTTTAAAGTCAGAAAACCACTGCGCCTGCGTTGCCGTATCCTCGCTCCCGCCGATGTCACCAGGAGTGTATAGCAGAAGCCCAGTATGGTCTGTGTCTGCGCAGTATGCTCCTGGTGCCATCAGCGGGATCGAGGACACGGCAACGCAGGCAGAGTGGTTTTCTGACTTTAAAGTCAGAAATTCCAGAAGTGAACCGGAGGCGTGGCCGGAGCATTGGGGAGTGGCTGCGCCAACACAGGATGTCTGCGGGGGACCATTAGAAGCCCCGGGTAAGTTCAGCTCATTTTCCCCCGACCCCCCTACAGTATCCCTTTAAGGGCTGTGCTTGCTGGACTTTAACTTTTTTTTTTTTAAACACTTTTTCATGCGACCTTTTTACCGCATCATTCCCGCATAAATAATGGCTGTTTCCGCATCTTTTTTTCCCGCATGCGGCAAACATGCGGAAAATAGTGAATGTGGGAAAAATGCGGAGTTTACCGCTGGCGGGAATATAGCGGTAACATTTTGCGGAAAATTTGGCTCTTTGAGAATAGAGCCCAATATGCAACCAGATTGTCGGCAGATTTCCACACAATATGCAACCAGATTGTCGGCAGATTTCCACACAATATGCAACCAGATTGTCGGCAGATTTCCACACAATATGCAACCAGATTGTCGGCAGATTTCCACACAATAGGCAACCAGATTGGCGGCAGATTTCCACACAATATGCAACCAGATTAGCGGCAGATTTCCACACAAAATGCAGTATATGTAGTTAGGTATATAGTGGGCTAACATTTACCTGGAGGGAGGGTGGTTGGGCAGGCTGGTACACCATTTGCAGTGCAGGCACTGCACTGGGTGGGCAGTTAGGTAGCCAGGCTGGGCAGTTAGGTAGCCGGGGTGGGAGGCTGGGCAGTTAGGTAGCCGAGTAGTTAGTGGGGTAGGGTCCCGACTCCCATCGCCCCTGCCTCACCTGGGGTCCCCCCTCCTTCCATCAGCGGCGAGAGAGCGGCATATACAGGAAGCTCAGGCGGGGTAATCAGCCGCTAGAGGTTCAGCTGCCTCCGGGCTACGGTGTCTCCTCTCTGAATTGCTGCTCGCAATAAACCAGGAAGTGGTGCGAGCAGGAATATAGAGAGGAGACAGCGTAGCCCGGAGGCAGCTGGACCTATAGCGGCTGATTACCCCACCGGAGCTTCTTGTATATGCCGCACCTCCCGCCGCTGATGGAAGGAGGGGGGCCCCTAGGCAGTGCAGTTTCCAGGCTAAAATGCACCCAGGGCGAGGGTGTAAAAATTGCCCCCCCCCCCCCCCGAAGCAAGGTATGGGTGCCCGCAGTATAGGTTAGCCAGGTCTAGTTGCACTCAGTATTGATTCCCCCAGTATAGGTAGCCCAGAATAGGTACCCCAGTATAGGTAGCCAGCTATAGGTCCCCCCAGTATAGGTGAGCCACTATAGTTGCCTCCGGTATAGGTTAGCCAGGTAGGTGCCTCCGGTATAGGTAGCCAGTATAGTTGCCCCCAGTATAGGTTAGGTAGGCAGGTGCCCCTGGTATAAGTTAGCTAGGTGGGTGCCTCTAATATAGGTAGCCAGAATAGTTGCCCCTAGCATAGGTTAGAAAGGTAGATGCCCCCAGTATAGGTAGGTGCCTCCAATATAGGTAGCCAGTATAGTTGTCACCTGTATAGGTTAGATTAGGTAGCTGCCCCCTCAGTATAGGTTAGATTAGGTAGCTGCCCCCTCAGTATAGGTTAGATTAGGTAGCTGCCCCCTCAGTATAGGTTAGATTAGGTAGCTGCCCCCTCAGTATAGGTTAGATTAGGTAGCTGCCCCCCCCCCCCCCAGTATAGGTTAGATTAGGTAGCTGCCCCCCCCCCCCCCCAGTATAGGTTAGATTAGGTAGCTGCCCCCTCAGTATAGGTTAGATTAGGTAGCTGCCCCCTCAGTATAGGTTAGATTAGGTAGCTGCCCCCTCAGTATAGGTTAGATTAGGTAGCTGCCCCCCCCCAGTATAGGTTAGATTAGGTAGCTGCCCCCCCAGTATAGGTTAGATTAGGTAGCTGCCCCCCCCCCCCAGTATAGGTTAGATTAGGTAGCTGCCCCCCCCCCCCCCAGTATAGGTTAGATTAGGTAGCTGCCCCCTCAGTATAGGTTAGATTAGGTAGCTGCCCCCTCAGTATAGGTTAGATTAGGTAGCTGCCCCCTCAGTATAGGTTAGATTAGGTAGCTGCCCCCTCAGTATAGGTTAGATTAGGTAGCTGCCCCCCCCCCCCCCCCAGTATAGGTTAGATTAGGTAGCTGCCCCCCCAGTATAGGTTAGATTAGGTAGCTGCCCCCCCCAGTATAGGTTAGATTAGGTAGCTGCCCCCCCAGTATAGGTTAGATTAGGTAGCTGCCCCCCCCAGTATAGGTTAGATTAGGTAGCTGCCCCCCCCCCCGTATAGGTTAGATTAGGTAGCTGCCCCCCCCCCCCCGTATAGGTTAGATTAGGTAGCTGCCCCCCCCCCAGTATAGGTTAGATTAGGTAGCTGCCCCCCCCCCAGTATAGGTTAGATTAGGTAGCTGCCCCGCCCCCCCAGTATAGGTTAGATTAGGTAGCTGCCCCCCCCCCCCAGTATAGGTTAGATTAGGTAGCTGCCCCCCCCCCCCCAGTATAGGTTAGATTAGGTAGCTGCCCCCCCCCAGTATAGGTTAGATTAGGTAGCTGCCCCCCCCCCCAGTATAGGTTAGATTAGGTAGCTGCCCCCCCCCAGTATAGGTTAGATTAGGTAGCTGCCCCCCCCCCCCAGTATAGGTTAGATTAGGTAGCTGCCCCCCCCCCCCCCAGTATAGGTTAGATTAGGTAGCTGCCCCCCCCCCAGTATAGGTTAGATTAGGTAGCTGCCCCCCCCCAGTATAGGTTAGATTAGGTAGCTGCCCCCTCAGTATAGGTTAGGTAGCTGCCCCCCCCCCCCCCCAGTATAGGTTAGATTAGGTAGCTGCCCCCTCAGTATAGGTTAGATTAGGTAGCTGCCCCCTCAGTATAGGTTAGATTAGGTAGCTGCCCCCTCAGTATAGGTTAGATTAGGTAGCTGCCCCCTCAGTATAGGTTAGATTAGGTAGCTGCCCCCTCAGTATAGGTTAGATTAGGTAGCTGCCCCCTCAGTATAGGTTAGATTAGGTAGCTGCCCCCCCCCCCCAGTATAGGTTAGATTAGGTAGCTGCCCCCCCCCAGTATAGGTTAGATTAGGTAGCTGCCCCCCCCCAGTATAGGTTAGATTAGGTAGCTGCCCCCCCAGTATAGGTTAGATTAGGTAGCTGCCCCCCCAGTATAGGTTAGATTAGGCAGCTGCCCCCCCCCAGTATAGGTTAGATTAGGCAGCTGCCCCCCCCCAGTATAGGTTAGATTAGGTAGCTGCCCCCCCCCCCAGTATAGGTTAGATTAGGTAGCTGCCCCCCCCAGTATAGGTTAGATTAGGTAGCTGCCCCCCCCCCAGTATAGGTTAGATTAGGTAGCTGCCCCCTCAGTATAGGTTAGATTAGGTAGCTGCCCCCTCAGTATAGGTTAGATTAGGTAGCTGCCCCCTCAGTATAGGTTAGATTAGGTAGCTGCCCCCTCAGTATAGGTTAGATTAGGTAGCTGCCCCCTCAGTATAGGTTAGATTAGGTAGCTGCCCCCTCAGTATAGGTTAGATTAGGTAGCTGCCCCCTCAGTATAGGTTAGATTAGGTAGCTGCCCCCTCAGTATAGGTTAGATTAGGTAGCTGCCCCCTCAGTATAGGTTAGATTAGGTAGCTGCCCCCTCAGTATAGGTTAGATTAGGTAGCTGCCCCCTCAGTATAGGTTAGATTAGGTAGCTGCCCCCTCAGTATAGGTTAGATTAGGTAGCTGCCCCCTCAGTATAGGTTAGATTAGGTAGCTGCCCCCTCAGTATAGGTTAGATTAGGTAGCTGCCCCCTCAGTATAGGTTAGATTAGGTAGCTGCCCCCTCAGTATAGGTTAGATTAGGTAGCTGCCCCCTCAGTATAGGTTAGATTAGGTAGCTGCCCCCTCAGTATAGGTTAGATTAGGTAGCTGCCCCCCCCCCAGTATAGGTTAGATTAGGTAGCTGCCCCCCCCCCCCCAGTATAGGTTAGATTAGGTAGCTGCCCCCCCCCCCCCAGTATAGGTTAGATTAGGTAGCTGCCCCCCCCCCAGTATAGGTTAGATTAGGTAGCTGCCCCCCCCAGTATAGGTTAGATTAGGTAGCTGCCCCCCCCCCAGTATAGGTTATATTAGGTAGCTGCCCCCCCCCCCCAGTATAGGTTAGATTAGGTAGCTGCCCCCCCCAGTATAGGTTAGATTAGGTAGCTGCCCCCCCCCCCCCCAGTATAAGTTAGATTAGGTAGCTGCCCCCCCCCCAGTATAGGTTAGATTAGATAGCTGCCCCCCCCAGTATAGGTTAGATTAGGTAGCTGCCCCCCCCCAGTATAGGTTAGATTAGGTAGCTGCCCCCCCCCCCCAGTATAGGTTAGATTAGGTAGCTGCCCCCCCCCCCCCCCCCCCCAGTATAGGTTAGATTAGGTAGCTGCCCCCCCCCCCAGTATAGGTTAGATTAGGTAGCTGCCCCCCCCCCCCAGTATAGGTTAGATTTGGTAGCTGCCCCCCCCCCCAAGGATAGGTTAGATTAGGTAGCTGCCCCCCCCCCAGGATAGGTTAGATTGGTAGCTGCCCCCCCCGAGGATAGGTTAGATTGGTAGCTGCCCCCCCCGAGGATAGGTTAGATTGGTAGCTGCCCCCCCCGAGGATAGGTTAGATAGGTAGCTGCCCCCCCCGAGGATAGGTTAGATAGGTAGCTGCCCCCCGAGGATAGGTTACCCCCCGAGGATAGGTTAGATAGGTAGCTGCCCCCCCCCCCCGAGGATAGGTTAGATAGGTAGCTGCCCCCCCCCCCCCCGAGGATAGGTTAGATAGGTAGCTGCCCCCCCCCCCCCGAGGATAGGTTAGATAGGTAGCTGCCCCCCCCCCGAGGATAGGTTAGATAGGTAGCTGCCCCCCCCCCCGAGGATAGGTTAGATAGGTAGCTGCCCCCCCCCCCCCGAGGATAGGTTAGATAGGTAGCTGCCCCCCCCCCCCCCCCCCCGAGGATAGGTTAGATAGGTAGCTGCCCCCCCCCCCCGAGGATAGGTTAGATAGGTAGCTGCCCCCCCCAAGAATAGGTTAGATAGGTAGCTGCCCCCCCCCCCCAAGGATAGGTAACTGCCCCCCAAGGATAGGTTAGCTGCCCCCTGAGGATAGGTTAGATTAGGTAGGTGCCCCCTGAGGATAGGTTAGGTTAGGTAGGTGCCCCCTCAGTATAGGTGAGATTAGGTAGCTGCCCCCCACTATAGGTTAGATAGGTAGGTACCCCCCAGGATAGGTTAGGTAGGACACACACACACACACACGTCAGGCTGCCCTCCCCGGCTGCGGCTCCCCCTCCAAACAGCGCCCGCAATATCTGACATTACACGCACCGGCTGCACTAGGGACGTTACCACCAGCCCGCGTACATCACACATGCCCGCCCAGTCACTCACCGCTTGTAGCGAGTCACCAGCCCCGCTCTGCAGTGCGGACTCCTCTCCTCTGCGCACATGCCATATAGTGTTTCCTTCTGTTCTGCACCCGCCTTTTATTCTAATCGCCTCCCACAATGCATCGCGCTGGCCCAGTGCTATACACACGCCTGGCCAGTAGAGGGAGCTGGGGGCATTCTCCATGGACAGAGCAGAGCAGACAGCAAGGTTCAGCAGCCCGGAAGTACTGTATACAAACCATGTGATACGTCATCACCCACAGCTGCAGAGCTAGGAAGGCTGCTTGGTGTGAGTAGATGCTGCTGTGTAGCCTGTAATAGCTCAGAGCACAGATCTCTGTGTAAGTGCTGCATCTGGAGCTCTGCACCTGTCTAGTGATCAGTCTGGGGAGTGACCCTGATCAGCTACATTGCTGGTGACATGCTACTGCTGCATGCCCGTTATGTCTGTTCCTCTTTTGCCCTCCGGTCCCCATGTCACCTGGTCCGGGTGTCCTGTCAGATACTCACCAATCAGCTGAAGATGAAGAGGAGTCCCGCGGCGAGATGCAGCTTCACAGGACTTTCTTCAGCCAGCGCCGCTCGGCCAATCAGATGGAGATGCTGCAAAACATCCATCCAATCACCGCCGCCTTCTATGATAACAGGACTCGATGGTCCCGGAGGCGGGACCAAAGCGCTATTATTGAGCCAGGGATTGGATGGACGTTTTGCAGCATCTGATTGGCCGCGCGGCGCTGGCTCAGGATGAAGAAAGTTCTGTGAAGCTGGATACAAACACGCGAATCTGCATCTCATCGCGGGACTCCTCTTATTCTTCAGCCCCGACACGAACACATGAATCAGCCTGGACACGATCGCGTGAATCTGCATCTCATCGCGGGACTACTCTTCAACTGATTGGTGAGTATCTGACAGGACACCCGGACCAGGCGAGACGGGGACCGGAGGGCAAAAGAGGAACAGACATAACGGGCGTGGGGGAAGGGGAACACGGAGACAGGTGCGCAGGGCACTACACACATGGGGACATGAAGATACGGGGAGGAGGGCACAGGGACACGCAAAACAGGCCACTGAGGATACACATGGCAACATAAGAGATGTGAGTATCTCACAGGACACCCGGACCAGGCGACACGGGGACCGGAGGGCAAAAGAGGAACAGACATAACGGGCGTGGGGGAAGGCGAACACGGAGACAGGCGCGCAGGGCACTACACACATGGGGACACGTAGATACGGGGAGGAGGGCACAGCAGGGACACGCAACACAGGCCACTGAGGTCACATGGGGGATATGAAGAGAAAGTGATAGAGGACACGGAGATGGGACACAAGCGGCAGACCCATCCACTTATGGGGAGCACCTTCGGACCATAAGACGCAGGGACTTTTTCCCCCACTTTTGGGGGAGAAAAAGTGCGTCTTATGGTCTGAAAAATACGGTATATTTCTACCAGATTAAAATGCACTATAAATTACTTTTCTCCTATGCTGCTTTAGCTTACAGTAAGCAGGAACAATCTGACAGATTTTGGACAAATCCATCTCCTCATGGGGGGGGGGGGGGGAGGGGTGTGTTTCTTGGTATCTCCTTTATTGTCGTCAAAAGCAATCCCTGGAAAGAATCTGTACAAAGATACTTGCCAGCCTCCCTTATCACAGCACACTATTTTAGAAGTTGGACTGACCGACTGATGTTCAATAAGTGCTTGTGAAAATAAAAAAAACTCTGAGAATCCCCCATAAAAAGATGGACTAGTTCAAAAACTGTTTGCTTTTTACTGGCTTATGAAAGCAGCAGGAATATGAGATATAAATAATGTATCGCACATTTGAATGTCATGGAGAAATGTACTTGAATGCAAACACGAGTATTTTAAATGTAAACATTTTTCACGATGGTGGTCCTTTAAAGGGACCCTTAGATCAGGCTCAAAACGGAATTTGAACTTACCTGGGGCTTCCACCAGCCCCCATAGCCCGCAAGGTCCCCCAGGGTCCTTCTGACTACTCTCCTGGTCACGCTGGCACCGCGCACACCACGCATCATCATGCCAGCTGGCGTGAGAGTTCTCTAAGACTGAAGCGCGCATGCACAGGACTAACGCCGGCCGGCGTGATGGTGTGCGGTGGGGGTGTGCATGGCCAACTTGTGTATTGGCACTGTGTATTGACCTGAGGAAGTTGTTTAGTACCTGGGAAACGCGTTGTCTGTCTGTGTTTTAAATAATAAAAAAAAATTCCAGTTGAACTGGTGTCCTATCTTCTGGAGATGTAAGAGAACACCTCACTTTTATGATTTTTTTTTTTTTATCCTATAATTTGGCCGCCTCCATCTCGGCTACTAGTGGGGTCATCACCTATGTTTCTCTTATAACCCCCAGAAAACCTGGAGGTTACATTCAGGGCTGTGGAGTCGGTACAAAAATCATCCGACTCCAGGTACCCAAATTTGCTCTGACTCCTCGACTCTGATTCCTTAGTCTAATTTTTACAAAGGCTATAAATTTGGTACAAAAATCATCTGACTCCAACTCCTCAGTTTATGAAACCTCCGACTCCGACTCCAGGTACCCAAAATTGCTCCGACTCCGATTCCACAGCCCTGGTTACATTGCTATATTGTAGTTCTTGTCTATATGCCATAATAAATGTTTCACCATCTTGTTACAAGACCCCTTAACACCTTGTTTTGTGGTATGGAGACATTGTCTGGGGCATGTGACATTGCCTATTTAGGTTTGGAATTGCTATAGCTATTGGGCAGAACCATGTATTGAATTGTTTATTCATAGAATATAGCATTGTTTTTAGCTTTCATTGATACTGGCCATTATTTCTGTGAATGACAGATTCCCAAACTAAATAAGGAAACCTTTCGTATGAGAGACCCACAGCGGGTGCAGGAACTAATCGTGGCGCTACAGAATGGAGGAGATCGGAAATTACAGGTAGGTTTTGCTGAAGGATGAAAATGTACCTGTGTTTCCCTGAAAATTAGCCCTCCCTCGAAAATAAGCCCTAGCTGTATACACATAGAAAATCGAACACTATGCTAGTGTATGGGGCGGTGTGCAATCTCTTACCGCACCTCCCTTGTGGCTGCATCCCTCACTGTTCATTTGTAAACAGCTCCAGTATCCTAACATGGTCGCCGCCCTTTGACCTGGTCACACTCACAAGTCTGCACAAAACAGGAAGTAAAATATAATGCGCTCATAAGGCTTGATTCACTAAGCTGTGCTGCTATAGCATTTGTCACTACAGTGTGCTGCTTTGGCAGCCCAGCTTAGTTATTCAAGCCCATACAGCTTATCTGGTTTACTGTAGTGACACATAAATTTTACAGGGTGGGCGGTTCCTCGCATGCATAAGGATTCTGACATGCATACGCAGAGTTGAGAATACTCATTCATTTCTTTCTGGTATCTTTTTCTGCAGGTCATTTCTGACTTTGACATGACACTGAGCCGCTTCCAGTACAATGGTGAAAGGAGTCCCACCTGCTATAGTGAGTATGCAGCTGTTGCCCCCTACTGGTCTGCTGTGACATTCCCTAATAACGCTGCCAGCCATCTTATCCCATCTCTCCTACACAGATATTATTGACAACAGCAAGATGGTTACTGAGGAGTGCAGGAAGAAGGTGGGTGGAAGAATTATACATAATACTCCCAGCAGCTAATAACTAGTGCTTACTTTTATTTGTTTTGTCAGCATGAAAACAAGATTCTAATAGGTTGCTGCACTAATGTTTCTCTATCCCGCATGACCCTAACTGCAGGTCAGCTTTTGCTGCAATGCAGAGGCTGGAGCGGCAGTGAGTGACTGCGAGGGCACAGGATGGCTTCAGGGGGCTGGTAGAAGCAGAACTAGCTGATGGCGGGGGACTGGAGCAGCAGTGAGTGACTACGAGGGCACAGGATGGCTTCAGGGGGCTGGTAGAAGCAGAACTAGCTGGCGGCGGGGGACGGGAGCAGCAGTGAGTGACTACGAGGGCACGGGATGGCTGCAGGGGGCTGGTAGAAGCAGAACTGCTGGCGGCGTGGGACTGGAGCAGCAGTGAGTGACTATGAGGGCACAGGACGGCTGCATGGGGCTGGTAGAAGCAGAACTAGCTGGTGGCGGGGGACGGGAACAGCAGTGAGTGACTACGAGGGCACAGGATGGCTGCATGGGGCTGGTAGAAGCAGAACTAGCTGGCGGCGGGGGACTGGAGAAGCAGTGAGTGACTACGAGAGCACAGGATGGCTGCATGGGGCTGGTAGAAGCAGAACTAGCTGGAATAGGGGGACTGGAACAGCAGTGAGTGACTACGAGGGCACAGGATGGCTGCATGGGGCTGGTAGAAGCAGAACTAGCTGGTGGCGGGGAACTGGAGCAGCAGTCAGTGACTACGAGGGCACAGGATGGCTGCATGGGACTGGTAGAAGCAGAACTAGCTGGCGGCGGGGGACTGGAGCAGCAGTGAGTGACTACGAGGGCACAGGACGGCTGCAGGGGGCTGGTAGAAGCAGAACTAGCTGGCAGCGGGGGACTGGAGCAGAAGTCAGTGACTACGAGGGCACAGGATGGCTGCATGGGGCTGGTAGAAGCAGAACTAGCTGGTGGGGGACTGGAGCAGCAGTGAGTGACTACGAGGGCACAGGATGGCTGCATGGGGCTGGTAGAAGCAGAACTAGCTGGCGGCGGGGGACGGGAGCAGCAGTGAGTGACTACGAGGGCACGGGATGGCTGCAGGGGGCTGGTAGAAGCAGAACTGCTGGCGGCGTGGGACTGGAGCAGCAGTGAGTGACTACAAGGGCACAGGATGGCTGCATGGGGCTGGTAGAAGCAGAACTAGCTGGTGGCAGGGGACTGGAACAGCAGTGAGTGACTACGAGGGCACAGGGTGGCTGCATGGGGCTGGTAGAAGCAGAACTAGCTGGCGGCGGGGGACTGGAGCAGCAGTGAGTGACTACGAGGGCACAGGATGGCTGCATGGGGCTGGTAGAAGCAGAACTAGCTGGCGGCGGGGGACTGGAACAGTAGTGAGTGACTACGAGGGCACAGGATGGCTGCATGGGGCTGGTAGAAGCAGAACTAGCTGGCGGCGGGGGACTGGAGCAGCAGACAGTGACTACGAGGGCACAGGATGGCTGCATGGGGCTGGTAGAAGCAGAACTAGCTGGTGGCGGGGGACTGGAACAGTAGTGAGTGACTACGAGGGCACAGGATAGCTGCATGGGGCTGGTAGAAGCAGAACTAGCTGGCGGCGGGGGACTGGAGCAGCAGTCAGTGACTACGAGGGCACAGGATGGCTGCATGGGGCTGGGAGAAGCAGAACTAGCTGGCAGCGGGGGACTGGAGCAGCAGTGAGTGACTACGAGGGCACAGGACGGCTGCAGGGGGCTGGTAGAAGCAGAACTAGCTGGCGGCGGGGGACTGGAGCAGCAGTCAGTGACTACGAGGGCACAGGATGGCTGCATGGGGCTGGTAGAAGCAGAACTAGCTGGCGGCGGGGGACGGAAGCAGCAGTGAGTGACTACGAGGGCACAGGATGGCTGCATGGGGCTGGTCGAAGCAGAACTAGCTGGTGGCGGGGGACTGGAACAGCAGTGAGTGACTACGAGGGCACAGGATGGCTGCATGGGGCTGGTAGAAGCAGAACTAGCTGGCGGCGGGGGACTGGAGCAGCAGTGAGTGACTACGAGGGCACAGGATGGCTGCATGGGGCTGGTAGAAGCAGAACTAGCTGGCGGCGGGGGACTGGAACAGTAGTTAGTGACTACGAGGGCACAGGATGGCTGCATGGGGCTGGTAGAAGCAGAACTAGCTGGCGGCGGGGGACTGGAGCAGCAGACAGTGACTACGAGGGCACAGGATGGCTGCATGGGGCTGGTAGAAGCAGAACTAGCTGGTGGCGGGGGACTGGAACAGTAGTGAGTGACTACGAGGGCACAGGATAGCTGCATGGGGCTGGTAGAAGCTGAACTAGCTGGCGGCGGGGGACCGGAGCAGCAGTCAGTGACTACGAGGGCACAGGATGGCTGCATGGGGCTGGTAGAAGCAGAACTAGCTGGTGGCGGGGGACTGGAACAGCAATGAGTGACTACGAGGGCACAGGATGGCTGCATGGGGCTGGTAGAAGCAGAACTAGCTGGCGGCGGGGAACTGGAGCAGCAGTCAGTGACTACGAGGGCACAGGATGGCTGCATGGGGCTGGTAGAAGCAGAACTAGCTGGCGGCGGGGGACTGGAGCAGCAGTGAGTGACTACGAGGGCACAGGACGGCTGCAGGGGGCTGGTAGAAGCAGAACTAGCTGGCAGCGGGGGACTGGAGCAGCAGTCAGTGCCTACGAGGGCACAGGATGGCTGCATGGGGCTGGTAGAAGCAGAACTAGCTGGCGGCGGGGGACGGGAGCAGCAGTGAGTGACTACGAGGGCACAGGACGGCTGCAGGGGGCTGGTAGAAGCAGAACTAGCTGGCGGCGGGGGACTGGAACAGCAGTGAGTGACTACGAGGGCACAGGATGGCTGCATGGGGCTGGTAGAAGCAGAACTAGCTGGCGGCGGGGGACTGGAACAGCAGTGAGTGACTACGAGGGCACAGGATGGCTGCATGGGGCTGGTAGAAGCAGAACTAGCTGGCGGCGGGGGCCTGGAGCAGCAGTGAGTGACTACGAGGGCACAGGATGGCTGCATGGGGCTGGTAGAAGCAGAACTAGCTGGCGGCGGGGGACTGGAGCAGCAGTGAGTGACTACGAGGGCACAGGATGGCTGCATGGGGCTGGTAGAAGCAGAACTAGCTGGCGGCGGGGGCCTGGAGCAGCAGTCAGTGACTACGAGGGCACAGGATGGCTGCATGGGGCTGGTAGAAGCAGAACTAGCTGGCGGCGGGGGCCTGGAGCAGCAGTCAGTGACTACGAGGGCACAGGATGGCTGCATGGGGCTGGTAGAAGCAGAACTAGCTGGCGGCGGGGGACTGGAGCAGCAGTGAGTGACTACGAGGGTACAGGATGGCTGCATGGGGCTGGTACAAGCAGCACTAGCTGGTGGCGGGGGACTGGAGCAGCAGTGAGTGACTACGAGGGCACAGGATGGCTGCAGGGGGCTGGTAGAAGCAGAACTAGCTGGCGGCGGGGGACTGGAGCAGCAGTGAGTGACTACGAGGGTACAGGAGGCTGCATGGGGCTGGTAGAAGCAGAACTAGCTGGCGGCGGGGGACTGGAGCAGCAGTGAGTGACTATGAGGGCACAGGATGGCTGCATGGGGCTGGTAGAAGCAGAACTAGCTGGTGGTGGGGGCCTGGAGCAGCAGTGAGTGACTATGAGGGCACAGGATGGCTGCATGGGGCTGGTAGAAGCAGAACTAGCTGGCGGCGGGGGACTGGAGCAGCAGTCAGTGACTACGAGGGCACAGGATGGCTGCATGGGGCTGGTAGAAGCAGAACTAGCTGGAATAGGGGGACTGGAGCAGCAGTCAGTGACTACGAGGGCACAGGATGGCTGCATGGGGCTGGTAGAAGCAGAACTAGCTGGCGGCGGGGGACTGGAGCAGCAGTGAGTGACTACGAGGGTACAGGATGGCTGCATGGGGCTGGTAGAAGCAGAACTAGCTGGTGGCGGGGGACTGGAGCAGCAGTGAGTGACTACGAGGGCACAGGATGGCTGCATGGGGCTGGTAGAAGCAGAACTAGCTGGAATAGGGGGACTGGAGCAGCAGTGAGTGACTACGAGGGCACAGGATGGCTGCAGGGGGCTGGTAGAAGCAGAACTAGCTGGCGGCGGGGGACTGGAGCAGCAGTGAGTGACTACGAGGGCACAGGATGGCTGCAGGGGGCTGGTAGAAGCAGAACTAGCTGGCGGCGGGGGACGGGAGCAGCAGTGAGTGACTACGAGGGCACAGGATGGCTGCATGGGGCTGGTAGAAGCAGAACTAGCTGGCGGCGGGGGACTGGAGCAGCAGTGAGTGACTACGAGGGCACAGGATGGCTGCATGGGGCTGGTAGAAGCAGAACTAGCTGGCGGCGGGGGACCGGAGCAGCAGTGAGTGACTACGAGGGCACAGGATGGCTGCAGGGGGCTGGTAGAAGCAGAACTAGCTGCCAGCGGGGGGACTGGAGCAGCAGTGAGTGACTACGAGGGCACAGGATGGCTGCAGGGGGCTGGTAGAAGCAGAACTAGCTGCCAGCGGGGGGACTGGAGCAGCAGTGAGTGACTACGAGGGCACAGGATGGCTGCATGGGGCTGGTAGAAGCAGAACTAGCTGCCAGCGGGGTACCGGAGCAGCAGTGAGTGACTACGAGGGCACAGGATGGCTGCATGGGGCTGGTAGAAGCAGATCTAGCTGGCGGCGGGGGACTGGAGCAGCAGTGAGTGACTACGAGGGCACAGGATGGCTGCAGGGGGCTGGTAGAAGCAGAACTAGCTGGCGGCGGGGGCCTGGAGCAGCAGTGAGTGACTATGAGGGCACAGGATGGCTGCATGGGGCTGGTAGAAGCAGAACTAGCTGCCGGCGGGGGACCGGAGCAGCAGTGAGTGACTACGAGGGCACAGGATGGCTGCATGGGGCTGGTAGAAGCAGAACTAGCTGGCGGCGGGGGCCTGGAGCAGCAGTGAGAGACTATGAGGGCACAGGATGGCTGCATGGGGCTGGTAGAAGCAGAACTAGCTGGCGGAGGGGGACTGGAGCAGCAGTGAGTGACTACGAGGGCACAGAACGGCTGCAGGGGGCTGGTAGAAGCAGAACTAGCTGGCGGCGGGGGACTGGAGCAGCAGTGAGTGACTACGAGGGCACAGGATGGCTGCATGGGGCTGGTAGAAGCAGTACTAGCTGGTGGCGGGGGACCGGAGCAGCAGTGAGTGACTACGAGGGCACAGGATGGCTGCAGGGGGCTGGTAGAAGCACCAGGTAAGTGAAATTTTTTTTTTCCCCTTGATTCATTTAAATCATGACTTTGAGTGCTTATACACTCGTTAGTACTCGTAAGCCCAGCCCAATTTCTAAGGGCGTAAGATGCGTGCTATTGCCTGAGGCGTCGGATTATGTGGCAGGAGGGGGAAGTGGACAAAATAGTCAGGCTTGCTCAAATAAAGAATTCGGATGAAATCCGAGTAGGTGGTGGTAGGCTCATCCTGCTAATTACATCACCTGTGGGCGAGGGGGGGGTTAATCCTACCCATGAGGCGTCTTCTTCGCTCCGTCCCTTGGCGCCTCCCATGATGTGTTCCAATCTGCTGTCAAGTGACTATTCGCTTCCTCCTTCAACCCGGAAGGAGGAAGTGTTTGTAATCACGTGACGGCGGATTGGAACACATCATGGGAGGCGCCAAGGGACGGAGCAAAGAAGACGCCTCATGGGTAAGATTAACCCCCCCCCCCCCTCTCCCACCCGCACGGGTGATGTAATTAGCAGGATGAAATCCGAATAACACTTATTCTGATTTTATCCGAATTCATTGTTTGAGCAAGCCTAATGGTTATAACTCGCCTTCTTCAGACGATTTACACCCCCCCCCTCTGCTTCAATATCCTTCCTCTCCCGCTGTCCGTCGCATGGCAACAACACCCCCTGTGATGACGTACGGCATGTCATCACAGAGAGCGCAGTTAGTAATGAGACAGATGCTGGGAAAGGAAGAACATTGAGGCTGCACGGGATCAGCGGAGGAAGGTGAGCACACACACTCGCACACACTCTCTCTCTCTCGGAACCTACTTATCTAACCTATACTGCAGGCACATAGCTATCTAACTTGCGGGCACCTATCTATCTAGCCTATACTGGGGGCGACTATACGGGCCACCCTATACTGGAGGCACCTACGTAGCTAACCTATACTGTGGGCACCTATGTCTGGCTCTATTGGGGGGGAGAGAGAATTACATTCTCGGTGAAAATTAGCCTAGAAACTTCTAGCGCCTAAGATAGCCCGGAGCCAGTGAAGCTGTATCTACTACTGCCCGTGGAGCTAGTTAAGCAGGGGGGAAGGTGGGGGAAGGGAGGTAGGATATAAGTAAGGTCCTCCGCTTCTTGGAGCGGGCATTCCCCTAACCCACATTGCTCGGGACTGCTCCTGGCCGAGACGCCCTGACCCCCCCCCAATATGGTAACTAAGTGCCTTGCCCCAGCCAATCTCAAGCTGCCCAGCTAATCATTGTCATAATGGCAGTAGAGTGCTCCTGCAATGTTCAGCGACAGATTTCCCTGTTGTGCGAGAGCCTGGCACTGATTGATAGCAGGACAATGTAGTGCTCTGCTGCCTGCAGTTTAACAGCACTGACTTTTGGCAGCCGGGCGGGGTTTCAAAACACCCAAATGGACCTCCCACCTAATTAGTCCTTGAGAGAACACTGTTCTCAATTGGATTAAAGTCAGGACTCTGGTTGGGCCATTCCAAAATGATACTGTTTAACCATTGCTTTACCACTTTTGCTGTCTCTTGTGGGTCATTGTTATGCTGAAATGTCCACTGGTGCCAAAGGGCAAGTTTCTCTGCAGAGTGCCTTGATGTTGTTGAGAATCCTCATGTATTGCTCTTTTTTTTTCGTGGTGCCGTTTACTGTGATTAGCCGTTTACTGTGATTAGGTTCCCTGGTCTATTGGCTGGAAAACACCCTAAAAGCATTAGGTTCCCACATCATGTTTGGCAGTGGGGATGGTGTTTGGTTCTTATTTTTTACACCAAATGAAGGAAACCTCATTATGACCAAACAATTACATTTTTGTTTCATCTGACTATAGCACAGTACGCCTCCATTCTTCTTTGTCCAGATCAGCATTTGCAAAGGCCAAGCAAGCTTTTGTGTGCCTTATCTGGAGAAGTGGAATCCTCCTTGGTCTGCACCAGTGGATCCCAGCAGTGATCAGTGTCCGTAGCATTGTCTGCCTTGGGACATTGCCACCAGAGTAGCCTAGATTCACCAGGATGGCCTTGGTGGTGAACCTTGGATTCTTTTTCACCTTGCTCACTATCCTAGCAAGCACAGGTGTCACTTGACTTCTGACCACATCCTCTTAGATTTACCACAGTGCGGAACATCTTGTATTTTTTAATAATACTTTGCACTAGAGCCACTTGAACTAGAAAATCTTTTAGAAATGACCTTATAGCCCTTCTCTGACTTGTGAGCAGCCAAAATGTGTAGCCGCAGGTCCTCACTGAGCTCCTTTGCCTCAAGGTGCGTACACACATGCGACTATAGTCGTTTGTAACGATCGTTCCCCGATCTTTACCAACGACGATCGTTACAAAAAACGAACCACCGACTATTAAGGCAAACGACGAACGAGCCAAATCGCTACAAAAGAAAGTTCTGTCTCGGCGGATTTTAACCAACGACGATCGTTTGCAAAAGTAGTACATCGTTGGAAACGATCGTTCGTACTAGGCTTGACATGCGCATTTCACTATTTCTTCGTGAAACTTCTCTTTTTTATGCGCAGGCGCAATAGTTGCTTTTTGTGATGTAACGTTCGTTCTAACGATCAGATCGTTACACACCTTTTAAAACTAACTTTAGTTAGGTCGTTCTTTCATCAATTAAAAGTTCGTTCGTCGTTCTTAACGAACGATCGTTGTCGCATGTGTGTACGTAGCATCAGCCATGGCTGTCCACAAAGTAACTGCAGAGAGCTGCTGTTTTTTATCTGTTTTGTTGATTAAAACAGCTTTTCCACATTAATCAGGGTAAATAGGATGCTTAAAGTGGATCCGAGGTGAACTTTAACTCATTGCATAATTGTGTTCTTTTCCTATTGATTATAGGGCATTCCTCAAGCCAAATACTTTTTAGTTTTAATACTCTAATTCCCTATAAACTAAACAAGCCTCGCCCACAGCATTTCAGAGAGCCTTGACATTTTCAGACAGTAGCAAGGGCTCATGGGATCTCAGCCTGGGCAGGAGGAGGGGGAGGTATTACTAGCCAGAGATTTCAGAGCCAGAGGGGAGGAGGAGGGGGGATTAGGCTGAGTGATGAAGATGCAGATAAGCTTACCTATGTGTAATGTTTACAAACAACATGGCTGCTGTCATTGTATCACAGGAAGAAATAATCATTTTCTATTGATTTGCTGTCTAAACTATCTAAACTTAATGTAAGAAATATAGACAAGTTACTTGTTATAGTTAGTTTTTCATCTCGGATCTGCTTTAAGAACAGCTTGGAGTCACACACACACACTCAGTCACTCTCTCTATTGTACTATGTCTTATCTTTTTAGAGACACCTATATCATTTCTTGTATCCAACCAGCAAGTAATTATTTAAGTCAAAATTTGCCAGGGGTATGAATTATTATGGGCAGCGCTGTATATGAGGGAAGGGGGGCTGCGTAATACTGGCTACACATGGCTTACTTTGGTGGCTGGAGATCTAACAGATGTCTATGGGTAAAAATGGCTAAATGTACAGAGGTGGCAGTAAGGGCTAATGTGGAGTCATATGGCTAGCTGTACTTGGTGGAGAGAAATTAACTAGTAGGGCACAAATGGTTAATTATGGTAGGGTTTGGTTTTTTTTGTTTTTATTTAGCTCTGACTGCTAGCAAATATGGGTATAAATACTGGTTGGTGTGGGGGAGAGGGGCTATAAAGTAGTGTGTGGGAGGGAGGGTAACAAATTGGTAACTATAGTGAGTGAGCTGTGTTACCTAATACTGTGTGCACATATGACTATCCTGGATTGGGGCTATGAAGTAGTGTTTGTATGGGTTTAGGGTTCAGATCACTGCTACAAAACATTTTCAGTATACAGTGTGTATTTTACTTTTTCAGAAGTGATCGTATCTAACACACTTTTTCTCATTTTTCAGCCATGCCGAAGTGCTTTGCCAAAGGATGTGCCAACACGACTGGCAAAAAGGGGATGAGTCCAGATGTGGCGTTATATAAGTTTCCGGGAGAGCCTGAACTACTCAATCAATGGTGTCACAAAATTGGCGTGCCAGCGGACGTTGTGGACAGACTCATTGAGGACATCATCGAGGACAAGCGTGGTGATAAGTATAGGCTGTGTTCTTGTCATTTTTTTTCTAACTGTTTTTACACCACAGAAGAAAAGAAGGCTTTGAAGAGTGATGCCGTGCCTACAGTGTTCGCCTCCCCTGATTCAGAAGCTGTGAAGAAGGACAGAAAATGGCATCACGCCTTGTTCAAGCGCATGCGGACTCAGCCCCCTTCAACAGCAAGCGGAGGAGTAACTGAAACCTGTTGTCTGTGTAAATGTTGTGTCTGTCCCTGTCATCAACAGGTAAGTAATGCTTCTACCACACAAGCAACAACATCCACACAGACAGAGGCAAGTGACTTTAACATTTAAAACGCGCATGATCCGGAAATGACACAATTGTTGGTTAGGTCACGTAGCTTGGATCATGCATACCAGACATGCACTCAGACACAGGAAACCTCTCCATGTACACCAGAGAAGGAACAGGTTGAAATTCCACCACCTTTTAATTCACCCCCCGTAAAGGTTTGTGTGGAACACATCCCCACATTAGAAAGTCCTTCCACCTCCTCAAGTGTTTTCCAAAACTGTCCAAAAGAGGTCTTTTACGTGGATAGCTCAACTACCACTCCTTCGTCCACTGCATCCATTCCAAAAGGGAACTATTATAGAGATGAAGATTTTGTTCCCGATGAGTCTGAGCTCACTGCAGACCAAAATGTGTCTTCCGATTCTGAGATCACGGTTGTAGAACCCCCACAATTTTCAGAAGCTGAAAGTGTTGTGCATGATCGTAAATTTATTGTGTTTGAGTCCTGCCTTGACACATTGTTGTCAAAATTACATTGCCCCATAGAGGACTGTTTTGAGGCCATTAGAAGAATTGAAAAAAAAAAAACCGTGGCACAATGCTTACTGTGTACACCACATGTTCTGGAGGACACAGGCAGAAAGTTTGGCAAAGTCAGCCCATAGTCAAAAAATTTGCCGCAGGAAATTTGGTAATCGCCTCTGCGCTGGTTTCCAGTGGGTCTAGCTTTACTAAAGTCGCAGAAATGATGGACTTTGCCGGTATTAAATTTTTATCTGCCAACTCATTTTACAAATATTAGCGGCGTTACATTTTCCCTGCCATTGACCACAGCTGGCAGTTGGAGAAATCTCGTGTTAAAGACCTCTTGGGCCTGATTCACAAAGCGGTGCTAACAGTTAGCACGCTGGTGAAAAGCCCTTTATCATGCCTAAACTCAGTTTAGGCATGATAAGTTTAGGTGTGATAAGTTTAGGCATGATAAGTTTAAGCGCCAACTGGGTTAGCACCGCAGTGCACAGCTGATCAAAAGTTTTGCGCTAGCAAAGTCTGGTGCACTTCGCATAAAGTTTAATGGCGCTGCTTTGCGTGCGGGACTTTGCAAGCGATCTAATAGTATCTAAACTTATCATGCCTAAACTTATCACGCCTAAACTTATCACGCCTAAACTGGCTTTTCACCAGCGTGGTGCAATGGTTATCATGCCTAAAGTCTCTAACTGGGTTAGCACCGCTTTGTGAATCGAGCCCCTTGTCTCAGAAGCCTCTTTTCCTGTGCGGTGACGGACAATGCAACAGTCCAGGCTATTCCGCTAAATTTTGTACATACACTTTTTTGGACGCCGCATCCAAACTTGTTCTGGATTTTGAGGTTGTGCAAGTTTCGCAGACAACCTCATCGTCTGCCATGGAAAAGGAAGGCTTCAAAACTTGCCTGGACAGAATTGGCCAATGATTTGAGGTGCAAGTTGTAGGCACTGACAGACATGTTGGCATTCGTCACCTGATGTCAGTGGAATACACTGAAATCGATCACCAGTTTGAAATGTGGCATTTCCTCAAACCATTCAAGAAGCAATTGATCGATGCTGCATCCAAAAGCAAAAATAAAGAATTGAGGCCATGGATAGGGATGATAGTTAACCACTTTTATTGGAGCAGCAGAACATCCCGAGGAGATGCCAATGTCTTCAGGGCCAAATTGTTGTCCCTGTTGCATCACATTGTAGGTGAGCATGAGTGGAAGGATGGAGAGATAGTACACCGCTGTGAGCATGGCCCACTTGAGGTTGAAGGTAGGGTAAATAAGTGGCTTTCCACAAAAATGCCTGCATTTGAAGCCAAATTGTGTTAGTTCTCAGGTCTCTTTGTAATACATTTATATACTCTCTCTTATACGTTTCTACTTAGTTTAGGATTGCGGTGCCTTTGCTACTCTCGTGCTTTGTCTTTCTCTGTCTTGTGTCACTCTGGCGATCGCCCATCTCGCAATCGCGTTCCTACTTTTGTTTCTGCTGATGTGTGTTCGCTGTCGCGGGGTCAAGACTAGATTGGTGAACACGCATTCATCCTGTCCCTGTGCTCTTTCTCTTAGAGGGCTGTTTAGCCCTGCCTTGTCCTGGATCTGTACAATTCCCATCTGGCATCTGTGGCTGTGCAGCGGCTGTGTTCGCCTGCACTCCACAGCGCCATCTGCTGGTGGGAATTGCCCTCTGCGGGTGCATAGCACCTAGCCTGGGTGTCCCTAATTATACGCTTGTGGAGGAAATCCGCCGCGTCAGCGCACGTCTGGTGCGCTGACCACGGAAACGATTCCACAAACGTTACACCAAACAAGTAGAAAAGCTGATAGACATATGGGGGGTAGTGTTAGGAGTAGCTAGGGTGGAGTTTAGTCTTGGCCATAGGTAGTTTAAATTTGGATGTAGGTATGAGGTGAGATATTGTTAGGTATAGCTTTGGGGAGGGAGAATAGAGTTGGGTGGGGTAGGCATGGCTTATGAAGATTAGTGCAAAGTAATGGGGAGTTTCTGGTGGGTTAAATTGTACAAATGTTGAAGTTACTGAGCACGTCTTCCGGTTATGTAGCACTCTGCATGAGGTTGGGGGGGGGGGGGGAGTGAGTGCAGGCAATAGCGTACATGTATGGCTGCACAGGACACCAATGACATTCATTTTTTTGGTAAGCTTTGCTGATGAAAAATAGTTGACGAGTAATATATTGGCACCTTAATCAATTTAAGCTAGATATTTGATCGCCAAAAATCGGGATCAGGAAGGAATTTTTTTTCCCTGTGAAATACAATTTGGCTTACGTGTTTGCAGGGTTGTTTTCGCCTTCCTCTAGCTTTATTTTTTTTTTTTTTTTTTATTTTTTTTTATTGGGGGGGGTTCTCTGAGACAAAATACTACTGCAATGATCTGATTTTAAATGATACATTCGAATATCAGAGTGATGCTAATTTACAAATAAAATAACTTGAACCCTTAGTACTTGTGTTTTAGTTTTGTTTTTTTGTTAAATATTTGGAATGTTTTCAAATCACATTTTTCGTCAAACTTGTCTGCACCTCTCTGCTGTACACCTAGGGCTTGATTTACTAAAAGCTTTGCACCTGCAAGCTAGGGAGCTAAGTAGTTTGCACGGACAAAGCTATTACTGATCGTGCGCTTTTTGGTGCGCGCGCAATGTTGCACCGGTGCGCTCAAACCGTCGCACCATCTGTGTGCAAAGTACGCTTATCAGGTTATTTTGTACGCGTATGGTGCAATATGCGTGCAAAAGTTTGTATGCATACTGTGCAAAACGCACAATACACGTACAAACTTAGCGCTTACAAACTTTTGCACGCATATTAACGCATGCAAAGGAGCTTTTCACTGGCGTGCTAACACTTAGCATGCTTTAGTGAATCAAGCCCCTTGTGTTTCAGCTCTGAGAGCTTTTCCACAGGTGGAAATTTTGAAAACTGAAACACTATGTTGAGTTGTGAAAATTATAGGAAATTAGAGACCTTAACTTGGGGCTACCAAGAGTCATGGATGGTAAGGAAAGAGATACTGTAAACGCCGTATATAATCCTGTGGGAGTACTGGGGCAATACGTTTCTCAGTGATTGCAAAGTGGAAGTGGTAACCCTGCATCCTCTTGTTTATGTTCACATTCCTCATTTTCCTTGGCTGCTTATTGGTGCAGTACTGTATATTCAGCATGTCTTACAAATGCTATCAGTAGGAAAGATCAAATATGCAAATTCTTCAGAGTTTCTGCAAATTTATGCAGCTTGTAAATAAACCAAGCAATTTAAATTTGGATTTAAATTGATCCATTTTTATTCTGCATACATTTGCATAAAAAATTGAATAGTATCAGAATTTGCATCTCATTGATCATCCCTATTTATCAGGCATCAACTCACTTGCAAGGAAAGCCTGAAGAGAGCAGCCGGCCATGCGGTTCACACTGACGTAGGTCGCAAGCACCACCCACTGTTTTTAATATCCAGAGATAGCTTCATGTAGGGGCCAAAAACATGTTTACTATAACAGAAGTTTTATTAAATCGGAGTTTACTATAAAAGGCGTTAATCCCATACAGGTATAATGGAGATTGGCCGGGACCTGGAGAGGTAGTTTTCTATATACAAATTTTTAATATATGAGTTTACTATAACAAGATTATACTGTATAATCTCCTTCCAGCTGCTCTTCATGGTAGCATATGTTAACACTTTATTAATCATTAATAAATGCGATTCCGTAGGTGCAGGTAGTGGTCTGGTGCAGGTAGCAGGGATGTGGTCCTTCAAAAAGTATAACTGTGCAGGCCTCTAATGCTTGCAATACAGTAAATGAATACTTTACATTGCAGTGGAAGACCATTTACTTCCAACTACCTTTGTATAGGAGTGTAGGAAAATTGCATAGCAATCGCACCAGTATGCAATTTCCCCATGGTTTAAAAATATTTTCAGAATCTCTTACTACAGAAATTGCAAACAATATTGAACAATATAGTCCACTGATCATGGCTCATTCACAGAATTGCAATCACATCACAGCATGATGGATATTTTAACATGCAGTGTCCTTTCAAAATCATTAACCTTAATCAAGGACTGATTTCCCATAAGGCACTGTAGGCTCGTGCCTACAGGCACCTTATGGGGAAGAGGCACACCACTCCCTTCTGGAATGTTCCCCTAGCGACAGATGCTGCGGCGCTAGTCTACTTGATGCTACGCTCCCCTACCTCGTATCAGATGACCCCGTGCCCTGCTCATCCCTTTCCATGCTGTGCTTTCTGCTCGTTCTCTCCCTTCCTCCCGTGTAGCATTCAAGCAGTGGCAGTCACTCACCGTCTGCATTAGTGACGACATTCTCCAGTATTTTTAAATGCCACCATTTGATGATGTGATCAAGTAAGAGGACCCTTACAACACAGGAGAAGGCTAGTGTTTGATCGTGCTCCCTTATGATTTACACTGCCCTGCCTGTGCTGCCACATTTCCTATTCAATTGTGCTGCTGGCACTAAACACCCCAAATATCTCTGCAGCCACACCACCTACAATTCCTACTTTTACCTAAATTTGTGCTAAATTGCAGACCCTGAGCACTGCTGATGCATAAGATAGGTTTCTGTACTCTTCTTGGGAACTAGCAGTTCGTAGGGCCACAGTCAGTTCGGGTTCCCCTCTCTACCCTGAAAATGTAAGGAGTAAATGAGGTGCGGCTGTGGAGGTATTTTGGGAGTATTAAAGTTCCCACTAGAAATGCTCCGTGCAGAAGGCATCTTCTGGGCAGCATGATCAGACAGTGCACCGACACTAATGCAGATCCCAGCTGAGGAGGGGGAGTGAATCCTACATGAGAGGGAGAGGTCACAAGGGGAAAACTGCACACAGCATTTGCATCGGAGGAAGGAAGGGATGAATGGGACATGTAATCCAAGAGGGAGTGAAGCAGTTGGGCAGAGCACATACATATCATACAGCACTAGATGTATCCATCCTCCGTAGTGAGCAATGAGCATGTATTCCTTCTAAGAAAAGACCAAAGGGAGAATGAGTGTGTTTTCAACTGTGTGCAGGAGTGTAACAATAGATCCAGCAAAGGATGCAGCTGCAGGGGGCCCAGAAGCCACAAGAGGCCTCGTGGGAGGAGAAGTGTCTCTTTCCTGAGATGACTGGTTCACATTGTGCGCTTGCCCGCTACTTCCTAGCAATCACATTCGGGTCCACAATCACAAATCGGCGGAAAAAAAAAATCACGCGATTCAGCACAATTTTTACTTATAATTCATGTTCAATAGAACGAGAATAACAAAGCAATCGCCCCAAAGATGCTGCAAACACAGTTTTTGTAATTGATTTAAATCGCAAACACTACAGTGTGAATGCATCAATAGGGAAACATTGTCAGCAGCGCTTCGCTGATTGCTAGTGATCTGCAAAGCGCTGAAAACGCATTAAGTGTGAACCAGTCCAGAGACTGCCAACCAAGGGCATATATAGAAAAACCAGTTCTGCTCTCTGCACAATTGCTCAAATGACTGCATCTGCACAGCCACTGTTAAGGAATCATACTAAGATTTGTAGACAGTACCTATTGAGTGTGCAGCACTGCTCTACCTCCAGCCTCTCCACCCCCTTCCCAAGTGCTATGTACTGTAGTGATGCTGGAGCAGTCTGCAGAGCCCCGCCCCCAGCCTCTCCACTCCCTTCCCAAGTGCTATGTACTGTAGTGATGCTGGAGCAGTCTTCAGAGCCCCGCCCCCAGCCTCTCCACCCCCTTCCCAAGTGCTATGTACTGTAGTGATGCTGGAGCAGTCTGCAGAGCCAGTTCTGCCACCATCAGAGGTGGACAGAGTGAGCGTAATAAGTTGATGTTGGAAGCACACTTGTCTGTCAGTCTTCTGTATGTATTTTCTGCACACCATGCCTGCAGTGCTTCACTGCTGTCTGTTTTTATCTGCATGGGGAAAACAAATTCAAGTGTGCACTAGCCAGTAGAATAACATTTGTTCTCCATTTACCTGTGCATAAACTAGGGGAGTAGGATGGTGTTCTAGTGAGTACATTTAAAATCGGCACCAGTAGTAAAAAAAAAATTTGGCCCGAGATTACGTAACTTACACTATATATACTGTACATAGACATAGGACTATGGTAGGGATTAGATTTTGAGCCCCTCCCAGGGACAGTTAGTGACAGTATACTCTGTGCAGCGCTGCAGAAGATGTTGGCGCTATATAAATACTAAATAAAAATTCTGTATGCGCCTGTTTTTAGGGGTGTGTGCGCACCTGTGTTCAACTGTGTGTGCACATGTCTGCCTGTAAACTGTATGTATGTGCCATGTTTAGGTTTGTGCGCACATGCGCCTGTGTTCAACTGTGTTTGCCTGTGTTCAACGGGGTGTGTGCACGTGTGTTTGCTTGTCTGTGTTCAACTGTGCATGCCTGTGTTCAGATGTAAGTGTGCAGAACTATGTTCAAGTGTGTTTGTGTGTCTTTGAAGGTGTAGTAAAGGGAACCTAGGGACCACTAGACTAACAGGGATATTGGGGGGCTCCCTGTCTGATGCCACAACCTGCCCTCAGGAATTTACAGTCTAATTACTGCATTATATCAGTGACCTCAGGAAACTACACCCTAATCCTTGTCATGTCGCTAAGGATGATCAGAGGCAGTGATTAGAGTGTAAAGGTGCCCATACACTGAGCCGATTAGCGGCCGAGATCGATTTGCGGTCGTTTTCGATCAATTTCTATCAATCTGGCATTCTGGAAAATCTAGGTCGATCTGTTGAGATGGCTTATTTTGCATTGGCCCTAATGGAAATCTGATGGCAAAAAAAATGCCATCTGATCGATTGTCAATAGATTTCATACTGAAATTTATTGGAAATATGTTCCTAGTAAAAAATGTTCTTAAACATCAGATAAATCAGTGTATGGCCACCTTAAGATTCTAAGGACAGTTATTGACATGAGGCAAGGATTATAGTTTAGAATATTTTTACTTGGGTGTGTGGCCTGATTTCAAGGGCGGAGTTAAGCGCTCCAGATCGCCTGTGCTTATAGGTCTCAAAGTTGTAAATCCGGCCCTGCCCAAAATGCTTATATATCAGAAAGTTGCATTACCATCATACAGAAAAATTAGCAAAATGTAAATTATGATTTTGCATTGTGTACAATTACATTCTATTCACCTAGTGTGACACCCGACTATTTCAAATTACTCATTCTTATCATAAAGAAAATATTGCTATTTGAAAGTATTACAAATAAAAGCTTTTACAGGGAAGAAGCCTAATGCTGGGGATACACGGTACGTTTCTGTACCGTGTATCGAGCAGCTGATGCGGGCCTGCTGTTAAAATTAGAACTAATGTCATTTCTGAAGAAACCACATGATGTTGGCTTTGTGTCTGATTGGCTGTATGTGGCTCAGCCCACTTTGGCAAATTTTAACCCCATTCACCCAGTGACCCACGGTGCCGAGTTTGAGAACTCTGGCTTTACAGCTGTTCACATTTCCCATTGAAGTCAATAGGGAATTTTCTAATGAAAGTCTATGGGAAAAATGGGGGCTTCGGAGGGCCGCCACAGGAGCACGGAGGGTGGGATTGCTTTTAACAGAGCACAAGCAACCTATTCGGGTGTGAGATGAACAAGTGTGCAACGTTTCATAATTCTACTCCTAAAAACCTCTGGGAGGAATAGTGTATAGAAAATTGCAAAATGGTCATTGGCTTTTGGTAGGTCCGCCCCATTTGGGGTGTCCCTCCCAAAATACATATTTTTAATTGGAATAATACCAACCATATGTGGTCCGAGTTTGGGAAGTGCAGCTTCAAAACTGTTTGATTGGCAGCGGTATGAACATTTTCCCTGTCAGTCTGTGGGAAAAATGGGGTCTTTGGGGGGCCGCCACAGGGGCGCGCTTAACAAAGTACATGCAACCTATTTGGGTATGAGGCGAACAAGTGTGGAAAGTTTAGCGCTTGTATCCCTAAAATTCTGGGAGGAGTAGCATATAGAAAATTGGGTTGTGCTAAGAATAAAAACTAGATGGTGTCATTTTTGAAGAGTCTGATTGGCTGTATGGGGCTCCGCCCACCTTACCAACTTTTAACCCCAGTCGCCCACGGTGCAAAGTTTGGAAATTCTGGCTTTAATTCTTTGAGAATTACAGCTGTTTACATTTTCTCATTGAAGTCAATAGTGAAATCTGATTGGTTGTGGCCCTGCCCACTTTTTTGAGAACCTACAATGTGACAGAATTTTTCAGCTTTACCCTAGGACTAAGTGACCCCAGTTTGGTGAGTGTCACTGCAAAACTGTACGAGTTGCAAAAGTTTTAAATTTTCCAATGAAAGTCTATGGGAAAAATTGGGTCTTTGGGGGGCCGCCATAGGGGCACCGAGGGTGGGAGTTTTTAACAAAGCAAGAGCTCCCTATTTGGGTATGAGCCAAACAAGTGTACAAAGTTTCATAATTCTATTCCTAAAACTCTGGGAGGAGCAGCGTATAGAAAATTGCTAAATTCTCATTGGCTTTTGGTAGCTCTGCCCACTTTAGGGTGCCTCCCAAAAGAACATATTTTTATTTGGGGTGACACCAACAATATGTGGTCCGAGTTTGGGGAGTGTAGCTTCAAAATTGTACGAGTGGCAGCGATTGAAAAATTTTCCCTGTCAAAGTCAATACAAAAAAGGGAGTCTTTGGTGGTCCGCCGCGCTGGTGTGGTGGGTGGGAATGCTTATTAAAGCAAGAGCAACAAACTTTGCTATAAGGTGAATAAGTGTGGAAAGTTTGGCGCTTGTACCCCTAAAACTGTAGGAGTAGCATATAGAAAATGTGGTGGGGCAATAATAATAATTAATAATAATAATAATAATAATAGAGTGTGTAAATAACACTGACAGCAGAGCATAAATAAAAGCAGAGGATACAACTGCAAGCAGAAAAGTGGCAGCAGAGGATAGACAAAATAAAGAGCAGAAAAATGACAGGCTTGAACACACAGGCAGACATATACACAGGCGCAGCCAGATGACATCACTATAACTACTCCAGCACAAGCTAATTTGCATACTGTACTATGATTGGAGAAAGGAGCAGCTGGAGGAAGTAGGAATCAGCTGGATGGCACTGTAAATATGCCAACCAACATATGGCTGCACTGTCTACTAGCATGCAGTAACAGAAATAAGGACATCTGACAGGTATAGTACAGCAAACATACATATTTATTTATTAAAGCAGTATTAATCAACACAACAGATATTTTTACAGAATATAAAGTTAAGGTTACTTCTGCTTTAATGTCATCCAGAGATATAAAGTTTTTGTATGCCACTTCTTGAACTGGTGATAGATACACCCACAATATAAAGTCATTTTTTCTGGTGAGAGGACATGATCTCTGTTTTGATTTGTTTTGAAGCAATCATACCAGAGAGAAAAGCAATTACTTGGATGGTTTTGCCAAGTCCCATATCGGCCAAAATCCCTCCTTTTTTTCCATCTCGGTACAAACTGTATAAAAATGCTACTCCTTCCTTTTGGTAGTCGTACAAATTTTTAAACAAGGTTTCAGGCAGACCAATGTTGGGGAGGTTTGATAGCTTTAGAGCTTTGAGGCCTGAAATTCGAGCTCTGAGCTTCTCCGTAGGTCTAATGGAGTTGGCTCTTTGCAAATATCGCATAGCTGTCAAGAGGTTACCATTTTTAGCCTCTTCCTTGGCTTTCCCCACATAACTGAAAAAACAAACAAACACAATTACTATAGGCATACAAGGCAAGCTTCATGATACATCATTAAACCAGATTAGCAAATAGTACAATTCCATAGAAATGCCTTGTACACGTTAGATGGGAGCTGCCTCTACTGAGAATGAACATGTGTACAGCAGGCACCGATCCCCTCCTATGAGTCAGCAAGAGATCAGATTGGCAAATTGCACGCTGAGGGCATTGTTGCCCTACTCCCCCTGCCAACTGTCATTGTACCTCCTCCTCATCAGCAGAACACTGTTAGCATAGACGAGAGAAGTGTCTGTACAGTATTGGGCCCCAAACTATTGCTCAAGCTCCGGTGCTTACAAGGGTTAAAGTGGACCCAAATTAAAAATACAAGATTTCAGAAATAAAATCTATTTTATAAATTATAATAATAAATAGCAGCCTTTTGTCAGCTGCATGATGACAAATATAAAATATTTTACATTTATTGGAGGAACCCCTCCCTTCCTTTCAAATTGCCGGGAAAAAAATCTGGCAAACTGGTGGAGTAGATGGTGTCCGGCAATGGAGGAATTGCTAATGGCTGCCACCTGTATAACCCTAGTTATGAAAAGAGAAGGGTGAAAAGCATGCACTGAAATGATCATAGGTTTGAAGGAGTGTTTATCTTTGAATGTGTCAGAGTGGTGCAACTAAATATTTTTAATTAAAAAAAAAAAAAAAAAAAATGTTTGGTTTGGGTCCGCTTTAAGGGAGAGGTTGCATGTCTACTTTTAGTTAAAGCATGCCCAATAGAACATGTACAAGCACTTCCCTGTGGAGACACTAACATGGCCAGTAGCAGTCAGATGGTCCTGGGCCATAAAACTCATGTCCAACCTTCCCACAAAGTACAGTTGCTCCTGATGCCCTGCTCTAACCTCAACTACTTTACCACTGAAAAGGTGTTTCCCCTAATGGTCCAAAGCAATTGTAAAATGCCAGTGTGCCTGCTATTCATTTGCCAATAACTCACTAATTATCACCTCTAAATGATCTCTACTTATCTTCACTACAAATTGGGCTCTTTGGGTGGTGCTTCTTGCTCAGAATTATTGTAGGCCTTTTAACAGCAATTGTAGTTTTAAAGTAAAACAAAAAAAGTGACTAGATAAAACCACACATTTTTCCCATTTCTCCCAATTACAACTAGAGATGGCCTGAACGGCTCGCCGATGAACTTCCATGGTTCGCGATCGCGGCGAACCGGGAACTTTTCTGGAAGTTTGGTTCACCTGCATAGTGCACCATTAGGGTTAACTTTGACCCTCTACACAGTCAGCAGGCACATTGTAGCCAATCAGGCTACACTCCCTCCTGGAGCCACTCCCACCCTTATAAAAGGCAGGCACTGCCAGCCATTATACTCACTTGTGTGCCTGCAGTAAATAGAGAAGGGACAGCTGCTGCAGACAGAGCAGACTCATAGGGAAAGATTAGTTAGGCTCCTTACTGATTCTTATTAAAAAAAAAAAAAAAAAAAAAAAAAAAAAAAAAGCACCCCACAACATCTCTTTGGAGAGCCAATCTATTTTTTTCCTGTGTGTCCCATTGACACTTGTGTTGCATAGACAACAGACTTGATAATTCATACTGTGTGTGCCACTGCCACACTACCTGTGTGTCAGGCAGCTGCACATTGTAATACCCAGTACTGCATATTCCTACCTACCTGTTCACAGTGCACCCACCTACGTGAGCGCACGCAGTGTCACTGTGCCTGTCCGCTACCTGTCTGTGTGTGACAGGTGCACATTGTAATACCCATCACTGCATATGCCTACCTGTTGTGTTCAGTGCATCCACCTACGTGAGTGCACGCAGTGCGATATACCACTCCGTGCATACCTGTTAACTGCACCTGTGTGACTGCACATTGTATTAGTCAAGTCAGTGCATACCTTTCACTTCATTCTCCCCCCCCCCCAATATAGACAACGGACAAAACAGGCAGAGGTAGAGGTAGACCCAGAGGAAGGCCACCCGGCAGGTCTGTGCGAGGTCGGGTTGATGTGATTTTGTGCGGCCCTCGACCAAAGTAAAGTGCTCAGAAGAAGGCACGTCCTATCAACTCCCAAGATTGTCAGGACATGGTTGACTAACAGAGCACTTCATCTTCCACAGCCACCAGCACTACTACAAGCACCACATCCACTAGCATTTGACACTTCTCAGAAGTTATTTGGTGGGGAATTAACCAATTTACAGCCATTGTTACAACCAGATGAAGGCGCTAAGCAATTTACACC
The DNA here is from genome assembly GCF_040937935.1 of Hyperolius riggenbachi. Taxonomy (NCBI): domain Eukaryota; kingdom Metazoa; phylum Chordata; class Amphibia; order Anura; family Hyperoliidae; genus Hyperolius; species Hyperolius riggenbachi. The sequence continues at coordinate 321,323,827 of NC_090652.1, forward strand.
ACCTCATATGTCTGAGTTAGGCGGCGACACTATGGACGTAACATGTGAAGATGATGAAGTACCTGCTGTCGGTGCAGTTTGAGGCAAGCAAAGCTGGGCAGGATTATTGTGATGAGGACGATGATACGGATCCCACGCATGTTCTCAATAGAGGAGATGAACAGGGGACAGTTCAGAGGGGGGAGTCAGAGAGGAGTAGGAGACTAGTTGCTGAAAGCTTGTCAGAAACAGCTGGTGGCAGTATCCGGCGCCATGTATCGCCACCTATGGACAGCCGGCCAACATGCCCTTCAACGTCAGCTGCTGATGCCACCATAGTGCCATCACCCCAGGGGGGCTCAGCGGTTTGGAATTTTCTTCATGTGTCTGCAGCAGATCGGAGCAATGCCATCTGTTGTCTCTGCCTCCAAAAAAAGGCCAACACTCACGTAGGGAAAAGTGCCTTACGAAGGCACATGGAGAAAAAAGGCACAAACTGCAATGGGAGGAGCACCTGAGCAGAAGCCACACAAAAGAAAAGCCACCCTCCTCTTCCTCCTTCAAGTGCAGCATCTTCAGCCACCCTCCTCCACTCTGCCCTTGAGCAGTTCCTGCTCCTCTGCACACAGCAGCCAGGTGTCCGTGAAGGAAATCTTTGAGTGGAAGGAGCCAAATTTCTGCCAGTCACCCCCTTGTCCAGCATCTGACAGCTGGCGTGGCAGAACTGTTAGCTCGCCAGCTGTTACCATACTAGCTGGTGGACTCTGAGGCCTTCCGTAAATATGTGGCCATTGGGACACTGCAGTGGAAGATGCCAGGCCGCAATTATTTCTCTAAAAAGGTGATACCCAAACTGTACCGTGAAGTGGAAAGTGGTGTCATCCCTGGCACACAGCATTGGGACAAGGGTCCACCTGACCATGGATGCCTGGTCTGCCAAGCATGGTCAGGGCCGCTACATTACTTACACAGCCCATTGGGTCAACCTGGTGACCGATGGCAAGCAGGGAGTACGTGGCTGTGCAGCGGACCAACTTGTGGCACCTCCACGGCTTGCAGGCAGGCCTCCTGCTACATCCTCTTTGCTGTCATACTCCTCCTCCTTGGCTGAGTGGCAGTTCAACTCTACTTGTGCTGTGATCTCCTCTCCAGCTACACAGTCCCAGCTTCCCAGGGCCTATACTGCATGCCAGGTATGATGGTGTCACGCCATGTTAGACAGGTCTTCTTACCTCAAAGCGGAGAGTCCCACTGGAGCAGCTCTCCTGGCTGCTCTTAACAGGTGGATCAGTGGCTGACCCTGCACCAGCTGGAGATCGGCAACGTGGTGTGTGACAACGGCAGCAATCTCATTTCAGCTTTGAATTTGGGAAAGCTGACACATGTACCCTGCATGGCACATGTGCTCAATCTAGTCATTCAAAGATTTGTGTCAAAGTATCCAGGCTTAGAGGAAGTCCTGAAGCAGGCCAGGAAGTTGTGTGGGTATTTCAGGCGGTCTTACACGGCCATGGCATGCTTTGGGGACATTCAGTGGGGAAACAACTTGCTGGTAAGACGCTTGATATTGGCTAGCCCGACTCCCTGGAATTCGACCCTGGTCATGTTCTCTCGCCTGCTGGAACAGGAGAAAGCCATCACCCAGTACCTCTACAATTACAGTAGAAGGACACAATCTGGGGAGATGGGGATGTTGTGGCCCAACCACTGGACACTGATGCTAAATACATGCAGGCTCATGCAGCCGTTTGAGAAGGTAACCAACCCGCTAAGTCGCAGTGAAGGCACCATCAGCGACTTGATCCTGTACACTTACTTCCTGGAGCGTGCCGTGCGTAGAGTGGTGGATCAAGCTGTGGAGGAGAGTGAACAGTAACAAGAGGAAGAGTTGTGGGATCAATCAGCAGAACCAGATGTTTCCTCAACACCTGCGGCAGCACAGAGGGGGAAGGAGGAAGAAGAGTCAGATGAGGACTTTTTTTGTTTAAAGAGGAGGCAACGGAAGAACTGCAGCAGGTGTCATGCAGGGACCCCTGTATAAAAAAAGCTCAAGAGGAATGACCTGTACTGGGTGGCAATGCTACTAGACCCTCGGTATAAGCACTGTGGCAGAGATGTTTCCAAAATCACTAGAAGACAGAAAGGATGCAGCAAGCTGGCAACTATGCTTTACAGTGCATTTAAGGGTGATGTCACAGCACAACGGAATACAGGTGCCACTGCCAGTAATCTTCCTCCCCCCTATGTCCACGCAGGCAAGGACAGGACGCTCTAGCGATCTCATGGTGATGTCGGACATGGACATTCTTTAGTCCAACGTCTCGCCTTAGCCCTTCCGGATCCACCCTCCACCAATGCCTCGACCGGCAGGTAGCCGACTACCTGACCTTAAGTGTGGATGGAGACACTGAGCAGCGATGAACCCCTGGACTAGTGGGTGCGCAGGCTTGACCTGTGGCCAGAGCTGTCACAATTTGCCATCCAACTTCTGTCTTGCCCTGCCTCAAGCACCCTGTAAGAAAGGACCTTTAGCGGAGGCATTGTCACTAAGATGATAAGTCGCCTAGGTAAGTGTTCAATACCTTTAGCAAAATGAATGAGGCATGGATCCCAGAGGGCTACTGCCTGCCCGACGACTAAGTCAGTCCCCCACATAGCAGCTCTGCCTGTACACCGTGTGACTACCTGCCCCAAGACTAAGTCGTCCCCACACAGCATCTCTGCCTGCAGGCCGCTTGACTGCCTTCTCCGCCACCACCAACTGGGTCCAGGACTCCAAGTGGATTCCTGAATTTTTAAGGCTGCTACCAAACACATTTTTTTTTCTGGTGTACATGTCTGCCTATTTTTTCTGGCTGCACTGCAACAGCAAAACAAAAAGCATGTGCATGTGTCAATTCCCTTTCGTGATCGTTACCTTGCTGCGGTGAAGGAGCTTGCGTATCACAATGAAGCAATGACCGCCTGCTATATGAAAGTGTTGGGGGCACACCCAAGATAAGGTCGCTGCTTCATTGTGGACAGACCAAATTCGATCAGCTGGATAGTCACTACTGTTCTATCATTGCGCTACCTCAGCCTAGCGACCATATGGGCTTGAAAATCGCTATCGCCTGCACTCTCGCCAATGTGTGCACCAGTCCAGCACAGCCGTCACTACAAATACCAGGGCTGTGGAGTCGGAGTCGGGCAATTTTGGGTGCCTGGAGTCGGGAAAAAAATGCACCGACTCCTGATGAATTTGTAAATAATTAAAATAGAAAAGATGATAAAATGTTCTATTTCACAGATAAAATAATGTATATATACAGTAATAGCTGTGCTTAGTCTACAAAAATGAAATAAACCAATCAAAATTAGTTACTTGTGCTGCTTCAATAAAGCAGTCCCCGTATTTTTAAAGTCAGCTATACACATCTGATTGTGACTGTATATATGATGTGTACACAGAAATCTCTTATATACACTAAATAACATCTATGCTGTAAGTATAAAGCCTGATGTGTAGCCATGTCACTAATAGAGATGGTCAACGAGATGAAAATAATTCTGCACTGATGCTGATTTATGCAAATGTATGCACTCCCTTTGCTGATGAAATCAAATAATTTGATTTGTTATTAAAATTTGGTTTGGTGACTACAAATTAAAGGGAAACTGAGACGGATGAAAAGTAAAGTTTTATACATACCTGGGGCTTCCTCCAGCCCCCTTCAGGCTAATCAGTCCCTCACTGTCTTCCACCACCCGGATCTTCTGCTATGAGTCCTGGTAATTCAGCCAGTCAGCGCTGTCCGGCCGCATGCCGCTCCCACAGCCAGGAACATTCTGCACCTGCGCAATAGTGCTGCACAGGTGTAGTATGCTCCTGGCGGCGGAGTGTGTGCATGCGCACTACGCCTGACTAGCTCAAGTACCTGGACTCATAGCAGAAGATCCAGGTGGTGGAGGAGGACAACGAGGGACTGATTATCCTGAAGGCGGCTGGAGGAAGCCCCAGGTATGTATAAAACTTTAATTTCATCTGTCTCAGGTTTACTTTGTTACACAGTAGTACTATACTCTACATATGCACTCCCCACAGAGCTGCAGGGAATCCACTGAGAATGCTGTGCACATTGAACACAGAGGTGTTGTCTGTTTACAATCTCCTCATTCCCCTGCAGAGTACCTGCACATCATTCTTACATGTACCCACACTTACATTGCCTAGGGCCTGATAGATGTTCTTTGTTCCGCTTTGTACCTTTTACAAGTACTCTTACCAAGGACTAGTTTTAGTCTAAAGGGAATAAATATAGTAGTCTACATATCCTTCTCACTTCAGTTGTCTTGTAAAATTCCTAAGCGTTGGCAGTTAAGAGACGAATTTCATGTTACATTTAATCAACAAAATTGTAATATGCAAATTAGAGGAGTCGGAGTCGGTGGAATCCTAAACTGAGGAGTCGGAGTCGGTGGATTTTTGGACCGACTCCACAGCCCTGCAAAAAACCATGCAGCAGCTACATCACCTGCCAGCAGTAAAAATGTTCAACAAAAAAAAAAAAAAAAAAACCCCTCAGTCCACCCTACCCCCTGTCCCCTTCAATTGGCGGACCTCCTCCTCCACATTCGCCATATGCTGGCGCATCTCCAGCATCTGAGTTTTAAGGATGCGGATTTCCCGCTCATGCCTCCTCTTCGTCTTCGTCAGCCTCCTCACCTGGCCCCTCAGCCTCGTATATGTTGATAGAGGAACTGTAGAAAAAAATGTGCAAAATAGGTAAACCCAGCAATCCATCAACTTGTACATATTTCAATCTCATTGATCATCCCTAAAATTAAGAACCTGTAATGTAATACATATAACATAGCATTTACTTGCTTTTACATAGTATGCAATGTTAATCATACAGTAAGAGAATTTTACCATAAAGCGGTGTCCTGGCTCGACTAATCTAAGCCCTCTGGCTATGATGGCTGGGGCCAGGTGAGGAGGCCCTTGACGAAGAAGGAGGCCTGGGTGCAGAGGATCCCCGGGGCCGGGCAGTGCGGGCACCACTTGCAGCTGTAGTAAGGAGTAATGAATAATACAATTTAATCAAAATATATGATAAAATGGATACAAAGTAATAACTTTATTGTTTGAACTACAATTACTTTTATTTCTATTTTCAAGTGAACTTTGATAAGGACCTTACTCTAAACACAGAACAAAAAATCATATTCTTATTGTATTTATTATACATGAAAGAATATGACTCTTCAATACAGTAAAATAAAACTAGGATAGGCTTTAAAGTGATCCTTTGCGGCTATTGCGGCCTCCGGGACGTAATAGTAGCATAGGGGGCGATATTTTTGCTGGGAACACGAAGAATCACTCGCGTTCCCAATGCCTGTCGGTTCCTGACAGCAAAACCGAAAGTGGTCGCCGTGGGGTCCAGGAGGATCTGAGCGAGGCGGCGAGGGCACCGATCGACTGCAGGGGGCTCAGGGAAGCCACAGTTGAGTCAAAATCTTTTTTTTTTTTTTTTTTTTTTTTTTTTACAGGCTTAAGGATCACTTTAAAGAGGGCACTTGGAACGCAGACTGGGGCAATGGTTCATCTTGTAGTAGGAATACGACCCTGGGCACACAGTCAAGATATCAATGGTGTGGCTCCGAGACAACTCTGTGTATGTCCTTGAGTGGCCCAGCAAGAGCTTAGGCTTCAATACGATTGAATAGCTCTGGAGAGATCTTTAAAAAAAATTGCTGTGCAACAAAGCCGGACCATCCACAAGGCAAACCTAGCCACTTGCCTAGGGCCTGGAGAGGATATAGGGTCCAGATGGACGACAGCACCTATCAAATTTTTCTAAAAAAAAAAAAAAAAAAGTTAATTGATCATCAGTGGTTATCAAAAACCAATGTTAAGCCTAGGGGCCCATTTTTTTTAATAACTTTATTTGCATGAATGCAGTATAATCAGTACATATTGCACAAATATCACTATGCCCACACAGGAGCACAAAATAATATGTTTTAACCCATTTTGGAATAAGCCCCTAACAAAACAAAATGTGGGAAAAGTGCTGCACTGTGAATACCTTACGGATATATACTTTAACTGTACATACTGCACAACTCTATAGTATTCAGCCCATGGAATTATTTTTTAGGATAAATACATACAGCATATAAAACCCAAAATAGACATACATAAACTAATAGTTTGCTGACTTACATCCAATTTGAGCAACCACCCGCCTGAGCAGGTCCTGGTCCCTCCTCTTGAGGTCGCTCCAGAGCATTTGGACCTGCTTGGTGGTGAGGTCCCGCCGGTACTCGGCCCTCAGGATCCCCTGCACCCTTCTCACCACGTCCCGCTTCTCCCTCGCGGTGGTGAGGTCATAACGGCCTCTTGTAAATTCCTGGAAAAGAAATATTACAGTATTAATGACCACTGTATTATACCTTCATTAATTAAGAATCTTCTTACTTACAGCATAATGTAAAAGATTATAATATTATTCATAATGACAGTTTTCAAAAATTGTGGGAAGCAACCAACTATGACTTCGGGCAGATACTAGGGATCAACGATGACTAGTGCCACCTATAACTGCTGACATTGCTAGCCATAATAACTACATCATTTCATTTCATGTGTGATTGGACTGACAGAGAAGATCCTGTGACAGCAAGCATCAAATATATAATTGAATGGATTCCATGAACTGGCCGCGGCGTCTATAGACTTTGTGCCAGTTCATAGCCATGGGCGTCCGCACAAAATTTTCCAGGGGGGGGGTGCAAAAAGGCAGGGAAGAAGTGGTGCGCCGCAAATTTTAGAGAAGATGTGTGCGCCGAAAAACCTGAGGGTTATGTTGTGCGGCGCACGTACGCGCCGCCCCCCAAAATGGGTGCGGCCATGGACCAGAATGTGGGTGTGGCCATGGGTGGCGACAAATTTTCGTTTACTTAGCAATGTGGGACATTAGATTAGGACAGTGGTGGCGAAACTTTTGGAGGCCGAGTGCCCAAACTGCAACCCAAAAGTCAATTTATCTATCGCAAAGTGGCAACAGCAATTTAAAACTTCATACAAACGTTTTAACTCATACATGAACATTATTGAAAATCCAAGTTGCAAATAAACTGTGAAGATAAACAATTTCTTTCATCCTACTCCTGAAAAATGTATTAGTTTTTTAGAACCTCACAGTTTTATTTTCCGTTTTAAAAAGCAAAAATGTAGGTTTAATGCTATTGTCTCATAGGATAATGATTCAGCTTTTCCCAGAGGCCCCCAACAAGACAAATGTAGCAATCATGAGGCCCCCAAGAAATCATCAGGCTCCCAACAAGACACATTCAGCAATCTTGAGACCCCCAACAAGACAAATTCAGCAATCATGATGCCCCCAACAAGACAAATTCAGCAATCATGAGGCCCCCAACAAATCATGAGGCCCCCAACAAGACATTCAGCAATCTTGAGGCCCCAAAAAAATCGTGAGGCCTTCAACAAGACGAATTCAGCAATCATGAGGCCCCCAACAAGACAAATTCAGCAGTCATGAGGCACATAAATAGACAGGATTTCACATAAATAGGCAGAATGCCCCCTTAATATGGTAGACACCTCTCACCTGGATTCTCAATTCTCCTCTACTGGCTGTTGTGCCTGGCAATACTGTTTTTGGTTGGATTGGGGATGACGTGCGGGCTGAAAGGCCTTGCGTGATGCTTGCCTGAAATGTGGCCCAAATTGCGATTTTTTTCCCTGCTAAAATGTGGCCCAAATTGAGTTTGTTTTCTGCTAAAATATGGCCCAAATTGCGTTTACTTTCTGCTGAAATGTGGCCCAAATTGCGTTTATTTTCTACTGAAATGCAGCCCAAAGTGCGTTCATTTTCTGCTGAAATGTGGCCCAAAGTGCGTTTGTTTTCTGCTAAAATGTGGCCTAAATTGCGTTTGTTTTCTGCTAAAATTTGGCCTAAATTGCGTTTGTTTTCTGCTAAAATGTCTATATTTGCTGCTTTGGGGTTACGGTTACGCTCCGCCCATACAATGTCATGACCACACCCATTTTTTGGCGGGGCGCCAAAAAATGGGCGTGGTCATGACATTGTATGGGCGGAGCGTAACCGTAACCCCAAAGCAGCAAATATAGACATTTTAGCAGAAAACAAACGCAATTTAGGCCAAATTTTAGCAGAAAAACGCAATTTAGGCCACATTTTAGCAGAAAACAAACGGGCCTGGGGGCGTGTGCGGCGCGCCTAGTGCGCCCCGCACTATGCGCGCCGCACACGCCCCCCAGGCCCGTTTTCCGGCGCGCTGCGACCCCCTCCCCAGCCGTCCACAGCCCACCCCCCACCTTCACATGTCCCAGGTTGGAACCAGAAAAAACAGGTCACTGTAGTGAATATGTCTCACTCTACTATTAACAGTACTGCTACAAATGCAAAGTTACAGAGATAAACTAAAAACAATTCTCTACTACACTAACACCTATGATATCCTTTTACATGATGGGACATATAAAGATTAGAGAAATGCAGTCAGAAACAGTAGGCAAAAACTATACATTCTGTTAATAGATTGCTTACCTCAATTATCATGACTTTCATCCTGAGGGGGATTTTGGGAGGCATCTTGATGGCAGACTGGCAGTGCTGTGTGTGTGATGCGTGTGATGCGTCCTCTCCACGCGTTTGCCGGTGCCTGCTCTGGCCAACTTCCTGTCTCTACGCATCAGCCAATCAAAACTTCCGCTTGTGACGTACGCGTGTACGTACGCGTACGGAGGCAAAGTACGCATGCGCACGCGCATAGGTTGCAAAGCTGATACGGAAGGTTGTACGCTTGCCGACTACACCATACGCATCGTTGGCAATCCGGTGCGCACATGCGCGGTACGCTCACGGATAACGCGTAAAGAAAATCCGCATGCGAGCCAAATATTACGCATACGGTTACGATAGCTACGCGGAGATGCGAAGTTCTTTGATAAACTTACGGTATCCTTACGCGTAACTTCGTAAGTTTACGCGTAATTACAGTGATGTACCGTAGATAATTTCCTGCGCCGTAACCGTAATTGCGTAATGCGTAATAGCGTAAAATTACGCGGAATGATCCGTAAGCGTAGATTTTTCCATTACGACCAGCACTGCCTGGTCCTTCTTGTAATCAGGATTCGGATATCTGGGAGATATCTGTGGATATCCAGGTCAGCCGGCAAACTATCCGCAGATAGCTATCCGGATTTCTGCTCAACTATCCGGAATCCGGATCCGGCCGGATAGTGTAAAAATGTTCGGATATCCGGTTTACCCGGATATCCGAACTCCAGATGAGCATCCCTGCTAGGCAGCCTTCATCCAGGGAGGACACAGACACAAGAACTGTCTGCTTCCAAATTTTATTTTGTTTGAAAATACAAAAATAACAAGATTAATGATTTAAACAAAACAACATGCAAAATCTGGAATAAAACAGCTCAATAAAAACATCAGCATTTAATGGTCATTTAACTGTGCAGCTCTGGATAAGCCAGCCTGAGGAGGTCTTAGGGGATCGGAGATGCAAAGAAACGGCCAGGTTTCTTGGCCAGATCACCATTGCTGGTGGACTATTCTGTAGACAGAAAACAGATACACTATAAAGGGGAACACCGCTTTATTGGTAAACTAAAATTATCGGATTATGTACACAGCGAACAATGGACAGCGCTACTTAGCACCAACTGCATTCAAATGACTAGCAGCACGAAGTGTGCAACGACCACTAATGGACAAAATACACAACCTTACAGCGGAGGATGACCTCACCGTGGTGGGTGGGTATAGAGTTGAGCCGAAATTTTCGTAATTTCGCATTACTAAAATTACGCATGCGAAATTTGCGATTACGATGCGAAATTACAGTAGTGTAATTGCCATTAAAATCGTAATTGAAAATACCGTAAGCGTAATTTTCAACGCGTAATTTCGTGTTTTGTTCATGCCGTAATTTCGCATTAAACGCTACCGTAATTTCGCGTTAAACCGTAACGCTCCGCATAATAGAAAAAAGCCGCCGACTTTAAGGGTTAATAGCAAAGCCCCCTTAAATGCCAAGAGCCTCAAATTTGGAGAATATATTAAGGAGATCAGGAGGAATAAGAGGAAAAAATTTTTTTTTCAAAAAGACCTTATAGTTTTTGAGAAAATCAATGTTAAAAAGTTTCAAAGGAAAAATGTAAACATTTAAAAACCCGCCGACTTTAACGGTTAATAGCAAAGCCTGCTTAAAGTTTAGGAACACCAAATTCCCAGGGTATATTAAGGGGATCAGTGGGACTAAGAGGAAAAATTTTTTTTCAAAAAGACCTTATAGTTTTTGAGAAAATAGATTTTTAATTTTCAAGGGCGAAAATGTCTTTTAAATGCGGAAAATGTCAGTTTTTTTGCACAGGTAACAATAGTGTATTATTTTCATAGATTCCCCCAAGTGGGAAGAGTTTTACTTACTTCGTTCTGAGTGTGGGAAATATAAAAAAAACGACGTGGGGTCCCCCCTCCCAGACCTCTTTAACCCCTTGTCCCCCATGCAGGCTGGGATAGCCAGAATGCGGAGCACGGGCCGCGTGGGGCTCCGCACCCTGACTATACCAGCCCGCATGGTCCATGGATTGGGGGGTCTCAGAAGGGGAGGGGCAGCCAAGCTTTCCCCTCCCCCTCCGAGCCCTTGTCCAATCCAAGGACAAGGGGCTCTTCTCCACCTCCGATGGGCGGTGGAGGTGGAGGCCGCGATTTCCGGGGGGGGGGGGGGGGGGGGGGGGTTCATGGTGGAATCTGGGAGTCCCCTTTAAAAAGGGGTCCCCCAGATGCCCACCCCCCCTCCCAGGAGAAATGAGTATAGAGGTACTTGTACCCCTTACCCATTTCCTTTAAGAGTTAAAAGTAAATAAACACACAACACACTTAGAAAAAGTATTTTAATTGAACAAAAAACATAACCACGAAAAAAGTCCTTTAATATTCTTAATTAACCATTAATACTTACCTGTCCCTTTAAATAAATGATCCCTCGCAATATTCTCGGAAATGGTCTATCAGTTACAATGTAACAAAGTTATTACAATGTAACAACTTTGTTACATTGTAACTACGCCGCACCCGACGTCACTCGCCGCATGACCCGACAGAGCTCTGAGCTATATAGCTCAGAGCTCTCTAAGCATCTTTGTATTTTGGCTCCAAGGAGCCCCATTGGTCCTTAGCAGACCAATGGGGTTCCTTTAAATCAGAAGGAACCCCATTGGTCTGCTAAGGACCAATGGGGCTCCTTGGAGCCCAAATACAAAGATGCTTAGAGAGCTCTGAGCTATATAGCTCAGAGCTCTGTCGGGTCCGTGCAGGACGCTAAGTCCCCGCCGGCTCCCGCTGTCCACCCCGCCCACATCTGTCACCCACATGTCACCCACATGTGGGTGACATGTGGGAGAGGCGGGGAGGGCAGCGGGAGCCGGCGGGGACTTAGCGTCCTGCACGGACCCGACAGAGCTCTGAGCTATATAGCTCAGAGCTCTCTAAGCATCTTTGTATTTGGGCTCCAAGGAGCCCCATTGGTCCTTAGCAGACCAATGGGGTTCCTTTAAATCAGAAGGAACCCCATTGGTCTGCTAAAGGAACCCCATTGGTCTGCTAAGGACCAATGGGGCTCCTTGGAGCCAAAATACAAAGATGCTTAGAGAGCTCTGAGCTATAGCTCAGAGCTCTGTCGGGTCATGCGGCGGCGGCGAGTGACGTCGGGTGCGGCGTAGTTACAATGTAACAAAGTTGTTACATTGTAATAACTTTGTTACATTGTAACTGATAGAACATTTCCGAGGATATTGCGAGGGATCATTTATTTAAAGGGACAGGTAAGTATTAATGGTTAATTAAGAATATTAAAGGACTTTTTTCGTGGTTATGTTTTTTGTTCAATTAAAATACTTTTTCTAAGTGTGTTGTGTGTTTATTTACTTTTAACTCTTAAAGGAAATGGGTAAGGGGTACAAGTACCTCTATACTCATTTCTCCTGGGAGGGGGGGTGGGCATCTGGGGGACCACTTTTTAAAGGGGACTCCCAGATTCCACCATGAACCCCCCCCCCCCAGGAAATCGCGGCCTCCACCTCCACCGCCCATCGGAGGTGGAGAAGAGCCCCTTGTCCTTGGATTGGACAAGGGCTCGGAGGGGGAGGGGAAAGCTTGGCTGCCCCTCCCCTTCTGAGACCCCCCCCAATCCATGGACCATGCGGGCTGGTATAGTCAGGGTGCGGAGCCCCACGCGGCCCGTGCTCCGCATTCTGGCTATCCCATCCTGCATGGGGGACAAGGGGTTAAAGAGGTCTGGGAGGGGGGTACCCCACGTCGTTTTTTTTTATATTTCCCACACTCAGAACGAAGTAAGTAAAACTCTTCCCACTTGGGGGAATCTATGAAAATAATACACCATTGTTACCTGTGCAAAAAAAACTGACATTTTCCGCATTTAAAAGACATTTTCGCCCTTGAAAATTAAAAATCGATTTTCTCAAAAACTATAAGGTCTTTTTGAAAAAATTTTTTTTCCTCTTAGTCCCACTGATCCCCTTAATATACCCTGGGAATTTGGTGTTCCTAAACTTTAAGCAGGCTTTGCTATTAACCGTTAAAGTCGGCGGGTTTTTAAATGTATACATTTTTCCTTTGAAACTTTAACAGCGATTTTCTCAAAAACTATAAGGTCTTTTTGAAAAAAGATTTTTTCCTCTTATTCCTTCTGATCTCCTTAATATATTCTCCAAATTTGAGGCTCTTAGCATTTAAGGGGGCTTTGCTATTAACCCTTAAAGTCGGCGGCTACCTAACATTGATACTGTAATGCGAAAATTACGCGAAAATTACGCTTACGCGAAATCCTTCATTACGATTTTGTACTTACGGCCATAATCGTAATTACACTAATTACACGAAATTTCGCGAAATCGTAATTACGTCACTACGCTCATCTCTAGGTGGGTAGAGTACTTTATAATTTGCATGCAAGCTATTATGAAAACTTCAAAAACATCGGAGCGAGAGCAAGAGAGCGCGAGCGCAAGAGCGAGCGTGCGCAAGAGAGAGCGAGCGCCAAGAAGTCTCTGCTTCAAAATTTTATTTGGTTATTTGAAAATATAAAGATTAAGATTTAAATAAAACAAGATCTAATAAAACCACTCAAAAAAAATAAATAAAAAAAATAAATAAAAAAATCAGCTGTCAGTGGTCTAACTGCAGCCAGCCTGAGGTCTCAGGTGTTTGGAAATGCAAAAAAAGGGCCAGGTTTCTGGGCCCCATGGTGTGTGGACTCCACTCTGCAGACAGAAAACAGATTATAAAGGGGAACACCGCTTTATTGGTAAAGTAAAATGATTGGATTATGTACACAGCGAACAATAGACAGCCCTACTTAGCACCGACTGCATTCAAATGACTAGCAGCACGAAGTGTGCAAGGACTACTAATAGACAAAATACACAACCTCACAGCTGAGGATGACTTCACCATGGTGGGTGGGTAGAGTACTTTATAATTTGCATGCAAGCTATTATGAAAACTCACATCCTCCAGTGGTAGTCAGGTGCATCGTATTTGAATGCAGGGTGTGCACTTTGTCTATTCGTAGTCTTTGCACACTTCCTGCTGGTAGTCATATGGATGCAGTCTGCCCTAAGTAGCACTGTCCATTGTTCGCTGTGTACACACCTTAAGTATTTTTCAACCAGCTGCTCCCATCAATACAGTAGGATGCGAAAGTTTGGGCAACCTTGGTTATCGGCACGATTTTCCTGTATAAAATCGGTGGTGACAATAAAAAAAGTCAGTTAAATATATCATATAAGAGACACCCAGTGATATTTGAGAAGTGAAAGGATGTTTATTGGATTTACAGAAAGCGTGCAATAATAGTTTAAAGAGACTCTGAAGCGAGAATAAATCTCGCTTCAGAGCTCATAGTTAGCAGGGGCATGTGTGCCCCTGCTAAACCGCCGCTAAACGGGGCGGGGGTCCCTTCACCCCCAAACAACTTGGTCGTAGACTTAGTCGTGAAATTTTCTCTTCCTGGAGGCAGGGCTAACTGCCGCAGCCCTGCCTCTAGTCGCGTCTATTAGACGCGCATCGCCGCCTCTCCCCCGCCTCTCAGTGAAGGAAGACTGAGAGGGGCGGGGGAGAGGCGGAGGTACACGTCTGATAGACACGCATGAGGCAGGGCTGCGGCAGTTAGCCCTGCCCCAATGTGGAAGTGCTCCCCGGTTGCACAAAGGGGATTTGGGGGTGAAGGGACCCCCGTTAAGCCGCGGGATAGCGGCCTTTTAGCAGGGGCACACATGCCCCTGCTGAGGTCTGAAGCGAGATTTATTCTCACTTCAGACTAAATAAAATTAGGCAGGTGCATAAATTTGGGCACCACAAAAAAGAATTTAAAGCAATATTTAGCAGATCCTCCTTTTGCAGAAATTACAGCCTCTAAATGCTTCCTGTAGGTTCTAATTAGAGTCTGGATTCTGTTTGAAGGTATTTTGGACCATTCCTCTTTATAAAACCTCTAGTTCATTCAGGGTTGATGGCTTCCGAGCATGGACAGCTCTCTAACTCACCACAGATGTTCAATTATATTCAGGTCTGGGGACTGAGATGGCCATTCCAGAATGTTGTACTTGTTCCTCTGCATGAATGCCTTAGTGGATTTTGAGCAGTCTTTAGGGTTGTTGCCTTGTTGACAGATCCAGCCCCGGTGTGGCGTCAACTTTGTCACTGATTCCTGGACATTGGTCTCCAGAATCTGCTGATACTGAGTGGAATCCATGCGTCCCTCAACTTTGACAAGATTCCCAGTCCCTGCACTGGCCACACAGCCCCACAGCATGATGGAACCACCACCATATTTTACTGTAGGTAGCAGATGTTTTTCTTGGGATGCTGTTTTTCCTCCATGCATAATGCTCCTTGCTATGCCCAAATAACCCAATTTTACTTCATCAGTCCACAGCACCTTATTCCGAAAGGAATTCGGCTTGTCCAAATGTGCTTTCGCATACCTCAAGCGGCTGTTAGCACTGTGGGCTGAAAAAAATGCTTCCTCTGCATGACTCTCTTACATCATCTCTTTGTGTAAAGTGTGCAGAATGGTGTAACAATGCAGTGACTCCATCTACAGCAAGATGAGGTTGTAGGTCGTTGGTGCTGGTCTGTGGGTTGACTGACTGTTCTCCATTTGTTGCTTCTGTTTATCCAAGATTTTTCTTGGTCTGCCACTTCGAGCCTTAACTTGAACTGAGCCTGTGGTCTTCCATTTCCTCAATATGTCGCCAACTGTGGAAACAGACAGCTGAAATCTCTGAAACAGCGTTCTGTATCCTTCCCCCCACAACCGTGATGGTGAATAATCTTTGTCTTCAGGTCAAGTTGAGTTGTTTTGAGACCCTGATGTTTCTACTTTTCAGAGGAAATTAGAGAAGAGGGAAACTTACAATTGACCCCCTTAAATACTCTCTCATAATTGGATTCACCTGTGTGTGTAGGTCAGGGGTCACTGAGCTTACCAAGCCAATTTGAGTTCCAATAATTAGTTCTAAAGGTTTTGGAATCAATACAATTACAACAGTGCCCACATTTATGCACCTGCTTAATTTTATTTAAACAATTATTGCGCACTTTCTGTAAATCCAATAAACTTCATTTTACTTCTCAAATATCGCTGTGTGGTGGTTATGATAAAAAAGTCAGTTAAATATATCATATAGGAGACAATGATTTATACAGGATGATCATGACTATTAATAAGGTTGCCCAAACTTTAGCATCCCACTGTAGTTCTGCATTTACTGTTAATGTATATGCACAGCTTCTATTTTGGGTATAAGGTGCGTTTCTAGGCATCTGAGGCAGCTTGCTGATGTGCTGATCTACCTTCTATTGTAAAATGATCGGATTGGTTGTAATTTTTCATCCTATTTATGACCCCGATTTCTGGTCTTTTCTTTTCCTTTCCTTTCAATTGCTATTATTGTATTGGACACAAGGCAGTTTCTAAGCTAAATTGCACCCAGGGCGAGGGTGTAAAAATTGCGCCCCTCCCACCCACCCCCGTGGACTCGTGAACCCATACTCTTTAGGGACAGTCACACAGCCACAGGTCACAAGTAGATCTGCCTACTTACTAGTTACCAGCCGCTCATACAGGAGGAATCAGGGACCAGGAAAACACAGGGGAAGAGAGCCCGGAAAGCCGACTCCTCCATGGGCGCCGCCCACTGACAGCCTGCAGTACCTCTACAGGACATCAGGTGTCATCACCCGGTGGTAACGTGATGACTTGACATTGAACGCAGGCTGCCCAGGAGGAGTCAAGGAAGGTGATTACACTGGTAATCTTCCATTTGGCTGCACCGAGCGTCACCAGCTCCCTAGCAGTTATTCCTTCTGCCTGCACACTCTTCTAGTTGCCGGTCTGCGCCCAGGACGGTCGCCCTGCCCAAGACACGGCCCTGATTGGACATTCTATCATCTGAGAAAATGTTACTGTTAATGGACACCATTAGTCTAACAATCTGATGCAGAAAACTTCCCAAAGTGAACACAATAATCCCTAGATTTCTTTATGGTTATCTCATGGTAACTTGCACAACTTGCCGTACTGATGACTTGAGGTGCCCACTATCAGTGTAGTTTTAGCAAACGATAAACCTTCCGATTTCGATAACCGCGATCGAAAGGAAACCATCAAAAATCATCCCTCAGTGGCGTAAACTGGATTAAAAGTATAAATATGATTTCAGACAAACCATGCACAAAATGGATCGATACTTCAATTGTCTGTGGTCAATTGGCAGAATCAACACTCTCTGATGTATGTGCTACTTGGTTTCCCAGTTCTACTTTTGTAAATAAGTCTTTTGTCGCAGTAACGCTATTTGTTTTCCAAATTAAAGTATAACAAAGTAGAATCAAATTACAAGTTACGGTTCGCACCTCTAGTCTTCTACTCTGACTAATTGTGTATAAATGCAGGTACTATATCTTAAGCAAGATGGCTGCTTCGTACATCAAAATGGAGGCTTGGTGGAGTCTGAGGTCGCTCTATGCTCCTGCTGGTGGAATCTCATAGAACCTTATGGAAGCTTTTCTTCTGGGAGGTTATGGAAGCTCTCTCTCATGGAGTCCCTTTCTCTGTCTTAAATAGCCAAGAAATTCATTCACCCCCCCCCCCCCCCCCCCCCGTCCTTGCCAGTTATGTCTTATTTGGACCTCTAGATGGCATTATAACCTCACTCATGAAGTCCTGTGATGTTGGCTGCAAGACACCAGGGGGCACTCTGATCATACAGGTGTTTGGATCTGAAAGATGACCCTTTCATAGAAACTTTCTCAAGCATTATAGAGACTATTTAGCTATTGTCCATATGAGAAGAAAACTGTTCCCATGAGAAATTCCATTGTCCCCTCGGTTTTTATGGCTTTAGCATCCAAGGGTCCCATACTTTGAGATAGGATAACACCAGTTTAGCTGGCCATTTAGTCGCTAGACCAGCTCTGATTGTTTCTGTTCCCAAGGGTAATGCATAGTGTCAGATGGGGATTTGCTGAACAGGATCTCACTTTAGTTTTTGTAAACACCGCCAGCTGTTTTTACCTCTCAGCATTCCTTTGGGAAGGTTTCACCATGTTCCACACCAATGCCAACATAGAAACCATACCCAACAGGCTGACACACGGGTGCACTGTGGGCGGCAGGCTGTATATGACACACGGGTGCACTGTGGGCGGCAGGCTGTATATGACACACGGGTGCACTGTGGGCGGCAGGCTGTATATGACACACAGGTGCACTGTGGGCGGTATGCTGTATACAGCTGACACACGGGTGCACTGTGGGCGGCAGGCTGTATATGACACACGGGTGCACTGTGGGCGGTATGCTGTATACAGCTGATACACGGGTGCACTGTGGGCGGTATGCTGTATACAGCTGACACACGGGTGCACTGTGGGCGGTAGGCTGTATATGACACACGGGTGCACTGTGGGCGGTAGGCTGTATATGACACGGGTGCACTGTGGGCGGTAGGCTGTATATGACACACGGGTGCACTGTGGGCGGTAGGCTGTATATGACACACGGGTGCACTGTAGGCGGTAGGCTGTATATGACACGGGTGCACTGTGGGCGGTAGGCTGTATATGACACACGGGTGCACTGTGGGCGGCATGCTGTATATGGAACACGGGTGCACTTTGGTTAATACTACGGTAACCATATGTCCCGCTTTACCCGGGGTCTGCTGTCCTAGGCTGCATTAGGTCCTGTGAAACGTCCCGCTTTTAGCAGCGGGATGTCCCGGCCTCGGGACTATGGCCACCGTACGATGCATGGACTGCGGCATCTATAGACGCCGCGCCAATTCATAGCCCGCAGCCCCGCTCCAGCCTGCATAGTCTTCCAGCAGGCAAGCAGGACTACGGGAAGATGGCATCCGAAGCCCTGTACTGGAGACTATTCCAGCGCGGGAGGTATGCAGGAGCAAGATCGTCAGGAGCTGCACAACTGTTAGCGCGGCTGTTTTTGCGCAAATGTTCGCGTTGGCGAGCAATTAAACTTTTCTGCGCAAAATAGTTATCGTTTTCACGCGCAAACGAATTTTTGCATGTAATCATTACCTTTTGCGCGCAAAACGATAACGATTTCACGCTAAAACGTTTACTTGCACGCAAAAATTTGTGCGAAAAACGGCCGTGCTAACAGTTACCACTCTTGTGAATCAACCCCATACTTTCTCTTTACACAAATTAGAAGTATAGAAATAAATATTGGAATAATTAATGTCACCTGCAGTCTTCACTCCTCCTCCCATCTCCTCCTCCCATCTCCTCCTCCATCTCCATCTCCTCCTCCTCCATCTCCTCCTCCTCCATCTCCATCTCCTCCATCTCCATCTCCTCCATCTCCATCTCCTCCATCTCCATCTCCTCCATCTCCATCTCCTCCATCTCCATCTCCTCCATCTCCATCTCCTCCATCTCCATCTCCTCCATCTCCATCTCCTCCATCTCCATCTCCTCCATCTCCATCTCCATCTCCTCCATCTCCATCATCTCCATCTCCATCATCTCCATCTCCTCCATCTCCATCCACACCTGCAGGGAATAACAACCATTAGTCTGCTGTCACATGACCTGCAGGAAGTGATGTCAGATTAGGATTCTCCTTCCTGGCGATGCAGCATATCTCAGCATCCCCCCTCTGCTACCTTTATATGTAACCCCTCAGGGGATTGGGGGGGGGGGGGGGCACTCACCACACACATCACTATGTATAATGTGCAGAGGGTCACATCAGATCCTAGAGAGTTTGGGGAAAAGTCAGTACACAAGGGTTGTAGGAGGGGAGGCTATAGTGTAGATCATCCTGAATGAGACCACTTCTCCACTCTCCTTTCAGTAATCCTCACTGCGGTCTGATGTGACCCAGGCTACACTGTTCCCTAGCCCCAGGCAGTGCTGGCAGGGTGCCGCCTTTACCTTGCTGTACAGAGGCTGTGTCATGGGATAACCCTACCTGGCACGAAGACTCCACTAGAACCGCCAGCAGCCCCTTCACCAGCCCCTCAGTTTATCTTGTTTGTACTGCAATATGAAGAGACGATTCAGCAGCCGCTCATACACAGATTATACAGCTCAGGAGAGCAGAGACAATTCAGCAGCCGCTCATACACAGATTATACAGCTCAGGAGAACAGAGACAATTCAGCAGCCGCTCATACACAGATTATACAGCTCAGGAGAGCAGAGACAATTCAGCAGCCGGTCCTACACAGATTATACAGCTCAGGAGAGCAGAGACAATTCAGCAGCCGGTCCTACACAGATTATACAGCTCAGGAGAACAGAGACAATTCAGCAGCCGGTCATACACAGATTATACAGCTCAGCAGAGCAGAGACACAATTCAGCAGCCGCTCATACACAGATTATACAGCTCAGGGGAACAGAGACACAATTCAGCAGCCGCTCATACACAGATTATACAGCTCAGGGGAACAGAGACAATTCAGCAGCCGGTCATTCACAGATTATACAGCTCAGGAGAGCAGAGACAATTCAGCAGCCGCTCATACACAGATTATACAGCTCAGCAGAGCAGAGACACAATTCAGCAGCCGCTCATACACAGATTATACAGCTCAGGAGAACAGAGACAATTCAGCAGCCGCTCATACACAGATTATACAGCTCAGCAGAGCAGAGACACAATTCAGCAGCCGGTCATACACAGATTATACAGCTCAGTAGAGGAGAGCAGACAATTCAGCAGCTGCTCATACACAGATTATACAGCTCAGGAGAGGAGAGACGCAATTCAGCAGCTGCTCATACACAGATTATACAGCTCAGGAGAGGAGAGACGCAATTCAGCAGCTGCTCATACACAGATTATACAGCTCAGGAGAGGAGAGACAATTCAGCAGCCGCTCATACACAGATTATACAGCTCAGGAGAACAGACAATTCAGCAGCCGCTCATACACAGATTATACAGCTCAGGAGAACAGACACAATTCAGCAGCCGCTCATTAGAGTTGGGCCGAACCTCCGATTTTAGGTTCGCGAACCGGGTTCGCGAACTTTCGCGGAACGTTCGGTTCGCGTTAAAGTTCGCGAACCGCAATAGACTTCAATGGGGATGCGAACTTTGAAAAAAAAAAAAATTATGCTGGCCACAAAAGTGATGGAAAAGATGTTTCAAGGGGTCTAACACCTGGAGGGGGGCGTGGCGGAGTGGGATACATGCCAAAAGTCCCGGGAAAAAAATCTGGATTTGACGCAAAGCAGCGTTTTAAGGGCAGAAATCACATTGAATGCTAAATGGCAGGCCTAAAGTGCTTTAAAACATCTTGCATGTGTATACATCAATCAGGTAGTGTAATTAAGGTACTGCTTCACACTGACACACCAAACTCACCGTGTAACGCACCGCAAACAGCTGTTTGTGTAGTGACGGCCGTGCTGGACTGGTGCGCACCATGGCGAGAGTGCAGGTTTTGGTGGCTTTACAGCCCATATGGTCGGCCTGGCTGATGTAGCTGAATGACAGAACAGTGACTGTCCAGCTGATCAAATTTGGTCTGACCACAATGAAGCAACGACCTTATTATCTTTTGTGTGCCCCCCCGAGACACTCATCTAGGCGCCGGTCATTGCTTCATTGTGATACGCAAGCCCCTTCACCACGGCAAGGTAATGATCACGAAGGGGAATGGGCGCATGTACATGCCTTTTCTTTTGTTGTTGCAGCTGCCCGCAGTGCAGCCAGAAAAATTAGGCAGTCATGTACACGCACCCGAAAAATTATTGCAGCGGCCTGAAAAATTCAGCAATCCGCCTGGAGTCCCGGACCCTGTTGGTGGTGGCGGAGAAGGTAGTCAAGCGGCCTGCAGGCAGACATGCTGTGTGGAGGGACTGGGAGCGACTTAGTCTTCTTGGGGCAGGCCAGGCAGCCAGTCACACGGCGTGCAGGCAGAGATGCTGTGTGTGCGGGGACTGACTTAGTCTTGGGGCGGGCAGCAGCCCTCCGGGATCGATGCCTCATTCATTTTGATAAAGGTGAGGTACTTAACACTTTTGTGACTTAGGCGACTTCTCTTCTCTGTGACAATGCCTCCAGCTGCGCTGAAGGTCCTTTCTGAGAGGACACTTGCGGCAGGGCAGGAGAGAAGTTGGATGGCAAATTGGGACAGCTCTGGCCATAGGTCAAGCCTGCGCACCCAGTAGTTCAAGGGTTCCTCATCGCTGTTCACAGCAGTGTCTACATCCACACTTAAGGCCAGGTAGTCGGCTACCTGCCGGTTGAGGCGTTGGTGGAGGGTGGATCCGGAAGGGCTACGGCGAGGCGTTGGACTAAAGAACGTCCGCATGTCCGACATCACCATGAGATCGCTGGAGCGTCCTGTCTTTGACTGCGTGGACACGGGAGGAGGATTAGTGGCAGTGGTACCTTGCTGGCGTTGTGCTGTCACATCACCCTTAAAGGCATTGTAAAGCATAGTTGACAGCTGGTTCTGCATCCTTTCCACCTTCAGGTGAGTTGGTAACAGGTCCGCCACTTTGTGCCTGTACCGAGGGTCTAGTAGTGTAGCCACCCAGTACAGCTCATTCCCCTTGAGGTTTTTTATACGGGGGTCCCTCAACAGGCAGGACAGCATAAAACCCCCAACAGGCAGGACAGCATAAAAGACGACATCTGCAGAAAGTCGGATCCAGTACCCTCCATCTCCTCTTGCTCTTCCTCAGTGACGTCACGTAAGTCAACCTCCTCCCCCCAGCCGCGAACAATACCACGGGAAGGTTGCGCAGCACAAGCCCCCTGCGACGCCTGCTGCGGTTGTTCTCCTGCCGCTGTCCCCTCCTCCTCCTCCTCCCCCAAAGAAACACCTTGCTCATCATCCTCTGAGTCTGACTCGTCTTCTGCACACGACCTCTCTTCTTCCTCCTCCTCCCCCCTCTGTGCTGCCGCAGGTGTTGAGGAAACAGCTGGGTCTGATGAAAATTGGTCCCATGCCTGTTCCTGCCGTAACGGTTCCTGGTCACGCTCATTCGCAGCTTCATCCGCCACTCTACGCACAGCACGCTCCAAGAAGTAAGCGTAGGGAATTAAGTCGCTGATGGTGCCCTCACTGCGGCTCACCAGGTTGGTCACCTCCTCAAACGGCCGCATGAGCCTGCATGCATTTTTCATCAGTGTCCAGTTGTCAGGCCAGAACATCCCCATCTTCCCAGACTGTTTCGTTCTACTCCAGTTGTAGAGGTACTGGGTGACAGCTTTCTTCTGTTCTAGCAGGCGGGAGAACATGAGCAGGGTCGAATTCCAGCGAGTGGGGCTATCGCAAATGAGGCGTCTCACCGGCATGTTTTTACGCTGAATTTCTGCAAATCGTGCCATGGCTGTGTAAGAGCGCCTCAAATGCCCACAGAACTTCCTGGCCTGCTTCAGGACATCCGCTAAGCCAGGGTACTTTGCCACAAATCTATGAACAACTAGATTCATGATATGTGCCATGCAGGGTATGTGTGTCAGCTTCCCCATATGCAAAGCGGCAAGCAGATTGCTGCCGTTGTCGCACACCACGTTGCCTATCTCCAGGTGGTGCGGGGTCAGCCACTCATCCACCTGTTTCTTAAGAGCAGCCAGGAGAGCTGCTCCAGTGTGACTCTCCGCTTTGAGACAAGCCATGTCTAAGATGGCGTGACACCGTCTTACCTGGCATGCAGCATAGGCCCTGCGGAGCTGGGGCTGTGTAGCTGGAGAGGAGAACTGCCACTCAGCCGAGGAGGAGGACAGCGAAGAGCATGTAGCAGGAGGAGAGGAGGTGGCAGGAGGCCTGCCTGCAAGCCGTGGAGGTGTCACAATTTGGTCCGCTGCGCCCTGCTTGCCATCGTTCACCACCAGGTTCACCCAATGGGCTGTGTAGGTAATGTAGCGGCCCTGCCCGTGCTTGGCAGACCAGGCATCCGTGGTCAGGTGTACCCTTGACCCAACGCTCTTCGCAAGAGATGACACCACTTGCCTCTCAACTTCACGGTGCAGTTGGGGTATGGCCTTTCTCGAAAAATAAGTGCGGCCTGGCATCTTCCACTGCGGTGTTCCGATGGCCACAAATTTACGGAAGGCCTCAGAGTCCACCAGTCGGTATGGTAACAGCTGGCGAGCTAACAGTTCAGCCACGCCAGCTGTCAGACGCCGGGCAAGGGGGTGACTGGCCAAAAGTGGCTTCTTCCACTCAAACATTTCCTTCACGGACACCTGACTGCTGCTGTGGGCAGAGGAGCAGGAACCGCTCAAGGGCAGAGGCGGAGTGGAGGAGGGTGCAAGGGAGAAAGCGGCATAAGCAGATGATGCACCTGAAGGAGGAAGAGGAGAAGGAGGGTGACTTTTCTTTTGTGTGCTGCTGCTGCTTTTGCTCAGGTGGCCATCCCATTGCTGTTTGTGCCTTTTCTGCAGGTGCCTTCGTAAGGCACTTGTCCCTACGTGAGTGTTGGCCTTTCCACGGCTCAATTTTTGTTGGCAGAGCGAACAGATGGCTTTGGTCCGATCTGAGGCACACAAAAAAAATTTCCACACCGCTGAGCCACCCTGGGATGTGGGCACTATGGGGACCTCAGCAGCTGATGCTGAAGGGCAAGTTGGCTGGCTGTACATAGGTGGCGATACATGGTGCCGGACACTGCCACCAGCTGTTTCTGATGAAGAGCTGCCCCAGCTTCTTTCAGCAACTTCTCCCCTCCTACTACTCTCTGACTCCCCCTCTGAACTGTCCCCCTCTTCATCTCCTCTATTGGGAACATACAGAGGATCCCTATCATCGTCATCATCGTAATCATCCTGCCCAGCTTCGCTTGCCTCAGAAAAATCCAAACGTGTAGGTCCTTCATCCTCCTTACACGTTACATCCATAGTGTTGCCGCGTAACGCAGACATATGAGCTGGTGAAAATTCATCTGGCTGTAACAATGGCTGTGCATCAGTGATTTCACCACCACTAAATAATTCTTGCGAAGTGCCAAATGCAGCGGAAGTGGTGCTAGTAGTAGCGCTGGTGGCTGAGCAAGATGAGGTGTTCTGTGTCGCTAAATACTCAACCACGTCCTGACAATCTTGGGAGGTGATGGGACGTGCCTTCTTCCGAGCACTGTACTGTGGGCCAGGTCCACACGAAATTACATGTACACGACCTCGTGCAGACCTGCCGGGTGGCCTTCCTCTGCCTCTGGCACTACCTCTTCCTCTACCTGTTTTGTCCATATCGGGTATGCACGGAGTGGTATATCACACTGCGTGCACTCACGTAGGTAGGTGGGTTCACTTAACTGCACAGGTATGCGCACTGATGCGGCTGGTCCACTGAACAGAACAGGTATACAGTGGCGGGTCCACTGAACAGAACAGGTATACAGTGGCGGGTTCACTGAACAGAACAGGTATACAGTGGCGGGTTCACTGAACAGAACAGGTATACAGTGGCGGGTCCACTGAACAGAACAGGTATACAGTGGCGGGTCCACTGAACAGAACAGGTATACAGTGGCGGGTTCACTGAACAGAACAGGTATACAGTGGCGGGTTCACAGAACAGGTATGCAGTGGCGGGTCCACTGAACAGAACAGGTATACAGTGGCGGGTCCACTGAACAGAACAGGTATACAGTGGCGGGTCCACTGACAGGTATACAGTGGCGGGTTCACTAACAGGTATGCAGTGGCGGGTTCACTAACAGGTATGCAGTGGCGGGTTCACTAACAGGTATGCAGTGGCGGGTTCACTAACAGGTATGCAGTGGCGGGTTCACTAACAGGTATGCAGTGGCGGGTTCACTGAACAGGTATGCAGTGGCGGGTCCACTGAACAGGTATGCAGTGGCGGGTCCACTAACAGGTATGCAGTGGCGGGTCCACTGAACAGGTATGCAGTGGCGGGTCCACTGAACAGGTATGCAGTGGCGGGTCCACTGAACAGGTATGCAGTGGCGGGTCCACTGAACAGGTATGCAGTGGCGGGTCCACTGAACAGGTATGCAGTGGCGGGTCCACTGAACAGGTATGCAGTGGCGGGTCCACTGAACAGGTATGCAGTGGCGGGTCCACTGAACAGGTATGCAGTGGCGGGTCCACTGAACAGGTATGCAGTGGCGGGTCCACTGAACAGGTATGCAGTGGCGGGTCCACTGAACAGGTATGCAGTGGCGGGTCCACTGAACAGGTATGCAGTGGCGGGTCCACTGAACAGGTATGCAGTGGCGGGTCCACTGAACAGGTATGCAGTGGCGGGTCCACTGAACAGGTATGCAGTGGCGGGTCCACTGAACAGGTATGCAGTGGCGGGTCCACTGAACAGGTATGCAGTGGCGGGTCCACTGAACAGGTATGCAGTGGCGGGTCCACTGAACAGGTATGCAGTGGCGGGTCCACTGAACAGGTATGCAGTGGCGGGTCCACTGAACAGGTATGCAGTGGCGGGTCCACTGAACAGGTATGCA
Organism: Hyperolius riggenbachi; assembly: GCF_040937935.1. Taxonomy (NCBI): domain Eukaryota; kingdom Metazoa; phylum Chordata; class Amphibia; order Anura; family Hyperoliidae; genus Hyperolius; species Hyperolius riggenbachi. Next base: position 321,349,863 of record NC_090652.1, read on the forward strand.
GTGGCGGGTCCACTGAACAGGTATGCAGTGGCGGGTCCACTGAACAGGTATGCAGTGGCGGGTCCACTGAACAGGTATGCAGTGGCGGGTCCACTGAACAGGTATGCAGTGGCGGGTCCACTGAACAGGTATGCAGTGGCGGGTCCACTGAACAGGTATGCAGTGGCGGGTCCACTGAACAGGTATGCAGTGGCGGGTCCACTGAACAGGTATGCAGTGGCGGGTCCACTGAACAGGTATGCAGTGGCGGGTCCACTGAACAGGTATGCAGTGGCGGGTCCACTGAACAGGTATGCAGTGGCGGGTCCACTGAACAGGTATGCAGTGGCGGGTCCACTGAACAGGTATGCAGTGGCGGGTCCACTGAACAGGTATGCAGTGGCGGGTCCACTGAACAGGTATGCAGTGGCGGGTCCACTGAACAGGTATGCAGTGGCGGGTCCACTGAACAGGTATGCAGTGGCGGGTCCACTGAACAGGTATGCAGTGGCGGGTCCACTGAACAGGTATGCAGTGGCGGGTCCACTGAACAGGTATGCAGTGGCGGGTCCACTGAACAGGTATGCAGTGGCGGGTCCACTGAACAGGTATGCAGTGGCGGGTCCACTGAACAGGTATGCAGTGGCGGGTCCACTGAACAGGTATGCAGTGGCGGGTCCACTGAACAGGTATGCAGTGGCGGGTCCACTGAACAGGTATGCAGTGGCGGGTCCACTGAACAGGTATGCAGTGGCGGGTCCACTGAACAGGTATGCAGTGGCGGGTCCACTGAACAGGTATGCAGTGGCGGGTCCACTGAACAGGTATGCAGTGGCGGGTCCACTGAACAGGTATGCAGTGGCGGGTCCACTGAACAGGTATGCAGTGGCGGGTCCACTGAACAGGTATGCAGTGGCGGGTCCACTGAACAGGTATGCAGTGGCGGGTCCACTGAACAGGTATGCAGTGGCGGGTCCACTGAACAGGTATGCAGTGGCGGGTCCACTGAACAGGTATGCAGTGGCGGGATCACTGAACAGGTATGCAGTGGCGGGATCACTGAACAGGTATGCAGTGGCGGGATCACTGAACAGGTATGCAGTGGCGGGATCACTGAACAGGTATGCAGTGGCGGGATCACTGAACAGGTATGCAGTGGCGGGATCACTGAACAGGTATGCAGTGGCGGGATCACTGAACAGGTATGCAGTGGCGGGATCACTGAACAGGTATGCAGTGGCGGGATCACTGAACAGGTATGCAGTGGCGGGATCACTGAACAGGTATGCAGTGGCGGGATCACTGAACAGGTATGCAGTGGCAGGATCACTGAACAGGTATGCAGTGGCAGGATCACTGAACAGGTATGCAGTGGCAGGATCACTGAACAGGTATGCAGTGGCAGGATCACTGAACAGGTATGCAGTGGCAGGATCACTGAACAGGTATGCAGTGGCAGGATCACTGAACAGGTATGCAGTGGCAGGATCACTGAACAGGTATGCAGTGGCAGGATCACTGAACAGGTATGCAGTGGGCTGAGAGCTCACTGAACAGAACAGGTATGCAGTGGCAGGATCACTGAACAGGTATGCAGTGGCAGGATCACAGTACAGGTATGCAGTGGGCTGAGGGCTCACTGAACAGAACAGGTATGCAGTGGCAGGATCACAGTACAGGTATGCAGTGGGCTGAGGGCTCACTGAACAGAACAGGTATGCAGCCAGGAAGAAGTTAAGCCTAACTAATCTTTCCCTATATGAGAGACTGCAGCAGCTCGCCCTACTCTCACTAATGCAGGCACACGAGTGGCCGTAATGGCCGCCGCTGCCTGCCTTATATAAGGGGGGGTGGGGCTCCAGGGGCTAGTGTAGCCTAATTGGCTACACTGGGCCTGCTGACTGATGTAGAGGGTCAAAGTTGACCCTCAGGTGCATTATGGGGCGAACCGAACTTCTTCCGCAAAACGTTCGCGTGCGGCACCCGCACGCGAACCACCTAAGTTCGCGCGAACCACGTTCACCGGCGAACCGTTCGGCCCAACTCTACCGCTCATACACAGATTATACAGCTCAGGAGATCAGAGAGACAATTCAGCAGCCGCTCATACACAGATTATACAGCTCAGGAGAGCAGAGACAATTCAGCAGCCGGTCATACACAGATTATACAGCTCAGGGGAACAGAGACACAATTCAGCAGCCGCTCATACACAGATTATACAGCTCAGGAGAGCAGACACAATTCAGCAGCCGCTCATACACAGATTATACAGCTCAGGAGAGCAGAGACAATTCAGCAGCCGGTCATACACAGATTATACAGCTCAGCAGAGCAGAGACAATTCAGCAGCCGCTCATACACAGATTATACAGCTCAGGAGAGCAGAGACAATTCAGCAGCCGGTCATACACAGATTATACAGCTCAGGGGAGCAGAGACACAATTCAGCAGCCGCTCATACACAGATTATACAGCACAGGAGAGCAGAGACAATTCAGCAGCCGGTCATACACAGATTATACAGCTCAGGAGAGCAGAGAGACAATTCAGCAGCCAGTCATACACAGATTATACAGCTCAGGAGAGGAGAGACACAATTCAGCAGCCAGTCATACACAGATTATACAGCACAGGAGAGCAGAGACAATTCAGCAGCCGGTCATACACAGATTATACAGCTCAGGAGAGCAGAGAGACAATTCAGCAGCCAGTCATACACAGATTATACAGCTCAGGAGAGGAGAGACACAATTCAGCAGCCAGTCATACACAGATTATACAGCTCAGGAGAACAGAGACAATTCAGCAGCCGGTCATACACAGATTATACAGCTCAGGAGAACAGAGACAATTCAGCAGCCGCTCATACACAGATTATACAGCTCAGGAGAGCAGACACAATTCAGCAGCCAGTCATACACAGATTATACAGCTCAGCAGAGCAGAGACAATTCAGCAGCCGGTCATACACAGATTATACAGCTCAGGAGAGCAGAGACAATTCAGCAGCCGCTCATACAGATTATACAGCTCAGGAGAGCAGAGACACAATTCAGCAGCCGGTCATACACAGATTATACAGCTCAGGAGAGGAGACAATTCAGCAGCCGGTCATACACGATCGAAAGGAAACCATCAAAAATCATCCCTCAGTGGCATAAACTGCATTAAAAAGTATAAATATGATCATTTCAGACAAACCATGCACAAAATGGATCGATACTTCAATTGTCTGGTCAATTGGCAGTATCCACACTGATTCATCTGCTACTTGGTTTCCTAGTTCTATTATTTTGTAAATAAGTCTTTTGTTGCAGTAATGCTATTTGTTTTTCCAAATTAAAGTATAACAAAGTAGAATCAAATTACAAGTTAGGGTTCGCTCCTCTAGTCTTCTACTCTGACTAATTGTGTATAAATGCAGGTACTATATCTTAAGCAAGATGGCTGCTTCGTACATCAAAATGGAGGCTTGGTGGAGTCTGAGGTCGCTCTATGCTCCTGCTGGTGGAATCTCATAGAACCTTATGGAAGCTTTTCTTCTGGGATGTTATGGAAGCTCTCTCATGGAGTCCCTTTCTCTGTCTTAAATAGCCAAGAAATTAATTCACATACACCCCCACACGACTACCTCCATCTCAGGTGTCATTCCCCCCCCCCCCCCCCCTGTCCTTGCCAGTTATGTCTTCTTTGGACCTCTAGATGGCATTATAACCTCACTCATGAAGTCCTGTGATGTTGCTTGCCTGCAAGACACCAGGGGGCACTCTGATCATACAGGGGTTTGGATCTGAAAGGTGACTCTTCCTTTCATACAAACTTTCTCAGGCATCATTAAGACAAATAGAAACTATTTAGCTATTGTCAGGCCCGGATTTCTGCAAAGGCCACAAAGGCCATGGCGATAAAATCAGATAAGATCAGAAGGGCGGCATGACTTGGAGAGAGAAGAGGTCATATGTCAAAGTAAATCATCTCACCTGTTCCCGCAGCCAGCCAGCGCCCTGCACTAATAGCTGAATTCCAGAGTTCCCCAATCCCTGCACCTCTCACTTCCTGATGTGTTATAACAATCAGGATCATTCATAACTGTCACCTGATGATTCAATTATCTATATGATCGACATACAGTACAAGTGTATGTGAGAAATACCAGGGATTTACATTACAAAGCAGAGAAAACGAAGTTCCGCTGAGTTCTAATGCAGGCATTCACAAACATTTCTGCTAGTTTCTTTGCCCTCTTTTTTACAGCTGTGACACTGACCCCAGCAGTTGTAAATTACACCTTATCTAGGCCCAATTTATTGCTTTTTTTTTTTTTCTTCCTAGCCAGTGATCTCGTCTCTGCTTCAGTTAACTCTTTCCTGACTCATTTTCTGTGCTTCAGCTCCGACCATCTATGAGAACTGCTGCAGCCTGGAATAAAAATGCTGTATGCTTCCCTTTCATTGCTAAACTGTCACTGTCACCTGAGCTGTTACTACCTCTAAGCTAGTGTGTATGGTTTGGCATCCTTCTCCTTTCCAGTAGCATTAGAGCATTGCACCATCTTAGCCATCAGCAAAAGCAGAGAGTTTTGAATCAGGATGATACCATTTATTGGCTTAAAAGAAAGTAATCTCTCTGCTAATAAGCCTTCTTCAGACTTTGTTCCTGTATACTGCCTATATGTTAGAGCACACCACCATATGTACATTCAGCATTCAAAAGAGATACATAGATTTTTCAGCAAATATAAATAAATGTCATTCAGATACTTTAAAGTGGAGCTGAACTCTTGCACAGGACAGAAGGAAAACAGAGAAATGCACCATGTATGTATTTAGAGAGCCTTTCGAATTCTTCCGCATCTGTGTCTAATCACAAATTTGATATCTTCCCTGTGTCACCTGACTGCCACAGCATATAAGCTTATTTTAAAGCACAAGATGTTAATATATTTGCTTCCATGAAAGTAGGAATTAGACACACTGTCTATTTATTGCAGGATTTGTATCAGCTGTAACAAAGACATGTTGTTTTTTCTTTAAAGGTTATTATGTTGCTGAGTATCTTTTAGAGCAGAGAGGAGGGGGGGGGGGGGGGGGGGGGGGAACGCTTGGTGATAGCAGGCCTAGGGCACTGGAAAGTACAAATCCGGCCCTGCCAATCACCCGCCCACACCCTCAGACCCCAGCCCTGATCACCTCGCCAGTGCATTGCTTGCATCTATTCCCCCAACTAATCACACCTTGAGATACCCATCAATCACCTCCTGTCACTACCTGTCACCCCCTAGCACACCTACCCATCAGATCAGGCCCTAATTTGCCCCGTGTGGGCTCCTGATCACTCGGCCAAACCCTCAGATCCCCCTCAGACCCCCTTCCAATCACCTCCCCAGTGCATTGATTGCATCTATTTTCCCCTCTAACCACCCCCTAAGACACCCATCAATCACCTCCTGTCACCCCCCTAGCACTCCTATCCATCAGATCAGGCCCAATACAACCGGTCATCTAAAAGGCCACCCTGCTTATGACCGGTTCCACAAAATTTGCCCCCTCATAGACCACCTGTCATCAAAATTTGCAGATGCTTATACCCCTGAACAGTCATTTTGAGAAATTTGGTTTCCAGACTACTTACGGTTTTGGGCCCGTAAAATGCCAGGGCGGTATAGGAACCCCACAAGTGACCCCATTAGAGAAAAAAGAGACACCCCAAGGTATTCTGTTAGGTGTATGACGAGTTCATAGAAGATTTTATTTTTTGTCAAAAGTTAGCGTAAATTTTTTTTTTATTGTTTTTTCACAAAGTGTCATTTTTCACTAACTTGTGACAAAAAAATAAAATCTTCTATGAACTCAGCATACCCCTAACGGAATACCTTGGGGTGTCTTCTTTCTAAAATGGGGTCACTTGTGGGGTTCCTATACTGCCCTGGCATTTTAGGGGCCCTAAACCGTGAGGAGTAGTCTACAAAACAAATGCCTCAAAATGACCTGTGAATAGGATGTTGGGCCCCTTAGCGCACCTAGGCTGCAAAAAAGTGTCACACATGTCATATTGCCGTACTCAGGAGAAGTAGTATGTGTTTTGGGGTGTATTTTTACACATACCCATGCTGGGTGGGAGAAATTCTCTGTAAATGACAATTGTTTGTTTTGTTTTACACACAATTGTCCATTTACAGAGAGACTTCTCCCACTCAGCATGGGCATGTGTAAAAATACACCCCAAAACACATTATACTACTTCTCCTGAGTACGGCGATACCACATGTGTGACACTTTTTTGCAGCCTAAGTGCGCTAAGGGGCCCAAAGTCCAATGAGCACCTTAAGGCTTTATAGGGGTGCTTACAATTTAGCACTCCTCAAAATGCCAGGACAGTAAACACACCCCACAAATGACCCCATTTTGGAAAGTAGACCCTTCAAGGTATTCAGATTGGGGCATGGTGAGTCCATGGCAGATTTCATTTTTTTTGTCGCAAGTTAGAAGAAGTGGAAACTTTTTTTGTCACAAAGTGTCATTTTCCGCTAACTTGTGACAAAAAAATAAAATCTTCTATGAACTCATCATGCCTCTCAGTGAATACTTTGGGAGGTCTTTCCAAAATGGGGTCATTTGGGGGGCATTTATACTATCCTGGAATTTTAGCCCCTCATGAAACATGACAGGTGGGCAGAAAAGTCAGAGATGCTTGAAAAATGGGAAAATTCACTTTTGGCACCATAGTTTGTAAACGCTATAACTTTTACCCAATCCAATAAATATACACTGAATTTTTTTTTTTATATCAAAGACATGTAGCAGAATAACTTTTGCGCTCAAATGTATAGGAAATTTTACTTTATTTGAAAAATGTCAGCACAGAAAGTTAAAAAAGTCTTGACAAAATTCATGTCTTTTTTGATGAATATAATAAAAATTAAAAATCGCAGGAGCAATCAAATAGCACCAAAAGAAAGCTTTATTAGTGACAAGAAAAGGAGCCAAAATTAATTTAGGTGGTTGGTTGTATGACCGAGCAATAAACCGTGAAAGCTGCAGTGGTCTGAATGGAGAAAAAGGCTCTGGTCCTTAAGGGGTAGAAAGACTGTGGTCCTCAAGTGGTTAATATACATGCCAAATTTGGTGATGATAGCATGTACAGGGGCTTTACAATTAACCGCAGAAGTTGGCACTATTGACTTCAATAGAAATGCACTCAGAACACGAAAATTCTACGAAATCGGAATTCAGCTGTTCCGATCAGCCCTAGCATCAAATACAGTAATAGAGCAAAAAAAAAAAAAAATTAAAAAAAGTTAAAATGCTGTTTTACACAAAACACTTGCTGTGTAACTGGAGATGCCCTCAGTACCACACAGTCTAGCAAGGGCGGAGCTCTTGAAATGGCTGCCGCTTTATATACAGGAGGGGAGGGCATAGCCTCCCCTCCTATGATTGGTTGCTAGGGCCTACACTTGGGGCCTCTGATTGGCCCAGTGACATTTCCCCCAGTCACAGATTTCCGACCCGCGATCATGGGTAGAATCCGAGTAACACCGGTTGAAGCCGTGATTGCGGTCTGATCATGGATTCCAGTCTGTTGAATACTGGAAAAGAGGCTCTTGATCATGGCTATGCCGTGATCATGAGACCGTGATGAGCACCACTAGTGTTTGCAGAGTGGTATATAGTCTGGTCTGCTGTATCTTTAGTCTACTGAAATGGTCCTCAATTGAATGTAGGCATCCCCTAGTAGCTGATGTTCTGTTATATCTGTACACAAACACCATATAAAATCCTGCTCTGATATCAGGGTAGAGTATTTTGGTGTTTTGGGTTGAATTACCGGTTTGATCTGGGTAAGGATGGTAACTTTTTCAGTTGTTGGTACAGGTAAACCTAATACATGCCCCAACATTGAAAGTGTGTGGTTAAATTGTACAGGTTTACAGTTTTCAGCCATATCCTACATCAATTCCATCTGGTCTTGAGGCAGCTTTGCTTTTTCGAGTCTGATTAACTCCTTTGATAAGATCCTCAATAGTGTGGTAATGTGTACATCTAAAAATGGTGCAGGGAGTAAAGTGGCGCACCGTTCCGCCGATAAATGCATCTGAAAATGCTATTTACCGGTTTAATGAAAATACATTAAAACAGTAAATAGCGTTTTATGATTTATTGCTGAATGGTGCACCATTAAAAAAAGGCAGGGGGCTAGTATAGGCAGCGGGGAGTGGCACAGCGGGACACTGGAGGGAGTAGGCATAGGTGGAGGGTGTGTGCGCGCAATTTGCATACATTACCTTGTCCCGGCTGGCGATCGCTCCTTCAGTTAGTTTGCTGTAGTCATGCAGCCAGCCAATCACCATGTGGGGACTGAAACCACATGGTGATTGGCCAGCTGCAGGACTACAGCAAACTGAAGGAGCTAATGGCAGCCTGGCACAAGGTAATGTATGCAAATTGCACACACCCTCCACCTATGCCTACTCCCTCCAGTGTCCCGCTGCCTCCCCACCCCTCCCCCCCCCCCCCCCCCCAACTGCCTGCACTAGCCCTCTGCATTTTTCTTTTTTAGGAGACATCTTGCAAAGATTTCTATCTGATGGGGAGTTCAGCTCCATAGAATAGACTGTAGGTATGGCTCTCAGACTACATGGAAGGGGGTAAAATTGGTCTGTGATCTTTCATTTACCAAAGACTATGGTCTGGTGTGTGTATGCACCCTAAGGCACACTGCATGTTCCATTTTTAACACTTATAATTCTAATTAGCATTATATAATTGAAGTCATTGCAGCACCATTTTTATTCCCCTGGCGCTGTGCACCATTTTTATCTGTCCCGGTGGCAATACCTGGCTCTAACAATCTCTTAACGGTTCTCCACATTTCCCGGTGTGAAAAATACCCTGGGAACCTTCAAAAGCTATACCATGAATGTGGATATTGTATCAGTGAGTGCTACTTCCCACGACCCGCAAAGTTCCACAGATTTAGCCAATTTGGTTGTATAGCTTGAAATGCTATTCTCTGGGTACATTTTTGATGAGGCGTTGCACGGTAAGGTAATAAAGAAGTTGGTCTGCATATTTTGTCAGCTGGTTTTCCTGAATCCACGCGTTGAATTTTTCAGGGTACCCAGGCCACTTAATTAGGTATAAAGTTTTAGGGCCCGTTTCCACTACAGCGACTCTGCGTGGGTTTTCTGCAGGCAGATTCACATAACCAATGCTAGTAAATGGGCCTGTTTCCACTTGTCAGGAAATCTGTGTGGTTTGCTGTGCAGGAAAAATCTGCCCAGCAGAGCCATCAGCACACCGCAAGGTGGTGTGCAATGCACAAGTAATGTAATAGGAATTTTGCATGCGTTTTCGCTATTTGAAATTTTTGCCTACAATCAATAAAAGCACACAGGCACTGACATGGTTAAATTTGCATACTTACAAAAACGTACACTAATTTGCATTAATATTCTCATACAAACTTGTACGAATTCGCATCTGCGTTTTCTGCAACAAATTCGTACCACGCAAGTGGAAACGGGCCTTAAGTGTATGGCTAAATTATCAGTTTGTTCAACTGATGAAAAGTGATTAATATTGGACTAAAAATTAGAGATGGCCCAAATGGTTCGCCCGCGAACGGGAACTGGCGAACTTCCGGGGTTCACAATCGCGGAGAACCGTGAACTTTTCTAGAAGTTCGATTTGCCCCCATAGTGCATCATGAGGGTCAACTTTGACCCCGTACATCACAGTCAGCAGGCACATTGTAGCCAATCAGGCTACACTCCCTCCTGGAGCCACTCCCCCCCCCCCCCCCCTATAAAAGGCAGGCAGCGTCAGGCATTGGACTCACTCGTGTGCCTGCAGTAATTAGATAAGGGATAGCTGCTGTGCAGAGAACTGTTAACTGCACCTGTGTGACAACTGCACATTGTATTGTAATACCAGTCACTGCATACCTGTCACTGCATCTGTGACTGCACATTGTATTAGACCTGGCAGTCAGTGCATACCTTTCACTTGAATGGATGGCAGACTTGCCCTCCATAACAGATTCTTGTTAAAGGTAGTAAATTCGATTAGTGTCATATATAGAAGGGCCTCGAAAGACCTGTATTATTTTTTGTCACTACCTCAGGACTTGCAAGGCATGCCATGCCTGCTGACTTCCTTGGATGTGTGGTGGTAGCAGTTTTAGGATCCAACTCCGGGCCGGAATCGAACCGACTCCCCGGCCGTACACAGTGCAGTTTCTAGGCTAAAATGCACCCAGGGCGGGTGTGTAAAAATTGCGCCCCCCCCCCCCAAGCAAGGTATGGGTGCCCGCAGTATAGGTTAGCCAGGTCTAGTTGCACTTAGTATAGGTCCCCCCAGTATAGGTAGCCAAGAATAGGTATCCCAGTATAGGTAGCCAGGCATAGGTGAGCCAGTATAGTTGCCCCCGCTATAGGTTAGCCAGGTAGGTGCCTCCAGTATAGGTAGCCAGTATAGTTGCCCCCAGTATAGGTTAGATAGGCAGGCGCCCCCGGTATAAGTTAGTTAGGTAGGTGCCCCAGTACAGGTTAGCTAGGTGGGTGCCTCTAATATAGGTAGCCAGAATAGTTGCCCCCAGCATAGGTTAGATAGGTAGGTTCCCCCCAGTATAGGTTAGATGGGTAGCTGCCCCCCAGTATAGGTTAGATTAGGTAGGGCCCCCCAGTATAGGTTAGATTAGGTAGCTGCTCCCCAGTATAGGTTAGATTAGGTAGCTGCCCCCCAGCGTAGGTTAGATTAAGTAGGTGCCCCCCAGCGTAGGTTAGATTAGGTAGGTTCCACTCAGTATAGGTTAGATAGGTAGGTGCCCCCCAGCGTAGGTGAGATTAGGTAGCTGCCCCCCAGTATAGGTTAGATTAGGTAGCTGCCCCCCAGCATACGTTAGATTAGGTAGCTGCCCCCCAGTATAGGTTAGATTAGGTAGCTGCCCCCCAGCGTAGGTTAGATTAAGTAGGTGCCCCCCAGTGTAGGTTAGATTAGGTAGGTGCCCCCCAATGTAGGTTAGATTAGGTAGCTGCCCCCCAGTATAGGTTAGATTAGGTAGCTGCCCCCCAGCGTAGGTTAGATTAAGTAGGTGCCCCCCAGTGTAGGTTAGATTAGGTAGGTGCCCCCAGTGTAGGTTAGATTAGGTAGGTGCCCCCCAGTGTAGGTTAGATAGGTAGGTGCCCCCCAGCGTAGGTTAGATTAGGTAGCTGCCCCCCAGTATAGGTTAGATTAGGTTGGTGCCCCCCAGGGTAGGTTACATTAGGTAGGTGCCCCCCAGTGTAGGTTAGATTAGGTAGGTGCCCCCCAGTGTAGGTTAGATTAGGTAGCTGCCCCCCCCTTCCAGTATAGGCTAGATTAGACAGGTGCCCCCCAGTATAGGATAGATAGGTAGGTACCCCCCAGCGTAGGTTAGATAGGTAGCTGTCCCCCATAATGGAGGGGGGAGCCGGAGCTGCTGGGAGGGCAGCCCGACCTCTCCCTCCCTCTCCTGGGCCGCCCTCCGTGCTCCCCCCTCAGATGCAGAGCGCAGCAGCAGCAGCAGCAGCCAGGGAGGAAGCGCTGTAAACAACATACCTCCCTGCGTTCCAAGCGCTGCTCTCTCGCCGCCGGTCTCTTCCTCTCTGCCTATACGATGATGCACACGCTGGTTCCTGTTAGCCGGAACTAGTGTGTGCATCATCGTATAGGCGGCAGAGAGGAAGAGACCGGCGGCGAGAGAGCAGCGCTTGGAACGCAGGGAGGTATGTTGTTTACAGCGCTTCCTCCCTGGCTGCTGCTGCTGCGCTCTGCATCTGAGGCGGGAGCACGGAGGGCGGCCCAGGAGAGGGAGGGAGAGGTCGGGCTGCCCTCCCAGCGGCTCCGGCTCCCCCCTCCATTTCAGCGCCCACCTCCCAACAGCGCCCCGGGCGGCGGCACGGGCCGCACGGCGCTAAAAACGGGCCTGGCCGTACACTAACAATGGTAGAGAAAGAACCATCGACAGTATGAGCAGCGATGGACTACTGGGTGTGCAGGCTTGACCTGTGGCCAGAGCTGTCCCAATTTGCCATCCAACTTCTGTCTTGCCCTGCCTCAAGTGTCCTGTCAGAAAGGACCTTCAGCGCAGCTAGAGGCATTGTCACTGAGCAGAGAAGTCGCCTAGGTCACAAAAGTGTTCAGTACCTCACCTTTATCAAAATGAATGAGGCATGGACCCCGGAGGGCTACTGCCCACCCGAAGACTAAGTCAGTCCCCACACAGCATCTCTGCCTGCAGGCTGCTTGCCTTCTTTGCCACCACGAACAGGGTCCAGGACTCCAGGCGGATTCCTGAATTTAAGGCCGCTGCTAGCAGTGGCTATAATAATTTTTCTGGTGCGTGTACATGCCTGCCTATTTTTTCTGGCTGCACTGCAGCTGCAACAAAAAAACAAAAAGGCATGTACATGTGTCAATTCCCCTTCGTGATCGTTACCTTGCCGCGGAGAAGGGGCTTGCGTATCACAATGAAGCAATGACCGCCAGCTATATTAAAGTGTTGGGGGGCACACCCAAAATAAGGTCGTTGCTTCATTGTGGACAGATCAAATTTGATCAGCTGGACAGTCCCTGCTGCTCTATCATTGAGCTACCACAGCCCGGCATCCATATGGGCTTGAAAACCGCCATGGCCTGCACTCTCGCCACAGTGTGCACCAGTCCAGCACGGCCGTCACTACACAAACAGCTGTTTGCGGTGCATTACACAGTGAGATTGGTGTGTCAGTGTGAAGCAGAACTCTAATTACACTCACTGATTGTTGTATACACATGCAAGATGTTTTAAAGCACTTTAGGCCTGCAATTGAGCATGCAATGTGATTTCTGCCCTTAAGGACTTACGAGGCCAGAAAAAAATAAATAAATAAAATGATAACTGAAACCGTTTGTAAGGCACGGAGGACGCCGTCCGTGCCGTTTCGCCGGGTCCCCACCGCTCAGTAGCCCCCCGAACGGCCTCCAACTGCACTGCCTAGGTCGGGCTCTCCAGCCTGCAGAAAGATGGCCGCGGCTGCGCAGTCCGCATAGGGCTACTGAGCGGCGGGGACCCAGCGAAACGGCAGAGGGCGCGGACGGCGTCCGTGCCTTACAAACTGATTCAGGTCGGGCCGGTGAAAAATGGCGCCGGCCAAATAATGGCGCCAGACAGTGAACAATAAAATTTTAAAAACAAAAATATCGTTTACAGAATTTTTTTTTTTTTTTTAAGCTTCTTTTTGTACCGTTTTAGAACGGTAATTTTCGTTTTATAAAGACTCATGCTGCCCTCAGTGCCCTGTGGTGTTTGCAGTCAAATATTAGAACTGCAGATGGTGCTGTGTAACGCATAAGGATATTTAAATAACGGTTGGAAGGGTTTGAGGAAAGGAGTTGTAGCACAGTGGTAAAGTGCTGGTCTTTGATGTAAATTTTGCAGGTTCGAAACTTCTCAACATTACATTTTTTACTTTAATAGATAGCGATACTGCTGCTATTTGTAAATTAATAAAAGGTTAGTTTAAAAATACTTGAAGTAAAATGTTGTGCTTTAATACCACAGCTGCATAACGCATACAAGGCTCGAAATGAAGTGGGAAGATGAGACAAGAAGTTTCTGGCTGCAAAGTGACATAATAGCTGTACTGATTCTCTTTGCCTAATCACTACAGCTATTCTTCGTCAGTTTGCAGCCAGCAATTCCTGGTCTCATCTTTATTCTGTCTTCCCACTTTCTTTTGAACGAACAATTGAATGCATTATGCAGATGGGATATTAAAAAAAAAAACACACGAGCAATGCATTGACTGGATTTGAACCTGCACAAAAATGATCAACTAAGTCCAGTGCTTTACCCCTGGGCTAAACCAGCACTACACTAGCTACTTAATTTCCCAACAATATATTTTCTCTTCCAGAGTCCACAGTCCAAAGTAAACGGAAAATATCGCTTAGGAAAAGGAAATAAAACAAAACGATAAATATCGTTTGACGTCGGCGCCATTTTTTAATGTTAAAAAAAAAAACGAAAAACACACTTCTACAATGATTTCCTATGAGGTGCCATTTTTCTAAAACGATGCCTGGCGCCATTTTTCACTGGACGCGATTCAGGTATCTAACTTTTTTTTTTTTTTTTAAGCTGACCTCGTAAGTCCTTTAAACCGCTGCTTTGCTTCAAATCCAGATTTTCCCCGGGACTTTTGGAATCTATCCCACTCATCCATGCAAAAACTCAGATGTTAGACCCCTTGAAACATCTTTTCCATCACAAGTTTTTAGTTTTCAAAGTTCGCCTCCACATTGAAGTCTATTGCGCTTCGCGAAAGTTCGCACGAACCAAACTTTTGCGGACCCGGTCCGTGAACCGAAAAAAAAAAAAATTAATCGGATGTTCAGGCCAGCTCTACTAAAATAGTAAAATTCCATTGATTGAGCAAAATGGAAGATTTTAAGAGACTGCACAGGTCTTTTCTGTCTTATTGCCACATCGATCAATACATTTGTAGGCTATTAGTGATGCAGCAAAACATCAAATTTTCAGTTCGCGAACACAAATTTTCTGCAAAAGTTTGCCAATGGGTGTACCACCATAGACGTCAATGGGCAGGCAAATTTTACAACCTGCAGGGGCTGTTTCTGGCCACAAGTGATGTAAAGGTTGTTTCAAGGGGCCTTACACCTGGACCGTGGCATGCCGGAGGGGGACCCATGCCAAAAACCCCACCAAAAATGAATTAGTTGACGCAGAGTCGAGTTTTGATCTCTAAAGGACAGAAATCGCAGTACATTCCTAAATTTGTGGCATTGCAGTAAGTGCTTTAAAAGATCCGGCGTGCGTACACGGCAATAAGGTAGTTTAAAGGGTTAGGCCCGGTTCATGCTGAGACAAAATGGCGCATTTAACGCACCGCAAAGAGCTTTAGTGATAAAGTCAGGTGAGCAAATCTGTTTTTACTAGTTGACACCTCCAGGATATAAATGTTAGTCCTCTTGGGAGCAAGCTTTGTGTAGTGGTCGCTGTGCTTGTGCGCACATTCACCAAAGTGCAGGGGATCGCGGTTTTCCAGCCTCTATGGTCGGGCTGAGGTAATTCAATGACTTAAAGGAATACTATCGATACCCAAGTGTTCTAAAATGACAGTGTTCAAATAATGTCTAAGTAGCTGTGTAAACATTTTCCTACTTTTCATGTTAAATATCAGAGACAAAAGCCGTAATTTATTGAGGGTAGGATTTAGCTATATTGGGACAAATCAATTGCAGAAGGGGCATCTGCTTCAATGCACAGCAAGAGTTGCATATCAGACTACAGAAAGCAAATCTCAAACTCTGAAAGCAAAAACCGTATGAAAAAGCTGTGACAATTAGTTACATTTCCTCTGCTCTCTTCAGACAGGTCAGTCAGAAACACAGGACACAGAAGCTGCAGCTGTTCTCTCTGTCACACACAGAGCTACACAGAGTTAACTGATCAAGTGTGAGGGGAATTTCCCCTCTCCTCATGGCTCAGTCAGCAGTTTTGGTGTCAGTAAAGTTTGAATACATTTTGATAACAGTAAACAAAGAAGTTGCTACTAAAATGTATACACCAGTACTTAGTAGCACTTCCCAAACAATTCCTGTGTCAATTGAAAAAAAAAAAAAAAAATATGTGAATCGATAGTATTCCTTTAAGTGATAAAAAACACTAATTCTGCACTGAGGCCTTATACAGGGGGCAGTAGTGGATACTAGATGCCAGTAGAGGGGGGTGAAGGATTATTGGGTTATGGTCGGCGCACTACTAGGACCAACAGACCTGTCTCCAAAAGCTAATGGGTGCACTGGACACACAGAACTGCAATATAACAGTGGTAAGAAAAATAAAACCAGCACTTGCTGTAGCACGCCACTGACTGCACCTGTCTGCAACAGCTAACATACACTGCGTGGAGACACTGAACAATATCACAAGAATAGAACACAGCCCATAGAAGGCCTTTGGGGTTACGTAGGGGTAGAGGTGAGCGTAATGACTTAAATTACGATTTCGCGAAATTTCACGTTATTAGTGTAAGTACGATTATGGCCGTAAGTACATAATCGTAATGAAGAAGGATTTCGCAAAATTCCGCGTAAGCGTAATTTTCGCATAGTTTTCGCGTTACGGTGGGTATCGCGAAATTACGTTTGCCTTGCATGCAAACGTTTGTAAGCGAAAGAAACAACAACCCACAAAGTGAAACTAACATGGCTGCCAGATTATATACTAGGAGGGTGAGTCAAACTACAATTGGTTGTTTAGGATGTATCTCAAAAGAAGCCTGTAATATGATTGGACAATCTCCAATACCCAGACACTTTCCTGTGTCTAGTAATCACTATTATAAACGAAATTGCTTTCATTTTCAAAATTAAAATGTATTTCTTTATATAGCTAACAAGTAATTACGAATTTTGCGAAATTACGAAGAAATGCGAAATTACATTATGGTTTACGTGAAATTACGTTATGAACGAAACGCGAAATTATGCATTGAAAATTATGCTTACGGTATTATCAATTACGATTTTAATGGCAATTACGCTACCATAATTTCGCACCATAATAGCAAATTTCGCATGCGTAATTATAGTAACGCGAAATTTCGAAAAATTTCGGCTCAACCCTATGTAGGTGGTGAATTGGTACTGTAGCAGCAAGAAACTCCACTGGGGACACAGAACACAGATCTAACACTTTACCTAGTAGCAGCACAATAGTAAGACATAGCTCCCAACTGTCCCTCTTTCGGAGGGACAGTCCCTCTGTCCCCCTTTCCCCCTCATTTGTCCCTCTTTCTCTATAAATAAATAATTTTTTTTCTATACTATAAATGTGTTTGACTCTAAACTTTATTCCCATCCTTTAAATTAATAGATTACTAATTTTAAAATGTTACTATTAAGGTAAATTAACCAGGTTTGAAAGGACCAGTGTGGTTTGAATTATAAAACATATTTTTCTTATGAAATCTTTATGGTTTGCGTGACTAGGGGTGTGGCAGGGGTGTGGCTTAAGTGTCCCTTTTTCTCATCTCAAAAAGTTGGGAGGTATGGTAAGACAATGGCTTCAATTCATCAAAGGCTGTTGGATAACAGCAGAGCAGTGCAGAGGGGAGTGAAGCCTGTGCCACCTATCAGCAGCACTTGCAGGAGAACAGGGGCTGTTTCTATTGGCTGCCTGCTCCTATAAGGCCTGAGCGACATAATGGAGCGAGGGCCTCTTGGGACTTTGTGGCCACACAAAATACAGGTTATTGGTATTCTATTATATATGTATTGGTTCATATACACTTGTCTTTCTGTGGTACTGCTTTTCCCTCCTTTCTTGCAGAGGCCGGCTGGTGATTTCTGAGGCTGCCAGGTATCTGGGCAAAGAGCATCTGGAGATGAGCCTGATTGGCAGCTGTCAGAAGGAGGTGGGGTTATCAGCAGCCAATGATCTTTGATCTCCTGTCACAGCTCAGTGTATGCTGTCATTTTCTCCCCAGTGTCAGGACAAGCTGCGATCCCCCTCCCTCTTCTCGGATTTTTTTGATTGTCGTAGGCTATTGCCTTTATTGGCGGTAAAAGTTGCCACAGTGGTGGGCGGGCTAAGTACTTTAGAAGTTGTTGGACTAGGATTGGGGATTTGATATGCTTAACTTTGGATTATTTATGTTTTTTATAGTTTTAATAAAGTTGAGCTTGAAGTGTTAAATATTTAAAGTATTTTATTGAATAAAATTATCGAACAACTTTAATTTGAAAACTGCAACAAACAACGCCTTACGGCCAATTTTTATCCACTAAGGTTGTGTGTTGAGTTTTATATTTAATATTTTATTTTGTGGTATGTGCCTCTTAAGTCCCATGTCAATCATGAGGACATCCACAGGAAGGCATTGAAAGCTAGTTACCGACAGGGGAGAGCTGGGGAGAATTAGCGAATGTGTTGGCGAATGCTGTAAGCTTGATGAATTGACATTTGCTGACATATTACTGACACGTGTGGAGATAATCACAGCACAAGGCGGCCATTTATCTCATTGCTCTGTAATTTCAGCTTCTCATGCGGTAACTGCTTTGATGAATTAACATTTTCTTCAGTGCTCCATAAAGTCAGCTGTTTTCAGCATTAGCGCATGCAGTAATGCTTGATGAATTGAAGCCCATGTATTATGTTGGCACCATATAAATCCAATAATAATCCTACGTAATAAGGAGACAAGGGTCCCTGCATACACTGTCTCTGTAATTGGCTCCGTGCTTTTTGCTACTGTGAATGTGCGCAGCGCGGACCCAGACAGCTGGTGGGCAGGGCCAGGGGTGTGCACAGTGGCGAGAAATACATCTAGAACCAGTTTGTAAATGGGCTTGGGTCTGCTAGGAATAATAAATCAATGCACAGCTACTGGGATTTGGCTGCAGACATCTACAGCATGCCGTCCAGTTTTCACAGCGCAGTGCGAGCTGGACAGCAAGGCATTACACAGGCAGCGTTTCCCCGCCCATCTCGCATGCAGACAGACTATGCAAATCCAGACATAGGGCTCTATTCACAAAACCATCTGCGGTAACTCTTTTGGGTGAAAAATTACCTCCAGTGATAATTCACTAAAAATAGTGAAAATAGTGAGTATTCACTAAAAATGTACCAAGTGTGATAAATGTTTGATAAAAGTGCGGTGATAAACAGGCGATAAACCTGTCAGTAATATGTACGGAAATAAAGCTTTTTTGACCACTGTAGGGCAGCCCATATGCTTGCCGCCCATTACACAGAGACGGCCCAGGAAAGCCTGTCACATTTACAGTGGGACCTGAAATCTTGCACAGGACAGAATGAAAACATATAGAAATGCACCCTGTATGTATATAATTTAGCCTGTCTAATTCCCCCTCATCTGAATAATCACAACTGTAATTTGAGCTCTCAGCTGTGCCAGCTGGCTGCCTCAGCAGAGGAGCTAATGTGTAAACAGGATGTTAACCCTATGTCAGCTTCCATGAAAGCAGGAAGTACATACACTGGACATTTGCTTGATTTGTATCAGCTGTAACAAAGAAATGTTTTTCTTTAAAGGTAATTATGCTGTTGCTTATCTTTTAGAGCAGAGATGAATTTCCTCCTCGGCATCTATAAAATCATCTAAAAGACTGTACAAGATCTGAAAGGACACCCCGAGATTAGACACACTCGTCTTCTCTGCCTTTTATGTAAAATTGACAAACTCGAGCAAACAAAGCTCAAAAATCTCCATCCTGAAGGCAAAAAGCAGAGAAGAAATGATAATTATCACCATTTGTAGGGGGGGAAAAAAAATCCTTAATTAACACCAACTTTTCAATTGAGAATCTCAAATTGGAGATAAATGTTGAGGTAATTACCACACTTTTACCACATGAGGTAATTAGGGAGAAAAAAACAAATTGTTAATTTGAAAATGGAGATATTTTGGTCGGTGTTTATCACTACCTAATTTAACTCATGCAGTAACTCATTGAGAATAGAGCCCATAGTGGGAATTCCCTGCCAATAACAGAAATCTAGACATATAATCCAACAATGGGCTCTCTTCACAAAGCATTACCGCATTCAGCAATGCTGAAAACAGCTGATTTTACCGATCACCTTCCCAAATTACAATTCACAAAGATTCTGGCATACAGGAGCTCCCCCTGGTGGCTGCAGCACAGCTAAAGGTATGATCGGATACACAGCAGAGAATACCCAAGTCACACATACAGCTCCCTGTCTGCCTGCTGACCTGCTCCCCAGCTGGTAAGTCAGGGGTCCCCAACAACCGGGCCGCACCCCCCTTCCGGTCCATGGGCAGTTTTCAGCCGGGCCGTTGTGGGTCTGGCCTCTCCCCCCGCGCCCGCTGCTCCTGTTACCTTATGAGCTGGCGGGCGCTTCCTCAGATTCCCCCGTAGCTCCTCTCCTCTTTGCAGCATCTTCTATTACAGCAGCGCATCCCACGGCTGCTGGCAGGAGGGAAGGAAGCAGGGCAGCGGTTACCATGGTTATAGTGATGGCCGCTACAGAAAGCCTCTCTCCTGCTCCCTTCCCTCCTTACAGCAGCAGTGGGATGCGCTGCTGTAATGGAAGATGCTGGATGGAGGAGAGGGGCTATGGGGAGATCTAAGAGAGGAAGCGGCCGACTGCTCATAAGGTAACAGGATCTGCAGCCACGGGGGGGGGGCTATACAGGGGAAACCATACTAGCTATGCAGGGGGCACATACCTGGCTACCTACCTGTGGATATACTCCAAACAGGGGGACTCCTGCTGCTAACCCCAACAACCCCCCCCCCCTAACCCCAACACCCCCCACTAACCCGACTCCACCACATCCCTCCCCCCCCACTAACCCCAACTCCCCCGCTAACCCTGTCTCCACTACACCCCTTCCCCCCCCCCCCCCCCCCTCCCAGGCCCAAGAGGAAAGTTGGGTCTGGATGGCGGTCCCCAGCTGATAAAAGTTGGAGACTCCTGTGGTAAGTGACTTACCGAGCAGGGCTTAGTAAATTGAACCAGGTTTGTTTTGTTTCCTTTTTGGTAAATTACAGAACTTCTGCCTCACACAGATAATCTTTAGTGAATTTGGAGCAAAAAGTGTAAAATACCAAATGAGATATTTTACCAAACAAACTGCTTTTACTGACCTGCCTTTTGTGAATAGAACTCAATACCTGTTTGCTGTATCTTTCTCCTCACTTCTCTTCACAATTTTCTCTTGACACTTCTCTGCACACGGCCACGCCTTTATCCTCCCATAAGCCACGCCTCCTCATTGTATATTCATGCTTTCTCTACCTGTGCAGATAATTGGGCAGGATTCACAAAGCTTGTTCACCTGTTTTCACCTTATCTATGTAAGGCCTCTTTTCCACAGACTGTTGAACTGTGTGCTCAGCAAGCAGTTACCAGGCAGCAGTGAGCAGTTGTGAGAGTTTGAGAGGCATTTCACTGCCTATCAACAGTCCGTGGAAAAGAGGCCTTACATTTTTAAGCTTCCACAGAGCAATAATTTAATATAATTAAGGTAAGAAAAGGAAGATTGAAATGAAGTTAAAGGCCTCTATTCATAAAGCATTCCCACATGCGGTAATGCTCAAAACAGCTGACTTTACCGACCATTTAGCAAAGTGCCCAATAATAAAAGCTGTTTCCGCATGAAAAGCTACAATTCCTGAGCAGTGCGGGAAATTACAGCCTTGTGCGGTGATTATCACAACATGTCACTACATGTCAATTCATAAAGATTAGAGCAGGTGGAATGGGATCGGAGATTACCGGCTGTTTAGATAACAAGTTAAAGAGACACTGAAGCGAAAAAAAATATGATATAATGAATTGGTTGTGTACTATGAATAATTACTAGAAGATTAGCAGCAAAGAAAATATTCTCATATTTTTATTTTCAGTTATATAGTGTTTTTTCGCAGATTACATTATCCTATAATATGTGCAGATTACACAAATCTCAGCATTCAAAATGAGTCTTTCAGAGCAGTCTGTGAAGTAATTAATTCTCCTCTAGCAGAGGAAAGGTAAACAGGTTAATTACAGTTGAGATAATAAAAGTCAGATAACAGCCCTCTCCAAGACCAAGTTGGTCGGAGAGCTTAATAGCTTTTTTGCATAGAGATAACAACTGGAGTTTCTCAACTCTTCCTGTACTGGAAACAATTAGACTGATGTATCTGATCTTAATGTTTTTTTTCTTAGCTGTACTACACATACAAATCATATTTTTTTTTCGCTTCAGTGTCTCTTTAAGCCAGCAATAACAGGCAAGCTAATGGGACAGACCTCCCAGGCAGCTGCAGTGAGAGGAGAGCAGACAAGGCATTCCAGAATACCAAGGCTGTTTTTAACCCCTTGGGTACCTGTTTTCAGATAAATTTCACATCAGAAAGCCTGCATGTGTAACATTTATTAAACTTCTTCTAAGCTGTGGCATTTAAATAGATTGTTTAGAAAGACTAATGCTGGGCATACATGGCTAGATAGTTCTTATCAATCAAGCCGCTGATGACTCGATTGATAAGATCCAACCTGTCCGATCACCACGGCGGATCGATACCGCGCTCATGAATGTCTATGGGCCTGTTTCCACTAAACATGATTTTTCTGATGCAGATTTTCCCATAGGCATTCATTGGAGTCCGTTTTTCTGCATCCAATCTGCATGTCGTGGAAACAGGCCCTAAAGGGATGCTGGAGCTGTCTCTTCCATAGTAACGCTGTCTCTGCACAGAGAACATGTAACAACTCAGCAGCACCGCTAGTTTAATGTGGGAATTCCCCCGACCTTTCATCGCAACTGTAAACTGTTTTATGAATTAGCACACAAAAGTCTAAAATACCGATGTGGTGTTTTCCCTCCGCAAATGTTTTATGAATAGAGCCCCATGTGCAGATAAGTGGTGATAAATTAGGACTTTTATCCCCTATAGAGGGCAGGTGATCATTGTCACATATCTGCTGTTGCAGTCTAAGGCCACATACACACATCAGACCATAGTCAGGGGCGTATCTGGGTAATATAGGGCCTATGGCAAACACTGAAATTGCGCCCCCCCCTTCCCCGTCAGAGCCCCCCTCTCATCTAAAAACAGCATCCTTTCTTGCGTACATGTGTTATGGTTCCACACTCACCAATACTGGTGGGCCAGGTATTACAGTGGCCTTATTGCGCCTCTGGGGTATTTTCAAGGCTCCCCACACCCTGTGGCTGGTCTCTCCCAATCCAATGTCCCTTTTTATCTTCTTAGAGCAAGTTATACCTCAATGCAAACAAACACTATCATTGCGCAGATATCAGTAAAAAATGACACTTTATTAAAAAGGTTCCACTCACATGCCATCAGCTATAGGTAAGCCTGTGGAGTATTGGAACGGGCTCCACCCCATGCGGCCTCCCGGGCTGACCGCCGTATCGTTATTGGGGTCCCGCTCGCTCCTCACACCACCGCGTCCCACGCTCCGGCTTGTGTTACTTCCGCATGTGGTTCCTCCCTATCGAGCCACATGCGGAAGTAACACAAGCCGGAGCGTGGGACGCGGTGGTGTGAGGAGCGAGCGGGACCCCAATAACAACGATACGGCGGTCAGCCCGGGAGGCCGCATGGGGTGGAGCCCGTTCCAATACTCCACAGGCTTACCTATAGCTGATGGCATGTGAGTGGAACCTTTTTAATAAAGTGTCATTTTTTACTGATATCTGCGCAATGATAGTGTTTGTTTGCATTGAGGTATAACTTGCTCTAAGAAGATAAAAAGGGACATTGGATTGGGAGAGACCAGCCACAGGATGTGGGGAGCCTTGAAAATACCCCAGAGGCGCAATAAGGCCACTGTAATACCTGGCCCACCAGTATTGGTGAGTGTGGATCCTTGAGGGTGTTCCTGGTGGTGGTATAATTTCCACAGTGTACTTATGGTTTGAAGCGCTGACCTGGCACAGAGACTATATTTGAAATGAAGGACTTACTCAAGCCTTTCTTCTAGGAGCGCACCCATAGTCTCAGGAACTGGGTGACACGTACTGGTTATCCGGAGTATACACCATATTGGTGTAGACATTGCATATGTTTTAATAATATAAATCATATTGATTGTTGTTGGCATCTGAGCGCTGTATGAAATTTTGGTTTGATGTGTTATGGTGGCCTATGGTTTTTGCTCAGGATATTGCTGAAGTTACTTTTTTTTAGAAATATCTCTTCTTATACCCTCTCTGTACTCTTTTCTAACACTAAGCCAAGTGCACCCTACATATATAAATTAAGTACCCATGTTCCCCAGAGAATTAATCTGATCTGAAATCTGAGTCACAGGGGCAGGCATAGCAGCACGGTGGCAGGCATGGCACCCATGGCAAGAGCCATGCCTGCACCCATCTAGATACGCCTCTGACCATAGTATTTTGAAAATGAAAGATCACAGACCAATCTTACCACCCTCCCATGTAGTATGAGAGCCATACCTACACAGTCTATTCTATGGAGCTAAACTCCCCATCAGACAGAAATCTTTGCAAGATGCTGCACACAAAGATGCTGTACAGACACAAGAGATCAGTATCTGCAAAAGATCTGTTCCTGCCAAAGATCCGTTCCTGCAAATTGCATTCATAGTCTATGATATCTGCAGATCATCATACACACATGATTTAACTGACATTCATCTGCAGATCAAGCAATCATCTGCAGATCTGAAAATCCATCCTGGTGGATCTGATCTGCAGATAAATGTCAGTTAAATCATGTGTGTGTGATGATCTGCAGATCTCATAGACTATCATTGCAATTTGCAGGAACGGATCTTTTGCAGGAACGGATCTTTGGCAGGAACGGAACTTTTGCAGATACTGATCTGTTGTGTCTGTACAGCATCTTTGTGTGCAGCATCTTGCAAAGATTTCTGTGTGATGGGGAGTTCAGCTCCATAGAATAGACTGTGTAGGTATGGCTCTCATACTACATGGAAGGGGGTAAGATTGGTCTGTGATCTTTCATTTTCAAAAGACTATAGTCTGATGTGTGTATGAGCCTTCACATGGAGCTTTTCAAACTTTGCTTGTTTGCATTCATGTCACTTGTACGTAGCAGGAGACAGAGAAGATGGGTGGAGTACATTTTAAATCGGCGCCAGTAGACTTGGGCGCAGGATACAGCGCTATAAGGCTAATCCTGTTTCTGCACAAGTCCGGGCCGTGCTAATTACTATTCCCCCTCCAGGCCGCCATGGATAGTGGGGGAATGAAATAATTCGGCTTCCAGCGATTGCTGGAGGCCGAATTATTCTGTTTTTAAGCAACTTCGGCTCCGTCTTCTGACGGAGCCGACGTTACTCACTGAGCGCTGCTACAGACTGATTCCCATTACAGTCTATGGCGGCACTGGCTGCGCCCAAAGCTAGCAGCGCTGAAAAGCACTGCTCCGGACGGGTGGGCCTAATGTCATGGTGCACTTCCCGACCTCGTACTGTCTGTTAGATGATTTTATAGATGCCAAGGAGGAAATTCCTTTCTGTTCGAAAAGATAAGCAACAGCATAATAACCTTTAAACAAAAACATTTATTTGTTACAGTGGATACAAATCCTGCAATAAATCTCCAGTGTGTGTACTTCCTGCTTTCATGGAAGCAGACATAGGATGAACATCCTGTGCTTACAAATTAGCTGCTCTGCTGAGGCAGCCAGCTAGCACAGCTTAGAGCTAAAATTACAGTTGTGATTATTCCCAGATGAGGGGGAGTAGTCAGGCTATACTCTCTATATACTTACAGGGTGCATTTCTGGTTTCCTTCTGTCCTGCGCAAGAGTTGAAGTCCCACTTTAAGGCCTCCTTTCCACGGACCACTGATAGGCAGTGAAATGCCTCTCAAACTCTCTCAACTGCTCACTGCAGCCTGGTAACTGCTCACTGCAGCCTGGTAACTGCTCACTGCAGCCTGGTAACTGCTCACTGCAGCCTGGTAACTGCTCACTGCAGCCTGGTAACTGCTCACTGCAGCCTGGTAACTGCTCACTGCAGCCTGGTAACTGCTCACTGCAGCCTGGTAACTGCTCACTGCAGCCTGGTAACTGCTCACTGCAGCCTGGTAACTGCTCACTGCAGCCTGGTAACTGCTCACTGCAGCCTGGTAACTGCTTGCTGAGCACACAGCTTAACAGTTCATGGAAAGACCATGACATGGCCCAAAAATCTGGGCGGCATAGGCCTCCCAAATGTTGAAGAGTATTACTACGCAAGTAATCTAGATTTTATTAAAGCATGGTGGTCCAAACCTAAGGATAAAAAATGGGTTTCGTTGGAACAAGATATATTGAAATTATGTCCAAGAGATCTCATCTCAAGTATGATTCTTGGGTACAAACCCCCCAAACATTCCTATCCTACCATCACTGCGACACTCCTTGCTTGGGAACATTATTTAAAACACCCACCACATGAAGGTTTATACATTTCTCCGAGAATTCCAATAACTGCCTTGCAAATAATGTTGCCTGATCTTAATATAACGCCTCTGAGACTGGCAGGTCTTAACAACCTCAATGATGTACTCAAAGCTGATATCGTCAAACCCTTCACAGAAATTATAAAAGAACACAATCTTCCTCCAACCTATCATTTCACATGGCAGAGGATAACCAGTTGCCTAAAGTCAAATATAATTAAAATTCCAGAATTGAATAGTCAAATTATCACAATGCTGAACTCAACCATACCAGTGAAAGGAGGGATATCAATATGGTACAATGAGCTTATATCCAACCCACATTCTCCCATCGAAAAATACACCCAAACCTGGTCATATGACCTTGGTTCTACTCTCTCAACTGATCAAATAAAAAAAACCATTAAGACAATATCGAAATTATCCAAATGCAATTCCCACTGGGAGCAATACATAAAAATTTTAACAAGATGGTACATAACACCCAGGAAATTAGCAAACTTCTCAGCAGATACCTCATCAGTATGCTGGAAATGCTCTAACTATACGGGAACTTTAATCCACATGCTTTGGGAATGCCCAATAGTTTCCGATCTTTGGAAATCAGTAGAGCACTACATAGCGCAACACTGGGACCCTATGTTCCACCTATCGCCAAAACTAGCTCTACTGTGCATAGATTTGGACAA
This sequence comes from Hyperolius riggenbachi, assembly GCF_040937935.1. NCBI lineage: Eukaryota > Metazoa > Chordata > Amphibia > Anura > Hyperoliidae > Hyperolius > Hyperolius riggenbachi. The sequence goes on from NC_090652.1 coordinate 321,376,512, forward strand.
AATAGATATAAAATATCGTATACACATCTGCCATCTACTCCTAACCACCCAGGGCATAATAACTGCCAACTGGAAGTCCACAGAGAAATTAGACTTTGCCAGTCTCATAGCGATTTATAAACGCAACATCCAAATGGAAAACCACCTAAGGCCAGGGTTACTCCCTCCCCCCTACTGAATAACAAAGAATAAGTATATGCACATAGTACATACCCCATTCTAGTGCTCGCAAACTCATTGAACAGTATTTGAGGAAACAAGATAAGTTTTATTTTATTTTGCTTTAATTTGCTTTATTTTATTATGTTTTGTTGTTTTGTTGTGTTGTTCGGTTTTATGTTTCTCGGGTCCTGTTATCTTTTGTTCTTACCCGAATATAGGTTCAAAACATACACTTGACCTACCGTTTTAAACCGATATCTCAAAGTAACCAACTATGTTTTAATGGAAAAGAGCAATGTAACTTCATTAGCAATCGAATAGCATTCACCTAGTAGTAGTCTGTCACATATAAATTATATGTTTCCTAAGCTTGTCCCAGTTACATACTACCATCTACACGAGTCACAATTGACGGGTCACTAGACCACTGAGTCAATTGAACAAAGTAGCTGGAAGGAACCCTCCCTACCAGTCAGCCTTTAAGGTTAGAAATTGACTGGATAGAAGGCCTACTCCTAGCACCCTACAAGCTACCATCACTCAATACTCAATCAGATTACTAAACTGCATTCTTGTCCCGCTTTCGAAATGTTACTTTTATAACAACTGTACTGTCAAGCTTGAACTGTAACTGTTATAATCTTTGTTAAATCTTGCATCCGAGTCAATAAAAATTATTGTTGAAGAAAAAAAAAAAAAAAAAACAGTTCATGGAAAGGAGGTCTCAATGTGACAGGCTTCCCTGGGTCATCTCTGTGTAATGGGTGGCAAGCATATGGGCTGCCCTACAGTGGTCAAAAATATTTTAATTCCGCACATATTACCGACCAATTACCACAAAGTTACCAACCACTTAACACACTTACCAAATGATTACCGACCGTTTAGCGACCGTTTTATGGAACATTAATCACACTCGGTAAATTCTTAGTTAATACTCAAAAAAGTTGGTAATTATCACTGGAGTAAATTTTCCAACCAAAAAAGAGTTACCGCACATGTAAATGCTCATACACACATCAGACTATAGTCTTTGGAAAATGAAAGCTCACAGACCAATGTTACCCCCTTCCATGTACTATGAGAGCCATACCTATACAGTCTATTCTATGGAGCTGCACTCCCCATCAGACAGAAATCTTACCCCCTTCCATGTAGTATGAGAGCCATACCTACACAGTCTATTCTATGGAGCTGCACTCCCCATCAGACAGAAATCTTACCCCCTTCCATGTAGTATGAGAGCCACACCTACACAGTCTATTCTATGGAGCTGATCTCCCCATCAGATAGAGATCTTACCCCCTTCCATGTAGTATGAGAGCCATACCTACACAGTCTATTCTATGGAGCTGCACTCCCCATCAGATAGAGATCTTACCCCCTTCATGTAGTATGAGAGCCATACCTACACAGTCTATTCTATGGAGCTGCACTCCCCATCAGACAGAAATCTTACCCCCTTCCATGTAGTATGAGAGCCATACCTACACAGTCTATTCTATGGAGCTGCACTCCCCATCAGACAGAGATCTTACCCCCTTCCATGTAGTATGAGAGCCATACCTACACAGTCTATTCTATGGAGCTGCACTCCCCATCAGACAGAAATCTTACCCCCTTCCATGTAGTATGAGAGCCACACCTACACAGTCTATTCTATGGAGCTGCACTCCCCATCAGACAGAAATCTTACCCCCTTCCATGTAGTATGAGAGCCACACCTACACAGTCTATTCTATGGAGCTGCACTCCCCATCTGACAGAAATCTTTGCAAGATGCTGCACACACAGATGCTGCACACACTCAAAAGATCCGTTCCTGCAAAATATCCGTTCCTGCAAAATGCATTCATAGTCTATGAGATCTGCAGATCATCATACACACCTTGTTTAACTGACATTTATCTGCAGATCAGATCCACAGGATGGATTTTCAGATCTGCAGATGATTGTCAGTTAAACAAGGTGTGTATGATGATCTGCATTAGAGCCAGTGGCGGACAAAGCCAACAATGGGCCCCTGTGCAGAATAAATAAAGTGGGCCCCATGTGAGTGGGCGTGGTCATAACATCATGGTTGGATCCAAACAATGCCGATAAGATAGAAGTACATGAGACTAGGTCACATTCTGTAGGCACTGTATTAATGTAGCACACATTTTAAACTTATATATGACTGGGGTACACGTTATCACTGTTTCTCTTGCGTTTTAAAGAGAAATACATGGAGAAAAGCCTAGAGGATAATCAGACCCTAACTGGTGCAACTGCATGGGCCCTAGAGGAGGACATGGGGCCCCTGTGCGGCGGCACGGTCTGCACGGGCCTATGTCCGCCTCTGATTAGAGCCCAATTGTGTTTTGCAAACCAATCAATTCAATGATGGCACCTTCTTAGGCCTCTTTTCCACGGACTGTTGATAGGCAGTGAAATGCCTCTCAACCTCTCACAACTGCTCACTGCTGCCTAGTAACTGCTCACTGCTGCCTGGTAACTGCTCACTGCTGCCTGGCAACTGCTCACTGCCGCCTGGCAACTGCTCACTGCCGCCTGGCAACTGCTCACTGCCGCCTGGCAACTGCTCACTGCCGCCTGGTAACTGCTCACTGCTGCCTGGTGACTGCTCACTGCTGCCTGGTGACTGCTCACTGCTGCCTGGTGACTGCTCACTGCTACCTGGTGACTGCTTGTTGCTATCTGGCAACTGCTCACTGCTGCCTGGTAACTGCTCACTGCTTCCTGGGAACTGCTTGCTGTGCACATAGTTCAACAGTCCATGGAAAAGAGGCCTAAGGGCCCTTTCACACTTTGGCGATTAGGGGGCGATTCTCGCTAATCGCTAAAGCACTAGCACTTTTTAAAGCGCTAGTACTTAATTACTCTATGGCAGTGTTCTCACTGCCGCGATTGGCGCCAATTGTGGGCGTTCCGCAATTAACGCCAATCGCAAACGCGTAGCATGCAGCATTATTTTTGCGATTTGGGAGCGATCGTGGTACAGTGCTATAAAGCGCTGACCGCGATCGCGGAAGTGTGAACGGTGGTTTTACCACACTAATCGCGATAAAATCACGGCATAAAATGGTAGCGCTAAGTGCTGCTGTTTTGCGATTTTAAGTGAAAACGGGCCCTAAGGCCTTTTTTCCACAAACTGTTGAGCTGTGTGCGCAGCAAGCAGTTGCCAGGCAGCAGTGAGCAGTTCCCAGGCAGCGACAAGCAGTTACCAGGCAGCAGTGAGCAGTTGTGAGAGTTTGAGAGGCATTTCACTGCCTAGAAACAGTTCGTGGAAAAGAGGCCTAACTCATGATGTCAGCAGTTACAGACATGATTGGCTCTTGTGTGCACATGTGACCATTGCAGACGCAGTGCATGCTGGGTATGGCCTGGAACCCACGATCGCTATCACTAATCGCAATATTTGCTAGCGTTTTGTATGAGTGTTTTGTAAGTTATTTAATGAGCTTTTCTGGCGATTTCGGTAGCGATTTAAAAAAGTGTAAGCGTTTTGCTAGCGATTGTTTAGCGATTTTAATTCTGATTGGTCCTTTCAATTTTAATTTTGTTACAGTGTACAGTAATGTAAAAATGCTAGCAAAATCACTCTGTGCAGGTTTTGATGAGTGATTACGCCAGAGTTTATATACATTACATGGCAGAAACGCTAAATGGTAAAAATGCATGTCCTGCGTTTGTGATTTTGGTAATCGCAATCGCTCCAGTGGAATTTGGCCATTAGCGTTTAGGGAGCAATTCAAACCTCTAGCGATTTTCTTAAACGCTCAGTTAATGTTAATGGATGGGACAAATTGCACTGGAGCGACTACGATTACCAAATCGCAAAACGCAGGACATGCAGCATTTTTGGCGTTTAGCGATTAGCGGTTCTGCAATGTAAAGTATATAATCGCTGGCATAATCGCTCATCAGAACCTGCACAGAGATATTTTGCTAGCGTTTTGACGTTACTGCACACTGTAACAAAACTAAAATTAATTGAAAGGACCAATCAGAATTAAAACGCTAATCGCTACACAACTGCTGGCAAATTGAATACACTTTTTAAAATCGCTCCTGAAAACGTTTGGGAGCAATACAAATATAAACGATAAATTTTGTTTTTAAAGCCGGCGCCGTTTTTTAGCTGTCAAAAACGAAAAATAACTAGCGATAGTGGTTCTCTATGGGGCGCCGTTTTTTAACTACGATAACTGGCGCCATTTTTAACGGACCTTTTTATTGTGCATAAACCTTTCCAAATCTGTATTTTAGAAACAGTTCTATTACAGTTAAGTGATGTTAGTTCTGTTGTTTGTGTTTATTCCTCTAGGCAAAGGATAATGCAAAGCCTGTATCCCTTAAACATAAAAACAAATCTAAGAGGTGTAGCACCTGTAATGTTAAATTGCCTGACACCTGGTTAAAAGCACTTTGTCAGAAATGCTTGGATGACTCCACAGAACAAGAGTCTTCAAAAGTTGTAAAGCAGTTCTTGACTTCTTTTACCGCTGAGATGCAAACTACGTTTCAAGCACTCAGGGCGGTTATGGCGGGGAAGTCTCAGTCCCCGCAGACCTCCCATGCAGGCAGCTCAGCGACTCTGAACAGATCCCTATGACCGTCCAGGAGACGTCTGTGCAAAAAAGTGGAACTGTTATCAAAACGCGCCTGGGAAGCTATATCATTTCTTCGTAAACCTACCATTTCATCGGTTTGTGTTTCCAGGAATCTGATAACATGGATTGATGAACTACAAAATCATTTGGTTTCAGGCACTTCTCACTTGGAAATTCTAGAATCTCTCCCAGTTATTGCCAGGGCTCTAGCCTTCTTAGCAGATGCTCTAGTGGAGTCCCTGAGAGCTGCGGCTAAAGCTTTGGCCCTGGTAAACTCAATTAGAAGGGCCACGTGGCTCAAGACTTGGGAGGGAGATGTCACTTCAAAAAACCGCCTATGTGCTATGAAGTTCCAGGGCAGTCTGCTGTTCGGGAAAGACCTGGATGAGGTCCTTACCCGATCAGCAGATAGGGGGAAAAAGTTCCCAGATAAGCGGAAGAGAGGACAATTAAAAATGTATTTTCGAGGGAGAGGTACGAACATACCCAAAAGTAAAATCCCAGACCCCAAAAGATCCTGGTCCCATTCCCGAGGCAGAGGTAGAGAAGCTTCCACTTCCCAGAGGCCACCAACTCTGGGAAACAATGATGCAAAGTGACAGTATAAAGGTGGGGGGGTGACTACTGTACTTCCGAGATCAGTGGAGTACGGTGTCCCAAGGTCAATTTATTTTAAACATTATAAAAATGGGTTACAGGCTGGAGTTCAGGGAACTTTCCCCCCCCCCCCCCCCCCAAGACCTTATGCAACCAGTCTACCAAAAGATCAAGTAAAAGCAAAAGCTTTAAAAGAGGCCGTGACTTCCCTCATGAATCAAAAGGTGATAACGCCGGTGCCCCGGGATCAGTGGGGGAAAGGGTTCTATGCCCATGTGTTTTTGGTTCAGAAACCGTTGTTCAAGTACCGTATGATCATCAACCTAAGAGAGCTAAATACTTTTCTCCGCGAGAAAAAATTCAAGATGGAAAGCTTTTATTCCGTAAGGAATATTCTAATGCCAGAAGTTTTCATGTGCACCCTGGATCTCCAGGATGCATATCTCCATGTGCCCATTCTGGAAAATCATTAAAAGTATCTACAGTTTGCTTTAAAAGTCGGGGTCACCACTTGCCATTATCAGTTTCGCGCGCTCCCCTTTGGCCTTGCGGCGTCTCCACGGGTTTTCACAAAGATCATGGCGGAAGTCACGGCTTATCTTCATCTGAAAAGTATAACGATAATCCCCCATCTAGACGATTTCCTGGTGATTGGGGAAAATGCAGAAAAGCTAGAGAGGGATCTAAGCCTCTGCATTCAGACATTAAAATTTCTAGGTTGGATTATAAACTTCGACAAGTCGGACTTAGTACCGGCCCAGTCAAAAATGTTGCTAGGCTACATCATAGACTCCGTGTCACAAAAAATATTCTTACTAGTAGAAAAAGTTTCAAAGTGCAACGAACGGTGGAGCACAGAGAGGATCTGATTACCGGTGATCTGCAGTATCACTGGGAATACAGATGTATACCAGATTATAAGTGATCTGCAGTATCACCGATAATCCGATATACCAGATAACCTCTGTCCACCTGAGTAGAGTGTAGTGATTGGTGTAACAGTAACACTTAGAGGACTGGGCCTCAGTGCAGTGAGGAATACTGCACTGCTTCCTTCCGAAGGCCTGAACTCTCCAAGGCGGGAGAAGTCAGGCTGCGAGTAGGAAGGATGGTCTGAAAGTGACACTCAGGAGGAAGTGTCACTAACAGGACGGGGAACCGCCTCCAATCGTGAGGTCGGTTCTCGAGGTCAGACAAGCTAGATTGTAACACACGGACAGATAAAGTACAGATTCAGAAGGCAGAGGCGGAGTCTAGGTACAGGCAGGGTTCGGCAACAGGGTATCAGAAATATCGAGGTACAAGATCAAGAGGCAGAAGCAGAGTCTAAGGACGAGCCGGGGTTCGGCAACAGAGTATCAGAATGGCAAGGTACAAGATCAGAATACAAGAGGATGGTCAGGCAGGCAAAGGGTCATAACAGATAATCACAATCAAACTAGTACTTTAAACTATCAACAGAATCTAGCTAAGTGTAGGATTACAGCTCCAGCTGGTCCCGGCACACTTAAGGATCTGACTATGGGTCTGAGTGCTCCCACGTATGTGTTCGCAACGCCAGACAACCAGCAACTGAACAGCCAGCAGTATATATACACAAGGACCTCTCCAGGACCTCCCTAATTGCTGGACCAATGAGAGTGGTGGAAAATGTCAGCTGACCCGCCTGGTCAGCTGACTCCCTTCTGGCTGTTATTTAAGCTCTGCCTCTGTGCGCGCGTGCGCGTCACTCTGAATCTTGGTGGACTATCAGTCCCAGCCACACCAGTACTGTTTTGCAATGTATCTAGTGAACCGAGTGCGGGAGCCGCCTCCAATGCGGATTCCGCCGCTCCCAATGCAGATTCCGCCGTTCCCAATGCGGATTCCGCCGCTCTGCCTATGCGGCATGCGGCGGTTTTTCCGCGTTGTGACGCCATGCTGGACGCGGAAACAGCCGCCGCACCTTGAGAGACGGCGGCTTTTCCGCGTTTCTTCACAGTACCCCCCCTCCGAGGAGCGGACTCCGGACAACTCCTCCCAGGTTTCTCGGGATGTAAGGCATGAAACTCCCTCCTTAACTCGTCCGCATGCATGCGAGTCCCCGGTACCCATTGTCTCTCCTCAATGCCGTACCCTTTCCAATGTACCAGATATTGTACCGAGTTCTGTACAGTACGTGAATCAAAAATCTTTTCTACCTCATATTCGGGTTGGGCATCTACCAACACAGGAGGAGGAGGGGTGGGACCCACCTGGACTGCTGGTTTAAGAAGGGATACGTGGAAGGACCTTACCCCCCGCATGCTGGCGGGAAGATCAACGGTATAGGTAACATTGTTGATCTTCCTGGCTACCGGGAATGGACCCACAAACCTGGGACCAAGCTTGTCAGAGGGTTGTCTGAGGGTCAAGTGACGTGTAGACACCCAGACCAAGTCTCCTGGTTGGAACCTCCACTCCAATGACCGTCTCATGTCAGCTTGACCCTTCTGACTCAGAAAGGCCTTTTCCAAGTTACTTCTTACTGTTCCATAGAGATGAGCGTAGTGACGTAATTACGATTTCGCGAAATTTTGTGTAATTACGATTATGGCCGTAAGTACAAAATCGTAATGAAGAAGGATTTCGCAAAATTTCGCGCAAGCGTAATTTTCGCGTAATTTTCGCATTACAGCGTGTAAGAGCCTCAAATTTGGAGAATATATTAAGGAGATCAGGAGGAATAAGAGGAAAATTTTTTTTTAAAAAAAGACCTTATAGTTTGAGAAAATCGATGTTAAAGTTTCAAAGGAAAAATGTAAACATTTAAAAACCCGCCGACTTTAACGGTTAATAGCAAAGCCTGCTTAAAGTTTAGGAACACCAAATTCCCAGGGTATATTAAGGGGATCAGTGGGAATAAGAGGAAAAAAAAAATTCAAAAAGACCTTATAGTTTTTGAGAAAATCGATTTTTAATTTTCAAGGGCGAAAATGTCTTTTAAATGCGGAAAATGTCAGTTTTTTTTGCACAGGTAACAATAGTGTACTATTTTCATAGATTCCCCCAAGTGGGAAGAGTTTTACTTACTTCGTTCTGAGTGTGGGAAATATAAAAAAAAAAACGACGTGGGGTCCCCCCTCCCAGACCTCTTTAACCCCTTGTCCCCCATGCAGGCTGGGATAGCCAGAATGCAGAGCACCGGCCGCGTGGGGCTCCGCACCCTGACTATACCAGCCCGCATGGTCCATGGATTGGGGGGTCTCGGAAGGGGAGGGGCAGCCAAGCTTTCCCCTCCCCCTCCGAGCCCTTGTCCAATCCAAGGACAAGGGGCTCTTCTCCACCTCCGATGGGCGGTGGAGGTGGAGGCCGCGATTTCCTGGGGGGGGGTTCATGGTGGAATCTGGGAGTCCCCTTTAAAAAGGGGTCCCCCAGATGCCCACCCCCCCTCCCAGGAGAAATGAGTATAGAGGTACTTGTACCCCTTACCCATTTCCTTTAAGAGTTAAAGTAAATAAACACACAGACACTTAGAAAAAGTATTTTAATTGAACAAAAAACATAACCACGAAAAAAGTCCTTTAATATTCTTAATTAACCATTAATACTTACCTGTCCCTTTAAATAAATGATCCCTCGCAATATCCTCGGAAATGTTCTATCAGTTACAATGTAACAAAGTTATTACAATGTAACAACTTTGTTACATTGTAACTACGCCGCACCCGACGTCACTCGCCGCCGCCGCATACGCCGCACGACCCGACAGAGCTCTGAGCTATATAGCTCAGAGCTCTCTAAGCATCTTTGTATTTGGGCTCCAAGGAGCCCCATTGGTCCTTAGCAGACCAATGGGGTTCCTTCTGATTTAAAGGAACCCCATTGGTCTGCTAAGGACCAATGGGGCTCCTTGGAGCCCAAATACAAAGATGCTTAGAGAGCTCTGAGCTATATAGCTCAGAGCTCTGTCGGGTCGTGCGGCGTATGCGGCGGCGGCGGCGAGTGACGTCGGGTGTGGCGTAGTTACAATGTAACAAAGTTGTTACATTGTAATAACTTTGTTACATTGTAACTGATAGAACAAATCATTTATTTAAAGGGACAGGTAAGTATTAATGGTTAATTAAGAATATTAAAGGACTTTTTTCGTGGTTATGTTTTTTGTTCAATTAAAATACTTTTTCTAAGTGTCTGTGTGTTTATTTACTTTAACTCTTAAAGGAAATGGGTAAGGGGTACAAGTACCTCTATACTCATTTCTCCTGGGAGGGGGGGTGGGCATCTGGGGGACCCCTTTTTAAAGGGGACTCCCAGATTCCACCATGAACCCCCCCCAGGAAATCGTGGCCTCCACCTCCACCGCCCATTGGAGGTGGAGAAGAGCCCCTTGTCCTTGGATTGGACAAGGGCTCGGAGGGGGAGGGGAAAGCTTGGCTGCCCCTCCCCTTCCGAGACCCCCCAATCCATGGACCATGCGGGCTGGTATAGTCAGGGTGCGGAGCCCCACGCGGCCGGTGCTCCGCATTCTGGCTATCCCAGCCTGCATGGGGGACAAGGGGTTAAAGAGGTCTGGGAGGGGGGACCCCACGTCGTTTTTTTTATATTTCCCACACTCAGAACGAAGTAAGTAAAACTCTTCCCACTTGGGGGAATCTATGAAAATACACTATTGTTACCTGTGCAAAAAAAAACTGACATTTTCCGCATTTAAAAGACATTTTTGCCCTTGAAACTTAAAAATCGATTTTCTCAAAAACTATAAGGTCTTTTTGAAAAAAATTTTTTTCCTCTTATTCCCACTGATCCCCTTAATATACCCTGGGAATTTGGTGTTCCTAAACTTTAAGCAGGCTTTGCTATTAACCGTTAAAGTCGGCGGGTTTTTAAATGTATACATTTTTCCTTTGAAACTAACAGCGATTTTCTCAAAAACTATAAGGTCTTTTTGAAAAAAAAATTTTTCCTCTTATTTCTTCTGATCTCCTTAATATATTCTCCAAATTTGAGGCTCTTAGCATTTAAGGGGGCTTTGCTATTAACCGTTAAACTTGGCGGCTTTTTTGTATTATACGGCATGCCCGAAACGCGAAATTACGCGTTAAAAATTACGCTTACGGTATTTTCAATTACGATTTTAATGGCAATTACGCTACCGTAATTTCGCATCGTAATCACAAATTTCGCATGCGTAATTATAGTAATGCGAAATTTCGAAAATTTCGGCTCAACTCTAGGAGTGGAGGCTACTGGTAATGGGGAAAATTTGGGTGATCTCCCCGTCACCACCTGAAAAGGAGAAAATCCGGAGGAAGAATTTTTTTAAATTATTTTGAGCAAATTCTGCGAAGGGCAAGAATCTGACCCAGTCTTGTGCCTCCGCAACATAACATCTCAAAAATTGTTCTAAGGACTGATTTATCCTCTCAGTCTGGCCATTTGTCTGTGGGTGGTAGCCTGATGAAAATGACAGCTTTATGCCCATAAAATGGCAAAAAGCCTTCCAAAATCTGGAGACAAATTGGACTCCCCTGTCTGAGACTATGTTTTCTGGAATGCCGTGTAATCGGAAAACATGAATGATGAATAACTCGGCCAATTCCTGAGCTGAGGGGAGTCCTTTCAAGGGCACAAAATGGGCCATTTTGCTAAAGCGGTCGACTACCACCCAAATGACCGACATGCCTTCAAATCTGGGGAGCTCACCCACAAAATCCATGGACAGGTGGGTCCACAGCTCACTTGGGGTGGGCAAAGGCTGCAAGGTACCGACAGGTGCCAGCCGGGAGGGTTTACTCTTGGCACATATTGCACATTCCCTCACATATTCCTTACAATCCGCTGCCAAGGAAGGCCACCAGGCACATCTGGCCACCAGATCTTGTGTTCTAGATGCCCCAGGATGCCCAGCATTCTTGTGCGCATGGAACATCTCTAGAACCTGGAGACGAAACGGTAGAGGAATGAACAGAACCCCTGAGGGCTTCCCTTCCGGGATGTCTTGTTGAAAGGGAACCAAAGTCTCCTTCCAATCCTCCCAAGTTCCTGTTGCTGCCAGTACCAACTTCTGGGGAATAATGGTCTCTGGAACGGAGGGCTGTGCTGCCTCTGACTCGAAGTACCTGGACAAAGCATCCGCTTTAACATTTTTGCTACCCGGAGTGTACGTAATAATGAAACTGAACCTAGAAACGACCATCGAGCCTGACGAGGGCTCAACCTCTTAGCCCCCTCGATGTATTCTACGTTTTTGTGATCGGTGTAAACCATGATCGTATGCTCTGCTCCCTCTAACCAATGTCGCCATTCCTCGAAAGCCAATTTAATGGCCAGGAGCTCCCTGTTGCCTATATCGTAGTTCTTCTCTGCAGGGAAGAACTTACGAGAGAAGTAAGCACACGGGTGCATTCTACCCTGCAAGCCTGACTGCTGAGACAGCACAGCCCCCACTCCGACCTCTGAAGCATCTACTTCAACAATAAATGGGAAAGAAGTATCCACATGTCTGAGGATGGGTGCCGAACAGAATAGGCCCTTCAGGGTGGAAAAAGCATGTAGAGCCTCAGGAGACCAGTGAGTGGAATCTGCCCCTTTTTTTGTGAGACTGGTAAGGGGAGAAATGACCGTGGAGTATCCCTTTATGAACCTTCTATAGTAGTTGGCAAAGCCAAGAAACCGCTGAAGAGACTTCAACCCAACCGGCTGAGGCCACTCCAGAACAGCGGAGACCTTGGCAGGGTCCATAGACAGGCCTGTGGTGGAAATTATGTACCCCAGGAAAGCGACAGACGTTACCTCAAAAATACACTTTTCAAGTTTTGCGTACAAAGAGTTTTGCCTCAGTTTATTCAACACAAACTTCACATGTGTCCTATGTTCAGAGAGGTTGCTGGAGAAAATAAGGATATCATCTAGGTAGACTAGAACAAATCTCCCCAACACCTCCCTGAAGACCTCGTTGATGAGTTCCTGGAAAACGGCCGGGGCATTACATAGCCCGAAGGGCATCACCAGGTACTCATAATGCCCATCCGGTGTATTAATGGCCTTTTCCACTCATCGCCCTTTCTTATGCGAATCAGGTTATACGCACCCTGCAAATCCAGCTTAGAAAAGATCTTAGCGTCGGTGATCTGGGTGAACAAATCGTCTATCAGAGGCAGCGGATAGTGATTCTTCAGTGTAATCTTATTAAGGCCGCGGTAATCAATGCAGGGCCGCAGGCCTCCATCTTTCTTTTTAACAAAAAAGAAACCTGCCCCAGCAGGCGACCGGGACGGGCGAATGAAACCCTTGGCCAAATTTTCACGGATGTAATCCTGCATGGCCAATTTTTCGGGCCCCGAAAAATTGTACAAATGGCCCCGGGGGGTACACAACCTGAACGGAGATCGATGGGACAGTCGAAAGGGCGATGTGGGGGCAATTTATCAGCTGCTTTGGGCCAGAACACATTAGAATATTCAGAGTACTGGTCTGGTACACCTCCCACCTGAATTCTGGTTTGCCCCAATGTCAGCTTTCCCAAACACCGTTGAAAACAATGAGGTGACCAGGCAGTTAACTGACCCGTGGCCCAGTCTATTTGTGGTGAATGGACTTGCAACCACGGCATGCCTAGGGATGATAGTGGAGGTTGACATATGTAACACGAAAAACTGTAGTTGTTCCCCATGCAGTACCCCTATAGTGACCTTCACTTCCGGGGTCTGAGACAGGGAACGATTCCATTGCAGAGGGGAATCGTCCACTGCCGTGACCTGAATGGGGGGTCTCACAGGGGTGAGGGGAATACCCAACTCTTGAGCAAATTCAAAGTTCATAAAATTAGCCGCTGAGCCAGAATCAATAAAAGCCTCAGTGGCCACAGACTTATTATCCCATGTAATCGTACAAGGGAGAAGCAATTTTTTCTCTTTAAGGGGTGAGAATTGTGTGCCTAGGGTGTCGCCCCCCACTACTCCTAGGCAAACTCGTTTCCCGGCTTGTTAGGGCAGTTTCGCACTTTATGCCCTCCTTCTGCACAATACAGGCACAGTTGTTCAGTCATTCTCCGCCTTCGCTCCACCTGGGTTAGTTTTGACCGACCAATCTGCATTGGCTCGGGTGGAGGCAAGGCCGGAGAGGATGAGACAGGCAGGGATGGCGTTACCAGGGGTGCAGCGGAAGGTGCCGCGTAAGATGTCACCCTGACACGGTGACTGCCCCTAGTCTGTCTCTGATGGCGAAGCCTACGGTCGATTCGAATGGCCGATGAGATGGCCTCATCGACTGTTTTGGGCTCGGGTAAACTTAACATGAGGTCGGAGACCTCCTCCGACAACCCAGACAGGAAGTAATCCAGCAGGGCATAGGTGTCAAACCTGGCTGTAACTGACCACCTACGAAATTCGGCCGCGTACTCTTCGACTGGACCCTTGCCTTGCCGTAAAAGCTTGAGCTTCCGCTCAGAGGTTGCAGCAAGGTCTGGGTCGTCGTAAATCACTGCCATGGCCTTAAAGAATTCCTCTACTGAGGTCAGAGCTGTATCTCTAGGGGACAGGTTATATGCCCAGGTCTGAGAGTCACCGGCCAGTAAGGTTTTAATGAAAGTGACTCTCTGGGCCTCAGTACCAGAGGATCGGGGTCTTAATTCAAAATAGGATAACACTCTACTCCTAAAATTGCGGAAGTCAGATCTGTGGCCCGAGAACCGTTCTGGAACGGGCATGCGTATGTCTGCGCTAGGAGGGGATCGCACTTCATCCACTGACATCTGGAGGGTTTGGACGGACCCTGTCAGAGCCTCAATCAATGCTTTGTGTTCACCCAGCACTCGATTGACGTTATCCACCGAAGTGGCAAGTTCACCCAGAGGACCAGTGCGTGCGTCCATTTTGTTTTTGGTCTGGCGTGCTATAACGAACGGTGGAGCACAGAGAGGATCTGATTACCGGTGATCTGCAGTATCACTGGGAATACTACGGAAAATTGTATACTCACCTACGGTAATTTTCCTTTCCGGATGCATCCATGGCAGCACATTGGGTAGTGGCTCCGCCCCCACTACCTCAGTGGACCAGTAGATATTAAAAAGAGTCTGAGAGGAGGTGCTCGCTGTTTTTGTAACTCTTAACTCACCGAATATGGGTGGGACCCATGTGCTGCCATGGATGCATCAGGAAAGGAAAATTACCGTAGGTGAGTATACAATTTTCCGTATTCCTTATGCCTCCATGGCAGCACATTGGGATCTAACTAGTAAACAAATAGGGAGGGAGTCAAAGATATGCTTCAAAAGAACAGAAAATTTTATTTCACAAGGTAGACATTGAAGAGGAGATAACAACTCTCCCAAACCCAAGTGACGTTGTTGACGACATATCCACTTTGTAGTGTGAGATGAATGTGTTAATGGTGGACCAATTAGCTGCCTGGCAAATTTTTGACACGGAGACATTCGAGTACGCCGCCCAGGAAGATGACACGCTTCTAGTCGAATGCACCCTGACGTCCACTGGTGGTTGTAAGTTGATAGCCCTGTAGGATGCTTGTATGGTTTAACCAACCATGATGCTATAGTCCTTGAGGTAGCTGCTTGACCCTTTCTGTAGCCTGCTGGAACCACGAACAGGTGATCTGATTTCCGTATTGGTTCTGTCGCCGCGATATAGTGCGTCAAAGCTCTAGCCACATCTAAGGTGTGTATGGCCGCATCTGCATCTTCCCTAAATACTGGCAATGATAGCTCTTGATTTATGTGATAAGTTTTTGCCACTTTTGGTAAAAAATGTTCCACTGGCCTAAGTTGTACTCGGTCATGGAAGAAAAGCAGGTATGGTTCTCTGCAACTCAAGGCTCCTAGCTCCGAAACCCTTCGGGCCGATGTTATTGCCACCAAGAAACATGTTTTTAAAGTCAAATTCCATAGAGATGAGTCCTGTATTGGCTCAAAGGGGCTTCCCATCAGGGAATTTAGTACTAGCGGAAGATCCCACTGTGGATATACCACTCTCCTTGGAGGCCTGATTTTTATGACTGCCAACATCAACTGTTTTACTAACGGATGGAGAGACCATCTATAGTCTGTTAAAGAGGAGCTGTTAGGTATAAGGTCTCAGAGAAAATAAACACATATATCAGTAGCTAAAGATTGGCTGTACTTACATTACATATGCATTTCACTGTCCACGTTTGTACTTCACAGAATTTGTATATAGTATATGCAGAGATTGATGCTCCTGACAGCTCATAGCAGGTTCCATGTTTGTCTGTCTTCTATGAAGCCAAATGTGTCGTCATGTCCTGCCTGCTTCCTGATCACAGAAAAGCTCATACTGAATAACACAGTGTGCAGTGAATATTAATTAGCCATGTGGCTAGGAACAATAGCGGACTCCTGCAGTGTACTCTGCCCGGAGATTTATCAGTGCTACGCGCTGGACTGATTACAAGCTGCTGAAACTCGATCCTGTAGTCTCATTAGCAGCCGAGGGGAGGGCCCCAGAATGCTTTGCAGTATGGTATGCGGCTTGCGTCCTGCTTGGGTCTAACAGCTTTGCTGATAAGCACACATCAAAGGTAAGAGAGATTTTTATCTTCAGTAATGCCTTTTTGGCTTCCTTCTAAACAGTTTAACACAGGAGAATAGAGGTTTAAATTAGCTTCTGCAGCCTGACAGTTACTCTTTAATGCCGAGATTGCTGAAATTTGTACTCTGATAGCACTGTAGCTAAGGCCTTTTTCTACTCCTGCTTGAAGAAAAGCTAGAAGTTGTTGTGCCTCTGGCCGTAATGGGTCGAAGGATGAGGTGGCAGCAAATTCTCTGAATTTATCCCAGATATTATGATA
Source organism: Hyperolius riggenbachi (assembly GCF_040937935.1). Classification (NCBI taxonomy): domain Eukaryota; kingdom Metazoa; phylum Chordata; class Amphibia; order Anura; family Hyperoliidae; genus Hyperolius; species Hyperolius riggenbachi. Next base: position 321,392,675 of record NC_090652.1, read on the forward strand.
CGTTCTGTTAGTAGAAGGTCTTCTAGCTTGGAGAAGAGTGTTTATCACTTGCGGATTACATCCTATGTTCTCCAGTTTCCTCCTCTCAATCTCCATACCATCAGGTTGAGCCGGCCTGGATTGGGATGTAATATTGGCCCCTGTGACAGTAGCGTCCTCTTGACCGGTATTGGAACCGGACTGTGTGTTGTCATTTGGAGTAATAATGGAAACCATAGACGTCTTGGCCAATTCGGGATTATGGTCAGCACTATGACCTCCTCCTGCTGTAATCTCTTGAGGAATTTGTAAATCATTGGTACCGGTGGGAATATATATGCAACTTGAAAGTTCCATGGAACTGTCAAAGCGTCCACTGCTTCCGTGCCCGGGGAAGGGTATCTCGAAAAAAACCTCGTCAATTTCGCATTGCTGTGGGATGCCATCATGTCTATCTCCGGCTTCTCCCATAAAGAGCAGATCATGCTGAACGTCTTGTGATCCAAAGACCACTCGTTGTTGTCCAGAATCTCTCTGCTTAGATAGTCTGCTTCCGTGTTTTGTGCTCCTGGGATATATATGGCCTTGAGTGATGTCAGATTCTCCTCCGCCAGCTGAAAGATCTGATCTGTAATCTTCATTAGGGACTGACTGCGCGTCCCCCCGTCTCTGTATATGTGCCACTGCCGTCATATTGTCTATACTCAGTAGGCAATGCTTGTGTTGGATCTGACTGAGGAAAGTCTGTAAGGCGCACAGCACGGCTTTTAGCTCCAACAGGTTTGATGAATGGCAGGTGGTATCCACTTCCCAGCTGCCCTGAGCTACCAGGCCTCTGCAAGTTGCTCCCCATCCCTTTTTGCTGGCATCCGTCGTGATTATAATCGGCGGGTCCGGGGTAATTTGAACGTGTTGGCGAATGGCAGTGTCGGACATCCACCAAGCCAGGCTGTGCTTCATCTTTTTGGAAATTAGTATATGCTGCTCCATGCATTCTTTTTTCCATTGGCGAAGGAATCCATGTTGGAATCCCCGAATATGCCAGTGGGCCCACGGCAGCATAGGAATGGTCGCTGAAAGGGTTCTCAGCAACCTGAGGCAATCCCTTGCTGTAGCCCAATTCTGATCCATTGCCGACTGCACCCGACGCTGAATTGTCGGGATTTTTTCTTCCGGGATGGGTATTGAATTTTCCAGTGTCCGGAATCGGGCCCCTAGGAACACCATGTCTTGGCTTGGTTCTAGTTGACTTTTCTCTTCGTTTATCAACCAACCGAATCTGATCAGAGTCTGAAGAAGAATCTGTCTGTGCATGAGGAGAACTTCTCGACTTTCTGCTAACAGTAAGATGTCATCCAAGTAATGGTAAACTCGTAGGCTTTGGACTCTTAACGTGGCGATGACTGCGGCAAGGATTTTCGTGAAGGTTCTTGGGGCAGTCGAGATGCCGAAAGGCAGACATAGGAACTGGAAATGTTTTTCGCCGACCGCGAACCTCAGATATTTCTGTAGCTCCGTTTTTATTGGGACATGCAGGTACGCGTCTTGGAGGTCTACTGATAGTAGCCAATCTCTGCGGGAAACTGCCTGAATTATTGATTGCAGGGACTCCATCTTGAAGCTGTCTAGACTTATGAAGCGATTTAGCCTCTTTAGAACTAGTACTGGCCGCAACTTTCCTGATTTTTTCTGAACAAAGAATAATGGGGAATAAAACCCCTCTCCTCTTTGCTCCCAAGGAACCGGTGATATGGCCTGTTTTTGCATCAACTCCTCCAGATAGGAGAACAAGATGAGTCTCTTCCGATCTGAGTCTGGAATTCTGGTAGGGATGAACGTCTTTGGGGGAATCATTTTGAAAGTCCAGGAGTGGCCGACAGATATTGTCCTGTTTACCCAACATGAGTCTATTTCCGACCTCCACACATCCTTGAAAGCCTTTAACCGTGCTCCCACTGGTGTCTCCTGGACCTGGAAATTGTCAAAAAGACTTCTTTTGATTGCTTGAAGGACCTGCCGACTTCTGCTTGGTTAGAGACTGTAAAGTGCTTTGTGTGCTCTTCCAGTTTCTTTTGAAGTTTTTCCCCGGCCGGTATGCTCTGGCGTTCCTGTATCGGTTCTGCTGTGAACTAGAGGGATGCGGCTTTGGTGGATGCCTGTCTTGCGGTAGTAAACCAGATTTTCCTCCGGTCACTTTGGAGATGGCTGTATCCATTTTTTCCCCGAATAATGACTTCCCATCAAATGGAATTTTACACCATGCTTGTCGGGAGTTTGGATCGGCCGACCATGACTTCAACCAAAGTGCTCTCTTGGCTGTTACAGAATAGAGCATGGAACGTGAGGCACATCTTGCTACGTCAAAGGCCGCTTCTCCAATAAAATCGGCTGATAGTTTTAGATCTTCCAGAGCTGAGACAATTGCATCTTTGTCTACATCTGAATTTATAGCTGCCTCTATGTTGTCTGTCCATGACCTGACAGCCTTCCCCACTGCGGCTAACGCCACAGCTGGTTTGCAAGCGCCTCCGGCTGCCAAATATGATTTCTTGAGATCTAAATCCGCCTTTCTTAGCATGACATCTCTGAAGGACACACAGTCATCAAGTGGTAAAGTCACATGTTTCGCCAATCTTATCACAGAGGCGTCGGTGATTGGAGCGTTGTCTAGTGATTTAGACTCCTCTGTCGGTAACGGATATAGTTTCGACAATCTGTTAGTCAAAGGTGGCTTTTTCTCCAGTTTTTGCCATTCCTCCTTCATTACATCTTCCATCTCTGCAAGGAAAGGAAAGGATTCCCTTTAACTATTTAGGTGGGTATAATATCGCTTTTTCTCCTTACGCTTTGAAGTTCCTTCCCCCGCATCATCATCAGACTCCCATTGTATGGCCTCCTTCACTGATTTTATAAATGGTTGCACTAATGCGAAGTCAAAACCACATTGTAAAGTATCTTCCAATGTAGGGTCAGCAGCCGTCGATGTCTGTAACTGTTGTCCATCCACTTGAGTTAGTGGAAGCTTTGTGATGTAAGACTGCATAGATTCTTGCACCGCCTTTTTGATTAATTCCGATACATCTAACGGAGATTGTGCTGGTTCTCCAGACATTTGGCTGAAACAAGATGCACATACAAGTTTCCCAGGTAGGACAATTTCTCCACATGCCCAACACCCTCGTGTTCTCCGTGCATGAGGCTCTGGCGAATAGCGGCGTCTAGGAGATCTGCTACATCTATGAGACGAGTAACGATCCGAGTGGTGCTCTCTGCGATGAGAACGGGATCTGCTCCTTGAGCGACTCCTGTTTCTGTCCTTTGAGCGGTGCTGGCGAGGTGGAGAAGACTTTTTTGCCGCTTTCTTCCCTTCTTTCCTTGGAGGCAGTCGTCTTCCAGGGCTGAAACAAACAAGTCATATTATGACTAACTTGTTCATAAACTCCCAAAGATACACATATACTTACGTGAAATGCACCTACCTATCAACAATACGCTGGTCTTTCTGGAGCACAACAGTGTCCGAAGGAAGGGGAGATAGAACAGGGTGAGCAGGCAAATCAGGTCTGCAAGAAAATCATAGAAATAGCAAGAAAAGTGAGGCAAAGTTGCCAAGCAAAAGGTGGTTAAGTACCATAAACAAGTCATGCAGATATCCCACTTACTGCATGCTGTCCGAATCCAGCTCCTCAGAAAAGGGACCCTCCGAGGCAGAGAGAGACGCCGCCGCGTTTGAATCAGCAGAGCCCGACATGGATGCAGCCGTAGAGCGTGACTACTAAGCTCTGAGGCTGAAACACTCTGCTCTTAAGCGGCGCGCCCCCCTACCCAGAATCGCCGCTGCGACCAATGGGAGACGCGCACGAGCTGCCCAATGGCTGGATGGGAGACCCAGAGTGCTGTCATCCCAGCCCCACCAATCGCTCGCCTTCCTGCAGCGGCCCGTCCAATCCACGATCGATGCGGCCGGAAGTACGCGTATGCATCTTCCCACACACTATTAGTGCGCTTACAGCAAGCCAACCATAACCCCCAAGACCAGCAGAACGGGGTGCCCCTCTTAGACCCAATTTATAGGCCGGACAGGGGGCCTTCACACAGGGGAGTATGTGTGTGGGGACTGTAAGAAGACAGTCAGGTAGGCGCAAAAAGAATAAAAAATTTTCTGTGCTTTACACCCAGAATGCTGATCCTATGAGGTGAGGACAAAAAAACAAAGACAGCGAGCACCTCCTCTCAGACTCTTTTTAATATCTACTGGTCCAATGAGGTAGTGGGGGCGGAGCCACTACCCAATGTGCTGCCATGGAGGCATAAGGAAAGATGTATACCAGATTATAAGTGATCTGCAGTATCACCGATAATCCGATATACCAGCTAACCTCTGTCCACCTGAGTAGAGTGTAGTGATTGGTGTAACAGTAACACTTAGAGGACTGGGCCTCAGTGCAGTGAGGAATACTGCACGGCTTCCTTCCGAAGGCCTGAACTCTAGTGTTGGGCGAACAGTGTTCGCCACTGTTCGGGTTCTGCAGAACATCACCCTGTTCGAGTGATGTTCAGGTTCGGCCGAACACCTAATGGTGTTCGGCCAAACTGTTCATATGGCCGAACTAAGAGCGCATGGCCGAACGTTACCCGAACGTTCGGCTAGCGCTGTGATTGGCCGAACGGGTCACGTGGTTCGGACCCGAATGCGCTCTGATTGGCCGAACGGGTCACGTGGTTCGGGTAAATAAATACCCAATCCACGTCATTTCTCCACCATTTGTCTGTGGGTTTAGCTTTGGGTAGGCAGGCAGGGTAGTTCTCTCTCCAGCCAGGCTAGCCAGGGTCCCCCCAGTCATTGTGTCGCTGCTGGGAATAGTAGTACGCCGCTCACCCACACTATATAGCATTGTGTTTACTGCCACTCTGTGTGTCTGCTGGGAACAGTAGTACACCGCTCACCCTGTATAGCATTGTGCTCTGTGTCGCTGCTGGGAATAGTAGTACACCGCTCACCCACACTATATAGCATTGTGTTTACTGCCACTCTGTGTGTCTGCTGGGAACAGTAGTACACCGCTCACCCTGTATAGCATTGTGCTCTGTGTCTCTGTTGGGAACAGTAGTACACCGCTCACCCACCACTGTATAGCATTGTGCTCTGTGTCGCTGCTGGGAACAGTAGTACACCGCTCAACCACCACTGTATACCATTGTGCTCTGTGTCGCTGCTGGGAACAGTAGTACACCGCTCAACCACCACTGTATACCATTGTGCTCTGTGTCTCTGCTGGGAACAGTAGTACACCGCTCACCCACCACTGTATTGCATTGTGCTCTGTGTCGCTGCTGGGAACAGTAGTACACCGCTCACCCACACTATATAGCATTGTTTTTACTGCCACTGTGTGTCTCTGCTGGGAACAGTAGTACACCGCTCACCAACCACTGTATAGCATTGTGCTCTGTGTCGCTGCTGGGAACAGTAATACACCGCTCACCAACCACTGTATACCATTGTGCTCTGTGTCTCTGCTGGGAACAGTAGTACACCACTCACCCACACTATATAGCATTGTGTTTACTGCCACTGTGTGTCTCTGCTGGGAACAGTAGTACACCGCTCAACCACCACTGTATACCATTGTGCTCTGTGTCGCTGCTGGGAATAGTGGTACACCGCTCACCCGCCACTGTATAGCATTGTGCTCTGTGTCGCTGCTGGGAATAGTGGTACACCGCTCACCCACCATTGTATAGCATTTCTGTACTGCCACTGTACTGCTGCCAGTCAGCGTGTACTTTAAGGATAAGTGAAATGAGGAAGAAATCCGGTGAAAGAGGGAGGGGCAAGGGAAGAGGTGTTTCCCCTGACGGTTCACGTACAGGTCACAGGGGAGCACCGAAGAAAACCCACTCAATACCGCCCATGTTGTCCAGGACAACATCCCTCACAAATCCAAAAGAACAGGACCAGATAATTACTTGGATGACCTCTCAAGCGTCCAGCAGTGGGTTAAGCAGCACCAGCACATCACGCACGAGGTCCGAGTCCTCAGCCAGTTACAAGGAGCCAGTGGGCACAAAGCTGACACAACCGGCAGCGACACCACGCACATAACTGCTAGATAACCAGTCCGAAGAATTACCTCAGGACACAATGGGGTATTCGCAGGAGCTATTCCCAGCCCAACAAACTTCCACCTTTCAAAGGTCAATGGAACAGCCAGAAATGTTGTGCCTGGATTCACAACCATTTACTGTGGGAAATGCACCGCGCACTGAAATGCAAGGCGAGTTCGAGGACTTTGAAACCCAAATCCCAGAGCAAGTTGGGCAGGAGGGGTTTCAATTGCATGAGGTCGGCCGAGAAGATCTTGAAGACGATGTTGGAGTGTGCTGCGCAGAGGTTGTTGTGGGGAGCTCTACTCCACGGCGGCGGCCCACAATCACATATGACGAGTTTGAGGAGATGGAAGAGGAGGAGGGTATGGACAATGTTGACAGAGACCCAGATTTTGTATGTGAAGGAGAACATCGCCGTCGTAGCAGCACAGATGAGTCTGTTGAAGAACCCACTGCTGCACGAGTTCGCCTTGTGCCACAAGGTAGGCGGCGCGAAATTTCAGGCACCACAAGCGTGGAAGTTCCTTTGAGACGCAAAAGAGGCACAAACAGAAATCGCCAGCAAGGCAGGTGCTCCAAAGTCTGGGCTTTCTTTGAAGACTGCACTGAGGATGGTACCATGGTGATTTGCAAGGTGTGCAAGACCCGCCTGAGCAGGGGGAAAAGTATTAACAACCTCTCCACTACCAGCATGAGCCGCCACATGCTATCCAAACATCCCACTCTGTGGGCAAACGCGGCAGGACAGGGTACCAGCAACACTGCCTCCCTTGGGGTCACCAGACTCACCACCAGACCCGCCTCAGCAGCAGCAGTAGCCCAGCCATTGCGTGGTTCACAACTTTCACAAACATCAGACGACGCTGACACTGTCACTTTCCGGACTAGTGCTCTTGAGGTCTCCCAGTGTTCATCAAACACAACAACCAACAGCCCTTCAGTGTGCAGCCCTACGGTTCAGTTGTCTGTCTGGGAGATGTTTGAGCGCAAGAGGAAATTTCCAGCAAATGATCCCCGGGCCGTGGCAGTAACAGCCAGCATAGCCAAGCTTCTGGCCTGCGAAATGCTGCCATATCGAGTGGTGGAGACAAACAGCTTCAAGGGCATGATGTCAGTGGCCATCCCACGTTACGTGGTTCCCAGCCGCTACCACTTTGCGCGCTCTGCAGTGCCTGAGTTGCATGAGCACGTGGTCAGCAAAATAACCCGAAGCTTGAAGAATGCCGTTGCCTGCAATGTTCACCTCACCACTGACACCTGGATGAGTGCGTTCGGCCAGGGTCGATACATCTCCCTTACCGCGCACTGGGTGAACCTTGTGGAGCCTGGCAGCGATTCCTCACCTGCTACGGCGCGGGTGTTGCCCACGCCGCAAACAGCTGCACCGCCGTCCCTCCCACTGGATAACAGCAGCAGCACCTACCTCTCTGACTCCTTCTCCTCCAACGCATCTCAAAGCTGTACCTCATCCGGAAACGCTAACCCAGCACCAGCAGCAGTAGGATCGTGGAAGCAGTGCAGCACAGCTGTTGGCATGCGTCAGCAAGCGTTGCTGAAGCTGATCTGCCTTGGGGATAAGCAGCACACAGGGGAGGAAATTTGGAGGGGAATAAAGGAACAGACGGATTTGTGGCTGGCACCGCTGGACCTGAAACCGGGCATGGTTGTGTGTGATAATGGGAGTTAGCGTTGCCGGTCCCTGTTTATGGAACCTCTTATCTTTATTACATTTATGACTGCATGGCGGTACAAAGCATGCTATCCGCACGCTTCTTGTCCTCATGCAAGGCCTGGGTTGTTGTGTCTCACAAAGCGTGGCCTTCTCCTCCTGCGCCTCCTCCTGTTCCATCACGTGTGCTGCTGCTGCTGGGTTAGCGTTGCCGGTCCCTGTTTATGGAACCTCTTATCTTTATTACATTTATGACTGCATGGTGGTACAAAGCATGCTATCCGCACGCTTCTTGTCCTCATGCAAGGCCTGGGTTGTTGTGTCTCACAAAGCGTGGCCTTCTCCTCCTGCGCCTCCTCCTGTTCCATCACGTGTGCTGCTGCTGCTGCTGCTGCTGCGGGGTTAGCGTTTCCGGTCCCTGTTCACTGAACCTCTCATCTGTATTACATTTATGACTGCATGGCGGCAAAAAGCATTGCTATATCCGCACACTTTTTGTCCTCATGCAAGGCCTGGGTTGCGTCTCAAAAAGCGTGGCCTTCTCCTCCTGCGCCTGCTCCTGTTCCATCACGTGTGCTGCTGCTGGTGCTGGGTTAGCGTTACCGGTCCCTTTTCCTGGAACCTCTTCTCTGTATTACATTTATGACTGCATGGCGACAAAAAGCATGTTACCTGTGCAAAGAAACATGACATTTTCCACATTTAAAAGACAGTTTTTCCTTTGAAACTTTACAATCAATTTTCTCAAAAACTATAAGCTCTTTTTCAAATATTTTTTCCCCTCTTGTACCCACTCCCAAGGTGCACATACCCTGCAAATTTGGGGTATGTAGCATGTAAGGAAGCTTTACAAAGCACGAAAGTTCGGGTCCCCATTGACTTCCATTATGTTCGGAGTTCGGCGCGAACACCCGAACATCGCGGCGATGTTCGGCGAACGTTTGCGAACCCGAACATCTAGGTGTTCGCCCAACACTAACCAGGGGCAACCTCATCCTCGTTTTTCCTTCAGAATTTTCTCCATTTCCCTATGCACCTCCTTCCCATATTAGATAAGGACTCTGCACATTGCGAATAGGGATGGCCTAATTTTAAACAAATACTGCACCTAATATCTTTGCAATCTTTTGCTAGATGACCTAACGCATGACAGCGAGAACACTTAAGTTCCTTACAGGATATACTATGACTGCGGGATCCACACTTATGACATACACGAGGCTGTCCCTGGTTAAAAAAGTCACCCTGTCTCTGCCAATAAAAACAGAAGTGGGATATGTTTTACAACACTTCCCACTCTGTCTAATCTCACAGCTGCGGCTCGCAGGCTAAATGTAAACACAAGCGGAAATAATCCGCTTTGCTTACATTTTTACAACGCTGCTAACAGTAGCAGCGTTGTACTAGATCAGCGGTCCCCGGCCAATCAGCGGCCGGGGATCGCTGTCACATGACAGCGGGGAGCCTGTTAGAGGCTGCACAGGACAGATCCGTTCCTGTGCAGCCTCCGATCTCCGGGGTAGGGAGGGAGGAGAGGGAGAGGGGGAATCCTGCGGTGGAGGGGGCTTTGAGGTGCCCCCCCCCACCCCGCCACCCACAGCATGTAGGAGCGATCAGACCCCCCCAGCACATCATCCCCCTAGTGGGGAAAAAAGGGGGGCGATCTGGTCGCTCTGCCTAACGTTTGATCTGTGCTGGGGGCTGTAGAGCCCACCCAGCACAGATCTGTGTAAACAGCGCTGGTCCTTAAGGGGGGGGGGGGGGTAAAGGCTGGGTCCTCAAGTGATTAATATGCATAAAAGATTACAGTGTATACAAATATATTGTCACAATCAGATACAGTGGTGTGAAAAACTATTTGCCCCCTTCCTGATTTCCTATTCTTTTGCATGTTTGTCACACTTAAATGTTTCTGCTCATCAAAAACCGTTAACTATTAGTCAAAGATAACATAATTGAACACAAAATGCAGTTTTAAATGATGGTTTTTATTATTTAGTAAGAAAAAAAAGCTCAAAACCTACATGGAGCTGTGTGAAAAAGAAATTTGCCCCTGAACCTAATAACTGGTTGGGCCACCCTTAGCAGCAATAACTGCAATGAAGCGTTTGCGATAACTTGCAACGAGTCTTTTACAGCGCTCTGGAGGAATTTTGGCCCACTCATCTTTGCAGAATTGTTGCCATTCAGCTTTATTTGAGGTTTTCTAGCATGAACCGCCTTTTTAAGGTCATGCCACAATATCTCAATAGGATTCAGGTCAGGACTTTGACTAGGCCACTCCAAAGTCTTCATTTTGTTTTTCTTCAGCCATTCAGAGGTGGATTTGCTGGTGTGTTTTGGGTCATTGTCCTGCGGCAGCACCCAAGATCGCTTCAGTCTGAGCTGACAAACAGATGGCCGGACATTCTCCTTCAGGATTTTTTGGTAGACAGTAGAATTCATGGTTCCATCTATCACAGCAAGCCTTCCAGGTCCTGAAGCAGCAAAACAACCCCAGACCACCACACTACCACCACCATATTTTACTGTTGGTATGATGTTCTTTTGCTGAAATGCTGTGTTACTTCTATGCCAGATGTAACGGGACACGCACCTTCCAAAAAGTTCAACTTTTGTCTCGTCGGTCCACAAGGTATTTTCCCAAAAGTCTTGGCAATCATTGAGATGGTTTTTAGCAAAATTGAGACAAGCCTTGATGTTCTTTTTGCTTAAAAGTGGTTTGCGCCTTGGACATCTGCCATGCAGGCCGTTTTTGCCCAGTCTCTTTCTTATGGTGGAGTCGTGAACACTGACCTTAATTGAGGCAAGTGAGGCCTGCAGTTCTTTAGATGTTGTCCTGGGGTCTTTTGTGGCCTCTCGGATGAGTCTTCTCTGCGCTCTTGGGGTAATTTTGGTCGGCCGGCCACTCCTGGGAAGGTTCATCACTGTTCCAGGTTTTGCCATTTGTGGATAATGTCTCTCACTGTGGTTCGCTGGAGTCCCAAAGCTTTAAGCCCCATCTACACGATACGATTCTTTATACGATTCAATTACGATCCGATTAAATCCGACATGTCCGATCAGGATTCGATTCAATTCGATTTGCCATTGCAAAACAATGGCAAATCGAATTGAATCGAATCGAATCCTGATCGGACATGTCGGATTTAATCGGATCGTAAATAGAATCGTAATAGAATCGTATAAAGAATCGTATCGTGTAGATGGGGCTTTAGAAATGGCTTTATAACCTTTACCAGACTGATAGATCTCAATTACAGTACTTTTGTTCTAATTTGTTCCTGAATTTCTTTGGATCTTGGCATGATGTCTAGCTTTTGAGGTGCTTTTGGTCTACTTCTCTGTGTCAGATAGCTCCTATTTAAGTGATTTCTTGATTGAAACAGGTGTGGCAGTAATCAGGCCTGGGGGTGACTACAGAAATTGAACTTGGGTGTGATAAACCACAGTTAAGTTATTTTTAGGGGGGCAATCACTTTTTCACACACGGCCATGTAGATTTGGAGTTTTGTTTCTCACTAAATAATAAAAACCATCATTTAAAACTGCATTTTGTGTTCAATTATGTTATCTTTGACTAATCGTTAACGGTTTTTGATGAGCAGAAACATTTAAGTGTGACAAACATGCAAAAGAATAAGAAATCAGGAAGGGGGCAAATAGTTTTTCACACCACTGTAGGTGTATATCCCATTTTATAAATATGGTGACTGCTTTATTGCAGCAGGACAAGTAACTTGTTTTTTGATTGCTTTATTTCATTTTTGTGGACTAAGCACTGCTATCACTGTATATATTTATTTATGATGAATTATTTATGATGACTTGTTATCTGACAAATAGAACATCTTATCAGGTTTTGCTCTTTTAATTACAGTTTAAATGTATTAGGACTCCAGGTACCCAAATCTGCTCCGACTCCACAGCCCTGAACGTTACTGAAGAAAACAAGCACATTTTCAGTCACTGAAGATTTGAAGGTTGCATGTGAGGTAAACAACCAGATGATACTTATTACACATACACGCAGCTCCCTGCCCCACCGCTGACCTGCTCCACAGCTGGTACGTGACACTTACTGAGCAGGGCTTAGAGAATTGAAGCGTGTTTGATTAGTCAATTACCAAACTTCTGCCTCATGCGGAAAATCTTTACTGAATTTTGAAAAAAAAAAGTGTAAAATACCAAATGAGGGCCTTTACCGACCAAAATTATTTTACCAAACTGCCCTTTGTGAATAGAGCCCTTTGATATGCCAAAGTGTCAGGAATGTTTTACCCTCCAAAAATCAGCTAGTAAGAGCTGAAATAGCTGACACTGGTGAGAAGATGACCTGCAATAATCAGCTGATCAGACATGAAATATCTGACACTGGTAAGAAGCATATTAATATGCTAAGTGTGAAGTGGTTTGACCTGCAAATATCGGCTTGTCAGTGCTGAAATATTTGACACTGGTGAGAAGACATATTGAAATGCTGAGTGTGGGAAATCGTTTGACCTGCAAATATCGGCTTGTCAGTGCTGAAATATTTGACACTGGTGAGAAGACGTATTGAAATGCTGAGTGTGGGAAATGGTTTGACCTGCAAATATCAGCTTGTCAGTGCTGAAATATTTGACACTGGTGAGAAGACGTATTGAAATGCTGAGTGTGGGAAATGGTTTGACCTGCAAATATCAGCTTGTCAGTGCTGAAATATTTGACACTGGTGAGAAGACGTATTGAAATGCTGAGTGTGGGAAATGGTTTGACCTGCAAATATCGGCTTGTCAGTGCTGAAATATTTGACACTGGTGAGAAGACGTATTGAAATGCTGAGTGTGGGAAATGGTTTGACCTGCAAATATCGACTTGTCAGTGCTGAAATATTTGACACTGGTGAGAAGACGTATTGAAATGCTGAGTGTGGGAAATGGTTTGACCTGCAAATATCGGCTTTTCAGTGCTGAAATATTTGACACTGGTGAGAAGACGTATTGAAATGCTGAGTGTGGGTAATGGTTTGACCTGCAAATATCAGCTTGTCAGTGCTGAAATATTTGACACTGGTGAGAAGACGTATTGAAATGCTGAGCGTGGGAAATGGTTTGACCTGCAAATATCAGCTTGTCAGTGCTGAAATATTTGACACTGGTGAGAAGACGTATTGAAATGCTGAGTGTGGGAAATGGTTTGACCTGCAAATATCGGCTTTTCAGTGCTGAAATATTTGACACTGGTGAGAAGACATATTGAAATGCTGAGTGTGGAAAATGGTTTGACCTGCAAATATCAGCTTGTCAGTGCTGAAATATTTGACACTGGTGAGAAGACGTATTGAAATGCTGAGTGTGGGAAATGGTTTGACCTGCAAATATCAGCTTGTCAGTGCTGAAATATTTGACACTGGTGAGAAGACGTATTGAAATGCTGAGTGTGGGAAATGGTTTGACCTGCAAATATCGGCTTGTCAGTGCTGAAATATTTGACACTGGTGAGAAGACGTATTGAAATGCTGAGTGTGGGAAATGGTTTGACCTGCAAATATCGGCTTGTCAGTGCTGAAATATTTGACACTGGTGAGAAGACGTATTGAAATGCTGAGTGTGGGAAATGGTTTGACCTGCAAATATCAGCTTGTCAGTGCTGAAATATTTGACACTGGTGAGAAGACATATTGAAATGCTGAGTGTGGGAAATGGTTTGACCTGCAAATATCAGCTTGTCAGTGCTGAAATATCTGACACTGATGAGAATAATGAGAAGCTAATCAGACATGAAATACCGTATTTTCCGACGTATAAGACACACTTTTTCTCCCCCCAAAATGGGGAGAAAAAGTCCCTGCGTCTTATATGGCAAATGCAGGGAATCCCCGACTTACCAACGCCCGCAGATAAGAACCGCGACCTGCCGCCACGTTGGGGATTCCCTGCATTAGCTCCCTGTATGGTCCGCTTTCCTTCCCTGTGTAATTAGTGTGGCAGCGGCATGTGTGTATCAGAGTGGCCGCCAAGATCACTGCCTGGCTCCCCACACGGTCAGCTTGCCCAATTTCCCGTCCCCGCATATGTGTGCTTCTCCCCCCCCACTCCCCGCTGGTGTGTCCACTCCCCCCAGGTGTCAGCACAGCGGCAGTCATACTTACTCCAGCCGCTCTCTGGGAATGCAGACCTGGTCTCCTCTCTGTCGCTCCTCTAATGATGGCTTCTGTACTACGCGTCATTGATGAAGATCACAAGTTAGCGGAAATTGATTTTTATTGTTTTTTTTTTTTTCACAAAGTGTCATTTTCCACTAACTTGTGACAAAAAATAATATCTTCTATGAACTCACCATGCCTCTCAGTGAATACTTTGGGATGTCTTCTTTCCAAAATGGGGTCATTTGGGGGGTATTTATACTATCCTGGAATTTTAGCACCTCATGAAACATGATAGGTGGTCAGAAAAGTCAGAGATGCTTCAAAATGGGAAAATTCACTTTTGGCACCATAGTTTGTAAACGCTATAACTTTTACCCAAACCAATAAATATACACTGAATGTTTTTTTGTTGTTTTTTTTTTTTATCAAAGGCATGTAGTACAATACATTTGGACAAAAATGTACAGAAATTTTACTTTGACAAATTTTATCACAGAAAGTTAAAAAAAAAATCATTTTTTTGACAAAATTCATGTCTTTTTTGATGAATATAATAAAAACTAAAAATCGCAGCAGCAATCAAATAGCACCAAAAGAAAGCTGTATTAGTGACAAGAAAAGGAAGTAAAATTCATTTCAGTGGTAGGTTGTATGACCGAGCAATAAACCGTGAAAGCTGCAGTGGTCTGAATGGAAAAAAAGTCTCTGGTCCTTAAGGGGCGAAAAGACTGTGGTCCTCAAGTGGTTAAGACACAATCACCTCTTTTCCTTTATTTCCTCTGACAGGATTCTCACTTCAAAGGAAGGACTTATCTAGTGCTCTCCGTTATCTGAGGTATGTAATGTGCCCTGTTCCTCCCTCCAATGCAAATATCCCCATATCCCCATGCTGTGCTCTGCACAAGAAACTTTACGCACTTGCTATGCAAGCCAACTACAGGGAGACTCAGCATTTACCCCAAAGCCTCTGTATTCTCCCTTCACGGCAGTTTTAAAAACGGGTCACCAGCCAGGAGTGTGAAGATCTGAATCCAAACTCTGCAAGCGCTCCTCTGTGCCTCAGATGCAGGTGTCCCGTGCTGTGCTCCATTCTCCTCCATTAAGTCTGGAGTGCCTGGAGGTTTTAGAAATTAACCCAGGTGTGGGTGCATGGAAGCTTAACAGATTTGGGCCAGCTTGCCCTGCAGCCAGCCGGGTAGGGTTAGGGTTATAGGGGAAACAAAGAAGAAAATTATGCTTTGATGCTTTCCATGTAAGTCTATGAGGAAGTGATAGGGTTGGAGGCTGTTTCTGTAAGGAACCAGCCAGGCTCTTGAAACTTGGTACGCAGGTAGAGGGCATATTGACTCACGGGCACTCCAAGTTTGGGGTCACTACCACCCCCAGAAGTGAAGATACCACACCCCAAAAAATGAAGCTCGGGTTGGAGGCCTTTTCTTTTAGGAACCAGACAGGCTCTTGAAACTGGTTATGCTGGTAGAGGGCAAAATCTCCCTGTGCCCTGGAATACTGTCTACCTGTGCCCCACCATACTACATCAGCCTGAGCCCTGGCATATAGTCTACCTACATGTACCCCAACATACTACATCACACTGTACCCTGGCATGATGTCTACCTGTGCCCCAACATACTACATCAGCCTGTGCCCTGGCTTACTGTCTACCTGGGCCACAACCGAATACATCGACAACAGTGGTGCTCATCCAGATTCTGGATACCCGATCTACCCGGATTATCCAAACTTTTTCAGCAATCCGACCTCGGATTCCAGATAGCGGGCCAAATCCGGAATGCAGTATCCGGATTCACAGCGGTATCCAAATAGGAATTCGGACATCTGGGTCGGATATCCGAATCCAGGTAGCGTAACCACGGAGATGACGTACCTGGCGTCACTGAGCCAATCAGAGAGCTCCCAGCAGAAGCCCTAGCAACCAATCACAGAGGGGAACCCTGGCCAGCCCCTCCTGTATATAAAGTGGCAGCCATGTTGAGGAATCTCGTCCTTGCTTGTGACTGCTCACTGAGAGACATTTCCAGTGCTGTTTGGCTAAGCAAGTGCTTTATACTGTGATAAAACCTAGCATTTTTGCACATAAACACCTGTACTATACCACTCTTATTGTTTTTCAGTTAGCTAGCTTGTATTTTGATTTTAGTTAGTGTGTGTGACAGTCAGTCAGATTCTGTGCTGCAGCAGTTGCTAGAGGTCCTGTGTGTGTGCTGTGCACACAGGCCAGGCCTGCTATTAGCCTTAGCTACAGTATAGGTTAGGGAATAGGATTACTGTGTTATTGTGTAGTCAGTACTGCAGTGCTAGTTAGTTGTTAGAGTAGTGCTGTGTTATTATAGATTACTGCAGTGCTGCTGTGCTGAGCAGCAGTGTCAGTGTGACAGATAGACCGTTAGTGTGCACTGTCTTCTACTCTGCTGTCTGTCATTCCGTGCTGATTGTCATTAAAGTTCAACACCACTTTCAATAAAGTACAAGTACCCCACATCCATCTGGTGACATCATCACACATAACTTGTACTATGTCTGCAGGCACTGGCAGCCAGGGGAAGGGCAGCAAGGCCAAGAAGAGAGGGAGCAGCATTGCTGCCACAGTCAGCAGTTCTGCCGTGTCAGTGTCCATTCCGCCGCTAGCCACTGGCCGTGGACTCACTGGGCGCCCAGCTGTTAGGGGGAGTCATGCTGCTCAGGCGCAGCAGCTTGTAGCGGCCATTTTTCAGCAGGGTCAGCGGTGCAAATTGGAGGAGAAAGACGCCAAGCCTGTGATGCAGCTGAGGATGGATGAGCAGGCCACCACCAGCTCTACATCTACAACTGAGACTTCCACACCCACCACCACTCCTGTTCGCAGGAGCAGCAGCAGCCCAGCAGTGCCTGGGGACTCCTCACCAGTCATGTCCACCCCAGCAGGCAGCCTACCCTCAGTCAGCGCGCTCTTTACTCCAGGCACCACAAGCGCAATCAGGGCTGTTACGAGAGTTTGAGGAGGATATTCTGGGCACAATGGGGTATTTGGAGGAGTCACAGATGGTGACGGTGGTTGTTGGGGGGGGGGGGGTACCTTGCCTCATGTGTCAGCAGAAGAGGAGTTTGGGGGGGACACATTATCCTAGCAGTTGTTTGAGGAGGGGGGGGGGGGGAGTATGATGATGATAAAGAGATCAAGGACTGTGACTATCATCCACAGGAGGGGGATGTTAGCTCTGAGGAGGAGGATGATGAGTTGGTGGGTCTGGCACAGAGGATCAGCATCGCAGACATCGGCAGGAGCAGCAATAGGCGTGGAATGCAGGACCCACAGCCTGCTGTTTCATCTTCTGCCACTACCACCAGCTGCACCACTCAACCCCAGGCCCAAACCACCCTAGGGAGAAAAGCAGCAGCAGCATCCCATTCAGGGCGTAAGGGAACATTTTTATACCCAATCTGGCAGTTTAACCACTAAGGGCCCGTTCTCACCTGAGCGGGAATCGAGCGATTCCCGCTCACAGCAAACCGCTAGCGGTTCTGCAAGAACCGCTACACAATGTAGCGAGTGGCAGTGTTCTCACTGCCACGGTTAGCGACAACCGCAACCGCGCTGCATGCAGCGGTTTGCCGGCGACGAGGATTCCGTGATTAGCGATCGTGAATCGCGATCGCTCCAAAACCGCCGCAGTGTCCAGTGATTTTTCCGCGCTAATCGCGGGAAAATCACTACCGCAAAACGCCGGCGGTAATCGCCGGCGTTCTGCGGTTCTAAGTGTGAACGGGCCCTTAAGGACCAGGCCTGATTTGTGCAGCGTGGGCTCTCCAGCCCACAGCACAGATCAGGTTTGCAGCATGGCGATCAGACTTCCCCCCTTTTTTCCCCACTAGGGGGATGTCCTGCTGGGGGGGGTCTGATCGCCGCCGGCTGCCTGTGATTTGCGGGGGGGGGTGTCTCCTCAAAGCCCCCCTCCGCAGCGATTTCCACCCTCTCTGCCCATACGTGTTTCTGCTGCAGGCTATGGGCTGCGCAGGACGGATATCCGGATAGGATAGGCTTCAGCCTATCAGGTGGCAGCGATCCCCGGCCAATCAGAGGCAGCGCCATACGATGTAAACAGCGGGGATTTCTTCCCCGCGTGTTTACATTAAGCGTGCAAGCCGCGATCGGCGGCTCGCAGTCTGTTCACGGAGACACCCTCCGTGAACTGACATGGATGTAATACCACTTACGACCTGCCGACACCCATAGGCGTTAGGCGTTCGTTATCTGCCCTCAGTGGACAGCCAGTTTTTCACTTTTAATATGTGCCATGTGAAGCCGAGCAGAGGTTGTAATCCCTCCAACTATGGCACCACAGCTTACTTGCACGATCCATGTCCTCCCAGCTCCTCCCGTACTCGTTTGTACAGGAGGGAAGCCAGAGGCGTGTGCTCCTGCAGTGCGCCGGATTGGCCAATACCCAGCCGGCACTACTTTTCATGCATGGCCACCCCAGCACTGCACCGCTTTGCTATGGCCAATGTGGAGCGTGGGCTGGATCATGCGGTGGGTAAGCAGGACCATGTGACCATGGACTCCTGGAACAGCTGGTTTGGGACAGGCCGCTACCTCTCTTTCACCGTGCATTGGGTCAGTTTGGTAAAGGTGGGTGAGGAGGGGACAGCAGCATAAAGCACAGCAGCAATCCAGTGGGTGGTGCCACCCCGCAGCAGGGTCAGGGTAAGTGCAGCAGGTTCTTCTGATCCAGTTCCCCCCTCCAGCAAACCCACCGCCAAACATCCCCGCCTCAGCAGCAGCGTGAAAGCCCGCCACTGCCAAGCGCTGCGGAAGATGGTCAGCCTGGGGAAGTACAATCTCAAAGCAGCCATCGTGCTTCGCTACCAGAGGGAGCAGGAGAGGAGTTGGCTGACCCCCAGAGGCCTGAAAGTTGGAGAGTTGGTGTCCGAAAATGGGGCCAACCTGGTTGCCACCATTCTCCGGGGAAACCTCATCCACATCCCCTGTCTGGCCCACATCCTGAACCTGGTGGTGCAGAAATTTCTGCGTACCTACCAGGGGATGGACACACTTTTGAAAGCAGCAAGGAAACCGGTGGGTCATTTCCACCACTCGGGTGGTGCCTCAGCATCCCTGGAAGGCGTGCAAAAAGAGCTGAACTTGCCACAGCACCATCTGATCATAGACGTTCTAACACGCTGGAATTCCACCCTGGCCATGTTGGAACGTCTGGTTGAACAGAGGCAGGCTGTCAACCAATACCTGGCCAAAGCCACCACGGACACAACCTTGTCTGGGACCGGCACCACCCACCTCCCGAACATCATCCTCAGTGCCGAGTGGGGAAAAATGCAGGTGTGCTTCCTGCTGGCACCCTTCCTGGAGGCCACCAACATGGTCAGCCGGGACCGTGCGTCGGTGTGTGAGTGGGTGACCATGGTGTGCATACTGGACAAGGCCCTCTATGCTCTGCTGGAAGTGGGAGAGACAGCCTTGATCCAGCAGGAGCTGCAGCCAGCTGCACAGCCCACCTTTGTGTCTGCACAGTCCACCTCTGTGCATCAGGAGGAGGAGGACTTGGAGGTCCCTGACCTTGAAGATGAGGGGCACAGCCAAGTGCAGCTGCAGTGGTGCGAGGGTGGAGAGAGCAGGAGGAGGCTCAGGGGTCAGATGGAGGACGACAGGCTCTGGGCGTGATGATGATGTGTCAGCAGAGATGGCATCCCTCTTCCCATGGGAGCGCACATGCTGCAGTGCCTGCACAAGGACCCAAGGGTCAAGCAGATGCGTGATCGGGAGGACATGTGGATCACTATGATGCTGGACCCACGGCTGAAGGGGAAGCTGCATCAGTTCCTGCCTGTAGGAGGAGACCCTGTGCACCGAATGAGGGACTTGCAGCGGTCCCTGGTTCGGCACTTGGAGGAAGCCTTCCCCCAGACTGCCACCCCCTCCTGCTGTCACAGTCCAGCCAGCACAGCAGCAGGCACCCAACAAACCTGCTGTCTCTGACTAAGGCGCTCTACACCCTTCCGGTGCAGCTGCCAACATAGGAGGGTCCTTCAGCAGCATATGGCTCTCAAAGCCAGAACCAGCGCCTGACCCGGATGATGGCAGATTACATGGAGTCCTACAGCGGGCTTGACAGACACCCCTGTGGACCCCTTGGAGTACTGTGTCAAGTGCCTGGATATCTGGAGCGAGCTGGCGCAGTACGTCCTGGAAGTGCTGTTCTGCCCACCTTCCAGCGTGCCTTCAGAGAGGTGCTTCAGTGCGGCCGCTGGTGTGGTGATCGAGAAGCACTCTCTTCTGTTCCCCCAGTCTGTGGAAAGACTGACATTTCTCAAAATCAAACTGGCTTGGGTGGTTGGTGAGTGCCTGGCCCCTGTTGGCAAGAGGGGGACATGAAGTGGCTGGGTATCACTACCTTATCACCCTTTACCACAACAACCTCCTGGCTCCGTCTTGACTAATAAGCCTGGTTCATAATTATTATTATTTTTTTACAGCCGTGGTACCAACACTAGGTGCCATGGTGGACTATCTATGCTGCCTACCACATGTTACACTCCTCCCCCTGCCTGTGCTGCTCCCACCACCAGGGTGCATCTACCTACTCCTCCTGCAGCTCCTGTCTGTGGTACCCACCACCAGGGTCCAGACAGAACTATATCTTCTGCCGCCACTGCCACCAGCTATTACACCACTACAAAAGCTGAATTTTATTGAAAGAAAAAGGTTTAATTTTTTAAGTCTTATGTCTTTTTAAGTCAATGTCTGAGCTGAAAACGGATGTACCATTTGTGCGTTGGACTTTGGACACAATGTGGGCTGCACAACCGCTGTCTGGAACCAGTCCGATGTTCATTTACAGGTTGTTTTTTTATGTATTATATCTCCCAGCAAACAATTACTGTTTTTCTTAAAAAAAAAAAGATGCTTCATGCATCATTCATTTACTATAAAAGACATTTTGGAAGCAATGCAAAGGCCACTTCCGGTTTTCAATCTAGATACCAGGATTAACCCGGATAATGGGTTCGGATATCTGGATCTATTCGGATTCCAGAACGGTTTGAATTCGGCTATCCGATCCTCTCCGGATTTCTAGCTATCAGGATTAATTCAGAGTTTAAAAAGGAGTATCCGAGCACCCCTGCTTTTACACACCACCAGTTGCCTGGCAGCCCTGCTGATCTATTTGGTTGCAGTAGTGTCTGGAACACACCAGAAACAAGCATACAGCTAGTCAGGTGTTTGACAATATTGGCCTCAACTCAAAGCATTACTGCATGCGGTAAGGCTGAAAACAGCAGACTTTCAATTCGTAAAGGCTGTTACCGCATGAAAAACTGACATTACCGAGCAGTGAGGAAAATTACCCACTTGGCTGTAGGTACCTCCAACACGTCAGAAAACTGTCAAATGTCAATTCATAAATTTTTCAACAAGCGGTAAGCCAGATGATAATTGCCAACACAGGTGGTGAAGTCTTAAAGTGAACCTTAAGCCAGAAAAAACAAAAAAGAGTTTTACTCACCTGGGGCTTCTACCAGCCCCCTGCAGCAGTCCTGTGCCCTCGCAGCCACTCACTAATCATCTGGTTCACTGCTGCCAGCTAGTTTCGTTTTTGCCGACAGGCCCGTAAGGACTGGCCACGCGTAGCTTTTTCCGCATTCCCGACTGTAATCAGCGCAATTGCGGGCCGCAACGCATACAAAAATACGCGTTGCCGCATATCTATGCGTTCGTAATGCGGCAACACATATTTTTATATGTGTTGCGGCCCGCAATAGCGCTAATTACAGTCGGGAATGAGGAAAAACAAAACTAGCTGGCAGTGGGGGACCAGAGGATTAGTGAGTGGCTGCGAGGGCACAGGACAGCTGCAGGGGGCTGGTAGAAGCCCCAGGTGAGTAAAACTCATTTTTTATTTCTGGCTTAAGTGTCCCTTTAACAAGTTACTGACAGCTCTGGTAGGGTCTTAATGCAAAGTGCAGGGAGCCATCTGTGCAGGGAGCCGTAATTACAGCTTGTAACAAAAGAGATATTGCCACACTTCTGCTGTACCGCTCAATGGGCTGCAGTAATTTACCAAACTTCAAAGGCAGCTGTGAAAATCTTTATGAATTAGCACACAAAGGTCTAAAATACCGAATACAGTATTTTCCCACCCAGATTTTTTTTTTTTTTTACCAAACATACTTATGAATTGAGGCCATTGTCAGACGTGACAAGATCTGCTGCATGCTTGTTCAGGGTCTATGGATAAAAATATTAGAGGCAGAGGATCAGCAGGGCTGCCAGGCAACTGGTATTGCTTAAAAGGGAATAAATATGGTAGCCTCCATATAACACCTCAGGTTCATTTTAATGCTCTACCCAGACTTTACTGCTGAGACCCAGAAGTTCCTGAGATAATTTACTCATGCAAAGCTAAAATTGTGGGAGGAGAGCGTCAGCTACTCGAGGTTTCCAGCTCCATTTTCAGGCCAGGGAAAGATACAATTCTGATACACTTTTGGGACTACAGTGTTTCCTCTAAAGTAAGACATCCCCTGAGAATAAGCCCTAGCAGGAATTCCTAGCATGCTTGAAATATAAGACATCCCCCGGATGTAAGCCCTAGGAGCAGCCCACATGACACGCTCAATACAAAGCCTGGATACAGTAGCGCAGCAGTTTAATGTGAGTTTTACAGTCCTGTATATGTGTGTGTCAGGCAATTAGTGTTTTTGTTGGAGCCATCCCTCCTGATCTGTCGTGATAAGCATCAGCAGCACTTCACCTCTTCCCAGGACACAGCTTATCCTATCACAGCTCTTGGGAGCCTGACAGAGTTCTCCGCCTGCAAGAAATAGACTCTTAGCCACATGAGCAGCAGAATCAGTTTCTTGTAAGCGAGAGACAATGGCCTCGATTCATAAAAAGCAGTGCGATGAAAAAAAAAAAAATCTTGTCGATATACCGCACTCGGTATTTTCCCGGTCTGTGTGCTAATTCATAAAAACTTCCCCAGCTGCCCTTGGAGGTCGGTAAATTACCACAGCCCATTGAGCGGTAGAGTAGAGCAGGGTCTCGATTCTCTTTGCCCTGCAGAAATGACTCACAGACGGCTCTCTCCACTGATGATTCAGACAGATGAGTCACACAGTCTTTCCCTGCCTGCTCAAATGACTCACACAGACGGCTCTCTGGCTCTCTCCACTGATGACTCAAACAGACTTCGGCTCTCTGCACTTTGCATTCATCAGAGCTGTCTGTAACTTGTTATTGCCTCACTAGAGATGTCGGTAACTACCGCCAGGCTTACTGCTTGTTGCAGGCTTTATGAATTGACATTTGCAGACAATTTACTGACATGTGTTGGCGGGAACTACAGCCAAGTAGATAATTTATCTCCCTGGTCGGTAATGTCAGCTTTTCAGGTGGTAACAGCCTTTATGAATTGACACTTTGCTAAGTGGTCGGGGAAGTCTGCTGTTTTCAGCATTACCACATGAGGTAATGCTTTATGAATCGAGGCCAATATCTGCAAACCACAGGCTCTGTGTATGCTGCTTGTGTTTCAGCATGGCATGCAGTATATACATTTTGTATAGGAAAACTACCAGTGTTTCCCCAAAAATGAGACATCCCCTGAAAATAAGCCCTAGCACATCTTTTGGAGCAAAAAATTAATATAAGACACGGTCTTATTTTCAGGGAAACACGGGTAGTATCATGGCTAATTTTTTTTTCATTCAAAGCTTTGTCCATCTGTTCTGTAAGTTTAAACCCCTCTGAAAGTGAAAACTAGTCAGAGGCATCAGTGTGTTATGGTAACACATTACCAGGTACAAAAAAAAGCACACTTTTCATTGCCTGTATGCTTTACTGTACCTACTGTATGCAACAATGTTACCACCAGGTGTTTTTTGCGTTGTGACATTAAATTCACAACGCAATATCCAACTGAATATAGCCTCAATCTGACAAGCCAGACCTCTGTAGAAAGTTGGGGTACAAACATCTGCCCCAACAGCAAATGTTTTGCCAACTAAAGTGAACTGTAATACAGTAGCTAAAAGAAAGGTTACAGCTGAAGGCATCTTCCACCCTTCTACTGTGCCCTCTGTTTTTCTTCTGGTTTCACTTGTGAAGTCTAGTCTATACCCCTTCACTTGAGTCTTCATTCCTTTAAAGAGAGTCTGAAACGAGAATAAATCTCGCTTCAGACCTCATATATAGCAGGGGCATGCGTGCCCCTGCTAAAACGCCGCTATCCCGCGGCTTAACCGGGGTCCCTTCACTTCACCCCCAGATCCCCCCCGTAAAGCGGGGGAGCACTTTCGCGTTGGGGCAGGGCTAACCACCGCAGCCCTGCCCCATGCGCGTCTGTCAGACGCGTACCGCCGCCTCTCCCCCGTCCCTCTGTCTTCCTTCACTGAGAGGGGCGGGGGAGAGGCGGCGATGCGCGTCTGATAGATGCGCTGAGAGGCAGGGCTGCAGCCGTTAGCCCTGCCTCTAGGAGGAGCAAAATCTACGACCAAGTTGGTCGTAGATTTTGAAGGGGTGGGTTTGGGGGGGGTCAGGGACCCCCGTTTAGCCGCGGGATAGCGGCGTTTTAGCAGGAGCACACATGCCCCTGCTATATATGAGAGCTGAAGCGAGATTTAGTCTCGCTTTAGTGTCTCTTTAACCACTTCCAGACCAGAGTAATTGAAATCTACACCCTAGTTGGCACCCAGCCCACTTATTCCTGCCAGGGTGTAGATTTTAATGACCACACCACATGGACCCACCACCACCAGCCACTCGCTCTGGCATAGATATGATGGCAGAGCTCTGTGAGGAGCTCCTTTCATTGGCTTCAGACCCTGTGAGCCGATCTCACTGCGGCCAAACTACCAAATGCTCTTTGTGCCCTTTACCTCTGTCCATATAATGCACTGACTTGCTGCAGGTGATACTAGCATCTGGAGTCACAATTGAACACTTCACACAAAGATACCTGGTATGGAAAGAACTATCCTTTTTGGATAGATTTTTCCCTACTTTCGGGGCACTAGTCCAATTTCAATAAGGTTTATGGTTGCTTCTGAGAAAGAGACTTCCGATTATGAAACCAGATCACAACCCAGCATCACCCTTCAAACAATGCTGCTACATTTCTAGCTTGTAGGAACTTCTGTCAAAGTAAGTTTGGCTTCCTCGCTTATTCTACAGCCCTACCTAGTGTGTGTCTGTCCACCTTCCCTTAGACCAGTGTTTCTCAACATTTTATTGGCCTGTAGCCCTTTGCACATCCTGTACTCACAAAGTACCCTCTAGTGTAGTAGACATTATCACAAGTACCCCTTGCCAAATATAGATTTAATTGAAGTACATGATAATTGGTTCTAAACAATTGGCAAACATTTAACATTGCTTTTAATTAGCTACAACACTAGTTTGATGTTTACATTTAGAGTTTTAGAAAAATGATAACATTTGTTATTCTTGGTTAAGTATATGAAGTCCGAGTACCCCCTGGAACCAGCAGAAGTACCCCCAGGGGTAGGCGTACCACATGTTGAGACCCTAGGCCTTAGATTGTAAGCCATTGGTAGGGTCCTCTCTTCCATAGTGTATTTTACATGAGTTTGTTCCCATCATTGAGCTCCTTTACTATGACCACCTTATACTTGTATTACTGGGCCTACCTAACCAGCCCAAAATTGCACAATTGTGTATTTTGTACCATTTCCCTTGTACAGCTTTGTCCTATGTTGTATAACCTTGTTATGCATCATCCTTAATCATTGTATGTATTGTCCAGCGCTGTGTAATATGGTGCTTTATAATTACTGTATTCAGTGTTCTCCCCAGGCCCTTTTAGCCAGGTGCTTCACCCGGCTAGTTTTGGTGAGCACCCGGCTGTCATCGGCTCCTGTAAGCAGAATTGTGCAGAGAAGCACCGCCATGGCATTCTCTCATCTCGCCCCACCCGGCTACTTTTTCATGCCACCCGGCTGGAAACCTTTTCTGGGGAGAACACTGTATTAAACATTATCTGAGTAGTCAGCTGGGAGAAACACTTGCCCTCCCCTCCATCTAAAACTGAAAAAACAAATTACATGTTTGTGTCCCCCTATTCCACATAATACATGAAATCAAATAATCATAGCCAAGAAACTAAAGTTTTCAAGCCTTTATTTAACCATTAAAATCTATATAAAACATTGTGTCCAACTCGTTTTACAATATTAATGAATGAAACAAACAAAAACTGCGCTTTTACACGTACGCAATTTATGAAATTGAATGGGAGCCACTTTTAAAAAGCGCTCAGAAAGCACTAATCACTCAGCAAAGCGCTTATATAGTGTGGCTGATCCATTACTGTGTCAGTGATGCAGTAACCAAGAAGCGTAAATGAGGAATGGCAATGGGATGCAGAGGGCAGTACAAATCTGTACTAGGATAAACAGTTTACATACTGGAATATTTGCTTAGTTACACTTAAACAATTTGCCTTTTTCTTTTTACATCAAAGCTGTCACCTCCCAGCGTGCTTTTCAATGTGACTGCCTAGTGCTCCAACTTTCAAATAGCGGCTCTCAAAGCAGCCGCTCCAGGTTAGTGATAGGAAGTCCGGATCTTTTTAAGGATTCGGATCATTTGAATCGGATCATTGAAAAGATCTGGATCTTTGAACCGAATAAATTTGAATCATTTTACTAGGGAAGCAGACTGGGTGAAATGACTAGCAGGACAGGACTTTCCCTGCACAGTACATTCTGTATGTTCCGGTTTCTTCCAGACAGACATCCATTGTGAACCGAATCTTTCATTGTGATGATCCGGATGAATCAACTCACAAAAAAGATCCGGATCAAGTGAACGATTCGTTCATGATCCGGACAACACTACAGTTCCACCACCAGTCTCCACAGTGCAGTGAATATTAATTAGCCATGTGGCTGGCCATGAGGAGGAGGGGAGACCTCCCCCTCCAACATTACTGAGCATGTGCAAACAGTCTAACGTGGCTTAGCCCAGTATATCGTACAGCATGCAGCACTT
The DNA here is from genome assembly GCF_040937935.1 of Hyperolius riggenbachi. Taxonomy (NCBI): domain Eukaryota; kingdom Metazoa; phylum Chordata; class Amphibia; order Anura; family Hyperoliidae; genus Hyperolius; species Hyperolius riggenbachi. Next base: position 321,419,594 of record NC_090652.1, read on the forward strand.
TGTTTAAACGTGCTGCGTTACTATGTAACGCAACGTGGGCACTGTGAACAGCACATTGATTTTACAGTGCTGTGAATTAGGCTGTGTTACTGGCTGCTGTAACGTGGGACATCCCACTGTGAAACCAGCCTAAAGTTTCACTTGCCTGGTCACACTGTGCTCACTTCCTGTCTGAGTCAGCCACTTACATACCTGATATTTAACTCTCAGGCAAAGGACCAGCATAGTTATCTGTGTGCTAGGCACTGTAAAGGATACTCAAAGTGACATAAGATCTGTATGTAAAGGACAGCTGAAGTGAGGTATATGGAGGCTGCCAGTTGCCTGGTAGCCCTGCTGGTCTATTTGGCTGCAGTAGTGGGAACACCAGCAGAAACAAGCATGCAGCTGATCTTGTCAGATTTGACATCTGATTTGCTGCTTATATTGTCCAAGGAAATCAAGATGGCAGCCTTCATATACCTATAATATCAGTTGTCCTTTATGTAAGAAGTCATGGCATACCCAGCTGCTCTTCTCTTGTGGGAAGAGTGCTGCAAAACTACAGTGTGATCCCATCTAAAAATCAGTGTGTGAAGACAAACAAATCTACACCACTTCTCCACACAACCTTTGCAATTCCTCAAAAAAAAAAAAAAAAAAAAAAAAAAAAAAAACACCACCACAATCGTAAATTTAAAATTCACGTGAACACAAATAAGTACGTTTCTTCCAGAATAAAAATGAGTCCTAAGTTATTTTCTCCAATGTTGCGGTCACTTAAAATAGTAGAAATCAGACATTACCAACAGGTTTTGGACTAGTCCATCTCCTTATGGAGGATTCTCAAAGTTTTGTTTAGTTTTAAAAGCAGTTTGTGACTGGCAGTTGCTCTGTCCATCTTCCAAAAGGAGTGTGCAGTGAGCAGAGAGGCTGGTCAGCATAATTGTACAAATACTCTGAGAATCCCCCATGAAGAGATGGACTAGTTCAAAACTTGTTGGTTGTCAGATTACTACCTACTCTAAGTGACAGCAAGACAGGAGAAAAGTAATGTGTTGCTCATTTTACTCTGGCAGAAATGTACTTTGATCCTAGAAAAAGAAAAAAAAAAAAAAGGGAACAGAAAAAATGCAGCAGACCATATAGTAGTATTGACCGCAGATCAAATAGGCCAAACAATGTGAAAGGGGAGTGTAGAATAGGAAATGCACAGGATCAAGTGGTTTCCTCACTAGTAGAAGTTACAACTAAGCTATTCCTCTTATAACCCTCTTCTGAAGTATGCACTACACTCCTCAGGTAGCCTTTCTTCTTCTGTAGTCTTCTTCTCCATTGTGATTATTACAGAGGTGCCCAAAGAATAAAATATCACCAAATTCATAAAATAGGGGGTACTGGAAGACTTACCCCCCCAATGACAAATTGCACTCGTTCACATTAAAAAGAATTTATTCTTACTCCGCAATACACCTTGCAATGCGTTTCACGGGTCTATAGCCCGCTTCCTCAGGCAACAAAATTAGGAGCAACAAGATTTGTCAAAAAGCGAGTTTAGTGCCTCTGTCTTTTTGACAAGTATTGATGCTCCTAATTTTATGTTACCTGAGGAAGCGGGCTATAGACCCGTGAAAAGCAAGGTGTATTGTGGATTAAGAATAAATTATTTTTTTAATGTGAACGAGTGCAGTTTGTCATTGGGGAGGTAAGTCTTCCAGTACCCCCCCCCCCCCCCCCCCCCATTTTATGAATTTGGAGATATTTTATCCATTGGGCGCCTCAGTAATCAAAATACAGCTCAGGAGAGGAGAGACAATTCACAGCCGCTCATACAGATTATACAGCTCAGGAGACCAGAGACAATTCTGCAGCCGGTCACACAGATTATACAGCTCAGCAGAGACAATTCAGCAGCCGCTCATACACAGATTATACAGCTCAGGAGAGCAGAGACAATTCAGCAGCCGCTCATACACAGATTATACAGCTCAGGAGTGTATGAGCGGCTGCTGAATTGTGTCTGTTCTGAGCTGTATAATCTGTGTATGAGCGGCTGCTGAATTGTCTCTCTGCTCTCCTGAGCTGTATAATCTGTATGAGCGGCTGCTGAATTGTCTCTGCTCTCCTGAGCTGTATAATCTGTGTATGAGCGGCTGCTGAATTGTCTCTGTTCTCCTGAGCTGTATAATCTGTGTATGAGCGGCTGCTGAATTCTCTGCTCTCCTGAGCTGTATAATCTGTGTATGAGCGGCTGCTGAATTGTGTCGGTTCTCCTGAGCTGTATATAATCTGTGTATGAGTGGCTGCTGAATTCTCTTTGCTCTCCTGAGCTGTATAATCTGTATATGAGCAGCTGCTGAATTGTGTCTCTCCTCTCCTGAGCTGTATAATCTGTGTATGAGCGGCTGCTGAATTGTCTCTGCTCGCCTGCGCTGTATAATCAAATGTTCACCTTCTTGCATCTCAGCCTCTAATGCCATGCACAAATCAGCACTTGTCACCTCATCTCCCTCCAGCCCAAGCTGAACACATACTCTAGCTGACAAGAGTCTGGGATGGTCACACAAGGCTTTCAAAGCATTCAGCTGCCCTAGTGGACATAGAGATACAGAGGCGCCAAAAGAGTAAAAATCGCTAAAAAGTTTAAAAAGTGTTCGGGTGGCAGTGGTGGACCGGCAGCGCTCAAAGACAGACAATGCTGTTGATTGAAGGTACAATAATTTATTTGCATACTCCTAAACAATATCTGCAACGCATTTCACGGGCAACATCCCGCTTCATCAGGCAATAAACAACCGGAGTATCACACTAAAGAATATGACAGAAGAAGAAAGAGAAAACAAAGAGCATGTCAGAACGCTGTATCGGCCTTCGCTGTGATATAACAAGTTTAGTGGGCAAATGAGAGGGTGATGTATTTATTATATATAGGTTCATTTGGGAAATAGTGTGGGTGAGGATATCTTGTATTGGAGGTAAAAAAAAAAAAAAAAGTGGACATAATATATCTGTAGGCGAAGGGGAAAGTAGGGAGAGATAATCGAACTAGGGAGGAAAACATTTGGTGAAAACCACTTTTCTTATGGTTGATGGCTTAAATGATACTGGATTTAGCTGGGTGTTGAATAATAACATAAAATTAGGATATTGACAAAGACAAAGACAGACTCAAATTAGCATGGTGTTGCTCACCTGTGCGATATACTGTAGTATGTAATTGAAATGAATGAAAACACTTACCAGCGTGGGGTCCAATATGAGCTTGGCACCTCCGTGCTGTAGTGTGATTAATGAGGCCTTTAAATAGGAAAACACTTGGAAAGGGAGGGCTAATTAATCATGCTAATGAGGGATTACGGGCAGGGCTGGCAGGGGGCGTAAGTGTCTGGCTGTATGTCAGTCATTAGACACGTGCAGGGGGCGGGGATGTGTGGGGGCATAAGTGTCTGGCTGTATGTCAGTCATTAGACACGTGCAGGGGGCGGGGATGTGCAGGGGGCGTAAGTGTCTGGCTGTATGTCGGTCATTAGACACGTGCAGGGGGCGGGGATGTGCAGGGGGCGTAAGTGTCTGGCTGTATGTCGGTCATTAGACACGTGCAGGGGGCGGGGATGTGCAGGGGGCGTAAGTGTCTGGCTGTAGGTCAGTCATTAGACACGTGCAGGGGGCGGGGATGTGTGGGGGCGTAAGTGTCTGGCTGTATGTCAGTCATTAGACACGTGCAGGGGGCGGGGATGTGTGGGGTAAATATCGGGTGTGTAAGATAGGGAGATTGCTGAGGGATGGGAAGGTGACGTATGTGAGGGCGGCGGATGACCAATGAGAATCCGCTCTGCTGTGGGAGGGTCGGATTTGTTAAGGCGGCGTTACGCGTACGTTACGCCGCCATAAGTGGAAACAGGTGCGTATGTTCTAATGCGCACAGTGTAGTGCGCACAGATGTTGGAATCTACTGCGCTTGCGTGCACCACCCCACATTGCATACGATGTGACGTATTTGCGGAGTGAGCGACGGCCCACGCATGCGCATTGTAGCAGACTGTATGGAGCCGCCATATTAGTTGTGGGAAAGGGATACAACCGTCCCACAGGGAACTAGAACATGCAATGAAAGTGGTGTGACATTGCTTTCCTGAAGTGTGTTCTGTTGGAAGTAAAAAGCACTGGAGTAATAAAGCCCATACTGTTAGTATAAAAGCATACATACTTTTTCAAGATACCACGATATATAGTATATTCCATTATTATAGTACAAAGTTGCCCTCTAGTGGATGTAGTACAGTATACAACATAACAAGTTAAATGAATAGTTCAGTAGAGTATACAAAAATAATAAAATAAATAATTTTATACAAGGCAGTAGATAAATGTATACGGTTAGTAGTATCAATATAATACCATACATCTGTGTTGCTAAAAATATACATTAAATGAGCAATATACCGAGGCGGGAATATTAAAAAAACATAATGTATCGTATTGTTATGGTCAAGGCTATATTGTCCATAGACCATAGACCATTCAACCACAAGTAATGTACACGCGAATATGGTTAAGAACATGATTAAAAGTATACACCCAAATATATGTATATAAAAAAAAAAAAAAACAACCACACACACCTATGTATATAAAAAAACAACCACACGTATATAAAACACACATATATAAAAAACACACAAACACGTGTTTGTGTGTTTTTGAATTTTTTATCTGAGCTTCATCCAAAATAAAATAATCCCATATAAACTTTGCGCCATTATAGGAAGACACTTGCTGCCAGTTATTTAGTATCATTTTGTATGTAGATATAATTATGCCACCTTCTTTCTGTATTTTCTTTAGGTCTTTAGTTAGTCCTCTATCAGACCCATGGAAAATTTTGTACTGCGTGTCTGGAGTCCACTTTTCAATCTCCTTCTCCCAATTGCTAACTAGCGTTGCTGGCATAATCAAAAGCACTGTTTTGATTTGTTTTGAAGCAATCATACCAGAGAGAAAAGCAATTACTTGGATGGTTTTGCCAAGCCCCATATCGGCCAAAATGCCTCCTTTTTTTCCCATCTCGGTACAAACTGTATAAAAATTCTACTCCTTCCTTTTGGTAGTCGTACAATCTTTTAAACAGTGTTTCAGGGAGCAGCAGACCATTGTTGGGGAGGTTTGACAGCTTTCAGGTCTGAAATTCGAGCTCTGAGCTTCTCCGTAGGTCTAATGGAGTTAGCGCTTTGCAAATATCGCATAGCCGTCAATATGTTGCCATTTTTAGCCTCTTCCTTGGCTTTCCCCACATAACTGAAAAAACAAACAAACACAAATACAATTACTATAGGCATACAAGGCAAGCTTCATGATACATCATTAAACCAGATTACCAAATAGTACAATTCCATAGAAATGCCTTGTACACGTTAGATGGGAGCTGCCTCTCCTGTGAATCAACATGTGTACAGCAGGCACCGATCCCCTCTGAGTCATCAAGAGATCAGATTGGCAAATTGCACGCTGAGGGCATTGTTGCCCTACTCCCCCTGCCAACTGTCGTCATTGTACCTCCTCCTCATTAGCAGAACACTGTTAGCGTAGACTAGAGAAGTGTGTACAGCATTGGGCCCCAAACTATTGCTCAAGCTCTGGTGCTTACAAGGGTTAAAGTGGACCCAAATTAAAAATACAAGATTTCAGAAATAAAAGCTATTTTCTAAATTATAATATATAGCAGCCTTTTTTCAGCTGCATGACGACAAATCTAAAATATTTTACATTTATTGAAGGAACCCCTCCCCTTCCTTTCAAATTGCCGGGAAAAAAATCTGGCAAACTGGTGGAGTAGATGCTGTCCGGCAATGGAGGAATTGCTAATGGCTACCACCTGTATAACCCTAGTTATGAAAAGAGAAGGGTGAAAAGCATGCACTGAAATTATCATAGGTTTGAAGGAGTGTTTATTTATCTTTGAATGTGTCAGAGTGGTGCAACTAAATATTTTTAATTAAAAAAAAAAAAAAATGTTTGGTTTGGGTCCGCTTTAAGGGAGAGGTTGCATGTCTACTTTTAGTTAAAGCATGCCCAGTAGAACATGTACAAGCACTTCCCTGTCAAGACACTAACATGGCCAGTAGCAGTCAGATGGTCCTGGGCCATAAAACTCATGTCCAACCTTCCCACAAAGTACAGTTGCTCCTGATGCCCTGCTCTAACCTCAACTACTTTACCACTGAAAAGGTGTTTCCCCTAATGGACCAAAGCAATTTTAAAATTCCAGTGTGCCTGCTATCCATTTGCCAATAACTCACTAATTATCACCTCTAAATGATCTCTACTTATCTTCACTACAAATTGGACTCTTTGGGTGGTGCTTCTTGCTCAGAATTATTGTATGCCTTTTAACAGCAATAGTAGTTTTAAAGTAAAACAAAAAAGTGACTAGATAAAACCCCACACATTTTTCCCATTTCTCCCAATTACAACTAGAGATGGCCTGAACGGCTCGCCGATGAACTTCCATGGTTCGCGATCGCGGCGAACCGGGAACTTTTCTGGAAGTTTGGTTCACCCACATAGTGCACCATTAGGGTCAACTTTGACCCTCTACACAGTCAGCAGGCACATTGTAGCCAATCAGGCTACACTCCCTCCTGGAGCCACTCCCACCCTTATAAAAGGCAGGCACTGCCAGCCATTATACTCACTTGTGTGCCTGCAGTAAATAGAGAAGGGACAGCTGCTGCAGACAGAGCAGACTCATAGGGAAAGATTAGTTAGGCTCCTTACTGATTCTTATTGCTAAAAAAAAAAAAAAAACCCCACAACATCTCTTGAGAGCCAATCTATTTTTTTTTCCTGTGTGTCCCATTGACACTTGTGTTGCATAGACAACAGACTTGATAATTCATACTGTGTGAGCCACTGCCACACTACCTGTGTGTGTCAGGCAGCTGCACATTGTAATACCCAGTACTGCATATTCCTACCTACCTGTTCACAGTGCACCCACTTACGTGAGCGCACGCAGTGTCACTGTGCCTGCCCGCTACCTGTCTGTGTGTGACAGGTGCACATTGTAATACCCATCACTGCATATACCTACCTGTTGTGTTCAGTGCATCCACCTACGTGAGTGCACGCAGTGCGATATACCACTCCGTGCATACCTGTTAACTGCACCTGTGTGACTGCACATTGTATTAGTCAAGTCAGTGCATACCTTTCACTTCATTCTCCCCCCCCCCCCCCCAATATAGACAACGGACAAAACAGGCAGAGGTAGACCAAGAGAAAGGCCACCCGGCAAGTCTGTGCGAGGTCGGGTTGATGTGATTTTGTGCGGCCCTCGACCAAAGTAAAGTGCTCAGAAGAAGGCACGTCCTATCAACTCCCAAGATTGTCAGGACATGGTTGACTAATAGAGCACTTCATCTTCCACAGCCACCAGCACTACTACAAGCACCACATCCACTAGCATTTGACACTTCACAGAAGTTATTTGGTGGGGAATTAACCAATTCACAGCCATTGTTACAACCAGATGAAGGCGCTAAGCAATTTACACCACCTCATATGTCTGAGTTAGGCGGCGACACTATGGACGTAACATGTGAAGATGATGAAGTACCTGCTGTTGGTGCAGTTTGAGGCAAGCAAGGCTGGGCAGGATTATTGTGATGAGGACGATGATACGGATCCCACGCATGTTCTCAATAGAGGAGATGAACAGGGGACAGTTCAGAGGGGGAGTCAGAGAGGAGTAGGAGACTAGTTGCTGAAAGCTTGTCAGAAACAGCTGGTGGCAGTATCCGGTGCCATGTATCGCCACCTATGGACAGCCAGCCAACATGCCCTTCAACGTCAGCTGCTGACGCCACCATAGTGCCATCACCCCAGGGGGGCTCAGCGGTTTGGAATTTTCTTCATGCGTCTGCAGCAGATCGGAGCAATGCCATCTGTTGTCTCTGCCTCCAAAAAAAAGGCCAACACTCACGTAGGGAAAAGTGCCTTACGAAGGCACATGGAGAAAAAGGCACAAACTGCAATGGGAGGAGCACCTGAGCAGAAGCCACACAAAAGAAAAGCCACCCTCCTCTTCCTCCTTCAAGTGCAGCATCTTCAGCCACCCTCCTCCACTCTGCCCTTGAGCGGTTCCTGCTCCTCTGCCCACAGCAGCCAGGTGTCCGTGAAGGAAATCTTTGAGTGGAAGGAGCCAAATTTCTGCCAGTCACCCCCTTGTCCAGCGTCTGACAGCTGGCGTGGCAGAACTGTTAGCTCGCCAGCTGTTACCATACCAGCTGGTGGACTCTGAGGCCTTCCGTAAATTTGTGGCCATTGGGACACTGCAGTGGAAGATGCCAGGCCGCAATTATTTCTCTAAAAAGGTGATACCCAAACTGTCCCGTGAAGTGGCAAGTGGTGTCATCCCTGGCACACAGCATTGGGACAAGGGTCTACCTGACCATGGATGCCTGGTCTGCCAAGCATGGTCAGGGCCGCTACATTACTTACACAGCCCATTGGGTCAACCTGGTGACCGATGGCAAGCAGGGAGTACGTGGCTGTGCAGCGGACCAACTTGTGGCACCTCCATGGCTTGCATGCAGGCCTCCTGCTACATCCTCTGCTGTCATACTCCTCCTCCTTGGCTGAGTGGCAGTTCAACTCTACTTGTGCTGTGATCTCCTCTCCAGCTACACAGTCCCAGCTTCCCAGGGCCTATACTGCATGCCAGGTATGATGGTGTCACGCCATGTTAGACAGGTCTTCTTACCTCAAAGCGGAGAGTCCCACTAGAGCAGCTCTCCTGGCTGCTCTTAACAGGTGGATCAGTGGCTGACCCTGCACCAGCTGGAGATCGGCAACGTGGTGTGTGACAACGGCAGCAATCTCATTTCAGCTTTGAATTTGGGAGAGCCGACACATGTACCCTGCATGGCACATGTGCTCAATCTAGTCATTCAAAGATTTGTGTCAAAGTATCCAGGCTTAGAGGAAGTCCTGAAGCAGGCCAGGAAGTTGTGTGGGTATTTCAGGCGGTCTTACACGGCCATGGCATGCTTTGGGGACATTCAGTGGGGAATCAACTTGCTGGTAAGACGCTTGATATCGGCTAGCCCGACTCCCTGGAATTCGACCCTGGTCATGTTCTCTCGCCTGCTGGAACAGGAGAAAGCCATCACCCAGTACCTCTACAATTACAGTAGAAGGACACAATCTGGGGAGATGGGGATGTTGTGGCCCAACCACTGGACACTGATGCGAAATGCATGCAGGCTCATGCAGCCGTTTGAGAAGGTAACCAACCTGCTAAGTCGCAGTGAAGGCACCATCAGCGACTTGATCCTGTACACTTACTTCCTGGAGCGTGCCGTGCGTAGAGTGGTGGATCAAGCTGTGGAGGAGCATGAACAGTAACAGGAGGAAGAGTTGTGGGATCAATCAGCAGAACCAGATGTTTCCTCAACACCTGCGGCAGCACAGAGGGGGAAGGAGGAAGAAGAGTCAGATGAGGACTTTTTTTGTTTAAAGAGGAGGCAATGGAAGAACTGCAGCAGGTGTTATGCAGGGACCCCTGTGTAAAAAAAGCTCAAGAGGAATGACCTGTACTGGGTGGCAATGCTACTAGACCCTCGGTATAAGCACTGTGGCAGAGATATTTCCAAATCACTAGAAGACAGAAAGGATGCAGCAAGCTGGCAACTATGCTATACAGTGCATTTAAGGGTGATGTCACAGCACAACAGAATACAGGTGCCACTGCCAGTAATCTTCCTCCCCACCATGTCCACGCAGGCAAGGACAGGACGCTCTAGCGATCTCATGGTGATGTCAGACATGGACATTCTTTAGTCCAACGTCTCGCCTTAGCCCTTCCGGATCCACCCTCCACCAATGCCTCGACCGGCAGGTAGCCGACTCCCTGACCTTAAGTGTGGATGTAGACACTGAGCAGCGATGAACCCCTGGACTACTGGGTGCGCAGGCTTGACCTGTGGCCAGAGCTGTCACAATTTGCCATACAACTTCTGTCTTGCCCTGCCTCAAGCACCCTGTAAGAAAGGACCTTTAGCGGAGGCATTGTCACTAAGATAAGTCGCCTAAGTGTTCAGTACCTCACCTTTAGCAAAATGAATGAGGCATGGATCCCAGAGGGCTACTGCCTGCCCGAAGACTAAGTCAGTCCCCCACACACAGCAGCTCTGCCTGCACACCGTGTGACTGCCTGCCCCAAGACTAAGTTGTCCCCACACAGCATCTCTGCCTGCAGGCCGCTTGACTGCCTTCTCTGCCACCACCAACTGGGTCCAGGACTCCAAGTGGATTCCTGACTTTTTAAGGCTGCTACCAAACACATTTTTTCTGGTGTACATGTCTGCCTAGTTTTTCTGGCTGCACTGCAACAGCAAAACAAAAAGCACGTGCATGTGTCAATTCCCTTTCGTGATCGTTACCTTGCGTATCACAATGAAGGGGCTTGCGTATCACAATGAAGCAATGACCGCCTGCTATATGAAAGTGTTGGGGGCACACCCAAGATAAGGTCGCTGCTTCATTGTGGACAGACCAATTAATGTTTGAATTTTTGAAAGTTTGCCTGCCCATTGAAGTCTATGGCGGATCACAAACTTTTTCAGAAGCTCGCAAACCTAAAATTGGAGGTTCGAGCCATCTCTACAGCACAGAAGCCAAACCTGCATGGTAGAGAATGAAGAGATCAGCTGCTGTATTTCTGTCACTTCACATTCCCTTTAACCCCTTCCCGACCACCTAAAGCATTGGGAAGGTGGCAGCACCAACACCACCTAATGCCGAAAGGCATCAACTCCTGGGCCGGGTTTTATAGGAGATTGCCACATCCCCGCTTGAGTGACAGAGCTCCGCTATCAGTCTACTTACATTGTACAGCGCTGCGATCTACTGCAGCACTGTACTGGGGACAGCCGTGTCATAGGCTAATGCCTATGAGAGAGGATTGCCCTGATTGGCTCTCGGGGGGAGGGAGGGGAGTGATAAAAATCCGGAAACCTAAAATAAAAAGAATGAAGTTCTGTTGGTGGGCATAAAGGAGCGCATTCACTTGTGTGCCAAGTGATACGGCTCTGCAGCAAGCCTATAAAGCTGCAGAGCACTAAATTGTAAAAATAGCCTGGTTACTAGGGGGTTGCAAGCCTATGGTCCTGAACTGGTTAAAGTAACACAAGCTGTAGTGATACCCTGTAACAGAGGAGGAGCAATTTATGTTAGACACTAGAAAACCATAGGTTCAAACACCAGATTGTAAGTGCACTGGTGGCTGTGACAGCATGCATCAAACCTACACGGTCAGTCACCTAAAGCAGCCAAACAAGGTTCCCACTCACTGCAAGTTGTGCAACTCCTTTATAGGAAACCTATAATGACAAACAGTGTCACTTACCTGGGGCATCTGCCATCCCCCACAGCTCCCCTGTGCCATCTCTGAACGATCCTTCGGTCCCTGCCAAGTTATCACAAGTGGATAGCCACTGTGCATGTGTGGTCCTGACAGTGACTGTCCTCATCTTCACTCCTGTTGGTGGGAGAGTCCTGAGCAGGGGCAGTATGTGAAAGCCTCATACTGCAGCAGATGCTCTCAGCAAGGGGGAAGGGGGGGGACACACGCAAACGAGGACATGTGCAGCCAGGGCCGCATAGGTGCAGTGGCCATCAATGTGCGAGAAACTTAGCCACAGCAGGGGGGCAGAGGCTTGTTTAGAGATGGCACAGGGAGGCTGGCAGAAAGACGCCCCAGGTAGTAAGAAACTTGTCATTACAGGTATCCTTTAAAGCAATAGCAAAGACAATGGTACAATTTCCTTATTGACCCAAAATCAGATACTTGCTGGCTAACAGTTCAATAATCAAATGTATGGGCAGATGGCAAGTTCAGCAGAGCAGGATGATTAGTAGCTCAGTGGGTTAGGCAGCACAGCCATATGCATAGTCCCACCAACACTGCAGTTGTACCAGCCACAGAACTCCTCCCAGAGGCTCCTCCCAGAGGCTCCTCCTCTCCCCCCCCCCCCCCCCCCCCCCAGAGTTTCACCATCTGTTACTTAGAATACAAGGTGCAGTCTACACATGCTTAAAGCGGATGCAAACCAAACTTTTTTGTTTTCAATATATTTAGTTGCACCACTGACACATACACAGATAAATAAATACTCCTTCAAGCCTATGAGCATTTCAGTGCATGCTTTTTACCCTCTTTTCATAACTAGGGCTATACAGGTGGCAGCCATTACTTCTGAGCTTAGGAGGTTTTAGATCATGGGTGCGTTTGTCATCAGCTACCCTCCCTCACAGGGGCGGAGTCTATATGAAATCTCACACAAGCTGAGATCACCTCCCCTCTGACATCATCAGTAGCAGCCTGTGTTTTGTTTGTTTTTTATCTCCACCAGTCTGCTGGATTGTGTCCCGGCAATATGAAAGGAAGGGAGGGAGGGGTTCCTCCAATAAAATATTTTATATTTGTCATCATGCAGCTGAAAAAAGGCTGCTATTATAATTTAGAAAAGATTTCTGAAATCCTATATTTTTAATTTGGGTCCACTTTAAGAGAGGGAACCCAAGGTGGGGTACATGGAGGCTGCCATATGTATTTTGTTGTAAACAATGCCAGTTGCCTGCCTGTTATTCTGGCATACAAAGTGCGAGACAAAACCACTCACCCGTTATCCTTGGTCAGGTGATGCTGGAAGCAGCCAATATGCATGGTGTGGCTTCACAAAGCTATGCCAGCAACAGAACTGCATTCTGCGTCGCCTATAGTGCTAAGCCAATGATGGATGAGACCATTCCCTTCCAAGAAACTATCACAAAAGAGCCTCTAGATCTGATGAAGGCTTCATCCCATGGTAGTCTTGCTGGGCCCCTCCAGAGCTACAGCCAATAATCTGTCAGGCTGTGGCACAGTAGCGCCTGCAATATTTACTTTCCCCCACTCCAGTGCAGTAGCGGTGCTCGGCTTGGAAATAACTGAACCCAACTTGTTCCTGCGCATTAGAGCAGATCCTACTGGGATTGGCCATTTCCACCTGAGCCCAAGCCAAGCAGAGTTACTGCACCAGTGCTGGAGCCAGGAAGGGAAATATTACTTGGGCCACCGTGGGAAGCCTCAATTGAATCTAGAGGCTTCCCCCTCCCGACGCAAGTAACCCCCACCCCCACCCCAGGGCCCTCTTTCAATACAGATTCTCTTTGAAGTGATTTTCTAAACACCCTGAAGCTGCTCTTCCTGCCAGCTTGTACTGCAAATGCCCATCTCAGCGTCACTGCAGAAAGGAGAGTGCTCCTGAATCAGGATGTGTCCCTCACTGGGCCTGTGAGTGTTGCAGGCTCACCAGTCACACCAACACCTCTCCCTGTGTCTTTATGAATTTCTACAGTGAGCACTTGTATCCCTTGACACCACCACATGTAGTAACAGTGTTATCACAGGATACAGACACTCGATGGTAACAATATAAGAAAGAAGCCAGACACAGGAGAAGGCAAGCCAGCGTGACAGGTGACTGTGCAACCGTGACCATGGGCCCAGGGGGTACACATACTCTTGGGGGTGGGGCAGGGAGAAGCTGCGGAGACCCACCAGGAGGGTTGCCACAAAAGCAAACGCCATTTCCACTACACAACCTATGGAGGCCTTTCACCCAAAGTATTTCCAGCATGCCACACCAATGGTTTCTGTGGAAGTCGATATCTGTGAAATGCAGCGTTTATGATCAAATTGGCAGGGTATTGAAGGTGAAAATCATGGGCACCCTGTTTATACCAAAAAAGGGCCAGGGGTCATGTCATTTTAAGTCAATGGGCTCTATTCACAATAAGCAGTTTGGTAAAAGCATTTTGGACGGTAAAATACATCATGCGGTATTTTACACTTTTCCAAATTCACAAAAAAAAAAAAAAAGTTTCCACCCATGAAGCAGAAGTGTGGTAGTTTACCGAACAAACATGCCTCAATTCATTAAGCCCTGGTCGGTATGTGTCACTTAGGCCTCGATTCATAAAGCATTCCCACATTCGGAAATGCTGAAAACGGCTCACTTTACCGACCACACAGCAAAATCTGTATTCATAAAGGCTTTTTCCGCATGAAAAGCCGACATTCGCGAGCAAAGTGATAAATCACCGCCTTACGCGGTGATTATCATAGCAAAAGTAACAAATGTCAATTCATAAAGATTAGAGGAAGCGGTATACAGACGGGTATTACCGCTACCTCTGATGTGGCGAGAAGCATGCGGAATACATTGCAGTGAATGGGACAGACCTCCCAAGCAGCTGCAGAGAGAACACCGCACGGAGGGACTCCGCCTGCTTCTCCTGTTTCCGCATGTCTCCCGACAGCCTAACGCCTGCCTACAGCGGAATATCTCCGCACGCCCGTCACATCTAGCTACATTTTTATGAATTACCACCCTGAAGGCGGAAATACCGACAGCGGTGTTTCCCCGCTCGACTTTCCCTGCTCGACAGCACTTTTATGAATCGAGGCCTTAGTGAGTGTGAGTGGTTTCCAGACTGTGCAGCCTGCAGATACGGTTTCCGACTGGGGGTTTGACCAGCTCGAGAGGGGACGCTACCTTAGTCGAGCTAACACAAGGCTGTAACCCCACATAACACTTCTCACTGCCACCACTAGCTGCTGCTAGACACTTCAACAATTCACACTCTGCTGTCGAGTGGCCTGCACGCAGTGTGGCGCTTTTGTACTTGGGTCAGCTTTTGCGCTTTAGGCCAATTATGGGAACGCCACACACACTACAATCACAGTAGCAAGGCACAATCAGGCACTGAACTTTTAATACAAATTACACTGCAGTCTCTTTCTCTAGGCTATGAGCTTTGGCTTAGTACAGCAGAAGTCAGGCTTATTAAATAAATATTTAATATTCCAAAAAGTGGAACAGCGCAGAATATATATAAAAATTACAAAGATAAAAGTTAATACACAAGAGAGTTTACATAACGGGGATAAACATTACCAATACAAGGTCTAACTTGGTCGTGGGAGGGCACGAATTTCCGATTTGATCGGGATCATCTCTAGCTATGCGCTACCTCCAAGAGAAGATCTGTGACTGTCCCAGGCTGACTTATATAGTCCGCTTTGTAACCGGGGGTACAGGTTCAGATACATCATATCACAGCCTGTCATCCCTTTAGATGTGCTGGAGCCACAAGGGGGAGCTCTTCTGTAGGCTACAATACAAATATGCACATCTAAAGGGATGCCTGCACAATTGTCAGCTTCTTCTGCTTTGATACTTTTGGCCAATAAATGACATGCGGAAATCTTTGTGAATTGACATTTCCTGAGGTGATTACTGCACAAGTCTGTAATTGAGATCACTAGTCAGGAAAATGTGATTCTCTGTGCGGAGCCAAGTTTAGCTAACTGTAACTTGGGAAGGTGATCGGTAAAATCAGCTGGTTTCAGCAATACTGGATGTGGTAATGCTTTGTGAATAGAGCCCAATATAATGAAGAACTAATGGTTTCCAGCAAGACCCACAGAGCAGCCAAAATTTAAAGTTCAACTGAAAACCTTTCAGAACAAAAAAAAACAAAAAAAAAACCTGTAAGCCATGGATCATCAATGGCATTCGTTTAACAGTCCTTGCACTAGTCAAATCAGAGGCAGCATACTGCACCTCAAATAAAATATATAGACACGCACCATCATCAGTTCATTATCACATACAAGTTTTGCCCACCATGTAAAGAGTGGAGTAAAAGGTGCCCACAGATCAGACGATTTAAGAGCAAATTGACCGAGAGATCTCTTTCTGATCAGAGGGAGATCTGTTGGCTGCTCGTACACCACAGGCCGATTCCCCATTAATTTCAACAGGATATCTCTTGAGATTTGGCATTGTGACCCCACATCCACCTCTGTCCCCTTAAAGGGGTTCTGTGGGGAGGGGTTGAAAAGTAAACTGACACTTAAGGCCCATACACACGTCGGATTTTAGCGAACGACCCGTCGTTTGAACGTTCCGTCGTTCGGACGTTTTCGCGTCAAATCCGACGTGTGTACAGACTATCGTTCGGGTGATAAGACTAGTTACCAACGATCCGCCGGGCGGATCGCTGGTAACCAGTCTTATCACCCGAACGATAGTCTGTACACGTCGGATTTGACGCGAAAACGTCCGAACGACGGAACGTTCAAACGACGGGTCGTTCGCTAAAATCCGACGTGTGTATGGGCCTTTACCTGGGGCTTCTACCAGTCTCTGCAGCTGTCATGTCCCACACCATCCTCCAACGATCCGCTGTTCCTGTAATTCAGCATCTAATCCAGCTGCGGCTGTGCTCGCTCCCGCACACGTTATTGGGAGTATACGGTGCAGTACAAGAATACTATGTACTGTGCAGTAAGCTCCCAATGCCATGCACAGGAGCGAGCACCATTTGTCTTACACGACTATCAGACTAGGACTGGTGCTAAGGAATGTAGGAGGATGGCGCCGGACATGACAGCTGCAGGGGCGCGGTAGAAGCCCAAGGTATGTGTACATTTTCAACCCCCCCACAGAACCCCTTTAATGTAAAAGGTGCCCCCTTATATGCTTCACCATATTCACTGTGTCTGCCGTTGGTTCTGTCCACATATAGGCTTCCCACATGGTTGCCAGAGTAACACAGGCATGCGTGTGACCACACACACACACACACACACACACACACACACACAGAGTCCCCCCCACACACACACACACAGAGCCACACACACACACACAGAGCCACACACACACACACAGAGCCACACACACACACACACACACAGAGCCACACACACACACACACACACACAGAGCCACACACACAGAGCCACACACACACACACACAGAGCCACACACACACACACACAGAGCCACACACACACACACACAGAGCCACACACACAGAGCCACACACACACACACACACAGAGCCACACACACACACACACACAGAGCCACACACACACACACACACAGAGCCACACACACACACACAGAGCCACACACACACACACACACACACAGAGCCACACACACACACACACACACACACACACAGAGCCACACACACACACACACACAGAGCCACACACACACACAGAGCCACACACACACACACACACACAGAGCCACACACACACACACACACAGAGCCACACACACACACACACACAGAGCCACACACACACACACACACAGAGCCACACACACACACACACACACACACACAGAGCCACACACACACACACACACACACACACAGAGCCACACACACACACACACACAGAGCCACACACACACACACACACACACACAGAGCCACACACACACACACACACACACACAGAGCCACACACACACACACACACACAGAGCCACACACACACACACAGAGCCACACACACACACACACACAGAGCCACACACACACACACACACACACACAGAGCCACACACACACACACACACACACACAGAGCCACACACACACACACACACACACACACACACACACAGAGCCACACACACACACACACACAGAGCCACACACACACACACACACAGAGCCACACACACACACACAGAGCCACACACACACACACAGAGCCACACACACACACACACACAGAGCCACACACACACAGAGCCACACACACACAGAGCCACACACACACAGAGCCACACACACACACAGAGCCACACACACACACACAGAGCCACACACACACACAGAGCCACACACACACACAGAGCCACACACACACACAGAGCCACACACACACACAGAGCCACACACACACACAGAGCCACACACACACACACACAGAGCCACACACACACACACAGAGCCACACACACACACACAGAGCCACACACACACACACAGAGCCACACACACACACACACAGAGCCACACACACAGAGCCACACACACACACACACAGAGCCACACACACACACACAGAGCCACACACACACACACAGAGCCACACACACACACACAGAGCCACACACACACACACACACCCCCATCAGATCATTGGCTGAAACAGACTGAGCAGCAGTCAGCAAGTTATCCATCCTGAACAGAGATCCCCTCCCCCATCCTCTGTGCAGAGCAACAAGTGTCCCAGCTCACTGCACAGACCTGTCAGCCATCCGGTGTCATGATGCACTGTTACTGTGTGCAGCGCTGCAGGCACATGTCTCTCCCGGGTGGTAGCAGCAGCAGCGCTTTCCTTGTACAGTACAGAGATGACAGTGCACTGCTAGCTATATGTGAACTCCCTCCCTCTGTGAAGCTGTGGAGCAGGAATGTGCTGAAATCTTTCCTCTTCTCACTCCACAAGCTCCCATCTCTTCAAAACTAGCGTTCTTGGCTCAACAAGTGGGAGCCTCCCCTCAGGCTTCTGATTGGGCTGGTGAGGCTGGAGACAGGGGCAGAGCAACAGAAGAGTCTCCTCCAGTAGAGATGGGAAGTCCAGATCTTTTCAATGATTCGGATTCGAATCGAATCATTGAAAAGATCCGGATCTTTGATCCAAATCTCGGATCATTTTACCAGGGCTGTGGAGTCGGTCCAAAAATCCACCGACTCCGACTCCTCAGTTTAGGATTCCACCGACTCCGACTCCTCTAATTTGCATATTACAATTTTGTTGATTAAAAGTATGTAACATGAAATTCGTCTCTTAAAGGGACACTTAAGTCAAACAAAAAAAATGAGATTTACTCACCTAGGGCTTCCAATAGCCCCCTGCAGCTGTCCGGTGCCCTCGCCGTCTCCCTCCGATCCTCCTGGCCCCGCCGGCAGCCACTTCCTGTTTCGGTGACAGGAGCTGACAGGCTGGGGACGCGAGTAATTCTTCGCGTTCCCAGACACATTAGCACCCTCTATGCTGCTATATGGTATATGATATATGCTGTAGCAGCATAGATGGCGCTATTGTGGCCAGGAACGCGAAGAATCACTCGCGTCCCCAGCCTGTCAGCTCCTGTCACCGAAACAGGAAGTGGCTGCCGGCGGGGCCAGGAGGATCGGAGGGAGACGGCGAGGGCACCGGACAGCTGCAGGGGGCTATTGGATGCCCTAGGTGAGTAAAACTCATTTTTTTTGTTTGACTTAAGTGTCCCTTTAACTGCCAACGCTTAGGAATTTTACAAGACAACTGAAGTGAGAAGGATATGTAGACTACTATATTTATTCCCTTTAGACTAAAACTAGTCCTTGGTAAGAGTACTTGTAAAAGGTACAAACCGGAACAAAGAACATCAGGCCCTAGGCAATATAACTGTGTGTACATGTAAGAATGATGTGCAGGTACTCTGCAGGGGAATGAGGAGATTCTTCCTCTATCACACATTCTTCATGCACAATCTGAACAAGGTTTATGGGTGACAGACAACACCTCTGTGTTCAATGTGCACAGCATTCTCAGTGGATTCCCTGCAGCTCTGTGGGGAGTGCATATGTAGAGTATAGTACTACTGTGTAACAAAGTAAACCTGAGACAGATGAAATTAAAGTTTTATACATACCTGGGGCTTCCTCCAGCCGCCTTCAGGATAATCAGTCCCTCGTTGTCCTCCTCCACCACCTGGATCTTCTGCTATGAGTCCAGGTACTTGAGCCAGTCAGGCGTAGTGCGCATGCACACACTCCGCCTCCAGGAGCATACTACACCTGTGCAGCACTATTGCGCAGGTGCAGAATGTTCCTGGCTGTGGGAGCGGCATGCGGCCGGACAGCGCTGACTGGCTGAATTACCAGGACTCATAGCAGAAGATCCGGGCGGTGGAGGACAGCGAGGGACTGATTAGCCTGAATGGGGCTAAAAAAAAAAAAAAAAAAAAAAATTTACTTTTCATCCGTCTCAGGTACCCTTTAATTTGTATTCACCAAACCAAATTTTAACATATCAAATTATTTGATTTCATCAGCAAAGGGAGTGCATACATTTGCATAAATCAGCATCAATGCAGAATTATTTCCATCTCATTGACCATCTCTATTAGTGACACAGCTACACATCAGGCTTTATTCTTACAACATAGATGTTATTTAGTATATATAAGAGATTCCTGTGTACACATCATATATACAGTCACAATCAGATATGTATATCTGACCTTAAAAATACGGGGACTGCTTTATTAAGCAGCACAAGTAACTAATTTTGATTGGTTTATTTCATTTTTGTGGACTAAGCACAGCTATTACTGTATATATACATTATTTTTAATGACTATTATCTGAGAAATAGAACATTTTATCATATTTTCTATTTTAATTACAGTTACAAATTCATTAGGAGTCGGAGCATTTTTTCCCGACTCCGACACCAGGCACCCAAAATTGCCCGACTCCACGACTCCGACTCCACAGCCCTGCATTTTACTAGGGAAGCATTCATGGGTGAAATGACTAGCAGGACAGGACTTTCCCTGCAGTGGACAGGAGAAGGGGAGTGGGGTGGAAACAGATTGTCAGCAGATTTCCCTACAACATGCAACCAGATTGGGTATCATTCATAAAGGTGTTGTCGGTAATGACTCAGTGCAGAAAAAGACTATAGTTACTTACGGTAATGTCTTTTCCGGAAGTCCGAAGGACAGCACCCATGAGACTTGTCTCCTTCCCCACTTCAAATGGACAGGAAGCTAAAAATACCACAGACATTTGCATATTCATTAGGCAGGCATATATAAATAGGGAACTCACAGTAAATCGTCAGTAATAAAAAAGACCACACCACACATAGTTCTGCTTCAAATGTATTTATTAGTAAGGGTGGGTCGCAAGGGTGCTGTCCTTCGGACTTCCAGAAAAGACATTACCGTAAGTAACTATAGTCTTTCCCAGGAACGTCCTCGGACAGCACCCATGAGACGAAAAACAAGATAAGTTAATTAGGGGGGGGACAACTGCCTGCAACACTTTCCTGCCGAATGACAGGTCTGAACTAGCTGCAATGTCTAATCTGTAATGTCTGACAAACGTATTTTGGCTGGACCACGTGGCCGCTCTACAGATCTGTTCGATGGAGGCTCCCGCCTTCTCTGCCCAAGAGGCTGACACCGCTCTAGTTGAATGAGCCTTTATGGATGATGGTAATAACTTTCCTTGTTGGGAATAAGCCAACGCAATGGTCTGCCTTATCCATCTAGCTATAGTCGACTTCGATGCTTGTTTGCCTTTGAATCTTCCTCCGAAGAGAACAAACAAGGCATCCGATTTCCTCCATTGTTTGGAACGATCTAAGTAGCCTAAAACCGTCCTTCTTACATCCAGACAGTGAAGTTTCTTCTCCTTTTCATTGGTCGGGTTGTTACAGAAAGAAGGTAAGAATATTTCTTGAGAACGATGAAACTTAGAAACAACTTTAGGGAGGAAAGAGGTGTC
Organism: Hyperolius riggenbachi; assembly: GCF_040937935.1. Classification (NCBI taxonomy): domain Eukaryota; kingdom Metazoa; phylum Chordata; class Amphibia; order Anura; family Hyperoliidae; genus Hyperolius; species Hyperolius riggenbachi. The sequence goes on from NC_090652.1 coordinate 321,441,003, forward strand.
CAACCGTAATGTGATACGATCTCCAGAGATAATGCAATAAGGTTCTCTCATGGACAGGGCCTGTAATTCACAAACTCTCCTGGCCGACGTAATTGCTACAAGAAAAGCCGTCTTGATGGTTAAACATTTATCTGAGATCTCCTCCAGAGGTTCAAAGGGGCTGTTACATAAGGCCTGTAGTACGGTGTTTAGGTCCCAGGATGGCATTCTTGACTGAACCAGTGGCCTGATTCTTTTAAGTGCCTGAAAGAATCGTATGAAGAATTCCTCTTCAGCCAAACGTCTCTCCAGAAAAACACTAATAGCTGCTGTCTGAACCTTCAGTGTGCTGGTGCTGAGGCCTTTCTGATAACCCTCCTGTAGGAATTCTAGTACTGAAAGGGATAAAGAACAGTCTCTGGAATTTTGTTCACACCATCCTTTATACACATTCCAGGTCTTTTGATAAATGTTCCTGGTAACTTTTTCTGCTCTGGATTAACGTCTCTGAAAGTCCGTTAGAGAAACCCTTCTGCTTTAAACTTCTCCACTCAGGCTCCAAGCTGAAAGCTGAAGGAGCCTCAGATCTGGATGAAAAACTGGACCCTGGGACAGCAGGTCTGGACGATCTGGCAGCATTACATGATCGACTGTAGCTAAATTCTTCAGTAGTGTAAACCATGGTCTTTTGGGCCAGTATGGCACTATCATGATCATCCGAGCTCGGTCTTTCTGTAATTTGTTCAGAACTCGAGGAATTAAGGAAAGAGGAGGATAGGCATACATCAGACCTGAATTCCACGTTATCGAGAATGCGTCCACTGAGCAAGGATTGTCCTGGGGGCATAGTGAGCAAAACATCTGGCACTTTGTGTTGTTCTTTCGAGCAAACAAGTCCATGTCGGGTCTGCCCCAGAGGTGTACTAGGCCCTGAAACACAACTTCGTTCAGAGACCACTCGTCCTGATGAAGTGGTGATCTGCTCAGAAAATCGGCTAAACAATTCAGGGTTCCCTTTAGATGGACTGCTCTCAAGGATTTCAGGTGTCCTTCTGCCCACTGTAGTATCTTGCATGACAGGTACCATAGAGAATGACTCCTTGTTCCTCCCTGTCTGTTCAGATAGGCCACCACTGTGTTGTTGTCCGTTCTTATCGTGACGTGAGTGCCCCTGATTTGGGAATCGAAGTGTGTCAACGCTTGCCAAACTGCTGCCAGCTCTCTGTTTGAAGATCTTTGCCTCGACGCTCTGGGCCAAGATCCCTGTACTGGTATTGTACCCAGATGGGCTCCCCAACCCCAGGCGCTTGCATCTGTTGTTATGACTGTCTCTGAGGGATAGCTCCAAAGACGTCCGTTCGTCAACTGTGAAGGGATCAACCACCAATTCAGTGAGTCCTTTATGAACTGGGGAATTAAGATTCTCCTGTCTAAGTCTCTTATACTCCTGTTCCAACTTCTTAAAATCCATAGTTGTAATGTCCTGGAGTGTAGCTGACCCCATTGAACTGCTGGGAATGATGAAGTTAGAAGACCCAGTAAAGCCATGGCGTTTCTCAATGATATTGAAATCTTGCCCTGGAAAGAAAGAACAGATTTAGAATTGCACATATTTTCCTTTCAGGAAGAAACACAACACTGTCAATGGAGGCTATAGTAAACCCCAAAAATTCCATAGTCTGAGTAGGAACTAGAGAGGATTTAGACCAATTAATAAGCCAGCCTAAGGACTGCAGAAAATCGAGACAGAAGTTTATCTGTGTCTCAACGGTCTCATAGGATTGACCCCAAATAAGAAGATCATCCAGATAGGCTATGATCTGAACTGACTCTAACCTGAGTACTGCTAGAACCTCGGACAATACTTTAGTGAACAGCCAGGGTGCAGAAGATATACCAAAGGGTAAAGCTGAAAACTGGAAGTGCCTTACCTCTCCCTGTAGTCTTATGGCGAATCTCAGGTATTGCTGGGATCTGACATGGATAGGCAGGTGGAGATAGGCGTCCTTGAGGTCCATAGAAGCCATGTAACACTGACTCTGTAGCAGATTGACCACATTGCGTATATTGTCCATTCGAAATTTTCGATATCTTATTGACCTGTTTAATCCCTTTAGGTTTAAGATGAACCTGTACTCCCCCTGAGGTTTTTTTACTAGGAATACTGGAGAATAGTACCCCTGAAACTGTTGACATTTTGGGACCTGACGAATTACCCTCTTTTCCAGAAGGACAGCAATTTCTCTTTGTAAGGCTAAGCTTAGATGCTGATCTGATGGGGTCTGTGTAAGAAAAAATTGTACTGGAGGAGCTGTGGCAAACTCTATCTTGTAACCTTCGAGGATTATATTTAATAACCATTTGTTCTGAAAGTGACTTTCCCAGTTTTCGTAAAAGTGCGCTACTCTTCCTCCCACTGGGAGCCTGATGTCATTGTTTAGATCCCTGGGATGGGAGAGGAAAGGACACATTTGGTCTTGGCCGCTGTGGTTTGTTCTGCCCCCATCTTCTTTTAGGATAGCTTTTGGACCCCTGTTCGCTCTGTTTTGGGTCTCGAAAGGAACGTTTGAAACGAAAATTCTTTCTTTTTATGGGAAAGTTCTTTTTATTGTCTGAGGACCTTTCTAGCGTTTCATCTAATTTGGAACCAAATAATAATTCCCCCTCACAAGGTATTCCGCACAGTTTAGATTTTGAGGAGGTGTCCCCTTGCCATGTTTTTACCCATATACCTCTTCTGGTAGAGTTCACCAAGGCCGTGGTCCTGGCAGATAAACGGACCGTGTCATCTGCTGCATCTGAAAGATAATTAGCAGCGTGAAATAAGTTATCAAAGTCCTTTAGTATCTCTTCTCTGGGTACCCCTGAAGCTATCTGGGATTGTGTATGAGACAACCAAAGTTTTAAAGATCTGGCTGCGGCTGTAGATGCGACAGCTGGTTTAAATGTTAGTGATGAAGACTCCCATGCTCTTCTTAACAGATTATCCATTTTCTTATCAATGGGGTCTTTTAAATTTCCAAAGTCCTCAAACTGGAGATCAGATTTTCTAGAGACCTTAGAAAGAGCGGGATCTAATTTAGGTGACGGCCCCCAGAATTTCTGGTCATTAGGGTCAAACGGATATTTATTGGCAAGAGACTTGGGCCAGAATGCTCTCCTCTCTGGGTTATCCCATTCCCGTTTAATCATATTCTTCAGAGAACTATGTACTGGAATGAAAACAACCTCAGGATCAGATAAACTCTCATACATATGATCGAGGGGTGATAGAGTCTTTTCCTCAGTCTTAATACCCATGGTATCACGCATAGCTTTAAGAAATAACTTTAAGGCATCAGTTGCAAAGGCAAATTTATGAGGCTTATCAGTGTCTAACTCCTCTCCTGAAGGAATTTCCTCAAGAGACGATATATCCACCTCTCCCTCAGATAATTCTGAGTCCCCTGAATCTTCACCCCTCTTTCTTTTTTGTAAATTTACGGCAGAGTCCTGCCCTGGGGGAGGTTGAGGTGTAACCGTGACATCACTACTAGATGTAGAAGGATGAGATGGAGGCACCATAGGAGAAGGAATAGGAACAGTCCCAGCAGCTGGAATGTTTGCCTCCTTAATAGCTTTAATGGCAGTAGCCATTTCAGAACGCATCCATCCCATCAAATCTTTAAACACCACGGGTGATTCTTTCTTCATAACTTTGTCAATACATGTTTGGCATAATGATCTAGAAGAAGAGGATATTTTCACGGCACAGATGGCACATCTTTTATGATCAGACTTCTGAGCCTGTTTTCCCTTGTCACTCTTATCAGCCTTGTCAGTTGGATCAGATTTGTCTTTATCCGTTTTAGGAGCATTAGGCTATAAAAGAGACAAAGAGAGAGTGTAACTAACCAGCCTCTTATATAAAAAAACTATTTATACATATCTGAAAAAGGAGTCAGCAGATGACACCAACCAGAGAGGCTTCTGAGCCAGGCTCCACAGATCTGGTGGAGGAGGATCCAGCGGCAGTTTCCATGGTCAGGGAATGGATTCTGACCAGGAAATGAGCTTTAAATAAGCCGCCCAATTATGCCACGCCAAGGTAAGCCGCGCCCCCCCTGACAGAGTGCGCTTCCAAAATATGAACCCCCCGTACAACTGCTGCTGTACCTATAGTTCCTCCTTACCTTATGGGCAAGCGAACCGCTCCCTCACCGCCGGGCTCTGGGATGCAACGCGGCTCACTGCCCTCTGAACGCTGGATAGGCTTACCCGCGGTGACTGAGTGACATTATCCGGCTGGCGCGATCACATGATCGGCCTCTTCTTCCGCCGGAAGTGCGTCAGACGCGCCTGTGCGCGCGAGATCCGATGGGGGAAACTATTCGGCCGCAGCTCCGGCGCACGCCGGGTCCCTGACCCGCGATACTCGGCCTGAGTCGTGCAGCAGCTCCTGCCTTACAGACATGGTTGGCTTCAGCTCCCCTGTAGCGTCCTGTGTGGTGGACAGAAAACAACTGACGATTTACTGTGAGTTCCCTATTTATATATGCCTGCCTAATGAATATGCAAATGTCTGTGGTATTTTTAGCTTCCTGTCCATTTGAAGTGGGGAAGGAGACAAGTCTCATGGGTGCTGTCCGAGGACGTTCCTGGGAAACACTGCTGCCGGTATTTATACTTCTGTGTGGACATTCATAGAAAAGGATACAGTTGCGATAGGAGTGCGGAGATTTCCCGAACTAGGCTGGCGGTAGGCTTGTGGAAACAGGAGAAGCTGCGGAGTTGATACATTTCAACGTGTTCCGCTCTACTGCAGCTGCCTGGGAGGTATGTGTCTCCATTAGCTTAACAAAAGTTTGCTTTCCTAAAACAGAAAGAATTTGCGATAATTCAGGTTGGAGTGAGCTCGAGATGTCTCCCAGGCACCACTGCTGAATATATGCAAATTAACCATTGCAGTTTCTCCATTAGCTTAACATTGTTATCGCCACATCAGAGGGGGCGGTATTCCCTGTCCTCATACCGCTTGCGGTAATCTTTATGAATTGACAGTTTGTTACGTTTTTTATGATAACCACCACACGAGGCAGTGATTTATCACTCTGCTCGGAAAAGTCAGCTTCGCATGCGGAAAGAGCCTTTATGAATGGAGACTTTGCTAAGAGGTCGGTAAAGTGAGCTGTTTTCAGCAATTCCGCATGCCATTGTCGGCAGATTTCCCTACAACATGCAACCAGATTGTCGGCAGATTTCCCAACAATAGGCAACCACATTATTGGCAGATTTCCACACAATAGGCAACGAGATTGGCGGCAGATTTCCCCACACAATGCAGTATATGTAGTTAGGTATATAGTGGGCTAACATTTACATGGAGGGAGGGTGGTTGGGCAGGCTGGTACACTATTTGCAGTGCAGGCACTGCACTGGGTAGGCAGTTAGGTAGCCGGGGTGGGCGGCTGGGCAGTTAGGTAGCCGGGTAGTTACTGGGGTAGGGTCCCGACTCCCATCACCCCTGCCTTACCTGGGGTCCCCCCTCCTTCCATCAGCGGTGAGAGAGCGGCATATACAGGAAGCTCAGGCGGGGTAATCAGCCGCTAGAGGTTCAGCTGCCTCCGAGCTACGGTGTCTCCTCTCTGTATTGCTGCTCGCAATAAACCAGGAAGTGGTGCGAGCAGGAATATAGAGAGGAGACAGCGTAGCCCGGAGGCAACTGAACCTATAGCGGCTGATTACCCCACCGGAGCTTCCTGTATATGCCGCACCTCCCGCCGCTGATGGAAGGAGGGGGGCCCCTAGGCAGTGCAGTTTCCAGGCTAAAATGCACCCAGGGCGAGGGTGTAAAAATGTGGGTGCCCACAGTATAGGTTAGCCAGGTCTAGTTGCACTCAGTATAGATAGCCCAGAATAGGTACCCCAGTATAGGTAGCCAGCTATAGGTCCCCCAGTATAGGTGAGCCACTATAGTTGCCTCCGGTATAGGTTAGCCAGGTAGGTGCCTCCAGTATAGGTTAGCCAGTATAGCTGCCCCCAGTATAGGTTAGATAGGCAGGTGCCCCCGGTACAAGTTAGATAGGTAGGTGCCCCCGGTACAAGTTAGCTAGGTGGGTGCCTCTAATATAGGTAGCCAGAATAGTTGCCCCTAGCATAGGTTAGAAAGGTAGATGCCCCCAGTATAGGTAGGTTAGGTAGGCGTCTCCAAAATAGGTAGCCAGTATAGTTGTCACCTGTATAGGCTAGTTAGGTAGGTGCCCCCAACAGTGGCGTAGCTAGGGTGTTGACACCCGGTACAGATAATTCACCGACACCCCCCTCTCCCCCAAAAAAGCGAAGCGCGCAGCGGCAAAAAAAATTGGTGTAGACATGACATGGGTGGGGGTAACTAATGTAACTGTAAGGCAGTGGGCTAATATAGGTAGCCAGTATAGTCGCCACAAGTATAGGCTAGGTAGGTGTCCCCAATACAGGTTAGATAGGTAGGTGCCCCAGTATAGATTACATAGGTAGCTGCCCCCCCAGCATAGGTTAGGTAGCTGCCCCCCCCAGCATAGGTTAGATAGGTAGCTGCCCCCCCCAAGCATAGGTTAGATAGGTAGCTGCCCCCCAGTATAGGTTACATTAGGTAGGTGCCCCCCAGTATAGGTTACATTAGGTAGGTGCCCCCCAGTATAGGTTACATTAGGTAGGTGCCCCCCAGTATAGGTTACATTAGGTAGGTGCCCCCCAGTATAGGTTACATTAGGTAGGTGCCCCCCAGTATAGGTTAGATAGGTAGGTAGGTGCCCCCCAGCATAGGTTAGATAGGTAGGTAGGTGCCCCCCAGCATAGGTTAGATAGGTAGGTAGGTGCCACCCAGCATAGGTTAGATAGGTAGGTAGGTGCCCCCCAGCATAGGTTAGATAGGTAGGTAGCTGCCCCCCAGCATAGGTTACATAGGTAGCTGCCCCCCAGCATAGGTTACATAGGTAGCTGCCCCCCAGCATAGGTTACATAGGTAGCTGCCCCCCAGCATAGGTTACATAGGTAGCTGCCCCCCAGCATAGGTTACATAGGTAGCTGCCCCCCAGCATAGGTTACATAGGTAGCTGCCCCCCAGCATAGGTTACATAGGTAGCTGCCCCCCAGCATAGGTTACATAGGTAGCTGCTCCCCAGTATAGGTTAGATAGGTAGGTGCCCCCCAGTATAGGTTAGATAGGTAGGTGCCCCCCAGTATAGGTTAGATAGGTAGGTGCCCCCCAGTATAGGTTAGATCGGTAGGTGCCCCCCAGTATTAGGTAGGTGTCCCCCTAATGGAGGGGAGAGCCAAGGGGAGGGCAGCCCGACCTCTCCCTCCCTCTCCCAGGGCTGCCCTCCGTGCTCCCCCCTCCAGACTTCATAGAGCAATGCGCAGCCTGTACCACTCCCCTCCCTGCGGTCCCATCGCCGCTGCTCCTCTGCTCTCTGTAATACGCTGATACACACGCTGTATGTCCTGTTTAGCGGAAGCAGCGTGTGTATCAGCGTATTACAGAGAGCAGAGGAGCAGCGGTGATGGGACCGCAGGGAAGGGAGTGGTTTAGTACAGGCTGCGCATTGCTCTATGGAGTCTGGAGGGGGGAGCACTGAGGCCAGCCCTGGGAGAGGGAGGGAGAGGTCGGGCTGCCCTCCCCGTGGCTCTCCCCTTCATGCAGCGCATCCCCTCTACTAGGGACGTTACCACCAGCCTGCGTACGTCACACATGACTAATCACTCACCGCTTGTAGCGATCCGCTCTGCTCTGCATACATCTCTCCTCTGCGCACATGCTGCCATATATAGTGTTTCCCTCTGTTCAGCACCCGCCTTTTATTCTAATCGCCTCCCCACAATGCATCGCGCTGGCCCAGTGCTATACACACGCCTGGCCAGTAGAGGGAGCTGGGGGCATTCTCCATGGACAGAGCAGAGCATACAGCAAGGTTCAGCAGCCCGGAAGTACTGTATACAAACCATGTGATACGTCATCAGCCACAGCTGCAGAGCTAGCTAGGAAGGCTGCTTGGTGTGAGTAGATGCTGCTGGTTAGCCTGTAATAGCTCAGAGCACAGATCTCTGTGTAAGTGCTGCATCTGGAGATCTGCACCTGTCTAGTGATCAGTCTGGGGAGTGACCCTGATCAGCTACATTGCTGGTGACATGCTAATGAGATCTGACTACCTGCTGCAGGCTTCCACATAGGGGCTCATTCACTAGGAACACAACATTAAGGATGGGAAGGCATTTTGGCTCCAATAGTGGCTGGTTGGGTCACTCTACTGAAAATCAATAATAACTTTTTTTTTTTTTTTTTTTTTACAATATTTATAAATGATTTAGCCAGTGTGTGCCCATTGGAAAATCTTTCCTCTCCCTGATTAACATCCTGAAATGTATCACGAGAGGTAACATCCTAAGTGCTGTCAGGTGCCGCTCTCTCAAATTATTATGTAGTATTTATATAGCGCTGACATATCACGCAGCGCTGTACAGAGTATATTGTCTTGTCACTTAACCAATGGCGAGAGACACTCACCTGTGCCGTGCGTCCGTCCCCCAGAGGCTGAACCGAGGCCGGTGTGCCAGGTGGGACGGACGCATGGCACAGGTGAGTGTCTCTCGCCATTGGTCCATATACTTGTACACAAGTTCCCCATTAGGTCCGCTTTTGATATAACGGACGGGGATTGGCTTAAGAGGATTTCAAAGCCTGTCATTGGGTAGTTTGAATATGTGATGTGGTATATATATATATGTGATTACAAACGGAGTACTTTGAGACTGTCATGGCTTGAAAAAGGAGCAGGCTGAACGCTCTGAAACGTCACTGTTACTTGTATACTTTGTCATCTGTATACTAATGACGGTCTTTTAATAAAAGTAAGAGAGCAAGTGATGGTGCCGGCTACATCTTCTTTTCATCATCTGCTCAAGTGGTGATTGAGCCTGCCTGGGCACATCAGTTAGGGCCTTCGTGGGGTGGTGCATTTCTTCAAGTTTCATACTGTGATAATAAAGAATGGCTGCTAGATTGATTTACATGTTTAGATGCCAGAAAGTCCATTTTAACCTATTGGCATTTTTTGTTTTGTTTTGTACATGACTGTTTCTTTAGGTATGATAACTGAATTGATTTGATTGCAGGCACAACTAATCAAGCTTAGTAGAGTTACATGAACCCCATTAGTGCTCCTGAATATACCAATACATTGATTTCATGTACCCTTTTATCAGATGTTCATTAGATTCAGGGCTAGTTCACAGTGCTCAGTTGCGTTGTAGAATAATTCTGCATGCCATCGCTCTGTGCCCATGCAATACTATGGGCCTGTTCACAGTAATGCATTGTAACTGGTCATGTTATTCCAACTCGCTGCATGGAGGCCTTGTCTTAAAGTACACCTGCAAAAAAAATAAAAAAAAACCAGCTGCTGGGGAGGGGATACTTACCTTGCCAATATTTACCTTCAGGGCTCCAGCACAGGCGCAGTAGAAGCTCTCCGCTTGGGCTCTGGCTGGGTTGCGGTAGGTAAATATTGCAGCACATGGAGTTCGGGGCTTCCAGCGATGGATGCAGGAGGCTCCTCCTCCCGAGGTAAGTATCCCCCAGTGGATGTTTATTTTTTCATTACAGATTCCCTTTAAAGTCTCTGTCCAGTCTCCATTGCAGTTCACACTCATTATAATGTGTGCATTATGCAGCTGACCACAGTGAACCTAGCCTTAAGGTAGCCATACACTGGTCGATTTGTCATCCGATTCAACCAACAGATAGATCCCTCTCTGATGGAATCTGATCAGAGAGGGATCGTATGGCTACCTTTACTGCAAACAGATTGTGAATCGATTTCAGCCTGAAACTGATTCACCATGTGCTGAGCTGCCGCTGTCGCCTGTCCCGTCCCCCCCGCATACATTACCTGAAGCCTGGTCCCGGGCATCTTCTCCGCATCACCTCCTGGCTGGCATCTCCTCCGCATCACCTTCCGCATCACGACATCCGGCATCCGCGTATAACTTTCTGTCACTCCAGTGACAGCAGAAGTTGAAATAGAGCGCCCTCTATTTGTACTTCCGCTGTCACTGCAGTGACACAGGAAGTTATACGCGGATGCCGGAAGTTGTGATGCGGAGAAGATGCCAGCCGGGAGGTGATGCGGAGAAGATGCAGGGAGCCAGCTTCACTTAATGTATACCTGCGTCGATCGTACGCCGCTAGCGATGCGCTCCCTACCCGCGGGAGATCTACGGTAATTTCCCGCACGGAGCGATCGGCGGGATCGATCTATTTCGGGATGAAATAGATCGAAATTTAGCATTTTGCGTGAACAATGTGACAGCAGATTCGATCCCAGTGATGGAATCTGCTGTCGATCGGCGGGTAATCGGCCTAGTGTATGGCCAGCTTTAGTGTACTTATCAAATCTCATGTCTAGTCTACTAAATATCTGATGCTAATACTGTAATCTATACTGTACAATGAGTGGAAAATCAGGTAACTGTTCAATGCCTTCTAGGTATGGATTGTGTTTCAGGTCTAGTCCTTTGCATCTGTGAACATCCGATACAATTCTGGCACAAATCTTGTCTGGATCCTCCGGAGGCTTCTTGTGTCTTCCGGTACACCTCCAGAGCTACAGGGACACTCTTTCTAAATGGCAACAGCGCTCCTCCATGCACGAGCATAGCCGTGCTGCACCCGTGCAAGTATAAAAAAAAAATATATATATTTTTTTTTTAAAATATTGTTTCCTGCTTTCCTTTTCACCAGTTCAGCCTATCTGGACGAACTTGCTCGTCCAGATAGGCTCTGCTGCTGTCGCCGCATGGTGCGCGCGATCGGGCGCGCTCCCGCTGCCCGCCGCTAGCCCCCCGATCAGTGAATGGGAATATAATTCCCATTCACCGATCTAAGTCCCACGGGGCTCCCTATTTCACTTTTCAAAAATCTCAAATCTTTTCAAAGGACGACGGCTCAGCAGTGGCAAATTTTCTAGCATTGTAGTGACTTTTAGGGGTTTCAGGACTGGTGAGTTTGGGGCCCCTAGGCCAAAGAGGTCATAGCCTAGAGTCACAAAAGCTTGTTTTTTTGTCAATGATGGCGGTGACGAACGTAAATCCCCGCCATGTCCGTTAGCAAAGTCTGAAGCTCACGATATGTCAGATGCAGGTAGAAGGCATATTGTTGTACTTGCACTCCAACGTTGGATTCCCTACATCTCTGCAAACCAGAGTTATGGGGGTGCAAAAGTGCTAAAATTTCCCATAGGCTTTCATTGGGGCCTAGGTTATGAGGGTACAAAAGCGCAGGTTTCTGCCGAACGGTATGGCTGAGCGACTCCAAATTTTCAGGCTTTGTACGGAGTTTAAGGGGGCTCGGGGCTGGTGAGTTTCAGGCCCTTACCTTACCGTTCGGCAGAAACCTGCGCTTTTCCTTTTTCCTATTGTTCCCACTGTTCTTTTTAACATTCCCAGCAATGTTGGTGTTTCTAGCTTTTAAGGGGGCTTTGCTATTAACCGCTAAAGTCGGCAGGGGGTTAATTTTCCCACGGTCAGAAGGAGAATTTTAAAATCGATTTTCTCAAAAACTATAAGGTCTTTTTGAAAAAAAAAACAAATTCCCTCTTGTAGTCACTGCCCTCCTCTACATACCCTGCAAATTTGGTGTTTTTGCTATGTAAGGGGACTTTGCTATTAACCGCTAAAGTCGGCTGGCATTAAAGTCTATGGGAAAAATGCAAACCTAACTTTTTTGAAAAAAAACTTGTGGTTCACCGCAAACGCGAACCACCGAAGTTCGCCGGGAACCGTTCGCCGGCGAAACGTTCGGGCCATCTCTACTGGGGACAGCCGTGTCACATGGCTGTCCCCCTGGGAGACATAAGAGTGATCGACTGTCATAGGCTGATGCCTATGACAGCTGATCATGGTGATTGGCTGGCGGTCCTTAAAAAAAAAATGTCATTTATTAGAAAAATAAAGAAATAGAGAGATTTGTTAGTGGGCAGAAAAGGGGGGGGAGTCACTTGTGTGCTGTGTTGTGTGGTCATGCAGCAAGCCCTTAAAGCTGCAGTGGCTTAATTCATAAAAAACGGCCTGGTCTTTAGGGTGGTATAAGCCCATGGTCCTTAAGTGGTTAAAAAACAACTGACCTGAGAGCAATATTGAGGCTGCCATATTTATTTTGTTTTAAACTATTCCAGTTGCCTGGCTGTATTGCTGATCTTTCATGCATCAGTGGTGGCTGAATCACACATCTGAAACAAGCATGCAGCAAATGCAGTCATACATAAAGGGCCACTATTGCAAAGAAAAACTTGTGTACACATACTTATAAGAAGTACCGGTATATTTCTACCAGATTAAAATGCACTATAAATTACTTTTCTCCTATGCTGCTTTAGCTTACAGTAAGCAGGAACAATCTGACAGATTTTGGACAAATCCATCTCCTCATGGGGGGGTTCTTGGTATCTCCTTTATTGTCGTCAAAAGCAATCCCTGGAAAGAATCTGTACAAAGATACGTGCCAGCCTCCCTTATCACAGCACACTATTTTAGAAGTTGGACTGACCGACTGATGTTCAATAAGTGCTTGTGAAAATAAAAAAAAACTCTGAGAATCCCCCATAAAAAGATGGACTAGTTCAAAAACTGTTTGCTTTTTACTGGCTTATGAAAGCAGCAGGAATATGAGATATAACTAATGTATAGCACATTTGAATGTCATGGAGAAATGTACTTGTATACAAACATGAGTATTTTAAATGTAAACATTTTTCACGATGGTGGTCCTTTAAAGGGACCCTTAGATCAGGCTCAAAACGGAATTTGAACTTACCTGGGGCTTCCACCAGCCCCCATAGCCCGCAAGGTCCCCCAGGGTCCTTCTGACTACTCTCCTGGTCACGCTGGCACCGCGCACACCACGCATCATCATGCCAGCTGGCGTGAGAGTCCTGTGCATGCACGGTTCTCTAAGACTGAAGCGCGCATGCACAGGACTAACGCCGGCCGGGGTGATGGTGTGCAGTGGGGGTGTGCATGGCCAACTTGTGTATTGGCACTGTGTATTGACCTGAGGAAGTGGCTAGTACCTGTGAAACGCGTTGTCTGTCTGTGTTTTAAATAATAAAAAAAAATTCCAGTTGAACTGGTGTCCTATCTTCTGGAGATGTAAGAGAACACCTCACTTTTATGATTTATTTTTTATCCTATAATTTGGCCGTCTCCATCTCGGCTACTAGTTGGGTCATCACCTAGGTTTCTCTTATAACCCCCAGAAAACCTGGAGGTTACATTCAGGGCTGTGGAGTCGGTACAAAAATCATCCGACTCCAGGTACCCAAATTTGCTCTGACTCCTCGACTCTGATCCCTTAGTCTAATTTTTACAAAGGCTATAGATTTGGTACAAAAATCATCTGACTCCGACTCCTCAGTTTATGAAACCTCCGACTCCAGGTACCCAAAATTGCTCCGACTCCGATTCCACAGCCCTGGTTACATTGCTATATTGTAGTTCTTGTCTATATGCCATAATAAATGTTTCACCATCTTGTTACAAGACCCCTTAACACCTTGTTTTGTGGTATGGAGACATTGGGCCTGATTCACAAAGCGGTGCTAACAGTTAGCACCCTGGTGAAGAGCCCTTTATCATGCCTAAACTCAGTTTAGGCATGATAAGTTTAGGCATGATAAGTTTAGGTGTGATAAGTTTTTAGGCGTGATAAGTTTAAGCACCAACTGGGTTAGCACCGCAGTGCACAGCTGATCAAAAGTTTTGCGCTAGCAAAGTCTGGTGCACTTTGCATAGAGTTTAATGGCGCTGCTTTGTGTGCGGGACTTTGCGCGCGTAATAAACTTATCTAAACTTAGCATGCCTAAACTTATCACACCTAAACTTATCATGCCTAAACTTATCATGCCTAAACTTATCATGCCTAAACTGAGTTTAGGCATGATAAAAATAGTTATCACGCCTAAAGTCTTTAACTGGGTTATCACTGCTTTGTGAATCGAGCCCATTGTCTGGGCCATGTGACATTGCCTATTTAGGTTTGGAGTTGCTATAGCTATTGGGCAGAACCATGTATTGAATTGTTTATTCATAGAATATAGCATTGTTTTTAGCTTTCATTGATACTGGCCATTATTTCTGTGAATGACAGATTCCCAAACTAAATAAGGAAACCGTTCGTATGAGAGACCCACAGCGGGTGCAGGAACTAATCGTGGCGCTACAGAATGGAGGAGATCGGTAATTACAGGTAGGTTTTGCTGAAGGATGAAAATGTACCTGTGTTTCCCTGAAAATTAGCCCTCCCTCGAAAATAAGCCCTAGCTGTATACACATAGAAAATCGAACACTATGCTAGTGTAAGGGGCGGTGTGCAATCTCTTACCGCACCTCCCTTGTGGCTGCATCCCTCTCTGTTCATCTGTAAACAGCTCCGGTATCCTAACATGGTCGCCGCCCTTTGACCTCATCACACTCACAAGTCTGCACAAAACAGGAAGTAAAATATAATGCACTCATAAGGCTTGATTCACTAAGCTGTGCTGCTATAGCATTTGTCACTACAGTGTGCTGCTTTGGCAGCCCAGCTTAGTTATTCAAGCCCATACAGCTTATCTGGTTTACTGTAGTGACACATACATTCTACAGGGTGGGCGGTTCCTCGCATCCATAAGGATTCTGACATGCATACGCAGAGTTGAGAATACTCATTCATTTCTTTCTGGTATCTTTTTCTGCAGGTCATTTCTGACTTTGACATGACACTGAGCCGCTTCCAGTACAACGGTGAAAGGAGTCCCACCTGCTATAGTGAGTATGCAGCTGTTGCCCCCTACTGGTCTGCTGTGACATTCCCTGGATAATAACGCTGCCGGCCATCTTATCCCATCTCTCCTACACAGATATTATTGACAACAGCAAGATGGTTACTGAGGAGTGCAGGAAGAAGGTGGGTGGAAGAATTATACAGAATACTCCCAGCAGCTAATAACTAGTGCTTACTTTTATTTGTGTTGTCAGCATGAAAACAAGATTCTAATAGGTTGCAGCACTAATGTTTCTCTATCCCGAACAACCCTAACTGCAGGTCAGCTTTTGCTGCAATGCAGAGGCTGGTGTGTTGTCAGGTGGGTGTGGCCTTGCATACATGGCCACACCCCTGCCCACACATGTATCTGCAAGCCAGCCTCTGCTCCAATAAGGAATGTGTGGGGTAAAAAATTCTTTACTTGAAGGGGGACTTTGAGTTGCATATTCCACTTCCCGCTATTATGGTTGTTCATAACTAACCACACAGAGGTTTCTCTGCAGTAGCAAGGCACTCCCAGGTCATAGCATGCTGTGCGTTATTGAGTAGTTTGCACCATCCCCTATAGAAATGAGACGTACCATATACCGAAAGTTTAGGTGTAAGGTACTTCTTCTCTATGTGTGCAGTAGAGGTAAGGGACTCGATCACAATAACACTTTCCTTCCTTAGCATCCAGTGAACAGTGCTTAGATTAGGACTGCCCCACCTATGTAAAGCACGCTGATGTGAGATTAATATGGAGGATGACATTATTACTTTCTTGTAAACCATGTAAATGACTTGGCTGTGCAATTAATTCTCTGCCTCTAATACCTGGAGGGCTCGTTCACACTGGGGGCGTTTTTGGCCTTTTTTCAATCGCAGGCGATTCTTAAAATCGCCCACAAAATGCTTGTGCAATGAATCTCTATGAGACGGTTCATATCAGCGCGTTTCGTGCGCTGTGCATGCAGCAAAGCGGTGCCTGGTCCATTTTTGGGGCGATTTTGCCTCAATGGAAGGTATAGGAAAAATGCAAACGCTCACAAAATCGCTTTGTGCAGCAATTGCGTTCACGTTTTTAAGAATAAATTATATTATTCTTTTCCAGGTCAAAGAGTTCACTTCCTAACTTGCGTCAGGGAGTGAATTAAAAAAGCATTCAGGAAAAGCTCTTAGAAAAGCACTTTTCACAAATACGCAACGCCCACCCAAGCGCCGGGAATCAAAAAAGAAAAATTGCACCAAAAAAAAGCCCATCGCTAATGTGAGCGGAACGCAATGTGAATGAGGCCTTAAAGGGAAGGTCCAGGCAAAAAAATAAAGAGAAATCAGCTTCCTCCAGCCCCTTGCAGCTGTCCTGTGCCCTCGCCGCAGCTCCGGTGGCTCCCGATCTCCTCCGGTGCGAGGTCGGCATCTACCTGCGCACCAATGTCCGGCTCATGGAATTGCACTGACGTCATCCGGATTGTGTTCCGCAGGCGCAGAATCCTGCGCAGTACAGTTCAGATGACGTCAGCGCGACTACATGAGACGCACGATGGAGTACAGCTAGGCCTCTGAGACCGGAGAGGAGCCCAGGCCACCAGTGGGGAGCGGAGCTGTGGCGAGGGCACAGTACGGCTGCCAGGGGCTGGAGGAAGCCCGAGGTAAGTGGATTTTTGTTTATTTGATTAGCCTGGATGTGTCCTTTAAAGAGAAACCGTAAGGGTCCCTTCACACTTAAAAGCGCAAAACGCCGACGATTACCGCCTGCGTTTTGCGGGAGTGATTTTTAATGCAGAAAAATCACTGGACACTGCAGCGATTTTTCTGTGATCGCATTTAGCGCTTCTATAGCACTGAAACGCGATCGCCGGGAAATCGCCTGAAAATGGTGCAGGCTACACGTTTGCGCTTGGCGATTTGCATTAGTCGCTGGCGATTAACACAAATCGCCCAAGTGAGAACGGGCCCATAAGGTATCATTGCAATAGCAAAAGCGCTAACGCTTGAGCGTTTTGCCAAAATCGCCGGCAAAACGCTCAAGTGTGAATGGGCCCTAACCAAGAATTGAACTTCATCTCAATCAGTAGCTGATACCCCCTTTCCCATGAGAAATCTATTCCTTTTCTCAAATGGATCATCAGGGGGCGCTGTATGGCTGATTTGGTGGTGAAAACCCTCCCACAGTGTGATGTCAGTTCCTCACAGCACTGAGGTAGTGACATCACACTGTGGGAACCTTGTTGCATTGTGGGAAATAACATGTCACATGATGCCATAGTCACCATGTATATTGCCGCTGGAAAGTGTGATCGGGTGAGTTACCATGAAATCTCTTCCAGCGCACACTTTCTCCAGAGGGAGGAAGACAGAAACTGTTGCTTCCTCAATCAAAGTTTGCCCACTTCTGGTCTAGGGCCAATTTTATGGCTAATCCGACTAACTTATCTGTATGTTTTGGTGTGAGGAAAGCGGGGTGCCCATGCTCCTGATAAGCAAATGGTGAGGTTTGCACAGGAGTGGGAATGTTACAAATGGCAGCAGAGAGGACTCCCAGCACTGGTGCAGGAAAATGCACTGTGGGCAGCCCTTACAATTGCTCAGAGGTCTTTATAAGTTGTTGTTTTTTTACCTCTTTTACATTGATGTGCAATACCTATGATCTGGCAGCAATTCTTTACATATGGAAGTGTGTGTGTGTGTGTTGTGATGATTGGTGGCACAGGGAGGCCTACATCCCTACAGGCACCTGCTATTTTGTGGACAGAGACTGCAATAACTTGTAAAACCACCAGGGGTGACCTGTTTCCTTACCTCTAAGCAAGTACAGGATTGTTCTTGGGCAAAGAGCACAGTGGTTTTACATGCACGGATTTACACACAGTCCTTGTCCTATAGAACACTGCTGACGTTGAATTGAAGATTTGGTTTAAAAATACAGTGCTAATTCATTTGTGCTCACCATCTGTGTTTTTATATCTGTTTTATGAGAATTATTGATTTTTAGAGTTACAAAGATTACACATAGGCTGTCTTTTTTTATATTTATTCATGTCCTGCTACTTCTTGTAACCACATGAAAGAAGAGGACCCTGGGCGTGTGTGTGTGGTTGGATGGGGGGCTGGGGACTGGTTTTGTTGTGGTGCCTGTTAGTCTTTTGTCTACAACTAAAGGTGGCCATAAATCTGTCGACTTGGCCCCCTTCTCTCCCAGCTCCGCCCCCTCTCTCCCAGCTCCGCCCCCCTCTCTCCCAGCTGCACCTTCTTCTGTCCCAGCTGCGCCCCTTTCTCTCCCAGCTGTGCCTTCTTCTGTCCCAGCTGTGCCCCTTTCTGTCTTAGCTCCACCTCTTTATCTCCAAGCTCCACCCTCTTCTCTTCCAGCTCTGCCCCATTCTCAACACGGTGCACCTTCTTCTTTCCAAGCTGTGCCGCTTTCTGTCTTAGTTGACCTCCTTTCTCTATTAGCTCTGCCTCTTTTTTCTCCCTGCTCTGCCCCCTCATCTCCCAGCTGCGCCTCCTTCTGTCACAGCTCGGCCCCCTTCTCTCCCAGCTGTGCCTTCTCCTGTCCCAGCTGCGCCCCTTTCTCTTCCACCTCTGCCCCATTCTCAACACGGTGCACCTTCTTCTCTCCAAGCAGCGCCCCTTTCTGTCTTAGCTCCACCTCTTTATCTCCAAGCTCCACCCTCTTCTCTCCCAGCTCTTCCCCATTCTCAACACGGTGCACCTTCTTCTCTCCAAGCTGCGCCCCTTTCTGTCTTAGCTCCACCTCTTTATCTCCACGCTCCACCCTCTTCTCTCCCAGCTCTGCCCTCTCATCTCACAGATGCGCCTCCTTCTTTCCCAGCTGTGCCCTTTCTCTTCCAGCTCTGCCTTTTTATTTCCCAGATCCGCCCCCTCATCTCCCAGCTGTGCCTCCTTCTGTCCTAGCTGCGCCCCTTTTTCTCTTCCAGCTCCGCCCCATACTCCACACGGTGCTCCTTCTTCTCTCCAGTTGTGCCCCTTTCTCTCTTAGCTCCGCTTCTTTATCTCCTAGCTCCGCCCTATTCTCTCCAAGCTCTGCCCCCTCATCTCCCAGCTGCGCCTCCTTCTCTCTCAGCTGTGCCCCTTTCTTTTCCAGCTCCGTCCCATTCTCTCCAAGCTGCACCCCCTTTTCTTCCAGCTGTGCCTTCTTCTGTCCCAGCAGCACGCGCTTCTTTTCCAGCTCCGCCCCATTCTCCACACGGTGCGCCTTCTCTCCAAGCTGCACCCCGTTCTCTCTTAGCTCCGCCTCTTTGTCTCCCATCACCGCCTTCCTCTCTCCCAGCTGCGCCTTCTTCTGTCTCAGCCACGCCCCTTTCTCTCCAAGCTGCGCCTTTTTCTCTCCTAGCTCCGCCTCTTTGTCTCCCATCTCCACCCCCCTTCTCCACCCCCTTCTCTCCCAGCTGCCACTTCTTCTGTCCCAGCTGCGCCCCTTTCTTTTCCAGCTCCAACCAATTCTCAACACGGTGTGCCTTCTACACTCCAAACTGCACCCCTTTCTCTCTTAGCTCTGCCTCTTTATCTCCAAGCTGCGCCCCTTTATCTCACTGCTCTGACCCCTTCTCTCCCAGCTCCGCCCCTTTCTCTTCCAGCTCCGCCCCATTCTCTCCCAGCTGCACCCCCTTCTCTCCCAGCTACGCCTTCTACTGTCCCAACTACGCACTTTTCTCTTCCAGCTCCGCCCCATTCTTCACACGGTGCGCCTTCTTCTCTCCAAGCTGCGCCCCTTTCTCTCTTAGCTCCGCCTCTTTATCTCCCAGCTCCACCCCCTGATCTCCCAGCTCTGCCCCACTTCTCTCCAAGCTGCGCCCCTTTCTCTCTTAGCTCTGCCTCTTTATCTCCCATCTCCGCCTTCCTCTCTCCCAGCTGCGCCTTCTTTTGTCCCAGCTGGTCCCCTTTCTCTCCCAGCTCCGCCCCTTTCTCCCCCCACTCCGCTCCATTCTCTCCCTGCTGCGCCCCTTTCTCTCCCAGCTGCACCTTCTGTCACAGCTGGTCCTATTTCTCTCCAAGCTGCGCCCCTTTCTCTCTTAGCTCCGCCTCTTTATCTCCCAGCTCCACCCTTTTCTCTCCCAGCTGCGCCATCTTCTCTCCCAGCTGTGCCTTCTTCTGTCCCGGCTGCGCCCCTTACTTTTCCAGTTCCGCCCAATTCTCAACATGGTGCGCCGCCTTCTCTCCAGCTGCACCCCTTTATCTCCCAGCTCCAATCTTTCTCTACCAGCTCCACCCCTTTCTCTCCCAGCTCCGCCCCTTATCTCCCAGCTGCGCCTCCTTCTGTCCCAGTTGCGCCCCTTTCTCTTCCAGCTCCGCTTCATTCTCCACACGGTGCACCTTCTTCTCTCCAAACTGCGCCCTTTTCCACGGGCATCCGCACATTGGGCAAATTGGGGCATCTTCCGCCTCCACAGCCCTGAACGTTACTGAAGAAAACAAGCACATTTTCAGTTACTGAAGAATTGAAGGTTGCATGTGAGGTAAACAACCAGATGATACTTATCACACATACACGCAGCTCCCTGCCCCACCGCTGACCTGCTCCACAGCTGGTACGTGACACTTACTGAGCAGGGCTTAGAGAATTGAAGCATGTTTGATTAGTAAATTACCAAACTTCTGCCTCATGCGGAAAATCTTTAGTGAATTTGGAAAAAAAAAGTGTAAAATACCAAATGAGGGCCTTTACCGACCAAAATTATTTTACCAAACTGCCCTTTGTGAATAGAGCCCTTTGATATGCCAAAGTGTCAGGAATGTTTTAACCTCCAAAAATCAGCTAGTAAGAGCTGAAATAGCTGACACTGGTGAGAAGATGACCGGCAATAATCAGCTGATCAGACATGAAATATCTGACACTGGTAAGAAGCATATTAATATGCTAATTGTGAAATGTTTTGACCTGCAAAAATCAGCTTGTCAGTGCTGAAATATTTGACACTGGTGAAAAGACGTATTGAAATGCTGAGTGTGGGAAATGGTTTGACCTGCACATATCAGCTTGTCAGTGCTGAAATATTTGACACTAGTGAGAAGACATATTGAAATGCTGAGTGTGGGAAATGTTTTGACCTGCAAATATCAGCTTGTCAGTGCTGAAATATTTGACACTGGTGAAAAGACGTATTGAAATGCTGAGTGTGGGAAATGGTTTGACCTGCAAATATCAGCTTGTCAGTGCTGAAATATTTGACACTGGTGAGAAGACATATTGAAATGCTGAGTGTGGGAAATGGTTTGACCTGCAAATATCAGCTTGGCAGTGCTGAAATATTTGACACTGGTGAGAAGACATATTGAAATGCTGAGTGTGGGAAATGGTTTGACCTGCAAATATCAGCTTGGCAGTGATGAAATATTTGACACTGGTGAGAAGACATATTAAAATGCTGAGTGTGGGAAATGTTTTGACCTGCAAATATCAGCTTGTCAGTGCTGAAATATTTGACACTGGTGAAAAGACGAATTGAAATGCTGAGTGTGGGAAATGGTTTGACCTGCAAATAGCTTGTCAGTGCTGAAATATTTGACACTGTTGAGAAGACGTATTGAAATGCTGAGTGTGGGAAATGGTTCGACCTGCAAATATCAGCTTGTCAGTGCTGAAATATTTGACACTGGTGAGAAGACGTATTGAAATGCTGAGTGTGGGAAATGTTTTGACCTGCAAATATCAGCTTGTCAGTGCTGAAATATTTGACACTGGTGAGAAGACGTATTGAAATGCTGAGTGTGGGAAATGGTTCGACCTGCAAATATCAGCTTGTCAGTGCTGAAATATTTGACACTGGTGAGAAGACGTATTGAAATGCTGAGTGTGGGAAATGTTTTGACCTGCAAATATCAGCTTGTCAGTGCTGAAATATTTGACACTGGTGAGAAGACATATTGAAATGCTGAGTGTGGGAAATGGTTTGACCTGCAAATATCAGCTTGTCAGTGCTGAAATATTTGACACTGGTGAGAAGACATATTGAAATGCTGAGTGTGGGAAATGGTTTGACCTGCAAATATCAGCTTGTCAGTGCTGAAATATTTGACACTGGTGAGAAGACATATTGAAATGCTGAGTGTGGGAAATGGTTTGACCTGCAAATATCAGCTTGGCAGTGCTGAAATATTTGACACTGGTGAGAAGACATATTGAAATGCTGAGTGTGGGAAATGTTTTGACCTGCAAATATCAGCTTGTCAGTGCTGAAATATTTGACACTGGTGAGAAGACATATTGAAATGCTGAGTGTGGGAAATGGTTTGACCTGCAAATATCAGCTTGTCAGTGCTGAAATATTTGACACTGGTGAGAAGACATATTGAAATGCTGAGTGTGGGAAATGGTTTGACCTGCAAATATCAGCTTGGCAGTGCTGAAATATTTGACACTGGTGAGAAGACATATTGAAATGCTGAGTGTGGGAAATGGTTTGACCTGCAAATAGGTTGTCAGTGCTGAAATATTTGACACTGTTGAGAAGACGTATTGAAATGCTGAGTGTGGGAAATGGTTCGACCTGCAAATATCAGCTTGTCAGTACTGAAATATTTGACACTGGTGAGAAGACATATTGAAATGCTGAGTGTGGGAAATGGTTTGACCTGCAAATATCAGCTTGTCAGTGCTGAAATATCTGACACTGATGAGAATGAGAAGCTAATCAGACATGAAATAACGTATTTTCCGACGTATAAGACACACTTTTTCTCCCCCCAAAATGGGAAGAAAAAGTCCCAGCGTCTTATACGGCAAATGCAGGGAATCCCCGACTTACCAACGCCCGCAGATACGAACCGCGACCTGCCGCCACGTTGGGGATTCCCTGCATTAGCTCCCTGTATGGTCCGCTTTCCTTCCCTGTGTAATTAGTGTGGCAGCGGCATGTGTGTATCAGAGTGGCCGCCAAGATCACTGCCTGGCTCCCCGCACGGTCAGCTTGCCCAATTTCCCCTCCCCGCATATGTGTGCTTCCCCCCCCCCCCCCCCCCGCTGGTGTGTCCACTCCCCCCAGGTGTCAGCACAGCGGCAGTCATACTTACTCCAGCCGCTCTCTGGGAATGCAGACCTGGTCTCCTCTCTGTCGCTCCTCTAATGATGGCTTCTGTACTACGCGTCATTGATGAAGATCGCAAGTTAGCAGAAATTGATTTTTATTTTTTTTTTTTCACAAAGTGTCATTTTCCACTAACTTGTGACAAAGTAAAATCTTCTATGAAGTCACCATGCCTCTCAGTGAATACTTTGGGATGTCTTCTTTCCAAAATGGGGTCATTTTGGGGGTATTTATACTTTCCTGGAATTTTAGCCCCTCATGAAACATGACAGGTGCTCAGAAAAGTCAGAGATGCTTCAAAATGGGAAAATTCACTTTTGGCACCATAGTTTGTAATCGCTATAACTTTTACTCAAACCAATAAATATACACTGAATGTTTTTTCTGTTTTTGTTTTTTTTTCAAAGGCATCTAGCACAATAAATTTGGACAAAAATGTACAGAAATTTTTGACAAATTTTATCACAGAAAGTTAAAAAAAATCATTTTTTTCACAAAATTCATGATTTTTGATGAATATAATAAAAAGTAAAAATCGCAGCAGCAATCAAATAGCACCAAAAGAAAGCTGTATTAGTGACAAGAAAAGGAAGTAAAATTCATTTAGGTGGTAGGTTGTATGACTGAGCAATAAACCGTGAAAGCTGCAGTGGTCTGAATGGGAAAAAAGGCTCTGGTCCTTAATGGCCCATACTCACGGGCTACAAATATCGCCGCAATACGCGGCGGGCGTGTGTTGCAGCGACAGGTCGCCCGTGAGTATGCGGCGTTGCAAGGGCGCGCACCCCGAACCGTCGCTTGTCGCTCATGTCGCCGGGCGATTGAACCGCTCAATCGCCTGGCGACAGTCGCCGCCGCAACTCCGCCGGAACAGTCGCTAGTCCGCGTGAGTACGCGGACTAACGACAGCAACAAGATAAGAAATGCATTGGGCTTCCGGCGGGGGGAGGAGTAACAGCGACAGCTTCCGCCGCATCAGTTGCCAGGTCCCTCCGCCGTGTGTACGCGGAGGGACCTGGGGACGAGCTGTCGCCGGCCTGTCGCGCACACGCTCACGTGTGCTGGCGACAGGCCAAAAAGTTGCCCGTGAGTATGGGCCATAAGGGGCGAAAAGACTGTGGTCCTCAAGTGGTTAAGACACAATCACCTCTTCTCCTTTATTTCCTCTGACAGGATTCTCACTTCAAAGGAAGGACTTACTTATCTAGTGCTCTCCGTTATCTGAGGTATGTGATGTGCCCTGTTCCTCCCTCCAATGCAAATATCCCCATATCCCCGTGCTGTGCTCTGCACAAGAAACTTTACGCACTTGCTATGCATGCCAACTACAGGGAGACTCAGCATTTACCGCAAAGCCTCTGCATTCTCCCTTCACGGCAGTTTTAAAAACGGGTCACCAGCCAGGAGTGTGAAGATCTGAATCCAAACTCTGCAAGCGCTCCTCTCTGCCTCACATGCAGGTGTCCCGTGCTGTGCTCCATTCTCCTCCATTAACTCTGATGCAGGATGCAGGAAAGGGCACTCACCCTCTGTCCTGCTGGCAGCACTCTGCATACACCGGAGGCGACCTTCTATAGTGAAAGGGTCCTGACTTGATGACCTCATCAAGTAAGGGCCCTTAAAGACACACTGCAGAAGATTGCCGTCACTGTAATGCAGAGCCGTTGGAGGGACAGAGCGCTGCTGCCTGCATCTTATATCAGAGGGACAGAGGAGAAAGGCGCACAACACAGGACACTCAAATAAATCGCGAGGCGGCACACCACTAGCTGCAAAGATGCGTGTATTATGAAACAGAAGCACTACATGTTACGGAAAATCCTTCATCAGGTTATGCACCTGATGAAGGATTTTCCGTAACATGTAGTGCTTCTGTGTCATAATAGACGCATCTTTGCAGCCAGTGGTGTGCCGCCTCGTGATTTATTTGAGTGTTACCAGGAGACCGTGTGAGCAATCCGGTCGAGGCTTGGCACCGGCAAATTCCAGGACTGTAAACATCTGGCACTGCTACCGTGGAACTCCATTATTGGTTTGGGCACAACACAGGACACCTGCATCTGAGGCGGATAGGAGAGCGGTAGGGGGAAATCTTTATCGGTGGGAAGGGAGCACAAAAGCTGCAATTTGTATCTCTCCAGGGGGGCCTTCTGGGGCCCGCCCCTTCCACATAAAGGCGCCTGTAGGCACGTGCCTACAGTGCCTTATGGGAAATCCGGCCCTGTTGAAGGCAGATGCGTCAGGTGTGCCTGGTGTTGGCTCCCTTCCTGCAGGGAACTAACATGGTGATCCGGGAACGGACATCCCTCTGTGAATGGGTGCCCATTGTTTGCCTGCTGGACAGGGCAATTTTCGATCTGCTGGAAGAGGGAGAGGCAGCCCTGACTTAGCTGGATCAGCACTCAGCTGCACAGTCCACCTCTCTCAGGAGGAGGAGTTGCACTTGTTGGAGGAGGAGTTGGAGGTTCCTGGCTTGGATGTTGAAGGGGAAGTGCAGAGTGCAGCTGCAGTGGTGCGAGGGTGGAGAGGGCATATAAGGGACAACGACAACGGGCACAACAGGAGGAGGACAGGCGTGTTGTCTCAGAGGGGGGTGATGACTATGATGTGTCTGCTGTGGCACACCTCTTCCTCATGGCTGTGCACATGCTGCGGTGTCTGCACAGAGACCCCAGGGTGATCCAGATGCGGGAATCCTGGACCCATGACTGAAGGACATGCTGGGTCAGTTCATGCAGCGCAGAGATCTAGAGCATCAAACAAGGGAGTTGCAGGGGGCCCTTATTTGCAGACTGGAGGAAGCCTTCCAACCCCCCTGCCCCTGTCTAGCCAACACAGCAGCCAGTGCCTGCAGCCAGGAGCAGCAGGTGCCCAGGAGATCTGCTGTGTCTGACTAGGCAACTCTACATGGTAGAGCTACCTAGAGAGGAGGTGCCTTCATCAGCAGCATCCGCCTCTAATCAGCACCAGTGTATGACCCACATGGTGGCAGACTACATGGGGTCCTTCAGCGGGCTTGACACCAAGGCTCCCATTGACTCCATGGAGTACTGGTCAAGAGGCTGGAGATCTGGAGGGAGCTCACGCAGTACACCCTGGAAGTCTTGTCCTGCCCCCTTCTAGCGTGCTGCCTGAGAGATGCTTTAGTGCGGCCGTTGGCATGGTCACAGAGAATCGCCCTGGTCTGTCCACACAGTCTGTGGACTCACCTTCCTCAAGATGAACCAGGCTTGGGTTAAAGGTGATTTCCTAGCCCCTGCTGTCGGTGAGAGGACATGAGGTGGCTGGGAATAGTGCTATGGCCGACCAACCATCAACAGTACAACCCCCTGCAAATTAAATTAGGCCTGGTTCTTCTTATTTTTGCTGTGGCACCACCGCTAGGTGCCATACTGTAATACTGCTGCTGTCACACACTACTCCTCCTGTTGCTGCTGCATGTACCTCCTGCTGACTGATTCCACTGCTAGGTTCAACAGAAAAGGCCTCTAACCCTAAGTTCCATTTCTGGGGTACAGTATCTCCAGTTCTTGGAGTGATAGTGACCCCAAATGTGTTGTGCATGTAGGTCAATATGCCATCTACCTGCATACCCAGTTTCAAGAGCCTGTCTGGTTCCTAGAAGAAAAGGCCTCCAACCGTAGCTTCATTTTTTTTTGGGGGGGGGGGGTGTTATCTTCACTTCTGGGGGTTGCTAGTGACCCCAAACTTGAAGTGCCTGTGAGTCAATATGCCCTCTACCTGCATACCAAGTTTCAAGAGCCTGCCTGATTCCTAACAGAAACAGCATCCAACCCTATCCCTTCCAAATAGACTTACATGGAAAGCATCAAAGCATTGTTTTCCACTTTGTTTCCCCTATAACCCCAACCCTATACCTGCCTGGCTGGCTGCGGGGCAAGCTGGCCCAAATCTCTTAACCCTCCACCCCCCACTTACACCAGGGTTAATTTCTAAGACCTCCTGGAACTCCAGGATCCAGTGGTGCTCTCCCCTGTTCGCTGGCAGGACCCACGTTGCGAGCTTGCAGAGCGCCACTGGATCCTGGAGTGCCTGGAGGTTTTAGAAATGAACCCAGGTGTGGGTGCATGGAAGCTTAACATATTTGGGCCAGCTTGCCCTGCAGCCAGCCGGGTAGGGTTGGGGTTATAGGGGAAACAAAGAAGAAAATTATGCTTTGATGCTTTCCATGTAAGTCTATGAGGAAGTGATAGGGTTGGAGGCTGTTTCTGTAAGGAACCAGCCAGGCTCTTGAAACTTGGTACGCAGGTAGAGGGCATATTGACTCACAGGCACTCCAAGTTTGGGGTCACTACCACCCCCAGAAGTGAAGATACCACACCCCAAAAAATGAAGCTCGGGTTGGAGGCCTTTTCTTTTAGGAACCAGACAGGCTCTTGAAACTGGTTATGCTGGTAGAGGGCAAAATCACCCTGTGCCCTGGAATACTGTCTACCTGTGCCCCACCATACTACATCAGCCTGAGCCCTGGCATATAGTCTACCTACATGTACCCCAACATACTACATCACACTGTACCCTGGCATGATGTCTACCTGTGCCCCACCATACTACATCAGCCTGAGCCCTGGCATATAGTCTACCTACATGTACCCCAACATACTACATCACACTGTACCCTGGCATGATGTCTACCTGTGCCCCAACATACTACATCACACTGTACCCTGGCATGATGTCTACCTGTGTCCCACCATACTACATCAGCCTGTGCCCTGGAATACTGTCTACCTGTGCCCCACCATACTACATCAGCCTGAGCCCTGGCATATAGTCTACCTACATGTACCCCAACATACTACATCACACTGTACCCTGGCATGATGTCTACCTGTGCCCCAACATACTACATCAGCCTGAGCCCTGGCATATAGTCTACCTACATGTACCCCAACATACTACATCACACTGTACCCTGGCATGATGTCTACCTGTGCCCCACCATACTACATCACACTGTACCCTGGCATGATGTCTACCTGTGCCCCACCATACTACATCAGCCTGAGCCCTGGCATATAGTCTACCTACATGTACCCCAACATACTACATCACACTGTACCCTGGCATGATGTCTACCTGTGCCCCACCATACTACATCAGCCTGTGCCCTGGCATATAGTCTACCTACATGTACCCCAACATACTACATCACCCTGTACCCTGGCATGATGTCTACCTGTGCCCCACCATACTACATCAGCCTGAGCCCTGGCATATAGTCTACCTACATGTACCCCAACATACTACATCACACTGTACCCTGGCATGATGTCTACCTGTGCCCCACCATACTACATCAGCCTGTGCCCTGGCATATAGTCTACCTACATGTACCCCAACATACTACATCACCCTGTACCCTGGCATGATGTCTACCTGTGCCCCACCATACTACATCAGCCTGAGCCCTGGCATATAGTCTACCTACATGTACCCCAACATACTACATCACACTGTACCCTGGCATGATGTCTACCTGTGCCCCAACATACTACATCAGCCTGTGCCCTGGCTTACTGTCTACCTACATGTACCCCAACATACTACATCACACTGTACCCTGGCATGATGTCTACCTGTGCCCCACCATACTACATCAGCCTGAGCCCTGGCATATAGTCTACCTACATGTACCCCAACATACTACATCACACTGTACCCTGGCATGATGTCTACCTGTGCCCCAACATACTACATCAGCCTGTGCCCTGGCTTACTGTCTACCTACATGTACCCCAACATACTACATCACACTGTACCCTGGCATGATGTCTACCTGAGCCCCAACATACTACATCAGCCTGTGCCCTGGCTTACTGTCTACCTACATGTACCCCAACATACTACATCACACTGTACCCTGGCATGATGTCTACCTGTGCCCCAACATACTACATCAGCCTGTGCCCTGGCATGATGTCTACCTGTGCCCCACCATACTACATCAGCCTGAGCCCTGGCATATAGTCTACCTACATGTACCCCAACATACTACATCACACTGTACCCTGGCATGATGTCTACCTGTGCCCCAACATACTACATCAGCCTGAGCCCTGGCATATAGTCTACCTACATGTACCCCAACATACTACATCACACTGTACCCTGGCATGATGTCTACCTGTGCCCCAACATACTACATCAGCCTGAGCCCTGGCATATAGTCTACCTACATGTACCCCAACATACTACATCACACTGTACCCTGGCATGATGTCTACCTGTGCCTCAACATACTACATCAGCCTGTGCCCTGGCTTACTGTCTACCTGGGCCACAACCAAATACATCGACAACAGTGGTGCTCATCCAGATTCTGGATACCCGAACTACCCGGATTATCCAAACTTTTTCAGCAATCCGACCTCGGATTCCAGATAGCGGGCCAAATCCGGAATGCAGTATCCGGATTCACAGCGGTATCCAAATAGGAATTCGGACATCTGGGTCGGATATCCGAATCCAGGTAGCGTAACCACGGAGATGACGTACCTGACGTCATTGAGCCAATCAGAGGGCTCCCAGCAGAAGCCCTAGCAACCAATCACAGAGGGGAACCCTGGCCAGCCCCTCCTGTATATAAAGTGGCAGCCATGTTGAGGAATCTCGTCCTTGCTTGTGACTGCTCACTGAGAGACATTTCCAGTGCTGTTTGGCAAAGCAAGTGCTTTATACTGTGATAAAACCTAGCATTTTTGCACATAAACACCTGTACTATACCACTCTTATTGTTTTTTAGTTAGCTAACTTGTATTTTGATTTTAGTTAGTGTGTGTGACAGTCAGTCAGATTCTGTGCTGCAGCAGTTGCTAGAGGTCCTGTGTGTGTGCTGTGCACACAGGCCAGGCCTGCTATTAGCCTTAGCTACAGTATAGGTTAGGGAATAGGATTACTGTATTATTGTGTAGTTAGTACTGCAGTGCTAGTTAGTTGTTAGAGTAGTACTGTGTTATTACAGATTACTGCAGTGCTGCTGTGCTGAGCAGCAGTGTCAGTGTGACAGATAGACCGTTAGTGTGCACTGTCTTCTACTCTGCTGTCTGTCACTCCGTGCTGATTGTCATTAAAGTTCAACACCACTTTCAATAAAGTACAAGTACCCCACATCCATCTGGTGACATCATCACACATAACTTGTACTATGTCTGCAGGCACTGGCAGCCAGGGGAAGGGCAGCAAGGCCAAGAAGAGAGGGAGTAGCATTGCTGCCACAGTCAGCAGTTCTGCCGGGTCAGTGTCCATTCCGCCGCTAGCCACTGGCCGTGGACTCACTGGGCGCCCAGCTGTTAGGGGGAGTCATGCTGCAGAGGCGCAGCAGCGTGTAGCGGCCATTTTTCAGCAGGGTCTGCGGTGCAAATTGGAGGAGAAAGACGCCAAGCCTGTGATGCAGCTGAGGGTGGATGAGCAGGCCACCACCAGCTCTACATCTACAACTGAGACCTCCACCCCCACCACCACTCCTGTTCACAGCAGCAGCAGCCCAGCAGTGCCTGGGGACTCCTCACCAGTCATGTCCACCCCAGCAGGCAGCCTACCCTCAGTCAGTGCGCTCTTTACTCCAGGCACCGCAAGCGCAATCAGGGCTGTTACCAGAGAGTTTGAGGAGGATATTCTGGGCACAATGCGGTATTTGGAGGAGTCACAGATGGCGACGGTGGTTGTTGGGGGGGGGGGGGTACCTTGCCTCATGTGTCAGCAGAAGAGGAGTTTGGGGGGGACACATCATCCTAGCAGTTGTTTGAGGATGGGGGTGGGGGGGGGGAGTATGATGATGATAAAGAGATCAAGGACTGTGACTATCATCCATAGGAGGGGGATGTTAGCTCGGAGGAGGAGGAGGATGATGATGAGTTGGTGGGTCTGGCACAGAGGATCAGCATCGCAGACATCGGCAGGAGCAGCAATAGGCGTGGAATGCAGGACCCACAGCCTGCTGCTTCATCTTCTGCCACTACCACCAGCCGCACCACTCAACCCCAGGCCCAAACCACCCCAGGGAGAAAAGCAGCAGCAGGATCCCATTCAGGGCGTAAGGGAACATTTTTATACCCAATCTGGCAGTTTAACCACTTAAGGACCAGGCCTGATTTGCCTGATTTGTGCAGCGTGGGCTCTCCAGCCCACAGCACAGATCAGGTTTGCAGCATGAATATCAGACTCCCCCCCCCCCCCTTTTTTCCCCACTAGGGGGATGTCCTGCTGGGGGGGTCTGATCGCCGCCGGCTGCCTGTGATTGGCGGGGGGGGGGGGTCTCCTCAAAGCCCCCCTGCGCAGCGATTTCCACCCTCTCTGCCCATACGTGCTTCTCCTGCAGGCTATGGGCTGCGCCGGATAGGATAGGCTTCAGCCTATCAGGTGGCAGCGATCCCCGGCCAATCAGAGGCAGCGCCGTACGATGTAAACATCGGATTTCTTCCCCGCGTGTTTACATTAAGCGTGCAAGCCGCGATCGGCGGCTTGCAGTCTGTTCACGGAGACACCCTCCGTGAACTGACATGGATGTAATACCACTTACGACCTGCCGACACCCATAGGCGTTAGGCGTTCGTTATTTGCCCTCAGTGGACAGCCAGTTTTCCATTTGTAATATGTGCCATGTGAAGCTGAGCAGAGGTTGTAATCCCTCCAACTATGGCACCACAGCTTACTTGCACGATCCATGTCCTCCCAGCTCCTCCCGTACTCGTTTGTACAGGAGGGGAGCCAGAGGCGTGTGCTCCTGCAGTGCGCAGCGCCGGATTGGCCAATACTCAGCCGGCACTACTTTTCATGCACGGCCACCCCAGCACTGCACCGCTTCGCTATGGCCAATGTGGAGCGTGGGCTGGATCATGTGGTGGGTAAGCAGGACCATGTGACCATGGACTCCTGGAGCAGCTGGTTTGGGACAGGCCGCTACCTCTCTTCCACCGTGCATTGGGTCAGTTTGGTAAAGGTGGGTGAGGAGGGGACAGCAGCATAAAGCACAGCAGCAATCCAGTGGGTGGTGCCACCCCGCAGCAGGGTCAGGGTAAGTGCAGCAGGTTCCTCTGATCCGGTTCCACCCTCCGGCAAACCCACCGCCAAACACCCCCGCCTCAGCAGCAGCGTGTAAGCCCGCCACTGCCAAGCACTGCTGAAGATGGTCAGCCTGGGGAAGTACAATCTCAAAGCAGCCATCGTGCTTCGCTACCAGAGGGAGCAGGAGAGGAGTTGGCTGACCCCCAGAGGCCTGGAAGTCGGAGAGTTGGTGTCCGAAAATGGTGCCAACCTGGTTGCCACCATCCTCCGGGGAAACCTCATCCACATCCCGTCTGGCCCACATCCTGAACCTGGTGGTGCAGAAATTTCTGCGTACCTACCAGGGGATGGACACTTTTGAAAGCAGCAAGGAAACCGGTGGGTCATTTCCACCACTCAGGTGGTGCCTCAGCATCCCTGGAAGACGTGCAAAAAGAGCTGAACCTGCCACAGCACCATCTGATCATAGACGTTCTAACACGCTGGAATTCCACCCTGGCCATGTTGGAATGTCTGGTTGAACAGAGGCAGGCTGTCAACCAATACCTGGCCAAAGCCACCACGGACACAACCTTGTCTGGGACCGGCACCACCCACCTCCCAAACATCATCCTCAGTGCCGAGTGGGGAAAAATGCAGGTGTGCTTCGTGCTGGCACCCTTCCTGGAGGCCACCTACATGGTCAGCTGGGACCGTGCGTCGGTGTGTGAGTGGGTGACCATGGTGTGCATACTGGACAAGGCCCTCTATGCTCTGCTGGAAGTGGGAGAGACAGCCTTGATCCAGCAGGAGCTGCAGCCAGCTGTACAGCCCACCTCAGTGCATCAGGAGGACATGGAGGTCCCTGACCTTGAAGATGAGGGGCACAGCCAAGTGCAGCTGCAGTGGTGTGAGGGTGGAGAGATCAGGAGGAGGCTCAGGGGTCAGATGGAGGACGACAGGCTCTGGGGGTGATGATGTGTCAGCAGAGATGGCATCCCTCTTCCCATGGGAGCGCACATGCTGCAGTGCCTGCACAAGGACCCAAGGGTCAAGCAGATGCATGATCGGGAGGACATGTGGATCACCATGATGCTGGACCCACGGCTGAAGGGGAAGCTGCATCAGTTCCTGCCTGTAGGAGGAGACCCTGTGCACCGAATGAGGGACTTGCAGCGGTCCCTGGTTCGGCACTTGGAGGAAGCCTTCCCCCAGACTGCCACCCCCCCCTGCTGTCACAGTCCAGCCAGCACAGCAGCAGGCACCCAACAAACTTGCTGTCTCTGACTAAGGCGCTCTACACCATGCCGGTGCAGCTGCCAACATAGGAGGGTCCTTCAGCAGCATATTTCTCTCAAAGCCAGAACCAGTGCCTGACCCGGATGATGGCAGATTACATGGAGTCCTACAGCGGGCTTGACAGACACCCCTGTGGACCCCTTAGAGTACTGTGTTAAGTGCCTGGATATTTGGAGCGAGCTGGCGCAGTATGTCCTGGAAGTGCTGTTCTGCCCACCTTCCAGCGTGCCTTCAGAGAGGTGCTTCAGTGCGGCCGGTGGTGTGGTGATCGAGAAGCACTCTCTTCTGTCCTCCCAGTATGTGGAAAAACTGACATTTCTCAAAGTCAAACTGGCTTGGGTGGTTGGTGAGTTCCTGGCCCCTGTTGGCAAGAGGGGGACATGAAGTGGCTGGGTATCACTACCTTATCACCCTTTACCACAACAACCTCCACTGCCACCAGCTATTACGCCACTACAAAAGCCTTCCACTGCCACCAGCTATTACGCCACTACAAAAGCCTGCCACTGCCACCAGCTATTACGCCACTACAAAAGCCGCCACTGCCACCAGCCATTACGCCACTACAAAAGCCTGCCACTGCCACCAGCCATTACGCCACTACAAAAGCCTGCCACTGCCACCAGCTATTACGCCACTACAAAAGCCTGCCACTGCCACCAGCTATTACGCCACTACAAAAGCCTGCCACCAGCTATTACGCCACTACAAAAGCCTGCCACCAGCTATTACGCCACTACAAAAGCCTGCCACTGCCACCAGCTATTACGCCACTACAAAAGCCTGCCACTGCCACCAGCTATTACACCACTACCAAAGCCTGCCACTGCCACCAGCTATTACACCACTACCAAAGCCTGCCACTGCCACCAGCTATTACACCACTACCAAAGCCTGCCACTGCCACCAGCTATTACGCCACTACAAAAGCCTGCCACTGCCACCAGCTATTACACCACTACCAAAGCCTGCCACTGCCACCAGCTATTACACCACTACCAAAGCCTGCCACTGCCACCAGCTATTACACCACTACAAAAGCCTGCCACTGCCACCAGCTATTACACCACTACAAAAGCTGTATTTTATTGAAAGAAAAAGGTTTAATTTTTTTAAGATGTCTGAGCTGAAAACTGATGTACCATTTGTGCGTTGGACTTTGGACACAATGTGGGCTGCACAACCGCTGTCTGGAACCAGTCCGATGTTCATTTACAGGTTGGTTTTTATGTATTATATCTCCCAGCAAACAATTACTGTTTTTCTTAAAAAAAAAAAAAGATGCTTCATACATCATTTACTATAAAAGACGTTTTGGAAGCAATTTAAAGGCCACTTCCGGTTTTCAATCTAGATACCAGGATTAACCCGGATAATGGGTTCGGATACCCGGATTTATTCGGATTCCAGAACAGTTTGAATTCGGATATCCGATCCTCTCCGGATTTCTAGCTATCAGGATCAATTCAGAGTTTAAAAAGGAGTATCCGAGCACCCCTGCTTTTACACACCACCAGTTGCCTGGCAGCCCTGCTGATCTATTTGGTTGCAGTAGTGTCTGGAAGACACCAGAAACAAGCATACAGCTAGTCAGGTGTTTGACAATATTGGCCTCAACTCAAAGCATTACTGCATGCGGTAATGCTGAAAACAGCAGACTTTCAATTCGTAAAGGCTGTTACCGCATGAAAAACTGACATTACCGAGCAGTGAGGAAAATTACCCACTTGGCTGTAGGTACCTCCAACACATGTCAGAAAACTGTCAAATGTCAATTCATAAATTCTTCAACAAGCGGTAAGCCAGACGATAATTGCCCAACACAGTTGGTGAGGTCTTAACAAGTTACTGACAGCTCTGATAGGGTCTTAATGCAAAGTGCAGGGAGCCGTCTGTGCAGGGAGCCGTCTGTGCAGGGAGCATCTGTGCAGGGAGCATCTGTGCAGGGAGCATCTGTGCAGGGAGCCGTAATTACAGCTTGTAACAAAAGAGATATTGCCACACTTCTGCTGTACCGCTCAATGGGCTGCGGTAAATTACCAAACTTCAAAGGCAGCTGTGAAAATTTTTATGAATTAGCACACAAAGGTCTAAAATACCGAATACAGTATTTTCCCGCCCAGATTTTTTTTTTTACCAAACATACTTATGAATTGAGGCCATTGTCAGACGTGACAAGATCTGCTGCATGCTTGTTCAGGGTCTATGGATAAAAATATTAGAGGCAGAGGATCAGCAGGGCTGCCAGGCAACTGGTATTGCTTAAAAGGGAATAAATATGGTAGCCTCCATATAACACCTCGGGTTCATTTTCATGCTCTTCCCAGACTTTACTGCCGAGACCCAGAAGTTCCTGAGATAATTTACTCATGCAAAGCTAAAATTGCGGGAGGAGAGCATCAGCTACTCGA
Organism: Hyperolius riggenbachi; assembly: GCF_040937935.1. Taxonomy (NCBI): domain Eukaryota; kingdom Metazoa; phylum Chordata; class Amphibia; order Anura; family Hyperoliidae; genus Hyperolius; species Hyperolius riggenbachi. The sequence goes on from NC_090652.1 coordinate 321,476,537, forward strand.
AGTTTCCAGCTCCATTTTCAGGCCAGGGAAAGATACAATTCTGATACACTTTGGGACCTACAGTGTTTCCTCTAAAGTAAGACATCCCCTGAGAATAAGCCCTAGCAGGAATTCCTAGCATGCTTGAAATCTAAGACCTCCCCCGAATGTAAGCCCTAGGAGCAGCCCACATGACACCAGCAAGTCACGCTCAATACAAAGCCTGGATACAGTAGCGCAGCAGTTTAATGTGAGTTTTACAGTCCTGTATATGTGTGTCAGGCAATTAGTGTTTTTGTTGGAGCCATCCCTCCTGATCTGTCGTGATGAGCATCAGCAGCACTTCACCTCTTCCCAGGACACAGCTTATCCTATCACAGCTCTTGGGAGCCTGACAGAGTTCTCTGCCTGCAAGAAATAGACTCTTAGCCACATGAGCAGCAGAATCAGTTTCTTGTAAGCGAGAGACAATGGCCTCGATTCATAAAAAGCAGTGCGATAAAAAAAAATCTTGTCTGGAAAATACCGCACTTGGTATTTTCCCGGTCTGTGTGCTAATTCATAAAGATTTCCCCAGCTGCCCTTGGAGGTCGGTAAATTACCGCAGCCCATTAAGCGGTAGAGTAGAGCAGTGTCTCGATTCTCTCTTTGCCCTGCAGAAATGACTCACACAGACGGCTCTCTCCACTGATGACTCAGACAGATGAGTCACACAGTCTTTCCCTGCCTGCTCAAATGACTCACACAGACGGCTCTCTGGCTCTCTCCACTGATGACTCAAACAGACTTCGGCTCTCTGCACTTTGCATTCATCAGAGCTGTCGGTAACTTGTTAAGACCTCACTAGAGGTGTCGGTAACTACCGCCAGGCTTACCGCTTGTTGCAGGCTTTATGAATTGACATTTGCTGACAATTTACTGACATGTGTTGTCGGTAACTACAGCCAAGTCGATAATTTATCTCCCTGGTCGGTAATGTCAGCTTTTCATGCGGTAACAGCCTTTATGAATTGACACTTTGCTAAGTGGTCGGGAAAGTCTGCTGTTTTCAGCATTACCGCATGAGGTAATGCTTTATGAATCGAGGCCAATATCTACAAACCACAGGCTCTGTGTATGCTGCTTGTGTTTCAGCATGGCATGCAGTATATACATTTTGTATAGGAAAACTACCAGTGTTTCCCCAAAAATAAGACATCTCCTGAAAATAAGCCCTAGCACATCTTTTGGAGCAAAAAAAAATTAATATAAGACACTGTCTTATTTTCAGGGAAACACGGGTAGTATCATGGCTAATTTTTTTTCGTTCAAAGCTTTGTCCATCTGTTCTGTAAGTTTAAACCCCTCTGAAAGTGAAAACTAGTCAGAGGCATCAGTGTGTTATGGTAACACATTACCAGGTACAGGGAAGCATACTTTCCATTGCCTGTATGCTTTACTGTACCTACTGCATGCAACAATAATGTTACCACCAGGTGTTTTTTCCGTTATGTGACATTAAATACACAACACAATATCCCACTGTGAATATAGCCTCAATCTGACAAGCCAGACATCTGTAGAAAGTTGGGCTACAAACATCTGCCCCAACAGCCAATGTTTTGCCAACTAAAGTGAACTGTAATACGGTAGCTAAAAGAAAGGTTACAGCTGAAGCCATCTTCCACCCTTCTACTGTGCCCTCTGCCCTTCTTCTGGTTTCACTTGTGAAGTCTAGTCTATACCCCTTCACTTGAGTCTTCATTCCTATAACCACTTCCAGACCAGGGTCATTGAAATCTACGCCCTAGTTGGCACCCAGCCCACTTATTCCTGCCAGGGTGTAGATTTTAATGACCACACCACATGGACCCACCTCTACCAGCCACTCGCTCTGGCATAGATATGATGGCAGAGCTCTGTGAGGAGCTCATTTCATTGGCTCCAGACCCTGTGAGCCGATCTCACTGCGGCCAAACTACCAAATGCTCTTTGTGCCTTTTACCTCAGTCCATATAATGCACTGACTTGCTGCAGGTGATACTAGCATCTGGAGTCACAATTGAACACTTCACACAAAGACACCTGGTATAGAAAGAACTGTCCTTCTTGGATAGATTTTTCCCTACTTTGGGGGCACTAGTCCAATTTCAATAAGGTTTATGGTTGCTTCTGAGAAAGAGACTTCCGATTATGAAAACAGATCACAACCCAGCATCACCCTTCAAACAATGCTGCTACATTTCTAGCTTGTAGGAACTTCTGTCAAAGTAAGTTTGGCTTCCTCACTTATTCTACAGCCCTACCTAGTGTGTGTCCACCTTCCCTTAGACCAGTGTTTCTAGACATGTTATTGGCATGTAGCCCTTTTCAAATCCTGTACTCACAAAGTACCCTCTAGTGTAGTAGACATTATCACAAGTACCCCTTGCCAAATATATATTTAATTGAATTACATGATAATTGGTTCTAAACAATCGCCAAACATTTAACATTGCTTTTAATTAGCTACAACACTAGTTTGGTGTTTACATTTAGAGTTTTAGAAAAATGACATTTGTTATTCTTGGTTAAGTATATGAAGCCCGAGTACCCCCTGGAACCAGCAGAAGTACCCCCAGGGGTAGGCGTACCACACAGTGAGACCCTAGGCCTTAGATTGTAAGCCTTTGGAAGGGTCCTCTCTTCCATAGTGTATTTTACATGAGTTTGTTCCCATCATTGAGCTCCTTTACTATGACCACCTTATACTTGTATTACTCGCCCTACCTAACCAGCCCAGAATTGCACAATTGTGTATTTTGTACCATTTCCCTTGTACAGCTTTGTCCTATGTTGTATAACCTGGTTATGCATCATCCTTAATCATTGTATGTATTGTCCAGCACTGCGTAATATGGTGCTTTATAATTACTGTATTCAGTGTTCTCCCCAGGCCCTTTTAGCCAGGTGCTTCACCCGGCTAGTTTTGGTGAGCACCCGGCTGTCATCGGCTCCTGTAAGCAGAATTGTGCAGAGAAGCACCGCCATGGCATTCTCTCATCTCGCCCCACCCGGCTACTTTCTCATGCCACCCGGCAGGAAACCTTTTCTGGGGAGAACACTGTATTAAACATTATCTGAGTAGTCAGCTGGGAGAAACACTTGCCCTCCCCTCCATCTAAAACTGAAAAACCAAATTACATGTTTGTGTCCCCCTATTCCACATAATACAGGAAATCAAATAATCATAGCCAAGAAACTAAAGTTTTCAAGCCTTTATTTAACCATTGAAATCTATATAAACATTGTGTCCAACTCTGTTTCATTCATTAATATTGTAAAACAACAAAAACTGCGCTTTTACACGTACGCAATTTATGAAATTGAATGGGAGCCACTTTTAAAAAGCGCTCAGAAAGCACTAATCACTCAGCAAAGCGCTTATATAGTGTGGCTGATCCATTACTGTGTCAGTGATGCAGTAACCAAGAAGCGTAAATGAGGAATGGCAATGGGATGCAGAGGGCAGTACAAATCTGTACTAGGATAAACAGTTTACATACTGCAATATTTCCTTAGTTACACTTAAACAATTTGCCTTTTTCTTTTTACATCAAGGCTGTCACCTCCCATCGTGCTTTTCAATGTGACTGCCTAGTGCTCCAACTTTCATATAGGGGGCAGTGCTGAAACCGCTCTAAAGCAGACCTAAAAAAGTAAGGCTACTTTCCCACCAAGACGTTGCGTTTTTTGGGGACATAACGTTTTTTATGGTCGCATAACGTGCCCCTAACACAACGCATGGTGGTGTTGAAGTTGGACGTCAGATTGAGCTGCGTTATGCAGCTCTCAAAGCAGCCGCTCCAGGTTAGTGATAGGAAGTCTGGATCTTTTTAAGGATTCGGATCATTTGAATCGGATCATTGAAAAGATCTAGAGCTTTGAACCGAATCATTTGAATCATTTTCTAGGGAAGCAGACTGGGTGATTTGACTAGCAGGACAGGACTTTCCCTGCACTGGCCATTCTGTATGTTCCGGTTTCTTCCAGACAGACATCCATTGTGAACCAAATCTTTCATTGTGATCCGGATGAATCGACTCACAAAAAAGATCCGGATCAAATGAACGATTTGTTCATGATCCGGACAACACTACAGTCCCACCACCAGTCTCCACAGTGCAGTGAATATTAATTAGCCATGTGGCTGGCTGCAGAGGAGGAGGGGAGACCTCCTCCTCCAACATTACTGAGCATGTGCAAACAGTCTAACGTGGCTTAGCCCAGTATAGCGTACAGCATGCAGCACTTTGTTTAAACGTGCTGCGTTACTATGTAACGCAACGTGGGCACTGTGAACAGCACATTGATTTTACAGTACTGTGAGTTAGGCTGTGTTACAGGCTGCTGTAACGTGGGACTTCAATGTCCCACTGTGAAACCAGCCTAAAGTTTCACTTCCCTGGTCACACTGTGCTCACTTCCTGTCTGAGTCAGCCACTTACATACCTGATATTTAACTCTCAGGCAGATAACTATGCTGTTCCTTTTTTTTTTTTTTTCTTTATCTGTGTGCTAGGCACTGTAAAGGACTCAAAGTGACATAAGATATGTATGTAAAGGACAGCTGAAGTGAGGTATATGGAGGCTGCCAGTTGCCTGGTAGCCCTGCTGGTCTATTTGGCTGCAGTAGTGGGAACACCAGCAGAAACAAGCATGCAGCTGATCTTGTCAGATTTGACATTGATTTGCTGCATGCTTGTTCAAGGAAATCAAGATGGCAGCCTTCATATACCTATAATATCAGTTGTCCTTTATGTAAGAAGTCATAACATACCCAGCTGCTCTTCTCTTGTGGGAAGAGTGCTGCAAAAAACTACAGTGTGATCCCATCTAAAAATCAGTGTGTGAAGACAAACAAATCTACACCACTTCTCCACACAACCTTTGCAATTCCTCAAAAAAAAAAAAAAAAAAAAAATGGCCACAATCGTAAATTTAAAATTCACGTGAACACAAATAAGTACGTTTCTTCCAGAATAAAAATGAGTCATAAGTTATTTTCTCCAGTGTTGCTGTCACTTAAAATAGTAGAAATCTGACATTACCAACAGGTTTTGGACTAGTCCATCTCCTTATGGAGGATTCTCAAAGTTTTGTTTAGTTTTAAAAGCAGTTTGTGACTGGCAGTTGCTCTGTCCATCTTCCAAAAGGAGTGTGCAGTGAGCAGAGAGGCTGGTCAGCATAATTGTACAAATACTTTCTGAGAATCCCCCATGAAGAGATGGACTAGTTCAAAACTTGTTGGTTGTCAGATTACTAAGTGACAGCAAGACAGGAGAAAAGTAATGTATTGCTCATTTCACTCTGGCAGAAATGTACTTTGTTCCTTTTTTTCTTTTCTTTTTTTCTAGGAACAGAGAAAAAATACAGCAGACCATATAGTAGTATTGACCTCAGATCAAATAGGCCAAACAATGTGAAAGGGGAGTGTAGAATAGGAAATGCACAGGATCAAGTGGTGTCCTCACTAGTAGAAGTTACAACTAAGCTATCCCTCTTATAACCCTCTTCTGAAGTATGTGCACTACACTCCTCAGGTAGCCTTTCTTCTTCTGTAGTGTTCTTCATTGTGATTATTACAGAGGTGCCCAAAGAATAAAATATCACCAAATTCATAAAATAGGGGGTACTGGAAGACTTACCCCCCCAATGATGACAAATTGCACTCATTCACATTAAAAATAATTTATTCTTACTCCGCAATACACCTTGCAATGCGTTTCACGGGTCTATAGCTCGCTTCCTCAGGCAACATAAAATTAGGAGCAACAAGATTTGTCAAAAAGCGAGTTTAGTGCCTCTGTCTTCGACAAGTATTGATGCTCCTAATTTTATGTTGCCTGAGGAAGCGGCTATAGACCTGTGAAACGCGTTGCAAGGTGTATTGTGGATTAAGAATAATTTTTATTATTTTTGTGTTAACAAGTGCAATTTGTCATCATTGGGGAGGTAAGTCTTCCAGTACCCCCCCCCCCCCCCCCCCCATTTTATGAATTTGGTGATATTTTATCCATTGGGCGCCTCAGTAATCAAAATACAGCTCAGGAGAGGAGAGACAATTCAGCAGCTGCTCATACACAGATTATACAGCTCAGGAGAGCAGAGACACAATTCAGCAGCCGCTCATACACAGATTATACAGCTCAGGATACCAGACACAATTCAGCAGCCGGTCATACACCGATTATACAGTTTAGGAGAGCAGAGACAATTCAGCAGCCGGTCATACACAGATTATACAGCTCAGGAGAGCAGAGACACAATTCAGCAGCTGCTCATACATACACAGATTATACAGCTCAGGAGAGCAGAGACAATTCAGCAGCCGCTCATACACAGATTATACAGCTCAGGAGAACAGAGACACAATTCAGCAGCCGGTCATACACAGATTATACAGCTCAGGAGAGCAGAGACAATTCAGCAGCCAGTCATACACAGATTATACAGCTCAGGATACCAGACACAATTCAGCAGCCGGTCATACACCGATTATACAGCTCAGGAGAACAGACACAATTCAGCAGCCGGTCATATGCAAAATCTAATAAAACCACACAAAAAAAAAGTTAATGGTCTAACTGCATCTCCAAACCCCTGAGACCTCAGGCTGGCTTATCCGGAGCTGCAGAGAACCGGCCAGGTTTCTTGGCCCCATGGTGTGTGGACTCCGCTCTGCAGACAGAAAACAGATATACTATAAAGGGCAACACCGCTTTATTGGTTAACTAAAATGATTGGATTATGTACACAGCGAACAATGGACAGCGCTACTAGCACCGACTGCATTCAAAGCACGAAGTGTGCAAGGACTACTAATAGACAAAATACACAACCTCACAGCTGAGGATGACCTCACCGTGGTGGGTGGGTAGAGTACTTTATAATTTGCATGCAAGCTATTATGAAAACCTCCTCCAGTGGTAGTCAGGTGCATCTTATTTGAATGCAGGGTGTGCACTTTGTCTATTCGTAGTCTTTGCACACTTCCTGCTGGTAGTCATATGGATGCAGTTTGCCCAAAGTAGCACTGTCCATTGTTCGCTGTGTACACACCTTAAGTATTTTTCAACCAGCTGCTCCCATCAATACAGTAGGATGTGAAAGTTTGGGCAACCTTGGTTATCGACATGATTTTCCTGTATAAATCGTTGGTTGTTACAATAAAAAAAAAAAAAAAAAAAAAAAAAAAAGTGTCAGTCAAATATATCATACAGGAGACCGTGATATTTGAGAAGTGAAAGGACGTTTATTGGATTTACAGAAAGCGCGCAATAATAGTTTAAATAAATTAAAAAGAAATTAAAGCAATATTTAGCAGATCCTTTTGCAGAAATTACAGCCTCTAAATGCTTCCTGTAGGTTCCAATTAGAGTCTGGATTCTGCTTGAAGGTATTTTGGACCATTCCTCTTTATAAAACCTCTAGTTCATTCAGGGTTGATGGCTTCTGAGCATGGACAGCTCTCTTTCGCACCACAGATGTTCAATTATATTCAGGTCTGGGGACTGAGATGGCCATTCCAGAACATTGTACTAGTTCCTCTGCATGAATGCCTTTGTGGATTTTGAGCAGTGTTTAGGGTCGTTGTCTTGTTGAAAGATCCAGCCCCGGCGCAGCTTCAGCTTTGTCACCGATTCCTGGACATTGGTCTCCAGAATCTGCTGACACTGAGTGGACAAGATTCCCAGTCCCTGCGCTGGCCACACAGGCCCTCAGCATGATGGAACCACCACCATATTTTTCTGTAGGTAGCAGGTGTTTCTCTTGGAATGCCGTGTTTTCCCTCCATGCATAATGCTCCTTGCTATGTTCAAATAACCTAATTTTACTTTCATCAGTCCACAGCACCTTTTTCCGAAATGAAGCCGGCTTGTCCAAATGTGCTTTAGCATACCTCAAGCGGCTCGGTTTGCACTGTGGGCTGAGAAAAGGCTTCCTCTACACAAGGAGATGTATGCGAGACAGATGCAAAGTGTGCAGAATGGTGTAAATGATGCACAGTGACTCCATCTACAGCAAGATGATGTAGGTCCTTGGTGCTGGTCTGTGGGTTGACTGACTGTTCTCACCATTTGTCACTTCTGTTTATCCAAGATTTTTCTTGGTCTGCCACTTTGAGCCTCAACTTGAACTGATCCTGTGGTCTTCCATTTCCTCAATATGTTGCCAACTGTGGAAACAGACAGCTGAAATCTCTGAAACAGCGTTCTGTAGCCTTCCCCCACAACCGTGATGGTGAATAATCTTTGTCTTCAAGTTGAGAGAGTTGTTTTGAGACCCTGATGTTGCTACTTTTCAGAGAAAATTAGAAGAGGGAAACTTACACTTGACCCCCTTAAATACCCTCTCATAATTGGATTCACCTGTGTATGTAGGTCAGGGGTCACTGAGTTTACCAAGCCAATTTGAGTTCCAATAATTAGTTCTAAAGGTTTTGGAATCAATACAATTACAACAGTGCCCACATTTATGCACATGCTTAATTTTATTTAAACAATTATTGCGCACTTTCTATAAATCCAATAAACTTCATTTCACTTCTCAAATATCACTGTGTGGTGGTTATGATAAAAAATGTCAGTTAAATATATCATACAGGAGAGTGATTTATACAGGATGATCATGACTTAACAAGGTTGCCCAAACTCTAGCATCCCACTGTAGTTCTGCATTTACTGTTAATGTATATGCACAGCTCCTATTTTGGGTATAAGGTGCGTTTCTAGGCATCTGAGGCAGCTTGCTGATGTGCTGATCTACCTTCTATTGTAAAATGATCGCATTAGTAGTAATTTTTCATCCTATTTATGACCCCGATTTCTGATCTTTTCCTTTCAATTGCTATTATTGTATTGGACATTCTATCATCTGAGAAAATGTCACTGTTAATGGACACCATTAGTCTAACAATCTGATGCAGAAAACTTCCCAGAGCGAACACAATAATCCCTAGATTTCTTTATGGTTATCTCATGGTAACTTGCACAACTTGCTGTACTGATGACTGGAGGTGCCCACTATCTGTCATTTTAGAAAACGATCAACATTCCGATTTGATAACCACGATCGAAAGGAAACCATCAAAAATCATCCCTCAGTGGCATCAACTGGATTAAAAGTATACAGCTCAGGAGAGCAGAGAGACAATTCAGCAGCCGCTCATACAGATTATACAGCTCAGGAGAGCAGAGAGACCATTCAGCAGCCGGTCATACACAGATTATACAGCTCAGGAGAGGAGAGAATTCAGCAGCCGCTCATACAGATTATACAGCTGAGGAAAGCAGAGAATTCAGCAGCCGGCCATACACAGATTATACAGCTCAGGAGATCAGAGACAATTCAGCAGCTGGTCATACACAGATTATACAGCTCAGCAGATCAGAGACAATTCAGCAGCCGCTCATACACAGATTATACAGCTCAGGAGAGCAGAGACAATTCAGCAGCCACTCATACACAGATTATACAGCTCAGGAGATCAGAGACAATTCAGCAGCCGCTCATACACAGATTATACAGCTCAGGAGAGCAGAGACAATTCAGCAGCCGGTCATACACAGATTATACAGCTCAGGAGAGCAGAGACAATTCAGCAGCCGGTCATACACAGATTATACAGCTCAGGAGAGCAGAGACAACTAAGCAGCCTGTCATACACAGATTATACAGCTCAGGAGAACAGAGACATTTCAGCAGCCGGTCATACACAGATTATACAGCTCAGGAGAACAGAGAATTCAGCAGCCGCTCAAACAGATTATACAGCTCAGGAGAGCAGAGACAATTCAGCAGCCGGTCATACACAGATTATACAGCTCAGGAGAGGAGAGACACAATTCAGCAGCCTGTCATACACAGATTATACAGCTCAGGAGAGCAGAGACACAATTCAGCAGCCGCTCATACACAGATTATACAGCTCAGGAGAGCAGAGACAATTCAGCAGCCGGTCATACACAGATTATACAGCTCAGGAGAGCAGAGACAATTAAGCAGCCTGTCATACACAGATTATACAGCTCAGGAGAACAGAGACAATTCAGCAGCCGGTCATACAGATTATACAGCTCAGAAGAGCAGAGACAATTCAGCAGCAGCTCATACACAGATTATAAAGCTCAGGAGAGCAGAGACAATTCAGCAGCCGCTCATACACAGATTATACAGCTCAGGAGAGGAGACAATTCAGCAGCAGCTCATACACAGATTATACAGCTCAGGAGAGCAGAGACAATTCAGCAGCCTGTCATACACAGATTATACAGCTCAGGAGAACAGAGACAATTCAGCAGCCGGTCATACAGATTATACAGCTCAGAAGAGCAGAGACAATTCAGCAGCCGGTCATACACAGATTATACAGCTCAGGAGAACAGAGACAATTCAGCAGCAGCTCATACACAGATTATACAGCTCAGGAGAGCAGAGACAATTCAGCAGCCGGTCATAAACAGATTATACAGCTCAGGAGAGCAGAGACAATTCAGCAGCCGGTCATAAACAGATTATACAGCTCAGGAGAGCAGAGACAATTCAGCAGCCGGTCATACACAGATTATACAGCTCAGGAGAGCAGACAATTCAGTAGCCGGTCATACACAGATTATACAGCTCAGGAGAGGAGAGAATTCAGCAGCCGGTCATACACAGATTATACAGCTCAGGAGAGCAGAGACAATTCAGCAGCAGCTCATACACAGATTATACAGCTCAGGAGAGCAGAGACAATTCAGCAGCCGGTCATACACAGATTATACAGCTCAGGAGAGGAGAGAATTCAGCAGCCGGTCATACAGATTATACAGCTCAGGAGAGCAGAGACAATTCAGCACCCGGTCAATTGCTTTGGTCCATTAGGGGAAACACCTTTTCAGTGGTAAAGTAGTTGAGGTTAGAGCAGGGCATCAGGAGCAACTGTACTTTGTGGGAAGGTTGGACATGAGTTTTATGGCCCAGGACCATCTGACTGCTACTGGCCATGTTAGTGTCTCGACAGGGAAGTGCTTGTACATGTTCTACTGGGCATGCTTTAACTAAAAGTAGACATGCAACCTCTCCCTTAACGCACCAGAGCTTGAGCAATAGTTTGGGGCCCAATGCTGTACAGACACTTCTCATCAGCAGAACACTGTTAGCGTAGACTAGAGGAGGAAGTACAATGACAGTTGGCAGGGGGGAGTAGGGCAACAATGCCCTCAGCGTGCAATTTGCCAATCTGATCTCTTGCTGACTCATAGGAGGGGGATCGGTGCCTGCTGTACACATGTTCATTCTCAGTAGAGGCAGCTCCCATCTAACGTGTACAAGGCATTTCTATGGAATTGTACTATTTGCTTATCTGGTTTAATGATGTATCATGAAGCTTGCCTTGTATGCCTATAGTAATTGTATTTGTGTTTGTTTTTTCAGTTATGTGGGGAAAGCCAAGGAGGAGGCTAAAAACAACAACATATTGACAGCTATGCGATATTTGCAAAGCGCTAACTCCATTAGACCTACGGAGAATCTCAAAGCTCGAATTTCAGACCTGAAAGCATTAAAGCTGTCAAACCTCCCCAACAATGGTCTGCTGCTCCCTGAAACGCTGTTTAAAAAAATTGTACGACTACCAAAAGGAAGGAGTGGAATTTTTATACAGTTTGTACCGAGATGGAAAAAAAGGAGGAATTCTGGCCGATGATATGGGGCTTGGCAAAACCATCCAAGTAATTGCTTTTCTCTCTGGTATGATTGCTTCAAAACAAATCAAAACAGTGCTTTTGATTATGCCAACAATGCTAGTTAGCAATTGGGAGAAGGAGATTGAAAAGTGGACTCCAGACACGCAGTACAAAATTTTCCATGGGAATGAGAGAAGACTGACTAAAGACCTAGAGGAATCTTAAAGCTCGAATTTCAGACCTTAACCTTCTTGGCGGTAACCCCGAACGTAGTTCGGGGTAAGCCGCCGGAGGGTGCCGCTCAGGCCCTGCTGGGCCGATTTGTTTAATTTTTTTTTTTGCTGGACGCAGCTAGCACTTTGCTAGCTGCGCCAGCACCCCGATCGCCGCTGCCGCGCGCCCGATCGCCGCTATACGGTGCGGCGCGCGGCCCCCCCCCCCCCCCCCCCCCGTGCGCTGCCTGGCCAATCAGTGCCAGGCAGCGCCGAGGGGTGGCCCGGGACTCCCAATGACGACCTGACGTCAGTGACGTCATCCCGCCCGTCGCCATGGCGACGGGGGAAGCCCTCCAGGAAATCCCGTTCTTTGAACGGGATTTCCTGATCGGAGATCGCCGAAGGCTATCATGTAGCGAGCCCTGGGCTTAAAAACTGCCGCGCTGCCTCCTGGCGTATTTTTTTATACCGCCAGGAGGGTTAAAGCATTAAAGCTATCAAACCTCCCCAACAATGGTCTGCTGCTCCCTGAAACGTTGTTTAAAAGATTGTACGACTACCAAAAGGAAGGGGTGGCATTTTTATACATACACAATACGCCCTACTGAGCCAATAAGGGGCTAAAAATGGCAACATCTCGCAAGCTTAAAATATTTGCAAAGCGCGTACACAATACGCCCTACTGAGCCAAAGGAGGGGCTAAGATTGCAAATATTTGATAGCTTGCGAGATGTTGCCAATTTTAGCCCCTTATTGGCTCAGTAGGGCGTATTGCGAGATGTTGCCAAAGAGCGTACAAAATACGCCCTACTGAGCATCTCAAAGGTCAAATTTTAAACCTTAAAAAAGCCTTACAGCACCCCACAACATCTCTTTGGAGAGCCAATCTATTTTTTTCCTGTGCGTCCCACTGACACTTGTGTTGCATAGACAGACTTGATAATTCATACTGTGTGTGTGCGCCACTGCTACACTACCTGTGTGTGTCAGGCAGCTGCACATTTTTATACCCAGTACTGCATATACCTACCTGTTCACAGTGTACCCACTTACGTGAGCGCACACAGTGTACCCACTTACGTGAGCGCACGCAGTGTCACGGTGCCTGTCCGCTACCTGTCTGTGTGACAGGTGCACATTGTAATACCCATCACTGCATATACCTACCTGTTGTGTTCAGTGCATCCACCTACGTGAGTGCATGCAGTGCGATCTACCACTCCGTGCATACCTCTTAACTGCACATTGTATTAGTCAAGTCAGTGCATACCTTTCACTTCATTCTCCCCCCAATATAGACAACGGACAAAACAGGCAGAGGTAGAGGCAGACCCAGAGGAAGGCCACCCGGCAGGTCTGTGCGAGGTGGGAGAGTTGTTTTGAGGCCCCAAAGTTGCTACTTTTCAGAGAAAATTAAAAGAAGAGGGAAACTTACAATTGACCCCCTTAAATACTCTCTCATAATTGGATTCACCTGTGTATGTAGGTCAGGGGTCACTGAGTTTACCAAGCCAATTTGAGTTGATTAGAGATATATAGATATATATAGGAGACAGTGATTTATACAGGATGATCATGACTATTAACAAGGTTGCCCAAACTTTAGCATCCCACTGTAGTTCTTCATTTACTGTTAATGTATATGCACAGCTCCTATTTTGGGTATAAGGTGCGTTTCTAGGCATCTGAGGCAGCTTGCTGATGTGCTGATCTACCTTCTATTGTAAAATGATCGCATTAGTAGCTATTTTTCATCCTATTTATGACCCCGATTTCTGATCTTTTCCTTTCAATTGCTATTATTGTATTGGACATTCTATCATCTGAGAAAATGTCACTGTTAATGGACACCATTAGTCTAACAATCTGATGCAGAAAACTTCCCAGAGCGAACACAATAATCCCTAGATTTCTTTATGGTTATCTCATGGTAACTTGCACAACTTGCTGTACTGATGACTTGAGGTGCCCACTATCTGTCATTTTAGAAAACGATCAACATTCCGATTTGATAACCACGATCGAAAGGAAACCATCAAAAATCATCCCTCAGTGGCATCAACTGGATTAAAAGTATACAGCTCAGGAGAGCAGAGAGACAATTCAGCAGCCGCTCATACAGATTATACAGCTCAGGAGAACAGAGACAATTCAGCAGCCGCTCATACACAGATTATACAGCTCGGGAGAGCAGAGACAATTCAGCAGCCGGTCATACACAGATTATACAGCTCAGGAGAGCAGAGACAATTAAGCAGCCTGTCATACACAGATTATACAGCTCAGGAGAACAGACACAATTCAGCAGCCGCTCATACACAGATTATACAGCTCGGGAGAGCAGAGACAATTCAGCAGCCGGTCATACACAGATTATACAGCTCAGGAGAGCAGACAATTCAGTAGCCGGTCATACACAGATTATACAGCTCAGGAGAGGAGAGAATTCAGCAGCCGGTCATACACAGATTATACAGCTCAGGAGAACAGACAATTCAGCAGCCGCTCATACAGATTATACAGATCAGGAGAACAGAGACAATTCAGCAGCCGGTCATACACAGATTATACAGCTCAGGAGAACAGACACAATTCAGTAGCCGGTCATACACAGATTATACAGCTCAGGAGAACAGACACAATTCAGTAGCCGGTCATACACAGATTATACAGCTCAGGAGAGGAGAGAATTCAGCAGCCGGTCATACAGATTATACAGCTCAGGAGAGCAGAGACAATTAAGCAGCTTGTCATACACAGATTATACAGCTCAGGAGAACAGAGACAATTCAGCAGCAGCTCATACACAGATTATACAGCTCAGGAGACCAGACACAATTCAGCAGCAGCTCAAACACAGATTATACAGCTCAGGAGACCAGACACAATTCAGCAGCCGGTCATACACAGATTATACAGCTCAGGAGAGCAGAGACAATTCAGCAGCCGCTCATACACAGATTATACAGCTCAGGAGAACAGACACAATTCAGCAGCCGCTCATACAGATTATACAGCTCAGGAGAACAGACACAATTCAGCAGCCGCTCATACACAGATTATACAGCTCAGGAGAGCAGAGACAATTCAGCAGCCGGTCATACACAGATTATACAGCTCAGGAGAGCAGACAATTCAGTAGCCGGTCATACACAGATTATACAGCTCAGGAGAGGAGAGAATTCAGCAGCCGCTCATACACAGATTATACAGCTCAGGAGAACAGAGACAATTAAGCAGCCGGTCATACACAGTATATACAGCTCAGGAGAACAGAGAATTCAGCAGCCGCTCATACACAGATTATACAGCTCAGGAGAGCAGAGACAATTAAGCAGCCGGTCAATTGCTTTGGTCCATTAGGGGAAACACCTTTTCAGTGGTAAAGTAGTTGAGGTTAGAGCAGGGCATCAGGAGCAACTGTACTTTGTGGGAAGGTTGGACATGAGTTTTATGGCCCAGGACCATCTGACTGCTACTGGCCATGTTAGTGTCTCGACAGGGAAGTGCTTGTACATGTTCTACTGGGCATGCTTTAACTAAAAGTAGACATGCAACCTCTCCCTTAACGCACCAGAGCTTGAGCAATAGTTTGGGGCCCAATGCTGTACAGACACTTCTCTAGTCTACGCTAACAGTGTTCTGCTGATGAGGAGGAGGTACAATGACAGTTGGCAGGGGGAGTAGGGCAACAATGCCCTCAGCGTGCAATTTGCCAATCTGATCTCTTGCTGGCTCATAGGAGGGGATCGGTGCCTGCTGTACACATGTTCATTCTCAGTAGAGGCAGCTCCCATCTAACGTGTACAAGGCATTTCTATGGAATTGTACTATTTGCTAATCTGGTTTAATGATGTATCATGAAGCTTGCCTTGTATGCCTATAGTAATTGTATTTGTGTTTGTTTGTTTTTTCAGTTATGTGGGGAAAGCCAAGGAGGAGGCTAAAAATAACATATTGACAGCTATGCGATATTTGCAAAGCGCTAACTCCATTAGACCTACGGAGAAGCTCAGAGCTCGAATTTCAGACCTGAAAGCATTAAAGCTGTCAAACCTCCCCAACAATGGTCTGCTGCTCCCTGAAACGCTGTTTAAAAAAAAATTGTACGACTACTAAAAGGAAGGAGTGGAATTTTTATACAGTTTGTACCGAGATGGAAAAAAAGGAGGAATTCTGGCCGATGATATGGGGCTTGGCAAAACCATCCAAGTAATTGCTTTTCTCTCTGGTATGATTGCTTCAAAACAAATCAAAACAGTGTTTTTGATTGTGCCAACAATGCTAGTTAGCAATTGGGAGAAGGAGATTGAAAAGTGGACTCCAGACACGCAGTACAAAATTTTCCATGGGAATGAGAGAAGACTGACTAAAGACCTAGAGGAATCTCAAAGCTCGAATTTCAGACCTTAAAGCATTAAAGCTATCAAACCTCCCCAACAATGGTCTGCTGCTCCCTGAAACATTGTTTAAAAGATTGTACGACTACCAAAAGGAAGGGGTGGCATTTTTATACATACACAATACGCCTTACTGGGCCAAAGAAGGGGCAAAGAGTGGCAACATCTCGCAAGCTGTCAAATATTTGCAAAGCGCGTACACAATACGCCCTACTGAGCCAAAGGAGGGGCTAAGAATGGCAACATCTCGCAAACTATCAAATATTTGCAAAGAGCGTACACAATACGCCCTACTGAGCATCTCAAAGGTCAAATTTTAAACCTTAAAAAAGCCTTACAGCACCCCACAACATCTCTTTGGAGAGCCAATCTATTTTTTTCCTGTGCGTCCCACTGACACTTGTGTTGCATAGACAGACTTGATAATTCATACTGTGTGTGCGCGCCACTGCCGCACTACCTGTGTGTGTCAGGCAGCTGCACATTTTAATACCCAGTACTGCATATACCTACCTGTTCACAGTGTACCCACTTACGTGAGCGCACACAGTGTCACAGTGCCTGTCCGCTACCTGTGTGTGACAGGTGCACATTGTAATACCCATCACTGCATATACCTACTTGTTGTGTTCAGTGCATCCACCTACGTGAGTGCATGCAGTGCAATCTACCACTCCGTGCATACCTGTTAACTGCACATTGTATTAGTCAAGTCAGTGCATACCTTTCACTTCATTCTCCCCCCAATATAGACAACGGACAAAACAGGCAGAGGTAGAGGCAGACCCAGAGGAAGGCCACCCGGCAGGTCTGTGCGAGGTGGGAGAGTTGAGAGAGTTGTTTTGAGGCCCCAAAGTTGCTACTTTTCAGAGAAAATTAGAAAAAGAGGGAAACTTACAATTGACCCCCTTAAATACTCTCTCATAATTGGATTCACCTGTGTATGTAGGTCAGGGGTCACTGAGTTTACCAAGCCAATTTGAGTTGATTAGAGATTAGAGATATATAGATATATATAGGAGACAGTGATTTATACAGGATGATCATGACTATTAACAAGGTTGCCCAAACTTTAGCATCCCACTGTAGTTCTTCATTTACTGTTAATGTATATGCACAGCTCCTATTTTGGGTATAAGGTACGTTTCTAGGCATCTGAGGCAGCTTGGTGATGTGCTGATCTACCTTCTATTGTAAAATGATCGCATTAGTAGTAATTTTTCATCCTATTTATGACCCCGATTTCTGATCTTTTCCTTTCAATTGCTATTATTGTATTGGACATTCTATCATCTGAGAAAATGTCACTGTTAATGGACACCATTAGTCTAACAATCTGATGCAGAAAACTTCCCAGAGTGAACACAATAATCCCTAGATTTCTTTATGGTTATCTCATGGTAACTTGCACAACTTGCTGTACTGATGACTTGAGGTGCCCACTATCTGTCATTTTAGCAAACGATCAACATTCCGATTTGATAACCACGATTGAAAGGAAACCATCAAAAATCATCCCTCAGTGGCATCAACTGGATTTAAAGTATACAGCTCAGGAGAACAGACACAATTCAGCAGCAGCTCATACAGATTATACAGCTCAGGAGAGCAGAGACAATTCAGCAGCCGCTCATACACAGATTATACAGCTCAGGAGAACAGAGAATTCAGCAGCCGCTCATACACAGATTATACAGCTCAGGAGAACAGAGACAATTCAGCAGCCGCTCATACACAGATTATACAGCTCAGGAGAACAGAGACAATTCAGCAGCAGCTCATACAGATTATACAGCTCAGGAGAATAGAGACAATTCAGCAGCCGGTCATACACAGATTATACAGCTCAGGAGAACAGAGACAATTCAGCAGCAGCTCATACAGATTATACAGCTCAGGAGAATAGAGACAATTCAGCAGCCGCTCATACACAGATTATACAGCTCAGGAGAACAGACACAATTCAGCAGCTGGTCATACACAGATTATACAGCTCAGGAGATCAGAGAGACAATTCAGCAGCAGCTCATACAGATTATACAGCTCAGGAGAATAGAGACAATTCAGCAGCCAGTCATACACAGATTATACAGCTCAGGAGATCAGAGAGACAATTCAGCAGCAGCTCATACAGATTATACAGCTCAGGAGAATAGAGACAATTCAGCAGCCGCTCATACACAGATTATACAGCTCAGGAGAACAGACACAATTCAGCAGCCGGTCATACACAGATTATACAGCTCAGGAGATCAGAGAGGCAATTCAGCAGCAGCTCATACAGATTATACAGCTCAGGAGAACAGAGAATACAGCAGCCGCTCATACACAAGTTATACAGCTCAGGAGAGCAGACACAATTCAGCAGCCGGTCATTCACAGATTATACAGCTCAGGAGAACAGACACAATTCAGCAGCTGCTCATACACAGATTATACAGCTCAGGAGAGGAGACAATTCAGCAGCCGGTCATACACAGATTATACAGCTCAGGAGAGCAGAGAATTCAGCAGCCGCTCATACAGATTATACAGCTCAGGAGAACAGACAATTCAGCAGCCGCTCATACACAGATTATACAGCTCAGGAGAACAGACACAATTCAGTAGCCGGTCATACACAGATTATACAGCTCAGGAGAGCAGAGACAATTCAGCAGCCGGTCATACACAGATTATACAGCTCAGGAGAGCAGAGACACAATTCAGCAGCTGCTCATACATACACAGATTATACAGCTCAGGAGAGCAGACAATTCAGCAGCCGCTCATACACAGATTATACAGCTCAGGAGAGGAGACAATTCAGCAGCCGGTCATACACAGATTATACAGCTCAGGAGAGGAGACAATTCAGCAGCTGCTCATACACAGATTATACAGCTCAGGAGAGGAGACAATTCAGCAGCCGGTCATACACAGATTATACAGCTCAGGAGAGCAGAGAATTCAGCAGCCGCTCATACAGATTATACAGCTCAGGAGAACAGACAATTCAGCAGCCGCTCATACACAGATTATACAGCTCAGGAGAACAGACACAATTCAGCAGCCGGTCATACACAGATTATACAGCTCAGGAGAGCAGAGAATTCAGCAGCCGGTCATACAGATTATACAGCTCAGGAGAGCAGAGACAATTCAGCAGCCGGTCATACACAGATTATACAGCTCAGGAGAGCAGAGAATTCAGCAGCCGGTCATACAGATTATACAGCTCAGAAGAGCAGAGACAATTCAGCAGCAGCTCATACACAGATTATACAGCTCAGGAGAGCAGAGACAATTAAGCAGCCGGTCATACACAGATTATACAGCTCAGGAGAGCAGAGACAATTAAGCAGCCGGTCAATTGCTTTGGTCCATTAGGGGAAACACCTTTTCAGTGGTAAAGTAGTTGAGGTTAGAGCAGGGCATCAGGAGCAACTGTACTTTGTGGGAAGGTTGGACATGAGTTTTATGGCCCAGGATCATCTGACTGCTACTGGCCATGTTAGTGTCTCGACAGGGAAGTGCTTGTACATGTTCTACTGGGCATGCTTTAACTAAAAGTAGACATGCAACCTCTCCCTTAACGCACCAGAGCTTGAGCAATAGTTTGGGGCCCAATGCTGTACAGACACTTCTCTAGTCTACGCTAACAGTGTTCTGCTGATGAGGAGGAGGTACAATGACAGTTGGCAGGGGGAGTAGGGCAACAATGCCCTCAGCGTGCAATTTGCCAATCTGATCTCTTGCTGACTCATAGGAGGGGATCGGTGCCTGCTGTACACATGTTCATTCTCAGTAGAGGCAGCTCCCATCTAACGTGTACAAGGCATTTCTATGGAATTGTACTATTTGCTAATCTGGTTTAATGATGTATCATGAAGCTTGCCTTGTATGCCTATGGTAATTGTATTTGTGTTTGTTTTTTCAGTTATGTGGGGAAAGCCAAGGAGGAGGCTAAAAATATCATATTGACAGTTATGCGATATTTGCAAAGCGCTAACTCCATTAGACCTACGGAGAAGCTCAGAGCTTGAATTTCAGACCTGAAAGCATTAAAGCTGTCAAACCTCCCCAACAGGGGTCTGCTGCTCCCTGAAACGCTGTTTAAAAAAAATTGTACGACTACCAAAAGGAAGGAGTAGAATTGTTATACAGTTTGTACCGAGATGGAAAAAAAGGAGGAATTCTGGCCGATGATATGGGGCTTGGCAAAACCATCCAAGTAATTGCTTTTTTTCTCTGGTATGATTGCTTCAAAACAAATCAAAACAGTGCTTTTGATTGTGCCAACAATGCTAGTTAGAAATTGGGAGAAGGAGATTGAAAAGTGGACTCCAGACACGCAGTACAAAATTTTCCATGGGAATGAGAGAAGACTGACTAAAGACCTAGAGGAATCTCAAAGCTTGAATTTCAGACCTTAAAGGGAAGGTTCAGGGACTAGCTAAAAAAAAAATAATCCATTTCCACTTACCTGGGGCTTCCTCCAGCCCGTAGCAGGCAGGAGGTGCCCTCGGCGCCGCTCCGCAGGCTCCCGGTGGCCGACCCGACCTGGCCAGGCCGGCGGCCAGGTCGGGCCTCTTCTGCGCTCCATGGTGCATTCCACGCCGGCGCGCTGTCGTCATCGGACGTCCTCCGGGCTGTACTGCGCAGGCTCAGTAGTTCTGAGCCTGCGCAGTACAACCCGGAGGACGTCCGATGACGTCAGCGCGCCGGCGTGGAACGCACCATGGAGCGCAGAAGAGGCCCGACCTGGCCAGGTCGGGTCGGCCACCGGGAGCCTGCGGAGCAGTGCTGAGGGCACCTCCTGCCTGCCACGGGCTGGAGGAAGCCCCAGGTAAGTGGAAATGGATTTTTATTTTTTTTAGCTAGTCCCTGAACCTTCCCTTTAAAGCATTAAAGCTATCAAACCTCCCCAACAATGGTCTGCTGCTCCCTGAAACGTTGTTTAAAAGATTGTACGACTACCAAAAGGAAGGGGTGGCATTTTTATACATACACAATACGCCCTACTGGGCCAAAGAAGGGGCAAAGAGTGGCAACATCTCGCAAGCTGTCAAATATTTGCAAAGCGCGTACACAATACGCCCTACTGAGCCAATAAGGGGCTAAAAATGGCAACATCTCGCAAGCTATCAAATATTTGCAAAGCGCGTACACAATACGCCCTAATGAGCATCGCAAAGGTCAAATTTTAAACCTTACAGCACCCCAAAACACCCCAAAACATCTCTTTGGAGAGCCAATCTATTTTTTTCCTGTGCGTCCCACTGACACTTGTGTTGCATAGACAGACTTGATAATTCATACTGTGTGTGTGCGCCACTGCCACACTACCTGTGTGTCAGGCAGCTGCACATTTTAATACCCAGTACTGCATATACCTACCTGTTCACAGTGTACCCACTTACGTGAGCGCACGCAGTGTCACGGTGCCTGTCCGCTACCTGTCTGTGTGACAGGTGCACATTGTAATACCCATCACTGCATATACCTACCTGTTGTGTTCAGTGCATCCACCTACGTGAGTGCATGCAGTGCGATCTACCACTCCGTGCATACCTGTTAACTGCACATTGTATTAGTCAAGTCAGTGCATACCTTTCACTTCATTCTCCCCCCAATATAGACAACGGACAAAACAGGCAGAGGTAGAGGCAGACCCAGAGGAAGGCCACCCGGCAGGTCTGTGCGAGGTGGGAGAGTTGAGAGTTGTTTTGAGGCCCCAAAGTTGCTACTTTTCAGAGAAAATTGGAAGAAGAGGGAAACTTACAATTGACCCCCTTAAATACTCTCTCATAATTGGATTCACCTGTGTATGTAGGTCAGGGGTCACGGAGTTTACCAAGCCAATTTGAGTTGATTAGAGATTAGAGATATATAGATATATATAGGAGACAGTGATTTATACAGGATGATCATGACTATTAACAAGGTTGCCCAAACTTTAGCATCCCACTGTAGTTCTTCATTTACTGTTAATGTATATGCACAGCTCCTATTTTGGGTATAAGGTACGTTTCTAGGCATCTGAGGCAGCTTGCTGATGTGCTGATCTACCTTCTATTGTAAAATGATCGCATTAGTAGCTATTTTTCATCCTATTTATGACCCCGATTTCTGATCTTTTCCTTTCAATTGCTATTATTGTATTGGACATTCTATCATCTGAGAAAATGTCACTGTTAATGGACACCATTAGTCTAACAATCTGATGCAGAAAACTTCCCAGAGTGAACACAATAATCCCTAGATTTCTTTATGGTTATCTCATGGTAACTTGCACAATTTGCTGTACTGATGACTTGAG
Organism: Hyperolius riggenbachi; assembly: GCF_040937935.1. NCBI lineage: Eukaryota > Metazoa > Chordata > Amphibia > Anura > Hyperoliidae > Hyperolius > Hyperolius riggenbachi. The sequence goes on from NC_090652.1 coordinate 321,499,122, forward strand.
GTGCCCACTATCTGTCATTTTAGAAAACGATCAACATTCCGATTTGATAACCACGATCGAAAGGAAACCATCAAAAATCATCGCTCAGTGGCATCAACTGGATTAAAAGTATACAGCTCAGGAGAGCAGAGCGACAATTCAGCAGCCGCTCATACAGATTATACAGCTCAGGAGAACAGAGACAATTCAGCAGCCGCTCATACACAGATTATACAGCTCAGGAGAACAGAGACAATTCAGCAGCCGGTCATACACAGATTATACAGCTCAGGAGAACAGACACAATTCAGCAGCCGCTCATACACAGATTATACAGCTCAGGAGAGCAGAGACAATTAAGCAGCCGGTCATACACAGATTATACAGCTCAGGAGAGCAGACAATTCAGCAGTCGGTCAATTGCTTTGGTCCATTAGGGGAACACCTTTTCAGTGGTAAAGTAGTTGAGGTTAGAGCAGGGCATCAGGAGCAACTGTACTTTGTGGGAAGGTTGGACATAAGAGTTTTATGGCCCAGGACCATCTGACTGCTACTGGCCATGTTAGTGTCTCGACAGGGAAGTGCTTGTACATGTTCTACTGGGCATGCTTTAACTAAAAGTAGACATGCAACCTCTCCCTTAACGCACCAGAGCTTGAGCAATAGTTTGGGGCCCAATGCTGTACAGACACTTCTCTAGTCTACGCTAACAGTGTTCTGCTGATGAGGAGGAGGTACAATGACAGTTGGCAGGGGGAGTAGGGCAACAATGCCCTCAGCGTGCAATTTGCCAATCTGATCTCTTGCTGACTCATAGGAGGGGGATCGGTGCCTGCTGTACACATGTTCATTCTCAGTAGAGGCAGCTCCCATCTAACGTGTACAAGGCATTTCTATGGAATTGTACTATTTGCTAATCTGGTTTAATGATGTATCATGAAGCTTGCCTTGTATGCCTATAGTAATTGTATTTGTGTTTGTTTGTTTTTTCAGTTATGTGGGGAAAGCCAAGGATGAGGCTAAAAATGGCAACATATTGACAGCTATGCGATATTTGCAAAGCGCTAACTCCATTAGACCTACGGAGAAGCTCAGAGCTCGAATTTCAGACCTGAAAGCATTAAAGCTGTCAAACCTCCCCAACAATGGTCTGCTGCTCCCTGAAACGCTGTTTAAAAAAATTGTACGACTGCCAAAAGGAAGGGGTGGCATTTTTATACAGTTTGTACCGAGATGGAAAAAAAAGGAGGAATTCTGGCCGATGATATGGGGCTTGGCAAAACCATCCAAGTAATTGCTTTTCTCTCTGGTATGATTGCTTCAAAACAAATCAAAACAGTGCTTTTGATTGTGCCAACAATGCTAGTTAGAAATTGGGAGAAGGAGATTGAAAAGTGGACTCCAGACACGCAGTACAAAATTTTCCATGGGAATGAGAGAAGACTGACTAAAGACCTAGAGGAATCTCAAAGCTCGAATTTCACACCTTAAAGCATTAAAGCTATCAAACCTCCCCAACAATGGTCTGCTGCTCCCTGAAACGTTGTTTAAAAGATTTTACGACTACCAAAAGGAAGGGGTGGCATTTTTATACATACACAATACGCCCTACTGGGCCAAAGAAGGGGCAAAGAGTGGCAACATCTCGCAAGCTGTCAAATATTTGCAAAGCGCGTACACAATACGCCCTACTGAGCCAAAGGAGGGGCTAAGAATGGCAACATCTTGCAAGCTATCAAATATTTGCGGTCATACACAATCTCAAAGCTCGAATTTCAGACCTTAAAGCATTAAAGCTATCAAACCTCCCCAACAATGGTCTGCTGCTCCCTGAAACGTTGTTTAAAAGATTGTACGACTACCAAAAGGAAGGGGTGGCATTTTTATACAGTTTGTACCGAGATGGAAAAAAAGGAGGAATTCTGGCCGATGATATGGGGCTTGGCAAAACCATCCAAGTAATTGCTTTTTTTCTCTGGTATGATTGCTTCAAAACAAATCAAAACAGTGCTTTTGATTGTGCCAACAATGCTAGTTAGCAATTGGGAGAAGGAGATTGAAAAGTGGACTCCAGACACGCAGTACAAAATTTTCCATGGGAATGAGAGAAGACTGACTAAAGACCTAGAGGAATCTCAAAGCTTGAATTTCAGACCTTAAAGGGAAGGTTCAGGGACTAGCTAAAAAAAAAAATAATCCATTTCCACTTACCTGGGGCTTCCTCCAGCCCGTAGCAAGCAGGAGGTGCCCTCGGCGCCGCTCCGCAGGCTCCCGGTGGCCGACCCGACCTGGCCAGGCCGGCGGCCAGGTCGGGCCTCTTCTGCGCTCCATGGTGCATTCCACGCCGGCGCGCTGTCATCGGACGTCCTCCGGGCTGTACTGCGCAGGCTCAGTAGTTCTGAGCCTGCGCAGTACAACCTGGAGGACGTCCGATGACGTCAGCGCGCCGGCGTGGAACGCACCATGGGGCGCAGAAGCTTGCCTTGTATGCCTATAGTAATTGTATTTGTGTTTGTTTTTTCAGTTATGTGGGGAAAGCCAAGGAGGAGGCTAAAAATCATATTGACAGCTATGCGATATTTGCAAAGCGCTAACTCCATTAGACCTACGGAGAGGCTCAAAGCTCGAATTTCAGACCTGAAAGCATTAAAGCTGTCAAACCTCCCCAACAATGGTCTGCTGCTCCCTGAAACGCTGTTTAAAAAATTGTACGACTACCAAAAGGAAGGAGTGGAATTTTTATACAGTTTGTACCGAGATGGAAAAAAAAGGAGGAATTCTGGCCGATGATATGGGGCTTGGCAAAACCATCCAAGTAATTGCTTTTTTTCTCTGGTATGATTGCTTCAAAACAAATCAAAACAGTGTTTTTGATTGTGCCAACAATGCTAGTTAGCAATTGGGAGAAGGAGATTGAAAAGTGGACTCCAGACACGCAGTACAAAATTTTCCATGGGAATGAGAGAAGACTGACTAAAGACCTAGAGGAATCTCAAAGCTCGAATTTCAGACCTTAAAGCATTAAAGCTATCAAACCTCCCCAACAATGGTCTGCTGCTCCCTGAAACGTTGTTTAAAAGATTGTACGGGGGGCGTGGCTTGGCGCCTGATCGGAATGGACGCACGCTAGAGCAGCTCCAGACCCGGACTCCTAAAGCTCTATCCCCAGCAAGCTAACACCTGAAATGAGCAGACCCAGCCGCTCCAAACAACTCAGAGGGACACCCAGAGATACCAGAGCCCAGCTCGGACGGACTGTCCCGGAACTATTTAAAACCCACTCCTCGAGGAAAACATCTGAGGCCTCCAAGATGGCGCCGACTCGTGCAGCCTCACCGGCAGTGTCGCAGTCCGGATCTTCCGACCAGGACTACGGTAGGCCCGCAAAGCGGGGCAACAACATCTCCTATGCTGACCTCAAATCCTTTGCGGATGACATTAAATCTACCCTGAGAACGGCAATAGCCGAGGTGAGGGATGAAATGGCGGAAATAGCTGCACGCATCGCCACCATAGAGAAAGCAGATTTTAAGCGCGATGCCCAAATTAAAGCACTGGCGAAAGTTTCTTTTGGCCACAACAACAAGCTAATCGAACACGAACGCCACTTAGAAGATCTCGACAACAGGGGCAGGCGCTGTAATCTCCGCATAAGAGGAGTTCCGGAATCCGTAGGCCACGAAGCGCTAGCTGACTCGCTGTCCGCCATCTTTAACCAACTGCTGGACAAGCCCAAAGATAACAGCATAGACTTTGTACGAGCTCACAGAGCCCTTCGTCCCCAGGGCAATGAGGGGGACCCCCCGAGAGACATCTGCTGTCTACAATCCTTCAACTTAAAAGAGGCAATTCTGCTTGCCTCAAGAGATCAATCGGAGATTACTTTTAATGAGCACCAAATAGCCATTTTCCAAGACCTCTCCCCCATCACATTAGCTAACAGGAGAGCCCTTAAACCGCTGCTCCAACTTCTTACGGGAAAACAACTAAAATACAGATGGAAATTCCCATTCGCCCTGGCAGTAATGGATAAAGGCCGCATGTATGTACTTCGCTCTCCTGATGATCTCTCTGATTTCTGTGAGGCTTTGGGCATTGATACACCTGAGCTCCCACTCTGGTACGCGGATTATAAAACTCCACTATCAGACTCTGGCTCCATAAACCTAAAGACACCGTTCCCCACTTCATCTAAGGTGAATACCCCTTTAAGAAATAGCTCCAAGAAGTTTTCCACTCCCAGAAGCAAGAAATCTCACTTCAATGATCCTCTCTCGACCCCCCTGAGACCCCTGGGTGATGACGATGATTAACTTTTATCCAACAACCTACGTTATTTGCTTTTACCAGGGTGGCAGTTACTTACCCGATCTCAATGTATGGACTACATACATATGTCCCTAAATTTATTACGGTCCACAAAACCAAACAAGAGCTCGCCCTCTACACACCCTGGTCTCCAGATCAGATTTTGCTTGTGCTGTTACGTTTATTGTGAGCTTTGCTCTATCTGTTCCCCTCTGACTTGTGTTAATAACCTTCCTTTACAGGTAGACGGGTCACTAATCTTTAATTATTTTTTTTTCTGTTGTGCAACGAAAGGAACTATTTCCGGGTCTACCCCCATGCTCGTTTACAAATAAGACTTTTGACTTATTTACTGCATCCTTCCAACTGTCAGGCTCCAGGCCATCTCCCCAACACAGGATTTTTTCTTTCCTCTGACCTCATCACAAATTTATTAGTGCGATCCTTCTATCACTAGAAGGCTCTCCCACGTGTGATTACTGTTTCTTATTCTTGAGTTTACCATTGTTATTTTTATATTGTCATTCTTACCTCAGTATACAGTTGAGTGCTTGTCTTCGCCACCCCCCCTCTAATCCACCTGTCACTATCCTGATGATAGTGTCACTAGGCTGCTCCCTTCTCTGTGGCATCGGATTTCTGTGTGCTGTCATATTAGACATAATGGCCCCAAATACAAAACACACCACCCAAGCCTGGAAATTTGTCTCATCAAACACGAACGGCCTAAATATCCCAGAACAAAGATCAATGTTTTTAGACTTCCTACATAAAGAAAGAGCCCAATTTGGATTTTTTCAAGAGACCCACTTTAAATCTAACGCTGTCCCCAGGTTTAAAAACAAACAATATCCCACCCATTACTTTGCCACCTCCCCCAGTGACAAAACTAAAGGAGTCTCTATACTCATCCATAAAGACATTGATTTCAAGTGCAGCACCCAGAGATCCGACCCAGAGGGACGCTTCTTGATTCTTCAAGGTACAATAGATGATTTTGATGTGACACTAGCTAACGTGTATGCCCCTAACTCCAAACAGGTTCAATTTATGGCAAAAGTGATTGATGAAATATTACTTGTACAGAAAGGTGTCCTTATACTAGGTGGAGATATCAATGTACCCCTGTACCCCCTTTTGGACTCCTCCACAGGTACTTCCTCTATAACCTTCAAGGCATTGAAAAAAATTAAGTCCTCTCTTGACAGAATCTCCTTGATTGACACCTGGCGTCTCCTCCACCCGACTAACAAAGACTTCACTTTCTACTCTGGCCTCCATAAAAAATACACGAGAATAGACTATTTTTTCCTCCAGCAAAGAGACATCTCGTTCTTAACTGAAGCCAGGATAGAAACTAAGATTCTAGCAGATCACTCTCCTATCACTTGCACGATCAAAGTCCCCAGTAACAATGCTAAACAATTTTCGTGGAAATTGAACCCCTTCTTGCTCTCTAGCCAACCTAACCTAGATACACAAAAAAACGAGCTATCCCTTTTCTTCCAGATAAATTCCAACCAAGAGACCTCAGATCTCACCATTTGGGAAGCTCACAAACCCTTTATCCGAGGCCATCTCATTAAGTTGGGAGCTAGGGCAAAAAGAGAACGTTTTACTCAGCTAAACAACCTGTATTCCCAAATCAACACGCTAGAAGCCCAACACAAACTCAAACACATACAAGATAACTTAAATAAACTAACGGAACTACGCAAACAACTCCTGGCCAGATTGACTATCCAAGCAAAACGTAAACTTCTCCTTCAAAAGAAAGTTTTCTATGAACACGCCAACAAGGCTGGATCCTTTTTGGCAAAGGCCCTTAGAGAACAAAGAGCAAAAACCTCAGTGAGATGTATTCTTGACCACAAAAATAGGAAAAAAATAGCCCCTGAAGATATTGCAGAACAATTTAGATTATTCTACAAAAATCTGTATAATCTTCCCTCCCCCATGACCTCCAACTCCATACCAAAAAACAGAAAGGAGGAAATTGAGGTCTTCCTCTCTAAATTTGGCCTAGGTAAACTTTCAAGTGAGGAGCAACTAGCTCTTAACACTCCTCTGACCATGGGAGAGTTCTCGGAGGCAGTTAAAAACACTAAAACAAACAAAAGCCCCGGCCCAGATGGTCTCTCGGCCCACTACTACAAAGCATTTTCGGACCTTTTAGCGCCACACTTTCTTAAAGCATTCAACTCTCACAAAATACTCGACCCCCTCTAAACAGCTCCTAGAGGCCCATGTCACAGTTATCCACAAACCTGATAAAGACCCTCAAAACTGCTCCAGCTATCGTCCCATCTCTTTGCTAAATCTAGATATCAAAATCTTCGCCAAGATCCTGGCTACCAGATTGGTCCCAATTCTTGAGACTAGAATCCTCCATGATCAAGTTGGCTTCCTACCAGGCAGAGAAGCAAGAGATGGGACGATGAGAGCGGTGGGACTACAGTCATGGCTCTCTCGGTGTTCCGTGGCGGGCTGTTTCCTCTCCACGGATGCCGAGAAAGCCTTTGACAGAGTGGCCTGGGACTTTGTTCAAGCTACCCTTGAGCATATGCATTTGGGTCACCAGATGCTCGATTGGATCATGCTTCTCTATTTAAATCCCTCTGCCCGAATAAAGGTCAATGGCACCCTCTCAGACACATTTGATCTTGCAAATGGGACCAGGCAGGGATGCCCCCTGTCCCCCTTGATCTTCATTACCATTCTAGAGCCCTTCCTAAACTCAATCAGGGCAGATACTTCCATCAAAGGGGTCACAGTTAATGGACAGGAACATAAAGTCTCAGCCTTCGCTGATGACCTTTTTTTTTTGCCTGCTCTCATTGATAAATTTGAATGTTTTGACCTATTATCCAATTACAAGATAAACTTTACTAAATCCTATGCCCTAAACATCTCATTAGATCCGTCCCTAGTCGCCAATCTGGCCTCTCAGCTCCCTTTCCAATGGGCTAAACAATCCATCAAATATCTGGGCATCAATTTGTCCACCAACCAAGACCTGTTATACCAACTAAATTTTGCCCCACTAATTACCAGTTTCTCCAAAGACATGAACTGGTCATTTAAACAACATATCTCCTGGTTTGGCAGACTGTCTGTCATAAAGATGAATCTTTTACCCAGATTTCTGTACATCTCCCAAACTCTACACATCACAGTGCCCAACTCTTTTTTTAACAATCTACAATCCCTACTCTCAGGCTATCTCTGGGGTCAGAAACACCCCAGAATAAAACGTTCCACTCTCTACCAAAGGAGGAGGGGGGCATTGCCCTCCCCCGACCCCAAAGCATACCATCAGGCGTCTTCCCTGAGTAGAATCTTAGATTGGTGCACACCTCTTTCCCCTAAACGCTGGATCCAGATTGAAGAGACCTTCTCTAGTAGCAGTCTGAGAGCTCTACCATGGTCAAACCCCAACAGATCTCAAAATAGACAACTTGACCCATCCCTTGATGATAGCTTCTCTGAAAAACATTACCTCTCTGGCCAAATCAAAGACCTTAACTTCATTCCCGGGCCCCCTTTCCCCTCTGCTTAACAACCCACACTTCCCTCCCGGTACCTCACTCTCCTTCCTCCCCAACCTTAACAATAGATATTTAACGCTAAAAGACATTACTCTCAACGGCCAGTGCAAAACTCGCGAGGACTTAGCCTCCCTTACAGCTGACGGTAACATTCCTCTATGGGATTATCTCCAAATCCGGAGTTTTGTTAATACTATAGCAAGAAAAGCAAACTTAAAGATGCCTCTCTCACCCTTTGAAATGTGGGCCTCGGCTCAAAAACCAGTCAGACATGCTATCTCTCTCATATATAATCTCATAACCTCAAACCCTACCCCAGAAGAGCTTGGACCATTCCAATCTAAATGGGAGTCCCTACTGCAAAAAACCCTACCCCAAGAGACTTGGCACAAAATTTATATCCTCTCCCATAAAGCTTCCTTAAATGTGAATACCCAAGAACAAGGCTACAAAATTCTCACACTGGTATAGGACCCCAGCTTTCCTACACCAAGCCAAATTACTGCCATCCAGCGAGTGCTGGAGATGCCACTCTCAGGGCCCTTTTCCACCAGCGCGTTTGCGCTGGCTGAATCGCAAAACCGCAAACCGCTAGCGATTTTACAATCGCTACAGTTTGCTTTTTAACATAGGAATCGCGGTAGGTCATTTCCACTACCGCGATTCGCTTTTGTCGGGAACGCGAACGCGCGGCGGAGCGATAATTGCCGCGATTTTGCTATGCAGTGCATAGCATAGCAAAATCGCGGCCACAAACGTCGGGGGAATCGCCGGTTTTGCGATTCAGCAATCGCTAGCGTTCAGCATGAACGCTAGCAATTGCAGGTGGAAAAGGGCCCTCAAGGAGGAGACCTACTTCACATTTTTTGGTCCTGCCCAACACTAACCTTATTCTGGCACAAAGTGCATACCTTGGCTGAACAGCTAACCGCCACATCCATTTCCTTCTCCCCTGAAATGTTCCTACTACACGCCACTTCAGCCTCAACCCAAATTTATAGGCGCTCTCTGCTAATCCACCTAGTAAATGCCGCCAGAAGCTTAATTCCCTCACTCTGGAAATCCCCAGACCCTCCCTCCATTAAACTCTGGTTCTCAAAAATTAACACAATTTATGATATGGAGGAAATTATCGCTTCTTCCCTTGGCAAATCCAACCAATTTTTAACTACGTGGGAGAACTGGTTGGCTTTCAAATCTTCTCCAGCTTATGATCTGATTATGCTCAAATAATATCACTGCCATATAGATAATGACATACACTTTCTGATTTGCTGAAGTGTCTACTCCCCCCCCCCCCCCCCTCTCTTCTACATGAAGCTCATCCCTTTAGCTCTCTCAATCTCTTGATAAGATTGACTGTTGAGAAATGATATGATATTACTCTCTATAGCTTGTACTTGGTTCATATTGCTGTCTTACTCTATGCTAAGTGATTCTGATTTAGCTGATTGTTCAATATTACCAACTAAGTCTGATTCAAGATATTTGACTATGTACATGGAAGTCGTTTTTTTCTTGTTGATAACTTCAATAAAATTCTTTAAAAGTAAAAAAAAAAAAAAAAAAAAAAAAAAGATTGTACGACTACCAAAAGGAAGGGGTGGCATTTTTATACATACACAATATGCCCTACTGGGCCAAAGAAGGGGCAAAGAGTGGCAACATCTCGCAAGCTGTCAAATATTTGAAAAGCGCGTACACAATACGCCCTACTGAGCCAAAGGAGGGGCTAAAAATGGCAACATCTCGCAAGCTTAAAATATTTGCAAAGCGCGTACACAATACGCCCTACTGAGCCAAAGAAGGGGCTAAGAACGGCAACATCTCGCAAGCTATCAAACATTTGCGGTCATACACAATCTCAAAGCTCGAATTTCAGACCTGAAAGCATTAAAGCTATCAAACCTCCCCAACAATGGTCTGCTGCTCCCTGAAACGTTGTTTAAAAGATTGTACGACTACCAAAAGGAAGGGGTGGCATTTTTATACAGTTTGTACCGAGATGGAAAAAAAAGAGGAATTCTGGCCGATGATATGGGGCTTGGCAAAACCATCCAAGTAATTGCTTTTCTCTCTGGTATGATTGCTTCAAAACAAATCAAAACAGTGCTTTTGATTGTGCCAACAATGCTAGTTAGCAATTGGGAGAAGGAGATTGAAAAGTGGACTCCAGACACGCAGTACAAAATTTTCCATGGGAATGAGAGAAGACTGACTAAAGACCTAGAGGAATCTCAAAGCTCGAATTTCAGACCTTAAAGCATTAAAGCTATCAAACCTCCCCAACAATGGTCTGCTGCTCCCTGAAACATTGTTTAAAAGATTGTACGACTACCAAAAGGAAGGGGTGGCATTTTTATACATACACAATACGCCCTACTGGGCCAAAGAAGGGGCAAAGATTGGCAACATCTCGCAAGCTGTCAAATATTTGCAAAGCGCGTACACAATACGTCCTACTCAGGGCCGGGCCGAGGCATAGGCTGGAGAGGCTCCAGCCTCAGGGCTCAGTGTAGGAGGGGGCACAATTCATTCAACTGTCATTCCTAATTGTGTATGAAGCAGAAAGAAATAAGAAAACAGCATACATGGCAGTGACTGCAAGCCAGATAACTAGAGATTAAGGTGTTGGGGAGGTTGTGGGCCCTATGGCGCCTCTTAGTCTAATAGCAATCAGTGTGAGACGGCTGGGGTGGGAGGGATGGGGGGGGGGGGCGCACTTTAGTGTCTCAGCCTTGGGTGCTGGAGGACCTTGTCCCGGCTCTGGTCCTACTGAGCCAAAGAAGGGGCAAAGAGTGGCAACATCTCGCAAGCTATCAAATATTTGCAAAGCGCGTACACAATACGCCCTACTGAGCCAAAGAAGGGGCTAAGAGTGGCAACATCTCGCAAGCTATCAAATATTTGCAAAGAGCGTACACAATATGCCCTACTGAGCATCTCAAAGGTCAAATTTTAAACCTTAAAAAAGCCTTACAGCACCCCACAACATCTCTTTGGAGAGCCAATCTATTTTTTTCCTGTGCGTCCCACTGACACTTGTGTTGCATAGACAGACTTGATAATTCATACTGTGTGTGCGCCCCTGCCACACTACCTGTGTGCGTCAGGCAGCTGCACATTTTAATACCCAGTACTGCATATACCTACCTGTTCACAGTGTACCCACTTACGTGAGCGCACGCAGTGTCACGGTGCCTGTCCGCTACCTGTCTGTGTGACAGGTGCACATTGTAATACCCATCACTGCATATACCTACCTGTTGTGTTCAGTGCATCCACCTACGTGAGTGCATGCAGTGCGATCTACCACTCCGTGCATACCTGTTAACTGCACATTGTATTAGTCAAGTCAGTGCATACCTTTCACTTCATTCTCCCCCCAATATAGACAACGGACAAAACAGGCAGAGGTATAGGCAGACCCAGAGGAAGGCCACCCGGCAGGTCTGTGCGAGGTGGGAGAGTTGAGAGAGTTGTTTTGAGGCCCCAAAGTTGCTACTTTTCAGAGAAAATTAGAAGAAGAGGGAAACTTACAATTGACCCCCTTAAATACTCCCTCATAATTGAATTCACCTGTGTATGTAGGTCAGGGGTCACTGAGTTTACCAAGCCAATTTGAGTTGATTAGAGATATATAGATATATATATAGGAGACAGTGATTTATACAGGATGATCATGACTATTAACAAAGTTGCCCAAACTTTAGCATCCCACTGTAGTTCTTCATTTACTGTTAATGTATATGCACAGCTCCTATTTTGGGTATAAGGTGCGTTTCTAGGCATCTGAGGCAGCTTGCTGATGTGCTGATCTACCTTCTATTGTAAAATGATCGCATTACTAGCTATTTTTCATCCTATTTATGACCCCGATTTCTGATCTTTTCCTTTCAATTGCTATTATTGTATTGGACATTCTATCATCTGAGAAAATGTCACTGTTAATGGACACCATTAGTTTAACAATCTGATGCAGAAAACTTCCCAGAGTGAACACAATAATCCCTAGATTTCTTTATGGTTATCTCATGGTAACTTGCACAACTTGCTGTACTGATGACTGGAGGTGCCCACTATCTGTCATTTTAGCAAACGATCAACATTCCGATTTGATAACCATGATCGAAAGGAAACCATCAAAAATCATCGCTCAGTGGCATCAACTGGATTAAAAGTATACAGCTCAGGAGAGCAGAGAGACAATTCAGCAGCCGCTCATACAGATTATACAGCTCAGGAGAACAGAGACAATTCAGCAGCCGCTCATACACAGATTATACAGCTCAGGAGAGGAGAGAATTCAGCAGCCACTCATACACAGATTATACAGCTCAGGAGAGCAGACAATTCAGTAGCCGGTCATACACAGATTATACAGCTCAGGAGAGCAGAGACAATTCAGCAGCCGCTCATACAGATTATACAGCTCAGGAGAGCAGAGACAATTCAGCAGCCTGTCATACACAGATTATACAGCTCAGGAGAGCAGAGACAATTCAGCAGCCTGTCATACACAGATTATACAGCTCAGGAGAACAGACAATTCAGCAGCCGCTCATACACAGATTATACAGCTCAGGAGAGCAGAGACAATTCAGTAGCCGGTCATACACAGATTATACAGCTCAGGAGAGGAGACAATTCAGCAGCCGGTCATACAGATTATACAGCTCAGGAGAGCAGAGACAATTCAGCAGCCGGTCAATTGCTTTGGTCCATTAGGGGAAACACCTTTTCAGTGGTAAAGTAGTTGAGGTTAGAGCAGGGCATCAGGAGCAACTGTACTTTGTGGGAAGGTTGGACATGAGTTTTATGGCCCAGGACCATCTGACTGCTACTGGCCATGTTAGTGTCTCGACAGGGAGGTGCTTGTACATGTTCTACTGGGCATGCTTTAACTAAAAGTAGACATGCAACCTCTCCCTTAACGCACCAGAGCTTGAGCAATAGTTTGGGGCCCAATGCTGTACAGACACTTCTCTAGTCTACGCTAACAGTGTTCTGCTGATGAGGAGGAGGTACAATGACAGTTGGCAGGGGGAGTAGGGCAACAATGCCCTCAGCGTGCAATTTGCCAATCTGATCTCTTGCTGACTCATAGGAGGGGATCGGTGCCTGCTGTACACATGTTCATTCTCAGTAGAGGCAGCTCCCATCTAACGTGTACAAGGCATTTCTATGGAATTGTACTATTTGCTAATCTGGTTTAATGATGTATCATGAAGCTTGCCTTGTATGCCTATAGTAATTGTATTTGTGTATGTTTGTTTTTTCAGTTATGTGGGGAAAGCCAAGGAGGAGGCTAAAAATAACATTGACAGCTATGCGATATTTGCAAAGCGCTAACTCCATTAGACCTACGGAGAAGCTCAGAGCTCGAATTTCAGACCTGAAAGCATTAAAGCTGTCAAACCTCCCCAACAATGGTCTGCTGCTCCCTGAAACGCTGTTTAAAAAAATTGTACGACTACCAAAAGGAAGGAGTGGAATTTTTATACAGTTTGTACCGAGATGGAAAAAAAGGAGGAATTCTGGCCGATGATATGGGGCTTGGCAAAACCATCCAAGTAATTGCTTTTCTCTCTGGTATGATTGCTTCAAAACAAATCAAAACAGTGTTTTTGATTGTGCCAACAATGCTAGTTAGCAATTGGGAGAAGGAGATTGAAAAGTGGACTCCAGACACGCAGTACAAAATTTTCCATGGGAATGAGAGAAGACTGACTAAATACCTAGAGGAATCTCAAAGCTCGAATTTCAGACCTTAAAGCATTAAAGCTATCAAACCTCCCCAACAATGGTCTGCTGCTCCCTGAAACATTGTTTAAAAGATTGTACGACTACCAAAAGGAAGGGGTGGCATTTTTATACATACACAAAATACGCCCTACTGAGCCAAAGGAGGGGCTAAGAATGGCAACATCTTGCAAGCTGTCAAATATTTGCAAAGCGCGTACACAATACGCCCTACTGAGCCAAAGGAGGCGCTAAGAATGGCAACATCTCGCAAGCTGTGAAATATTTGCAAAGCGCGTACACAATACGCCCTACTGAGCCAAAGGAGGCGCTAAGAATGGCAACATCTCGCAAGCTGTGAAATATTTGCAAAGAGCGTACACAATACGCCCTACTGAGCATCTCAAAGGTCAAATTTTAAACCGTAAAAAAGCCTTACAGCACCCCACAACATCTTTGGAGAGCCAATCTATTTTTTTCCTGTGCGTCCCACTGACACTTGTGTTGCATAGACAGACTTGATAATTCATACTGTGTGTGTGCGCCACTGCCACACTACCTGTGTGCGTCAGGCAGCTGCACATTGTAATACCCAGTACTACATATACCTACCTGTTCACAGTGTACCCACTTACGTGAGCGCACGCAGTGTCACGGTGCCTGTCCGCTACCTGTCTGTGTGACAGGTGCACATTGTAATACCCATCACTGCATATACCTACCTGTTGTGTTCAGTGCATCCACCTACGTGAGTGCACGCAGTGCAATATACCACTCCGTGCATACCTGTTAACTGCACATTGTATTAGTCAAGTCAGTGCATACCTTTCACTTCATTCTCCCCCCAATATAGACAACGGACAAAACAGGCAGAGGTAGAGGCAGACCCAGAGGAAGGCCACCCGGCAGGTCTGTGCGAGGTGAGAGAGTTGTTTTGAGACCCCGATGTTGCTACTTTTCAGAGAAAATAAGAAGAGGGAAACTTACAATTGACCCCCTTAAATACTCTCTCATAATTGGATTCACCTGTGTATGTAGGTCAGGGGTCACTGCGTTTACCAAGCCAATTTGAGTTCCAATAATTAGTTCTAAAGGTTTTGGAATCAATACAATTACAACAGTGCCCAAATTTATGCACCTGCTTAATTTGATTTAAACAATTATTGCGCACTTTCTGTAAATCCAATAAACTTCATTTCACTTCTCAAATATCACTGTGTGGTGGTTATGATAAAAAATGTCAGAGATATATATTCCCCACAAAAGTCTGGTGCAAAAGTTGAGGATGCAAGGACTGGGGAAGAGTCTGTGTTCATGGATAGGGAACTGGCTAATGGACAGAAAACAAAGAGTTGTGGTCAATGAATTGTACTCAAAATGGGAGACTGTTAGCAGTGGGGTCCCACAGGGGTCTGTTCTGGGTCCAGTGCTCTTCAATTTATTTATTAATGACCTAGTAGATGCAGTAGTGAGCAATGTTGCTATTTTTGCAGATGATACAAAATTGTGCAGAATCATCAACTCTCAGGAAGATAGTGTCATATTGCAACAGGATCTGGATAGGATGGCTATATGGGCACATACATGGCAGATGAAATTCAATGTTGACAAATGTAAGGTCATGCATTTTGGACGTACTAATGGTCTAGCACCATACAAAATAAATGGGATACAGTTGGGGACATCAAACTTGGAAAAGGACTTAGGAGTACTCATTGACAACAAGTTAAATAATCGTACTCAATGCCAAGCAGCTGCAGCTAAAGCTAACAAAATTTTGGGATGCATTAAAAGGGAAATAAAAACTCGAGATGCTAGCATAATATTGCCCCTGTTTAACTCTCTAGTAAGGCCACATCTGGAATATGGAATTCAGTTCTGGGCACCACATTACAAAAAAGATATTGCAGTTTTAGAGCAGGTGCAGAGACGAGCAACAAAATTGATGCGTGGGATGGAAGGTCTCACTTATCGAGAAAGGTTAGATAAACTGGGTTTATTTAGTCTAGAGAAAAGATGCCTTAGAGGGGATCTAATTAACATGTATAAATACATCAGAGGGCAATATAATACCTTGGCGGATGAGCTTTTTGTCCCTAGGCATTCTCAAAGGACTAGAGGACATGATCTGCGCATGGAGGAAAAACGTTTTAACCATTTATTTAGGAAAGGGTTCTTTACAGTAAGAGTGATTAAGATGTGGAATGCATTGCCACAGGAAGTCGTTATGGCAAACTCTATACCTGCATTTAAAGGGGACTTAGATGCTTTCCTTGCGTTGAAAGACATCCATGGCTACAATTACTAGGTAATGCCTAATGATGTTGATCCAGGGATTTTATCTGATTGCCATCTGGAGTCGGGAAGGAATTTTTCCCTTTAGGGGCTAATTGGACCATGCCTTGTAAGGGTTTTTTCGCCTTCCTCTGGATCAACAGGGATATGTGAGGGAGCAGGCTGGTGTTGTACTTTATACTGGTTGAACTCGATGGACGTATCTTTTTTCAACCAAAATAAACTATGTAACTATGTAAGGAGAACAGACACAATTCAGCAGCTGCTCATACACAGATTATACAGCTCAGGAGAGCAGACAATTCAGTAGCCGGTCATACACAGATTATACAGCTCAGGAGAGGAGAGAATTCAGCAGCCGGTCATACACAGAATATACAGCTCAGGAGAACAGAGACAATTCAGCAGCCGGTCATACAGATTATACAGCTCAGAAGAGCAGAGACAATTCAGCAGCCGGTCAATTGCTTTGGTCCATTAGGGGAAACACCTTTTCAGTGGTAAAGTAGTTGAGGTTAGAGCAGGGCATCAGGAGCAACTGTACTTTGTGGGAAGGTTGGACATGAGTTTTATGGCCCAGGACCATCTGACTGCTACTGGCCATGTTAGTGTCTCGACAGGGAAGTGCTTGTACATGTTCTACTGGGCATGCTTTAACTAAAAGTAGACATGCAACCTCTCCCTTAACGCACCAGAGCTTGAGCAATAGTTTGGGGCCCAATGCTGTACAGACACTTCTCTAGTCTACGCTAACAGTGTTCTGCTGATGAGGAGGAGGTACAATGACAGTTGGCAGGGGGAGTAGGGCAACAATGCCCTCAGCGTGCAATTTGCCAATCTGATCTCTTGCTGGCTCATAGGAGGGGATCGGTGCCTGCTGTACACATGTTCATTCTCAGTAGAGGCAGCTCCCATCTAACGTGTACAAGGCATTTCTATGGAATTATACTATTTGCTAATCTGGTTTAATGATGTATCATGAAGCTTGCCTTGTATGCCTATAGTAATTGTATTTGTGTTTGTTTTTTCAGTTATGTGGGGAAAGCCAAGGAGGAGGCTAAAAATAACATATTGACAGCTATGCGATATTTGCAAAGCGCTAACTCCATTAGACCTACGGAGAAGCTTAGAGCTCGAATTTCAGACCTGAAAGCATTAAAGCTGTCAAACCTCCCCAACAATGGTCTGCTGCTCCCTGAAACGCTGTTTAAAAAAAAATTGTACGACTACTAAAAGGAAGGAGTGGAATTTTTATACAGTTTGTACCGAGATGGAAAAAAAGGAGGAATTCTGGCCGATGATATGGGGCTTGGCAAAACCATCCAAGTAATTGCTTTTCTCTCTGGTATGATTGCTTCAAAACAAATCAAAACAGTGTTTTTGATTGTGCCAACAATGCTAGTTAGCAATTGGGAGAAGGAGATTGAAAAGTGGACTCCAGACACGCAGTACAAAATTTTCCATGGGAATGAGAGAAGACTGACTAAAGACCTAGAGGAATCTCAAAGCTTGAATTTCAGACCTTAAAGCATTAAAGCTATCAAACCTCCCCAACAATGGTCTGCTGCTCCCTGAAACATGGTTTAAAAGATTGTACGACTACCAAAAGGAAGGGGTGGCATTTTTATACATACACAATACGCCCTACTGAGCCAAAGGAGGGGATAAGAATGGCAACCTCTCGCAAGCTGTCAAATATTTGCAAAGCGCGTACACAATACGCCCTACTGAGCCAAAGGAGGGGCTAAGCATCGCAACATCTCGCAAGCTGTCAAATATTTGCAAAGCGCGTACACAATACGCCCTACTGAGCCAAAGAAGGGGCTAAGAGTGGCAACATCTCGCAAACTATCAAATATTTGCAAAGAGCGTACACAATACGCCCTACTGAGCATCTCAAAGGTCAAATTTTAAACCTTAAAAAAGCCTTACAGCACCCCACAACATCTCTTTGGAGAGCCAATCTATTTTTTTCCTGTGCGTCCCACTGACACTTGTGTTGCATAGACAGACTTGATAATTCATACTGTGTGTGTGCGCCACTGCCACACTACCTGTGTGCGTCAGGCAGCTGCACATTTTAATACCCAGTACTGCATATACCTACCTGTTAACAGTGTACCCACTTACGTGAGCGCACGCAGTGTCACGGTGCCTGTCCGCTACCTGTCTGTGTGACAGGTGCACATTGTAATACCCATCACTGCATATACCTACCTGTTGTGTTCAGTGCATCCACCTACGTGAGTGCATGCAGTGCGATCTACCACTCCGTGCATACCTGTTCACTGCACATTGTATTAGTCAAGTCAGTGCATACCTTTCACTTCATTCTCCCCCAATATAGACAACGGACAAAACAGGCAGAGGTAGAGGCAGACCTAGAGGTAGGCCACCCGGCAGGTCTGTGCGAGGTGGGAGAGTTGAGAGAGTTGTTTTGAGGCCCCAAAGTTGCTACTTTTCAGAGAAAATTAGAAGAAGAGGGAAACTTACAATTGACCCCCTTAAATACTCTCTCATAATTGGATTCACCTGTGTATGTAGGTCAGGGGTCACTGAGTTTACCAAGCCAATTTGAGTTGATTAGAGCTATATAGATATATATAGGAGACAGTGATTTATACAGGATGATCATGACTATTAACAAGGTTGCCCAAACTTTAGCATCCCACTGTAGTTCTTCATTTACTGTTAATGTATATGCACAGCTCCTATTTTGGGTATAAGGTACGTTTCTAGGCATCTGAGGCAGCTTGCTGATGTGCTGATCTACCTTCTATTGTAAAATGATCGCATTAGTAGTAATTTTTCATCCTATTTATGACCCCGATTTCTGATCTTTTCCTTTCAATTGCTATTATTGTATTGGACATTCTATCATCTGAGAAAATGTCACTGTTAATGGACACAATTAGTCTAACAATCTGAAGCAGAAAACTTCCCAAAGCGAACACAATAATCCCTAGATTTCTTTATGGTTATCTCATGGTAACTTGCAGAACTTGCTGTACTGATGACTTTGTCATTTTAGCAAACGATTAACATTCTGATTTGATAACCACGATCGGAAGGAAAGCATCAAAAATCATCCCTCAGTGGCATCAACTGGATTAAAAGTATACAGCTCAGGAGATCAGAGAGACCATTCAGCAGCCGCTCATACACAGATTATACAGCTCAGGAGAGCAGAGAATACAGCAGCCGCTCATACACAGATTATACAGCTCAGGAGAGCAGAGACAATTCAGCAGCCGGTCATACACAGATTATACAGCTCAGGGGAACAGAGACAATTCAGCAGCTGCTCATACACAGATTATACAGCTCAGGAGAGCAGAGACAATTCAACAGCCGCTCATACACAGATTATACAGCTCAGGAGAGCAGAGACAATTCAGCAGCTGCTCATACACAGATTATTATACAGCTCAGGAGAGCAGAGACAATTCAGCAGCCGCTCATACACAGATTATACAGCTCAGGAGAGCAGACAATTCAGCAGCCGGTCATACACAGATTATACAGCTCTGCTGTTAGTGAGAATGAATGAAACTGAGCAAGTTCTTTCACCTAAGCACTCATCTTCACTCTCTGAAAAGATTCTTGCAACTCTCCGTCTGGCATTATGAATTATCTCCATCTTTGTCTCTGCACCAAGTAAATCTGCAAAATCTTCTAGGAGCATAGGCTCTCTCTTGAGCCACGTTAGGCCTTTAAATAGGAAAACATTTGGAAAGGGAGGGCTAATTAATCATGCTAATGAGGGATTACGGGCAGGGCTGGCGTGGGGGTGTAAGTGTCTGGCTGTATGTCAGTCATTAGACACGTGCAGGGGGCGGGGATGTGTGGGGGTAAACATCGGGTGTTTAAGATAGGGAGATTGTTGAGGGATGGGAAGGCGACGTATGTGAGGGCGGCGGATGACCAATGAGAATCCGCTCTGCTGTGGGAGGGTCGGATTTGTTAAGGCGGCGTTACGCGTACGTCACGCCGCTGTTATAATTTAAGTAGGCCTCAGTTATTTGGACGGAGTTAGTCAAAAAGGCTTGGGGAGCAGACCTGCCCTTTAAGGGGATTTTCTCTTAAAGAGAAAATCTGCAGTTCTGTCAGCAGAACTAGAACATACCAAGACGCTGTTCTATGGACAAGGCCACAGGTCTCCCTGACCTGTGCATGTACACCACTAGAACAATAAACATCAGCCATTTTTACCAAATACCGAATTCTGTGTAAGTATGTCAAGAGTCTCATTAAATATTAATCGAGTATAATTATTGTTATTATTTAGTATTTATATAGCGCCGACATATTACGCAGCGCTGTACAGTGTGTGTGTACATATACATGAAAAACCAACAACACATGTAGATATAAACACACACACACGTATATATAAACAACCACACACATGTATATACACAACCAACAATACACACACACACACACACACACACACACACACACACACACACGTATATAAAAAAAAACAACCATATACATGAAAAACCAACCACACATGTAGATATAACCAACCACACACATGTATATACACAACCAACAATACACACACACACACACACACACACACACACACACAAACGGAGGTATAAAAAAACGATATGCAAGTGCAATAAAAAGAGAGGACCAGATTAAAAATGATAAAAATTCTCTTGTACTGGCTGTAAGGGGTGCTCTTAGTCCAGGGGCGATGGTGGTAGCTATGGTAATGAATGTAATTATTGGCGTCGACGGGTTTAAAGAAGGTTTTAGTTTTGATAGGTTGTTGGTCTGTGTATAAAATGAGATCGAGAAATTCTATGGCGATTGGGTCATGATGCGATGTGAACTGCAGGCCAGCCGGGTTGGTATGGAGGTAGAGCTAGAGGACACATTTTGGTCCGCAGCCTTAGCAATGGTTTACTGTCATCCAGAGATATAAAGTTTTTGTATGCCACTTCTTGAACTGGTGATAGATACACCCACAATATAAAGTCATTTTTTTCTGGTGAGAGGGCATGAGCTTCCCTTCTGATGAGGTTTTGTTCTGCAAGTCTTTTGTTCTCCTTAGGAAATAAGGTTGTATCATTTTCAGCAAATTCTCGGAAAGCTTTAGCCCAAGTGTTTTTCCATCTTGTGTTGCGTCTCTCTCTAGCCCTTGTAATTGGCTTTGCATACTCTATTTTTTTTTTATTTTTTAAAACATGTTTTATTTAGAGGTGGTTCTTTACAAAATACAATAAAGACTACATGCCATATCATATTATTATTGGGCCAACAGGTATCCAAACCTCACAACGGGGCCCTGTAATACAATTTAGTTACTATTCAGCATTGTTAATCATGGTTTCTCTATACCTCCAAACTTTTACTTATTTTAACCCAGCTTATCCTCCCCTCTCCCTTTCTCCCCCCCCCCCCCCCCCTCTGTTGTCTGCTGTTCCAATTTTAAAGTATTTTGTTTATATTTAGGCCTATTCTTTTGTCAATAACTCTCGTTCTCTAAGTAAGTAGATAAAAGAGACCTCTTGTTAACTTTAAATTATAATACAGCATTAGTAGACCCTCTAGAACACCTTCAGCTTGCCCAACTTCCCCAATAAGTCCATTGTAGCATACCATTCTGTGTACTTAAAAGGTGTGACTATGGCTTGTATCTCCTCCTTGGAGTAGGTATGTTCAATGAATTTTGTCCATTTTTTAAAGAGAGTTTTTGTTAGTTTTCCCTTGTGTGTCATCGCGCCTTATCTATCCAGATTGAATAGATGTATGAGTTCTTGTTCTACGTCCCATACAGATGGGTTGCTGGGGTAGATCCACTTGTTATATATTGCTTTTTTACTTGCTGCAAGAATGAAGTGTCCTAGCAGAGACGTTTTCTGTTTTGCATTCGTCTTTGTTGCCTCTGTTGGCTTTTGTATTTCAGATTCATAGTGGAAAAGATATAGTTGTGGTGTGATTTCTATTTCTCTGTTGCAGATTTGTTTGATGTATTTCTGGACCTGGTTCCAGAATGATCGAATGGATTTACATTCCCACATACAGTGAATGAGAGAAGCTTGAGGTAGTTGGCACTTTGGACAGCATGGTGAATAGTTGGAAGGAGGAGTTTTATACCCGATGTTGAAAGCATACTTTGCCCTATGAATTCATCTGAAATGAGAATCTTTCCAGTTTTCATTACTTATTATCTGTCGAAATGTATTATTTCCTTCTATGATTTGTGCTGGCAATTCTGGGTCTGGGATGTCTTTGTACCAGGCTTTTAGGTTGCTTACTGCATGTTGCTCTTGTTGTTTTAGCAGTGTTGCTTGTATTGTCGACAGGGGGAGTCTGTTTGGTCCTGGAGATATAAAGGTGTCAAAACTGTTTGGTTTCTGTTCCCTTGACAGATCTTTCACCAGCGCTGTAGCATGTGATTTACTTGTGCGTAATATAAGAAGTGATGCTTAGGTAAATTGAATTCTGACCTTAGCTCCCCAAAAGTTTTCCATTTTCCTTTAGCTAGGTTAAAGAGGTGTCCCAATTGTCTGATATCCTTGTCAGCCCATATTCCGAATCCTTCGTGAGACATGCTAGCCTGGAAACCCGGATGTCCCCAAAGAGGTGCGTATTTGGAGATTTGATAAGGTAAACGAAAACGTTTTCTTATTTCTTTCCACACTGCCCATGTATCCCTCAGTACTATGCTATATTTAACCTTCTGTGGCAATTTGGGGTAGGGGGTATGTAGTATTGCTGGTAGCGACCATGGCTCTGAATGCTTCTTCCAGCTCGGTGTTCGAAAAGGAACTATTTCCACATATCCAGTCTCTGGCGTGTCTAAATAAGCAGGCCAGATTGTAATTCCTGATGTTGGGTAGGCCTACTCCTGCCCAATTTTTTGGCATCATTAATTTATGAAGGGCTATCTTGTGTTTTTTTCCCGCCCATAGGAACCTGGATATAGCAGCTTCGATTTTTTTAACGTCTCGATGTTTGAGGAGTAATGGTATTGTCTGTAAGGGGTATAGCAACTTGCCAAAGGTTATGGATTTCACAAGGGCTGTCCTTCCCATTAAATTTATAGGTAGCTGTTCCCAATTTTTGAGTTGTTGGATAATTTTGTGGATCAGTGGGGGATAGTTTAGATCGTACACCGAGCTGGGAGTCCTAGATATTTGAATCCCAAGGTATTTTACTTTGTTGGATATTTTGATTCCTGCATTTCTAAAGGTCCTAGCTATATCTGGTTTGTGATTGAGTAGGAGTAGTTCACTTTTGGATCTGTTAACTTTAAATCCACTTATATTTCCTACCTCATCTATTATCTGGAATACCTCTGTTAATTGAGACTGTGGTTTGGACATGAATAGTAGTATGTCATCTGCGAACATTGTCTGCACAATTGTGGATGACCCAATTGTGATACCCTGTATTCTAGATTCTAATATTTTGGCCATGGGCTCCAGAGCTATGTTAAATAAAAGAGGAGATAAAGGGCAGCCCTGTCTAGTTCCTTTCTGTAGCATTATTCTTGAGGATAAGAAGCCTGGGGTATATAATTGTGCCGTGGGGGCTAAATGAAGAGCTTTGATTAATGACATGAACGAGTTTGAAAAGCCCATCTGCTCTAGCACTGCTCTTAACCAGTTCACATTGTCAAATGCCTTTTCAGCATCTAAAAATAGCACTGCATATTCCGAGGATGTCTTGGGGTACAGTTTGGCATAATTTAAAACCTTTAGTACTTTTCTTATATTTGCCACAGCTGAACGACATTTGACAAATCCTGACTGGTGTTTTCCTATCAACTTGGGTAATATGTTTGCTAGTCTTTCTGCCATGATTTTGTTAAGATTTTCAGGTCTTGGTTTATTAGGGAGATAGGGCGATATGACGCAGGTAGTACTGGGTCCTTGCCTTGTTTTGGTAGAACTTTTATATATGCAGTATTGGTGGTGTGTGGCATTTTCCCTGTCTGCAAGATTGTATTTAAGACTTTTTGCAAGTGAGGTGCTACTTCAATTTGTAGGATTTTGTAGTATTCTGCACTGAGTCCGTCAGGGCCAGGTGATTTATTGTTATGTAGATTTTTTATTGTTCCTTGTATTTCTTCTATAGTTATTTGACCATTTAGATTATCTGTGTCTTCCTGTGTCAATTTTGGGAGTTTTGCTTTTTGAAGTATGTCTGGAATTTTGCTGAGATCTAGCTGATTAGTTGACTCTGTGTACAAATCTGAATAGAAATCATGGAATATTTTATTTATAATTTTAGGATCATGTTGTAGACTACCTCGCTTGTCTTTTAGTGTTTGTATATTAGTGTGATCTCTGGAGCCCATGGCCAGTCTGGTCAAAAGTTTCCCCATTTTATTCCCGTATTTATGATATTGTAAGGATATATAGGATGCACGTATTTTTTCTTTTGCTTTATACCACCTGTCAGTATCTGCTTTAGATTTGACCCATTGCTGTCTATTTTTTTCTGTGGGATTAAGCTGATGTTTTCCTGCCTGTCTGGTTTTTTCTACCGCTTTTAAATATTCTGCCTGTGCCTGTTTTTTTTTGTAAGCCACGTATGCTATGATTTTCCCCCTCATTACTGGTTTCGACGCCTCCCAAAGCAGGAAGGGTGAATTTGTGTGGGCTGTATTATCTTGAATATATTCCTCCCACCATTGCTTCATAGATGCTCTGAATTCCTCGTCCTCATAAAACTGAGTCGGGAAACGCCATATAATGTCTGACCCTCTCTGAACTATCTGTCACGTCCATGGTAATTGGTGCGTGATCAGAGATTACCAAATCTTGTATATCACTGGCTATTATTCTGGATGACAGGGATTCGGTAGTTAACATATAATCTAATCTGGACCACATATCATGGGGTTGGGAATAAAATGTAAATTGGCGGTCGTATGGATGTAGCATTCTCCATGTGTCAATTTTAGATTTTCTTGAAAAGTCGAGAATTGTTTTGCTTTTTTTCTATATCCCTTACTTATGGTGACTTTAGCTGTCCTGTCCTCGATTAAGTCTAATACAGCGTTGTAATCTCCCCCTACTATCTTATGTGTGGCATTTGAACAGTTTATCTTATTACTAAGAGATTGCAAGAAGGTCAAGTTATCATCCGTTGGTGCATATATATTAAATATGTCTATCACATCTGTATTTTGTTGAAGCCTTATCCTAACTAGTCGTCCATCAACACCACACTCTATGTCGGCAACTCTGTGTAGTAGCTTTTTATGTATTAAAGTTATTGTGCCTGCTTTTCTTTCTACCGTCTCCGAGCAGTAAACTCCTCCTACCCACCATTTTTTTAAGAGTTTAGCGCTAGCAGCTGACATAGGAGTCTCTTGAAGTACAGCCACGTCTGCTTTTAATTTTTTAAGATGTCTGAGAACTTGCGATCTCTTTTCTTTTGCCCGCAAGCCTTTCACATTCCACGAGATGACTCTGAATGTCATAGTTGATGAACGACCAGCTTGTTTATTATGGTATTCTTAATCTCCTTTTGATGATTTATAGCCTAGGTTCTCAACGTGTGGTACGCGTACCCCAGGGGGTACTTCTGATGGTTCCAGGGGGTACTCGGGCTTCATATACTTAACCAAGAATAACAAATTTAGAGTTGTAGAAAATGATAAATCATTTTTAAACACCAAATTAGTGTTTTAGCTATTTAAAAGCAATAGTAAAGGCTTGGAAATAGTTTAGAACCAATTATCATGTACTAGCTTTCAATATATATTTATCAAGGGGTACTTGTGATAATGTTTACTATGCTAAGGGGTACTTGGTCAGTACAGGGTTTTAAAAGGGGTACATACCAATAAAATGTTGAGAAACACTGATGTATAGTATTGGAACAGCAGACAATCAATCCCTCCCTTTGCCCCCGAACAAAAATCCCCACAAACCCCCAACCTTGCTGTATAAACTTTTTCTGTAAATATAAAACACAAAATACAAACATTCGTGCAAGGTAAGTATACACGACTCTATAACCTGACTTCACTTCTTCCCTGGTGAAGGACATAACTCTCCTCTAACTTCCCTTAAACAAAGCTCAGTCTTGCATATATTTAAACATTAAGAATCTTTTCCTGCTTGTTATAGTCATCCATTTATTTTTTTTGTGCAGCACCCGTGTTATATTTTGTAGTGACTTTTTTTTTTTTTTTTTTCAGTCATTGTCTTCAGCTCCCCCTGTGCTATTTCGCGGGCTGTGAGCAGGTGAACTGGTTTGTTTTTCTAGAAAAGTTTCAGCATCCGCATGGCTCTTGAAAATATGCTGCTGACCTTTGTTATCTGTTATTCTGAGGATTGCAGGGAACATTAAGGCAAACTTCAGCTTTTTAGTTATGCACTGTGTGCATGCATTATTACATTTTTGGCGTTGTTGTGAAATTTCTAATGAGTGGTCATTAAAAAGTCTTAGTGTGACATCTTGGTAGATCAGCGGTTCTTTACGCTGCCTGTACAGCCTCATTATGTGATCTTTCTCTGAGTAGTCTAGATATTTAATCATGACCATCCTGGGCAATTTGCTTTTTTTTTTAATCTTTGGGTGGGCCCACTCTGTGTGCTCTTTCTACTTTATACGGTTGGTCGATTCCCAGAAGTTTGGGAAGTTCAACCATGCAATAGGGTGGATAGTTCATATGACTCTGGAAGTCCCACTACTCTGATATTGCTCCTCCGTGAGCGATTCTCTAGGTCTTGTAACTTTTCATGCATTTCTGCATTTTCCTTTTCCAACTTACGGATTTTAGTGTTATGCGATTGGTTATCATCCTCCACATTTGAGATTCTTTGCTCTGCCTGCTTTATTTGGCTAGCTTGCATCTGCAGCTCTCTATGGACCTTAAGTGACTGCGTCATGGCAGAATGTATCATGCTTTGCAGCTCGGGGGTCAGTTTGGCTACTACTGCTGTAGCTAGTTTGTCCAACTCTGGACTGCCTAGTTCCCCCTCGTACTCACTGCGGGTCTCCTCTGCCTCACTGTCCCAGTCACGGACGCTGTGAGTCTCGCTGTCTCCTCCGTCTTGTTTGTGTCTCGGAGCGCGTGATTCTCTGCATGCTGTAGTGGCGGCGGCCATCTTGGAGTTCGGGCTGCCTGCGTTCTTTCTCCGCTCGGAGCGCGTTAGATATTTATCCATCTGTCGGATAAGTGCCCGAGTGGCGTCCTGGATCTCTCCTCTGCCGTTAGTGCTTCTGCGGGTGCTTTAGCTGGCATGTAACAGTGAGAGACTGAGCTTGTTCAGCGGAGCTCCACTCTCCCTGTCTTCACATCCAGGCGCCGGAACCGGAAGTCCTGCATACTCCATTTTAAAGGTCTTTGCAGTTCCAAGCAGGGTTCCTTGGCAGGCAAAGTCATAAAGCCCACAACTCTTGCAAGTTGTTTTGGACGTACCAGTGAGAAGGACTCGATTTTTTGCAAAAATAGCAGCACAGGCTTGTGCCGTTTTGGAAGTTGGATTTTTTATTTCGTGTGCTTCATCCAAAATAAAATAATCCCGTATAAACTTTGCGCCATTATAGGAAGACACTTGCTGCCAGTTATTTAGTATCATTTTGTATGTAGATATAATTATGCCACCTTCTTTCTGTATTTTCTTTAGGTCTTTAGTTAGTCTTCTCTCAGCCTCATGGAAAATTTTGTACTGCGTGTCTGGAGTCCACTTTTCAATCTCCTTCTCCCAATTGCTAACTAGCGTGGTTGGCATAATCAAAAGCACTGTTTTGATTTGTTTTGAAGCAATCACACCAGAGAGAAAAGCAATTACTTGGATGGTTTTGCCAAGCCCCATATCATCGGCCAGAATTCCTCCTTTTTTTCCATCTCGGTACAAACTGTATAAAAATGCCACCCCTTCCTTTTGGTAGTCGTACAATCTTTTAAACAACGTTTCAGGGAGCAGCAGACCATTGTTGGGGAGGTTTGATAGCTTTAATGCTTTAAGGTCTGAAATTCGAGCTTTGAGATTCTCCGTAGGTCTAATGGAGTTAGCGCTTTGCAAATATTGTATAGCTGTCAAGATTTTGCCATTTTTAGCCTCTTCCTTGGCTTTCCCCACATAACTGAAAAAACAAACAAACACAAATACAATTACTATAGGCATACAAGGCAAGCTTCATGATACATCATTAAACCAGATTAGCAAATAGTAAAATTCCATAGAAATGCCTTGTACGTTAGATAGGAGCTGCCTCTCCTGTGAATCAACATGTGTACAGCAGGCACCGATCCCCTCTATGAGTCAGCAAGAGATCAGATTGGCAAATTGCACGCTGAGGGCATTGTTGCCCTACTCCCCCTGCCAACTGTCGTCATTGTACCTCCTCCTCATTAGCAGAACACTGTTAGCATAGACGAGAGAAGTGTCTGTACAGCATTGGGCCCCAAACTATTGCTCAAGCTCTGGTGCTTACAAGGGTTAAAGTGGACCCAAATTAAAAAATACAATATTTCAGAAATAAAATCTATTTTCTAAATTATAATATATAGCAGCCTTTTCAGCTGCATGACAAATATAAAATATTTTACATTTATTGGAGGAACCCCTCCCCTTCCTTTCAAATTGCCGGGAAAAAAAATCTGGCAAACTGGTGGAGTAGATGCTGTCTGGCAATGGAGGAATTGCTAATGGCTGCCACCTGTATAACCCTAGTTATGAAAAGAGAAGGGTGAAAAGCATGCACTGAAATTATCATAGGTTTGAAGGAGTGTTTATTTATCTTTGAATGTGTCAGAGTGGTGCAACTAAATATTTTTAATTAAAAAAAAAAAATGTTTGGTTTGGGTCCGCTTTAAGGGAGAGGTTGCATGTCTACTTTTAGTTAAAGCATACCCAGTAGAACATGTACAAGCACTTCCCTGTGGAGACACTAACATGGCCAGTAGCAGTCAGAAGATGGTCCAGGGCCATAAAACTCATGCCCAACCTTCCCACAAAGTACAGTTGCTCCTGATGCCCTGCTCTAACCTCAACTACTTTACCACTGAAAAGGCGTTTCTCCTAATGGACCAAAGCAATTTTAAAATTCCAGTGTGCCTGCTATCCATTTGCCAATAACTTTCACTAATCATCACCTCTAAATGATCTCTACTTATCTTCACTACAAATTGGACTCTTTGGGTGGTGCTTCTTGCTAAGAATTATTGTATGCCTTTTAACAGCAATTATCGATTTAAAGTAAAACAAAAGTGACTAGATAAAACCCCACACATTTTTCCCATTTCTCCCAATTTCAACTAGAGATGGCCTGAAGGGCTCGCCGATGAACTTCCATGGTTCGCGATCGCGGCGAACCGGGAACTTTTCTGGAAGTTTGGTTCACCCGCATAGTGCACCATTAGGGTCAACTTTGACCCTCTACACAGTCAGCAGGCACATTGTAGCCAATCACGCTACACTCCCTCCTGGAGCCACTCCCACCCTTATAAAAGGCAGGCACTGCCAGCCATTATACTCACTTGTGTGCCTGCATTAAACAGAGAAGGGACAGCTGCTGCAGACAGAGCAGACTCATAGGGAAAGATTAGTTAGGCTCTTGTAGGCTCCTTACTGATTCTTATTGCTAAAAAAAAAAAAAAAAAAAAAAAAAAAAATAGCACCCCACAACATCTCTTTGGAGAGCCAATCTATTTTTTTTCCTGTGTGTCCCATTGACACGTGTGTTGCATAGACAGACTTGATAATTCATACTGTGTGCGCCACTGCCACACTACCTGTGTGTGTCAGGCAGCTGCACATTGTAATACCCAGTACTGCATATTCCTACCTACCTGTTCACAGTGCACCCACCTACGTGAGCGCACGCAGTGTCACTGTGCCTGTCCGCTACCTGTCTGTGTGTGACAGGTGCACATTGTAATACCCATCACTGCATATACCTACCTGTTGTGTTCAGTGCATCCACCTACGTGAGTGCACCCAGTGCGATATACCACTCCGTCCATACCTGTTAACTGCACCTGTGTGACTGCACATTGTATTAGTCAAGTCAGTGCATACCTTTCACTTCATTCTCTCCCCCCCCCCCCCCAATATAGACAACGGACAAAACAGGCAGAGGTAGACCCAGAGGAAGGCCACCCGGCAGGTCTATGCGAGGTCGGGTTGATGTGATTTTGTGCGGCCCTCGACCAAAGTAAAGTGCTCAGAAGAAGGCACGTCCTATCAACTCCCAAGATTGTCAGGACATGGTTGACTAACAGAGCACTTCATCTTCCACAGCCACCAGCACTACTACAAGCACCACATCCACTAGCATTTGACACTTCACAGAAGTTATTTGGTGGGGAATTAACCAATTCACAGCCATTGTTACAACCAGATGAAGGCGCTAAGCAATTTACACCACCTCATATGTCTGAGTTAGGCGGCGACACTATGGACGTAACATGTGAAGATGATGAAGTACCTGCTGTTGGTGCAGTTTGAGGCAAGCAAAGCTGGGCAGGATTATTGTGATGAGGACGATGATACAGATCCCACGCATGTTCTCAATAGAGGAGATGAACAGGGGACAGTTCAGAGGGGGGAGTCAGAGAGGAGTAGGAGACTAGTTGCTGAAAGCTTGTCAGAAACAGCTGGTGGCAGTATCCGGCGCCATGTATCGCCACCTATGGACAGCCAGCCAACATGCCCTTCAACGTCAGCTGCTGATGCCACCATAGTGCCATCACCCCAGGGGGGATCAGCGGTGGCCAGAGCTGTCACAATTTGCCATCCAACTTCTGTCTTGCCCTGCCTCAAGCACCCAGTAAGAAAGGACCTTTAGCGGAGGCATTGTCACTAAGATGATAAGTCGCCTAGGTAAGTGTTCAGTACCTTTAGCAAAATGAATAGAGGCATGGATCCCAGAAGGCTACTGCCTGCCCGAAGACTAATGCTTCATACACACTTGAGATAAAAGTCTTTGGAAAAGGCAAGATCACAGACCAATCTTACCACCCTTCATGTAGTATGAGAGCCATACTCTACATAGTCTATTCTATGGAGCTGAACTCCCCAACAAATAAAATCTTTGCAAGATGCTGCACACACAGATGCTGTACACACTCAAAAGATCATTATCTGCAAAAGATCTGTTCCTGCAAAATATCCATTCCTGCAAAATGCATTCATAGTCTATGAGATCTGCAGATCATCATACACACTTGGTTTAACAGACAATCATCTGCAGATCATCTGCAGATCAGATTCAACAGGGTGGATTTTCAGATCTGCAGATGATTGCCAGATATGCAGATGAAGTCTGTTAAACCAAGTGTGTATGATGATCTGCAGATCTCATAGACTATAATGCATTTTGCATGGAATGGATCTTTTGCAGGAACAGATCTTTTGCAGATAATGATCTTTTGAGTGTGTACGGGCATCTTTGTGTGCAGCATCTTGCAAAGATTTTATCTGATAGGGAGTGCAGCTCCATAGAATAGACTGTGTAGAGTATGGCTCTCATACTACATGGAATGGGGTAAAATTGGTCTGTGATCTTTCATTTTCCAAAGACTGTTATCTCAAGTGTGTATGAAGCATTAGTCAGTCCCCCACATAGCAGCTCTGCCTGTACGCAGTGTGACTACCTGCCCCAAGACTAAGTTGTCCCCACACAGCATCTCTGCCTGCAGGCCGCTTGACTGCATTCTCCGCCACCACCAACTGGGTCCAGGACTCCAAGTGGATTCCTGAATTTTTAAGGCCACTACCAAACACATTTTTTTCTGGTGTACATGTCTGCCTATTTTTTCTGGCTGCACTGCAACAGCAAAACAAAAAGCATGTGCATGTGTCAATTCCCTTTCGTGATCGTTACCTTGCCGTGGTGAAGGAGCTTGCGTATCACAATGAAGCAATGACCGCCTGCTATATGAAAGTGTTGGGGGCACACCCCAAGATAAGGTCGCTGCTTCATTGTGGACAGACCAAATTCGATCAGCTGGATAGTCACTACTGTTCTATCACTGCACTACCTCAGCCCAGCGACCATATGGGCTTGAAAAACGCTATCGCCTGCACTCTCGCCAATGTGTGCACCAGTCCAGCACGGCCGTCACTACAAAAACCAGGGCTGTGGAGTCGGAGTCGGGCAATTTTGGGTGCCTGGAGTCGGGAAAAAATGCACCGACTCCTGATGAATTTGTAACTGTAATTAAAATAGAAAATATGATAAAATGTTCTATTTCTCAGATAATAGTCATTAAAAATAATGTATATATACAGTAATAGCTGTGCTTAGTCCACAAAAATGAAATAAACCAATCAAAATTAGTTACTTGTGCTGCTTCAATAAAGCAGTCCCTGTATTTTTAAGGTCAGATACACATATCTGATTGTGACTGTATATATGATGTGTACACAGGAATCTCTTATATATACTAAACAACATCTATGCTGTAAGAATAAAGCCTGATGTGTAGCTGTGTCCCTAATAGAGATGGTCAATGAGATGGAAATAATTCTGCATTGATGCTGATTTATGCAAATGTATGCACTCCCTTTGCTGATGAAATCAAATAATTTGATATGTTAAAATTTGGTTTGGTGACTACAAATTAAAGGGTGCCTGAGACAGATGAAATTAAAGTTTTATACATACCTGGGGCTTCCTCCAGCCCCCTTCAGGCTAATCAGTCCCTCGCTGTCCTCCACCACCCGGACCTTCTGCTATGAGTCCTGGTAATTCAGCCAGTCAGCGCTGTCCGGCCGCATGCCGCTCCCACAGCCAGGAACATTCTGCACCTGCGCAATAGTGCTGCACAGGTGTAGTATGCTCCTGGCGGCGGAGTGTGTGCATGCGCACTACGTCCGACTAGCTCAAGTACCTGGACTCATAGCAGAAGATCCAGGTGGTGGAGGAGGACAACGAGGGACTGATTATCCTGAAGGCGGCTGGAGGAAGCCCCAGGTATGTATAAAACTTTAGTTTCATCTGTCTCAGGTTTACTTTGTTACACAGTAGTACTATACTCTACATATGCACTCCCCACAGAGCTGCAGGGAATCCACTGAGAATGCTGTGCACATTGAACACAGAGGTGTTGTCTGTTTACAATCTCCTCATTCCCCTGCAGAGTACCTGCACATCATTCTTACATGTACCCACACTTACATTGCCTAGGGCCTGATAGATGTTCTTTGTTCCGGTTTGTACCTTTTACAAGTACTCTTACCAAGGACTAGTTTTAGTCTAAAGGGAATAAATATAGTAGTCTACATATCCTTCTCACTTCAGTTGTCTTGTAAAATTCCTAAGCGTTGGCAGTTAAGAGACGAATTTCATGTTACATACTTTTAATCAACAAAATTGTAATATGCAAAATTAGAGGAGTCGGAGTCGAGGAGTCGGAGTCGGTGGAATCCTAAACTGAGGAGTCAGAGGATTTTTGGACGAACTCCACAGCCCTGACAAAAACAGCTGTTTGCAGTGCGTTACCGTGAAGTCTATGGCGGTTCACAACCTTTTTCAGAAGCTCGCAAACCTAAAATTGGAGGTTCGAGCCATCTCTACAGCACAGAAGCCAAACCTGCATGGTAGAGAATAGAGATCAGCTGCTGTATTTCTGTCACTTCACATTCCCTTTAACCCCTTCCCGACCACCTAAGGCATTGGGATGGTGGCAGCACCAAAACCACCTAATGCTGAAAGGCATCAACTCCTGGGGTGGGTTTTATAGGAGATTGCGCACATCCCCGCTTGAGTGACAGACCTCCGCTATCAGTCTACTTACATTGTACAGCGCTGCGATCTACTGCAGCGCTGTACTGGGGACAGCTGTGTCATAGGCTAATGGGGGGGGGGAGGGGGGGGGGGGGGGGGGAGTGAAAAATCTGGAAATCTAAAATACAAATAAAAAGAATGAAGTTCTGTTGGTGGGCGTAAAGGAGCGCATTCACTTGTGTGCCAAGTGATACGGCTCTGCAGCAAGCCTATAAAGCTGCAGAGCACTAAATTGTAAAAATAGCCTGGTTACTAGGGGGTTGCAAGCCTATGGTCCTGAACTGGTTAAAGTAACACAAGCTGTAGTGATACCCTGTAACAGAGGAGCAATTTATGTTAGACACTTGAAAACCATAGGTTCAAACACCAGATTGTAAGTGCGCTGGCGGCTTTGACAGCATGCATCAAACCTACACGCTCAGTCACCTAAAGCAGCCAAACAAGGTTCCCACTCACTGCAAGTTGTGCAACTCCTTTATAGGAAACCTATAATGACAAACAGTGTCACTTACCTGGGGCATCTGCCATCCCCCACAGCTCCCATGTGCCATCTCAGAACGATCCTTCGGTCCCTGCCAAGTTATCACAAGTGGATAGCCCCAGCTGCTTACCTGTAGCCGAGTTTCGGCGAGTCCTCCAGGACGGCTGCTGCTGAGACATTGGATGTCTCCTCCCCACCTGGAAACACCTGAAAAACATTCTAAATTAATTGCCTGTGAGTCCATAAAGGAACTCCACCCTCCTATCAGCAGTTCATTACGAGTACCCATTCATTAACAGTTCCTTTCTTTTTTTTTTTTTTTTTGAACCCATGAATATTACGTTCCCCATATATATATATATATACATATACATGTACCTACATATACATATACATACAGGGGTGGGAACTCAGGCAGCCGTCCTGGAGGACTCGCCGAAACTCGGCTACAGGTAAGCAGCTGGGGCTTTCTCCCATCGTCCTCAAGGACAGCTGCTGCTGAGACCAGCGAGGAATTTACCTTAGGGAGGGATGATGGCTTGTAGAACCTTTCTTCCAAAAGTTTGGTCCTGGCTCGACAGCAACTCGACTCGGTAGTGCTTGATAAATGTCGTTTGATTAGCCCAGGTTGCAGCTTTACAAATCTGCTCTAAGCTTGCCCCTGATCTTTCTGCCCAAGATGTTGCTAATGATCTTGTCGAGTGTGCCGTTACTTTTGTAGGAGGTACTGTGCTAGAAGACTTGTAAGCTAAGGCAATAAGTTCTTTAACCCATCTTGCAATCGTACTCTTAGATGCCTGCAGACCCCTACTTGCTCCTGCATAGGTGATGAATAAATGGCTAGATCTCCTCCAATCTTTAGTGCGTTCCAAGTATATTAGGATTGCCCTTCTAACGTCTAAGGTACTCCATTTCCATTCCCTATCATTACTAGGATCTGTAGAAAAGGATGGAAGAATTATCTCTTGTGACCTATGAAAAGGTGTAGAGACCTTTGGTAAATAGGCCGGATCAGGTCTAAAAACTATTTTGTCCGGGTGTACTACCATGTATGGGTCTTTTATAGATAATGATTGGATGTCACTTATTCGTCTAGCCGACGTAATAGCGACTAGAAATGCCACCTTTAAAGTAAGGAATTTCTGTGAAGTCTGTGCCAAAGGTTCAAACTTGTCTGACGTTAAGAAATCAAGAACTAAGGATAAGTCCCAGGGAGGTACTAACTTTCCTGGCACTGGTTGGGATCTAGCAATTGAAGTAAGAAAATTTTTAACAAAAACATTTTTTAGAAAACCGTCTATTTAGGAAAACAGAAAGGGCCGATACATGTACCCTTAATAAACTAATTGCTAGCCCCATATCTACACCACTTTGTAGAAACTCCAAAATAAATTTAAGGTCATTTGAGGTGACCCCATTTTTTTCTTTCCAATTTCCAAATCTTTTCATATTTTTTTCTTGTAGTTAACTTTCTACAATTAAGCAAAGTGGTTACCACCTTTTTTGAAAACCCCTGCCTTGTTAGGATAGTCTCTTCAGTATCCAGGCTGTTAGGTTCAACATGTGAGGATCCGGATGGAGCCTTCCTTCCTGAACTAAGAGGTCCGCCCTGCTGCCCAGGTGCCACGGACCTTTGACCACTAGCTGTTGGAGAAAAGGAAACCAGGTCCTCTTGGGCCACCAAGGACCTATAAATATCACACTGCATTCCGAAGTTTCTATTTTCCTCAAAACTCTGGGAATTAGTTTGAAGGGTGGAAATGCGTATAGGAGACCTGACGGCCATTCCACCGTTAGTGCATCCAACCGATTTTCCGGCATTGTTGGATGTAACGAACAATAATCCTTCACCTTTGCATTGTGTGGATTCGCAAATAGGTCGATGATTGGCCACCCCCATTCCTGTACTATTCCGAGAAATATCTGTTGGTTGAGCTGCCATTCTGCCTCCATCGTCATACCCCTGCTGAGGAAAATCGGCCCATCTGTTCCTGACCCCCCGAATGTGTACCGCTGTAAGAGAGTATATTCAACTCTGCCCACGACATTATGTCCAGCGCGAGATCTCTTAGATCTTTCACCCTGGTTCCTCCCTGCTTATTGAGGTAGGATACCGTGACACTGTTGTCTGAATATACTAGGATCTCCTTCCCTACCACATGGTCCTGGAGGTGACGTAACCCCAAATTTACTGCCATCAATTCTCTGTAATTGGATGACCTGTTCATCATTTCCTGATCCCAGGTTCCCTGCGCCTGGCAATTTAAATAATGGGCCCCCCACCCCCAAGTGCTGGCGTCCGTGTAAACCTTTGCAGGGGATTTTCTGGAGCCATTGTCTCCCCTGAGACAAGTGATCCGGACAACTCCACCACTGTAGAGATAATTGGACATGGGCTGGGGGGAATGCATATTTGTCTAACGTTGCTTGCTTTTTGTCCCAAATTGATAGAAACCATTCCTGAACCGTCCGGGAATGGGCCTGAGCCCATTCCACCGCCGGAAACGTTGCAGACATTAGCCCCAGGAGAGACAACGTGTCTCTTAGCGACACTCTGGTTCCTCCTGTGAATGTCTGAACCTTTTGCATTACTTTCCCCATCTTGTCCTCTGGTAAGTAAACCCTTTGCGACTGTGTCCCAGAGTAATCCTAGAAAAAGACTAGTTTTCTGGCCGAATCTAGCTGGGACTTTTCCCTGCTCACAATCCATCCTAATTTTGTCAAAGTCCTGACTGAAAAATCTAGATCCCTTTTTAAGGCTGATTCTGAGTTTGCCAGGAAAAGGAAATCGTCTAAATACGGTAGAACCCTTACATTGTGGAGGTGCAGGAAGGACATCACCTCCGCCACTATCTTTGTAAATATTCTCGGGGCGGACGAGATTCCGAACGGAAGGGCCCGATATTGGTAGTGACATACTGACTCTCCGAACCGGACTGCGAACCTTAGAAACTTCTGATACATCGGAACGTGGAGATACGCATCCTCCAGGTCTAAAGTCGCCAGAAACGCTCCTGGCCAAATCGCATTTCTGACGGAGGTAATGCTTTCCATACGGAACCTCTTCTCCACAATGTAAGGGTTCAGGGGCTTTAAGTTCAGTATCATACGGAATTTTCCCGATGGTTTTTGGATCAGAAAAACCCTCGAGTAAAATCCCCGAAAGTGATCTCTTAGAGGTACCCTTTCGATTACATTCTTCTGTAAAAGTGAAATTACCGACTCTTAGCGCTTGCGCCCTTAACGGATCTTTTGGAACCCCTGTCACTAGCTGGCTGGGGGAAGAACGGGATTTGAATTCGATCTTGTATCCGGAACGAATTAGGTCCCGAATGTAAGGACTGTCCGTTATTTTTTCCCAAGCCGGGAAGAAGTAACTTAGTCTCCCCCCAACCCCTTGATGGTCACTTTCCAGGCTTTGAGGGAGGGGGTTGGGGTCTATTGAACAAAAAGGAGCCTCTACCCCTACCTGAGTTATAGGTCCACCTTCTGGACTGAAAGGAGCCCCTGTTAGAAGATTCACCCCTTTAAGGATTCCTTTTGGTTGGAAAAGGTCTTTTAAGAACCTTTTTCCTTTTATCCGGGAATCTCTTTCCCTTGTCTGAGGATCTCTCTAGTACAGAATCCAGATCCTTACCGAACAATCATTGTCCCTGAAACTCCATTGCACATAAATTGTGCTTTGATGCCGAATCTCCCTCCCAGGCGTTTAGCCAAACTGCCCGCCTTGAGGAATTGCAGCCTTAGCCGAGGACCATAAACTTTCTGATGCTGCATCAGCCAAAAATGCCATAGATTTGGAAATGACCGGTAATGACTCCAAAATTTTCTCATGTGGGGTGCCTGCCACTAAGTGACTTTGTAGTCCCTCAATCCATCTAACCAGATTTCTGGCCAAACAAATTGATGCAATTGCAGGCTTAAAAGAAAAAGCAACTGCATCCCATGCACGTTTAAGTAAAACCTCTGCTTTCCTGTCCATGGGATCCTTCAGGGCCCCCACATCTTCAAAGGATAAATCGGAATTTTTTGAATATTGGGCCAGTGCTGCATCCAGCTTGGGACATTTAACCCAAGGCGTTTCATCATCCTCTTTAAAAGGAAAACGCCTCTTAAAGGATCTAGGAACAAACAATCGTTTTTCCAGGTCCTTCCATTGAGATTTTAGAAGTTCTTTTATTGAGTCATGTATGGGGAAGACTTTAGTCGGTTGGGCCCCCAACCCTCTATAAATATCATCACGGACAGAAGTAATTGGACTGTCCGACTTCATTTGTTCTGAATCATACACCGCTTTTAAAATTTCCACTGTATCCTCAGCAGAGAATAAATAGCGTGCAGATTTTACCACCTTAGATTTCAGGGAACTGTCAGAATCTCTCTACAGCTTCACCTTCCTCCTCAGAATTCTCTGAGGAAAAATGAGCTACCCGTGGCAGAGAAAGAGGCCCCTGCTCCTGTTGACCTGACCGGACCTGGGATACTGAAGCCTGAGGAGTACCGAGGCACGTTCTGTGCTACAGAAATAGACTGATTGTCTGTATCTGCCGTATGGGAAGATGAGGTAGATGACAGTATACTCTGCATCTGAGACTGTTTTGGCTCTACTGCCAAAGCTGACCCGAATACAGTGAATGTGTTTGAAATTTCATCCTTTACAGATTTCATTAATTCTAATAAAGCCTGAGTAGCCTGTGAAGTCTCTGCAGTATGACTAGCCGGCTGTTTAGATTCTGCATAGCAATCCCTACATATATTTTTAGTTGCCCCTTCCTGCAGCCTAGTATTGCAAACCCAGCATTTAATCCTCTGTTTGGCTTTCTGCAAGAAAACAGAGAGAAACAACATTCCTCAATAATAAGCTCTGACATGCAAGAGGCTCATAGAGGTTGTATGCATTTTGTTACATACCCTTGGGCTAGCACCCGATTTGCTTGGGTCTCCCGCTGGGGTATCACCGGCTGCATTATCGGAGGGCTGCGTCTGCTCCATTGCAGCGTGCGCGGCGTCTCCTCGTGGCTGGGAAGCGCGACTTTTACCCCGCCGCACTTCCTGGTGCAAGACGCCGCCCAGAAGTCTCGTCTGCCCCAATCAGCCGCTAGCGGAAGTGATGCGGCTAGCCCGACGTCTCATCACGCGAGATTTCGTCACGGCCACCTTCCTTCCCGGCTGCGCACATCAGAGACGCCGGAATCTGGGCGGAAATGCCGGCAGATCAGACCCCCCGGCCTGAGACATAGGAGACAGGTAGGACGTCCTCCCAAACTCTCCTACCAGGCTGAAACAGTTACCAGCCCCAACCAACATTTAGACATTTAGAGCAAGCTACTCTATCTAAGATACGGGCGCCCCAGGCAAAACCCATACCATTCACAACATAACAAACTTGAACCTATCCAGGTGAATCCAGTGGGTGAATGGGAAACAAACAAAAAACTGCTGATAGAAGGAGGGTGGAGTTCCTTTATGGACTCACAGGCAATTAATTTAGAATGTTTTTCAGGTGTTTCCAGGTGGGGAGGAGACATCCAATGTCTCAGCAGCAGCCGTCCTGGAGGACGATGGGAGAAAGCCACAGTGCATGTGTGGTCCTGACAGTGACTGTCCTCATCTGCACTCCTGTTGGTGGGAGAGTCCTGAGCAGGGGCAGTATGTGAAAGCCTCATACTGCAGCAGATGCTCTCAGCAAGGGGGAAGGGGAGGACACACGCAAACGAGGACATGCGCAGCCAGGGCCGCATAGGTGCAGTGGCCATCAATGTGCGAGAAACTTAGCCACAGCAGGGGGGCAGAGGCTTGTTTAGAGATGGCACAGGGAGGCTGGCAGAAAGACGCCCCAGGTAGTAAGAAACTGGTCATTACAGGTATCCTTTAAAGCAATAGCAAAGACAATGGTACAATTTCCTTATTGACCCAAATCAGATACTTGCTGGCTAACAGTTCAATAATCAAATGTATGGGCAGATGGCAAGTTCAGCAAAGCAGGATGATTAGTAGCTCAGTGGGTTAGGCAGCACAGCCATATGCATAGTCCCACCAACACTGCAGTTGTACCAGCCACAGAACTCCTCTCAGAGGCTCCTCCTCCTCCCCCCCCCCCCCCCACACACACAGTGTTTCACTATATGTTACTTAGAATACAAGGTGCAGTCTACACATGCTTAAAGCGGATGCAAACCAAACTTTTTTGTATTCAATATATTTAGTTGCACCACTGACACAGATAAATAACCACTCCTTCAAGCCTATGAGCATTTCAGTGCATGCTTTTCACCCTCTTTTCATAACTAGGGTTATAAAGGGTGGCAGCCATTACTTCTGAGCTTAGGAGGTTTTAGATCATGGGTGTGTTTGTCATCAGCTACCCTCCCTCACAGGGGCGGAGTCCATGTGAAATCTCACACAAGCTGAGATCACCTCCCCTCTGACATCATCAGTAGCAGCCTGTGTTTTGTTTGTTTTTTTATCTCCTCCACCAGTCTGCTGGATTGTGTCCCGGCAATATGAAAGGAAGGGAGGGAGGGGTTCCTCCAATAAAATATTTTATATTTGTCATCATGCAGCTGAAAAAAGGCTGCTATTATAGGATTTCAGAAATAAAATCTATTTTCTAAATTATATTTTTAATTTGGGTCCACTTTAAGAGAGAGGGAACCCAAGGTGGGGTACATGGAGGCTGCCATATGTATTTTGTTGTAAACAATGCCAGTTCCCTGCCTGTTATTCTGGCATACAAAGTGCGAGACAAAACCACTCACCCGTTATCCTTGGTCAGGTGATGCTGGAAGCGGCCAATATGCATGGTGTGGCTTCACAAAGCTATGCCAGCAACAGAACTGCATTCTGCGTCACCTACAGTGCTAAGCCAATGACGGATGAGACTATCACAAAAGAAACTATCACAAAAGAGCCTCTAGATCTGATGAAGGCTTCATCCCATGGTAGTCTTGCTGGGCCCCTCCAGAGCTACAGCCAATAATCTGTCAGGCTGTGGCACAGTAGCGCCTGCAATATTTACTTTCCCCCACTCCAGTGCAGTAGCGGTGCTCGGCTTGGAAATAACTGAACCCAACTTGTTCCTGCGCATTAGAGCAGATCCTACTGGGATTGGCCATTTCCACCTGAGCCCAAGCCAAGCAGAGTTACTGCACCAGTGCTGGAGCCAGGAAGGGAAATATGACTTGGCCTCCGTGGGAAGCCTCAATTGAATCTAGAGGCTTCCCCCTCCCGATGCAAGTAACCCCCCCCCCCCCGGGGGCCCTCTTTCAATACAGGTTTTCTTTGAAGTGATTTTCTAAACACCCTGAAGCTGCTCTTCCTGCCAGCTTGTACAGCAAATGCCCATCTCAGCGTCACTGCAGAAAGGAGAGTGCTCCTGAATCAGGACGTGTCCCTCACTGGGCCTGTGAGTGTTGCAGGCTCACCAGTCACACCAACACCTCTCCCTGTGTCTTTATGAATTTCTACAGTAAGCACTTGTATCCCTTGACACCACCACATGTAGTAACAGTGTTATCACAGGATACAGACACTCGATGGTAACAATATAAGAAAGAAGCCAGACACAGGAGAAGGCAAGCCAGCGTGACAGGTGAGTGTGCAACCGTGACCATGGGCCCAGGGGGTACACATACTCTTGGGGGTGGGGCAGGGAGAAGCTGCAGAGACCCACCAGGAGGGTTGCCACGAAAGCAAACGCCATTTCCACTACACAACCTATGGAGGCCTTTCAACCAAAGTATTTCCAGCATGCCACACCAATGGTTTCTGTGGAAGTCGATATCTGTGAAATGCGGTGTTTATGATCAAATTGGCAGGGTATTGAAGTTGAAAAACATGGGCACCCTGTTTATACCAAAAAAGGGCCAGGGGTCATGTCATTTTAAGTCAATGGGCTCCATTCACAATAAGCAGTTCGGTAAAAGCATTTTGGACGGTAAAATACATCATGCGGTATTTTACACTTTTCCAAATTCACAAAAAAAAAATTGTTTCCACCCATGAGGCAGAAGTTTGGTAATTTACCGAACAAACATGCCTCAATTCATTAAGCCCTGGTCGGTATGTGTCACTTAGTGAGGGAGTGTGTAAGTGGTTTTCCAGACTGTGCAGCCTGCAGATACGGTTCCCGACTGGGGGTTTGACCAGCTCGAGAGGGGACGCTGCCTTAGTCAAGCTAACACAAGGCTGTAACCCAGCAAGACACTTCTCACTGCCACCACTAGCTGCTGCTAGACACTTCAACAATTCCCACTCTGCTGTCGAGTGGCCTGCACGCAGTGTGGCGCTTTCATATTTGGGTCAGCTTTAGCGCTTTAGGCCAAATACGGGAACGCCACACACACTACAATCACAGTAGCAAGGCACAATCAGGCACTGAACTTTTAATGCAAATTACACTGCAGTCTCTTTCTCTAGGCTATGAGCTTTGGCTTAGTACAGCAGAAGTCAGGCTTATTAAATAAATATTTATGTATAAACGAAAAAATGAGAATTGGCTATTGGGTGCATGAGAAATTACAAACAACTTTATTTCGTATCAAAATATCACTAAGAACCAACCATACCCACAAATATTATAGATTAAAATAAAATAGCTCAATCCCCCCGGACCCCCATCTAGAGAAAAAATGAGGCTGCAGTCCTCAAAAAATCCCTATGACTGAGTCCCACTTTTGCAGGCTAGTAAACCAGATGTCCAACCAATGAAGCATATAGGACAGTGTTATTACTCAAATGGACTCCAAGATCAGGCTGAAAAGCACATCAATATGCGGAATAGCACTTGAAGAAGATAGATCTTGAAGTAGTCAAAAGCATATGACAACACCAACTCCCAAACGTGAAACAGATCAGTAGATTCCTTGTATGTTGAATGGAGTAAGTCACACAAATGCACAGCTAAAGGCTTGTCAAGCAGCAAGATTGGTAAGCAGTAGCGTCACATATGATCTCAGACAGCAATTGATAGGCGTAGGGCGGCATCAATTCCCAAACATGGAACAGGCATGCAGATTCCTTGTATATTGGAAAGGGTGGGATTGGCCACACCAGTGTACAGCTGTAAGCTTGTCTTGAGAGCCGTCTGATGGCCTGACATGTTTCGCTGCCTCTCGCGGCTTACACAAAGGCAGACAGCAAAGTGTACAATGTGCACGCCATAACGGCGTATTTAAACACCATTGCATGAGTCCCAGGCCCGCCCCGCCCGCGTCACCGCCCATGTCCACCAATGTGCCACAGGGACGCACCGAGTGCAATGGTGTTTAAATACGCCGTTATGGCGTGCACATTGTACACTTTGCTGTCTGCCTTTGTGTAAGCCGCGAGAGGCAGCGAAACATGTCAGGCCATCAGACAGCTCTCAGTTCTCCCCGGTATCACCTCTGGAGCTACTGAACTCTTGCAGGATCCATGGACCTCAGCATCAGGATGGTAACTATGGACTGCCATATTGCATATGTTTAGCTGTCTGGCACAGTGGCCTACATTGACGCACCTGACTCTCCTGCCACGCTCTGCATCAAGCATCCCCATGTACTGCTTTGCATCAAGTGTTCACTGCTTCAACTTTCCCTGCGATTGGGGGATATCCTAAGACTTCAGGTCGTGATTTCACCTACTGCTGTCTGTCACTACACATGATGCCATTGCCTACTAACATCTGCACTTGACAAGCTTACAGCTGTACACTGGTGTGGCCAATCCCACCCTTTCCAATATACAAGGAATCTGCATGCCTGTTCCATGTTTGGGAATTGATGCCGCCCTACGCCTATCAATTGCTGTCTGAGATCATATGTGATGCTACTGCTTACCAATCTTGCTGCTTGACAAGCCTTTAGCTGTGCATTTGTGTGACTTACTCCATTCAACATACAAGGAATCTACTGATCTGTTTCACGTTTGGGAGTTGGTGTTGTCATATGCTTTTGACTACTTCAAGATATATCTTCTTCAAGTGCTATTCCGCATATTGATGTGCTTTTCAGCCTGATCTTGGAGTCCATTTGAGTAATAACACTGTCCTATATGCTTCATTGGTTGGACATCTGGTTTACTAGCCTGCAAAAGTGGGACTCAGTCATAGGGATTTTTTGAGGACTGCAGCCTCATTTTTTCTCTAGGTGGGGGTCCGGGGGGATTGAGCTATTTATTTTAATAGATATTCTATAATATTTGTGGGTATGGTTGGTTTTTAGTGATATTTTGATACGAAATAAAGTTGTTTGTAATTCCTCATGCACCCAATTCTCATTTTTTCGTTTATACATTCTTATCATTGGCAGGATGCATGAGATTTGATATTATAAATTATTGAAATTTGTGGATAATGTGATGTCCTATTTGACCATTTTTCCCCAATCTTTGAGCCATTTGACATTAAATATTTGATATTCCAAAAAGTGGAACAGCGCAG
Source organism: Hyperolius riggenbachi (assembly GCF_040937935.1). Taxonomy (NCBI): domain Eukaryota; kingdom Metazoa; phylum Chordata; class Amphibia; order Anura; family Hyperoliidae; genus Hyperolius; species Hyperolius riggenbachi. The sequence goes on from NC_090652.1 coordinate 321,543,616, forward strand.
ACTATATATAAAAATTACAAAGATAAAAGTTACAAAGATACACAAGAGAGAGTTTACATAACAACGGGGATAAACTTTACCAATACAAGGTCTAACTTGGTCGTGGGAGGGCACGAATTTCCGATTTGATCGGGATCATCTCTAGCTATGCGCTACCTCCAAGAGAAGATCTGTAACTGTCCCAGGCCGACTTATATAGTCCGCTTTGTAGCCGGGGGTACAGGTTCAGATACATCATAACACAGCCTGTCATCCCTTTAGATGTGCTGGAGCCACAAGGGGGAGCTCTTCTGTATGCTACAATACAAATATGCACATCTAAAGGGATGCCTGCACAATTGTCAGCTTCTTCTGCTTTAATACTTTTGGCCAATAAATGACATGCAGAAATCTTTGTGAATTGACATTTCCTGAGGTGATTACTGCACAAGTCTGTAATTGAGATCACTAGTCAGGAAAATGTGATTCTCTGTGCGGAGCTAAGTTTAGCTAACTGTAACTTGGGAAGGTGATCGGTAAAATCAGCTGGTTTCAGCAATACCGGATGTGGTAATGCTTTGTGAATAGAGCCCAATATAATTAAGAACTAATGGTTTCCAACAAGACCCACAGAGTAGCCAAAATTTAAAAGTTCAACTAAAAACATTTCAGAACAAAAAAACAAAAACCTGTAAGCCATGGATCATCAATGGCATTCGTTTAACAGTCCTTGCACTAGTCAAATCAGAGGCAGCATACTGCACCTCAAATAAAATATATAGACACGCACCATCATGTCATCAGTTCATTATCACATACAAGTTTTGCCCACCATGTAAAGAGTGGAGTAAGAGGTGCCCACAGATCAGAAAATTTAAGAGCAAATTGACCGAGAGATCTCTTTCTGATCAGAGGGAGATCTGTTGGCTGCTCGTACACCACAGGCCGATTCCCAATTTCAACAGGATATCTCTTGAGATTTGGCATTGTGACCCCACATCCACCTCTGTCCCCTTAAAGGGGTTCTGTGGGGAGGGGTTGAAAAGTAAACTGACACTTACCTGGGGCTTCTACCAGTCTCTGCAGCTGTCATGTCCCGCACCGTCCTGCAACGATCCGCTGTTCCTGTAATTCAGCATCTAATCAAGCTGCGGCTGTGCTCGCTCCTGCACACGTTATTGGGAGTATACGGTGCAGTACAAGAATACTATGTACTGTGCAGTAAGCTCCCAATGCCATGCACAGGAGCGAGCACCATTTGTCTTAGACGACTATCAGACTAGGACTGGCGCTAAGGTTTGTAGGAGTATGGCGCCGCACATGACAGCTGCAGGGGCGCGGTAGAAGCCAGGAGGTATGTGTACATTTTCAACCCCCCCACAGAACTCCTTTAATATAAAAGGTCCCCCCTTATATGCTTCACCATATTCACTGTGTCTGCCGTTGGTTCTGTCCACATATAGGCTTCCCACATGGTTGCCAGAGTAACACACACACAGAGACAGAGACAGACACACACACACACACACACAGAGACAGACACACACACACACACACACACAGAGACAGACACACACACACACACACACACACACACAGAGACAGACACACACAGAGACAGACACACACAGAGACAGACACACACACACACAGTCAGACACACACACACACAGTCAGACACACACACACACAGTCAGACACACACACACACACAGTCAGACACACACACACACACACAGTCAGACACACACACACACAGTCAGACACACACACACACACAGTCAGACACACACACACACAGTGACACACACACACAGTGACACACACACACAGTGACACACACACACACACAGTGACACACACACACAGTGACACACACACACACACACACACACAGTGACACACACACACACACAGTGACACACACACACACACAGTGACACACACACACACACAGTGACACACACACACACACAGTGACACACACACACAGTGACACACACACACAGTGACACACACACACAGTGACACACACACACAGTGACACACACACACAGTGACACACACACACAGTGACACACACACACAGTGACACACACACACAGTGACACACACACACAGTGACACACACACAGTGACACACACACACAGTGACACACACACACAGTGACACACACACACAGTGACACACACACACAGTGACACACACACACACAGTGACACACACACACACAGTGACACACACACACACAGTGACACACACACACACAGTGACACACACACACACAGTGACACACACACACAGTGACACACACACACAGTGACACACACACACAGTGACACACACACACAGTGACACACACACAGTGACACACACACACAGTGACACACACACACAGTGACACACACACACAGTGACACACACACACAGTGACACACACACACAGTGACACACACACACAGTGACACACACACACAGTGACACACACACACAGTGACACACACACACAGTGACACACACACACAGTGACACACACACACAGTGACACACACACACAGTGACACACACACACAGTGACACACACACACAGTGACACACACACACAGTGACACACACACACAGTGACACACACACACAGTGACACACACACACAGTGACACACACACAGTGACACACACACAGTGACACACACACAGTGACACACACACAGTGACACACACACAGTGACACACACACAGTGACACACACACAGTGACACACACACAGTGACACACACACAGTGACACACACACAGTGACACACACACAGTGACACACACACAGTGACACACACACAGTGACACACACACAGTGACACACACACAGTGACACACACACAGTGACACACACACAGTGACACACACACAGTGACACACACACAGTGACACACACACAGTGACACACACACAGTGACACACACACAGTGACACACACACAGTGACACACACACAGTGACACACACACAGTGACACACACACAGTGACACCACGACAACCATCAGATCATTGGCTGAAACAGACTGAGCAGCAGTCAGCAAGTTATCCATCCTGAACAGAGATCCCCTCCCCCATCCTCTGTGCAGAGCAACAAGTGTCCCAGCTCACTGCACAGACCTGTCAGCCATCCGGTGTCATGATGCACTGTTACTGTGTGCAGCGCTGCAGGCACATGTCTCTCCCGGGTGGCAGCAGCAGTGCTTTCCTTGTACAGTACAGAGGTGACAGTGCACTGCTTGCTATATGTGAACTCACTCCCTCCCTCTGTGAAGCTGTGGAGCAGGAATGTGCTGAAATCTTTCCTCTTCTCACTCCACAAGCTCCCATCTCTTCAAAACTAGCGTGCTTGGCTCAACAAGTGGGAGCCTCCCCTCAGGCTTCTGATTGGGCTGGTGAGGCTGGAGACAGGGGCAGAGCAACAGAAGAGTCTCCTCCAGTAGAGATGGGAAGTCCAGATCTTTTCAATGATTCGGATGATTCGAATCGGATCATTGAAAAGATCCGGATCTTTGATCCGAATCTCGGATCATTTTACTAGGGAAGCATTCATGGGTGAAATGACTAGCAGGACATGACTTTCCCTGCAGTGGACAGGAGAAGGGGAGGGGGGGGTGGACACAGAGAAGGGGAGAAGATGGACACAGGGCAGGGAGTGGACAGAGGGACGAGCAGAGAGCAGAAATGTTTGTTTGCACACAATACCCACATGCTGCAATCATATGCTTTACATATATTTCACCTATCTGTTCATCTGTATACTTTAAATGATAGATAGCACTACAAGTGTCAGCATGGCTTACATGTAGCTGCTGCTGTATTGCAAGCACTCAGATAGCACTACAAGTGTCAGCATGGCTCACATGTAGTTGCTGATGTATCACAAGCCATCAGAGAGCATTACAAGTGTCAGCATGGCTTACATGTAGCTGCTGCTGTATTTCAAGCCACCCAATAGCACTACAAGTATCAGCATGTCTTATAGGTAACTGCTGCTGTATTGCAAGCCATCAGATAGCACTACAAGTGTCAGCATGGTTCACTTGTAGCTGCTGTATTGCAAGCCATCAGATAGCACTACAAGTGTCAGCATGGCTTATAGGTAACTGCTGCTGTATTGCAAGCCATCAGATAGCACTACAAGTGTCAGCATGGCTTGCATGTAGCTGCTGCTGTATTGCCATTGCCCTGTCGTTCTAGCCCAGCACGCTGTCTGCAAAGTTACTGAGCTGTGCCAAAACATTCCCATGTGTTCACTATGCACAACTATGGAACAGACAGCCTAAAATGATCAGCACATTACAGCCAGTACGTGTGCTCTACACATATCTGGCAGTGGCACCCATGTCCCCTCATCTACCTGTCCCTGCAAGGCTGGCTCCCCTCCAAAAGAGCGATCCATCTCTGCTCTGCTTCCAGGACCCCGCTGCCCGGGGGGGGGGCAGCGGGGTCCTGGAAACAGATTGTCGGCAGATTTCCCTACAACATGCAACCAGATTGGGTATCATTCATAAAGGTGTTGTCGGTAATGAGACTCAGTGCAGAAAAACACTGCTGCCGGTATTTATACTTCTGTGTGGGCATTCATAGAAAAGGATACAGTTGCGATAGGAGTGCGGAGATTTCCCGAACTAGGCTGGCGGTAGGCTTGCGGAAACAGGAGAAGCTGCGGAGTTGATAAATTTCTCCGTGTTCCGCTCTACTGCAGCTGCCTGGGAGGTCTGTGTCTCCATTAGCTTAACATTGTTATCGCCACATCAGAGGGGGCGGTATTCCCTGTCCTCATACCGCTTGCGGTAATCTTTATGAATTGACAGTTTGTTACATTTTTTATGATAATCACCACACGAGGCAGTGATTTATCACTCTGCTCGGAAAAGTCAGCTTCGCATGCGGAAAGAGCCTTTATGAATGGAGACTTTGCTAAGAGGTCGGTAAAGTGAGCTGTTTTCAGCAATTCCGCATGCCATTGTCGGCAGATTTCCCTACAACATGCAACCAGATTGTCGGCAGGTTTCCCAAAAATAGGCAACCACATTATTGGCAGATTTCCACACAATAGGCAACGAGATTGGCGGCAGATTTCCCCACACAATGCAGTATATGTAGTTAGGTATATAGTGGGCTAACATTTACATGGAGGGAGGGTGGTTGGGCAGGCTGGTACACCATTTGCAGTGCAGGCACTGCACTGGGTAGGCAGTTAGGTAGCCGGGGTGGGCGGCTGGGCAGTTAGGTAGCCGGGTAGTTAGTGGGGTAGGGTCCCGACTCCCATCACCCCTGCCTTACCCGGGGTCCCCCTCCTTCCATCAGCGGTGAGAGAGCGGCATATACAGGAAGCTCAGGCGGGGTAATCAGCCACTAGAGGTTCAGCTGCCTCCGAGCTACGGTGTCTCCTCTCTGTATTGCTGCTCACAATAAACCAGGAAGTGGTGCGAGCAGGAATATAGAGAGGAAACAGCGTAGCCCGGAGGCAACTGAACCTATAGCGGCTGATTACCCCACCGGAGCTTCCTGTATATGCCGCACCTCCCGCCGCTGATGGGAGGGGGGCCCCTAGTCAGTGCAGTTTCCAGGCTAAAATGCACCCAGGGCGAGAGTGTAAAAATGTGGGTGCCCGCAGTATAGGTTAGCCAGGTCTTGTTGCACTCAGTATAGATAGCCCAGAATAGGTACCCCAGTATAGGTAGCCAGCTATAGGTCCCCCAGTATAGGTGAGCCACTATAGTTGCCTCCGGTATAGGTTAGCCAGGTAGGTGCCTCCAGTATAGGTTAGCCAGTATAGCTGCCCCCAGTATAGGTTAGATAGGCAGGTGCCCCCGGTACAAGTTAGATAGGCAGGTGCCCCCGGTACAAGTTAGATAGGCAGGTGCCCCCGGTACAAGTTAGATAGGCAGGTGCCCCCGGTACAAGTTAGATAGGCAGGTGCCCCCGGTACAAGTTAGATAGGCAGGTGCCCCCGGTAAAGGTTAGCTAGGTGGGTGCCTCTAATATAGGTAGCCAGAATAGTTGCCCCTAGCATAGGTTAGAAAGGTAGATGCCCCCAGTATAGGTAGGTTAGGTAGGTGTCTCCAAAATAGGTAGCCAGTATAGCTGTCACCTGTATAGGCTAGCTAGGTAGGTGCCCCCAACAGTGGCGTAGCTAGGGTGTTTGACACCCGGTACAGATAATTCACCGACACCCCCCTCTCCCCCCAAAAAGCGAAGCGCGCAGCCGCAAAAAAAATTGGTGTAGACATGACATGGGTGGGGGTAACTAATGTAACTGTAAGGCAGTGGGCTAATATAGGTAGCCAGTATAGTCGCCACCAGTATAGGCTAGGTTAGATAGGTAGGTGCCCCCCAGCATAGGTTAGATAGGTAGGTGCCCCCCAGCATAGGTTACGATAGGTAGGTGCCCCCCAGCATAGGTTACGATAGGTAGGTGCCCCCCAGCATAGGTTACATTAGTTAGGTGCCCCCCAGCATAGGTTACATTAGTTAGGTGCCCCCCAGCATAGGTTACATTAGTTAGGTGCCCCCCAGCATAGGTTACATTAGTTAGGTGCCCCCCAGCATAGGTTACATTAGTTAGGTGCCCCCCAGCATAGGTTACATTAGTTAGGTGCCCCCCAGCATAGGTTACATTAGGTAGGTGCCCCCCAGCATAGGTTACATTAGGTAGGTGCCCCCCAGCATAGGTTACATTAGGTAGGTGCCCCCCAGCATAGGTTACATTAGGTAGGTGCCCCCCAGCATAGGTTACATTAGGTAGGTGCCCCCCAGCATAGGTTACATTAGGTAGGTGCCCCCCAGCATAGGTTACATTAGGTAGGTGCCCCCCAGCATAGGTTACATTAGGTAGGTGCCCCCCAGCATAGGTTACATTAGGTAGGTGCCCCCCAGCATAGGTTACATTAGGTAGGTGCCCCCCAGCATAGGTTACATTAGGTAGGTGCCCCCCAGCATAGGTTACATTAGGTAGGTGCCCCCCAGCATAGGTTACATTAGGTAGGTGCCCCCCAGCATAGGTTACATTAGGTAGGTGCCCCCCAGCATAGGTTACATTAGGTAGGTGCCCCCCAGCATAGGTTACATTAGGTAGGTGCCCCCCAGCATAGGTTACATTAGGTAGGTGCCCCCCAGCATAGGTTACATTAGGTAGGTGCCCCCCAGCATAGGTTACATTAGGTAGGTGCCCCCCAGCATAGGTTACATTAGGTAGGTGCCCCCCAGCATAGGTTACATTAGGTAGGTGCCCCCCAGCATAGGTTACATTAGGTAGGTGCCCCCCAGCATAGGTTACATTAGGTAGGTGCCCCCCAGCATAGGTTACATTAGGTAGGTGCCCCCCAGCATAGGTTACATTAGGTAGGTGCCCCCCAGCATAGGTTACATTAGGTAGGTGCCCCCCAGCATAGGTTACATTAGGTAGGTGCCCCCCAGCATAGGTTACATTAGGTAGGTGCCCCCCAGCATAGGTTACATTAGGTAGGTGCCCCCCAGCATAGGTTACATTAGGTAGGTGCCCCCCAGCATAGGTTACATTAGGTAGGTGCCCCCCAGCATAGGTTACATTAGGTAGGTGCCCCCCAGCATAGGTTACATTAGGTAGGTGCCCCCCAGCATAGGTTACATTAGGTAGGTGCCCCCCAGCATAGGTTACATTAGGTAGGTGCCCCCCAGCATAGGTTACATTAGGTAGGTGCCCCCCAGCATAGGTTACATTAGGTAGGTGCCCCCCAGCATAGGTTACATTAGGTAGGTGCCCCCCAGCATAGGTTACATTAGGTAGGTGCCCCCCAGCATAGGTTACATTAGGTAGGTGCCCCCCAGCATAGGTTACATTAGGTAGGTGCCCCCCAGCATAGGTTACATTAGGTAGGTGCCCCCCAGCATAGGTTACATTAGGTAGGTGCCCCCCAGCATAGGTTACATTAGGTAGGTGCCCCCCAGCATAGGTTACATTAGGTAGGTGCCCCCCAGCATAGGTTACATTAGGTAGGTGCCCCCCAGCATAGGTTACATTAGGTAGGTGCCCCCCAGCATAGGTTACATTAGGTAGGTGCCCCCCAGCATAGGTTACATTAGGTAGGTGCCCCCCAGCATAGGTTACATTAGGTAGGTTCCCCCCAGCATAGGTTACATTAGGTAGGTTCCCCCCAGCATAGGTTACATTAGGTAGGTTCCCCAGTATAGGTTAGATAGGTAGGTGCCCACCGTATAGGTTACATTAGGTAGGTGCCCCCCAGTATAGGTTAGATAGGTAGGTGCCCCCCAGTATTAGGTAGGTGTCCCCCTAATGGAGGGAAGAGCCACGGGGAGGGCAGCCCGACCTCTCCCTCCCTCTCCCAGGGCTGCCCTCCTCCGTGCTCCCCCCTCCAGACTCCATAGAGCAATGCGCAGCCTGTACTCAACCACTCCCCTCCCTGCGGTCCCATCGCCGCTGCTCCTCTGCTCTCTGTAATACGCTGATACACACGCTGTATGTCCTGTTTAGCCGGAAGCAGCGTGTGTATCAGCGTATTACAGAGAGCAGAGGAGCAGCGGCGATGGGACCGCAGGGAGGGGAGTGGTTGAGTACAGGCTGCGCATTGCTCTATGGAGTCTGGAGGGGGGAGCACGGAGGAGGGCAGCCCTGGGAGAGGGAGGGAGAGGTCGGGCTGCCCTCCCCGCGGCTCTCCCCTCCATGCAGCGCATCCCCTCTACTAGGGACGTTACCACCAGCCTGCGTACGTCACACATGACTAATCACTCACCGCTTGTAGCGATCCGCTCTGCTCTGCATACATCTCTGCTCTGCGCACATGCTGCCATATATAGTGTTTCCCTCTGTTCAGCACCCGCCTTTTATTCTAATCGCCTCCCACAATGCATAGCGCTGGTCCAGTGCTATACACACGCCTGGCCAGTAGAGGGAGCTGGGGGCATTCTCCATGGACAGAGCAGAGCATACAGCAAGGTTCAGCAGCCCGGAAGTACTGTATACAAACCATGTGATACGTCATCAGCCACAGCTGCAGAGCTAGCTAGGAAGGCTGCTTGGTGTGAGTAGATGCTGCTGGTTAGCCTGTAATAGCTCAGAGCACAGATCTCTGTGTAAGTGCATCATCTGGAGATCTGCACCTGTCTAGTGATCAGTCTGGGGAGTGACCCTGATCAGCTACATTGCTGGTGACATGCTAATGAGATCTGACTACCTGCTGCAGGCTTCCACATAGGGGCTCATTCACTAGGAACACAACATTAAGGATGGGAAGGCATTTTGGCTCCAATAGTGGCTGGTTGTGTCACTCTACTGAAAATCAATAATAACTTTTTTTTTTTTTTACAATATTTATAAATGATTTAGCCAGTGTGTGCCCATTGGAAAATCTTTCCTCTCCCTGATTAACATTCTGAAATGTATCACGAGAGGTAACATCCTAAGTGCTGTCAGGTGCCGCTCTCTGGAATTATTATGTAGTATTTATATAGCGCTGACATATCACGCAGCGCTGTACAGAGTATATTGTCTTGTCACTTAACCAATGGCGAGAGACACTCACCTGTGCCGTGCGTCCGTCCCACAGAGGCTGAACCGAGGCCGGTGTGCCAGGTGGGACGGACGCATGGCACAGGTGAGTGTCTCTCACCATTGGTCCATATACTTGTACACAAGTTCCCCATTAGGTCCGCTTTTGATATAACGGACGGGGATTGGCTTAAGAGGATTTGAAAGCCTCTCATTGGGTAGTTTGAATATGTGATGTGGTATATATATGTGATTACAAACGGAGTACTTTGAGACTGTCATGGCTTGAAAAAGGAGCAGGCTGAACTCTCCGAAACGTCGCTGTTACTTGTATACTTTGTCATCTGTATACTAATGACGGTCTTTTAATAAAAGTAAAACAGCAAGTGATGGTGTCGGCTACACCTTCTTTCCATCATCTGCTCAAGTGGTGATTGAGCCTGCCTGGGCACATCAGTTAGGGCCTTCGTGGGGTGGTGCATTTCTTCAAGTTTCATACGGTGATAATAAAGAATGGCTGCTAGATTGATTTACATGTTTAGATGCCAGGAAGTCCATTTTAACCTATTGGCATTTTTTGTTTTGTTTTGTTCTGTACATGACTGTTTCTTTAGGTATGATAACTGAATTGATTTGATTGCAGGCACAACTAATCATGCTTAGTAGAGTTACATGAACCCCATTAGTGCTCCTGAATATACCAATACATTGATTTGATGTACCCTTTTAATAGATGTTCATTAGATTCAGGGCTAGTTCACAGTGCTCGGTTGCGTTGTAGAATAATTCTGCATGCCATCGCTCTGTGCCCATGCAATACTATGGGCCTGTTCACAGTAATGCATTGTAACTGATCATGTTATTCCAATTCGCTGAATGCAGGCCTTGTCTTAAAGTACACCTGCAAAAATAAATAAATAAAAAAAACACAGCTGCTGGGGAGGGGATACTTACCTTGCCAATATTTACCTTCAGGGCTCCAGCACAGGCGCAGTAGAAGCTCTCCGCTTGGGCTCTGGCTGGGTCGCGGTAGGTAAATATTGCAGCACATGGAGTTCGGGGCTTCCAGCGATGGATGCTGGAGGCTTCACCTCCCGAGGTAAGTATCCCCCAGTGGATGTTTATTTTTTCATTACAGATTCCCTTTAAAGTCTCTGTCCAGTCTCCATTGCAGTTCACACTCATTATAATGTGTGCATTATGCAGCTGACCACAGTGAACCTAGCCTTAAGGTAGCCATACACTGGTCGATTTGTCATCCGATTCGACCAACAGATAGATCCCTCTCTGATGGAATCTGATCAGAGAGGGATCGTATGGCTGCCTTTACTGCAAACAGATTGTGAATCGATTTCAGCCTGAAACCGATTCACCATCTGCTGAGCTGCCGCTGTCGCCTGTCCCCCCCGCATACATTACCTGAAGCCTTGTCCCGGGCATCTTCTCCGCATCACCTCCTGGCTGGCATCTTCTCCGCATCACCTTCCGCATCACGACATCCGGCATCCGCGTATAACTTCCTGTGTCACTGCAGTGACAGCGGAAGTACAAATAGAGGGCGCTCTATATCAACTTCCGCTGTCACTGGAGTGACAGAAAGTTATACGCGGATGCCGGAAGTCGTGATGCGGAAGGTGATGCGGAGAAGATGCAGGGAGCCAGCTTCACTTAATGTATACCTGCGTCGATCGTACGCCGCTAGCGATGCGCTCCCTACCCGTGGGAGATCTACGGTAATTTCCCGCACGGAGCGATCGACGGGATCGATCTATTTCGGGAAATAGATCGAAATTTAGCGTTTAGCGTGAACGATGTGACAGCAGATTCGATCCCAGTGATCGAATCTGCTGTCGATCGGCGGGTAATCGGCCTAGTGTATGGCCAGCTTTAGTGTACTTATCAAATCTCATGTCTAGTCTACTAAATATCTGATGCTAATACTGCAATCTATACTGTACAATGAGTGGAAAATCAGGTAACTGTTCAATGCCTTCTAGGTATGGATTGTGTTTCAGGTCTAGTCCTTTGCATCTGTGAACATCCGATAAAATTCTGGCACAAATCTTGTCTGGATCCTCCGGAGGCTTCTTGTGTCTTCCGGTACACCGCCAGAGCTACAGGGACACTCTTTCTAAATGGCAACAGCGCTCCTCCATGCACGAGCATAGCCGTGCTGCACCCGTGCAAGTATAAAATATATATATATATATATATATATATATTATTTTATTTTATTTTTATTTTTTTTTAAATATTGTATCCTGCTTTCTTTTTCACCAGTTCAGCCTATCTGGACGAACTTGCTCGTCCAGATGGGCTCTGCTGCTGCCGCCGCATGGTGCGCGCGATCGGGCGCGCTCCCGCTGCCTGCCACTAGCCCCCCGATCAGTGAATGGGAATATAATTCCCATTCACCGATCTAAGTCCCACGGGGCTCCCTATTTCACTTTTCAAAAATCTCAAATCTTTTCAAAGGACGACGGCTCAGCAGTGGCAACTTTTCTAGCATTGTAGTGACTTTTAGGGGTTTCAGGACTGGTGAGTTTGGGGCCCCTAGGCCAAAGAGGTCATAGCCTAGGGTCACAAAAGCTTGTTTTTTTGGCAATGATGGTGGTGACGAACGTAAATCCCCGCCATGTCCGTTAGCAAAGTCTGAAGCTCACGACATGTCAGATGCAGGTAGAAGGCATATTGTTGTACTTGCACTCCAACGTTGGGTTCCCTACATCTCTGCAAACCAGAGTTATGGGGGTGCAAAAGTGCTAAAATCTCCCATAGGCTTTCATTGGGGCCTAGGTTTTGAGGGTACAAAAGCGCAGGTTTCTGCCGAACAGTATGGCTGAGCGACTCCAAATTTTCAGGCTTTGTACGGAGGTTAAGGGGGCTCGGGGCTGGTGAGTTTCAGGCCCTTACCTTACCGTTCGGCAGAAACCTGCGCTTTTCCTTTTTCCTCTTGTTCCCACTGTTCTTTTTAACATTCCCAGCAATTTTGGTGTTTCTAGCTTTTAAGGGGGCTTTGCTATTAACCGCTAAAGTCGGCAGGGGGTTAATTTTCCCACGGTCAGAAGGAGAATTTTAAAATCGATTTTCTCAAAAACTATAAGGTCTTTTTGAAAAAAAACAAATTCCCTCTTGTAGTCACTGCCCTCCTCTACATACCCTGCAAATTTGGTGTTTTTGCTATGTAAGGGGACTTTGCTATTAACCGCTAAAGTCGACTGGCATTAAAGTCTATGGGAAAAATGCAAACCAAACTTTTTTGAAAAAAACTTGTGGTTCACCGCAAACGCGAACCACTGAAGTTCGCCGGGAACCGTTCGCCGACAAAACGCACGGGCCATCTCTACTGGGGACAGCCGTGTCACATGGCTGTCCCCCTGGGAGACATAAGAGTGATCGACTGTCATAGGCTGATGCCTATGTCAGCTGATCATGATGATTGGCTGGCGGTCCTTAAAAAAAAAAAATTGTCATTTATTAGAAAAATAAAGAAATAAATATTTATTAAAAAAAATAAACATCCTGGGAGCGATCAGAGCCCACCAATAGAGAGATTTGTTAGTGGGCAGAAAAGGGGGGGGGGGGAAGTCACTTGTGTGCTGTGTTGTGTGGCCATGCAGCCAGCCCTTAAAGCTGCAGTGGCTTAATTCATAAAAAACGGCCTGGTCTTTAGGGTGGTATAAGCCCATGGTCCTTAAGTGGTTAAAGAACAACTGACCTGAGAGCAATATTGAGGCTGCCATATTTATTTTGTTTTAAACTATTCCAGTTGCCTGGCTGTATTGCTGATCTTTCATGCATCAGTGGTGGCTGAATCACACATCTGAAACCAGCATGCAGCGAATGCAGTCATACATAAAGGGACACTATTGCAAAGAAAAACTTGTGTACACATACTTATAAGAAGTACGGTATATTTGTACCAGATTAAAATGCACTATAAATTACTTTTCTCCTATGCTGCTTTAGCTTACAGTAAGCAGGAACAATCTCACAGATTTTGGACAAATCCATCTCCTCATGGGGGGGGGGGGGGTGTTTCTTGGTATCTTCTTTATTGTCGTCAAAAGCAATCACTGGAAAGAATCTGTACAAAGGTACTTGCCAGCCTCCCTTATCACAGCACACTATTTTAGAAGTTGGACTGACCGACTGATGTTCAATAAGTGCTTGTGAAAATAAAAAAACCTCTGAGAATCCCCCATAAAAAGATGGACTAGTTCAAAAACTGTTTGCTTTTTACTGGCTCATGAAAGCAGCAGGAATATGAGATATAACTAATGTATAGCACATTTGAATGTCATGGAGAAATGTACTTGTATACAAACATGAGTATTTTAAATGTACACATTTTTCACGATGGTGGTCCTTTAAAGGGACCCTTAGATCAGGCTCAAAACGGAATTTGAACTTACCTGGGGCTTCCACCAGCCCCCATAGCCCGCAAGGTCCCCCAGGGTCCTTCTGACTACTCTCCTGGTGACGCTGGCACCGCGCACACCACGCATCATCATGCCAGCTGGCGTGAGAGTCCTGTGCATGCACGGTTCTCTAAGACTGAAGCGCGCATGCACAGGACTAACGCCGGCCGGGGTGATGGTGTGCGGTGGGGGTGTGCATGGCCAACTTGTGTATTGGCACTGTGTATTGACCTGAGGAAGTGGCTAGTACCTGTGAAACGCGTTGTCTGTCTGTGTTTTAAATAATAAAAAAAAATTCCAGTTGAACTGGTGTCCTATCTTCTGGAGATGTAAGAGAACACCTCACTTTTATGATTTATTTTTTATCCTATAATTTGGCCGTCTCCATCTCGGCTACTAGTTGGGTCATCACCTATGTTTCTCTTATAACCCCCAGAAAACCTGGAGGTTACATTCAGGGCTGTGGAGTCGGTACAAAAATCATCCGACTCCAGGTACCCAAATTTGCTCTGACTCCTCGACTCTGATCCCTTAGTCTAATTTTTACAAAGGATATAGATTTGGTACAAAAATCATCTGACTCCGACTCCTCAGTTTATGAAACCTCCGACTCCAGGTACCCAAAATTGCTCCGACTCCGATTCCACAGCCCTGGTTACATTGCTATATTGTAGTTCTTGTCTATATGCCATAATAAATGTTTCACCATCTTGTTACAAGACCCCTTAACACCTTGTTTTGTGGTATGGAGACATTGGGCCTGATTCACAAAGCGGTGCTAACAGTTAGCACCCTGGTGAAAAGCACTTTATCATGCCTAAACTCAGTTTAGGCATGATAAGTTTAGGTGTGATAAGTTTAGGTGTGATAAGTTTAGGTGTGATAAGTTTAGGCATGATAAGTTTAGGTGTGATAAGTTTTTAGGCGTGATAAGTTTAAGCACCAACTGGGTTAGCACCGCAGTGCACAGCTGATCAAAAGTTTTGCGCTAGCAAAGTCTGGTGCACTTTGCATAGAGTTTAATGGCGCTGCTTTGTGTGCGGGACTTTGCGCGCGTAATAAACTTATCTAAACTTATCACGCCTAAACTTATCACACCTAAACTTATCATGCCTAAACTTATCATGCCTAAACTTATCATGCCTAAACTTATCATACCTAAACTGAGTTTAGGCATGATAAAAATAGTTATCACGCCTAAAGTCTTTAACTGGGTTATCACCGCTTTGTGAATCGAGCCCATTGTCTGGGCCATGTGACATTGCCTATTTAGGTTTGGAGTTGCTATAGCTATTGGGCAGAACCATGTATTGAATTGTTTATTCATAGAATATAGCATTGTTTTTAGCTTTCATTCATACTGGCCATTATTTCTGTGAATGATTGACAGATTCCCAAACTAAATAAGGAAACCGTTCGTATGAGAGACCCACAGCGGGTGCAGGAACTAATCGTGGCGCTACAGAATGGAGGAGATCGGAAATTACAGGTAGGTTTTGCTGAAGGATGAAAATGTACCTGTGTTTCCCTGAAAATTAGCCCTCCCTTGAAAATAAGCCCTAGTTGTATACACATAGAAAATCGAACACTATGCTAGTGTAAGGGGCAATCTCTTACCGCACCTCCCTTGTGGCTGCATCCCTCTCTGCTCCGGGATCCTAACATGGTCGCCGCCCTTTGACCTGGTCACACTCACAAGTCTGCACAAAACAGGAAGTAAAATATAATGCACTCATAAGGCTTGATTCACTAAGCTGTGCTGCTATAGCATTTGTCACTACAGTGTGCTGCTTTGGCAGCCCAGCTTAGTTATTCAAGCCCATACAGCTTATCTGGTTTACTGTAGTGACACATAAATTCTACAGGGTGGGCGGTTCCTCGCATCCATAAGGATTCTGACATGCATACGCAGAGTTGGGAATACTCATTCATTTCTTTCTGGTATCTTTTTCTGCAGGTCATTTCTGACTTTGACATGACACTGAGCCGCTTCCAGTACAATGGTGAAAGGAGTCCCACCTGCTATAGTGAGTATGCAGCTGTTGCCCCCTACTGGTCTGCTGTGACATTCCCTGGATAATAACGCTGCCGGCCATCTTATCCCATCTCTCCTACACAGATATTATTGACAACAGCAAGATGGTTACTGAGGAGTGCAGGAAGAAGGTGGGTGGAAGAATTATACAGAATACTCCCAGCAGCTAATAACTAGTGCTTACTTTTATTTGTGTTGTCAGCATGAAAACAAGATTCTAATAGGTTGCAGCACTAATGTTTCTCTATGCCGAACAACCCTAACTGCAGGTCAGCTTTTGCTGCAATGCAGAGGCTGGCGTGTTGTCAGGTGGGTGTGGCCTCGCATACATGGCCACACCCCTGCCCACACATGTAACTGCAAGCCAGCCTCTGCTCCAATAAGGAATGTGTGGGGTAAACAATTCTTTACTTGAAGGGGGACTTTGAGTTGCATATTCCACTTCCCTCTATTATGGTTGTTCATAACTAACCACACAGAGGTTTCTCTGCAATAGCAAGGCACTCCCAGGTCATAGCATGCTGTGCGTTATTGAGTAGTTTGCACCATCCCCTATAGAAATGAGACGTACCATATACTGAAAGTTTAGGTGTAAGGTACGTGTTCTCTATGTGTGCAGTAGAGGTAAGGGACTCGCTCACAATAACACTTTCCTTCCTTAGCATCCAGTGAACAGTGCTTAGATTAGGACTGCCCCACCTATGTAAAGCACGCTGATGTGAGATTAATATGGAGGATGACATTATTACTTTCTTGTAAACAATGTAAATGACTTGGCTGTGCTATTAATTCTCTGCCTCTAATACCTGGAGGGCTCGTTCACACTGGGGGCGTTTTTGGCCTTTTTTCAAGCACAGGCGATTCTTAAAATCGCCCACAAAATGATTGTGCAATGAATCTCTATGAGACGGTTCATATCAGCGCGTTTCGTGCGCTGTGCATGCAGCAAAGCGGTGCCTGGTCCATTTTTGGGGCGATTTTGCCTCAATGGAAGGTATAGGAAAAATGCAAACGCTCACAAAATCGCTTTGTGCAGCAATTGCGTTCACGTTTTTAAGAATAAATTATATTATTCTTTTCCAGGTCAAAGAGTTCACTTCCTAACTTGCGTCAGGGAGTGAATTAAAAAAGCATTCAGGAAAAGCTCTTAGAAAAGCACTTTTCACAAAAACGCAACGCCCACCCAAGCGCCGGGAATCAAAAAAGAAAAATTGCACCAAAAAAAAGCCCAACGCTAACGTGAGCGGAACGCAATGTGAATGAGGCCTTAAAGGGAAGGTCCAGGCAAAAAAATAAAGAGAAATCAGCTTCCTCCAGCCCCTTGCAGCTGTCCAGTGTCCTCGCCGCAGCTCCGGTGGCTCCCGATCTCCTCCGGGGCGAGGTCGGCATCTACCTGCGCACCAATGTCCGGCTCATGGAATTGCACTGACGTCATCCGGATTGTGTTGCACTGTACAGTTCAGATGACGTCAGCGCGACTACATGAGACGCACGATGGAGTGCAGCTAGGCCTCTGAGACCGGAGAGGAGCCCAGGCCACCAGTGGGGAGCGGAGCTGCGGCGAGGGCACAGTACGGCTGCCAGGGGCTGGAGGAAGCCCGAGGTAAGTTGATTTTTGTTTATTTGATTAGCCTGGATGTGTCCTTTAAAGAGAAACCGTAAGGGTCCCTTCACACTTAAAAGCGCAAACTGCCGGCGATTACCGCCTGCGTTTTGCGGGAGTGATTTTTAATGCAGAAAAATCACTGGACACTGCAGCAATTTTTCTGTGATCGCGTTTAGCGCTTCTATAGCACTGAAACGCGATCGCCGGGAAATCGCCTGAAAATGGTGCAGGCTACATGTTTGCGCTTGGCGATTTGCATTAGTCGCTGGCGAAACTCTCAAGTGTGAATGGGCCCTAACCAAGAATTGAACTTCATCTCAATCAGTAGCTGATACCCCCTTTCCCATGAGAAACCTATTCCTTTTCTCAAATGGATCATCAGGAGGCGCTGTATGGCTGATTTTGTGGTGAAACCCCTCCCACAAATGATGTCAGTTCCTCACAGCACTGAGGTAGTGACATCACACTGTGGGAACCTTGTTGCATTGTGGGAAATAACATGTCACATGATGCCATAGTCACCATGTATATTGCCGCTGGAAAGTGTGATCGGGTGAGTTACCATCAAATCTCTTCCAGCGCACACTTTCTCCAGAGGGAGGAAGACAGAAACTGTTGCTTCCTCTAGAATGCGGCCCAATCAAAGTTTGCCCACTTCTGGTCTAGGGCCAATTTTATGGCTAATCCGATTAACTTATCTGTATGTTTTGGTACGTGTGAGGAAAGCGGGGTGCCCATGCTCCTGATAAGCAAATGGTGAGGTTTGCACAGGAGTGGGAATGTTACAAATGGCAGCAGAGAGGACTCCCAGCACTGGTGCAGGAAAATGCACTGTGGGCAGCCCTTACAATTGCTCTGAGGGGTTTATAAGTTGTTGTTTTTTTACCTCTTTTACATTGATGTGCAATACCTATGATCTGGCAGCAATTCTTTACATATGGAAGTGTGTGTGTGTGTTGTGATGATTGGTGGCACAGGGAGGCCTACATCCCTACAGGCACCTGCTATTTAGTGGACAGAGACTGCAATAACTTGTAAAACCACCAGGGGTGACCTGTTTTCTTACCTCTAAGCAAGTACAGGATTGTTCTTGGGAAAAGAGCACAGTGTTTTTACATGCACGGATTTACACACAGTCCTTGTCCTATAGAACACTGCTGACGTTGAATTGAAGATTTGGTTTAAAAATACAGTGCTAATTCATTTGTGCTCACCATCTGTGTTTTTATATCTGTTTTATGAGAATTATTGATTATTGGTTATTGATTTAAATCCATCTTGGCACTTTGTGATAGATAAGTGACTTTTGGGTTGAAGTTTGGGCACTCGGCCTCCAAAAGGTTCGCCACCACTGTCCTAATCTAATGTCCCACCATTGCTAAGTTTATGTAAATTTGTCTCCACCCGTGACCACACCCATTTTTCACCACGCTATGCGCGCCGCACAACTTAACCCCAATTTTTGGTGCTTTCACTCCCCCCCCCCCCCCCCCCCCCGAGACATTTTCTGCGGAAGCCCATGCTTCTTTCTCTCTTAGCTGCACCCCTTTGTCTCTTAGCTGTGCCCCTTTCTCTCTTAGCTGCACCCCTTTCTCTCTTAGCTGTGCCCCTTTCTCTCTTAGCTCCGCCTCTTTATCTCCCAGCTCCACCCCCTGATCTCCCAGCTCCGCCCCACTTCTCTCCGAGCTGCGCCTTCTTCTCTCCAAGAGATAAAGGGGTGCAGCTTGGAGAGAAGAAGGCACACCGTGTGGAGAATGGGGCGGAGCTGGAAGAGACAGGGACACAGCTGGGACAGAAGAAGGCGCATCTGGGAGAGAAAGGGGTGGAGCTGGGATATACAGAGGTGGAGCTAAAAGAGAAAGGGGGTGGAACTGGGGCAGAAGAAGGTGCACTGTGATGAGAATGGGGCGGAACTGGAAGAGAAAGGACCGCAGCTGGGACAGAAGAAGGCGCAGCTGGGAGAGAAGGTGGTGGAGCTGGGAGATAATGAGGTGGAGCTAAGAGAGAAAGGGGTGCAGCTGGAGAGAAGGCGGCGCACCGTGTGGAGAATGGGGCAGAGCTGGAAGAGAAAGGGGAGCAGCTGGGATAGAAGAAGGCACAGCTGGGCGAGAAAGAGGCGCAGCTAGGACAAAGGAAGGCGCAGCTGGAACAGAAGGGGGTGGAGCTGGAAGATAAAGAGGGAGCTGGGAGATAAAGAGGCGGAGCTAAGAGAGAGAGAGAGTGCACAGCTGAGACATAAGAAGGCACAGCTGGGAGAGAAGGGTCGGAGCTGGGAGTGAAGAAGGCAGAGCTGGGAGATAAAGAGGCGGAGCTAAGAGAGAAAAGGGGGCCGCTGGAGAGAAAAGGGCGCACTGTGTGGAGAATGGGGCGGAGCTGGAAGAGAAAGTGGCGCAGCTGGGACAGAAGAATGCGCAGCTGGGAGAGAATGGGGCAGAGCTGCTGGTCCTCTCCAGGTCAGTAAGGTTTTGAGGCAGATGTTTGGCAACTTGAACCTTCATCTCGCTCCACAGATTTTCTATTAGATTTAGGTCTGGACTTGCTAGGTCACTCCAGGACCTTCATATAGTGTACGTTTGACCTCTGGGGCCCAGATTTCCTGCTTCCCAGGCATTGATGGGCCATCTGTAGAGGTCATTGGCAGTAGCTTCAGGTTAAGGGTATGGACAGCTTAGGAGACTTTCTCCACCACTCACAAAATATAAATATGTCACATTTACATAGAACTAGAGTTGTCCAGGACGGGTCGCACGCAAACTTATTTGCGTGAACATCGCTGGTTCGCGATCGAATGTGAACGTTGTGTGAGTTCGACCCGCCCCTATACTACATCATTGGGCTAAACTTTGACCCTCCACTCTACATCACAGTCAGCAGACACATGGCAGCCAATCAGGCAGCATTCCCTCTTGTAGCCCCCCCCCCCCCCCCCCCCTATATAAGGTGGCTGCATCGGCCATCATCTCACTCTGTCTGCTGCTGTAGTGAGAGAAGGGAGAGGAACCTGCTGCAGAGATAGGGAAAGCTTAGTTAGGCTCTTGTAGCTTGCTCCTGCTGATATTTGTTGCTGAAAAGCACCACGCAAAGAGCTCTTTTCAGAGCTAATGTTCTTGTGAAATGTTTTTTCTCTTCTTTGTTTGCCACTGACACGGCATTATACAGCCCTGTGTGTTGCAGCTGGCCCTTGCTAATTGCTATACAGTGCCAGGTCCAGCACATTCAGTGTATACCTGGCACTGGACCTGCGTGTGTGACAGCTGCACATTGTATTGTGTAATACCAGTCACTACATACCTTTTACTGCACCTGTGTGACAGCTACACATTGTTCTACCAGCAGTCACTGAATACCTTTTACTGCACCTGTGTGACAGCTACATATTGTTCTACCAGCAGTCACTGAATACCTTTTACTGCACCTGTGTGACAGCTACACATTGTTCTACCAGCAGTCACTGAATACCTTTTACTGCACCTGTCTTTTGTGACTGCACATTGTTATACCAGTTATATAATTGTTATACACATTGTTATACCAGTCTGTACATACCTGTTAACTGCCCCTGTGTATTTGCACATTGTATTATATACCAGCAGTCAGTGCATCCATTTTCACTGCACCTGCGTGACTGCACATTGTTCTACCAGCAGTCACTGCATACCTTTTACTGCACCTGTGTGACTGCACATTGTTCTACCAACAGTCACTGCATACCTTTTACTGCACCTGTGTGACAGCTACACATTGTTCTACCAGCAGTCACTACATACCTTTTACTGCACCTGTGTGACAGCTACACATTGTTCTACCAGCAGTCACTACATACCTTTTACTGCACCTGTGTGACTGCACATTGTTCTACCAGCAGTCACTGAATACCTTTTACTGCACCTGTGTGGCAGCTACACATTGTTCTACCAGCAGTCACTGCATACCTTTTACTGCACCTGTGTGACAGCTACACATTGTTCTACCAGCAGTCACTGAATACCTTTTACTGCACCTGTGTGACAGCTACACATTGTTCTTCCAGCAGTCACTACATACCTTTTACTGCACCTGTGTGACAGCTACACATTGTTCTACCAGCAGTCACTGAATACCTTTTACTGCACCTGTGTGACAGCTACACATTGTTCTACCAACAGTCACTGAATACCTTTTACTGCAGCTGTCTTTTGTGACTGTACATTGTTATACCAGTTATATAATTGTTATACACATTGTTATACCAGTCTGTACATACCTGTTAACTGCCCCTGTGTATTTGCACATTGTATTATATACCAGCAGTCAGTGCATCCATTTTCACTGCACCTGCGTGACTGCACATTGTTCTACCAGCAGTCACTGCATACCTTTTACTGCACCTGTGTGACAGCTACACATTGTTCTACCAGCAGTCACTACATACCTTTTACTGCACCTGTGTGACAGCTACAAATTGTTCTATCAGCAGTCACTACATACCTTTTACTGCACCTGTGTGACTGCGCATTGTTCTACCAGCAGTCACTGAATACATTTTACTGCACCTGTGTGACAACTACACATTGTTCTACCAGCAGTCACTGCATACCTTTTACTGCACCTGTGTGACAGCTACACATTGTTCTACCAGCAGTCACTACATACCTTTTACTGCACCTGTGTGACAGCTACACATTGTTCTACCAGCAGTCACTGAATACCTTTTACTGCACCTGTGTGACAGCTACACATTGTTCTACCAACAGTCACTGAATACCTTTTACTGCACCTGTCTTTTGTGACTGTAC
Organism: Hyperolius riggenbachi; assembly: GCF_040937935.1. NCBI lineage: Eukaryota > Metazoa > Chordata > Amphibia > Anura > Hyperoliidae > Hyperolius > Hyperolius riggenbachi. Next base: position 321,565,957 of record NC_090652.1, read on the forward strand.
ATTGTTATACCAGTTATATAATTGTTATACACATTGTTATACCAGTCTGTACATACCTGTTAACTGCCCCTGTGTATTTGCACATTGTATTATATACCAGCAGTCAATGCATCCATTTTCACTGCACCTGCGTGACTGCACATTGTTCTACCAACAGTCACTGCATACCTTTTACTGCACCTGTGTGACTGCACATTGTTCTACCAACAGTCACTGCATACCTTTTACTGCACCTGTGTGACAGCTACACATTGTTCTACCAGCAGTCACTACATACCTTTTACTGCACCTGTGTGACAGCTACATATTGTTCTACCAGCAGTCACTACATACCTTTTACTGCACCTGTGTGACTGCGCATTGTTCTACCAGCAGTCACTGAATACCTTTTACTGCACCTGTGTGACAGCTACACATTGTTCTACCAGCAGTCACTGCATACCTTTTACTGCACCTGTGTGACAGCTACACATTGTTCTACCAGCAGTCACTGAATACCTTTTACTGCACCTGTGTGACAGCTACACATTGTTCTACCAGCAGTCACTACATACCTTTTACTGCACCTGTGTGACAGCTACAGATTGTTCTACCAGCAGTCACTGAATACCTTTTACTGCACCTGTGTGACAGCTACACATTTTTCTACCAACAGTCACTGAATACCTTTTACTGCACCTGTCTTTTGTGACTGCACATTGTTATACCAGTTATAGAATTGTTATACACATTGTTATACCAGTCTGTACATACCTGTTAACTGCCCCTGTGTATTTGCACATTGTATTATATACCAGCAGTCAATGCATCCATTTTCACTGCACCTGCGTGACTGCACATTGTTCTACCAGCAGTCATTGCATACCTTTTACTGCACCTGTGTAACCGCACATTGTTGTACCAGCAGTCACTACAACCTTTTCACTGCACCTGTGTAACCACACATTGTTGTACCAGCAGTCACCTTTTCACTGCACCTGTGTAACTGCACATTGTATTAGTCAAGTCAGTGCATACATTTCACTTCATCCCCCCCAATATGGACAAAACAAGAGGCAGAGCCAGAACCAGAGGCAGGCCACCCGGCAGGTCTGTTTGAGGTCAAGGTGGCGTGATTTTGTGTGGCCCTGGACCAAAGTACAGTGTTCAGAAGGCATGTGCCATCAACTCCCAAGATTGCCAGGACGTTGGGAGGTCGTTGCTTCATTGTGGACAGACCAAATTCGATCAGCTGTACACTCAGTTACTGTTGTTCTGTCATTCAGCTACCTCAGCCCGACCATATGGGCCTGAAAACCGCCAATTGCCTGCACTCTCGCCATGGTGTCCACCAGTCCAGCATGGCCGTCACTACACAAATAGCTGTTTGCGGTGCGTTACACAGTGAGTTTAGTCTGTCAGTATGAAGCAGTACACTAATTACACTACATATGCAAGATGTTTTAAAGCACTTTAGGCCTCCAATATAGCAATAAAATGTGATTTCTGCGCTTAAACCCTGCTGTGCGTAAAATCCGGATTTTTCCCCGGGACTTTTGGCGTATATCCCACTTCGCCATGCCCCCTCCAGGTGTTCGACCCCTTGAAACATCTTTTCCATCACTTTAATGGCTACAATTAATGTTTGTAGTTTTGAACGTTTGCCTGCCCATTGAAGTCTATGGCGGTTCAAAAGTTTGCATGTGTTCGGGTTCGAGTTTCGCGAACCAAAATCGGAGGCTCGCGACAACTCTAGAGTGATGCGCATAGCGGCATAGGAGCCCGACGGACTTCTGGGTAAGTAACCCCTCGTCTTCCATGCTCACACCTGCCTTAATCAAGCTTCATTACAATTTTGATTTGAAGTGGCTTTTTCACTCGAAATCCCATGCCTGTCAGGAAGTAAAAAAAAAAAAAAGCGCATTGAAAAGCGCTTATAAAAGCGCAAATCGCCCCGAAAGCGCTGAGGAAAGCACTTACAAAAGCTCTCACAAAAGCGCTCAGCGATTGTGATTCCGTTGGCAATTTATAATGTGAACAAGGCCTAAGTGTGAGGCTGGGCGCACACATACCAGAAACGCTAGAAATGCGTAAATGCGTATGGGCTACAAAATTTGCATAAACCTGCAGCAACACAGAATTATTTGCATCTCATTGACCATCCCTACTAGTGACACAACTACACATCGGGCTTTATTCTTACAGCATACAAGTTATTTAAAAGGACCCTGAGCTCTGAATAAAAATGAAATTTGGACTTACCTGGGACTTCCTCCAGCCCCCCGTAATCCGTGTGGTCTCCCGGCATTCTCCTGGTCCCCTGGCTCTGGTAATCTGGTGACTTCGACTGAAGTTGCCTGTGCTTCTCGCCACGCACGTTGCGCACCATCACGTCAGCTGGCGTAAGAGTCCTGCGAGGTTCAGTCTTAGAGAACCGTGCATGCGCAGGTCTCTTATGCCCACCAGCATGATGAGACACGTTGGGGTGACTTCAGCTGAAGTTGCCAGGTTACCGGGACCAGGAGGACGCTGGGGGACCTCCCAGGCTACAGGGGGCTGGAGGGAGCCTCAGGTAAGTCCAAATTTCATTTTTATTCAGAGCTCAGGGTTCTTTTAATATGCATAAAAGATTACTGTGTATACAAATATATTGTCACAATCAGATAGGTGTATATCCCATTTTATAAATATGGTGACTGCTTTATTGCAGCAGGACAAGTAACTTGATTTTTGATTGCTTTATTTCATTTTTGTGGACTAAGCACTGCTATCACTGTATATATTTATTTATGATGAATTATTTATGATGACTTGTTATCTGAGAAATAGAACATCATATCAGGTTTTTCTCTTTTAATTACAGTTTAAATGTATTAGGACTCCAGGTACCCAAATCTGCTCCGACTCCACAGCCCTGAACGTTACTGAAGAAAACAAGCACATTTTCAGTCAGTGAAGATTTGAAGGTTGCATGTGAGGTAAACAACCAGATGATACTTATTACACATACACGCAGCTCCCTGCCCCACCGCTGACCTGCTCCACAGCTGGTACGTGACACTTACCGAGCAGGGCTTAGAGAATTGAAGCGTGTTTGATTAGTCAATTACCAAACTTCTGCCTCATGCGGAAAATCTTTACTGAATTTGGAAAAAAAAAGTGTAAAATACCAAATGAGGGCCTTTACCGACCAAAATTATTTTACCAAACTGCCCTTTGTGAATAGAGCCCTTTGATATGCCAAAGTGTCAGGAATGTTTTACCCTCCAAAAATCAGCTAGTAAGAGCTGAAATAGCTGACACTGGTGAGAAGATGACCTGCAATAATCAGCTGTTCAGACATGAAATATCTGACACTGGTAAGAAGCATATTAATATGCTAATTGTGAAATGGTTTAACCTGCAAAAATCAGCTTGTGCTGAAATATTTGACACTGGTGAGAAGACGTATTGAAATGCTGAGTGTGGGAAATGGTTTGACCTGCAAATATCTGGTGAGAAGACATATTGAAATGCTGAGTGTGGGAAATGGTTTGACCTGCAAATATCAGCTTGTCAGTGCTGAAATATTTGACACTGGTGAGAAGACATATTGAAATGCTGAGTGTGGGAAATGGTTTGACCTGCAAATATCAGCTTGTCAGTGCTGAAATATTTGACACTGGTGAGAAGACATGTTGAAATGCTGAGTGTGGGAAATGGTTTGACCTGCAAATATCGGCTTGTCAGTGCTGAAATATTTGACACTGGTGAGAACTGAGAAGACATTGAAATGCTGAGTGTGGGAAATGGTTTGACCTGCAAATATCAGCTTGTCAGTGCTGAAATATTTGACACTGGTGAGAAGACGTATTGAAATGCTGAGTGTTGGAAATGTTTTGACCTGCAAATATCAGCTTGTCAGTGCTGAAATATTTGACACTGGTGAGAAGACATGTTGAAATGCTGAGTGTGGGAAATGGTTTGACCTGCAAATATCAGCTTGTCAGTGCTGAAATATTTGACACTGGTGAGAACTGAGAAGACATATTGAAATGCTGAGTGTTGGAAATGTTTTGACCTGCAAATATCAGCTTGTCAGTGCTGAAATATTTGACACTGGTGAGAAGACATGTTGAAATGCTGAGTGTGGGAAATGGTTTGACCTGCAAATATCACCTTGTCAGTGCTGAAATATTTGACACTGGTGAGAAGACATATTGAAATGCTGAGTGTGGGAAATGGTTTCACCTGCAAATATCAGCTTGTCAGCGCTGAAATATTTGACACTGGTGAGAACTGAGAAGACATATTGAAATGCTGAGTGTGGGAAATGGTTTGACCTGCAAATATCAGCTTGTCAGTGCTGAATCATATATCACACTGGTGAGAAGACATGGAAATGCTGAGTGTGGGAAATGGTTTGACATGCAAATATCAGCTTGTCAGCGCTGAAATATTTGACACTAGTGAGAAGACATATTGAAATGCTGAGTGTGGGAAATGGTTTGACCTGCAAATATCAGCTTGTCAGTGCTGAAATATTTGACACTGGTGAGAAGACGTATTGAAATGCTGAGTGTTGGAAATGTTTTGACCTGCAAATATCAGCTTGTCAGTGCTGAAATATTTGACACTGGTGAGAAGACATGTTGAAATGCTGAGTGTGGGAAATGTTTTGACCTGCAAATATCAGCTTGTCAGTGCTGAAATATTTGACACTGTGGAGAAGACGTATTGAAATGCTGAGTGTGGGAAATGGTTTGACCTGCAAATATCAGCTTGTCAGTGCTGAAATATTTGACACTGGTGAGAACTGAGAAGACATATTGAAATGCTGAGTGTTGGAAATGTTTTTGACCTGCAAATATCAGCTTGTCAGTGCTGAAATATTTGACACTGTGGAGAAGACGTATTGAAATGCTGAGTGTTGGAAATGGTTTGACCTGCAAATATCAGCTTGTCAGTGCTGAAATATTTGACACTGGTGAGAAGACGTATTGAAATGCTGAGTGTGGGAAATGGTTTGACCTGCAAATATCAGCTTGTCAGTGCTGAAATATTTGACACTGGTGAGAAGACATGGAAATGCTGAGTGTGGGAAATGTTTTAACCTGCAAATATCAGCTTGTCAGTGCTGAAATATTTGACACTGGTGAGAAGACATATTGAAATGCTGAGTGTGGGAAATGGTTTGACCTGCAAATATCGGCTTGTCAGTGCTGAAATATTTAACACTGGTGAGAAGACATATTGAAATGCTGAGTGTGGGAAATGGTTTGACCTGCAAATATCAGCGTGTCAGTGCTGAAATATTTGACACTGGTGAGAAAACGTATTGAAATGCTGAGTGTGGGAAATGGTTTGACCTGAAAATATCAGCTTGTCAGTGCTGAATCATATATCACACTGGTGAGAAGACATGTAAATGCTGAGTGTGGGAAATGGTTTGACCTGCAAATATCAGCTTGTCAGCGCTAAAATATTTGACACTAGTGAGAAGACATGGAAATGCTGAGTGTGGGAAATGTTTTGACCTGCAAATATAAGCTTGTCAGCGCTGAAATATTTGACACTAGTGAGAAGACATATTGAAATGCTGAGTATGGGAAATGGTTTGACCTGCAAATATCAGCTTGTCGGTGCTGAAATATTTGACACTGGTGAGAAGACATATTGAAATGCTGAGTGTGGGAAATGGTTTGACCTGCAAATATCAGCTTGTCAGTGCTGAAATATCTGACACTGATGAGAATAATGAGAAGCTAATCAGACATGAAATACCGTATTTTCCGACGTATAAGACACACTTTTTCTCCCCCCAAAATGGGGAGAAAAAGTCCCTGCGTCTTATACGGCAAATGCAGGGAATCCCCGACTTACCAACGCCCGCAGATACGAACCGCGACCTGCCGCCACGTTGGGGATTCCCTGCATTAGCTCCCTGTATGGTCCGCTTTCCTTCCCTGTGTAATTAGTGTGGCAGCGGCATGTGTGTATCAGAGTGGCCGCCAAGATCACTGCCTGGCTCCCTGTACGGTCAGCTTGCCCAATTTCCCCTCCCCGCATATGTGTGCTTCCTTCCCCCGCTGGTGTGTCCACTCCCCCCAGGTGTCAGCACAGCGGCAGTCATACTTACTCCAGCCGCTCTCTGGGAATGCAGACCTGGTCTCCTCTCTGTCGCTCCTCTAATGATGGCTTCTGTACTACGCGTCATTGATGAAGATCACAAGTTAGCAGAAATTGATTTTTATTGTTTGTTTTTTTTCACAAAGTGTCATTTTCCACTAACTTGTGACAAAAAATAAAATCTTCTATGAACTCACCATGCCTCTCAGTGAATACTTTGGGATGTCTTCTTTCCAATGGGTCTTTTGGGGGTATTTATACTTTCCTGGAATTTTAGCCCCTCATGAAACATGACAGGTGCTCAGAAAAGTCAGAGATGCTTCAAAATGGGAAAATTCACTTTTTGCACCATAGTTTGTAAACGCTATAACTTTTACCCAAACCAATAAATATACACTGAATGTTTTGTTTTTGTGTTTTGTTTTGTTATCAAAGGCATGTAGCACAATAAATTTGGACAAAAATATACAGAAATTTTACTTTGACAAATTTTATCACAGAAAGTTAAAAAAAATTTTTTTTTGACAAAATTCATGTCTTTTTTGATGAATAAAAAGTAAAAATCGCAGCAGCAATCAAATAACACCAAAAGAAAGCTGTATTAGTGACAAGAAAAAGAAGTAAAATTCATTTAGGTGGTAGGTTGTATGCCTGAGCAATAAACCGTGAAAGCTGCAGTGGTCTGAATGGAAAAAAAAGGCTCTGGTCCCTAAAAGGCGAAAAGACTGTGGTCCTCAAGTGGTTAAGACACAATCACCTCTTCTCCTATATTTCCTCTGACAGGATTCTCACTTCAAAGGAAGGACTTATCTAGTGCTCTCCGTTATCTGAGGTATGTGATGTGCCCTGTTCCTCCCTCCAATGCAAATATCCCCATATCCCCGTTCTGTGCTCTGCACAAGAAACTTTACGCACTTGCTCTGCAAGCCAACTACAGGGAGACTCAGCATTTACCGCAAAGCCTCTGCTTTCTCCCTTCATGGAAGTTTTAAAAACGGGTCACCAGCCAGGAGTGTGAAGATCTGACTCCAAACTCTGCAAGCGCTCCTCTCTGCCTCAGATGCAGGTGTCCCGTGCTGTGCTCCATTCTCCTCCATTAACTCTGATGCAGGATGCAGGAAAGGGCACTCACCCTCTGTCCTGCTGGCAGCACTCTGCATACACCGGAGGCGACCTTCTATAGTGAAAGGGTCCTGACTTGATGACCTCATCAAGTAAGGGCCCTTAAAGACACACTGCAGAAGATTGCCGTCACTGTAATGCAGAGCCGTTGGAGGGACAGAGCGCTGCTGCCTGCATCTTATATCAGAGGGACAGAGGAGAAAGGCGCACAACACAGGACACCTGCATCTGAGGCGGATAGGAGAGCGGTAGGGGGAAATCTTTATCGGTGGGAAGGGAGCACAAAAGCTGCAACTTGTATCTCTCCAGGGGGGCCTGCTGGGGCCCGCCCCTTCCACTTAAAGGCGCCTGTAGGCACGTGCCTACAGTGCCTTATGGGAAATCCGGCCCTGTTGAAGGCAGATGCGTCAGGTGTGCCTAGTGTTGGCTCCCTTCCTGCAGGGAACCAACATGGTGAGCTGGGAACGGACATCCCTCTGTGAATGGGTGCCCATTGTTTGCCTGCTGGACAGGGCAATTTTCGATCTGCTGGTAGAGGGAGAGGCAGCCCTGACTTAGCTGGATCAGCACTCAGCTGCGCAGTCCACCTCTCTCAGGAGGAGGAGTTGCACTTGTTGGAGGAAGAGTTGGAGGTTCCTGGCTTGGATGTTGAAGGGGAAATGCAGAGTGCAGCTGCAGTGGTGCGAGGGTGGAGAGGGCATATAAGGGACAACGACAACGGGAACAACAGGAGGAGGACAGGCGTGTTGTCTCAGAGGGTGGTGATGACTATGATGTGTCTGCTGTGGCACACCTCTTCCTCATGGCTGTGCACATGCTGCGGAGTCTGCACAGAGACCCCAGGGTGACCCAGATGCGGGAATCCTGGACCCATGACTGAAGGACAAGCTGGGTCAGTTCATGCAGCGCAGAGACCCAGAGCATCAAACAAGGGAGTTGCAGGGGGCCCTTGTTTGCAGACTGGATAAAACCTTCCAACCCCCCTGCCCCTGTCTAGCCAACACAGCAGCCAGTGCCTGCAGCCCGGAGCAGCAGGTGCCCAGGAGATCTGCTGTGTCTGACTAGGCAACTCTACATAGTAGAACTACCTAGAGAGGAGGTGCCTTCAGCAGCAGCATCCGCCTCTAATCAGCACCAGTGTATGACCCACATGGTGGCAGACTACATGGGGTCCTTCAGCGGGCTTGACACCAAGGCCCCCATTGACTCCATGGAGTACTGGTCAAGAGGCTGGAGATCTGGAGGGAGCTCACGCAGTACACCCTGGAAGTCTTGTCCTGCCCCCTTCTAGCGTGCTGTCTAAAGAGATGCTTTAGTGCGGCCGTTGGCATGGTCACAGAGAATCGCCCTGGTCTGTCCACACAGTCTGTGGACTCACCTTCCTCAAGATGAACCAGGCTTGGGTTAAAGGTGATTTCCTAGCCCCTGCTGTCGGTGAGAGGACATGAGGTGGCTGGGAATAGTGCTATGGCCGACCAACCATCAACAGTACAACCCCCTGCAAATTAAATTAGGCCTGGTTCTTATTATTTTTGCTACGGCACCACCGCTAGGTGCCATACTGTAATACTGCTGCTGTCACACACTACTCCTCTTGCTGCTGCATGTACCTCCTGCTGACTGATTCCACTGCTAGGTTCAACAGAAAAGGCCTCTAACCCTAAGTTCCATTTCTGGGGTACAGTATCTCCAGTTCTTGGAGTGATAGTGACCCCAAATGTGTTGTGCATGTAGGTCAATATGCCCTCTACCTGCATACCCAGTTTCAAGAGCCTGTCTGGTTCCTAGAAGAAAAGGCCTCCAACCGTAGCTTCATTTTTTTCTTCTTGGGGGGGGGGGGGGTTTATCTGCACTTCTGGGGGGTTGCTAGAGACCCCAAACTTGAAGTGCATGTGAGTCAATATGCCCTCTACCTACATACCAAGTTTCAAGAGCCTGGCTGGTTCCTAACAGAAACAGCATCCAACCCTATCCCTTCCTCATAGACTTACATGGAAAGCATCAAAGCATTGTTTTCCACTTTGTTTCCCCTGTAACCCTAACCCCAACCCTATACCTGCCTGGCTGGCTGCGGGGCAAGCTGGCCCAAATCTCTTAACCCTCCACCCCCCACTTACACCAGGGTTAATTTTTTTAACACCCCATGGCACTCCAGAATCCAGTGGTGCTCTCCCCTGTTTGCTGGCAGGACCCACGTTGCAAGCTTGCAGAGCGCCACTGGATCCTGGAGTGAGTGGAGGTTTTAGAAATTAACCCAGGTGTGGGTGCATGGAAGCTTAACAGATTTGGGCCAGCTTGCCCTGCAGCCAGCCGGGTAGGGTTGGGGTTATAGGGGAAACAAAGAAGAAAATTATGCTTTGATGCTTTCCATGTAAGTCTATGAGGAAGTGATAGTGTTGGAGGCTGTTTCTGTAAGGAACCAGCCAGGCTCTTGAAACTTGGTACGCAGGTAGAGGGCATATTGACTCACAGGCACTCCAAGTTTGGGGTCACTACCACCCCCAGAAGTGAAGATACCACACCCCAAAAAATGAAGCTCGGGTTGGAGGCCTTTTCTTTTAGGAACCAGACAGGCTCTTGAAACTGGTTATGCTGGTAGAGGGCAAAATCACCCTGTGCCCTGGAATACTGTCTACCTGTGCCCCACCATACTACATCAGCCTGAGCCCTGGCATATAGTCTACCTACATGTACCCCAACATACTACATCAGCCTGAGCCCTGGCATGATGTCTACCTGTGCCCCAACATACTACAACAGCCTGAGCCCTGGCATGATGTCTACCTGTGCCCCACCATACTACATCAGCCTGAGCCCTGGCATATAGTCTACCTACATGTACCCCAACATACTACATCACACTGTACCCTGGCATGATGTCTACCTGTGCCCCAACATACTACATCAGCCTGTGCCCTGGCTTACTGTCTACCTACATGTACCCCAACATACTACATCACACTGTACCCTGGCATGATGTCTACCTGTGCCCCAACATACTACATCAGCCTGAGCCCTGGCATATAGTCTACCTACATGTACCCCAACATACTACATCACACTGTACCCTGGCATGATGTCTACCTGTGCCCCAACATACTACATCAGCCTGTGCCCTGGCATATAGTCTACCTACATGTACCCCAACATACTACATCACACTGTACCCTGGCATGATGTCTACCTGTGCCCCACCATACTACAACAGCCTGAGCCCTGGCATATAGTCTACCTACATGTACCCCAACATACTACATCACACTGTACCCTGGCATGTCTACCTGTGCCCCACCATACTACATCAGCCTGTGCCCTGGCATATAGTCTACCTACATGTACCCCAACATACTACATCACACTGTACCCTGGCATGATGTCTACCTGTGCCCCACCATACTACATCAGCCTGTGCCCTGGCTTACTGTCTACCTACATGTACCCCAACATACTACATCACACTGTACCCTGGCATGATGTCTACCTGTGCCCCAACATACTACATCAGCCTGTGCCCTGGCTTACTGTCTACCTACATGTACCCCAACATACTACATCACACTGTACCCTGGCATGATGTCTACCTGTGCCCCAACATACTACATCAGCCTGTGCCCTGGCTTACTGTCTACCTACATGTACCCCAACATACTACATCACACTGTACCCTGGCATGATGTCTACCTGTGCCCCAACATACTACATCAGCCTGAGCCCTGGCATATAGTCTACCTACATGTACCCCAACATACTACATCACACTGTACCCTGGCATGATGTCTACCTGTGCCCCAACATACTACATCAGCCTGAGCCCTGGCATATAGTCTACCTACATGTACCCCAACATACTACATAACACTGTACCCTGGCATGATGTCTACCTGTGCCCCACCATACTACATCAGCCTGAGCCCTGGCATATAGTCTACCTACATGTACCCCAACATACTACATCACCCTGTGCCCTGGCATATAGTCTACCTACATGTACCCCAACATACTACATCAGCCTGAGCCCTGGCATATAGTCTACCTACATGTACCCCAACATACTACATCACACTGTACCCTGGCATGATGTCTACCTGTGCCCCAACATACTACATCAGCCTGTGCCCTGGCATATAGTCTACCTACATGTACCCCAACATACTACATCACACTGTACCCTGGCATGATGTCTACCTGTGCCCCACCATACTACATCAGCCTGAGCCCTGGCATATAGTCTACCTACATGTACCCCAACATACTACATCACACTGTACCCTGGCATGATGTCTACCTGTGCCCCAACATACTACATCAGCCTGTGCCCTGGCATATAGTCTACCTACATGTACCCCAACATACTACATCACACTGTACCCTGGCATGATGTCTACCTGTGCCCCAACATACTACATCAGCCTGTGCCCTGGCATGATGTCTACCTGTGCCCCACCATACTACATCAGCCTGTGCCCTGGCTTACTGTCTACCTGGGCCACAACCGAATACATCGACAACAGTGGTGCTCATCCAGAATCTGGATACCCGAACTACCCGGATTATCCAAACTTTTTCAGCAATCCGACCTCGTATTCCAGATAGCGGGCCAAATCCGGAATGCAGTATCCGGATTCACAGCGGTATCCAAATAGGAATTCGGACATCTGGCTCGGATATCCGAATCTAGGTAGCGTAACCACGGAGATGACGTACCTGGCGTCACTGAGCCAATCAGAGAGCTCCCAGCAGAAGCCCTAGCAACCAATCACAGAGGGGAACCCTGGCCAGCCCCTCCTGTATATAAAGTGGCAGCCATGTTGAGGAATCTCGTCCTTGCTTGTGACTGCTCACTGAGAGACATTTCCAGTGCTGTTTGGCTAAGCAAGTGCTTTATACTGTGATAAAACCTAGCATTTGTGCACATAAACACCTGTACTATACCACTCTTATTGTTTTTTAGTTAGCTAACTTGTATTTTGATTTTAGTTAGTGTGTGTGACAGTCAGTCAGATTCTGTGCTGCAGCAGTTGCTAGAGGTCCTGTGTGTGTGCTGTGCACACAGGCCAGGCCTGCTATTAGCCTTAGCTACAGTATAGGTTAGGGAATAGGATTACTGTGTTATTGTGTAGTCAGTACTGCAGTGCTAGTTAGTTGTTAGAGTAGTACTGTGTTATTACAGATTACTGCAGTGCTGCTGTGCTGAGCAGCAGTGTCAGTGTGACAGATAGACCGTTAGTGTGCACTGTCTTCTACTCTGCTGTCTGTCATTCCGTGCTGATTGTCATTAAAGTTCAACACCACTTTCAATAAAGTACAAGTACCCCACATCCATCTGGTGACATCATCACACATAACTTGTACTATGTCTGCAGGCACTGGCAGCCAGGGGAAGGGCAGCAAGGCCAAGAAGAGAGGGAGCAGCATTGCTGCCACAGTCAGCAGTTCTGCCGTGTCAGTGTCCATTCCGCCGCTAGCCACTGGCCGTGGACTCACTGGGCGCCCAGCTGTTAGGGGGAGTCATGCTGCTCAGGCGCAGCAGCTTGTAGCGGCCATTTTTCAGCAGGGTCAGCGGTGCAAATTGGAGGAGAAAGACGCCAAGCCTGTGATGCAGCTGAGGATGGATGAGCAGGCCACCACCAGCTCTACATCTACAACTGAGACCTCCACTCCTGTTCGCAGGATCAGCAGCAGCCCAGCAGTGCCTGGGGACTCCTCACCAGTCATGTCCACCCCAGCAGGCAGCCTACCCTCAGTCAGTGCGCTCTTTACTCCAGGTACCACAAGCGCAATCAGGGCTGTTACGAGAGTTTGAGGAGGATATTCTGGGCACAATGGGGTATTTGGAGGAGTCACAGATGGTGACGGTGGTTGTTGGGGGGGGGGGGGTACCTTGCCTCATGTATCAGCAGAAGAGGAGTTTGGGGGGGACACATCATCCTAGCAGTTGTTTGAGGAGGGGGGGGGGGGAGTATGATGATGATAAAGAGATCAAGGACTGTGACTATCATCCACAGGAGGGGGATGTTAGCTCTGAGGAGGAGGATGATGAGTTGGTGGGTCTGGCACAGAGGATCAGCATCGCAGACATCGGCAGGAGCAGCAATAGGCGTGGAATGCAGGACCCACAGCCTGCTGTTTCATCTTCTGCCACTACCACCAGCTGCACCACTCAACCCCAGGCCCAAACCACCCTAGGGAGAAAAGCAGCAGCAGCATCCCATTCAGGGCGTAAGGGAACATTTTTATACCCAATCTGGCAGTTTAACCACTAAGGGCCCGTTCTCACCTGAGCGGGAATCGAGCGATTCCCGCTCACGGCAAACCGCTAGCGGTTCTGCAAGAACCGCTGAACCGCTACACAATGTAGCGAGTGGCAGTGTTCTCACTGCCACGGTTAGCGATAACCGCAACCGCGCTGCATGCAGCGGTTTGCCGGCGACGAGCATTCCGTGATTAGCGATCGTGAATCGCGATCGCTCCAAAACCGCCGCAGTGTCCAGTGATTTTTCCGCGCTAATCGCGGGAAAATCACTACCGCAAAACGCCGGCGGTAATCGCCGGCGTTCTGCGGTTCTAAGTGTGAACGGGCCCTTAAGGACCAGGCCTGATTTGTGCAGCGTGGGCTCTCCAGCCCACAGCACAGATCAGGTTTGCAGCATGGCGATCAGACTTCCCCCCTTTTTTCCCCACTAGGGGGATGTCCTGCTGGGGGGGGTCTGATCGCCGCCGGCTGCCTGTGATTTGCGGGGGGGGGGGGTCTCCTCAAAGCCCCCCTCCGCAGCGATTTCCACCCTCTCTGCCCATACGTGTTTCTGCTGCAGGCTATGGGCTGCGCAGGACGGATATCCGGATAGGATAGGCTTCAGCCTATCAGGTGGCAGCGATCCCCGGCCAATCAGAGGCAGCGCCATACGATGTAAACAGCGGGGATTTCTTCCCCGCGTGTTTACATTAAGCGTGCAAGCCGCGATCGGCGGCTCGCAGTCTGTTCACGGAGACACCCTCCCTAAACTGACATGGATGTAATACCACTTACGACCTGCCGACACCCATAGGCGTTAGGCGTTCGTTAGCTGCCCTCAGTGGACAGCCAGTTTTTCACTTGTAATATGTGCCATGTGAAGCTGAGCAGAGGTTGTAATCCCTCCAACTATGGCACCACAGCTTACTTGCACGATCCATGTCCTCCCAGCTCCTCCCGTACTCGTTTGTGCAGGAGGGGAGTCAGAGGCGTGTGCTCCTGCAGTGCGCAGCGCCGGATTGGCCAATACCCAGCCGGCACTACTTTTCATGCACGGCCACCCCAGCACTGCACCGCTTCGCTATGGCCAATGTGGAGCGTGGGCTGGATCATGCGGTGGGTAAGCAGGACCATGTGACCATGGACTCCTGGAGCAGCTGGTTTGGGACAGGCCGCTACCTCTCTTTCACCGTGCATTGGGTCAGTTTGGTAAAGGTGGGTGAGGAGGGGACAGCAGCATAAAGCACAGCAACAATCCAGTGGGTGGTGCCACCCCGCAGCAGGGTCAGGGTAAGTGCAGCAGGTTCTTCTGATCCAGTTCCCCCCTCCAGCAAACCCACCGCCAAACATCCCCGCCTCAGCAGCAGCGTGAAAGCCCGCCACTGCCAAGCGCTGCGGAAGATGGTCAGCCTGGGGAAGTACAATCTCAAAGCAGCCATCGTGCTTCGCTACCAGAGGGAGCAGGAGAGGAGTTGGCTGACCCCCAGAGGCCTGAAAGTTGGAGAGTTGGTGTCCGAAAATGGAGCCAACCTGGTTGCCACCATTCTCCGGGGAAACCTCATCCACATCCCCTGTCTGGCCCACATCCTGAACCTGGTGGTGCAGAAATTTCTGCGTACCTACCAGGGGATGGACACACTTTTGAAAGCGGCAAGGAAACCGGTGGGTCATTTCCACCACTCGGGTGGTGCCTCAGCATCCCTGGAAGGCGTGCAAAAAGAGCTGAACTTGCCACAGCACCATCTGATCATAGACTTTCTAACACGCTGGAATTCCACCCTGGCCATGTTGGAACGTCTGGTTGAACAGAGGCAGGCTGTCAACCAATACCTGGCCAGAGCCACCACGGACACAACCTTGTCTGGGACCGGCACCACCCACCTCCCGAACATCATCCTCAGTGCCGAGTGGGGAAAAATGCAGGTGTGCTTCGTGCTGGCACCCTTCCTGGAGGCCACCAACATGGTCAGCTGGGACCATGCGTCGGTGTGTGAGTGGGTGACCATGGTGTGCATACTGGACAAGGCCCTCTATGCTCTGCTGGAAGTGGGAGAGACAGCCTTGATCCAGCAGGAGCTGCAGCCAGCTGCACAGCCCACCTTTGTGTCTGCACAGTCCACCTCTGTGCATCAGGAGGAGGTGGACTTGGAGGTCCCTGACCTTGAAGATGAGGGGCACAGCCAAGTGCAGCTGCAGTGGTGCGAGGGTGGAGAGAGCAGGAGGAGGCTCAGGGGTCAGATGGAGGACGACAGGCTCTGGGCGTGATGATGATGTGTCAGCAGAGATGGCATCCCTCTTCCCATGGGAGCGCACATGCTGCAGTGCCTGCACAAGGACCCAAGGGTCAAGCAGATGCGTGATCGGGAGGACATGTGGATCACCATGATAATGGACCCACGGCTGAAGGGGAAGCTGCATCAGTTCCTGCCTGTAGGAGGAGACCCTGTGCACCGAATGAGGGACTTGCAGCGGTCCCTGGTTCGGCACTTGGAGGAAGCCTTCCCCCAGACTGCCACCCCCCCCTGCTGTCACAGTCCAGCCAGCACAGCAGCAGGCACCCAACAAACCTGCTGTCTCTGACTAAGGCGCTCTACACAATGCCGGTGCAGCTGCCAACATAGGAGGGTCCTTCAGCAGCATATGGCTCTCAAAGCCCGAACCAGCGCCTGACCCGGATGATGGCAGATTACATGGAGTCCTACAGCGGGCTTGACAGACACCCCTGTGGACCCCTTGGAGTACTGTGTCAAGTGCCTGGATATCTGGAGCGAGCTGGCGCAGTACGTCCTGGAAGTGCTGTTCTGCCCACCTTCCAGCGTGCCTTCAGAGAGGTGCTTCAGTGCGGCCGGTGGTGTGGTGATGGAGAAGCACTCTCTTCTGTTCCCCCAGTCTGTGGAAAGACTGACATTTCTCGAAATCAAACTGGCTTGGGTGGTTGGTGAGTGCCTGGCCCCTGTTGGCAAGAGGGGGACATGAAGTGGCTGGGTATCACTACCTTATCACCCTTTACCACAACAACCTCCTGGCTCAGTCTTGACTAATAAGCCTGGTTCATAATTATTATTATTTTTTTTTTTTACAGCCGTGGTACCAACACTAGGTGCCATGGTGGACTATCTATGCTGCCTACCACATGTTACACTCCTCCTCCTGCCTGTGCTGCTCCCACCACCAGGGTGCATCTACCTACTCCTCCTGCAGCTCCTGTCTGTGGTACCCACCACCAGGGTCCAGACAGAACTATATCTTCTGCCGCCACTGCCACCAGCTATTACGCCACTACAAAAGCTGAATTTTATTGAAAGAAAAAGGTTTAATTTTTTTAAGTCTTATGTCTTTTTAAGTCAATGTCTGAGCTGAAAACGGATGTACCATTTGTGCGTTGGACTTTGGACACAATGTGGGCTGCACAACCGCTGTCTGGAACCAGTCCGATGTTCATTTACAGGTTGGTTTTTTATGTATTATATCTCCCAGCAAACAATTACAGTTTTTCTTAAAAAAAAGATGCTTCATGCATCATTTACTATAACAGAAGTTTTGGAAGCAATGCAAAGGCCACTTCCGGTTTTCAATCTAGATACCAGGATTAACCCGGATAATGGGTTCGGATATCTGGATCTATTCGGACTCCAGAACGGTTTGAATTCGGCTATCCGATCCTCTCCGGATTTCTAGCTATCAGGATTAATTCAGAGTTTAAAAAGGAGTATCCGAGCACCCCTGCTTTTACACACCACCAGTTTCCTGGCAGCCCTGCTGATCTATTTGGTTGCAGTAGTGTCTGGAACACACCAGAAACGAGCATACAGCTAGTCAGGTGTTTGACAATATTGGCCTCAACTCAAAGCATTACTGCATGCGGTAAGGCTGAAAACAGCAGACTTTCAATTCGTAAAGGCTGTTACCGCATGAAAAACTGACATTACCGAGCAGTGAGGAAAATTACCCACTTGGCTGTAGGTACCTCCAACACATGGCAATTATCGTCTGGCTTACCGCTTGTTGAATTTATGAATTGACATTTGACAGTTTTCTGACAACACAGTTGGTGAGGTCTTAACAAGTTACTGACCGCTCTGGTAGGGTATTCCTGCACAGATGGCTCCCTGCACTTTGCATTGAGTCATCTGTGCAGGGAGCCGTAATTACAGCTTGTAACAAAAGAGATATTGCCACACTTCTGCTGTACCGCTCAATGGGCTGCAGTAATTTACCAAACTTCAAAGGCAGCTGTGAAAATCTTTATGAATTAGCACACAAAGGTCTAAAATACCGAATACAGTATTTTCCAGCCCAGATTTTTTTTACCGAACATACTTATGAATTGAGGCCATTGTCAGACGTGACCAGATCTGCTGCATGCTTGTTCAGGGTCTATGGATAAAAATATTAGAGGCAGAGGATCAGCAGGGCTGCCTGGCAACTGGTATTGCTTAAAAGGGAATAAATATGGTAGCCTCCATATAACACCTCGGGTTCATTTTAATGCTCTTCCCAGACTTTACTGCTGAGACCCAGAAGTTCCTGAGATAATTTACTCATGCAAAGCTAAAATTGTGGGAGGAGAACATCAGCTACTCGAGGTTTCCAGCTCCATTTTCAGGCCAGGGAAAGATACTGTAGGTCCCAAAGTGTATCAGAATTGTGTTTCCTCTAAAGTAAGACATCCCCTGAGAATAAGCCCTAGCAGGAATTCCTAGCATGCTTGAAATATAAGACATCCCCCGGATGTAAGCCCTGGGAGCAGCCCACATGACACGCTCAATACAAAGCCTGGATACAGTAGCGCAGCAGTTTAATGTGAGTTTTACAGTCCTGTATATGTGTGTGTCAGGCAATTAGTGTTTTTGTTGGAGCCATCCCTCCTGATCTGTCGTGATAAGCATCAGCAGCACTTCACCTCTTCCCAGGACACAGCTTATCCTATCACAGCTCTTGGGAGCCTGACAGAGTTCTCTGCCTGCAAGAAATAGACTCTTAGCCACATGAGCAGCAGAATCAGTTTCTTGTAAGCGAGAGACAATGGCCTTGATTCATAAAAAGCAGTGCGATAAGAAAAATCTTGTTGGGAAAATACCGCACTCTGTATTTTCCCGGTCTGTGTGCTAATTCATAAAGATTTCCCCAGCTGCCCTTGGAGGTCGGTAAATTACCACAGCCCATTAAGCGGTAGAGTAGAGCAGTGTCTCGATTCTCTCTTTGCCCTGCAGAAATGACTCACACAGACGGCTCTCTCCACTGATGACTCAGACAGACACAGTCTTTCCCTGCCTGCTCAAATGACTCACACAGACGGCTCTCTGGCTCTCTCCACTGATGACTCAAACAGACTTCGGCTCTCTGCACTTTGCATTCATCAGAGCTGTGAGAGCTGTCGGTAACTTGTTAACGCCTCACTAGAAGTGTCGGTAACTACCGCCAGGCTTACCGCTTGTTGCAGGTTTTATGAAGTCGTGCATGGTGTTAGCAGGAAGTCTGGTATAGTGTTAGCAGGAAGTCTGGCATAGTGTGAGCAGGAAGTCTGGCATAGTGTGAGCAGGAAGTCTGGTATAGTGTGAGCAGGAAGTCTGGCATAGTGTGAGCAGGAAGTCTGGCATAGTGTAAGCAGGAAGTCTGGCATAGTGTAAGCAGGTAGTCTGGTATAGTGTAAGCAGGAAGTCTGGTATAGTGTAAGCAGGAAGTCTGGTATAGTGTAAGCAGGTAGTCTGGTATAGTGTAAGCAGGAAGTCTGGTATAGTGTAAGCAGGAAGTCTGGCATAGTGTAAGCAGGAAGTCTGGTATAGTGTAAGCAGGAAGTCTGGTATAGTGTAAGCAGGAAGTCTGGCATAGTGTAAGCAGGAAGTCTGGCATAGTGTAAGCAGGAAGTCTGGCATAGTGTAAGGAGGAAGTCTGGCATAGTGTAAGCAGGAAGTCTGGCATAGTGTGAGCAGGAAGTCTGGCATAGTGTTAGAAGGAAGTCTGCATAGTGTAAGCAGGAAGTCTGGCATAGTGTGAGCAGGAAGTCGTGCATAGTGTGAGCAGGAAGTCGTGCATAGTGTGAGCAGGATGTCTGGCATAGTGTAAGCAGGAAGTCTGGCATAGTGTGAGCAGGAAGTCGTGCATAGTGTAAGCAGGTAGTCTGGTATAGTGTAAGCAGGAAGTCTTGTATAGTGTAAGCAGGATGTCTGGTATAGTGTGAGCAGGAAGTCTGGCATAGTGTGAGCAGGAAGTCTGGCATAGTGTGAGCAGGAAGTCTGGCATAGTGTTAGCAGGAAGTCTGTGATAGTGTTAGCAGGAAGTCTGGTATAGTGTAAGCAGGAAGTCTGGTATAGTGTTAGCAGGAAGTCTGGCATAGTGTGAGCAGGAAGTCTGGCATAGTGTTAGCAGGAAGTCTGGCATAGTGTAAGCAGGAAGTCTGGCATAGTGTAAGCAGGTAGTCTGGCATAGTGTAAGCAGGAAGTCTGGTATAGTGTAAGCAGGTAGTCTGGTATAGTGTAAGCAGGAAGTCTGGTATAGTGTAAGGAGGAAGTCTGGTATAGTGTAAGCAGGAAGTCTGGCATAGTGTAAGCAGGAAGTCTGGCATAGTGTAAGCAGGAATTCTGGCATAGTGTAAGCAGGAAGTCTGGCATAGTGTAAGCAGGAAGTCTGGCATAGTGTAAGGAGGAAGTCTGGTATAGTGTAAGCAGGAAGTCTGGCATAGTGTGAGCAGGAAGTCTGGCATAGTGTTAGCAGGAAGTCTGCATAGTGTAAGCAGGAAGTCTGGCATAGTGTGAGCAGGAAGTCGTGCATAGTGTGAGCAGGATGTCTGGCATAGTGTAAGCAGGAAGTCTGGCATAGTGTGAGCAGGAAGTCGTGCATAGTGTAAGCAGGTAGTCTGGTATAGTGTAAGCAGGAAGTCTTGTATAGTGTAAGCAGGATGTCTAGTATAGTGTGAGCAGGAAGTCTGGCATAGTGTGAGCAGGAAGTCTGGTATAGTGTGAGCAGGAAGTCTGGCATAGTGTGAGCAGGAAGTCTGGCATAGTGTGAGCAGGAAGTCTGGTATAGTGTGAGCAGGAAGTCTGGTATAGTGTTAGCAGGAAGTCTGGTATAGTGTTAGCAGGAAGTCTGGTATAGTGTAAGCAGGAAGTCTGGAATAGTGTAAGCAGGAAGTCTGGCATAGTGTAAGCAGGAAGTCTGGCATAGTGTTAGCAGGAAGTCTGGCATAGTGTGAGCAGGAAGTCTGGCATAGTGTGAGCAGGAAGTCGTGCATAGTGTAAGCAGGTAGTCTGGTATAGTGTGAGCAGGAAATCTGGCATAGTGTGAGCAGGAAGTCGTGCATGGTGTTAGCAGGAAGTCTGGTATAGTGTTAGCAGGAAGTCTGGCATAGTGTGAGCAGGAAGTCTGGCATAGTGTGAGCAGGAAGTCTGGTATAGTGTAAGCAGGAAGTCTGGTATAGTGTAAGCAGGAAGTCTGGCATAGTGTAAGCAGGAAGTCTGGCATAGTGTAAGCAGGAAGTCTGGCATAGTGTAAGCAGGTAGTCTGGTATAGTGTAAGCAGGAAGTCTGGTATAGTGTAAGCAGGAAGTCTGGTATAGTGTAAGCAGGTAGTGTGGTATAGTGTAAGCAGGAAGTCTGGTATAGTGTAAGCAGGAAGTCTGGCATAGTGTAAGCAGGAAGTCTGGCATAGTGTAAGCAGGAAGTCTGGCATAGTGTAAGCAGGAAGTCTGGCATAGTGTAAGCAGGAAGTCTGGCATAGTGTAAGGAGGAAGTCTGGCATAGTGTAAGCAGGAAGTCTGGCATAGTGTGAGCAGGAAGTCTGGCATAGTGTGAGCAGGAAGTCTGGCATAGTGTTAGAAGGAAGTCTGCATAGTGTAAGCAGGAAGTCTGGCATAGTGTGAGCAGGAAGTCGTGCATAGTGTGAGCAGGAAGTCGTGCATAGTGTGAGCAGGATGTCTGGCATAGTGTAAGCAGGAAGTCTGGCATAGTGTGAGCAGGAAGTCGTGCATAGTGTAAGCAGGTAGTCTGGTATAGTGTAAGCAGGAAGTCTTAAATAGTGTAAGCAGGATGTCTGGTATAGTGTGAGCAGGAAGTCTGGTATAGTGTGAGCAGGAAGTCTGGCATAGTGTGAGCAGGAAGTCTGGCATAGTGTGAGCAGGAAGTCTGGCATAGTGTTAGCAGGAAGTCTGTGATAGTGTTAGCAGGAAGTCTGGTATAGTGTAAGCAGGAAGTCTGGTATAGTGTTAGCAGGAAGTCTGGCATAGTGTGAGCAGGAAGTCTGGCATAGTGTGAGCAGGAAGTCTGGCATAGTGTTAGCAGGAAGTCTGGCATAGTGTGAGCAGGAAGTCTGGGATAGTGTTAGCAGGAAGTCGTGCATAGTGTTAGCAGGAAGTCTGGCATAGTGTTAGCAGGAAGTCTGGTATAGTGTTAGCAGGAAGTCTGGTATACTGTAAGCAGGAAGTCTTGTATAGTGTTAGCAGGAAGTCTGGCATAGTGTAAGCAGGAAGTCTGGCATAGTGTTAGCAGGAAGTCTGGTATAGTGTAAGCAGGAAGTCTGGAATAGTGTAAGCAGGAAGTCTGGCATAGTGTAAGCAGGAAGTCTGGCATAGTGTTAGCAGGAAGTCTGGCATAGTGTGAGCAGGAAGTCTGGCATAGTGTGAGCAGGAAGTCGTGCATAGTGTTAGCAGGAAGTCTGGCATAGTGTGAGCAGGAAGTCGGGCATAGTGTGAGCAGGATGTCTGGCATAGTGTAAGCAGGAAGTCTGCATAGTGTAAGAAGGAAGTCTGGCATAGTGTGAGCAGGAAGTCGTGCATAGTGTGAGCAGGATGTCTGGAATAGTGTAAGCAGGAAGTCTGGCATAGTGTTAGCAGGAAGTCTGGCATAGTGTGAGCAGGAAGTCTGGCATAGTGTGAGCAGGAAGTCTGGGATAGTGTTAGCAGGAAGTCGTGCATAGTGTTAGCAGGAAGTCGTGCATAGTGTGAGCAGGAAGTCTGGCATAGTGTGAGCAGGAAGTCTGGCATAGTGTGAGCAGGAAGTCTGGCATAGTGTGAGCAGGAAGTCTGGCATAGTGTTAGCAGGAAGTCTGGCATAGTGTTAGCAGGAAGTCTGGTATAGTGTAAGCAGGAAGTCTGGTATAGTGTTAGCAGGAAGTCTGGTATAGTGTTAGCAGGAAGTCTGGTATAGTGTAAGCAGGAAGTCTGGCATAGTGTAAGCAGGAAGTCTGGCATAGTGTAAGCAGGAAGTCTGGCATAGTGTTAGCAGGAAGTCTGGCATAGTGTGAGCAGGAAGACTGGCATAGTGTGAGCAGGAAGTCTGGCATAGTGTGAGCAGGAAGTCTGGCATAGTGTGAGCAGGAAGTCGTGCACAGTGTTAGCAGGAAGTCTGGTATAGTGTAAGCAGGAAGTCTGGCATAGTGTAAGCCAGGAAGTCTGGTATAGTGTTAGCAGGAAGTCTGGCATAGTGTTAGCAGGAAGTCTGGCATAGTGTGAGCAGGAAGTCTGGCATAGTGTGAGCAGGAAGTCTGGTATAGTGTAAGCAGGAAGTCTGGCATAGTGTAAGCAGGAAGTCTGGCATAGTGTAAGCAGGTAGTCTGGCATAGTGTAAGCAGGTAGTCTGGTATAGTGTAAGCAGGAAGTCTGGTATAGTGTAAGCAGGTAGTCTGGTATAGTGTAAGCAGGAAGTCTGGTATAGTGTAAGGAGGAAGTCTGGTATAGTGTAAGCAGGAAGTCTGGCATAGTGTAAGCAGGAAGTCTGGTATAGTGTAAGCAGGAAGTCTGGCATAGTGTAAGCAGGAAGTCTGGCATAGTGTAAGGAGGAAGTCTGGTATAGTGTAAGCAGGAAGTCTGGCATAGTGTGAGCAGGAAGTCTGGCATAGTGTTAGCAGGAAGTCTGCATAGTGTAAGCAGGAAGTCTGGCATAGTGTGAGCAGGAAGTCGTGCATAGTGTGAGCAGGATGTCTGGCATAGTGTAAGCAGGAAGTCTGGCATAGTGTGAGCAGGAAGTAGTGCATAGTGTAAGCAGGTAGTCTGGTATAGTGTAAGCAGGAAGTCTTGTATAGTGTAAGCAGGATGTCTAGTATAGTGTGAGCAGGAAGTCTGGCATAGTGTGAGCAGGAAGTCTGGTATAGTGTGAGCAGGAAGTCTGGCATAGTGTGAGCAGGAAGTCTGGCATAGTGTGAGCAGGAAGTCTGGCATAGTGTTAGCAGGAAGTCTGGTATAGTGTAAGCAGGAAGTCTGGCATAGTGTTAGCAGGAAGTATGGCATAGTGTTAGCAGGAAGTATGGCATAGTGTTAGCAGGAAGTCTGGCATAGTGTGAGCAGGAAGTCTGGCATAGTGTTAGCAGGAAGTCTGGCATAGTGTTAGCAGGAAGTCGTGCATAGTGTGAGCAGGAAGTCGTGCATAGTGTGAGCAGGTAGTCTGGTATAGTGTAAGCAGGAAGTCTGGTATAGTGTTAGCAGGAAGTCTGGTATAGTGTTAGCAGGAAGTCTGGTATAGTGTAAGCAGGAAGTCTGGAATAGTGTAAGCAGGAAGTCTGGCATAGTGTAAGCAGGAAGTCTGGCATAGTGTTAGCAGGAAGTCTGGCATAGTGTGAGCAGGAAGTCTGGCATAGTGTGAGCAGGAAGTCGTGCATAGTGTAAGCAGGTAGTCTGGTATAGTGTGAGCAGGAAATCTGGCATAGTGTGAGCAGGAAGTCGTGCATGGTGTTAGCAGGAAGTCTGGTATAGTGTTAGCAGGAAGTCTGGCATAGTGTGAGCAGGAAGTCTGGCATAGTGTGAGCAGGAAGTCTGGCATAGTGTAAGCAGGAAGTCTGGCATAGTGTAAGCAGGAAGTCTGGCATAGTGTAAGCAGGAAGTCTGGTATAGTGTAAGCAGGAAGTCTGGTATAGTGTAAGCAGGTAGTGTGGTATAGTGTAAGCAGGAAGTCTGGCATAGTGTAAGCAGGAAGTCTGGTATAGTGTAAGCAGGAAGTCTGGCATAGTGTAAGCAGGAAGTCTGGCATAGTGTAAGCAGGAAGTCTGGCATAGTGTAAGCAGGAAGTCTGGCATAGTGTAAGGAGGAAGTCTGGCATAGTGTAAGCAGGAAGTCTGGCATAGTGTGAGCAGGAAGTCTGGCATAGTGTGAGCAGGAAGTCTGGCATAGTGTTAGAAGGAAGTCTGCATAGTGTAAGCAGGAAGTCTGGCATAGTGTGAGCAGGAAGTCGTGCATAGTGTGAGCAGGAAGTCGTGCATAGTGTGAGCAGGATGTCTGGCATAGTGTAAGCAGGAAGTCTGGCATAGTGTGAGCAGGAAGTCTTGTATAGTGTAAGCAGGATGTCTGGTATAGTGTGAGCAGGAAGTCTGGTATAGTGTGAGCAGGAAGTCTGGCATAGTGTGAGCAGGAAGTCTGGCATAGTGTTAGCAGGAAGTCTGTGATAGTGTTAGCAGGAAGTCTGGTATAGTGTAAGCAGGAAGTCTGGTATAGTGTTAGCAGGAAGTCTGGCATAGTGTGAGCAGGAAGTCTGGCATAGTGTTAGCAGGAAGTCTGGCATAGTGTGAGCAGGAAGTCTGGGATAGTGTTAGCAGGAAGTCGTGCATAGTGTTAGCAGGAAGTCTGGCATAGTGTTAGCAGGAAGTCTGGTATAGTGTTAGCAGGAAGTCTGGTATAGTGTAAGCAGGAAGTCTGGTATAGTGTTAGCAGGAAGTCTGGTATACTGTAAGCAGGAAGTCTGGTATAGTGTTAGCAGGAAGTCTGGCATAGTGTAAGCAGGAAGTCTGGCATAGTGTCAGCAGGAAGTCTGGTATAGTGTAAGCAGGAAGTCTGGAATAGTGTAAGCAGGAAGTCTGGCATAGTGTAAGCAGGAAGTCTGGCATAGTGTGAGCAGGAAGTCTGGCATAGTGTGAGCAGGAAGTCTGGCATGGTGTGAGCAGGAAGTCGTGCATAGTGTTAGCAGGAAGTCTGGTATAGTGTGAGCAGGAAGTCTGGCATAGTGTGAGCAGGAAGTCTGGCATAGTGTGAGCAGGAAGTCTGGCATAGTGTTAGCAGGAAGTCTGCATAGTGTAAGCAGGAAGTCTGGCATAGTGTGAGCAGGAAGTCGGGCATAGTGTGAGCAGGATGTCTGGCATAGTGTAAGCAGGAAGTCTGCATAGTGTAAGAAGGAAGTCTGGCATAGTGTGAGCAGGAAGTCGTGCATAGTGTGAGCAGGATGTCTGGAATAGTGTAAGCAGGAAGTCTGGCATAGTGTTAGCAGGAAGTCTGGTATAGTGTAAGCAGGTAGTCTGGCATAGTGTTAGCAGGAAGTCTGGCATAGTGTTAGCAGGAAGTCTGGCATAGTGTTAGCAGGAAGTCTGGCATAGTGTGAGCAGGAAGTCTGGGATAGTGTTAGCAGGAAGTCGTGCATAGTGTTAGCAGGAAGTCTGGCATAGTGTGAGCAGGAAGTCTGGCATAGTGTGAGCAGGAAGTCTGGCATAGTGTGAGCAGGAAGTCTGGCATAGTGTGAGCAGGAAGTCTGGCATAGTGTTAGCAGGAAGTCTGGCATAGTGTTAGCAGGAAGTCTGGTATAGTGTAAGCAGGAAATCTGGTATAGTGTTAGCAGGAAGTCTGGCATAGTGTTAGCAGGAAGTCTGGCATAGTGTAAGCAGGAAGTCTGGCATAGTGTAAGCAGGAAGTCTGGCATAGTGTAAGCAGGAAGTCTGGCATAGTGTGAGCAGGAAGTCTGGCATAGTGTGAGCAGGAAGTCTGGCATAGTGTGAGCAGGAAGTCTGGCATAGTGTGAGCAGGAAGTCTGGCATAGTGTGAGCAGGAAGTCGTGCACAGTGTTAGCAGGAAGTCTGGTATAGTGTAAGCAGGAAGTCTGGCATAGTGTAAGCCAGGAAGTCTGGTATAGTGTTAGCAGGAAGTCTGGCATAGTGTTAGCAGGAAGTCTGGCATAGTGTGAGCAGGAAGTCTGGCATAGTGTGAGCAGGAAGTCTGGCATAGTGTGAGCAGGAAATCGTGCATGGTGTTAGCAGGAAGTCTGGTATAGTGTTAGCAGGAAGTCTGGCATAGTGTGAGCAGGAAGTCTGGCATAGTGTGAGCAGGAAGTCTGGTATAGTGTGAGCAGGAAGTCTGGCATAGTGTAAGCAGGAAGTCTGGCATAGTGTAAGCAGGAAGTCTGGCATAGTGTAAGCAGGTAGTCTGGCATAGTGTAAGCAGGAAGTCTGGTATAGTGTAAGCAGGAAGTCTGGTATAGTGTGAGCAGGTAGTCTGGTATAGTGTGAGCAGGAACTCTGGCATAGTGTGAGCAGGAAGTCGTGCATAGTGTGAGCAGGAAGTCTGGTATAGTGTAAGCAGGAAGTTTGGCATAGTGTAAGCCAGGAAGTCTGGTATAGTGGTAGCAGGAAGTCTGGCATAGTGTTAGCAGGAAGTCTGGCATAGTGTGAGCAGGAAGTCTGGCATAGTGTGAGCAGGAAGTCGTGCATAGTGTAAGCAGGAAGTCTGGCATAGTGTAAGCAGGAAGTCTGGCATAGTGTAAGCAGGAAGTCTGGCATAGTGTAAGTAGGTAGTCTGGTATAGTGTAAGCAGGAAGTCTGGTATAGTGTAAGCAGGAAGTCTGGTATAGTGTAAGCAGGTAGTCTGGTATAGTGTAAGCAGGAAGTCTGGTATAGTGTAAGCAGGAAGTCTGGCATAGTGTAAGCAGGAAGTCTGGTATAGTGTAAGCAGGAAGTCTGGTATAGTGTAAGCAGGAAGTCTGGCATAGTGTAAGCAGGAAGTCTGGCATAGTGTAAGGAGGAAGTCTGGTATAGTGTAAGCAGGAAGTCTGGCATAGTGTGAGCAGGAAGTCTGGCATAGTGTTAGCAGGAAGTCTGCATAGTGTAAGCAGGAAGTCTGGCATAGTGTGAGCAGGAAGTCGTGCATAGCGTGAGCAGGATGTCTGGCATAGTGTAAGCAGGAAGTCTGGCATAGTGTGAGCAGGAAGTCGTGCATAGTGTAAGCAGGTAGTCTGGTATAGTGTAAGCAGGAAGTCTTGTATAGTGTAAGCAGGATGTCTGGCATAGTGTGAGCAGGAAGTCTGGCATAGTGTGAGCAGGAAGTCTGGCATAGTGTGAGCAGGAAGTCTGGCATAGTGTGAGCAGGAAGTCTGGCATAGTGTTAGCAGGAAGTCTGGCATAGTGTGAGCAGGAAGTCTGGCATAGTGTGAGCAGGAAGTCTGGCATAGTGTTAGCAGGAAGTCTGGCATAGTGTTAGCAGGAAGTCGTGCATAGTGTGAGCAGGAAGTCGTGCATAGTGTGAGCAGGTAGTCTGGTATAGTGTAAGCAGGAAGTCTGGTATAGTGTTAGCAGGAAGTCTGGTATAGTGTTAGCAGGAAGTCTGGTATAGTGTAAGCAGGAAGTCTGGAATAGTGTAAGCAGGAAGTCTGGCATAGTGTAAGCAGGAAGTCTGGCATAGTGTAAGCAGGAAGTCTGGCATAGTCTGAGCAGGAAGTCTGGCATAGTGTGAGCAGGAAGTCTGGCATAGTGTGAGCAGGAAGTCGTGCATAGTGTAAGCAGGAAGTCTGGTATAGTGTAAGCAGGAAGTCTGGTATAGTGTGAGCAGGTAGTCTGGTATAGTGTGAGCAGGAACTCTGGCATAGTGTGAGCAGGAAGTCGTGCATAGTGTGAGCAGGAAGTCTGGTATAGTGTAAGCAGGAAGTTTGGCATAGTGTAAGCAGGAAGTCTGGTATAGTGTAAGCAGGAAGTCTGGTATAGTGTAAGCAGGTAGTCTGGTATAGTGTAAGCAGGAAGTCTGGTATAGTGTAAGCAGGAAGTCTGGCATAGTGTAAGCAGGAAGTCTGGTATAGTGTAAGCAGGAAGTCTGGTATAGTGTAAGCAGGAAGTCTGGCATAGTGTAAGCAGGAAGTCTGGCATAGTGTAAGGAGGAAGTCTGGTATAGTGTAAGCAGGAAGTCTGGCATAGTGTGAGCAGGAAGTCTGGCATAGTGTTAGCAGGAAGTCTGCATAGTGTAAGCAGGAAGTCTGGCATAGTGTGAGCAGGAAGTCGTGCATAGCGTGAGCAGGATGTCTGGCATAGTGTAAGCAGGAAGTCTGGCATAGTGTGAGCAGGAAGTCGTGCATAGTGTAAGCAGGTAGTCTGGTATAGTGTAAGCAGGAAGTCTTGTATAGTGTAAGCAGGATGTCTGGCATAGTGTGAGCAGGAAGTCTGGCATAGTGTGAGCAGGAAGTCTGGCATAGTGTGAGCAGGAAGTCTGGCATAGTGTGAGCAGGAAGTCTGGCATAGTGTTAGCAGGAAGTCTGGCATAGTGTGAGCAGGAAGTCTGGCATAGTGTTAGCAGGAAGTCTGGCATAGTGTTAGCAGGAAGTCGTGCATAGTGTGAGCAGGAAGTCGTGCATAGTGTGAGCAGGTAGTCTGGTATAGTGTAAGCAGGAAGTCTGGTATAGTGTTAGCAGGAAGTCTGGTATAGTGTTAGCAGGAAGTCTGGTATAGTGTAAGCAGGAAGTCTGGAATAGTGTAAGCAGGAAGTCTGGCATAGTGTAAGCAGGAAGTCTGGCATAGTGTAAGCAGGAAGTCTGGCATAGTCTGAGCAGGAAGTCTGGCATAGTGTGAGCAGGAAGTCTGGCATAGTGTGAGCAGGAAGTCGTGCATAGTGTAAGCAGGTAGTCTGGTATAGTGTGAGCAGGAAGTCGTGCATGGTGTTAGCAGGAAGTCTGGTATAGTGTTAGCAGGAAGTCTGGCATAGTGTAAGCAGGAAGTCTGGTATAGTGTAAGCAGGAAGTCTGGCACAGTGTAAGCAGGAAGTCTGGCACAGTGTAAGCAGGAAGTCTGGCATAGTGTAAGCAGGATCTGGTATAGTGTAAGCAGGAAGTCTGGCATAGTGTAAGCAGGATCTGGCATAGTGTAAGCAGGAAGTCTGGCATAGTGTAAGCAGGAAGTCTGGTATAGTGTAAGCAGGAAGTCTGGCATAGTGTAAGCAGGAAGTCTGGTATAGTGTAAGCAGGAAGTCTGGTATAGTGTAAGCAGGAAGTCTGGCATAGTGTAAGCAGGAAGTCTGGCATAGTGTAAGGAGGAAGTCTGGTATAGTGTAAGCAGGAAGTCTGGCATAGTGTGAGCAGGAAGTCTGGCATAGTGTTAGCAGGAAGTCTGCATAGTGTAAGCAGGAAGTCTGGCATAGTGTGAGCAGGAAGTCGTGCATAGTGTGAGCAGGATGTCTGGCATAGTGTAAGCAGGAAGTCTGGCATAGTGTGAGCAGGAAGTCGTGCATAGTGTAAGCAGGTAGTCTGGTATAGTGTAAGCAGGAAGTCTTGTATAGTGTAAGCAGGATGTCTGGCATAGTGTGAGCAGGAAGTCTGGTATAGTGTGAGCAGGAAGTCGTGCATAGTGTGAGCAGGAAGTTGTGCATAGTGTGAGCAGGTAGTCTGGTATAGTGTAAGCAGGAAGTCTGGTATAGTGTTAGCAGGAAGTCTGGTATAGTGTTAGCAGGAAGTCTGGTATAGTGTAAGCAGGAAGTCTGGAATAGTGTAAGCAGGAAGTCTGGCATAGTGTAAGCAGGAAGTCTGGCATAGTGTAAGCAGGAAGTCTGGCATAGTCTGAGCAGGAAGTCTGGCATAGTGTGAGCAGGAAGTCTGGCATAGTGTGAGCAGGAAGTCGTGCATAGTGTAAGCAGGTAGTCTGGTATAGTGTGAGCAGGAAGTCGTGCATGGTGTTAGCAGGAAGTCTGGTATAGTGTTAGCAGGAAGTCTGGCATAGTGTAAGCAGGAAGTCTGGTATAGTGTAAGCAGGAAGTCTGGCACAGTGTAAGCAGGAAGTCTGGCACAGTGTAAGCAGGAAGTCTGGCATAGTGTAAGCAGGATCTGGTATAGTGTAAGCAGGAAGTCTGGCATAGTGTAAGCAGGATCTGGCATAGTGTAAGCAGGAAGTCTGGCATAGTGTAAGCAGGAAGTCTGGTATAGTGTAAGCAGGAAGTCTGGCATAGTGTAAGCAGGAAGTCTGGTATAGTGTAAGCAGGAAGTCTGGTATAGTGTAAGCAGGAAGTCTGGCATAGTGTAAGCAGGAAGTCTGGCATAGTGTAAGGAGGAAGTCTGGTATAGTGTAAGCAGGAAGTCTGGCATAGTGTGAGCAGGAAGTCTGGCATAGTGTTAGCAGGAAGTCTGGCATAGTGTGAGCAGGAAGTCGTGCATAGTGTAAGCAGGAAGTCTGGTATAGTGTAAGCAGGAAGTCTGGTATAGTGTGAGCAGGTAGTCTGGTATAGTGTGAGCAGGAACTCTGGCATAGTGTGAGCAGGAAGTCGTGCATAGTGTGAGCAGGAAGTCTGGTATAGTGTAAGCAGGAAGTCTGGCATAGTGTAAGCAGGAAGTCTGGCATAGTGTTAGCAGGAAGTCTGGTATAGTGTGAGCAGGAAATCTGGCATAGTGTGAGCAGGAAGTCGTGCATGGTGTTAGCAGGAAGTCTGGTATAGTGTTAGCAGGAAGTCTGGCATAGTGTAAGCAGGAAGTCTGGTATAGTGTAAGCAGGAAGTCTGGCACAGTGTAAGCAGGAAGTCTGGCACAGTGTAAGCAGGAAGTCTGGCATAGTGTAAGCAGGATCTGGCATAGTGTAAGCAGGAAGTCTGGCATAGTGTAAGCAGGAAGTCTGGCATAGTGTAAGCAGGAAGTCTGGTATAGTGTAAGCAGGAAGTCTGATATAGTGTAAGCAGGAAGTCTGGTATAGTGTAAGCAGGAAGTCTGGCATAGTGTAAGCAGGAAGTCTGGCATAGTGTAAGCAGGAAGTCTGGCATAGTGTAAGCAGGAAGTCTGGCATAGTGTTAGCAGGAAGTCTGGCATAGTGTTAGCAGGAAGTCTGGCGTAGTGTAAGCAGGAAGTCTGGTATAGTGTAAGCAGGAAGTCGTGCATAGCGTGAGCAGGAAGTCGTGCATAGCGTGAGCAGGTAGTCTGGTATAGTGTAAGCAGGAAGTCTGGTATAGTGTAAGCAGGAAGTCTGGCATAGTGTGAGCAGGAAGTCTGACATAGTGTGAGCAGGAAGTCTGGCATAGTGTGAGCAGGAAGTCTGGCATAGTGTAAGCAGGAAGTCTGGTATAGTGTAAGCAGGAAGTCTGGCATAGTGTAAGCAGGAAGTCTGGCATAGTGTAAGCAGGAAGTCTGGCATAGTGTAAGCAGGAAGTCTGGCATAGTGTAAGCAGGTAGTTGGTATAGTGTAAGCAGGAAGTCTGGTGTAGTGTAAGCAGGAAGTCTGGCATAGTGTAAGCAGGAAGTCTGGCATAGTGTAAGCAGGAAGTCTGGCATAGTGTAAGCAGGAAGTCTGGCATAGTGTAAGCAGGAAGTCTGGCATAGTGTAAGCAGGAAGTCTGGCATAGTGTAAGCAGGTTGCCTGGTGTAGTGTAAGCAGGAAGTCTGGTATAGTGTTAGCAGGAAGTCTGGTATAGTGTTAGCAGGAAGTCTGGTATAGTGTAAGCAGGATGTCTGGTATAGTGTGAGCCAGGAAGTCTGGCATAGTGTGAGCCAGGAAGTCTGGCATAGTGTGAGCAGGAAGTCTGGCATAGTGTGAGCAGGAAGTCTGGCATAGTGTAAGTTGGAAGTCTGCCATAGTGTTAGCAGGAAGTCATGCATAGTGTGAGCAGGAAGTCTGGTATAGTGTAAGCAGGAAGTCTGGCATAGTGTAAGCAGGAAGTCTGGCATAGTGTTAGCAGGAAGTCTGGTATAGTGTGAGCAGGAAGTCGTGCATAGTGTGAGCAGGAAGTCTGCCATAGTGTGAGCAGGAAGTCGTGCATAGTGTGAGCAGGAAGTCTGGCATAGTGTGTGCAGGAAGTCTGGCATAGTGTTAGCAGGAAGTCTGGCATAGTGTAAGCAGGAAGTCTGGCATAGTGTAAGCAGGAAGTCTGGCATAGTGTGAGCCAGGAAGTCTGGTATAGTGTAAGCAGGAAGTCGTGCATAGTGTGAGCAGGAAGTCGTGCATAGTGTGAGCAGGAAGTCTGGTATAGTGTTAGCAGGAAGTCTGGTATAGTGTTAGCAGGAAGTCTGGTATAGTGTGCGCAGGATGTCTGGCATAGTGTAAGCAGGAAGTCTGGTATAGTGTAAGCAGGATGTCTGGCATAGTGTAAGCAGGAAGTCGTGCATAGTGTGAGCAGGATGTCTGGCATAGTGTAAGCAGGAAGTCTGGCATAGTGTGAGCAGGAAGTCGTGCATAGTGTAAGCAGGTAGTCTGGTATAGTGTAAGCAGGAAGTCTGGCATAGTGTAAGCAGGAAGTCTGGCACAGTGTAAGCAGGAAGTCTGGCACAGTGTAAGCAGGAAGTCTGGCACAGTGTAAGCAGGAAGTCTGGCATAGTGTAAGCAGGAAGTCTGGCATAGTGTAAGCAGGAAGTCTGGCATAGTGTAAGCAGGATCTGGTATAGTGTAAGCAGGAAGTCTGGCATAGTGTAAGCAGGAAGTCTGGTATAGTGTAAGCAGGAAGTCTGGTATAGTGTAAGCAGGAAGTCTGGTATAGTGTAAGCAGGAAGTCTGGCATAGTGTTAGCAGGAAGTCTGGCATAGTGTAAGCAGGAAGTCTGGCATAGTGTAAGCAGGAAGTCTGGCATAGTGTGAGCCAGGAAGTCTAGTATAGTGTAAGCAGGATGTCTGGCATAGTGTTAGCAGGAAGTCGTGCATAGTGTGAGCAGGAAGTCGTGCATAGTGTGAGCAGGAAGTCTGGTATAGTGTTAGCAGGAAGTCTGGTATAGTGTTAGCAGGAAGTCTGGTATAGTGTGCGCAGGATGTCTGGCATAGTGTAAGCAGGAAGTCTGGTATAGTGTAAGCAGGATGTCTGGCATAGTGTAAGCAGGAAGTCGTGCATAGTGTGAGCAGGATGTCTGGCATAGTGTAAGCAGGAAGTCTGGCATAGTGTGAGCAGGAAGTCGTGCATAGTGTAAGCAGGTAGTCTGGTATAGTGTAAGCAGGAAGTCTGGCATAGTGTAAGCAGGAAGTCTGGCACAGTGTAAGCAGGAAGTCTGGCACAGTGTAAGCAGGAAGTCTGGCACAGTGTAAGCAGGAAGTCTGGCATAGTGTAAGCAGGAAGTCTGGCATAGTGTAAGCAGGATCTGGTATAGTGTAAGCAGGAAGTCTGGCATAGTGTAAGCAGGAAGTCTGGTATAGTGTAAGCAGGAAGTCTGGTATAGTGTAAGCAGGAAGTCTGGTATAGTGTAAGCAGGAAGTCTGGCATAGTGTTAGCAGGAAGTCTGGCATAGTGTAAGCAGGAAGTCTGGCATAGTGTTAGCAGGAAGTCTGGCATAGTGTTAGCAGGAAGTCTGGCATAGTGTAAGCAGGAAGTCTGCATAGTGTAAGCAGGAAGTCTGGCATAGTGTGAGCAGGAAGTCGTGCATAGTGTGAGCAGGATGTCTGGCATAGTGTAAGCAGGAAGTCTGGCATGGTGTGAGCAGGAAGTCTGGCATAGTGTGAGCAGGAAGTCGTGCATAGTGTTAGCAGGAAGTCTGGTATAGTGTCTGGCATAGTGTTAGCAGGAAGTCTGGTATAGTGTTAGCAGGAAGTCTGGTATAGTGTTAGCAGGAAGTCTGGTATAGTGTTAGCAGGAAGTCTGGTATAGTGTTAGCAGGAAGTCTGGTATAGTGTAAGCAGGAAGTCTGGAATAGTGTAAGCAGGAAGTCTGGCATAGTGTAAGCAGGAAGTCTGGCATAGTGTAAGCAGGAAGTCTGGCATAGTGTTAGCAGGAAGTCTGGCATAGTGTAAGCAGGAAGTCTGGCATAGTGTGAGCAGGAAGTCTGGCATAGTGTGAGCAGGAAGTCTGGCATAGTGTGAGCAGGAAGTCGTGCATAGTGTGAGCAGGAAGTCTGGTATAGTGTAAGCAGGAAGTCTGGCATAGTGTAAGCCAGGAAGTCTGGCATAGTGTAAGCAGGAAGTCTGTCATAGTGTTAGCAGGAAGTCTGGCATAGTGTGAGCAGGAAGTCTGGCATAGTGTGAGCAGGAAGTCTGGCATAGTGTGAGCAGGAAGTCTGGCATAGTGTGAGCAGGAAGTCTATTATAGTGTGAACAGGAAGTCTGGCATAGTGTGAGCAGGAAGTCTGGCATAGTGTTAGCAGGAAGTCTGCATAGTGTAAGCAGGAAGTCTGCCATAGTGTGAGCAGGAAGTCGTGCATAGTGTGAGCAGGATGTCTGGCATAGTGTAAGCAGGAAGTCTGGCATAGTGTGAGCAGGAAGTCGTGCATAGTGTAAGCAGGTAGTCTGGTATAGTGTAAGCAGGAAGTCTGGTATAGTGTTAGCAGGAATTCTGGTATAGTGTTAGCAGGAAATCTGGTATAGTGTAAGCAGGAAGTCTGGAATAGTGTAAGCAGGAAGTCTGGCATAGTGTAAGCAGGAAGTCTGGCATAGTGTGAGCAGGAAGTCTGGCATAGTGTGAGCAGGAAGTCAGGCATAGTGTGAGCAGGAAGTCGTGCATAGTGTGAGCAGGTAGTCGTGCATAGTGTAAGCAGGTAGTCTGGTATAGTGTAAGCAGGAAGTCTGGAATAGTGTAAGCAGGAAGTCTGGCATAGTGTAAGCAGGAAGTCTGGCATAGTGTTAGCAGGAAGTCTGGCATAGTGTGAGCAGGAAGTCTGGAATAGTGTGAGCAGGATGTCTGGCATAGTGTAAGCAGGAAGTCATGCATAGTGTGAGCAGGATGTCTGGCATAGTGTAAGCAGGAAGTCTGGCATAGTGTGAGCAGGAAGTCTGGCATAGTGTAAGCAGGAAGTCTGGCATAGTGTAAGCAGGAAGTCTGGCATAGTGTAAGCAGGAAGTCTGGCATAGTGTAAGCAGGAAGTCTGGTATAGTGTAAGCAGGAAGTCTGGTACAGTGTAAGCAGGAAGTCTGGCATAGTGTAAGCAGGATCTGGTATAGTGTAAGCAGGAAGTCTGGCATAGTGTAAGCAGGATCTGGCATAGTGTAAGCAGGAAGTCTGGCATAGTGTAAGCAGGAAGTCTGGTATAGTGTAAGCAGGAAGTCTGATATAGTGTAAGCAGGAAGTCTGGTATAGTGTAAGCAGGAAGTCTGGTATAGTGTAAGCAGGAAGTCTGGCATAGTGTTAGCAGGAAGTCTGGCATAGTGTAAGCAGGAAGTCTGGCATAGTGTTAGCAGGAAGTCTGGCATAGTGTTAGCAGGAAGTCTGGCATAGTGTAAGCAGGAAGTCTGGTATAGTGTAAGCAGGAAGTCGTGCATAGCGTGAGCAGGAAGTCGTGCATAGCGTGAGCAGGTAGTCTGGTATAGTGTAAGCAGGAAGTCTGGTATAGTGTAAGCAGGAAGTCTGGTATAGTGTAAGCCGGAAGTCTGGCATAGTGTTAGCAGGAAGTCTGGCATAGTGTAAGCAGGAAGTCTGGCATAGTGTTAGCAGGAAGTCTGGCATAGTGTTAGCAGGAAGTCTGGCATAGTGTGAGCAGGAAGTCTGGCATAGTGTGAGCAGGAAGTCTGGCATAGTGTGAGCAGGAAGTCTGGCATAGTGTGAGCAGGAAGTCTGGCATAGTGTGAGCAGGAAGTCTGGCATAGTGTTAGCAGGAAGTCTGGCATAGTGTGAGCAGGAAGTCTGGCATAGTGTGAGCAGTAAGTCTGGCATAGTGTGAGCAGGAAGTCGTGCATAGTGTTAGCAGGAAGTCTGGTATAGTGTAAGCAGGAAGTCTGGCATAGTGTAAGCCAGGAAGTCTGGTATAGTGTTAGCAGGGAGTCTGGCATAGTGTGAGCAGGAAGTCTGGCATAGTGTGAGCAGGAAGTCTGGCATAGTGTGAGCAGGAAGTCTGGCATAGTGTTAGCAGGAAGTCTGGTATAGTGTAAGCAGGTAGTCTGGCATAGTGTTAGCAGGAAGTCTGGCATAGTGTGAGCAGGAAGTCTGGGATAGTGTTAGCAGGAAGTCTGGCATAGTGTTAGCAGGAAGTCTGGCATAGTGTTAGCAGGAAGTCTGGTATAGTGTTAGCAGGAAGTCTGGTATAGTGTAAGCAGGAAGTCTGGTATAGTGTTAGCAGGAAGTCTGGCATAGTGTTAGCAGGAAGTCTGGCATAGTGTAAGCAGGAAGTCTGGCATAGTGTTAGCAGGAAGTCTGGCATAGTGTTAGCAGGAAGTCTGGCATAGTGTAAGCAGGAAGTCTGGCATAGTGTTAGCAGGAAGTCTGGCATAGTGTAAGCAGGAAGTCTGGCATAGTGTGAGCAGGAAGTCTGGCATAGTGTAAGCAGGGACTGGTATAGTGTAAGCAGGATGTCTGGCATAGTGTAAGCAGGAAGTCTGGCATAGTGTAAGGAGGAAGTCTGGTATAGTGTAAGCAGGAAGTCTGGCATAGTGTGAGCAGGAAGTCTGGCATAGTGTTAGCAGGAAGTCTGGCATAGTGTTAGCAGGAAGTCTGCATAGTGTAAGCAGGAAGTCTGGCATAGTGTGAGCTGGAAGTCGTGCATAGTGTGAGCAGGATGTCTGGCATAGTGTAAGCAGGAAGTCTGGCATAGTGTGAGCAGGAAGTCGTGCATAGTGTAAGCAGGTAGTCTGGTATAGTGTAAGCAGGAAGTCTGGTATAGTGTAAGCAGGATGTCTGCTATATTGTGAGCAGGAAGTCTGGCATAGTGTGAGCAGGAAGTCTGGCATAGTGTGAGCAGGAAGTCTGGCATAGTGTGAGCAGGAAGTCTGGCGAAGTGTGAGCAGGAAGTCTGGCATAGTGTAAGCAGGAAGTCTGGCATAGTGTTAGCAGGAAGTCTGGCATAGTGTTAGCAGGAAGTCTGGCATAGTGTGAGCAGGAAGTCTGGCATAGTGTAAGCA
Source organism: Hyperolius riggenbachi (assembly GCF_040937935.1). Taxonomy (NCBI): domain Eukaryota; kingdom Metazoa; phylum Chordata; class Amphibia; order Anura; family Hyperoliidae; genus Hyperolius; species Hyperolius riggenbachi. The sequence continues at coordinate 321,603,049 of NC_090652.1, forward strand.
GGAAGTCTGGTATAGTGTGAGCAGGAAGTCGTGCATAGTGTAAGCAGGATGTCTGCATAGTGTAAGCAGGAAGTCTGGTATAGTGTAAGCAGGAAGTCTGGCATAGTGTAAGCAGGAAGTCTGGCATAGTGTGAGCCAGGAAGTCTGGCATAGTGTTAGCAGGAAGTCTGGCATAGTGTGAGCAGGAAGTCTGGCATAGTGTAAGTTGGAAGTCTGCCATAGTGTGAGCAGGAAGTCTGCCATAGTGTGAGCAGGAAGTCTGCCATAGTGTGAGCAGAAAGTCTGGTATAGTGTAAGCAGGAAGTCTGGCATAGTGTTAGCAGGAAGTCTGGTATAGTGTGCGCAGGATGTCTGGCATAGTGTAAGCAGGAAGTCTGGTATAGTGTAAGCAGGATGTCTGGCATAGTGTAAGCAGGAAGTCGTGCATAGTGTGAGCAGGATGTCTGGCATAGTGTAAGCAGGAAGTCTGGCATAGTGTGAGCAGGAAGTCGTGCATAGTGTAAGCAGGTAGTCTGGTATAGTGTAAGCAGGAAGTCTGGCATAGTGTGAGCAGGAAGTCGTGCATAGTGTGAGCAGGAAGTCTGGTATAGTGTTAGCAGGAAGTCTGGTATAGTGTTAGCAGGAAGTCTGGTATAGTGTGCGCAGGATGTCTGGCATAGTGTAAGCAGGAAGTCTGGTATAGTGTAAGCAGGATGTCTGGCATAGTGTAAGCAGGAAGTCGTGCATAGTGTGAGCAGGATGTCTGGCATAGTGTAAGCAGGAAGTCTGGCATAGTGTGAGCAGGAAGTCGTGCATAGTGTAAGCAGGTAGTCTGGCATAGTGTAAGCAGGAAGTCTGGCATAGTGTAAGCAGGAAGTCTGGCACAGTGTAAGCAGGAAGTCTGGTATAGTGTTAGCAGGAAGTCTGGCATAGTGTGAGCAGGAAGTCTGGCATAGTGTGAGCCAGGAAGTCTGGCATAGTGTTAGCAGGAAGTCTGGCATAGTGTGAGCAGGAAGTCTGGCATAGTGTAAGTTGGAAGTCTGCCATAGTGTGAGCAGGAAGTCTGCCATAGTGTGAGCAGGAAGTCTGCCATAGTGTGAGCAGGAAGTTTGGTATAGTGTAAGCAGGAAGTCTGGCATAGTGTTAGCAGGAAGTCTGGCATAGTGTGAGCAGGAAGTCTGGCATAGTGTAAGTTGGAAGTCTGCCATAGTGTTAGCAGGAAGTCGAGCATAGTGTGAGCAGGAAGTCTGGTATAGTGTGAGCAGGAAGTCTGGTATAGTGTAAGCTGGAAGTCTGGCATAGTGTAAGCAGGAAGTCTGGCATAGTGTTAGCAGGAAGTCTGGTATAGTGTGAGCAGGAAGTCGTGCATAGTGTGAGCAGGAAGTCTGCCATAGTGTGAGCAGGAAGTCGTGCATAGTGTGAGCAGGAAGTCTGGCATAGTGTGTGCAGGAAGTCTGGCATAGTGTAAGCAGGAAGTCTGGCATAGTGTAAGCAGGAAGTCTGGCATAGTGTAAGCAGGAAGTCTGGCATGGTGTAAGCAGGTAGTCTGGTATAGTGTAAGCAGGAAGTCTGGCATAGTGTAACCAGGAAGTCTGGCATAGTGTGAGCAGGAAGTCTGGCATAGTGTAAGCAGGAAGTCTGGCATAGTGTAAGCAGGAAGTCTGGCATAGTGTAAGCAGGAAGTCTGGCATAGTGTAAGCAGGTTGTCTGGTATAGTGTAAGCAGGAAGTCTGGTATAGTGTTAGCAGGAAGTCTGGCATAGTGTAAGCAGGAAGTCTGGCATAGTGTAAGCAGGAAGTCTGGCATGGTGTAAGCAGGTAGTCTGGTATAGTGTAAGCAGGAAGTCTGGTATAGTGTAAGCAGGAAGTCTGGCATAGTGTAACCAGGAAGTCTGGCATAGTGTGAGCAGGAAGTCTGGTATAGTGTAAGCAGGAAGTCTGGCATAGTGTAAGCAGGAAGTCTGGCATAGTGTAAGAAGGAAGTCTGGCATAGTGTAAGCAGGTTGTCTGGTATAGTGTAAGCAGGAAGTCTGGTATAGTGTTAGCAGGAAGTCTGGTATAGTGTAAGCAGGATGTCTGGTATAGTGTGAGCCAGGAAGTCTGGCATAGTGTGAGCCAGGAAGTCTGGCATAGTGTTAGCAGGAAGTCTGGCATAGTCCGAGCAGGAAGTCTGGCATAGTGTAAGTTGGAAGTCTGCCATAGTGTGAGCAGGAAGTCTGCCATAGTGTGAGCAGGAAGTCTGCCATAGTGTTAGCAGGAAGTCTGGTATAGTGTTAGCAGGAAGTCTGGTATAGTGTAAGCAGGAAGTCTGGTATAGTGTTAGCAGGAAGTCTGGTATAGTGTTAGCAGGAAGTCTGGTATAGTGTAAGCAGGAAGTCTGGCATAGTGTGAGCAGGAAGTCGTGCATAGTGTAAGCAGGTAGTCTGGTATAGTGTAAGCAGGAAGTCTGGCATAGTGTAAGCAGGAAGTCTGGCATAGTGTAAGCAGGAAGTCTGGCATAGTGTAAGCAGGAAGTCTGGCACAGTGTAAGCAGGAAGTCTGGCATGGTGTAAGCAGGAAGTCTGGCATAGTGTAAGCAGGAAGTCTGGCATAGTGTAAGCAGGAAGTCTGGCATAGTGTAAGCAGCATCTGGTATAGTGTAAGCAGGAAGTCTGGCATAGTGTAAGCAGGAAGTCTGGTATAGTGTAAGCAGGAAGTCTGGTATAGTGTAAGCAGGAAGTCTGGAATAGTGTAAGCAGGAAGTCTGGCATAGTGTTAGCAGGAAGTCTGGCATAGTGTTAGCAGGAAGTCTGGCATAGTGTAAGCAGGAAGTCTGGCATAGTGTAAGCAGGATCTGGCATAGTGTAAGCAGGAAGTCTGGCATAGTGTAAGCAGGAAGTCTGGTATAGTGTAAGCAGGAAGTCTGGCATAGTGTAAGCAGGAAGTCTGGTATAGTGTAAGCAGGAAGTCTGGTATAGTGTAAGCAGGAAGTCTGGCATAGTGTAAGCAGGAAGTCTGGCATAGTGTAAGGAGGAAGTCTGGTATAGTGTAAGCAGGAAGTCTGGCATAGTGTGAGCAGGAAGTCTGGCATAGTGTTAGCAGGAAGTCTGCATAGTGTAAGCAGGAAGTCTGGCATAGTGTGAGCAGGAAGTCGTGCATAGTGTGAGCAGGATGTCTGGCGAAGTGTAAGCAGGAAGTCTGGCATAGTGTGAGCAGGAAGTCGTGCATAGTGTAAGCAGGTAGTCTGGTATAGTGTAAGCAGGAAGTCTTGTATAGTGTAAGCAGGATGTCTGGCATAGTGTGAGCAGGAAGTCTGGTATAGTGTGAGCAGGAAGTCTGGCATAGTGTGAGCAGGAAGTCTGGCATAGTGTGAGCAGGAAGTCTGGCATAGTGTGAGCAGGAAGTCTGGCATAGTGTGAGCAGGAAGTCTGGCATAGTGTGAGCAGGAAGTCTGGCATAGTGTTAGCAGGAAGTCTGGCATAGTGTTAGCAGGAAGTCGTGCATAGTGTGAGCAGGAAGTCGTGCATAGTGTGAGCAGGTAGTCTGGTATAGTGTAAGCAGGAAGTCTGGTATAGTGTTAGCAGGAAGTCTGGTATAGTGTTAGCAGGAAGTCTGGTATAGTGTAAGCAGGAAGTCTGGAATAGTGTAAGCAGGAAGTCTGGCATAGTGTAAGCAGGAAGTCTGGCATAGTGTGAGCAGGAAGTCTGGCATAGTGTGAGCAGGAAGTCTGGCATAGTGTGAGCAGGAAGTCGTGCATAGTGTAAGCAGGTAGTCTGGTATAGTGTGAGCAGGAAATCTGGCATAGTGTGAGCAGGAAGTCGTGCATGGTGTTAGCAGGAAGTCTGGTATAGTGTTAGCAGGAAGTCTGGCATAGTGTAAGCAGGAAGTCTGGTATAGTGTAAGCAGGAAGTCTGGCACAGTGTAAGCAGGAAGTCTGGCACAGTGTAAGCAGGAAGTCTGGCATAGTGTAAGCAGGATCTGGCATAGTGTAAGCAGGAAGTCTGGCATAGTGTAAGCAGGAAGTCTGGCATAGTGTAAGCAGGAAGTCTGGTATAGTGTAAGCAGGAAGTCTGATATAGTGTAAGCAGGAAGTCTGGTATAGTGTAAGCAGGAAGTCTGGCATAGTGTAAGCAGGAAGTCTGGCATAGTGTAAGCAGGAAGTCTGGCATAGTGTAAGCAGGAAGTCTGGCATAGTGTTAGCAGGAAGTCTGGCATAGTGTTAGCAGGAAGTCTGGCATAGTGTAAGCAGGAAGTCTGGTATAGTGTAAGCAGGAAGTCGTGCATAGCGTGAGCAGGAAGTCGTGCATAGCGTGAGCAGGTAGTCTGGTATAGTGTAAGCAGGAAGTCTGGTATAGTGTAAGCAGGAAGTCTGGCATAGTGTGAGCAGGAAGTCTGACATAGTGTGAGCAGGAAGTCTGGCATAGTGTGAGCAGGAAGTCTGGCATAGTGTAAGCAGGAAGTCTGGTATAGTGTAAGCAGGAAGTCTGGCATAGTGTAAGCAGGAAGTCTGGCATAGTGTAAGCAGGAAGTCGTGCATAGTGTGAGCAGGAAGTCTGGCATAGTGTAAGCAGGTAGTTGGTATAGTGTAAGCAGGAAGTCTGGTGTAGTGTAAGCAGGAAGTCTGGCATAGTGTAAGCAGGAAGTCTGGCATAGTGTAAGCAGGAAGTCTGGTATAGTGTAAGCAGGAAGTCTGGCATAGTGTAAGCAGGAAGTCTGGCATAGTGTAAGCAGGAAGTCTGGCATAGTGTAAGCAGGTTGCCTGGTGTAGTGTAAGCAGGAAGTCTGGTATAGTGTTAGCAGGAAGTCTGGTATAGTGTAAGCAGGATGTCTGGTATAGTGTGAGCCAGGAAGTCTGGCATAGTGTGAGCCAGGAAGTCTGGCATAGTGTGAGCAGGAAGTCTGGCATAGTGTGAGCAGGAAGTCTGGCATAGTGTAAGTTGGAAGTCTGCCATAGTGTTAGCAGGAAGTCATGCATAGTGTGAGCAGGAAGTCTGGTATAGTGTAAGCAGGAAGTCTGGCATAGTGTAAGCAGGAAGTCTGACATAGTGTTAGCAGGAAGTCTGGTATAGTGTGAGCAGGAAGTCGTGCATAGTGTGAGCAGGAAGTCTGCCATAGTGTGAGCAGGAAGTCGTGCATAGTGTGAGCAGGAAGTCTGGCATAGTGTGTGCAGGAAGTCTGGCATAGTGTTAGCAGGAAGTCTGGCATAGTGTAAGCAGGAAGTCTGGCATAGTGTGAGCCAGGAAGTCTGGTATAGTGTAAGCAGGAAGTCGTGCATAGTGTGAGCAGGAAGTCGTGCATAGTGTGAGCAGGAAGTCTGGTATAGTGTTAGCAGGAAGTCTGGTATAGTGTTAGCAGGAAGTCTGGTATAGTGTGCGCAGGATGTCTGGCATAGTGTAAGCAGGAAGTCTGGTATAGTGTAAGCAGGATGTCTGGCATAGTGTAAGCAGGAAGTCGTGCATAGTGTGAGCAGGATGTCTGGCATAGTGTAAGCAGGAAGTCTGGCATAGTGTGAGCAGGAAGTCGTGCATAGTGTAAGCAGGTAGTCTGGTATAGTGTAAGCAGGAAGTCTGGCATAGTGTAAGCAGGAAGTCTGGCACAGTGTAAGCAGGAAGTCTGGCACAGTGTAAGCAGGAAGTCTGGCACAGTGTAAGCAGGAAGTCTGGCATAGTGTAAGCAGGAAGTCTGGCATAGTGTAAGCAGGAAGTCTGGCATAGTGTAAGCAGGATCTGGTATAGTGTAAGCAGGAAGTCTGGCATAGTGTAAGCAGGAAGTCTGGTATAGTGTAAGCAGGAAGTCTGGTATAGTGTAAGCAGGAAGTCTGGTATAGTGTAAGCAGGAAGTCTGGCATAGTGTTAGCAGGAAGTCTGGCATAGTGTAAGCAGGAAGTCTGGCATAGTGTAAGCAGGAAGTCTGGCATAGTGTGAGCCAGGAAGTCTAGTATAGTGTAAGCAGGATGTCTGGCATAGTGTTAGCAGGAAGTCGTGCATAGTGTGAGCAGGAAGTCGTGCATAGTGTGAGCAGGAAGTCTGGTATAGTGTTAGCAGGAAGTCTGGTATAGTGTTAGCAGGAAGTCTGGTATAGTGTGCGCAGGATGTCTGGCATAGTGTAAGCAGGAAGTCTGGTATAGTGTAAGCAGGATGTCTGGCATAGTGTAAGCAGGAAGTCGTGCATAGTGTGAGCAGGATGTCTGGCATAGTGTAAGCAGGAAGTCTGGCATAGTGTGAGCAGGAAGTCGTGCATAGTGTAAGCAGGTAGTCTGGTATAGTGTAAGCAGGAAGTCTGGCATAGTGTAAGCAGGAAGTCTGGCACAGTGTAAGCAGGAAGTCTGGCACAGTGTAAGCAGGAAGTCTGGCACAGTGTAAGCAGGAAGTCTGGCATAGTGTAAGCAGGAAGTCTGGCATAGTGTAAGCAGGATCTGGTATAGTGTAAGCAGGAAGTCTGGCATAGTGTAAGCAGGAAGTCTGGTATAGTGTAAGCAGGAAGTCTGGTATAGTGTAAGCAGGAAGTCTGGTATAGTGTAAGCAGGAAGTCTGGCATAGTGTTAGCAGGAAGTCTGGCATAGTGTAAGCAGGAAGTCTGGCATAGTGTTAGCAGGAAGTCTGGCATAGTGTTAGCAGGAAGTCTGGCATAGTGTAAGCAGGAAGTCTGCATAGTGTAAGCAGGAAGTCTGGCATAGTGTGAGCAGGAAGTCGTGCATAGTGTGAGCAGGATGTCTGGCATAGTGTAAGCAGGAAGTCTGGCATGGTGTGAGCAGGAAGTCTGGCATAGTGTGAGCAGGAAGTCGTGCATAGTGTTAGCAGGAAGTCTGGTATAGTGTCTGGCATAGTGTTAGCAGGAAGTCTGGTATAGTGTTAGCAGGAAGTCTGGTATAGTGTTAGCAGGAAGTCTGGTATAGTGTTAGCAGGAAGTCTGGTATAGTGTTAGCAGGAAGTCTGGTATAGTGTAAGCAGGAAGTCTGGAATAGTGTAAGCAGGAAGTCTGGCATAGTGTAAGCAGGAAGTCTGGCATAGTGTTAGCAGGAAGTCTGGCATAGTGTAAGCAGGAAGTCTGGCATAGTGTGAGCAGGAAGTCTGGCATAGTGTGAGCAGGAAGTCTGGCATAGTGTGAGCAGGAAGTCGTGCATAGTGTGAGCAGGAAGTCTGGTATAGTGTAAGCAGGAAGTCTGGCATAGTGTAAGCCAGGAAGTCTGGCATAGTGTAAGCAGGAAGTCTGTCATAGTGTTAGCAGGAAGTCTGGCATAGTGTGAGCAGGAAGTCTGGCATAGTGTGAGCAGGAAGTCTGGCATAGTGTGAGCAGGAAGTCTGGCATAGTGTGAGCAGGAAGTCTATTATAGTGTGAACAGGAAGTCTGGCATAGTGTGAGCAGGAAGTCTGGCATAGTGTTAGCAGGAAGTCTGCATAGTGTAAGCAGGAAGTCTGCCATAGTGTGAGCAGGAAGTCGTGCATAGTGTGAGCAGGATGTCTGGCATAGTGTAAGCAGGAAGTCTGGCATAGTGTGAGCAGGAAGTCGTGCATAGTGTAAGCAGGTAGTCTGGTATAGTGTAAGCAGGAAGTCTGGTATAGTGTTAGCAGGAATTCTGGTATAGTGTTAGCAGGAAATCTGGTATAGTGTAAGCAGGAAGTCTGGAATAGTGTAAGCAGGAAGTCTGGCATAGTGTAAGCAGGAAGTCTGGCATAGTGTGAGCAGGAAGTCTGGCATAGTGTGAGCAGGAAGTCAGGCATAGTGTGAGCAGGAAGTCGTGCATAGTGTGAGCAGGTAGTCGTGCATAGTGTAAGCAGGTAGTCTGGTATAGTGTAAGCAGGAAGTCTGGAATAGTGTAAGCAGGAAGTCTGGCATAGTGTAAGCAGGAAGTCTGGCATAGTGTTAGCAGGAAGTCTGGCATAGTGTGAGCAGGAAGTCTGGTATAGTGTGAGCAGGATGTCTGGCATAGTGTAAGCAGGAAGTCATGCATAGTGTGAGCAGGATGTCTGGCATAGTGTAAGCAGGAAGTCTGGCATAGTGTGAGCAGGAAGTCGTGCATAGTGTGAGCAGGAAGTCTGGTATAGTGTAAGCAGGAAGTCTGGCATAGTGTAAGCAGGAAGTCTGGCATAGTGTAAGCAGGAAGTCTGGCATAGTGTAAGCAGGAAGTCTGGTATAGTGTAAGCAGGAAGTCTGGCACAGTGTAAGCAGGAAGTCTGGCACAGTGTAAGCAGGAAGTCTGGCATAGTGTAAGCAGGATCTGGTATAGTGTAAGCAGGAAGTCTGGCATAGTGTAAGCAGGATCTGGCATAGTGTAAGCAGGAAGTCTGGCATAGTGTAAGCAGGAAGTCTGGTATAGTGTAAGCAGGAAGTCTGATATAGTGTAAGCAGGAAGTCTGGTATAGTGTAAGCAGGAAGTCTGGTATAGTGTAAGCAGGAAGTCTGGCATAGTGTTAGCAGGAAGTCTGGCATAGTGTAAGCAGGAAGTCTGGCATAGTGTTAGCAGGAAGTCTGGCATAGTGTTAGCAGGAAGTCTGGCATAGTGTAAGCAGGAAGTCTGGTATAGTGTAAGCAGGAAGTCGTGCATAGCGTGAGCAGGAAGTCGTGCATAGCGTGAGCAGGTAGTCTGGTATAGTGTAAGCAGGAAGTCTGGTATAGTGTAAGCAGGAAGTCTGGTATAGTGTAAGCCGGAAGTCTGGCATAGTGTTAGCAGGAAGTCTGGCATAGTGTAAGCAGGAAGTCTGGCATAGTGTTAGCAGGAAGTCTGGCATAGTGTTAGCAGGAAGTCTGGCATAGTGTGAGCAGGAAGTCTGGCATAGTGTGAGCAGGAAGTCTGGCATAGTGTGAGCAGGAAGTCTGGCATAGTGTGAGCAGGAAGTCTGGCATAGTGTTAGCAGGAAGTCTGGCATAGTGTGAGCAGGAAGTCTGGCATAGTGTGAGCAGTAAGTCTGGCATAGTGTGAGCAGGAAGTCGTGCATAGTGTTAGCAGGAAGTCTGGTATAGTGTAAGCAGGAAGTCTGGCATAGTGTAAGCCAGGAAGTCTGGTATAGTGTTAGCAGGGAGTCTGGCATAGTGTGAGCAGGAAGTCTGGCATAGTGTGAGCAGGAAGTCTGGCATAGTGTGAGCAGGAAGTCTGGCATAGTGTTAGCAGGAAGTCTGGTATAGTGTAAGCAGGTAGTCTGGCATAGTGTTAGCAGGAAGTCTGGCATAGTGTGAGCAGGAAGTCTGGGATAGTGTTAGCAGGAAGTCTGGCATAGTGTTAGCAGGAAGTCTGGCATAGTGTTAGCAGGAAGTCTGGTATAGTGTTAGCAGGAAGTCTGGTATAGTGTAAGCAGGAAGTCTGGTATAGTGTTAGCAGGAAGTCTGGCATAGTGTTAGCAGGAAGTCTGGCATAGTGTAAGCAGGAAGTCTGGCATAGTGTTAGCAGGAAGTCTGGCATAGTGTTAGCAGGAAGTCTGGCATAGTGTAAGCAGGAAGTCTGGCATAGTGTTAGCAGGAAGTCTGGCATAGTGTAAGCAGGAAGTCTGGCATAGTGTGAGCAGGAAGTCTGGCATAGTGTAAGCAGGGACTGGTATAGTGTAAGCAGGAAGTCTGGCATAGTGTAAGCAGGAAGTCTGGCATAGTGTAAGGAGGAAGTCTGGTATAGTGTAAGCAGGAAGTCTGGCATAGTGTGAGCAGGAAGTCTGGCATAGTGTTAGCAGGAAGTCTGGCATAGTGTTAGCAGGAAGTCTGCATAGTGTAAGCAGGAAGTCTGGCATAGTGTGAGCTGGAAGTCGTGCATAGTGTGAGTAGGATGTCTGGCATAGTGTAAGCAGGAAGTCTGGCATAGTGTGAGCAGGAAGTCGTGCATAGTGTAAGCAGGTAGTCTGGTATAGTGTAAGCAGGAAGTCTGGTATAGTGTAAGCAGGATGTCTGCTATATTGTGAGCAGGAAGTCTGGCATAGTGTGAGCAGGAAGTCTGGCATAGTGTGAGCAGGAAGTCTGGCATAGTGTGAGCAGGAAGTCTGGCGAAGTGTGAGCAGGAAGTCTGGCATAGTGTAAGCAGGAAGTCTGGCATAGTGTTAGCAGGAAGTCTGGCATAGTGTTAGCAGGAAGTCTGGCATAGTGTGAGCAGGAAGTCTGGCATAGTGTAAGCAGGAAGTCTGGTATAGTGTGAGCAGGAAGTCGTGCATAGTGTAAGCAGGATGTCTGCATAGTGTAAGCAGGAAGTCTGGTATAGTGTAAGCAGGAAGTCTGGCATAGTGTAAGCAGGAAGTCTGGTATAGTGTTAGCAGGAAGTCGTGCATAGTGTTAGCAGGAAGTCTGGTATAGTGTTAGCAGGAAGTCTGGTATAGTGTTAGCAGGAAGTCTGGCATAGTGTTAGCAGGAAGTCTGGCATAGTGTGAGCAGGAAGTCTGGCATAGTGTAAGCAGGAAGTCTGGCATAGTGTGAGCAGGAAGTCGTGCATAGTGTAAGCAGGATGTCTGCATAGTGTAAGCAGGATGTCTGGCATAGTGTTAGCAGGAAGTCGTGCATAGTGTTAGCAGGAAGTCGTGCATAGTGTTAGCAGGAAGTCGTGCATAGTGTTAGCAGGAAGTCTGGCATAGTGTGAGCAGGAAATCTGGCATAGTGTGAGCAGGAAGTCTGGCATAGTGTGAGCAGGAAGTCTGGCATAGTGTGAGCAGGAAGTCTGGCATAGTGTGAGCAGGAAGTCTGGCATAGTGTAAGCAGGAAGTCTGGCATAGTGTAAGCAGGAAGTCTGGCATAGTGTAAGCAGGAAGTCTGGCATAGTGTAAGCAGGAAGTCTGGCAGCAGGAAGTCTGGCATAGTGTGAGCAGGAAGTCTGGCATAGTGTGAGCAGGAAGTCTGGCATAGTGTGAGCAGGAAGTCTGGCATAGTGTGAGCAGGAAGTCTGGCATAGTGTGAGCAGGAAGTCTGGCATAGTGTGAGCAGGAAGTCTGGCATAGTGTAAGCAGGAAGTCTGGCATAGTGTAAGCAGGAAGTCTGGCATAGTGTAAGCAGGAAGTCTGGCATAGTGTAAGCAGGAAGTCTGGCATAGTGTAAGCAGGTAGTTGGTATAGTGTAAGCAGGAAGTCTGGTGTAGTGTAAGCAGGAAGTCTGGCGTAGTGTAAGCAGGAAGTCTGGCATAGTGTAAGCAGGAAGTCTGGCATAGTGTAAGCAGGAAGTCTGGCATAGTGTAAGCAGGAAGTCTGGCATAGTGTAAGCAGGAAGTCTGGCATAGTGTAAGCAGGTTGCCTGGTATAGTGTAAGCAGGAAGTCTGGTATAGTGTTAGCAGGAAGTCTGGTATAGTGTAAGCAGGATGTCTGGTATAGTGTGAGCCAGGAAGTCTGGCATAGTGTGAGCCAGGAAGTCTGGCATAGTGTGAGCAGGAAGTCTGGCATAGTGTGAGCAGGAAGTCGTGCATAGTGTGAGCAGGTAGTCTGGCATAGTGTAAGCAGGAAGTCTGGCATAGTGTAAGCAGGAAGTCTGGCACAGTGTAAGCAGGAAGTCTGGCACAGTGTAAGCAGGAAGTCTGGCACAGTGTAAGCAGGAAGTCTGGCATAGTGTAAGCAGGAAGTCTGGCATAGTGTAAGCAGGATCTGGTATAGTGTAAGCAGGAAGTCTGGCATAGTGTAAGCAGGAAGTCTGGTATAGTGTAAGCAGGAAGTCTGGTATAGTGTAAGCAGGAAGTCTGGTATAGTGTAAGCAGGAAGTCTGGCATAGTGTTAGCAGGAAGTCTGGCATAGTGTAAGCAGGAAGTCTGGCATAGTGTAAGCAGGAAGTCTGGCATAGTGTGAGCCAGGAAGTCTGGTATAGTGTAAGCAGGATGTCTGGCATAGTGTTAGCAGGAATTTGTGCATAGTGTGAGCAGGAAGTCGTGCATAGTGTGAGCAGGAAGTCTGGTATAGTGTTAGCAGGAAGTCTGGTATAGTGTTAGCAGGAAGTCTGGTATAGTGTGCGCAGGATGTCTGGCATAGTGTAAGCAGGAAGTCTGGTATAGTGTAAGCAGGATGTCTGGCATAGTGTAAGCAGGAAGTCGTGCATAGTGTGAGCAGGATGTCTGGCATAGTGTAAGCAGGAAGTCTGGCATAGTGTGAGCAGGAAGTCGTGCATAGTGTAAGCAGGTAGTCTGGTATAGTGTAAGCAGGAAGTCTGGCATAGTGTAAGCAGGAAGTCTGGCATAGTGTAAGCAGGAAGTCTGGCACAGTGTAAGCAGGAAGTCTGGCATGGTGTAAGCAGGAAGTCTGGCATAGTGTAAGCAGGAAGTCTGGCATAGTGTAAGCAGGAAGTCTGGCATAGTGTAAGCAGCATCTGGTATAGTGTAAGCAGGAAGTCTGGCATAGTGTAAGCAGGAAGTCTGGTATAGTGTAAGCAGGAAGTCTGGTATAGTGTAAGCAGGAAGTCTGGTATAGTGTAAGCAGGAAGTCTGGCATAGTGTTAGCAGGAAGTCTGGCATAGTGTAAGCAGGAAGTCTGGCATAGTGTTAGCAGGAAGTCTGGCATAGTGTTAGCAGGAAGTCTGGCATAGTGTAAGCAGGAAGTCTGCATAGTGTAAGCAGGAAGTCTGGCATAGTGTGAGCAGGAAGTCGTGCATAGTGTGAGCAGGATGTCTGGCATAGTGTAAGCAGGAAGTCTGGCATGGTGTGAGCAGGAAGTCGTGCATAGTGTAGTGTAAGCAGGAAGTCTGCATAGTGTAAGCAGGAAGTCTGGCATAGTGTGAGCAGGAAGTCGTGCATAGTGTGAGCAGGATGTCTGGCATAGTGTAAGCAGGAAGTCTGGCATGGTGTGAGCAGGAAGTCGTGCATAGTGTAAGCAGGTAGTCTGGTATAGTGTAAGCAGGAAGTCTGGCATAGTGTTAGCAGGAAGTCTGGTATAGTGTAAGCAGGTAGTCTGGCATAGTGTTAGCAGGAAGTCTGGCATAGTGTTAGCAGGAAGTCTGGCATAGTGTGAGCAGGAAGTCTGGGATAGTGTTAGCAGGAAGTCGTGCATAGTGTTAGCAGGAAGTCTGGCATAGTGTTAGCAGGAAGTCTGGTATAGTGTAAGCAGGAAGTCTGGTATAGTGTTAGCAGGAAGTCTGGTATAGTGTTAGCAGGAAGTCTGGTATAGTGTAAGCAGGAAGTCTGGCATAGTGTAAGCAGGAAGTCTGGCATAGTGTAAGCAGGAAGTCTGGCATAGTGTAAGCAGGAAGTCTAACATAGTGTTAGCAGGAAGTCTGGTATAGTGTTAGCAGGAAGTCTGGTATAGTGTAAGCAGGAAGTCTGGTATAGTGTTAGCAGGAAGTCTGGTATAGTGTTAGCAGTAAGTCTGGCATAGTGTAAGCAGGAAGTCTGGCATAGTGTGCGCAGGATGTTTGGCATAGTGTAAGCAGGAAGTCTGGTATAGTGTGAGCAGGAAGTCGTGCATAGTGTAAGCAGGATGGCTGCATAGTGTAAGCAGGAAGTCTGGCATAGTGTAAGCAGGAAGTCGTGCATAGTGTGAGCAGGAAGTCTGGTATAGTGTTAGCAGGAAGTCTGGCATAGTGTGAGCAGGAAGTCTGGCATAGTGTGAGCAGGAAGTCTGGCATAGTGTGAGCAGGAAGTCTGGCATAGTGTAAGCAGGAAGTCTGGTATAGTGTAAGCAGGAAGTCTGGCATAGTGTAAGCAGGAAGTCTGGCATAGTGTAAGCAGGAAGTCTGGCATGGTGTAAGCAGGTAGTCTGGTATAGTGTAAGCAGGAAGTCTGGTATAGTGTAAGCAGGAAGTCTGGCATAGTGTAACCAGGAAGTCTGGCATAGTGTAAGCAGGAAGTCTGGTATAGTGTAAGCAGGAAGTCTGGCATAGTGTAAGCAGGAAGTCTGGCATAGTGTAAGCAGGTTGCCTGGTATAGTGTAAGCAGGAAGTCTGGTATAGTGTTAGCAGGAAGTCTGGTATAGTGTAAGCAGGATGTCTGGTATAGTGTGAGCCAGGAAGTCTGGCATAGTGTGAGCCAGGAAGTCTGGCATAGTGTGAGCAGGAAGTCTGGCATAGTGTGAGCAGGAAGTCGTGCATAGTGTGAGCAGGTAGTCTGGCATAGTGTAAGCAGGAAGTCTGGCATAGTGTAAGCAGGAAGTCTGGCACAGTGTAAGCAGGAAGTCTGGCACAGTGTAAGCAGGAAGTCTGGCACAGTGTAAGCAGGAAGTCTGGCATAGTGTAAGCAGGAAGTCTGGCATAGTGTAAGCAGGATCTGGTATAGTGTAAGCAGGAAGTCTGGCATAGTGTAAGCAGGAAGTCTGGTATAGTGTAAGCAGGAAGTCTGGTATAGTGTAAGCAGGAAGTCTGGTATAGTGTAAGCAGGAAGTCTGGCATAGTGTTAGCAGGAAGTCTGGCATAGTGTAAGCAGGAAGTCTGGCATAGTGTAAGCAGGAAGTCTGGCATAGTGTGAGCCAGGAAGTCTGGTATAGTGTAAGCAGGATGTCTGGCATAGTGTTAGCAGGAATTTGTGCATAGTGTGAGCAGGAAGTCGTGCATAGTGTGAGCAGGAAGTCTGGTATAGTGTTAGCAGGAAGTCTGGTATAGTGTTAGCAGGAAGTCTGGTATAGTGTGCGCAGGATGTCTGGCATAGTGTAAGCAGGAAGTCTGGTATAGTGTAAGCAGGATGTCTGGCATAGTGTAAGCAGGAAGTCGTGCATAGTGTGAGCAGGATGTCTGGCATAGTGTAAGCAGGAAGTCTGGCATAGTGTGAGCAGGAAGTCGTGCATAGTGTAAGCAGGTAGTCTGGTATAGTGTAAGCAGGAAGTCTGGCATAGTGTAAGCAGGAAGTCTGGCATAGTGTAAGCAGGAAGTCTGGCACAGTGTAAGCAGGAAGTCTGGCATGGTGTAAGCAGGAAGTCTGGCATAGTGTAAGCAGGAAGTCTGGCATAGTGTAAGCAGGAAGTCTGGCATAGTGTAAGCAGCATCTGGTATAGTGTAAGCAGGAAGTCTGGCATAGTGTAAGCAGGAAGTCTGGTATAGTGTAAGCAGGAAGTCTGGTATAGTGTAAGCAGGAAGTCTGGTATAGTGTAAGCAGGAAGTCTGGCATAGTGTTAGCAGGAAGTCTGGCATAGTGTAAGCAGGAAGTCTGGCATAGTGTTAGCAGGAAGTCTGGCATAGTGTTAGCAGGAAGTCTGGCATAGTGTAAGCAGGAAGTCTGCATAGTGTAAGCAGGAAGTCTGGCATAGTGTGAGCAGGAAGTCGTGCATAGTGTGAGCAGGATGTCTGGCATAGTGTAAGCAGGAAGTCTGGCATGGTGTGAGCAGGAAGTCGTGCATAGTGTAGTGTAAGCAGGAAGTCTGCATAGTGTAAGCAGGAAGTCTGGCATAGTGTGAGCAGGAAGTCGTGCATAGTGTGAGCAGGATGTCTGGCATAGTGTAAGCAGGAAGTCTGGCATGGTGTGAGCAGGAAGTCGTGCATAGTGTAAGCAGGTAGTCTGGTATAGTGTAAGCAGGAAGTCTGGCATAGTGTTAGCAGGAAGTCTGGTATAGTGTAAGCAGGTAGTCTGGCATAGTGTTAGCAGGAAGTCTGGCATAGTGTTAGCAGGAAGTCTGGCATAGTGTGAGCAGGAAGTCTGGGATAGTGTTAGCAGGAAGTCGTGCATAGTGTTAGCAGGAAGTCTGGCATAGTGTTAGCAGGAAGTCTGGTATAGTGTAAGCAGGAAGTCTGGTATAGTGTTAGCAGGAAGTCTGGTATAGTGTTAGCAGGAAGTCTGGTATAGTGTAAGCAGGAAGTCTGGCATAGTGTAAGCAGGAAGTCTGGCATAGTGTAAGCAGGAAGTCTGGCATAGTGTAAGCAGGAAGTCTAACATAGTGTTAGCAGGAAGTCTGGTATAGTGTTAGCAGGAAGTCTGGTATAGTGTAAGCAGGAAGTCTGGTATAGTGTTAGCAGGAAGTCTGGTATAGTGTTAGCAGTAAGTCTGGCATAGTGTAAGCAGGAAGTCTGGCATAGTGTGCGCAGGATGTTTGGCATAGTGTAAGCAGGAAGTCTGGTATAGTGTGAGCAGGAAGTCGTGCATAGTGTAAGCAGGATGGCTGCATAGTGTAAGCAGGAAGTCTGGCATAGTGTAAGCAGGAAGTCGTGCATAGTGTGAGCAGGAAGTCTGGTATAGTGTTAGCAGGAAGTCTGGCATAGTGTGAGCAGGAAGTCTGGCATAGTGTGAGCAGGAAGTCTGGCATAGTGTGAGCAGGAAGTCTGGCATAGTGTAAGCAGGAAGTCTGGTATAGTGTAAGCAGGAAGTCTGGCATAGTGTAAGCAGGAAGTCTGGCATAGTGTAAGCAGGAAGTCTGGCATGGTGTAAGCAGGTAGTCTGGTATAGTGTAAGCAGGAAGTCTGGTATAGTGTAAGCAGGAAGTCTGGCATAGTGTAACCAGGAAGTCTGGCATAGTGTAAGCAGGAAGTCTGGTATAGTGTAAGCAGGAAGTCTGGCATAGTGTAAGCAGGAAGTCTGGCATAGTGTAAGCAGGAAGTCTGGCATAGTGTAAGCAGGTTGTCTGGTATAGTGTAAGCAGGAAGTCTGGTATAGTGTTAGCAGGAAGTCTGGTATAGTGTAAACAGGATGTCTGGTATAGTGTGAGCCAGGAAGTCTGGCATAGTGTGAGCCAGGAAGTCTGGCATAGTGTTAGCAGGAAGTCTGGCATAGTGTGAGCAGGAAGTCTGGCATAGTGTAAGTTGGAAGTCTGCCATAGTGTGAGCAGGAAGTCTGCCATAGTGTGAGCAGGAAGTCTGCCATAGTGTGAGCAGGAAGTCTGGTATAGTGTAAGCAGGAAGTCTGGCATAGTGTTAGCAGGAAGTCTGGTATAGTGTGCGCAGGATGTCTGGCATAGTGTAAGCAGGAAGTCTGGTATAGTGTAAGCAGGATGTCTGGCATAGTGTAAGCAGGAAGTCGTGCATAGTGTGAGCAGGATGTCTGGCATAGTGTAAGCAGGAAGTCTGGCATAGTGTGAGCAGGAAGTCGTGCATAGTGTAAGCAGGTAGTCTGGTATAGTGTAAGCAGGAAGTCTGGCATAGTGTGAGCAGGAAGTCGTGCATAGTGTGAGCAGGAAGTCTGGTATAGTGTTAGCAGGAAGTCTGGTATAGTGTTAGCAGGAAGTCTGGTATAGTGTGCGCAGGATGTCTGGCATAGTGTAAGCAGGAAGTCTGGTATAGTGTAAGCAGGATGTCTGGCATAGTGTAAGCAGGAAGTCGTGCATAGTGTGAGCAGGATGTCTGGCATAGTGTAAGCAGGAAGTCTGGCATAGTGTGAGCAGGAAGTCGTGCATAGTGTAAGCAGGTAGTCTGGTATAGTGTAAGCAGGAAGTCTGGCATAGTGTAAGCAGGAAGTCTGGCACAGTGTAAGCAGGAAGTCTGGTATAGTGTTAGCAGGAAGTCTGGCATAGTGTGAGCACGAAGTCTGGCATAGTGTGAGCCAGGAAGTCTGGCATAGTGTTAGCAGGAAGTCTGGCATAGTGTGAGCAGGAAGTCTGGCATAGTGTAAGTTGGAAGTCTGCCATAGTGTGAGCAGGAAGTCTGCCATAGTGTGAGCAGGAAGTCTGCCATAGTGTGAGCAGGAAGTCTGGTATAGTGTAAGCAGGAAGTCTGGCATAGTGTTAGCAGGAAGTCTGGCATAGTGTGAACAGGAAGTCTGGCATAGTGTAAGTTGGAAGTCTGCCATAGTGTTAGCAGGAAGTCGAGCATAGTGTGAGCAGGAAGTCTGGTATAGTGTGAGCAGGAAGTCTGGTATAGTGTAAGCTGGAAGTCTGGCATAGTGTAAGCAGGAAGTCTGGCATAGTGTTAGCAGGAAGTCTGGTATAGTGTGAGCAGGAAGTCGTGCATAGTGTGAGCAGGAAGTCTGCCATAGTGTGAGCAGGAAGTCGTGCATAGTGTGAGCAGGAAGTCTGGCATAGTGTGTGCAGGAAGTCTGGTATAATGTAAGCAGGAAGTCTGGCATAGTGTAAGCGGGAAGTCTGGCATAGTGTAAGCAGGAAGTCTGGCATGATGTAAGCAGGTAGTCTGGTATAGTGTAAGCAGGAAGTCTGGCATAGTGTAACCAGGAAGTCTGGCATAGTGTGAGCAGGAAGTCTGGCATAGTGTAAGCAGGAAGTCTGGCATAGTGTAAGCAGGAAGTCTGGCATAGTGTAAGCAGGAAGTCTGGCATAGTGTAAGCAGGTTGTCTGGTATAGTGTAAGCAGGAAGTCTGGTATAGTGTTAGCAGGAAGTCTGGCATAGTGTAAGCAGGAAGTCTGGCATAGTGTAAGCAGGAAGTCTGGCATGGTGTAAGCAGGTAGTCTGGTATAGTGTAAGCAGGAAGTCTGGTATAGTGTAAGCAGGAAGTCTGGCATAGTGTAACCAGGAAGTCTGGCATAGTGTGAGCAGGAAGTCTGGTATAGTGTAAGCAGGAAGTCTGGCATAGTGTAAGCAGGAAGTCTGGCATAGTGTAAGCAGGAAGTCTGGCATAGTGTAAGCAGGTTGTCTGGTATAGTGTAAGCAGGAAGTCTGGTATAGTGTTAGCAGGAAGT
Organism: Hyperolius riggenbachi; assembly: GCF_040937935.1. Taxonomy (NCBI): domain Eukaryota; kingdom Metazoa; phylum Chordata; class Amphibia; order Anura; family Hyperoliidae; genus Hyperolius; species Hyperolius riggenbachi. The sequence continues at coordinate 321,621,426 of NC_090652.1, forward strand.
CTGGTATAGTGTAAGCAGGATGTCTGGTATAGTGTGAGCCAGGAAGTCTGGCATAGTGTGAGCCAGGAAGTCTGGCATAGTGTTAGCAGGAAGTCGGGCATAGTGTGAGCAGGAAGTCTGGCATAGTGTAAGTTGGAAGTCTGCCATAGTGTGAGCAGGAAGTCTGCCATAGTGTGAGCAGGAAGTCTGCCATAGTGTTAGCAGGAAGTCTGGTATAGTGTTAGCAGGAAGTCTGGTATAGTGTAAGCAGGAAGTCTGGTATAGTGTTAGCAGGAAGTCTGGTATAGTGTTAGCAGGAAGTCTGGTATAGTGTAAGCAGGAAGTCTGGCATAGTGTGAGCAGGAAGTCGTGCATAGTGTAAGCAGGTAGTCTGGTATAGTGTAAGCAGGAAGTCTGGCATAGTGTAAGCAGGAAGTCTGGCATAGTGTAAGCAGGAAGTCTGGCACAGTGTAAGTAGGAAGTCTGGCATGGTGTAAGCAGGAAGTCTGGCATAGTGTAAGCAGGAAGTCTGGCATAGTGTAAGCAGGAAGTCTGGCATAGTGTAAGCAGCATCTGGTATAGTGTAAGCAGGAAGTCTGGCATAGTGTAAGCAGGAAGTCTGGTATAGTGTAAGCAGGAAGTCTGGTATAGTGTAAGCAGGAAGTCTGGAATAGTGTTAGCAGGAAGTCTGGTATAGTGAAAACAGGATGTCTGGTATAGTGTTAGCAGGAAGTCTGGCATAGTGTAAGCAGGAAGTCTGGCATAGTGTAAGCAGGAAGTCTGGCATGGTGTGAGCAGGAAGTCTGGCATAGTGTAAGCAGGAAGTCTGGCATGGTGTAAGCAGGTAGTCTGGTATGGTGTAAGCAGGAAGTCTGGTATAGTGTAAGCAGGAAGTCTGGCATAGTGTAACCAGGAAGTCTGGCATAGTGTAAGCAGGAAGTCTGGTATAGTGTAAGCAGGAAGTCTGGTATAGTGTAAGCAGGAAGTCTGGCATAGTGTAAGCAGGAAGTCTGGCATAGTGTAAGCAGGTTGTCTGGTATAGTGTAAGCAGGAAGTCTGGTATAGTGTTAGCAGGAAGTCTGGTATAGTGTAAACAGGATGTCTGGTATAGTGTGAGCCAGGAAGTCTGGCATAGTGTGAGCCAGGAAGTCTGGCATAGTGTTAGCAGGAAGTCTGGCATAGTGTGAGCAGGAAGTCTGGCATAGTGTAAGTTGGAAGTCTGGCATAGTGTAAGTTGGAAGTCTGCCATAGTGTAAGTTGGAAGTCTGCCATAGTGTGAGCAGGAAGTCTGCCATAGTGTGAGCAGGAAGTCTGGTATAGTGTAAGCAGGAAGTCTGGCATAGTGTTAGCAGGAAGTCTGGTATAGTGTGCGCAGGATGTCTGGCATAGTGTAAGCAGGAAGTCTGGTATAGTGTAAGCAGGATGTCTGGCATAGTGTAAGCAGGAAGTCGTGCATAGTGTGAGCAGGATGTCTGGCATAGTGTAAGCAGGAAGTCTGGCATAGTGTGAGCAGGAAGTCGTGCATAGTGTAAGCAGGTAGTCTGGTATAGTGTAAGCAGGAAGTCTGGCATAGTGTGAGCAGGAAGTCGTGCATAGTGTGAGCAGGAAGTCTGGTATAGTGTTAGCAGGAAGTCTGGTATAGTGTTAGCAGGAAGTCTGGTATAGTGTGCGCAGGATGTCTGGCATAGTGTAAGCAGGAAGTCTGGTATAGTGTAAGCAGGATGTCTGGCATAGTGTAAGCAGGAAGTCGTGCATAGTGTGAGCAGGATGTCTGGCATAGTGTAAGCAGGAAGTCTGGCATAGTGTGAGCAGGAAGTCGTGCATAGTGTAAGCAGGTAGTCTGGTATAGTGTAAGCAGGAAGTCTGGCATAGTGTAAGCAGGAAGTCTGGCATAGTGTAAGCAGGAAGTCTGGCACAGTGTAAGCAGGAAGTCTGGTATAGTGTTAGCAGGAAGTCTGGCATAGTGTGAGCAGGAAGTCTGGCATAGTGTGAGCCAGGAAGTCTGGCATAGTGTTAGCAGGAAGTCTGGCATAGTGTGAGCAGGAAGTCTGGCATAGTGTAAGTTGGAAGTCTGCCATAGTGTGAGCAGGAAGTCTGCCATAGTGTGAGCAGGAAGTCTGCCATAGTGTGAGCAGGAAGTCTGGTATAGTGTAAGCAGGAAGTCTGGCATAGTGTTAGCAGGAAGTCTGGCATAGTGTGAGCAGGAAGTCTGGCATAGTGTAAGTTGGAAGTCTGCCATAGTGTTAGCAGGAAGTCGAGCATAGTGTGAGCAGGAAGTCTGGTATAGTGTGAGCAGGAAGTCTGGTATAGTGTAAGCTGGAAGTCTGGCATAGTGTAAGCAGGAAGTCTGGCATAGTGTTAGCAGGAAGTCTGGTATAGTGTGAGCAGGAAGTCGTGCATAGTGTGAGCAGGAAGTCTGCCATAGTGTGAGCAGGAAGTCGTGCATAGTGTGAGCAGGAAGTCTGGCATAGTGTGTGCAGGAAGTCTGGTATAATGTAAGCAGGAAGTCTGGCATAGTGTAAGCAGGAAGTCTGGCATAGTGTAAGCAGGAAGTCTGGCATGGTGTAAGCAGGTAGTCTGGTATAGTGTAAGCAGGAAGTCTGGTATAGTGTAAGCAGGAAGTCTGGCATAGTGTAACCAGGAAGTCTGGCATAGTGTGAGCAGGAAGTCTGGTATAGTGTAAGCAGGAAGTCTGGCATAGTGTAAGCAGGAAGTCTGGCATAGTGTAAGCAGGAAGTCTGGCATAGTGTAAGCAGGTTGTCTGGTATAGTGTAAGCAGGAAGTCTGGTATAGTGTTAGCAGGAAGTCTGGCATAGTGTAAGCAGGAAGTCTGGCATAGTGTAAGCAGGAAGTCTGGCATGGTGTAAGCAGGTAGTCTGGTATAGTGTAAGCAGGAAGTCTGGTATAGTGTAAGCAGGAAGTCTGGCATAGTGTAACCAGGAAGTCTGGCATAGTGTGAGCAGGAAGTCTGGCATAGTGTAAGCAGGAAGTCTGGCATAGTGTAAGCAGGAAGTCTGGCATAGTGTAAGCAGGAAGTCTGGCATAGTGTAAGCAGGTTGTCTGGTATAGTGTAAGCAGGAAGTCTGGTATAGTGTTAGCAGGAAGTCTGGTATAGTGTAAGCAGGATGTCTGGTATAGTGTGAGCCAGGAAGTCTGGCATAGTGTGAGCCAGGAAGTCTGGCATAGTGTAAGTTGGAAGTCTGCCATAGTGTTAGCAGGAAGTCGAGCATAGTGTGAGCAGGAAGTCTGGTATAGTGTGAGCAGGAAGTCTGGTATAGTGTAAGCTGGAAGTCTGGCATAGTGTAAGCAGGAAGTCTGGCATAGTGTTAGCAGGAAGTCTGGTATAGTGTGAGCAGGAAGTCGTGCATAGTGTGAGCAGGAAGTCTGCCATAGTGTGAGCAGGTGTGAAGTCCGCAGACCTGCAAGATAAGTTTAGGGTGAGGCCAAGCACCTCAGTGGGTACGTTGGCTAATGGACTCCCAATAGGTAGGCCCAAGGAAGAACACACGGACACCTTTGAACACGGTCTAAGGGACTCAGATTATGTTCTGACCCCTGTTTATTTTCCCATTCCTTTTAAAGACAGAAAAGCGCTTGGTCAATTCAATTAATGATTATTCACATGAGGTAATTCGTGTCTATTTGTAATTTTCCATAACTGTCAGCTAATAATTTTGCTAAACACTGCAGAAATATACATATCTGTCTGACAGGTCCTAAGTCCTTCACTATCTAGTTTCGGTCAGCTAATCTGTTATGATAAAGGGAGAAAATTAAACTTTGAAATCGTTAGACCCCCTTATCTAGTTTCTATTGCTCTGAGCTGCTGCTAGAGAGAGAAGCAATTTCTGTCTATTTTCCTATTATAGCAAAACTTAAGAGAACCTGTCTTGTGATCCATAGGAGGAATCTACAGCTAGGTATATTTATATTAACATAAACCTCACATTTCCCCCCTTTTGGCCATATGATGGCCACATAAATTAATAAATCAATTATAACAACAATTAACAAACAAGAATTTTACAGAAGTAATTCAAAGCTTTCTAACATAAACTTCTGACTATACTACAGCTAAACGCGGCCACCACACGATAAGCGCAATAGTGACAAAGCGCGTTCAAGGCACGGTCACCGCACGTTAAGCGCAACAGTGACAAGCGTACCAACCCTGATAGCCAATTGGCCTTCAGGCACAGGATCTAATAGTTAGACCGACGATGTCGCGCAATTTTCATACTCCTGGGTAGATATTTCATCATAGGAGCTTCTTCTTTGAACTAGGTAGATGTGAGCTTCAGATGTGCGAGTGCACCTGCTAATGAAACACATAATGAATCTATAGAAAAGATAAAACATCAGGACTGTGAGCAGGAACATCACCAGATAAGCAACTATTTGTTTAAAGAACCCTCCAATCGAACCAAATAAATTTCCTATGTTTGTACCTTTAAAAGGATTCCATCCTTCATTGCCTATTTCCCTAGCGGTGTTTTGCAATTCTTTTACTTTTTGTAAGTGATTAAGGACAATGTCACCACTGTCATCAATCCACGTACAGCAATCATCCTGGACCACCATACACATCCCCCCCTGGGCCGCTAGTATGTAATCTAAGGCCAATTTTTCTTGTAGTGCTAACTTGCGTACTTGGGCTATTTCAACTGTGTTAGCAGTGACCGCTGCAATGGTCTCATTAAACATATTGTCAATTAGTCCAGAGTAGTTATTTAATCTTATCATCATTTGCATCCCCCAACCTGTCCATGTAGGGAAAAAGGCCCATGCATAATCATTCGCGGTAAACAGACTCCTCTTATATAAATTGTGATGGGGCAACAAATATTTCTTTGCAGTTATGGCTTTTTCTTCTACAACAGCTACTCCTGGAGCTAAGGTAGCTACAGTACATTGACCATAGCTTCCTCTTGGCAGCCAGGCATAAGCCCATCGCCCACAAACAAAGTAATAGGGTGGTTGCAATGAGATTATACCCCGTGAAAACATTTCCTTTGACACATTTGCATGTGCTCCTGCTCCTATCATAGCAAGCTCTATTCCTAACAAGTTTGCACACTCTGGGATCTGGATAGCATCTAATGCAGTGAAATTACATAAAGTTTTATTTATACCTTGATCTGAGGGAAAATTCATATAACCAGTATTACCCCCTAGGAACATAAGTAAGGCTATTCCTAGGGACCATGCATCAGTACCTATATCACTTATGCTTACATTTTTCCAGAGCATAGTGAAGTTATATGTGGCGTTATTGCAATATGATTTGGGCAGTCTACCTAGGGATACTAGAGGTGTCTCAGGGACTTTTTCTATATCCATGCATATTGTGGGCTTTGAATCAGGCATTGGTTTTAATACAGGGGTTCTCCAGACAGCTCTGGCTCTATCTGCAGTATGGTTTTGCCCTAAAATGTCCTCTTTACTTAATGCTTCATTTGTTATGGGGATGGCTATTAGTGGCAATCCTTTTGAATCCTTTGGCCTCATACCACATACCCAACATTTTGTTTTATTCTCCGCTAATGCCACTCTCCTTTGCAACGTCATGTACAGATTGGGTTCTTCCCAGAAGGATTCTTGTGCCTGTAAGGTATTGACAACATATACAAACAGTACAATACTTAATGCTGTCAGATTAACCATCCTTGCTTTTAGTCACTTTCTTACAATGACTGACGTGAATCCAGGTAGTGAATCCCTCAAGTTTTACTGCAGTAGCTGTCACAAGGAGAACTTGATAAGGCCCTTGGAATCTGGCTTCCAACGATTTCCTGTTAAACCGCTTCAATACAACATAATCTCCTGGCAAAAGTTTGTGCGAATCTTGTATACAGTTTGGTTCTGGAATGCAATGATAAATGCTTTTATGAGTTTCAGTTAGATGGTTCTGTAAGGCAATGACATATTCTGCTAAATTGGAATGAAATGACTGTAGCTGCTGAGGTAGATATATTTTGGTGCGTGGTACCTGCCCAAACAGAATTTCATAAGGGCTTAACCCAAGTCTGTGGCTCATTGGAGTGGTTCTAATGCTGTATAAGACAATAGGCAAGCATTCTGTCCATGGTTTTCCTGTATCCTCACACATTTTACCTAACTTTGTTTTAATGGTACTGTTTAATCTTTCTACTTTCCCACTACTTTGTGGATGGTAGGGAGTATGGAAAGCCTGTTTGATACCCATGGCCTGCATTATTTCTTGTACCACCTGTCCTGTGAAATGAGAGCCTTGATCACTGTCAATCACCTCTGGTAGTGAGTATCTACATATTACCTCAGACAGCAGTTTCTTGGCAACTGTTTTAGCATTTGCTTTGGCCACAGGCCAACATTCAGGCCAACCTGAAAAGATATCAACACAGACCAGTGCATATTCATACACTCCCACCTTTGGGAGCTGTATGAAATCAATTTGCAACCTTTGAAACGGGTACTCTGGCCTGGGCATGTGCCTTTGCCTTACCTTCACGACTTGTCCAATATTATGTCGCATGCAGATCTCACAATTTGCTGTGACTTGGGCAGCAATGGAGCTGAACCCAGGTGCTATCCAGTACTTACCTACCAGAGCAACCATATTGTTCTTACCCATGTGAGTTGGACCATGTGTCAGAGCAGCCATCATTGGGTATAGAGATCTAGGAAGACAGAACAAAGATCCTGCCCTCCACACTCCATCTTCTTCCTGCTGTGCCCCCTTACTACTCCATGCAGCTTTGTGACTGGTAGCTTCTTGTCTTTGTAGAGTTTTCAGCATCTCCACATCCACTGGTACAGGTGGAATCTCTGAGATGTTGAACAGTGCAACTTCCGACAGGGGGGGTGAGAGCTGCGGCTTTGGCAGCGGCATCTGCTCTTCGATTTCCTTTAGCTTCCTTCGACTGCTCTTTTGTATGTGCTTGTACTTTTAATATGGCTACCCTGGATGGCAACTGGAGAGCCTCAAACAAGTTACTTACTAGATCAGCATTTTTAATTGGTTTACCTGCAGCCGTCATAAAGTTTCTGGACCTCCAAATCGGACCATAGTCGTGCGATATGGAAAATCCATACCTGCTATCTGTAAAGACATTGGCAGTCTTACCTGTGGCCAGAGTACAGGCCTCAATGAGAGCATGAAGTTCTGCCTCCTGTGCTGATTTCTTTGGAGGTAAAGATTTTTGCACCACTGTTTCCTCCAGTGTTACAACAGCATAACCAGTGTGTGGCTTACCATCCTCAGTGTAGTACCTAGAACCATCAACAAAAAATTCAAAATCTGGATTTTGCAAAGGAGTATCTTGGACATTATCCAAACCTTTAGTTTCCATGTCCATTAACTCCAGACAATCATGTTCCTCAAACAGTTCAGTTTCCTCATTTGGTAAGAGTGTAGCTGGATTTAGAGTGTTACATCTTTTTAATTTTAGGTTTTCTGGTGTAAGCAGTGCAACCTCATATTTTGTTAACCTTGCCATTGACAAATGTTTAGTCTGTACCCTGTTTAGGATTTCAAGTACACTGTGGGGTGTTAACAGATGGAGAGTATGTCCTAGTACTAAGTCAGCCGACTTAGTAAGCATGAGGGCACAAGCTGCTACACTCCTGACACATCCGGGGGACCCCTGAATCACTGGATCAAGTTTGGCTGAAAAATAGGCCACAGGCCTCTGCTTGAAGCCATGCATTTGAGTGAGTACTCCTGTTGCATGTCCTTTGCTCTCATGGCAGAAAAGGAAAAATTCTTTCTTGTAGTCAGGCAGCCCCAACACTGGTGCTGTGACTATGGCTTGTTTTAAGGCCTCAAAAGATGCTTTACCTGATTCAGTGATTACAAATGGTTCCTTGGAGACACTCTCATACAGGGGTGTCATCAGCTGGGATGCATTTGGGATCCAATCCCTGCAGTAACTTACTAGACCCAGAAATGTCCTCAACTTCCTAACAGATGTTGGTAAGGGGTAGTTTTTTACATTGGACACCCTGTCTGTTGTTAGGTGCTTTGCTCCTTGTGAGATGCAATGACCAAGAAATGTTACACGTGGTAGGCAATATTGTAACTTGTCTTTTGACACCTTGTTACCTGTTTGTGCCAGATAGCACAGCAAACTGACAGTTTCTTCCCTGCAAATGGACTCAGAGTCACAACAAGTCAGTAAATCATCAGCATACTGGAGAAGCTGTGTACTGTCATACTTACTCCTCCACCCCTGTAGTACCTGATGCAGAGCTTGATTATACAAAGAGGGGCTACTCACCCCACCTTGAGGCAAAGTTGTCCAACAGTAGGATGCTCCATCAAAAGTGAAACTAAACAGTTTCCAACATTCTGGGTGGAGCCTAACGGAGTAGAAGGCGTTGGCTAAGTCTACGACACTAAAATGGGTGGAGCTTGGAGGTATTTGACTCAAGATTGTGTATGGGTTTGGAACAATTGGTACATCTGCATCTATGATTTTGTTTACAGCCCGTAGATCATGTATGAACCTATATGTAGGTGGACTATTTCCTATCTTTCTTTTGAGAATAGGGTAAATAGGAGTTGTTGAAGGAGATGACATTTGCACTAGAACACCAGCTTTGACATACTCAGCAATTTGTGGTCTGATCCCATCCTTTTGTTCAGGGCTTAGTGGATATTGGTGAACTCGTGGCAGTACTGCACCAGGTTTCAGTTTGATTGTAACAGGTGGAACATCCAGTTTCCCTACATCAAATTTCCCTTTGGCCCACAAGTGGGAGGGGACTGCTTCCAACTCGGGGGCCAATGGCATGTCACCTTGTTGTTCGGTGTCTGGAAACTGAATGAAAGCAGACATAAGGTTTAAAACATGTGTGTCTAGTGGGGACGATATTTGGATACCTTCTGGTGTGTACTCGATACTAGCCTGAATCTTGCTCAAAATGTCTGCGCCCAATAAATTTTCTGGTGACGTGTCAGACACTAGTACAGATGTTACAATTTCAATTTGATCCCCAATGCGTATTGGTAGAACTTTGGTTTCTTTTAATTTTATCTGCTTCCCTCCCACCCCTATACCAATGCTTTCTTTAGAGGTGAGTAAATGAGGGGGTACTTCAGATGCCTTTAAAATAGATTTACTGGCCCCTGTATCCACCAGGCAATCAAAACGAGAAAATGGTGCTTCCTTAAGCCACAATTTTACAATAGCTTCATTTGAACCTTTGGGGTGCTGTAAAGAGTAAGTGGATACAGATTGGCCGATTCCCTATTCTGAATCATCAAGTGTGTACATAGCCTTTGTAGAACTGGGCACTGCAGCCTGCTTAGCATTGGATTCTTCTGCAATCTCCTGAGTGCATCCCCAAGCTAAGTGACCCTTCTTGCCGCAACGGTAGCATTCTCTCTCACTCATGGGGACATAACCTCTTCCCCTACCACCACCTCTACCTCTGCCCCTTCCTGAATACTTACCTCTGAAGGCCCCTCTGCCTTGCCCTTCAGGTAGTTCCTGTATTAACATAACTTTGGTGAGTGGGACCCTTTCTTTTTTCTTAAATTTCTCATCTAACCCTCTTATAATTGGTAGTAGGACTTCTTCTTTCAATTCCTTAGCCTCAGGCCTGCTTGTGAGCAAAGCCTCCCTGTAATCCCTTTTAAGCCCACTCAAATAGGTAGTTTTTAACTGAGCTACATCCCTCTCACTATTCTCATCGTAGTTAGCCTCCTCAAAAGCCTTTTTAACCCTATACCAGAAAGTTACAGCATTCTCATCACTTAACTGTGTTAGGCCCGTGGCATGGTTCCAAGATTTGCTCAACTTACCTTTGAGCCATTCATCTCGGAGATATTCTATGAAAAGCTCACCTTCCTTCCTTGTGTTCTTGTCATCAGTGGGATTATAAGCAGCTATTATTGGGTCTACTACAGATGAGTGAGCTACCTTTAGCATCTGTTCTAGATCTAACAAAGTAGCATCATAGTTAGCTTGTATGGTTTCTACTGCCTTTACAAACCCTGCTGGGTTAGCAGATGGGCAAGGTACACCTTTGGCTAAGGATAACTGTTCTGTGCGACTCCAGGGTTGAAGCCACTCTATTTTATACCGTACAGTATCCCCACTTCCCTCTGTAACTGTCTGGCTCCTCATTGGATAGAGAGGTTGGATGTCTGACTTAAGGTCAGGATATATTTTGGGAGTGACAGGGGTTGTATATGGAGGTGGTACATCCTGCAGCATTGTTTTTGTTACATATGCACTTTCTGTATTGCTTGCGGGGCCTTGGTTTAAAGAATCCTCAAACTCTGTATCTGTTTCCTCTGTCCCATCACTCTTCTTTCTTTCCCTGTATACTTGGTCTAGCAATCTTCTATGAATATAGAACCATTTCTGGTACTCAGAAGACCCTCTGGTGCTAGCATTATGTGCATTAGCTAATAACCTTCTCCCTTCTACTGGCATTTTTGTGTATTCCTCTAGCCATTCTACAACTCTTTCCCTCAAATGTTTGTGTTTCCTTAATAAAAAGTCTATTTGCTGTTTTACTGATTCTACTAAAGGCAGTTGCGATCCACTTCCCCTAGATGTCACTGTAGCACTTCCACTACCTCTCTCTTCAAGCAAATCTAACAAAGCCATCATAGTACCTGTGTTATCACCAGTGTTATCAGGTACGTCGTCGATAATGCTTTCGTCTGGCCACCCAGCCGGCAATCTTTTCCTAGGGGCATATCTATACTGTCCAGCATAGAAACATTCTACAACCTGTTCTGGCTTTTTCTGAGATTCTGTCATCCACAATTTAATCTGAGTACTTAACTGTTTCTTTTCTAGCCATTTCTGATGTCTGGCTATAAAATCTTTCCAAAACTCATAATCTAATCTTCCACCATCTGGCATTTTTTCTTTCTTACAAATACTTTTAAACGGGGCTGTAGCCCACGTACCATGGGTGTCTGTCATCCACTCAACTGCTGTCTTACCAGGAGGTTTGGGATCAAGACCTGCTTGATCCGCGCCAAGAGGGGTAGATACATTATTTCCCATCCTTAGCTTACACACTTACTACTTCAAAAAGTGCACTTTGTATCACGGGTTGGCCAACCACTTACTACAAATACATGAGATAAAACCTCTAGACACCTTTTTATCAGACACCCTTATTCTATCTAGCAAACGTAATTTCTCAAATGCCTATAAACACAACGTTCCTAGCCCTCTACCTGCAAAATATATTTAGACCAAGAGATATGATGCGGTAATATGTTCCCAAGATATCTGCTAGTTCAGTCTGCAAATAGTTAACTTCTGTGTTAGCAATGAAGCTTTTACACAGCGAGAGAAACTTACAAACCAGGGGCCCTTTGACCTGTAAGTTTACCTCTAATCTCAGGCCGGTTAATGAGAGATATATTCTCTCTAGCAGCAGAGGCCTGTTAATTATTAACCAGTATAGACTGAACTGAAACAGAAAGCTTTGGCAGACTTGACAAGTGAGACACTGCTACGCAGCGGTTATACACAGTCTTATATCACTGACATTTGTCTTGGTCTAAAACTTTGCATCAAAAAGTCACCTCCCTACTTCCTTTAAATGTAGAAAAAGCCACAGGACAAACCAATGTAAAAAAAACTGGACAGAAAATACAATTGATTACATTTGCATCAGCAACCTATGTACTACTGGATTAGTACTTTACAACCTATTCCTAAAGGCTACTATCAGCAGATATACTACAATTGTAAATAATAGTAAAACAGCACTATTTGGATGTGAGCATGTATAAGCAGAATAGCAAGCAATAAACCCCAGATATAACGCTAAGTTACACAGAAACAAACATCACAAACATGACAGATACATCCAATTAGCCAAGGTTCAGTTTTTACGTGGCATATAATATACTCACCCGGACCTCAGGAGGCTGTGAGAAAGAGGAGACAGATATATAGGAGCTAAGTCAAGTGATTCTTACCAAGTTGACGGATCCCCCACACCAGCAGCTGATGTCCTTTATCCCACACCTCAGAGGTCCAAGTGGATATTGTCGCACGGTCCCTGTTCGTTAGCGTCAAATTGTGAAGTCCGCAGACCTGCAAGATAAGTTTAGGGTGAGGCCAAGCACCTCAGTGGGTACGTTGGCTAATGGACTCCCAATAGGTAGGCCCAAGGAAGAACACACGGACACCTTTGAACACGGTCTAAGGGACTCAGATTATGTTCTGACCCCTGTTTATTTTCCCATTCCTTTTAAAGACAGAAAAGCGCTTGGTCAATTCAATTAATGATTATTCACATGAGGTAATTCGTGTCTATTTGTAATTTTCCATAACTGTCAGCTAATAATTTTGCTAAACACTGCAGAAATATACATATCTGTCTGACAGGTCCTAAGTCCTTCACTATCTAGTTTCGGTCAGCTAATCTGTTATGATAAAGGGAGAAAATTAAACTTTGAAATCGTTAGACCCCCTTATCTAGTTTCTATTGCTCTGAGCTGCTGCTAGAGAGAGAAGCAATTTCTGTCTATTTTCCTATTATAGCAAAACTTAAGAGAACCTGTCTTGTGATCCATAGGAGGAATCTACAGCTAGGTATATTTATATTAACATAAACCTCACATAGGAAGTAGTGCATAGTGTGAGCAGGAAGTCTGGCATAGTGTGTGCAGGAAGTCTGGTATAATGTAAGCAGGAAGTCTGGCATAGTGTAAGCAGGAAGTCTGGCATAGTGTAAGCAGGAAGTCTGGCATGGTGTAAGCAGGTAGTCTGGTATAGTGTAAGCAGGAAGTCTGGTATAGTGTAAGCAGGAAGTCTGGCATAGTGTAACCAGGAAGTCTGGCATAGTGTGAGCAGGAAGTCTGGTATAGTGTAAGCAGGAAGTCTGGCATAGTGTAAGCAGGAAGTCTGGCATAGTGTAAGCAGGAAGTCTGGCATAGTGTAAGCAGGTTGTCTGGTATAGTGTAAGCAGGAAGTCTGGTATAGTGTTAGCAGGAAGTCTGGCATAGTGTAAGCAGGAAGTCTGGCATAGTGTAAGCAGGAAGTCTGGCATGGTGTAAGCAGGTAGTCTGGTATAGTGTAAGCAGGAAGTCTGGTATAGTGTAAGCAGGAAGTCTGGCATAGTGTAACCAGGAAGTCTGGCATAGTGTGAGCAGGAAGTCTGGCATAGTGTAAGCAGGAAGTCTGGCATAGTGTAAGCAGGAAGTCTGGCATAGTGTAAGCAGGTTGTCTGGTATAGTGTAAGCAGGAAGTCTGGTATAGTGTTAGCAGGAAGTCTGGTATAGTGTAAGCAGGATGTCTGGTATAGTGTGAGCCAGGAAGTCTGGCATAGTGTGAGCCAGGAAGTCTGGCATAGTGTTAGCAGGAAGTCTGGCATAGTGTGAGCAGGAAGTCTGGCATAGTGTAAGTTGGAAGTCTGCCATAGTGTGAGCAGGAAGTCTGCCATAGTGTGAGCAGGAAGTCTGCCATAGTGTTAGCAGGAAGTCTGGTATAGTGTTAGCAGGAAGTCTGGTATAGTGTAAGCAGGAAGTCTGGTATAGTGTTAGCAGGAAGTCTGGTATAGTGTTAGCAGGAAGTCTGGCATAGTGTAAGCAGGAAGTCTGGCATAGTGTGCGCAGGATGTTTGGCATAGTGTAAGCAGGAAGTCTGGTATAGTGTGAGCAGGAAGTCGTGCATAGTGTAAGCAGGATGGCTGCATAGTGTAAGCAGGAAGTCTGGCATAGTGTAAGCAGGAAGTCGTGCATAGTGTGAGCAGGAAGTCTGGCATAGTGTTAGCAGGAAGTCTGGCATAGTGTGAGCAGGAAGTCTGGCATAGTGTGAGCAGGAAGTCTGGCATAGTGTGAGCAGGAAGTCTGGCATAGTGTAAGCAGGAAGTCTGGTATAGTGTAAGCAGGAAGTCTGGCATAGTGTAAGCAGGAAGTCTGGCATAGTGTAAGCAGGAAGTCTGGCATGGTGTAAGCAGGTAGTCTGGTATAGTGTAAGCAGGAAGTCTGGTATAGTGTAAGCAGGAAGTCTGGCATAGTGTAACCAGGAAGTCTGGCATAGTGTAAGCAGGAAGTCTGGTATAGTGTAAGCAGGAAGTCTGGCATAGTGTAAGCAGGAAGTCTGGCATAGTGTAAGCAGGTTGTCTGGTATAGTGTAAGCAGGAAGTCTGGTATAGTGTTAGCAGGAAGTCTGGTATAGTGTAAACAGGATGTCTGGTATAGTGTGAGCCAGGAAGTCTGGCATAGTGTGAGCCAGGAAGTCTGGCATAGTGTTAGCAGGAAGTCTGGTATAGTGTGAGCAGGAAGTCGTGCATAGTGTGAGCAGGAAGTCTGCCATAGTGTGAGCAGGAAGTCGTGCATAGTGTTAGCAGGAAGTCGAGCATAGTGTGAGCAGGAAGTCTGGTATAGTGTGTGCAGGAAGTCTGGTATAGTGTAAGCAGGAAGTCTGGCATAGTGTAAGCAGGAAGTCTGGCATAGTGTAAGCAGGAAGTCTGGCATGGTGTAAGCAGGTAGTCTGGTATAGTGTAAGCAGGAAGTCTGGTATAGTGTAAGCAGGAAGTCTGGCATAGTGTAACCAGGAAGTCTGGCATAGTGTGAGCAGGAAGTCTGGCATAGTGTAAGCAGGAAGTCTGGCATAGTGTAAGCAGGAAGTCTGGCATAGTGTAAGCAGGTTGTCTGGTATAGTGTAAGCAGGAAGTCTGGTATAGTGTTAGCAGGAAGTCTGGCATAGTGTAAGCAGGAAGTCTGGCATAGTGTAAGCAGGAAGTCTGGCATGGTGTAAGCAGGTAGTCTGGTATAGTGTAAGCAGGAAGTCTGGCATAGTGTAACCAGGAAGTCTGGCATAGTGTGAGCAGGAAGTCTGGTATAGTGTAAGCAGGAAGTCTGGCATAGTGTAAGCAGGAAGTCTGGCATAGTGTAAGCAGGAAGTCTGGCATAGTGTAAGCAGGTTGTCTGGCATAGTGTAAGCAGGAAGTCTGGTATAGTGTTAGCAGGAAGTCTGGTATAGTGTAAGCAGGATGTCTGGTATAGTGTGAGCCAGGAAGTCTGGCATAGTGTGAGCCAGGAAGTCTGGCATAGTGTTAGCAGGAAGTCTGGCATAGTGTGAGCAGGAAGTCTGGCATAGTGTAAGTTGGAAGTCTGCCATAGTGTGAGCAGGAAGTCTGCCATAGTGTGAGCAGGAAGTCTGGCATAGTGTAAGCAGGAAGTCTGGCATAGTGTAAGCAGGAAGTCTGGCATAGTGTAAGCAGGAAGTCTGGCATGGTGTAAGCAGGTAGTCTGGTATAGTGTAAGCAGGAAGTCTGGTATAGTGTAAGCAGGAAGTCTGGCATAGTGTAACCAGGAAGTCTGGCATAGTGTGAGCAGGAAGTCTGGTATAGTGTAAGCAGGAAGTCTGGTATAGTGTAAGCAGGAAGTCTGGCATCGTGTAACCAGGAAGTCTGGCATAGTGTGAGCAGGAAGTCTGGTATAGTGTTAGCAGGAAGTCTGGCATAGTGTGAGCAGGAAGTCTGGCATAGTGTGAGCCAGGAAGTCTGGCATAGTGTTAGCAGGAAGTCTGGCATAGTGTGAGCAGGAAGTCTGGCATAGTGTAAGTTGGAAGTCTGCCATAGTGTGAGCAGGAAGTCTGCCATAGTGTGAGCAGGAAGTCTGCCATAGTGTGAGCAGGAAGTCTGGTATAGTGTAAGCAGGAAGTCTGGCATAGTGTTAGCAGGAAGTCTGGCATAGTGTGAGCAGGAAGTCTGGCATAGTGTAAGTTGGAAGTCTGCCATAGTGTTAGCAGGAAGTCGAGCATAGTGTGAGCAGGAAGTCTGGTATAGTGTGAGCAGGAAGTCTGGTATAGTGTAAGCTGGAAGTCTGGCATAGTGTAAGCAGGAAGTCTGGCATAGTGTTAGCAGGAAGTCTGGTATAGTGTGAGCAGGAAGTCTGCCATAGTGTGAGCAGGAAGTCTGCCATAGTGTGAGCAGGAAGTCGTGCATAGTGTGAGCAGGAAGTCTGGCATAGTGTGTGCAGGAAGTCGTGCATAGTGTAAGCAGGAAGTCTGGCATAGTGTAAGCAGGAAGTCTGGCATGGTGTAAGCAGGTAGTCTGGTATAGTGTAAGCAGGAAGTCTGGTATAGTGTAAGCAGGAAGTCTGGCATAGTGTAACCAGGAAGTCTGGCATAGTGTGAGCAGGAAGTCTGGTATAGTGTAAGCAGGAAGTCTGGCATAGTGTAAGCAGGAAGTCTGGCATAGTGTAAGCAGGAAGTCTGGCATAGTGTAAGCAGGATGTCTGGCATAGTGTAAGCAGGAAGTCGTGCATAGTGTGAGCAGGATGTCTGGCATAGTGTAAGCAGGAAGTCTGGCATAGTGTGAGCAGGAAGTCGTGCATAGTGTAAGCAGGTAGTCTGGTATAGTGTAAGCAGGAAGTCTGGCATAGTGTAAGCAGGAAGTCTGGCATAGTGTAAGCAGGAAGTCTGGCACAGTGTAAGCAGGAAGTCTGGTATAGTGTTAGGAGGAAGTCTGGCATAGTGTGAGCAGGAAGTCTGGCATAGTGTGAGCCAGGAAGTCTGGCATAGTGTTAGCAGGAAGTCTGGCATAGTGTGAGCAGGAAGTCTGGCATAGTGTAAGTTGGAAGTCTGCCATAGTGTGAGCAGGAAGTCTGCCATAGTGTGAGCAGGAAGTCTGCCATAGTGTGAGCAGGAAGTCTGGTATAGTGTAAGCAGGAAGTCTGGCATAGTGTTAGCAGGAAGTCTGGCATAGTGTGAGCAGGAAGTCTGGCATAGTGTAAGTTGGAAGTCTGCCATAGTGTTAGCAGGAAGTCGAGCATAGTGTGAGCAGGAAGTCTGGTATAGTGTGAGCAGGAAGTCTGGTATAGTGTAAGCTGGAAGTCTGGCATAGTGTAAGCAAGAAGTCTGGCATAGTGTTAGCAGGAAGTCTGGTATAGTGTGAGCAGGAAGTCGTGCATAGTGTGAGCAGGAAGTCTGCCATAGTGTGAGCAGGAAGTCGTGCATAGTGTGAGCAGGAAGTCTGGCATAGTGTGTGCAGGAAGTCTGGTATAGTGTAAGCAGGATGTCTGGTATAGTGTGAGCCAGGAAGTCTGGCATAGTGTGAGCCAGGAAGTCTGGCATAGTGTTAGCAGGAAGTCTGGCATAGTGTGAGCAGGAAGTCTGGCATAGTGTAAGTTGGAAGTCTGCCATAGTGTGAGCAGGAAGTCTGCCATAGTGTGAGCAGGAAGTCTGCCATAGTGTGAGCAGGAAGTCTGGCATAGTGTAAGCAGGAAGTCTGGCATAGTGTAAGCAGGAAGTCTGGCATAGTGTAAGCAGGAAGTCTGGCATAGTGTAAGCAGGAAGTCTGGCATGGTGTAAGCAGGTAGTCTGGTATAGTGTAAGCAGGAAGTCTGGTATAGTGTAAGCAGGAAGTCTGGCATAGTGTAACCAGGAAGTCTTGCATAGTGTGAGCAGGAAGTCTGGTATAGTGTAAGCAGGAAGTCTGGTATAGTGTAAGCAGGAAGTCTGGCATAGTGTAACCAGGAAGTCTGGCATAGTGTGAGCAGGAAGTCTGGTATAGTGTTAGCAGGAAGTCTGGCATAGTGTGAGCAGGAAGTCTGGCATAGTGTGAGCAGGAAGTCTGGCATAGTGTGAGCAGGAAGTCTGGCATAGTGTAAGCAGGAAGTCTGGTATAGTGTAAGCAGGAAGTCTGGCATAGTGTAAGCAGGAAGTCTGGCATAGTGTAAGCAGGAAGTCTGGCATG
Organism: Hyperolius riggenbachi; assembly: GCF_040937935.1. NCBI lineage: Eukaryota > Metazoa > Chordata > Amphibia > Anura > Hyperoliidae > Hyperolius > Hyperolius riggenbachi. Next base: position 321,639,075 of record NC_090652.1, read on the forward strand.
GTGTAAGCAGGTAGTCTGGTATAGTGTAAGCAGGAAGTCTGGTATAGTGTAAGCAGGAAGTCTGGCATAGTGTAACCAGGAAGTCTGGCATAGTGTAAGCAGGAAGTCTGGTATAGTGTAAGCAGGAAGTCTGGCATAGTGTAAGCAGGAAGTCTGGCATAGTGTAAGCAGGTTGTCTGGTATAGTGTAAGCAGGAAGTCTGGTATAGTGTTAGCAGGAAGTCTGGTATAGTGTAAACAGGATGTCTGGTATAGTGTGAGCCAGGAAGTCTGGCATAGTGTGAGCCAGGAAGTCTGGCATAGTGTTAGCAGGAAGTCTGGTATAGTGTGAGCAGGAAGTCGTGCATAGTGTGAGCAGGAAGTCTGCCATAGTGTGAGCAGGAAGTCGTGCATAGTGTTAGCAGGAAGTCGAGCATAGTGTGAGCAGGAAGTCTGGTATAGTGTGTGCAGGAAGTCTGGTATAGTGTAAGCAGGAAGTCTGGCATAGTGTAAGCAGGAAGTCTGGCATAGTGTAAGCAGGAAGTCTGGCATGGTGTAAGCAGGTAGTCTGGTATAGTGTAAGCAGGAAGTCTGGTATAGTGTAAGCAGGAAGTCTGGCATAGTGTAACCAGGAAGTCTGGCATAGTGTGAGCAGGAAGTCTGGCATAGTGTAAGCAGGAAGTCTGGCATAGTGTAAGCAGGAAGTCTGGCATAGTGTAAGCAGGTTGTCTGGTATAGTGTAAGCAGGAAGTCTGGTATAGTGTTAGCAGGAAGTCTGGCATAGTGTAAGCAGGAAGTCTGGCATAGTGTAAGCAGGAAGTCTGGCATGGTGTAAGCAGGTAGTCTGGTATAGTGTAAGCAGGAAGTCTGGTATAGTGTAAGCAGGAAGTCTGGCATAGTGTAACCAGGAAGTCTGGCATAGTGTGAGCAGGAAGTCTGGTATAGTGTAAGCAGGAAGTCTGGCATAGTGTAAGCAGGAAGTCTGGCATAGTGTAAGCAGGAAGTCTGGCATAGTGTAAGCAGGTTGTCTGGCATAGTGTAAGCAGGAAGTCTGGTATAGTGTTAGCAGGAAGTCTGGTATAGTGTAAGCAGGATGTCTGGTATAGTGTGAGCCAGGAAGTCTGGCATAGTGTGAGCCAGGAAGTCTGGCATAGTGTTAGCAGGAAGTCTGGCATAGTGTGAGCAGGAAGTCTGGCATAGTGTAAGTTGGAAGTCTGCCATAGTGTGAGCAGGAAGTCTGCCATAGTGTGAGCAGGAAGTCTGGCATAGTGTAAGCAGGAAGTCTGGCATAGTGTAAGCAGGAAGTCTGGCATAGTGTAAGCAGGAAGTCTGGCATGGTGTAAGCAGGTAGTCTGGTATAGTGTAAGCAGGAAGTCTGGTATAGTGTAAGCAGGAAGTCTGGCATAGTGTAACCAGGAAGTCTGGCATAGTGTGAGCAGGAAGTCTGGTATAGTGTAAGCAGGAAGTCTGGTATAGTGTAAGCAGGAAGTCTGGCATCGTGTAACCAGGAAGTCTGGCATAGTGTGAGCAGGAAGTCTGGTATAGTGTTAGCAGGAAGTCTGGCATAGTGTGAGCAGGAAGTCTGGCATAGTGTGAGCCAGGAAGTCTGGCATAGTGTTAGCAGGAAGTCTGGCATAGTGTGAGCAGGAAGTCTGGCATAGTGTAAGTTGGAAGTCTGCCATAGTGTGAGCAGGAAGTCTGCCATAGTGTGAGCAGGAAGTCTGCCATAGTGTGAGCAGGAAGTCTGGTATAGTGTAAGCAGGAAGTCTGGCATAGTGTTAGCAGGAAGTCTGGCATAGTGTGAGCAGGAAGTCTGGCATAGTGTAAGTTGGAAGTCTGCCATAGTGTTAGCAGGAAGTCGAGCATAGTGTGAGCAGGAAGTCTGGTATAGTGTGAGCAGGAAGTCTGGTATAGTGTAAGCTGGAAGTCTGGCATAGTGTAAGCAGGAAGTCTGGCATAGTGTTAGCAGGAAGTCTGGTATAGTGTGAGCAGGAAGTCTGCCATAGTGTGAGCAGGAAGTCTGCCATAGTGTGAGCAGGAAGTCGTGCATAGTGTGAGCAGGAAGTCTGGCATAGTGTGTGCAGGAAGTCGTGCATAGTGTAAGCAGGAAGTCTGGCATAGTGTAAGCAGGAAGTCTGGCATGGTGTAAGCAGGTAGTCTGGTATAGTGTAAGCAGGAAGTCTGGTATAGTGTAAGCAGGAAGTCTGGCATAGTGTAACCAGGAAGTCTGGCATAGTGTGAGCAGGAAGTCTGGTATAGTGTAAGCAGGAAGTCTGGCATAGTGTAAGCAGGAAGTCTGGCATAGTGTAAGCAGGAAGTCTGGCATAGTGTAAGCAGGATGTCTGGCATAGTGTAAGCAGGAAGTCGTGCATAGTGTGAGCAGGATGTCTGGCATAGTGTAAGCAGGAAGTCTGGCATAGTGTGAGCAGGAAGTCGTGCATAGTGTAAGCAGGTAGTCTGGTATAGTGTAAGCAGGAAGTCTGGCATAGTGTAAGCAGGAAGTCTGGCATAGTGTAAGCAGGAAGTCTGGCACAGTGTAAGCAGGAAGTCTGGTATAGTGTTAGCAGGAAGTCTGGCATAGTGTGAGCAGGAAGTCTGGCATAGTGTGAGCCAGGAAGTCTGGCATAGTGTTAGCAGGAAGTCTGGCATAGTGTGAGCAGGAAGTCTGGCATAGTGTAAGTTGGAAGTCTGCCATAGTGTGAGCAGGAAGTCTGCCATAGTGTGAGCAGGAAGTCTGCCATAGTGTGAGCAGGAAGTCTGGTATAGTGTAAGCAGGAAGTCTGGCATAGTGTTAGCAGGAAGTCTGGCATAGTGTGAGCAGGAAGTCTGGCATAGTGTAAGTTGGAAGTCTGCCATAGTGTTAGCAGGAAGTCGAGCATAGTGTGAGCAGGAAGTCTGGTATAGTGTGAGCAGGAAGTCTGGTATAGTGTAAGCTGGAAGTCTGGCATAGTGTAAGCAAGAAGTCTGGCATAGTGTTAGCAGGAAGTCTGGTATAGTGTGAGCAGGAAGTCGTGCATAGTGTGAGCAGGAAGTCTGCCATAGTGTGAGCAGGAAGTCGTGCATAGTGTGAGCAGGAAGTCTGGCATAGTGTGTGCAGGAAGTCTGGTATAGTGTAAGCAGGATGTCTGGTATAGTGTGAGCCAGGAAGTCTGGCATAGTGTGAGCCAGGAAGTCTGGCATAGTGTTAGCAGGAAGTCTGGCATAGTGTGAGCAGGAAGTCTGGCATAGTGTAAGTTGGAAGTCTGCCATAGTGTGAGCAGGAAGTCTGCCATAGTGTGAGCAGGAAGTCTGCCATAGTGTGAGCAGGAAGTCTGGCATAGTGTAAGCAGGAAGTCTGGCATAGTGTAAGCAGGAAGTCTGGCATAGTGTAAGCAGGAAGTCTGGCATAGTGTAAGCAGGAAGTCTGGCATGGTGTAAGCAGGTAGTCTGGTATAGTGTAAGCAGGAAGTCTGGTATAGTGTAAGCAGGAAGTCTGGCATAGTGTAACCAGGAAGTCTGGCATAGTGTGAGCAGGAAGTCTGGTATAGTGTAAGCAGGAAGTCTGGTATAGTGTAAGCAGGAAGTCTGGCATAGTGTAACCAGGAAGTCTGGCATAGTGTGAGCAGGAAGTCTGGTATAGTGTTAGCAGGAAGTCTGGCATAGTGTGAGCAGGAAGTCTGGCATAGTGTGAGCCAGGAAGTCTGGCATAGTGTTAGCAGGAAGTCTGGCATAGTGTGAGCAGGAAGTCTGCCATAGTGTGAGCAGGAAGTCTGCCATAGTGTGAGCAGGAAGTCTGGTATAGTGTAAGCAGGAAGTCTGGCATAGTGTTAGCAGGAAGTCTGGCATAGTGTGAGCAGGAAGTCTGGCATAGTGTAAGTTGGAAGTCTGCCATAGTGTTAGCAGGAAGTCGAGCATAGTGTGAGCAGGAAGTCTGGTATAGTGTGAGCAGGAAGTCTGGTATAGTGTAAGCTGGAAGTCTGGCATAGTGTAAGCAGGAAGTCTGGCATAGTGTTAGCAGGAAGTCTGGTATAGTGTGAGCAGGAAGTCTGCCATAGTGTGAGCAGGAAGTCTGCCATAGTGTGAGCAGGAAGTCGTGCATAGTGTGAGCAGGAAGTCTGGCATAGTGTGTGCAGGAAGTCTGGTATAGTGTAAGCAGGAAGTCTGGCATAGTGTAAGCAGGAAGTCTGGCATGGTGTAAGCAGGTAGTCTGGTATAGTGTAAGCAGGAAGTCTGGCATAGTGTAAGCAGGAAGTCTGGCATAGTGTAACCAGGAAGTCTGGCATAGTGTGAGCAGGAAGTCTGGTATAGTGTAAGCAGGAAGTCTGGCATAGTGTAAGCAGGAAGTCTGGCATAGTGTAAGCAGGAAGTCTGGCATAGTGTAAGCAGGTTGTCTGGTATAGTGTAAGCAGGAAGTCTGGTATAGTGTTAGCAGGAAGTCTGGCATAGTGTAAGCAGGAAGTCTGGCATAGTGTAAGCAGGAAGTCTGGCATGGTGTAAGCAGGTAGTCTGGTATAGTGTAAGCAGGAAGTCTGGTATAGTGTAAGCAGGAAGTCTGGCATAGTGTAACCAGGAAGTCTGGCATAGTGTGAGCAGGAAGTCTGGTATAGTGTAAGCAGGAAGTCTGGCATAGTGTAAGCAGGAAGTCTGGCATAGTGTAAGCAGGTTGTCTGGCATAGTGTAAGCAGGTTGTCTGGCATAGTGTAAGCAGGTTGTCTGGTATAGTGTAAGCAGGAAGTCTGGTATAGTGTTAGCAGGAAGTCTGGTATAGTGTGAGCCAGGATGTCTGGTATAGTGTGAGCCAGGAAGTCTGGCATAGTGTTAGCAGGAAGTCTGGCATAGTGTGAGCAGGAAGTCTGGCATAGTGTAAGTTGGAAGTCTGGCATAGTGTGAGCAGGAAGTCTGCCATAGTGTGAGCAGGAAGTCTGCCATAGTGTGAGCAGGAAGTCTGGCATAGTGTAAGCAGGAAGTCTGGCATAGTGTAAGCAGGAAGTCTGGCATAGTGTAAGCAGGAAGTCTGGCATGGTGTAAGCAGGTAGTCTGGTATGGTGTAAGCAGGAAGTCTGGTATAGTGTAAGCAGGAAGTCTGGCATAGTGTAACCAGGAAGTCTGGCATAGTGTGAGCAGGAAGTCTGGTATAGTGTAAGCAGGAAGTCTGGCATAGTGTAAGCAGGAAGTCTGGCATAGTGTAAGCAGGAAGTCTGCCATAGTGTGAGCAGGAAGTCTGCCATAGTGTGAGCAGGAAGTCTGGTATAGTGTAAGCAGGAAGTCTGGCATAGTGTTAGCAGGAAGTCTGGTATAGTGTGCGCAGGATGTCTGGCATAGTGTAAGCAGGAAGTCGTGCATAGTGTGAGCAGGATGTCTGGCATAGTGTAAGCAGGAAGTCTGGCATAGTGTGAGCAGGAAGTCGTGCATAGTGTAAGCAGGTAGTCTGGTATAGTGTAAGCAGGAAGTCTGGCATAGTGTGAGCAGGAAGTCGTGCATAGTGTGAGCAGGAAGTCTGGTATAGTGTTAGCAGGAAGTCTGGTATAGTGTTAGCAGGAAGTCTGGTATAGTGTGCGCAGGATGTCTGGCATAGTGTAAGCAGGAAGTCTGGTATAGTGTAAGCAGGATGTCTGGCATAGTGTAAGCAGGAAGTCGTGCATAGTGTGAGCAGGATGTCTGGCATAGTGTAAGCAGGAAGTCTGGCATAGTGTGAGCAGGAAGTCGTGCATAGTGTAAGCAGGTAGTCTGGTATAGTGTAAGCAGGAAGTCTGGCATAGTGTAAGCAGGAAGTCTGGCATAGTGTAAGCAGGAAGTCTGGCACAGTGTAAGCAGGAAGTCTGGTATAGTGTTAGCAGGAAGTCTGGCATAGTGTGAGCAGGAAGTCTGGCATAGTGTGAGCCAGGAAGTCTGGCATAGTGTTAGCAGGAAGTCTGGCATAGTGTGAGCAGGAAGTCTGGCATAGTGTAAGCAGGAAGTCTGCCATAGTGTGAGCAGGAAGTCTGCCATAGTGTGAGCAGGAAGTCTGCCATAGTGTGAGCAGGAAGTCTGGTATAGTGTAAGCAGGAAGTCTGGCATAGTGTTAGCAGGAAGTCTGGCATAGTGTGAGCAGGAAGTCTGGCATAGTGTAAGTTGGAAGTCTGCCATAGTGTTAGCAGGAAGTCGAGCATAGTGTGAGCAGGAAGTCTGGCATAGTGTTAGCAGGAAGTCTGGTATAGTGTAAGCAGGAAGTCTGGTATAGTGTTAGCAGGAAGTCTGGTATAGTGTGAGCCAGGATGTCTGGTATAGTGTGAGCCAGGAAGTCTGGCATAGTGTTAGCAGGAAGTCTGGCATAGTGTGAGCAGGAAGTCTGGCATAGTGTAAGTTGGAAGTCTGGCATAGTGTGAGCAGGAAGTCTGCCATAGTGTGAGCAGGAAGTCTGCCATAGTGTGAGCAGGAAGTCTGGCATAGTGTAAGCAGGAAGTCTGGCATAGTGTAAGCAGGAAGTCTGGCATAGTGTAAGCAGGAAGTCTGGCATGGTGTAAGCAGGTAGTCTGGTATGGTGTAAGCAGGAAGTCTGGTATAGTGTAAGCAGGAAGTCTGGCATAGTGTAACCAGGAAGTCTGGCATAGTGTGAGCAGGAAGTCTGGTATAGTGTAAGCAGGAAGTCTGGCATAGTGTAAGCAGGAAGTCTGGCATAGTGTAAGCAGGAAGTCTGCCATAGTGTGAGCAGGAAGTCTGCCATAGTGTGAGCAGGAAGTCTGGTATAGTGTAAGCAGGAAGTCTGGCATAGTGTTAGCAGGAAGTCTGGCATAGTGTGAGCAGGAAGTCTGGCATAGTGTAAGTTGGAAGTCTGCCATAGTGTTAGCAGGAAGTCGAGCATAGTGTGAGCAGGAAGTCTGGCATAGTGTTAGCAGGAAGTCTGGTATAGTGTGAGCAGGAAGTCTGCCATAGTGTGAGCAGGAAGTCTGCCATAGTGTGAGCAGGAAGTCGTGCATAGTGTGAGCAGGAAGTCTGGCATAGTGTGTGCAGGAAGTCTGGTATAGTGTAAGCAGGAAGTCTGGCATAGTGTAAGCAGGAAGTCTGGCATGGTGTAAGCAGGTAGTCTGGTATAGTGTAAGCAGGAAGTCTGGCATAGTGTAAGCAGGAAGTCTGGCATAGTGTAACCAGGAAGTCTGGCATAGTGTGAGCAGGAAGTCTGGTATAGTGTAAGCAGGAAGTCTGGCATAGTGTAAGCAGGAAGTCTGGCATAGTGTAAGCAGGAAGTCTGGCATAGTGTAAGCAGGTTGTCTGGTATAGTGTAAGCAGGAAGTCTGGTATAGTGTTAGCAGGAAGTCTGGCATAGTGTAAGCAGGAAGTCTGGCATAGTGTAAGCAGGAAGTCTGGCATGGTGTAAGCAGGTAGTCTGGTATAGTGTAAGCAGGTAGTCTGGTATAGTGTAAGCAGGAAGTCTGGTATAGTGTAAGCAGGAAGTCTGGCATAGTGTAACCAGGAAGTCTGGCATAGTGTGAGCAGGAAGTCTGGTATAGTGTAAGCAGGAAGTCTGGCATAGTGTAAGCAGGAAGTCTGGCATAGTGTAAGCAGGTTGTCTGGCATAGTGTAAGCAGGTTGTCTGGTATAGTGTAAGCAGGAAGTCTGGTATAGTGTTAGCAGGAAGTCTGGTATAGTGTGAGCCAGGATGTCTGGTATAGTGTGAGCCAGGAAGTCTGGCATAGTGTTAGCAGGAAGTCTGGCATAGTGTGAGCAGGAAGTCTGGCATAGTGTAAGTTGGAAGTCTGGCATAGTGTGAGCAGGAAGTCTGCCATAGTGTGAGCAGGAAGTCTGCCATAGTGTGAGCAGGAAGTCTGGCATAGTGTAAGCAGGAAGTCTGGCATAGTGTAAGCAGGAAGTCTGGCATAGTGTAAGCAGGAAGTCTGGCATGGTGTAAGCAGGTAGTCTGGTATGGTGTAAGCAGGAAGTCTGGTATGGTGTAAGCAGGAAGTCTGGCATAGTGTAACCAGGAAGTCTGGCATAGTGTGAGCAGGAAGTCTGGTATAGTGTAAGCAGGAAGTCTGGCATAGTGTAAGCAGGAAGTCTGGCATAGTGTAAGCAGGAAGTCTGCCATAGTGTGAGCAGGAAGTCTGCCATAGTGTGAGCAGGAAGTCTGGTATAGTGTAAGCAGGAAGTCTGGCATAGTGTAAGCAGGAAGTCTGGCATAGTGTAAGCAGGAAGTCGTGCATAGTGTGAGCAGGATGTCTGGCATAGTGTAAGCAGGAAGTCTGGCATAGTGTGAGCAGGAAGTCGTGCATAGTGTGAGCAGGTAGTCTGGTATAGTGTAAGCAGGAAGTCTGGCATAGTGTGAGCAGGAAGTCGTGCATAGTGTGAGCAGGAAGTCTGGTATAGTGTTAGCAGGAAGTCTGGTATAGTGTTAGCAGGAAGTCTGGTATAGTGTGCGCAGGATGTCTGGCATAGTGTAAGCAGGAAGTCTGGTATAGTGTAAGCAGGATGTCTGGCATAGTGTAAGCAGGAAGTCGTGCATAGTGTGAGCAGGATGTCTGGCATAGTGTAAGCAGGAAGTCTGGCATAGTGTGAGCAGGAAGTCTGGCATGGTGTAAGCAGGTAGTCTGGCATAGTGTGAGCAGGAAGTCTGGTATAGTGTGAGCAGGAAGTCTGGCATAGTGTAACCAGGAAGTCTGGCATAGTGTGAGCAGGAAGTCTGGCATAGTGTAAGCAGGAAGTCTGGCATAGTGTAAGCAGGAAGTCTGGCATAGTGTAAGCAGGTTGTCTGGTATAGTGTAAGCAGGAAGTCTGGTATAGTGTTAGCAGGAAGTCTGGCATAGTGTAAGCAGGAAGTCTGGCATAGTGTAAGCAGGAAGTCTGGCATGGTGTAAGCAGGTAGTCTGGTATAGTGTAAGCAGGAAGTCTGGTATAGTGTAACCAGGAAGTCTGGCATAGTGTAACCAGGAAGTCTGGCATAGTGTGAGCAGGAAGTCTGGTATAGTGTAAGCAGGAAGTCTGGCATAGTGTAAGCAGGAAGTCTGGCATAGTGTAAGCAGGTTGTCTGGTATAGTGTAAGCAGGAAGTCTGGTATAGTGTTAGCAGGAAGTCTGGTATAGTGTAAGCAGGATGTCTTGTATAGTGTGAGCCAGGAAGTCTGGCATAGTGTGAGCCAGGAAGTCTGGCATAGTGTTAGCAGGAAGTCTGGCATAGTGTGAGCAGGAAGTCTGGCATAGTGTAAGTTGGAAGTCTGCCATAGTGTGAGCAGGAAGTCTGCCATAGTGTGAGCAGGAAGTCTGCCATAGTGTGAGCAGGAAGTCTGGCATAGTGTAAGCAGGAAGTCTGGCATAGTGTAAGCAGGAAGTCTGGCATAGTGTAAGCAGGAAGTCTGGCATGGTGTAAGCAGGTAGTCTGGTATAGTGTAAGCAGGAAGTCTGGTATAGTGTAAGCAGGAAGTCTGGCATAGTGTAACCAGGAAGTCTGGCATAGTGTGAGCAGGAAGTCTGGCATAGTGTAAGCAGGAAGTCTGGTATAGTGTAAGCAGGAAGTCTGGCATAGTGTAACCAGGAAGTCTGGCATAGTGTGAGCAGGAAGTCTGGTATAGTGTTAGCAGGAAGTCTGGCATAGTGTGAGCAGGAAGTCTGGCATAGTGTGAGCCAGGAAGTCTGGCATAGTGTTAGCAGGAAGTCTGGCATAGTGTGAGCAGGAAGTCTGGCATAGTGTAAGTTGGAAGTCTGCCATAGTGTGAGCAGGAAGTCTGCCATAGTGTGAGCAGGAAGTCTGCCATAGTGTGAGCAGGAAGTCTGGTATAGTGTAAGCAGGAAGTCTGGCATAGTGTTAGCAGGAAGTCTGGCATAGTGTGAGCAGGAAGTCTGGCATAGTGTAAGTTGGAAGTCTGCCATAGTGTTAGCAGGAAGTCGAGCATAGTGTGAGCAGGAAGTCTGGTATAGTGTGAGCAGGAAGTCTGGCATAGTGTAAGCTGAAGTCTGGCATAGTGTAAGCAGGAAGTCTGGCATAGTGTTAGCAGGAAGTCTGGTATAGTGTGAGCAGGAAGTCGTGCATAGTGTGAGCAGGAAGTCTGCCATAGTGTGAGCAGGAAGTCGTGCATAGTGTGAGCAGGAAGTCTGGCATAGTGTGTGCAGGAAGTCTGGTATAGTGTAAGCAGGAAGTCTGGCATAGTGTAAGCAGGAAGTCTGGCATAGTGTAAGCAGGAAGTCTGGCATGGTGTAAGCAGGTAGTCTGGCATAGTGTAAGCAGGAAGTCTGGCATAGTGTAAGCAGGAAGTCTGGCATAGTGTAACCAGGAAGTCTGGCATAGTGTGAGCAGGAAGTCTGGTATAGTGTGAGCAGGAAGTCTGGCATAGTGTAAGCAGGAAGTCTGGCATAGTGTAAGCAGGAAGTCTGGCATAGTGTAAGCAGGTTGTCTGGTATAGTGTAAGCAGGAAGTCTGGTATAGTGTTAGCAGGAAGTCTGGCATAGTGTAAGCAGGAAGTCTGGCATAGTGTAAGCAGGAAGTCTGGCATGGTGTAAGCAGGTAGTCTGGTATAGTGTAAGCAGGTTGTCTGGTATAGTGTAAGCAGGAAGTCTGGTATAGTGTTAGCAGGAAGTCTGGCATAGTGTAAGCAGGAAGTCTGGCATAGTGTAAGCAGGAAGTCTGGCATGGTGTAAGCAGGTAGTCTGGTATAGTGTAAGCAGGAAGTCTGGTATAGTGTAACCAGGAAGTCTGGCATAGTGTAACCAGGAAGTCTGGCATAGTGTGAGCAGGAAGTCTGGTATAGTGTAAGCAGGAAGTCTGGCATAGTGTAAGCAGGAAGTCTGGCATAGTGTAAGCAGGTTGTCTGGTATAGTGTAAGCAGGAAGTCTGGTATAGTGTTAGCAGGAAGTCTGGTATAGTGTTAGCAGGATGTCTGGTATAGTGTGAGCCAGGAAGTCTGGCATAGTGTGAGCCAGGAAGTCTGGCATAGTGTTAGCAGGAAGTCTGGCATAGTGTGAGCAGGAAGTCTGGCATAGTGTAAGTTGGAAGTCTGCCATAGTGTGAGCAGGAAGTCTGCCATAGTGTGAGCAGGAAGTCTGCCATAGTGTGAGCAGGAAGTCTGGCATAGTGTAAGCAGGAAGTCTGGCATAGTGTAAGCAGGAAGTCTGGCATAGTGTAAGCAGGAAGTCTGGCATGGTGTAAGCAGGTAGTCTGGTATAGTGTAAGCAGGAAGTCTGGTATAGTGTAAGCAGGAAGTCTGGCATAGTGTAACCAGGAAGTCTGGCATAGTGTGAGCAGGAAGTCTGGCATAGTGTAAGCAGGAAGTCTGGTATAGTGTAAGCAGGAAGTCTGGCATAGTGTAACCAGGAAGTCTGGCATAGTGTGAGCAGGAAGTCTGGTATAGTGTTAGCAGGAAGTCTGGCATAGTGTGAGCAGGAAGTCTGGCATAGTGTGAGCCAGGAAGTCTGGCATAGTGTTAGCAGGAAGTCTGGCATAGTGTGAGCAGGAAGTCTGGCATAGTGTAAGTTGGAAGTCTGCCATAGTGTGAGCAGGAAGTCTGCCATAGTGTGAGCAGGAAGTCTGCCATAGTGTGAGCAGGAAGTCTGGTATAGTGTAAGCAGGAAGTCTGGCATAGTGTTAGCAGGAAGTCTGGCATAGTGTGAGCAGGAAGTCTGGCATAGTGTAAGTTGGAAGTCTGCCATAGTGTTAGCAGGAAGTCGAGCATAGTGTGAGCAGGAAGTCTGGTATAGTGTGAGCAGGAAGTCTGGCATAGTGTAAGCTGAAGTCTGGCATAGTGTAAGCAGGAAGTCTGGCATAGTGTTAGCAGGAAGTCTGGTATAGTGTGAGCAGGAAGTCGTGCATAGTGTGAGCAGGAAGTCTGCCATAGTGTGAGCAGGAAGTCGTGCATAGTGTGAGCAGGAAGTCTGGCATAGTGTGTGCAGGAAGTCTGGTATAGTGTAAGCAGGAAGTCTGGCATAGTGTAAGCAGGAAGTCTGGCATAGTGTAAGCAGGAAGTCTGGCATGGTGTAAGCAGGTAGTCTGGTATAGTGTAAGCAGGAAGTCTGGCATAGTGTAAGCAGGAAGTCTGGCATAGTGTAACCAGGAAGTCTGGCATAGTGTGAGCAGGAAGTCTGGTATAGTGTGAGCAGGAAGTCTGGCATAGTGTAAGCAGGAAGTCTGGCATAGTGTAAGCAGGAAGTCTGGCATAGTGTAAGCAGGTTGTCTGGTATAGTGTAAGCAGGAAGTCTGGTATAGTGTTAGCAGGAAGTCTGGCATAGTGTAAGCAGGAAGTCTGGCATAGTGTAAGCAGGAAGTCTGGCATGGTGTAAGCAGGTAGTCTGGTATAGTGTAAGCAGGAAGTCTGGTATAGTGTAAGCAGGAAGTCTGGCATAGTGTAACCAGGAAGTCTGGCATAGTGTGAGCAGGAAGTCTGGTATAGTGTAAGCAGGAAGTCTGGCATAGTGTAAGCAGGAAGTCTGGCATAGTGTAAGCAGGTTGTCTAGCATAGTGTAAGCAGGTTGTCTGGTATAGTGTAAGCAGGAAGTCTGGTATAGTGTTAGCAGGAAGTCTGGTATAGTGTGAGCCAGGATGTCTGGTATAGTGTGAGCCAGGAAGTCTGGCATAGTGTTAGCAGGAAGTCTGGCATAGTGTGAGCAGGAAGTCTGGCATAGTGTAAGCTGGAAGTCTGGCATAGTGTGAGCAGGAAGTCTGCCATAGTGTGAGCAGGAAGTCTGCCATAGTGTAAGCAGGAAGTCTGGCATAGTGTAAGCAGGAAGTCTGGCATAGTGTAAGCAGGAAGTCTGGCATGGTGTAAGCAGGTAGTCTGGTATAGTGTAAGCAGGAAGTCTGGTATAGTGTAAGCAGGAAGTCTGGCATAGTGTAACCAGGAAGTCTGGCATAGTGTGAGCAGGAAGTCTGGTATAGTGTGAGCAGGAAGTCTGGCATAGTGTAAGCAGGAAGTCTGGCATAGTGTAAGCAGGAAGTCTGGCATAGTGTAAGCAGGTTGTCTGGTATAGTGTAAGCAGGAAGTCTGGTATAGTGTTAGCAGGAAGTCTGGTATAGTGTAAGCAGGATGTCTGGTATAGTGTGAGCCAGGAAGTCTGGCATAGTGTGAGCCAGGAAGTCTGGCATAGTGTTAGCAGGAAGTCTGGCATAGTGTGAGCAGGAAGTCTGCCATAGTGTGAGCAGGAAGTCTGCCATAGTGTGAGCAGGAAGTCTGGTATAGTGTAAGCAGGAAGTCTGGCATAGTGTTAGCAGGAAGTCTGGCATAGTGTGAGCAGGAAGTCTGGCATAGTGTAAGTTGGAAGTCTGCCATAGTGTTAGCAGGAAGTCGTGCATAGTGTGAGCAGGAAGTCTGGTATAGTGTGAGCAGGAAGTCTGGTATAGTGTAAGCTGGAAGTCTGGCATAGTGTAAGCAGGAAGTCTGGCATAGTGTTAGCAGGAAGTCTGGTATAGTGTGAGCAGGAAGTCGTGCATAGTGTGAGCAGGAAGTCTGCCATAGTGTGAGCAGGAAGTCTGCTATAGTGTGAGCAGGAAGTCGTGCATAGTGTGAGCAGGAAGTCTGGCATAGTGTGTGCAGGAAGTCTGGCATAGTGTTAGCAGGAAGTCTGGCATAGTGTAAGCAGGAAGTCTGGCATAGTGTAAGCAGGAAGTCTGGCATAGTGTGAGCCAGGAAGTCTGGTATAGTGTAAGCAGGATGTCTGGCATAGTGTTAGCAGGAAGTCATGCATAGTGTGAGCAGGAAGTCGTGCATAGTGTGAGCAGGAAGTCTGGTATAGTGTTAGCAGGAAGTCTGGTATAGTGTTAGCAGGAAGTCTGGTATAGTGTGCGCAGGATGTCTGGCATAGTGTGAGCAGGCAGTCTGGTATAGTGTAAGCAGGATGTCTGGCATAGTGTAAGCAGGAAGTCGTGCATAGTGTGAGCAGGATGTCTGGCATAGTGTAAGCAGGAAGTCTGGTATAGTGTGAGCAGGAAGTCTGGCATAGTGTAAGCAGGAAGTCTGGCATAGTGTAAGCAGGAAGTCTGGCATAGTGTAAGCAGGTTGTCTGGTATAGTGTAAGCAGGAAGTCTGGTATAGTGTTAGCAGGAAGTCTGGTATAGTGTAAGCAGGATGTCTGGTATAGTGTGAGCCAGGAAGTCTGGCATAGTGTGAGCCAGGAAGTCTGGCATAGTGTTAGCAGGAAGTCTGGCATAGTGTGAGCAGGAAGTCTGCCATAGTGTGAGCAGGAAGTCTGCTATAGTGTAAGCAGGTAGTCGTGCATAGTGTAAGCAGGTAGTCTGGTATAGTGTAAGCAGGAAGTCTGGCATAGTGTAAGCAGGAAGTCTGGCATAGTGTAAGCAGGAAGTCTGGCACAGTGTAAGCAGGAAGTCTGGCATAGTGTAAGCAGGAAGTCTGGCATAGTGTAAGCAGGATCTGGTATAGTGTAAGCAGGAAGTCTGGCATAGTGTAAGCAGGAAGTCTGGCATAGTGTAAGCAGGAAGTCTGGCATAGTGTAAGCAGGAAGTCTGGTATAGTGTAAGCAGGAAGTCTGGTATAGTGTAAGCAGGAAGTCTGGTATAGTGTAAGCAGGAAGTCTGGCATAGTGTTAGCAGGAAGTCTGGCATAGTGTAAGCAGGAAGTCTGGCATAGTGTTAGCAGGAAGTCTGGCATAGTGTTAGCAGGAAGTCTGGCATAGTGTAAGCAGGAAGTCTGGTATAGTGTAAGCAGGAAGTCGTGCATAGTGTGAGCAGGAAGTCGTGCATAGTGTGAGCAATAGTGTGAGCAGGAAGTCGTGCATAGTGTAAGCAGGTAGTCTGGCATAGTGTAAGCAGGAAGTCTGGCATAGTGTTAGCAGGAAGTCTGGTATAGTGTAAGCAGGTAGTCTGGCATAGTGTTAGCAGGAAGTCTGGCATAGTGTTAGCAGGAAGTCTGGCATAGTGTGAGCAGGAAGTCTGGTATAGTGTGAGCAGGAAGTCTGGGATAGTGTTAGCAGGAAGTCGTGCATAGTGTTAGCAGGAAGTCTGGCATAGTGTTAGCAGGAGGTCTGGTATAGTGTTAGCAGGAAGTCTGGTATAGTGCAAGCAGGAAGTCTGGTATAGTGTTAGCAGGAAGTCTGGTATAGTGTTAGCAGGAAGTCTGGTATAGTGTTAGCAGGAAGTCTGGTATAGTGTAAGCAGGAAGTCTGGCATAGTGTAAGCAGGAAGTCTGGCATAGTGTAAGCAGGAAATCTGGCATAGTGTTAGCAGGAAGTCTGGCATAGTGTAAGCAGGAAGTCTGGCATAGTGTGAGCAGGAAGTCGTGCATAGTGTGAGCAGGATGTCTGGCATAGTGTAAGCAGGAAGTCTGGCATAGTGTGAGCAGGAAGTCGTGCATAGTGTAAGCAGGTAGTCTGGTATAGTGTAAGCAGGAAGTCTGGCATAGTGTAAGCAGGAAGTCGTGCATAGTGTAAGCAGGTAGTCTGGTATAGTGTGAGCAGGAAGTCTGGCATAGTGTAAGCAGGATCTGGTATAGTGTAAGCAGGAAGTCTGGTATAGTGTAAGCAGGAAGTCTGGTATAGTGTAAGCAGGTAGTCTGGTATAGTGTGAGCAGGAAGTCTGGCATAGTGTGAGCAGGTAGTCTGGTATAGTGTGAGCAGGTAGTCTGGTATAGTGTTAGCAGGAAGTCTGGCATAGTGTTAGCAGGAAGTCTGGCATAGTGTGAGCAGGAAGTCGTGCATAGTGTAAGCAGGAAGTCGTGCATAGTGTAAGCAGGTAGTCTGGTATAGTGTGAGCAGGAAATCTGGCATAGTGTGAGCAGGAAGTCGTGCATGGTGTTAGCAGGAAGTCTGGTATAGTGTTAGCAGGAAGTCTGGCATAGTGTGAGCAGGAAGTCTGGCATAGTGTGAGCAGGAAGTCTGGTATAGTGTAAGCAGGAAGTCTGGCATAGTGTAAGCAGGAAGTCTGGCATAGTGTAAGCAGGAAGTCTGGCATAGTGTAAGCAGGTAGTCTGGTATAGTGTAAGCAGGATGTCTGGTATAGTGTAAGCAGGAAGTCTGGTATAGTGTAAGCAGGTAGTCTGGTATAGTGTGAGCAGGAAGTCTGGCATAGTGTGAGCAGGAAGTCTGGCATAGTGTAAGCAGGAAGTCTGGTATAGTGTAAGCAGGAAGTCTGGTATAGTGTAAGCAGGAAGTCTGGTATAGTGTAAGCAGGAAGTCTGGTATAGTGTAAGCAGGAAGTCTGGTATAGTGTAAGCAGGAAGTCTGGTATAGTGTAAGCAGGAAGTCTGGTATAGTGTAAGCAGGTAGTCTGGTATAGTGTGAGCAGGAAGTCTGGCATAGTGTGAGCAGGAAGTCTGGCATAGTGTGACCAGGAAGTCGTGCATAGTGTTAGCAGGAAGTCTGGCATAGTGTTAGCAGGAAGTCTGGCATAGTGTTAGCAGGAAGTCTGGCATAGTGTGAGCAGGAAGTCTGGCATAGTGTGAGCAGGAAGCCGTGCATGGTGTTAGCAGGAAGTCGTGCATGGTGTTAGCAGGAAGTCTGGCATAGTGTGAGCAGGAAGTCTGGCATAGTGTGAGCAGGAAGTCTGGCATAGTGTGAGCAGGAAGTCTGGTATAGTGTGAGCAGGAAGTCTGGCATAGTGTAAGCAGGAAGTCTGGCATAGTGTAAGCAGGAAGTCTGGCATAGTGTAAGCAGGTAGTCTGGCATAGTGTAAGCAGGAAGTCTGGCATAGTGTGAGCAGGAAGTCTGGCATAGTGTGAGCAGGAAGTCTGGTATAGTGTGAGCAGGAAGTCTGGCATAGTGTAAGCAGGAAGTCTGGCATAGTGTAAGCAGGAAGTCTGGCATAGTGTAAGCAGGTAGTCTGGCATAGTGTAAGCAGGTAGTCTGGTATAGTGTAAGCAGGAAGTCTGGTATAGTGTAAGCAGGTAGTCTGGTATAGTGTAAGCAGGAAGTCTGGTATAGTGTAAGGAGGAAGTCGTGCATAGTGTGAGCAGGATGTCTGGCATAGTGTAAGCAGGAAGTCTGGCATAGTGTGAGCAGGAAGTCGTGCATAGTGTAAGCAGGTAGTCTGGTATAGTGTAAGCAGGAAGTCTTGTATAGTGTAAGCAGGATGTCTAGTATAGTGTGAGCAGGAAGTCTGGCATAGTGTGAGCAGGAAGTCTGGTATAGTGTGAGCAGGAAGTCTGGCATAGTGTGAGCAGGAAGTCTGGCATAGTGTGAGCAGGAAGTCTGGCATAGTGTTAGCAGGAAGTCTGGTATAGTGTAAGCAGGTAGTCTGGCATAGTGTTAGCAGGAAGTATGGCATAGTGTTAGCAGGAAGTCTGGCATAGTGTTAGCAGGAAGTCTGGCATAGTGTGAGCAGGAAGTCTGGCATAGTGTTAGCAGGAAGTCTGGCATAGTGTTAGCAGGAAGTCGTGCATAGTGTGAGCAGGAAGTCGTGCATAGTGTGAGCAGGTAGTCTGGTATAGTGTAAGCAGGAAGTCTGGTATAGTGTTAGCAGGAAGTCTGGTATAGTGTTAGCAGGAAGTCTGGTATAGTGTAAGCAGGAAGTCTGGAATAGTGTAAGCAGGAAATCTGGCATAGTGTAAGCAGGAAGTCTGGCATAGTGTTAGCAGGAAGTCTGGCATAGTGTGAGCAGGAAGTCTGGCATAGTGTGAGCAGGAAGTCGTGCATAGTGTAAGCAGGTAGTCTGGTATAGTGTGAGCAGGAAATCTGGCATAGTGTGAGCAGGAAGTCGTGCATGGTGTTAGCAGGAAGTCTGGCATAGTGTTAGCAGGAAGTCTGGCATAGTGTGAGCAGGAAGTCTGGCATAGTGTGAGCAGGAAGTCTGGTATAGTGTAAGCAGGAAGTCTGGCATAGTGTAAGCAGGAAGTCTGGCATAGTGTAAGCAGGAAGTCTGGCATAGTGTAAGCAGGTAGTCTGGTATAGTGTAAGCAGGAAGTCTGGTATAGTGTAAGCAGGAAGTCTGGTATAGTGTAAGCAGGTAGTGTGGTATAGTGTAAGCAGGAAGTCTGGTATAGTGTAAGCAGGAAGTCTGGCATAGTGTAAGCAGGAAGTCTGGTATAGTGTAAGCAGGAAGTCTGGCATAGTGTAAGCAGGAAGTCTGGCATAGTGTAAGCAGGAAGTCTGGCATAGTGTAAGGAGGAAGTCTGGCATAGTGTAAGCAGGAAGTCTGGCATAGTGTGAGCAGGAAGTCTGGCATAGTGTGAGCAGGAAGTCTGGCATAGTGTTAGAAGGAAGTCTGCATAGTGTAAGCAGGAAGTCTGGCATAGTGTGAGCAGGAAGTCGTGCATAGTGTGAGCAGGAAGTCGTGCATAGTGTGAGCAGGATGTCTGGCATAGTGTAAGCAGGAAGTCTGGCATAGTGTGAGCAGGAAGTCGTGCATAGTGTAAGCAGGTAGTCTGGTATAGTGTAAGCAGGAAGTCTTGTATAGTGTAAGCAGGATGTCTGGTATAGTGTGAGCAGGAAGTCTGGTATAGTGTGAGCAGGAAGTCTGGCATAGTGTGAGCAGGATGTCTGGCATAGTGTGAGCTGGAAGTCTGGCATAGTGTTAGCAGGAAGTCTGTGATAGTGTTAGCAGGAAGTCTGGTATAGTGTAAGCAGGAAGTCTGGTATAGTGTTAGCAGGAAGTCTGGCATAGTGTGAGCAGGAAGTCTGGCATAGTGTTAGCAGGAAGTCTGGCATAGTGTGAGCAGGAAGTCTGGGATAGTGTTAGCAGGAAGTCGTGCATAGTGTTAGCAGGAAGTCTGGCATAGTGTTAGCAGGAAGTCTGGCATAGTGTGAGCAGGAAGTCTGGCATAGTGTGAGCAGGAAGTCTGGCATAGTGTGAGCTGGAAGTCTGGCATAGTGTTAGCAGGAAGTCTGTGATAGTGTTAGCAGGAAGTCTGGTATAGTGTAAGCAGGAAGTCTGGTATAGTGTTAGCAGGAAGTCTGGCATAGTGTGAGCAGGAAGTCTGGCATAGTGTTAGCAGGAAGTCTGGCATAGTGTGAGCAGGAAGTCTGGGATAGTGTTAGCAGGAAGTCGTGCATAGTGTTAGCAGGAAGTCTGGCATAGTGTAAGCAGGAAGTCTGGCATAGTGTAAGCAGGTAGTCTGGCATAGTGTAAGCAGGTAGTCTGGTATAGTGTAAGCAGGAAGTCTGGTATAGTGTAAGCAGGTAGTCTGGTATAGTGTAAGCAGGAAGTCTGGTATAGTGTAAGGAGGAAGTCTGGTATAGTGTAAGCAGGAAGTCTGGCATAGTGTAAGCAGGAAGTCTGGTATAGTGTAAGCAGGAAGTCTGGCATAGTGTAAGCAGGAAGTCTGGCATAGTGTAAGGAGGAAGTCTGGTATAGTGTAAGCAGGAAGTCTGGCATAGTGTGAGCAGGAAGTCTGGCATAGTGTTAGCAGGAAGTCTGCATAGTGTAAGCAGGAAGTCTGGCATAGTGTGAGCAGGAAGTCGTGCATAGTGTGAGCAGGATGTCTGGCATAGTGTAAGCAGGAAGTCTGGCATAGTGTGAGCAGGAAGTCGTGCATAGTGTAAGCAGGTAGTCTGGTATAGTGTAAGCAGGAAGTCTTGTATAGTGTAAGCAGGATGTCTAGTATAGTGTGAGCAGGAAGTCTGGCATAGTGTGAGCAGGAAGTCTGGTATAGTGTGAGCAGGAAGTCTGGCATAGTGTGAGCAGGAAGTCTGGCATAGTGTGAGCAGGAAGTCTTGCATAGTGTTAGCAGGAAGTCTGGTATAGTGTAAGCAGGTAGTCTGGCATAGTGTTAGCAGGAAGTATGGCATAGTGTTAGCAGGAAGTCTGGCATAGTGTTAGCAGGAAGTCTGGCATAGTGTGAGCAGGAAGTCTGGCATAGTGTTAGCAGGAAGTCTGGCATAGTGTTAGCAGGAAGTCGTGCATAGTGTGAGCAGGAAGTCGTGCATAGTGTGAGCAGGTAGTCTGGTATAGTGTAAGCAGGAAGTCTGGTATAGTGTTAGCAGGAAGTCTGGTATAGTGTTAGCAGGAAGTCTGGTATAGTGTAAGCAGGAAGTCTGGAATAGTGTAAGCAGGAAATCTGGCATAGTGTAAGCAGGAAGTCTGGCATAGTGTTAGCAGGAAGTCTGGCATAGTGTGAGCAGGAAGTCTGGCATAGTGTGAGCAGGAAGTCGTGCATAGTGTAAGCAGGTAGTCTGGTATAGTGTGAGCAGGAAATCTGGCATAGTGTGAGCAGGAAGTCGTGCATGGTGTTAGCAGGAAGTCTGGCATAGTGTTAGCAGGAAGTCTGGCATAGTGTGAGCAGGAAGTCTGGCATAGTGTGAGCAGGAAGTCTGGTATAGTGTAAGCAGGAAGTCTGGCATAGTGTAAGCAGGAAGTCTGGCATAGTGTAAGCAGGAAGTCTGGCATAGTGTAAGCAGGTAGTCTGGTATAGTGTAAGCAGGAAGTCTGGTATAGTGTAAGCAGGAAGTCTGGTATAGTGTAAGCAGGTAGTGTGGTATAGTGTAAGCAGGAAGTCTGGTATAGTGTAAGCAGGAAGTCTGGCATAGTGTAAGCAGGAAGTCTGGTATAGTGTAAGCAGGAAGTCTGGCATAGTGTAAGCAGGAAGTCTGGCATAGTGTAAGCAGGAAGTCTGGCATAGTGTAAGCAGGAAGTCTGGCATAGTGTAAGGAGGAAGTCTGGCATAGTGTAAGCAGGAAGTCTGGCATAGTGTGAGCAGGAAGTCTGGCATAGTGTGAGCAGGAAGTCTGGCATAGTGTTAGAAGGAAGTCTGCATAGTGTAAGCAGGAAGTCTGGCATAGTGTGAGCAGGAAGTCGTGCATAGTGTGAGCAGGAAGTCGTGCATAGTGTGAGCAGGATGTCTGGCATAGTGTAAGCAGGAAGTCTGGCATAGTGTGAGCAGGAAGTCGTGCATAGTGTAAGCAGGTAGTCTGGTATAGTGTAAGCAGGAAGTCTTGTATAGTGTAAGCAGGATGTCTGGTATAGTGTGAGCAGGAAGTCTGGTATAGTGTGAGCAGGAAGTCTGGCATAGTGTGAGCAGGATGTCTGGCATAGTGTGAGCTGGAAGTCTGGCATAGTGTTAGCAGGAAGTCTGTGATAGTGTTAGCAGGAAGTCTGGTATAGTGTAAGCAGGAAGTCTGGTATAGTGTTAGCAGGAAGTCTGGCATAGTGTGAGCAGGAAGTCTGGCATAGTGTTAGCAGGAAGTCTGGCATAGTGTGAGCAGGAAGTCTGGGATAGTGTTAGCAGGAAGTCGTGCATAGTGTTAGCAGGAAGTCTGGCATAGTGTTAGCAGGAAGTCTGGCATAGTGTGAGCAGGAAGTCTGGCATAGTGTGAGCAGGAAGTCTGGCATAGTGTGAGCTGGAAGTCTGGCATAGTGTTAGCAGGAAGTCTGTGATAGTGTTAGCAGGAAGTCTGGTATAGTGTAAGCAGGAAGTCTGGTATAGTGTTAGCAGGAAGTCTGGCATAGTGTGAGCAGGAAGTCTGGCATAGTGTTAGCAGGAAGTCTGGCATAGTGTGAGCAGGAAGTCTGGGATAGTGTTAGCAGGAAGTCGTGCATAGTGTTAGCAGGAAGTCTGGCATAGTGTAAGCAGGTAGTCTGGCATAGTGTAAGCAGGTAGTCTGGTATAGTGTAAGCAGGAAGTCTGGTATAGTGTAAGCAGGTAGTCTGGTATAGTGTAAGCAGGAAGTCTGGTATAGTGTAAGGAGGAAGTCTGGTATAGTGTAAGCAGGAAGTCTGGCATAGTGTAAGCAGGAAGTCTGGTATAGTGTAAGCAGGAAGTCTGGCATAGTGTAAGCAGGAAGTCTGGCATAGTGTAAGGAGGAAGTCTGGTATAGTGTAAGCAGGAAGTCTGGCATAGTGTGAGCAGGAAGTCTGGCATAGTGTTAGCAGGAAGTCTGCATAGTGTAAGCAGGAAGTCTGGCATAGTGTGAGCAGGAAGTCGTGCATAGTGTGAGCAGGATGTCTGGCATAGTGTAAGCAGGAAGTCTGGCATAGTGTGAGCAGGAAGTCGTGCATAGTGTAAGCAGGTAGTCTGGTATAGTGTAAGCAGGAAGTCTTGTATAGTGTGAGCAGGATGTCTAGTATAGTGTGAGCAGGAAGTCTGGCATAATGTGAGCAGGAAGTCTGGCATAGTGTGAGCAGGAAGTCTGGCATAGTGTGAGCAGGAAGTCTGGCATAGTGTGAGCAGGAAGTCTGGCATAGTGTTAGCAGGAAGTCTGGTATAGTGTAAGCAGGTAGTCTGGCATAGTGTTAGCAGGAAGTATGGCATAGTGTTAGCAGGAAGTCTGGCATAGTGTGAGCAGGAAGTCTGGCATAGTGTTAGCAGGAAGTCTGGCATAGTGTGAGCAGGAAGTCTGGGATAGTGTTAGCAGGAAGTCGTGCATAGTGTTAGCAGGAAGTCTGGCATAGTGTTAGCAGGAAGTCTGGTATAGTGTTAGCAGGAAGTCTGGTATAGTGTAAGCAGGAAGTCTGGTATAGTGTTAGCAGGAAGTCTGGCATAGTGTTAGCAGGAAGTCTGGCATAGTGTGAGCAGGAAGTCTGGCATAGTGTGAGCAGGAAGTCTGGCATAGTGTGAGCAGGAAGTCGTGCATGGTGTTAGCAGGAAGTCTGGCATAGTGTTAGCAGGAAGTCTGGCATAGTGTGAGCAGGAAGTCTGGCATAGTGTGAGCAGGAAGTCTGGTATAGTGTGAGCAGGAAGTCTGGCATAGTGTGAGCAGGAAGTCTGGCATAGTGTAAGCAGGAAGTCTGGCATAGTGTAAGCAGGTAGTCTGGTATAGTGTAAGCAGGAAGTCTGGTATAGTGTAAGCAGGAAGTCTGGTATAGTGTAAGCAGGTAGTCTGGTATAGTGTGAGCAGGAAGTCTGGCATAGTGTGAGCAGGAAGTCTGGCATAGTGTGAGCAGGAAGTTGTGCATAGTGTTAGCAGGAAGTCTGGCATAGTGTAAGCCAGGAAGTCTGGTATAGTGTAAGCAGGTAGTCTGGTATAGTGTAAGCAGGAAGTCTGGTATAGTGTAAGCAGGAAGTCTGGCATAGTGTAAGCAGGAAGTCTGGCATAGTGTAAGGAGGAAGTCTGGTATAGTGTAAGCAGGAAGTCTGGCATAGTGTGAGCAGGAAGTCTGGCATAGTGTTAGCAGGAAGTCTGCATAGTGTAAGCAGGAAGTCTGGCATAGTGTGAGCAGGAAGTCGTGCATAGTGTGAGCAGGATGTCTGGCATAGTGTAAGCAGGAAGTCTGGCATAGTGTGAGCAGGAAGTCGTGCATAGTGTAAGCAGGTAGTCTGGTATAGTGTAAGCAGGAAGTCTTGTATAGTGTAAGCAGGATGTCTGGCATAGTGTGAGCAGGAAGTCTGGTATAGTGTGAGCAGGAAGTCTGGCATAGTGTGAGCAGGAAGTCTGGCATAGTGTGAGCAGGAAGTCTGGCATAGTGTTAGCAGGAAGTCTGGCATAGTGTTAGCAGGAAGTCGTGCATAGTGTGAGCAGGAAGTCGTGCATAGTGTGAGCAGGTAGTCTGGTATAGTGTAAGCAGGAAGTCTGGCATAGTGTGAGCAGGAAGTCGTGCATAGTGTGAGCAGGTAGTCTGGTATAGTGTGAGCAGGAAGTCTGGTATAGTGTTAGCAGGAAGTCTGGTATAGTGTTAGCAGGAAGTCTGGTATAGTGTAAGCAGGAAGTCTGGAATAGTGTAAGCAGGAAGTCTGGCATAGTGTAAGCAGGAAGTCTGGCATAGTGTTAGCAGGAAGTCTGGCATAGTGTGAGCAGGAAGTCTGGCATAGTGTGAGCAGGAAGTCGTGCATGGTGTTAGCAGGAAGTCTGGTATAGTGTTAGCAGGAAGTCTGGCATAGTGTGAGCAGGAAGTCTGGCATAGTGTGAGCAGGAAGTCTGGCATAGTGTGAGCAGGAAGTCTGGCATAGTGTAAGCAGGAAATCTGGCATAGTGTAAGCAGGTAGTCTGGTATAGTGTAAGCAGGAAGTCTGGTATAGTGTAAGCAGGAAGTCTGGTATAGTGTAAGCAGGTAGTCTGGTATAGTGTAAGCAGGAAGTCTGGTATAGTGTAAGCAGGAAGTCTGGCATAGTGTAAGCAGGAAGTCTGGTATAGTGTAAGCAGGAAGTCTGGTATAGTGTAAGCAGGAAGTCTGGCATAGTGTAAGCAGGAAGTCTGGCATAGTGTAAGCAGGAAGTCTGGCATAGTGTAAGCAGGTAGTCTGGTATAGTGTAAGCAGGAAGTCTGGTATAGTGTAAGCAGGAAGTCTGGTATAGTGTAAGCAGGTAGTCTGGTATAGTGTAAGCAGGAAGTCTGGTATAGTGTAAGCAGGAAGTCTGGCATAGTGTAAGCAGGAAGTCTGGTATAGTGTAAGCAGGAAGTCTGGTATAGTGTAAGCAGGAAGTCTGGCATAGTGTAAGCAGGAAGTCTGGCATAGTGTAAGCAGGAAGTCTGGCATAGTGTAAGGAGGAAGTCTGGCATAGTGTAAGCAGGAAGTCTGGCATAGTGTGAGCAGGAAGTCTGGCATAGTGTGAGCAGGAAGTCGTGCATAGTGTGAGCAGGAAGTCGTGCATAGTGTGAGCAGGATGTCTGGCATAGTGTAAGCAGGAAGTCTGGCATAGTGTGAGCAGGAAGTCGTGCATAGTGTAAGCAGGTAGTCTGGTATAGTGTAAGCAGGAAGTCTTGTATAGTGTAAGCAGGATGTCTGGTATAGTGTAAGCAGGAAGTCTGGCATAGTGTGAGCAGGAAGTCTGGCATAGTGTGAGCAGGAAGTCTGGCATAGTGTGAGCAGGAAGTCTGGCATAGTGTTAGCAGGAAGTCTGTGATAGTGTTAGCAGGAAGTCTGGTATAGTGTAAGCAGGAAGTCTGGCATAGTGTAAGCAGGAAGTCTGGCATAGTGTAAGCAGGAAGTCTGGCATAGTGTAAGGAGGAAGTCTGGCATAGTGTGAGCAGGAAGTCTGGCATAGTGTGAGCAGGAAGTCGTGCATAGTGTGAGCAGGAAGTCGTGCATAGTGTGAGCAGGATGTCTGGCATAGTGTAAGCAGGAAGTCTGGCATAGTGTGAGCAGGAAGTCGTGCATAGTGTAAGCAGGTAGTCTGGTATAGTGTAAGCAGGAAGTCTTGTATAGTGTAAGCAGGATGTCTGGTATAGTGTAAGCAGGAAGTCTGGCATAGTGTGAGCAGGAAGTCTGGCATAGTGTGAGCAGGAAGTCTGGCATAGTGTGAGCAGGAAGTCTGGCATAGTGTTAGCAGGAAGTCTGTGATAGTGTTAGCAGGAAGTCTGGTATAGTGTAAGCAGGAAGTCTGGTATAGTGTTAGCAGGAAGTCTGGTATAGTGTGAGCAGGAAGTCTGGCATAGTGTTAGCAGGAAGTCTGGCATAGTGTGAGCAGGAAGTCTGGGATAGTGTTAGCAGGAAGTCGTGCATAGTGTTAGCAGGAAGTCTGGCATAGTGTTAGCAGGAAGTCTGGTATAGTGTTAGCAGGAAGTCTGGTATAGTGTAAGCAGGAAGTCTGGTATAGTGTTAGCAGGAAGTCTGGTATAGTGTAAGCAGGAAGTCTGGCATAGTGTAAGCAGGAAGTCTGGCATAGTGTAAGGAGGAAGTCTGGCATAGTGTAAGCAGGAAGTCTGGCATAGTGTGAGCAGGAAGTCTGGCATAGTGTGAGCAGGAAGTCGTGCATAGTGTGAGCAGGAAGTCGTGCATAGTGTGAGCAGGATGTCTGGCATAGTGTAAGCAGGAAGTCTGGCATAGTGTGAGCAGGAAGTCGTGCATAGTGTAAGCAGGTAGTCTGGTATAGTGTAAGCAGGAAGTCTTGTATAGTGTAAGCAGGATGTCTGGTATAGTGTTGCAGGAAGTCTGGCATAGTGTGAGCAGGAAGTCTGGCATAGTGTGAGCAGGAAGTCTGGCATAGTGTGAGCAGGAAGTCTGGCATAGTGTTAGCAGGAAGTCTGTGATAGTGTTAGCAGGAAGTCTGGTATAGTGTAAGCAGGAAGTCTGGTATAGTGTTAGCAGGAAGTCTGGTATAGTGTGAGCAGGAAGTCTGGCATAGTGTTAGCAGGAAGTCTGGCATAGTGTGAGCAGGAAGTCTGGGATAGTGTTAGCAGGAAGTCGTGCATAGTGTTAGCAGGAAGTCTGGCATAGTGTTAGCAGGAAGTCTGGTATAGTGTTAGCAGGAAGTCTGGTATAGTGTAAGCAGGAAGTCTGGTATAGTGTTAGCAGGAAGTCTGGTATAGTGTAAGCAGGAAGTCTGGTATAGTGTTAGCAGGAAGTCTGGCATAGTGTAAGCAGGAAGTCTGGCATAGTGTTAGCAGGAAGTCTGGTATAGTGTAAGCAGGAAGTCTGGAATAGTGTAAGCAGGAAGTCTGGCATAGTGTAAGCAGGAAGTCTGGCATAGTGTTAGCAGGAAGTCTGGCATAGTGTGAGCAGGAAGTCTGGCATAGTGTGAGCAGGAAGTCTGGCATAGTGTGAGCAGGAAGTCGTGCATAGTGTTAGCAGGAAGTCTGGTATAGTGTATTCAGGAAGTCTGGCATAGTGTGAGCAGGAAGTCTGGCATAGTGTTAGCAGGAAGTCTGCATAGTGTAAGCAGGAAGTCTGGCATAGTGTGAGCAGGAAGTCGGGCATAGTGTGAGCAGGATGTCTGGCATAGTGTAAGCAGGAAGTCTGCATAGTGTAAGAAGGAAGTCTGGCATAGTGTGAGCAGGAAGTCGTGCATAGTGTGAGCAGGATGTCTGGCATAGTGTAAGCAGGAAGTCTGGCATAGTGTGAGCAGGAAGTCGTGCATAGTGTAAGCAGGTAGTCTGGTATAGTGTAAGCAGGAAGTCTTGTATAGTGTAAGCAGGATGTCTGGTATAGTGTAAGCAGGAAGTCTGGCATAGTGTGAGCAGGAAGTCTGGCATAGTGTGAGCAGGAAGTCTGGCATAGTGTGAGCAGGAAGTCTGGCATAGTGTGAGCAGGAAGTCTGGCATAGTGTTAGCAGGAAGTCTGGTATAGTGTTAGCAGGAAGTCTGGTATAGTGTAAGCAGGAAGTCTGGTATAGTGTTAGCAGGAAGTCTGGTATAGTGTGAGCAGGAAGTCTGGCATAGTGTTAGCAGGAAGTCTGGCATAGTGTAAGCAGGAAGTCTGGCATAGTGTTAGCAGGAAGTCTGGCATAGTGTGAGCAGGAAGTCTGGCATAGTGTGAGCAGGAAGTCTGGCATAGTGTGAGCAGGAAGTCGTGCATAGTGTTAGCAGGAAGTCTGGTATAGTGTAAGCAGGAAGTCTGGCATAGTGTGAGCAGGAAGTCTGGCATAGTGTTAGCAGGAAGTCTGCATAGTGTAAGCAGGAAGTCTGGCATAGTGTGAGCAGGAAGTCAGGCATAGTGTGAGCAGGATGTCTGGCATAGTGTAAGCAGGAAGTCTGCATAGTGTAAGAAGGAAGTCTGGCATAGTGTGAGCAGGAAGTCGTGCATAGTGTGAGCAGGATGTCTGGAATAGTGTAAGCAGGAAGTCTGGCATAGTGTGAGCAGGAAGTCGTGCATAGTGTAAGCAGGTAGTCTGGTATAGTGTAAGCAGGAAGTCTGGCATAGTGTTAGCAGGAAGTCTGGTATAGTGTAAGCAGGTAGTCTGGCATAGTGTTAGCAGGAAGTCTGGCATAGTGTTAGCAGGAAGTCTGGCATAGTGTTAGCAGGAAGTCTGGCATAGTGTGAGCAGGAAGTCTGGGATAGTGTTAGCAGGAAGTCGTGCATAGTGTTAGCAGGAAGTCTGGCATAGTGTTAGCAGGAAGTCTGGTATAGTGTTAGCAGGAAGTCTGGTATAGTGTAAGCAGGAAGTCTGGTATAGTGTTAGGAGGAAGTCTGGTATAGTGTTAGCAGGAAGTCTGGCATAGTGTAAGCAGGAAGTCTGGCATAGTGTGCGCAGGATGTCTGGCATAGTGTAAGCAGGAAGTCTGGCATAGTGTGCGCAGGATGTCTGGCATAGTGTGAGCAGGAAGTCGTGCATAGAGTAAGCAGGATGTCTGCATAGTGTAAGCAGGAAGTCTGGTATAGTGTAAGCAGGATGTCTGGCATAGTGTAAGCAGGAAGTCGTGCATAGTGTGAGCAGGATGTCTGGCATAGTGTAAGCAGGAAGTCTGGCATAGTGTGAGCAGGAAGTCGTGCATAGTGTAAGCAGGTAGTCTGGTATAGTCTAAGCAGGAAGTCTGGTATAGTGTAAGCAGGAAGTCTGGCATTGTGTAAGCAGGAAGTCTGGTATAGTGTTAGCAGGAAGTCGTGCATAGTGTTAGCAGGAAGTCTGGTATAGTGTTAGCAGGAAGTCTGGTATAGTGTTAGCAGGAAGTCTGGCATAGTGTGAGCAGGAAGTCTGGCATAGTGTGAGCAGGAAGTCTGGCATAGTTTGAGCAGGAAGTCTGGCATAGTGTAAGCAGGAAGTCTGGCATAGTGTAAGCAGGAAGTCTGGTATAGTGTAAGCAGGAAGTCTGGCATAGTGTAAGCAGGAAGTCTGGCATAGTGTAAGCAGGAAGTCTGGCATAGTGTAAGCAGGTAGTCTGGTATAGTGTAAGCAGGAAGTCTGGTATAGTGTAAGCAGGAAGTCTGGCATAGTGTAAGCAGGAAGTCTGGCAGGAAGTCTGGCATAGTGTAAGCAGGAAGTCTGGTATAGTGTAAGCAGGAAGTCTGGCATAGTGTAAGCAGGAAGTCTGGCATAGTGTAAGCAGGAAGTCTGGCATAGTGTAAGCAGGTTGTCTGGTATAGTGTAAGCAGGAAGTCTGGTATAGTGTTAGCAGGAAGTCTGGTATAGAGTAAGCAGGATGTCTGGTATAGTGTGAGCCAGGAAGTCTGGCATAGTGTGAGCCAGGAAGTCTGGCATAGTGTGAGCCAGGAAGTCTGGCATAGTGTTAGCAGGAAGTCTGGCATAGTGTGAGCAGGAAGTCTGGCATAGTGTAAGTTGGAAGTCTGCCATAGTGTTAGCAGGAAGTCGTGCATAGTGTGAGCAGGAAGTCTGGTATAGTGTAAGCAGGAAGTCTGGCATAGTGTAAGCTAGAAGTCTGGCATAGTGTAAGCAGGAAGTCTGGCATAGTGTAAGCAGGAAGTGTGGCATAGTGTAAGCAGGAAGTCGTGCATAGTGTGAGCAGGAAGTCTGGTATAGTGTAAGCAGGAAGTCTGGCATAGTGTAAGCAGGAAGTCTGGCATAGTGTAAGCAGGAAGTCTGGCATAGTGTTAGCAGGAAGTTTGGTATAGTGTGAGCAGGAAGTCGTGCATAGTGTGAGCAGGAAGTCTGCCATAGTGTGAGCAGGAAGTCGTGCATAGTGTGAGCAGGAAGTCTGGCATAGTGTAAGCAGGAAGTCTGGCATAGTGTGTGCAGGAAGTCTGGCATAGTGTTAGCAGGAAGTCTGGCATAGTGTAAGCAGGAAGTCTGGCATAGTGTAAGCAGGAAGTTTGGCATAGTGTGAGCCAGGAAGTCTGGTATAGTGTTAGCAGGATGTCTGGCATAGTGTTAGCAGGAAGTCGTGCATAGTGTGAGCAGGAAGTCGTGCATAGTGTGAGCAGGAAGTCTGGTATAGTGTTAGCAGGAAGTCTGGTATAGTGTTAGCAGGAAGTCTGGTATAGTGTGCGCAGGATGTCTGGCATAGTGTAAGCAGGAAGTCTGGTATAGTGTAAGCAGGATGTCTGGCATAGTGTAAGCAGGAAGTCGTGCATAGTGTGAGCAGGATGTCTGGCATAGTGTAAGCAGGAAGTCTGGCATAGTGTGAGCAGGAAGTCTGGTATAGTGTAAGCAGGAAGTCTGGCACAGTGTAAGCAGGAAGTCTGGCATAGTGTAAGCAGGAAGTCTGGCATAGTGTAAGCAGGATCTGGTATAGTGTAAGCAGGAAGTCTGGCATAGTGTAAGCAGGATCTGGTATAGTGTAAGCAGGAAGTCTGGCATAGTGTAAGCAGGAAGTCTGGCATAGTGTAAGCAGGAAGTCTGGCATAGTGTAAGCAGGAAGTCTGGCATAGTGTAAGCAGGAAGTCTGGCATAGTGTTAGCAGGAAGTCGTGCATAGTGTTAGCAGGAAGTCTGGCATAGTGTTAGCAGGAAGTCTGGTATAGTGTTAGCAGGAAGTCTGGTATAGTGTTAGCAGGAAGTCTGGTATAGTGTAAGCAGGAATTCTGGTATAGTGTTAGCAGGAAGTCTGGTATAGTGTTAGCAGGAAGACTGGCATAGTGTAAGCAGGAAGTCTGGCATAGTGTGCGCAGGATGTCTGGCATAGTGTAAGCAGGAAGGCTGGCATAGTGTGCGCAGGATGTCTGGCATAGTGTGAGCAGGAAGTCGTGCATAGTGTAAGCAGGATGTCTGCATAGTGTAAGCAGGAAGTCTGGTATAGTGTAAGCAGGATGTCTGGCATAGTGTAAGCAGGAAGTCGTGCATAGTGTGAGCAGGATGTCTGGCATAGTGTGAGCAGGAAGTCTGGCATAGTGTGAGCAGGAAGTCGTGCATAGTGTAAGCAGGTAGTCTGGTATAGTGTAAGCAGGAAGTCTGGAATAGTGTAAGCAGGAAGTCTGGCATTGTGTAAGCAGGAAGTCTGGTATAGTGTTAGCAGGAAGTCGTGCATAGTGTTAGCAGGAAGTCTGGTATAGTGTTAGCAGGAAGTCTGGTATAGTGTAAGCAGGAAGTCTGGCATAGTGTAAGCTAGAAGTCTGGCATAGTGTAAGCAGGAAGTCTGGCATAGTGTAAGCAGGAAGTGTGGCATAGTGTAAGCAGGAAGTCGTGCATAGTGTGAGCAGGAAGTCTGGTATAGTGTAAGCAGGAAGTCTGGCATAGTGTAAGCAGGAAGTCTGGCATAGTGTAAGCAGGAAGTCTGGCATAGTGTTAGCAGGAAGTTTGGTATAGTGTGAGCAGGAAGTCGTGCATAGTGTGAGCAGGAAGTCTGCCATAGTGTGAGCAGGAAGTCGTGCATAGTGTGAGCAGGAAGTCTGGCATAGTGTAAGCAGGAAGTCTGGCATAGTGTGTGCAGGAAGTCTGGCATAGTGTTAGCAGGAAGTCTGGCATAGTGTAAGCAGGAAGTCTGGCATAGTGTAAGCAGGAAGTTTGGCATAGTGTGAGCCAGGAAGTCTGGTATAGTGTTAGCAGGATGTCTGGCATAGTGTTAGCAGGAAGTCGTGCATAGTGTGAGCAGGAAGTCGTGCATAGTGTGAGCAGGAAGTCTGGTATAGTGTTAGCAGGAAGTCTGGTATAGTGTGCGCAGGATGTCTGGCATAGTGTAAGCAGGAAGTCTGGTATAGTGTAAGCAGGATGTCTGGCATAGTGTAAGCAGGAAGTCGTGCATAGTGTGAGCAGGATGTCTGGCATAGTGTAAGCAGGAAGTCTGGCATAGTGTGAGCAGGAAGTCTTACATAGTGTGAGCAGGAAGTCTGGTATAGTGTAAGCAGGAAGTCTGGCACAGTGTAAGCAGGAAGTCTGGCATAGTGTAAGCAGGAAGTCTGGCATAGTGTAAGCAGGATCTGGTATAGTGTAAGCAGGAAGTCTGGCATAGTGTAAGCAGGATCTGGTATAGTGTAAGCAGGAAGTCTGGCATAGTGTAAGCAGGAAGTCTGGTATAGTGTAAGCAGGAAGTCTGGTATAGTGTAAGCAGGAAGTCTGGCATAGTGTAAGCAGGAAGTCTGGCATAGTGTTAGCAGGAAGTCGTGCATTGTGTTAGCAGGAAGTCTGGCATAGTGTTAGCAGGAAGTCTGGTATAGTGTTAGCAGGAAGTCTGGTATAGTGTTAGCAGGAAGTCTGGTATAGTGTAAGCAGGAAGTCTGGTATAGTGTTAGCAGGAAGTCTGGTATAGTGTTAGCAGGAAGACTGGCATAGTGTAAGCAGGAAGTCTGGCATAGTGTGCGCAGGATGTCTGGCATAGTGTAAGCAGGAAGGCTGGCATAGTGTGCGCAGGATGTCTGGCATAGTGTGAGCAGGAAGTCGTGCATAGTGTAAGCAGGATGTCTGCATAGTGTAAGCAGGAAGTCTGGTATAGTGTAAGCAGGATGTCTGGCATAGTGTAAGCAGGAAGTCGTGCATAGTGTGAGCAGGATGTCTGGCATAGTGTAAGCAGGAAGTCTGGCATAGTGTGAGCAGGAAGTCGTGCATAGTGTAAGCAGGTAGTCTGGTATAGTGTAAGCAGGAAGTCTGGTATAGTGTAAGCAGGAAGTCTGGCATTGTGTAAGCAGGAAGTCTGGTATAGTGTTAGCAGGAAGTCGTGCATAGTGTTAGCAGGAAGTCTGGTATAGTGTTAGCAGGAAGTCTGGTATAGTGTTAGCAGGAAGTCTGGCATAGTGTGAGCAGGAAGTCTGGCATAGTGTGAGCAGGAAGTCTGGCATAGTGTGAGCAGGAAGTCTGGCATAGTGTAAGCAGGAAGTCTGGCATAGTGTAAGCAGGAAGTCTGGCATAGTGTAAGCAGGTAGTCTGGTATAGTGTAAGCAGGAAGTCTGGTATAGTGTAAGCAGGAAGTCTGGCATAGTGTAAGCAGGAAGTCTGGCATAGTGTAAGCAGGAAGTCTGGTATAGTGTAAGCAGGAAGTCTGGCATAGTGTAAGCAGGAAGTCTGGCATAGTGTAAGCAGGAAGTCTGGCATAGTGTAAGCAGGTTGTCTGGTATAGTGTAAGCAGGAAGTCTGGTATAGTGTTAGCAGGAAGTCTGGTATAGTGTAAGCAGGATGTCTGGTATAGTGTGAGCCAGGAAGTCTGGCATAGTGTGAGCCAGGAAGTCTGGCATAGTGTGAGCCAGGAAGTCTGGCATAGTGTTAGCAGGAAGTCTGGCATAGTGTGAGCAGGAAGTCTGGCATAGTGTAAGTTGGAAGTCTGCCATAGTGTTAGCAGGAAGTCGTGCATAGTGTGAGCAGGAAGTCTGGTATAGTGTAAGCAGGAAGTCTGGCATAGTGTAAGCAGGAAGTCTGGCATAGTGTAAGCTAGAAGTCTGGCATAGTGTAAGCAGGAGGTCTGGCATAGTGTAAGCAGGAAGTCTGGCATAGTGTAAGCAGGAAGTCGTGCATAGTGTGAGCAAGAAGTCTGGTATAGTGTAAGCAGGAAGTCTGGCATAGTGTAAGCAGGAAGTCTGGCATAGTGTTAGCAGGAAGTCTGGTATAGTGTGAGCAGGAAGTCGTGCATAGTGTGAGCAGGAAGTCTGCCATAGTGTGAGCAGGAAGTCGTGCATAGTGTGAGCAGGAAGTCGTGCATAGTGTGAGCAGGAAGTCTGGCATAGTGTGAGCAGGAAGTCTGGCATAGTGTAAGCAGGAAGTCTGGCATAGTGTAAGCAGGAAGTCTGGCATAGTGTGTGCAGGAAGTCTGGCATAGTGTTAGCAGGAAGTCTGGCATAGTGTAAGCAGGAAGTCTGGCATAGTGTGAGCCAGGAAGTCTGGTATAGTGTAAGCAGGATGTCTGGCATAGTGTTAGCAGGAAGTCGTGCATAGTGTGAGCAGGAAGTCGTGCATAGTGTAAGTTGTAATTCTGCCATAGTGTTAGCAGGAAGTCGTGCATAGTGTGAGCAGGAAGTCTGGTATAGTGTAAGCAGGAAGTCTGGTATAGTGTTAGCAGGAAGTCTGGTATAGTGTAAGCAGGATGTCTGGTATAGTGTGAGCCAGGAAGTCTGGCATAGTGTGAGCCAGGAAGTCTGGCATAGTGTGAGCCAGGAAGTCTGGCATAGTGTTAGCAGGAAGTCTGGCATAGTGTGAGCAGGAAGTCTGGCATAGTGTAAGTTGGAAGTCTGCCATAGTGTTAGCAGGAAGTCGTGCATAGTGTGAGCAGGAAGTCTGGTATAGTGTAAGCAGGAAGTCTGGCATAGTGTAAGCAGGAAGTCTGGCATAGTGTAAGCTAGAAGTCTGGCATAGTGTAAGCAGGAGGTCTGGCATAGTGTAAGCAGGAAGTCTGGCATAGTGTAAGCAGGAAGTCGTGCATAGTGTGAGCAGGAAGTCTGGTATAGTGTAAGCAGGAAGTCTGGCATAGTGTAAGCAGGAAGTCTGGCATAGTGTTAGCAGGAAGTCTGGTATAGTGTGAGCAGGAAGTCGTGCATAGTGTGAGCAGGAAGTCTGCCATAGTGTGAGCAGGAAGTCGTGCATAGTGTGAGCAGGAAGTCGTGCATAGTGTGAGCAGGAAGTCTGGCATAGTGTGAGCAGGAAGTCTGGCATAGTGTAAGCAGGAAGTCTGGCATAGTGTAAGCAGGAAGTCTGGCATAGTGTGTGCAGGAAGTCTGGCATAGTGTTAGCAGGAAGTCTGGCATAGTGTAAGCAGGAAGTCTGGCATAGTGTAAGCAGGAAGTCTGGCATAGTGTGAGCCAGGAAGTCTGGTATAGTGTAAGCAGGATGTCTGGCATAGTGTTAGCAGGAAGTCGTGCATAGTGTGAGCAGGAAGTCGTGCATAGTGTGAGCAGGAAGTCTGGTATAGTGTAAGCAGGATGTCTGGCATAGTGTAAGCAGGATCTGGTATAGTGTAAGCAGGAAGTCTGGCATAGTGTAAGCAGGAAGTCTGGTATAGTGTAAGCAGGAAGTCTGATATAGTGTAAGCAGGAAGTCTGGTATAGTGTAAGCAGGAAGTCTGGCATAGTGTTAGCAGGAAGTCTGGCATAGTGTAAGCAGGAAGTCTGGTATAGTGTAAGCAGGAAGTCGTGCATAGTGTGAGCAGGAAGTCGTGCATAGTGTGAGCAGGTAGTCTGGTATAGTGTAAGCAGGAAGTCTGGTATAGTGTAAGCAGGAAGTCTGGTATAGTGTGAGCAGGAAGTCTGGCATAGTGTGAGCAGTAAGTCTGGCATAGTGTGAGCAGGAAGTCGTGCATAGTGTTAGCAGGAAGTCTGGTATAGTATAAGCCAGGAAGTCTGGTATAGTGTTAGCAGGAAGTCTGGTATAGTGTTAGCAGGAAGTCTGGCATAGTGTGAGCAGGAAGTCTGGCATAGTGTGAGCAGTAAGTCTGGCATAGTGTGAGCAGGAAGTCGTGCATAGTGTTAGCAGGAAGTCTGGTATAGTATAAGCCAGGAAGTCTGGTATAGTGTTAGCAGGAAGTCTGGTATAGTGTTAGCAGGAAGTCTGGCATAGTGTAAGCAGGTAGTCTGGCATAGTGTTAGCAGGAAGTCTGGCATAGTGTGAGCAGGAAGTCTGGGATAGTGTTAGCAGGAAGTCTGGCATAGTGTTAGCAGGAAGTCTGGCATAGTGTTAGCAGGAAGTCTGGTATAGTGTTAGCAGGAAGTCTGGTATAGTGTAAGCAGGAAGTCTGGTATAGTGTTAGCAGGAAGTCTGGTATAGTGTTAGCAGGAAGTCTGGCATAGTGTAAGCAGGTTGTCTGGTATAGTGTAAGCAGGAAGTCTGGTATAGTGTTAGCAGGAAGTCTGGTATAGAGTAAGCAGGATGTCTGGTATAGTGTGAGCCAGGAAGTCTGGCATAGTGTGAGCCAGGAAGTCTGGCATAGTGTGAGCCAGGAAGTCTGGCATAGTGTTAGCAGGAAGTCTGGCATAGTGTGAGCAGGAAGTCTGGCATAGTGTAAGTTGGAAGTCTGCCATAGTGTTAGCAGGAAGTCGTGCATAGTGTGAGCAGGAAGTCTGGTATAGTGTAAGCAGGAAGTCTGGCATAGTGTAAGCTAGAAGTCTGGCATAGTGTAAGCAGGAAGTCTGGCATAGTGTAAGCAGGAAGTGTGGCATAGTGTAAGCAGGAAGTCGTGCATAGTGTGAGCAGGAAGTCTGGTATAGTGTAAGCAGGAAGTCTGGCATAGTGTAAGCAGGAAGTCTGGCATAGTGTAAGCAGGAAGTCTGGCATAGTGTTAGCAGGAAGTTTGGTATAGTGTGAGCAGGAAGTCGTGCATAGTGTGAGCAGGAAGTCTGCCATAGTGTGAGCAGGAAGTCGTGCATAGTGTGAGCAGGAAGTCTGGCATAGTGTAAGCAGGAAGTCTGGCATAGTGTGTGCAGGAAGTCTGGCATAGTGTTAGCAGGAAGTCTGGCATAGTGTAAGCAGGAAGTCTGGCATAGTGTAAGCAGGAAGTTTGGCATAGTGTGAGCCAGGAAGTCTGGTATAGTGTTAGCAGGATGTCTGGCATAGTGTTAGCAGGAAGTCGTGCATAGTGTGAGCAGGAAGTCGTGCATAGTGTGAGCAGGAAGTCTGGTATAGTGTTAGCAGGAAGTCTGGTATAGTGTTAGCAGGAAGTCTGGTATAGTGTGCGCAGGATGTCTGGCATAGTGTAAGCAGGAAGTCTGGTATAGTGTAAGCAGGATGTCTGGCATAGTGTAAGCAGGAAGTCGTGCATAGTGTGAGCAGGATGTCTGGCATAGTGTAAGCAGGAAGTCTGGCATAGTGTGAGCAGGAAGTCTGGTATAGTGTAAGCAGGAAGTCTGGCACAGTGTAAGCAGGAAGTCTGGCATAGTGTAAGCAGGAAGTCTGGCATAGTGTAAGCAGGATCTGGTATAGTGTAAGCAGGAAGTCTGGCATAGTGTAAGCAGGATCTGGTATAGTGTAAGCAGGAAGTCTGGCATAGTGTAAGCAGGAAGTCTGGTATAGTGTAAGCAGGAAGTCTGGCATAGTGTAAGCAGGAAGTCTGGCATAGTGTAAGCAGGAAGTCTGGCATAGTGTTAGCAGGAAGTCGTGCATAGTGTTAGCAGGAAGTCTGGCATAGTGTTAGCAGGAAGTCTGGTATAGTGTTAGCAGGAAGTCTGGTATAGTGTTAGCAGGAAGTCTGGTATAGTGTAAGCAGGAATTCTGGTATAGTGTTAGCAGGAAGTCTGGTATAGTGTTAGCAGGAAGACTGGCATAGTGTAAGCAGGAAGTCTGGCATAGTGTGCGCAGGATGTCTGGCATAGTGTAAGCAGGAAGGCTGGCATAGTGTGCGCAGGATGTCTGGCATAGTGTGAGCAGGAAGTCGTGCATAGTGTAAGCAGGATGTCTGCATAGTGTAAGCAGGAAGTCTGGTATAGTGTAAGCAGGATGTCTGGCATAGTGTAAGCAGGAAGTCGTGCATAGTGTGAGCAGGATGTCTGGCATAGTGTGAGCAGGAAGTCTGGCATAGTGTGAGCAGGAAGTCGTGCATAGTGTAAGCAGGTAGTCTGGTATAGTGTAAGCAGGAAGTCTGGAATAGTGTAAGCAGGAAGTCTGGCATTGTGTAAGCAGGAAGTCTGGTATAGTGTTAGCAGGAAGTCGTGCATAGTGTTAGCAGGAAGTCTGGTATAGTGTTAGCAGGAAGTCTGGTATAGTGTAAGCAGGAAGTCTGGCATAGTGTAAGCTAGAAGTCTGGCATAGTGTAAGCAGGAAGTCTGGCATAGTGTAAGCAGGAAGTGTGGCATAGTGTAAGCAGGAAGTCGTGCATAGTGTGAGCAGGAAGTCTGGTATAGTGTAAGCAGGAAGTCTGGCATAGTGTAAGCAGGAAGTCTGGCATAGTGTAAGCAGGAAGTCTGGCATAGTGTTAGCAGGAAGTTTGGTATAGTGTGAGCAGGAAGTCGTGCATAGTGTGAGCAGGAAGTCTGCCATAGTGTGAGCAGGAAGTCGTGCATAGTGTGAGCAGGAAGTCTGGCATAGTGTAAGCAGGAAGTCTGGCATAGTGTGTGCAGGAAGTCTGGCATAGTGTTAGCAGGAAGTCTGGCATAGTGTAAGCAGGAAGTCTGGCATAGTGTAAGCAGGAAGTTTGGCATAGTGTGAGCCAGGAAGTCTGGTATAGTGTTAGCAGGATGTCTGGCATAGTGTTAGCAGGAAGTCGTGCATAGTGTGAGCAGGAAGTCGTGCATAGTGTGAGCAGGAAGTCTGGTATAGTGTTAGCAGGAAGTCTGGTATAGTGTGCGCAGGATGTCTGGCATAGTGTAAGCAGGAAGTCTGGTATAGTGTAAGCAGGATGTCTGGCATAGTGTAAGCAGGAAGTCGTGCATAGTGTGAGCAGGATGTCTGGCATAGTGTAAGCAGGAAGTCTGGCATAGTGTGAGCAGGAAGTCTTACATAGTGTGAGCAGGAAGTCTGGTATAGTGTAAGCAGGAAGTCTGGCACAGTGTAAGCAGGAAGTCTGGCATAGTGTAAGCAGGAAGTCTGGCATAGTGTAAGCAGGATCTGGTATAGTGTAAGCAGGAAGTCTGGCATAGTGTAAGCAGGATCTGGTATAGTGTAAGCAGGAAGTCTGGCATAGTGTAAGCAGGAAGTCTGGTATAGTGTAAGCAGGAAGTCTGGTATAGTGTAAGCAGGAAGTCTGGCATAGTGTAAGCAGGAAGTCTGGCATAGTGTTAGCAGGAAGTCGTGCATTGTGTTAGCAGGAAGTCTGGCATAGTGTTAGCAGGAAGTCTGGTATAGTGTTAGCAGGAAGTCTGGTATAGTGTTAGCAGGAAGTCTGGTATAGTGTAAGCAGGAAGTCTGGTATAGTGTTAGCAGGAAGTCTGGTATAGTGTTAGCAGGAAGACTGGCATAGTGTAAGCAGGAAGTCTGGCATAGTGTGCGCAGGATGTCTGGCATAGTGTAAGCAGGAAGGCTGGCATAGTGTGCGCAGGATGTCTGGCATAGTGTGAGCAGGAAGTCGTGCATAGTGTAAGCAGGATGTCTGCATAGTGTAAGCAGGAAGTCTGGTATAGTGTAAGCAGGATGTCTGGCATAGTGTAAGCAGGAAGTCGTGCATAGTGTGAGCAGGATGTCTGGCATAGTGTAAGCAGGAAGTCTGGCATAGTGTGAGCAGGAAGTCGTGCATAGTGTAAGCAGGTAGTCTGGTATAGTGTAAGCAGGAAGTCTGGTATAGTGTAAGCAGGAAGTCTGGCATTGTGTAAGCAGGAAGTCTGGTATAGTGTTAGCAGGAAGTCGTGCATAGTGTTAGCAGGAAGTCTGGTATAGTGTTAGCAGGAAGTCTGGTATAGTGTTAGCAGGAAGTCTGGCATAGTGTGAGCAGGAAGTCTGGCATAGTGTGAGCAGGAAGTCTGGCATAGTGTGAGCAGGAAGTCTGGCATAGTGTAAGCAGGAAGTCTGGCATAGTGTAAGCAGGAAGTCTGGCATAGTGTAAGCAGGTAGTCTGGTATAGTGTAAGCAGGAAGTCTGGTATAGTGTAAGCAGGAAGTCTGGCATAGTGTAAGCAGGAAGTCTGGCATAGTGTAAGCAGGAAGTCTGGTATAGTGTAAGCAGGAAGTCTGGCATAGTGTAAGCAGGAAGTCTGGCATAGTGTAAGCAGGAAGTCTGGCATAGTGTAAGCAGGTTGTCTGGTATAGTGTAAGCAGGAAGTCTGGTATAGTGTTAGCAGGAAGTCTGGTATAGTGTAAGCAGGAAGTCTGGCATAGTGTGAGCCAGGAAGTCTGGCATAGTGTGAGCCAGGAAGTCTGGCATAGTGTTAGCAGGAAGTCTGGCATAGTGTGAGCAGGAAGTCTGGCATAGTGTAAGTTGGAAGTCTGCCATAGTGTTAGCAGGAAGTCGTGCATAGTGTGAGCAGGAAGTCTGGTATAGTGTAAGCAGGAAGTCTGGCATAGTGTAAGCAGGAAGTCTGGCATAGTGTAAGCTAGAAGTCTGGCATAGTGTAAGCAGGAGGTCTGGCATAGTGTAAGCAGGAAGTCTGGCATAGTGTAAGCAGGAAGTCGTGCATAGTGTGAGCAAGAAGTCTGGTATAGTGTAAGCAGGAAGTCTGGCATAGTGTAAGCAGGAAGTCTGGCATAGTGTTAGCAGGAAGTCTGGTATAGTGTGAGCAGGAAGTCGTGCATAGTGTGAGCAGGAAGTCTGCCATAGTGTGAGCAGGAAGTCGTGCATAGTGTGAGCAGGAAGTCGTGCATAGTGTGAGCAGGAAGTCTGGCATAGTGTGAGCAGGAAGTCTGGCATAGTGTAAGCAGGAAGTCTGGCATAGTGTAAGCAGGAAGTCTGGCATAGTGTGTGCAGGAAGTCTGGCATAGTGTTAGCAGGAAGTCTGGCATAGTGTAAGCAGGAAGTCTGGCATAGTGTGAGCCAGGAAGTCTGGTATAGTGTAAGCAGGATGTCTGGCATAGTGTTAGCAGGAAGTCGTGCATAGTGTGAGCAGGAAGTCGTGCATAGTGTAAGTTGTAATTCTGCCATAGTGTTAGCAGGAAGTCGTGCATAGTGTGAGCAGGAAGTCTGGTATAGTGTAAGCAGGAAGTCTGG
Organism: Hyperolius riggenbachi; assembly: GCF_040937935.1. Classification (NCBI taxonomy): domain Eukaryota; kingdom Metazoa; phylum Chordata; class Amphibia; order Anura; family Hyperoliidae; genus Hyperolius; species Hyperolius riggenbachi. Next base: position 321,678,830 of record NC_090652.1, read on the forward strand.
TATAGTGTTAGCAGGAAGTCTGGTATAGTGTAAGCAGGATGTCTGGTATAGTGTGAGCCAGGAAGTCTGGCATAGTGTGAGCCAGGAAGTCTGGCATAGTGTGAGCCAGGAAGTCTGGCATAGTGTTAGCAGGAAGTCTGGCATAGTGTGAGCAGGAAGTCTGGCATAGTGTAAGTTGGAAGTCTGCCATAGTGTTAGCAGGAAGTCGTGCATAGTGTGAGCAGGAAGTCTGGTATAGTGTAAGCAGGAAGTCTGGCATAGTGTAAGCAGGAAGTCTGGCATAGTGTAAGCTAGAAGTCTGGCATAGTGTAAGCAGGAGGTCTGGCATAGTGTAAGCAGGAAGTCTGGCATAGTGTAAGCAGGAAGTCGTGCATAGTGTGAGCAGGAAGTCTGGTATAGTGTAAGCAGGAAGTCTGGCATAGTGTAAGCAGGAAGTCTGGCATAGTGTTAGCAGGAAGTCTGGTATAGTGTGAGCAGGAAGTCGTGCATAGTGTGAGCAGGAAGTCTGCCATAGTGTGAGCAGGAAGTCGTGCATAGTGTGAGCAGGAAGTCGTGCATAGTGTGAGCAGGAAGTCTGGCATAGTGTGAGCAGGAAGTCTGGCATAGTGTAAGCAGGAAGTCTGGCATAGTGTAAGCAGGAAGTCTGGCATAGTGTGTGCAGGAAGTCTGGCATAGTGTTAGCAGGAAGTCTGGCATAGTGTAAGCAGGAAGTCTGGCATAGTGTAAGCAGGAAGTCTGGCATAGTGTGAGCCAGGAAGTCTGGTATAGTGTAAGCAGGATGTCTGGCATAGTGTTAGCAGGAAGTCGTGCATAGTGTGAGCAGGAAGTCGTGCATAGTGTGAGCAGGAAGTCTGGTATAGTGTAAGCAGGATGTCTGGCATAGTGTAAGCAGGATCTGGTATAGTGTAAGCAGGAAGTCTGGCATAGTGTAAGCAGGAAGTCTGGTATAGTGTAAGCAGGAAGTCTGATATAGTGTAAGCAGGAAGTCTGGTATAGTGTAAGCAGGAAGTCTGGCATAGTGTTAGCAGGAAGTCTGGCATAGTGTAAGCAGGAAGTCTGGTATAGTGTAAGCAGGAAGTCGTGCATAGTGTGAGCAGGAAGTCGTGCATAGTGTGAGCAGGTAGTCTGGTATAGTGTAAGCAGGAAGTCTGGTATAGTGTAAGCAGGAAGTCTGGTATAGTGTGAGCAGGAAGTCTGGCATAGTGTGAGCAGTAAGTCTGGCATAGTGTGAGCAGGAAGTCGTGCATAGTGTTAGCAGGAAGTCTGGTATAGTATAAGCCAGGAAGTCTGGTATAGTGTTAGCAGGAAGTCTGGTATAGTGTTAGCAGGAAGTCTGGCATAGTGTGAGCAGGAAGTCTGGCATAGTGTGAGCAGTAAGTCTGGCATAGTGTGAGCAGGAAGTCGTGCATAGTGTTAGCAGGAAGTCTGGTATAGTATAAGCCAGGAAGTCTGGTATAGTGTTAGCAGGAAGTCTGGTATAGTGTTAGCAGGAAGTCTGGCATAGTGTAAGCAGGTAGTCTGGCATAGTGTTAGCAGGAAGTCTGGCATAGTGTGAGCAGGAAGTCTGGGATAGTGTTAGCAGGAAGTCTGGCATAGTGTTAGCAGGAAGTCTGGCATAGTGTTAGCAGGAAGTCTGGTATAGTGTTAGCAGGAAGTCTGGTATAGTGTAAGCAGGAAGTCTGGTATAGTGTTAGCAGGAAGTCTGGTATAGTGTTAGCAGGAAGTCTGGCATAGTGTTAGCAGGAAGTCTGGAATAGTGTGAGCAGGAAGTCTGGCATAGTGTGAGCAGGAAGTCTGGCATAGTGTGAGCCAGGAAGTCTGGTATAGTGTTAGCAGGATGTCTGGCATAGTGTTAGCAGGAAGTCGTGCATAGTGTGAGCAGGAGGGCATGCACAGTGTGAGCAGGAAGTCTGGTATAGTGTTAGCAGGAAGTCTGGTATAGTGTTAGCAGGAAGTCTGGTATAGTGTGCGCAGGATGTCTGGCATAGTGTAAGCAGGAAGTCTGGCATAGTGTAAGCAGGATGTCTGGCATAGTGTAAGCAGGAAGTCGTGCATAGTGTGAGCAGGATGTCTGGCATAGTGTAAGCAGGAAGTCTGGCATAGTGTAAGCAGGAAGTCTGGCATAGTGTAAGCAGGAAGTCTGGCATAGTGTTAGCAGGAAGTCTGGTATAGTGTGAGCAGGAAGTCGTGCATAGTGTGAGCAGGAAGTCTGCCATAGTGTGAGCAGGAAGTCGTGCATAGTGTGAGCAGGAATCTGGCATAGTGTGAGCAGGAAGTCTGGCATAGTGTAAGCAGGAAGTCTGGCATAGTGTGTGCAGGAAGTCTGGCATAGTGTTAGCAGGAAGTCTGGCATAGTGTAAGCAGGAAGTTTGGCATAGTGTAAGCAGGAAGTCTGGCATAGTGTGAGCCAGGAAGTCTGGTATAGTGTAAGCAGGATGTCTGGCATAGTGTTAGCAGGAAGTCGTGCATAGTGTGAGCAGGAAGTCGTGCATAGTGTGAGCAGGAAGTCTGGTATAGTGTTAGCAGGAAGTCTGGTATAGTGTGCGCAGGATGTCTGGCATAGTGTAAGCAGGAGGTCTGGCATAGTGTAAGCAGGAAGTCTGGCATAGTGTAAGCAGGAAGTCGTGCATAGTGTGAGCAGGAAGTCTGGTATAGTGTAAGCAGGAAGTCTGGCATAGTGTAAGCAGGAAGTCTGGCATAGTGTTAGCAGGAAGTCTGGTATAGTGTGAGCAGGAAGTCGTGCATAGTGTGAGCAGGAAGTCTGCCATAGTGTGAGCAGGAAGTCGTGCATAGTGTGAGCAGGAAGTCTGGCATAGTGTGAGCAGGAAGTCTGGCATAGTGTGAGCAGGAAGTCTGGCATAGTGTAAGCAGGAAGTCTGGCATAGTGTGTGCAGGAAGTCTGGCATAGTGTTAGCAGGAAGTCTGGCATAGTGTAAGCAGGAAGTCTGGCATAGTGTAAGCAGGAAGTCTGGCATAGTGTGAGCCAGGAAGTCTGGTATAGTGTAAGCAGGATGTCTGGCATAGTGTAAGCAGGATGTCTGGCATAGTGTTAGCAGGAAGTCGTGCATAGTGTGAGCAGGAAGTCGTGCATAGTGTGAGCAGGAAGTCTGGTATAGTGTAAGCAGGATGTCTGGCATAGTGTAAGCAGGATCTGGTATAGTGTAAGCAGGAAGTCTGGCATAGTGTAAGCAGGAAGTCTGGTATAGTGTAAGCAGGAAGTCTGATATAGTGTAAGCAGGAAGTCTGGTATAGTGTAAGCAGGAAGTCTGGCATAGTGTTAGCAGGAAGTCTGGCATAGTGTAAGCAGGAAGTCTGGTATAGTGTAAGCAGGAAGTCGTGCATAGTGTGAGCAGGAAGTCGTGCATAGTGTGAGCAGGTAGTCTGGTATAGTGTAAGCAGGAAGTCTGGTATAGTGTAAGCAGGAAGTCTGGTATAGTGTGAGCAGGAAGTCTGGCATAGTGTGAGCAGTAAGTCTGGCATAGTGTGAGCAGGAAGTCGTGCATAGTGTTAGCAGGAAGTCTGGTATAGTATAAGCCAGGAAGTCTGGTATAGTGTTAGCAGGAAGTCTGGTATAGTGTTAGCAGGAAGTCTGGCATAGTGTGAGCAGGAAGTCTGGCATAGTGTGAGCAGGAAGTCTGGCATAGTGTGAGCAGGAAGTCGTGCATGGTGTTAGCAGGAAGTCTGGTATAGTGTTAGCAGGAAGTATGGTATAGTGTTAGCAGGAAGTCTGGCATAGTGTGAGCAGGAAGTCTGGCATAGTGTGAGCAGGAAGTCTGGCATAGTGTGAGCAGGAAGTCTGGCATAGTGTGAGCAGGAAGTCTGGCATAGTGTTAGCAGGAAGTCTGGCATAGTGTAAGCAGGTAGTCTGGCATAGTGTTAGCAGGAAGTCTGGCATAGTGTGAGCAGGAAGTCTGGGATAGTGTTAGCAGGAAGTCTGGCATAGTGTTAGCAGGAAGTCTGGCATAGTGTTAGCAGGAAGTCTGGTATAGTGTTAGCAGGAAGTCTGGTATAGTGTAAGCAGGAAGTCTGGTATAGTGTTAGCAGGAAGTCTGGTATAGTGTTAGCAGGAAGTCTGGCATAGTGTTAGCAGGAAGTCTGGAATAGTGTGAGCAGGAAGTCTGGCATAGTGTGAGCAGGAAGTCTGGCATAGTGTGAGCCAGGAAGTCTGGTATAGTGTAAGCAGGATGTCTGGCATAGTGTTAGCAGGAAGTCGTGCATAGTGTGAGCAGGAAGGCGTGCACAGTGTGAGCAGGAAGTCTGGTATAGTGTTAGCAGGAAGTCTGGTATAGTGTTAGCAGGAAGTCTGGTATAGTGTGCGCAGGATGTCTGGCATAGTGTAAGCAGGAAGTCTGGCATAGTGTAAGCAGGATGTCTGGCATAGTGTAAGCAGGAAGTCGTGCATAGTGTGAGCAGGATGTCTGGCATAGTGTAAGCAGGAAGTCTGGCATAGTGTAAGCAGGAAGTCTGGCATAGTGTAAGCAGGAAGTCTGGCATAGTGTTAGCAGGAAGTCTGGTATAGTGTGAGCAGGAAGTCGTGCATAGTGTGAGCAGGAAGTCTGCCATAGTGTGAGCAGGAAGTCGTGCATAGTGTGAGCAGGAAGTCTGGCATAGTGTGAGCAGGAAGTCTGGCATAGTGTAAGCAGGAAGTCTGGCATAGTGTGTGCAGGAAGTCTGGCATAGTGTTAGCAGGAAGTCTGGCATAGTGTAAGCAGGAAGTTTGGCATAGTGTAAGCAGGAAGTCTGGCATAGTGTGAGCCAGGAAGTCTGGTATAGTGTAAGCAGGATGTCTGGCATAGTGTGAGCAGGAAGTCGTGCATAGTGTGAGCAGGAAGTCTGGTATAGTGTTAGCAGGAAGTCTGGTATAGTGTGCGCAGGATGTCTGGCATAGTGTAAGCAGGAAGTCTGGTATAGTGTAAGCAGGATGTCTGGCATAGTGTAAGCAGGAAGTCATGCATAGTGTGAGCAGGATGTCTGGCATAGTGTAAGCAGGAAGTCTGGCATAGTGTGAGCAGGAAGTCGTGCGTAGTGTAAGCAGGTAGTCTGGTATAGTGTAAGCAGGAAGTCTGGTATAGTGTAAGCAGGAAGTCTGGCATAGTGTAAGCAGGAAGTCTGGCATAGTGTAAGCAGGAAGTCTGGCATAGTGTAAGCAGGAAGTCTGGCACAGTGTAAGCAGGAAGTCTGGCACAGTGTAAGCAGGAAGTCTGGCATAGTGTAAGCAGGATCTGGTATAGTGTAAGCAGGAAGTCTGGCATAGTGTAAGCAGGATCTGGTATAGTGTAAGCAGGAAGTCTGGCATAGTGTAAGCAGGAAGTCTGGTATAGTGTAAGCAGGAAGTCTGGCATAGTGTAAGCAGGAAGTCTGGCATAGTGTAAGCAGGTTGTCTGGTATAGTGTAAGCAGGAAGTCTGGTATAGTGTTAGCAGGAAGTCTGGTATAGAGTAAGCAGGATGTCTGGTATAGTGTGAGCCAGGAAGTCTGGCATAGTGTGAGCCAGGAAGTCTGGCATAGTGTGAGCCAGGAAGTCTGGCATAGTGTTAGCAGGAAGTCTGGCATAGTGTGAGCAGGAAGTCTGGCATAGTGTAAGTTGGAAGTCTGCCATAGTGTTAGCAGGAAGTCGTGCATAGTGTGAGCAGGAAGTCTGGTATAGTGTAAGCAGGAAGTCTGGCATAGTGTAAGCTAGAAGTCTGGCATAGTGTAAGCAGGAAGTCTGGCATAGTGTAAGCAGGAAGTGTGGCATAGTGTAAGCAGGAAGTCGTGCATAGTGTGAGCAGGAAGTCTGGTATAGTGTAAGCAGGAAGTCTGGCAAAGTGTAAGCAGGAAGTCTGGCATAGTGTAAGCAGGAAGTCTGGCATAGTGTTAGCAGGAAGTTTGGTATAGTGTGAGCAGGAAGTCTGCCATAGTGTGAGCAGGAAGTCTGCCATAGTGTGAGCAGGAAGTCGTGCATAGTGTGAGCAGGAAGTCTGGCATAGTGTAAGCAGGAAGTCTGGCATAGTGTGTGCAGGAAGTCTGGCATAGTGTTAGCAGGAAGTCTGGCATAGTGTAAGCAGGAAGTCTGGCATAGTGTAAGCAGGAAGTTTGGCATAGTGTGAGCCAGGAAGTCTGGTATAGTGTTAGCAGGATGTCTGGCATAGTGTTAGCAGGAAGTCGTGCATAGTGTGAGCAGGAAGTCGTGCATAGTGTGAGCAGGAAGTCTGGTATAGTGTTAGCAGGAAGTCTGGTATAGTGTTAGCAGGAAGTCTGGTATAGTGTGCGCAGGATGTCTGGCATAGTGTAAGCAGGAAGTCTGGTATAGTGTAAGCAGGATGTCTGGCATAGTGTAAGCAGGAAGTCGTGCATAGTGTGAGCAGGATGTCTGGCATAGTGTAAGCAGGAAGTCTGGCATAGTGTGAGCAGGAAGTCTGGTATAGTGTAAGCAGGAAGTCTGGCACAGTGTAAGCAGGAAGTCTGGCATAGTGTAAGCAGGAAGTCTGGCATAGTGTAAGCAGGATCTGGTATAGTGTAAGCAGGAAGTCTAGCATAGTGTAAGCAGGATCTGGTATAGTGTAAGCAGGAAGTCTGGCATAGTGTAAGCAGGAAGTCTGGTATAGTGTAAGCAGGAAGTCTGGCATAGTGTAAGCAGGAAGTCTGGCATAGTGTAAGCAGGAAGTCTGGCATAGTGTTAGCAGGAAGTCGTGCATAGTGTTAGCAGGAAGTCTGGCATAGTGTTAGCAGGAAGTCTGGTATAGTGTTAGCAGGAAGTCTGGTATAGTGTAAGCAGGAAGTCTGGTATAGTGTTAGCAGGAAGTCTGGTATAGTGTTAGCAGGAAGACTGGCATAGTGTAAGCAGGAAGTCTGGCATAGTGTGCGCAGGATGTCTGGCATAGTGTAAGCAGGAAGGCTGGCATAGTGTGCGCAGGATGTCTGGCATAGTGTGAGCAGGAAGTCGTGCATAGTGTAAGCAGGATGTCTGCATAGTGTAAGCAGGAAGTCTGGCATAGTGTGAGCAGGAAGTCGTGCATAGTGTAAGCAGGTAGTCTGGTATAGTGTAAGCAGGAAGTCTGGAATAGTGTAAGCAGGAAGTCTGGCATTGTGTAAGCAGGAAGTCTGGTATAGTGTTAGCAGGAAGTCGTGCATAGTGTTAGCAGGAAGTCTGGTATAGTGTTAGCAGGAAGTCTGGTATAGTGTAAGCAGGAAGTCTGGCATAGTGTAAGCTAGAAGTCTGGCATAGTGTAAGCAGGAAGTCTGGCATAGTGTAAGCAGGAAGTGTGGCATAGTGTAAGCAGGAAGTCGTGCATAGTGTGAGCAGGAAGTCTGGTATAGTGTAAGCAGGAAGTCTGGCATAGTGTAAGCAGGAAGTCTGGCATAGTGTAAGCAGGAAGTCTGGCATAGTGTTAGCAGGAAGTTTGGTATAGTGTGAGCAGGAAGTCGTGCATAGTGTGAGCAGGAAGTCTGCCATAGTGTGAGCAGGAAGTCGTGCATAGTGTGAGCAGGAAGTCTGGCATAGTGTAAGCAGGAAGTCTGGCATAGTGTGTGCAGGAAGTCTGGCATAGTGTTAGCAGGAAGTCTGGCATAGTGTAAGCAGGAAGTCTGGCATAGTGTAAGCAGGAAGTTTGGCATAGTGTGAGCCAGGAAGTCTGGTATAGTGTTAGCAGGATGTCTGGCATAGTGTTAGCAGGAAGTCGTGCATAGTGTGAGCAGGAAGTCGTGCATAGTGTGAGCAGGAAGTCTGGTATAGTGTTAGCAGGAAGTCTGGTATAGTGTTAGCAGGAAGTCTGGTATAGTGTGCGCAGGATGTCTGGCATAGTGTAAGCAGGAAGTCTGGTATAGTGTAAGCAGGATGTCTGGCATAGTGTAAGCAGGAAGTCGTGCATAGTGTGAGCAGGATGTCTGGCATAGTGTAAGCAGGAAGTCTGGCATAGTGTGAGCAGGAAGTCTGGCATAGTGTGAGCAGGAAGTCTGGTATAGTGTAAGCAGGAAGTCTGGCACAGTGTAAGCAGGAAGTCTGGCATAGTGTAAGCAGGAAGTCTGGCATAGTGTAAGCAGGATCTGGTATAGTGTAAGCAGGAAGTCTGGCATAGTGTAAGCAGGATCTGGTATAGTGTAAGCAGGAAGTCTGGCATAGTGTAAGCAGGAAGTCTGGTATAGTGTAAGCAGGAAGTCTGGTATAGTGTAAGCAGGAAGTCTGGCATAGTGTAAGCAGGAAGTCTGGCATAGTGTTAGCAGGAAGTCGTGCATTGTGTTAGCAGGAAGTCTGGCATAGTGTTAGCAGGAAGTCTGGTATAGTGTTAGCAGGAAGTCTGGTATAGTGTTAGCAGGAAGTCTGGTATAGTGTAAGCAGGAAGTCTGGTATAGTGTTAGCAGGAAGTCTGGTATAGTGTTAGCAGGAAGACTGGCATAGTGTAAGCAGGAAGTCTGGCATAGTGTGCGCAGGATGTCTGGCATAGTGTAAGCAGGAAGGCTGGCATAGTGTGCGCAGGATGTCTGGCATAGTGTGAGCAGGAAGTCGTGCATAGTGTAAGCAGGATGTCTGCATAGTGTAAGCAGGAAGTCTGGTATAGTGTAAGCAGGATGTCTGGCATAGTGTAAGCAGGAAGTCGTGCATAGTGTGAGCAGGATGTCTGGCATAGTGTAAGCAGGAAGTCTGGCATAGTGTGAGCAGGAAGTCGTGCATAGTGTAAGCAGGTAGTCTGGTATAGTGTAAGCAGGAAGTCTGGTATAGTGTAAGCAGGAAGTCTGGCATTGTGTAAGCAGGAAGTCTGGCATTGTGTAAGCAGGAAGTCTGGTATAGTGTTAGCAGGAAGTCTGGTATAGTGTGAGCAGGAAGTCTGGCATAGTGTAAGCTAGAAGTCTGGCATAGTGTAAGCAGGAGGTCTGGCATAGTGTAAGCAGGAAGTCGTGCATAGTGTGAGCAGGAAGTCGTGCATAGTGTGAGCAGGAAGTCTGGTATAGTGTAAGCAGGATGTCTGGCATAGTGTAAGCAGGATCTGGTATAGTGTAAGCAGGAAGTCTGGCATAGTGTAAGCAGGAAGTCTGGTATAGTGTAAGCAGGAAGTCTGATATAGTGTAAGCAGGAAGTCTGGTATAGTGTAAGCAGGAAGTCTGGCATAGTGTTAGCAGGAAGTCTGGCATAGTGTAAGCAGGAAGTCTGGTATAGTGTAAGCAGGAAGTCGTGCATAGTGTGAGCAGGAAGTCGTGCATAGTGTGAGCAGGTAGTCTGGTATAGTTGTGAAGTCCGCAGACCTGCAAGATAAGTTTAGGGTGAGGCCAAGCACCTCAGTGGGTACGTTGGCTAATGGACTCCCAATAGGTAGGCCCAAGGAAGAACACACGGACACCTTTGAACACGGTCTAAGGGACTCAGATTATGTTCTGACCCCTGTTTATTTTCCCATTCCTTTTAAAGACAGAAAAGCGCTTGGTCAATTCAATTAATGATTATTCACATGAGGTAATTCGTGTCTATTTGTAATTTTCCATAACTGTCAGCTAATAATTTTGCTAAACACTGCAGAAATATACATATCTGTCTGACAGGTCCTAAGTCCTTCACTATCTAGTTTCGGTCAGCTAATCTGTTATGATAAAGGGAGAAAATTAAACTTTGAAATCATTAGACCCCCTTATCTAGTTTCTATTGCTCTGAGCTGCTGCTAGAGAGAGAAGCAATTTCTGTCTATTTTCCTATTATAGCAAAACTTAAGAGAACCTGTCTTGTGATCCAAAGGAGGAATCTACAGCTAGGTATATTTATATTAACATAAACCTCACATTTCCCCCCTTTTGGCCATATGATGGCCACATAAATTAATAAATCAATTATAACAACAATTAACAAACAAGAATTTTACAGAAATAATTCAAAGCTTTCTAACATAAACTTCTGACTACACTACAGCTAAACGCGGCCACCACACGATAAGCGCAATAGTGACAAAGCGCGTTCAAGGCACGGTCACCGCACGTTAAGCGCAACAGTGACAAGCGTACCAACCCTGATAGCCAATTGGCCTTCAGGCACAGGATCTAATAGTTAGACCGACGATGTCGCGCAATTTTCATACTCCTGGGTAGATATTTCATCATAGGAGCTTCTTCTTTGAACTAGGTAGATGTGAGCTTCAGATGTGCGAGTGCACCTGCTAATGAAACACATAATGAATCTATAGAAAAGATAAAACATCAGGACTGTGAGCAGGAACATCACCAGATAAGCAACTATTTGTTTAAAGAACCCTCCAATTGAACCAAATAAATTTCCTATGTTTGTACCTTTAAAAGGATTCCATCCTTCATTGCCTATTTCCCTAGCGGTGTTTTGCAATTCTTTTACTTTTTGTAAGTGATTAAGGACAATGTCACCACTGTCATCAATCCACGTACAGCAATCATCCTGGACCACCATACACATCCCCCCCTGGGCCGCTAGTATGTAATCTAAGGCCAATTTTTCTTGTAGTGCTAACTTGCGTACTTGGGCTATTTCAACTGTGTTAGCAGTGACCGCTGCAATGGTCTCATTAAACATATTGTCAATTAGTCCAGAGTAGTTATTTAATCTTATCATCATTTGCATCCCCCAACCTGTCCATGTAGGGAAAAAGGCCCATGCATAATCATTCGCGGTAAACAGACTCCTCTTATATAAATTGTGATGGGGCAACAAATATTTCTTTGCAGTTATGGCTTTTTCTTCTACAACAGCTACTCCTGGAGCTAAGGTAGCTACAGTACATTGACCATAGCTTCCTCTTGGCAGCCAGGCATAAGCCCATCGCCCACAAACAAAGTAATAGGGTGGTTGCAATGAGATTATACCCCGTGAAAACATTTCCTTTGACACATTTGCATGTGCTCCTGCTCCTATCATAGCAAGCTCTATTCCTAACAAGTTTGCACACTCTGGGATCTGGATAGCATCTAATGCAGTGAAATTACATAAAGTTTTATTTATACCTTGATCTGAGGGAAAATTCATATAACCAGTATTACCCCCTAGGAACATAAGTAAGGCTATTCCTAGGGACCATGCATCAGTACCTATATCACTTATGCTTACATTTTTCCAGAGCATAGTGAAGTTATATGTGGCGTTATTGCAATATGATTTGGGCAGTCTACCTAGGGATACTAGAGGTGTCTCAGGGATTTTTCTATATCCATGCATATTGTGGGCTTTGAATCAGGCATTGGTTTTAATACAGGGGTTCTCCAGACAGCTCTGGCTCTATCTGCAGTATGGTTTTGCCCTAAAATGTCCTCTTTACTTAATGCTTCATTTGTTATGGGGATGGCTATTAGTGGCAATCCTTTTGAATCCTTTGGCCTCATACCACATACCCAACATTTTGTTTTATTCTCCGCTAATGCCACTCTCCTTTGCAACGTCATGTACAGATTGGGTTCTTCCCAGAAGGATTCTTGTGCCTGTAAGGTATTGACAACATATACAAACAGTACAATACTTAATGCTGTCAGTTTAACCATCCTTGCTTTTAGTCACTTTCTTACAATGACTGACGTGAATCCAGGTAGTGAATCCCTCAAGTTTTACTGCAGTAGCTGTCACAAGGAGAACTTGATAAGGCCCTTGGAATCTGGCTTCCAACGATTTCCTGTTAAACCGCTTCAATACAACATAATCTCCTGGCAAAAGTTTGTGCGAATCTTGTATACAGTTTGGTTCTGGAATGCAATGATAAATGCTTTTATGAGTTTCAGTTAGATGGTTCTGTAAGGCAATGACATATTCTGCTAAATTGGAATGAAATGACTGTAGCTGCTGAGGTAGATATATTTTGGTGCGTGGTACCTGCCCAAACAGAATTTCATAAGGGCTTAACCCAAGTCTGTGGCTCATTGGAGTGGTTCTAATGCTGTATAAGACAATAGGCAAGCATTCTGTCCATGGTTTTCCTGTATCCTCACATATTTTACCTAACTTTGTTTTAATGGTACTGTTTAATCTTTCTACTTTCCCACTACTTTGTGGATGGTAGGGAGTATGGAAAGCCTGTTTGATACCCATGGCCTGCATTATTTCTTGTACCACCTGTCCTGTGAAATGAGAGCCTTGATCACTGTCAATCACCTCTGGTAGTGAGTATCTACATATTACCTCAGACAGCAGTTTCTTGGCAACTGTTTTAGCATTTGCTTTGGCCACAGGCCAACATTCAGGCCAACCTGAAAAGATATCAACACAGACCAGTGCATATTCATACACTCCCACCTTTGGGAGCTGTATGAAATCAATTTGCAACCTTTGAAACGGGTACTCTGGCCTAGGCATGTGCCTTTGCCTTACCTTCACGACTTGTCCAATATTATGTCGCATGCAGATCTCACAATTTGCTGTGACTTGGGCAGCAATGGAGCTGAACCCAGGTGCTATCCAGTACTTACCTACCAGAGCAACCATATTGTTCTTACCCATGTGAGTTGGACCATGTGTCAGAGCAGCCATCATTGGGTATAGAGATCTAGGAAGACAGAACAAAGATCCTGCCCTCCACACTCCATCTTCTTCCTGCTGTGCCCCCTTACTACTCCATGCAGCTTTGTGACTGGTAGCTTCTTGTCTTTGTAGAGTTTTCAGCATCTCCACATCCACTGGTACAGGTGGAATCTCTGAGATGTTGAACAGTGCAACTTCCGACAGGGGGGTGAGAGCTGCGGCTTTGGCAGCGGCATCTGCTCTTCGATTTCCTTTAGCTTCCTTCGACTGCTCTTTTGTATGTGCTTGTACTTTTAATATGGCTACCCTGGATGGCAACTGGAGAGCCTCAAACAAGTTACTTACTAGATCAGCATTTTTAATTGGTTTACCTGCAGCCGTCATAAAGTTTCTGGACCTCCAAATCGGACCATAGTCGTGCGATATGGAAAATCCATACCTGCTATCTGTAAAGACATTGGCAGTCTTACCTGTGGCCAGAGTACAGGCCTCAATGAGAGCATGAAGTTCTGCCTCCTGTGCTGATTTCTTTGGAGGTAAAGATTTTTGCACCACTGTTTCCTCCAGTGTTACAACAGCATAACCAGTGTGTGGCTTACCATCCTCAGTGTAGTACCTAGAACCATCAACAAAAAATTCAAAATCTGGATTTTGCAAAGGAGTATCTTGGACATTATCCAAACCTTTAGTTTCCATGTCCATTAACTCCAGACAATCATGTTCCTCAAACAGTTCAGTTTCCTCATTTGGTAAGAGTGTAGCTGGATTTAGAGTGTTACATCTTTTTAATTTTAGGTTTTCTGGTGTAAGCAGTGCAACCTCATATTTTGTTAACCTTGCCATTGACAAATGTTTAGTCTGTACCCTGTTTAGGATTTCAAGTACACTGTGGGGTGTTAACAGATGGAGAGTATGTCCTAGTACTAAGTCAGCCGACTTAGTAAGCATGAGGGCACAAGCTGCTACACTCCTGACACATCCGGGGGACCCCTGAATCACTGGATCAAGTTTGGCTGAAAAATAGGCCACAGGCCTCTGCTTGAAGCCATGCATTTGAGTGAGTACTCCTGTTGCATGTCCTTTGCTCTCATGGCAGAAAAGGAAAAATTCTTTCTTGTAGTCAGGCAGCCCCAACACTGGTGCTGTGACTATGGCTTGTTTTAAGGCCTCAAAAGATGCTTTACCTGATTCAGTGATTACAAATGGTTCCTTGGAGACACTCTCATACAGGGGTGTCATCAGCTGGGATGCATTTGGGATCCAATCCCTGCAGTAACTTACTAGACCCAGAAATGTCCTCAACTTCCTAACAGATGTTGGTAAGGGGTAGTTTTTTACATTGGACACCCTGTCTGTTGTTAGGTGCTTTGCTCCTTGTGAGATGCAATGACCAAGAAATGTTACACGTGGTAGGCAATATTGTAACTTGTCTTTTGACACCTTGTTACCTGTTTGTGCCAGATAGCACAGCAAACTGACAGTTTCTTCCCTGCAAATGGACTCAGAGTCACAACAAGTCAGTAAATCATCAGCATACTGGAGAAGCTGTGTACTGTCATACTTACTCCTCCACCCCTGTAGTACCTGATGCAGAGCTTGATTATACAAAGAGGGGCTACTCACCCCACCTTGAGGCAAAGTTGTCCAACAGTAGGATGCTCCATCAAAAGTGAAACTAAACAGTTTCCAACATTCTGGGTGGAGCCTAACGGAGTAGAAGGCGTTGGCTAAGTCTACGACACTAAAATGGGTGGAGCTTGGAGGTATTTGACTCAAGATTGTGTATGGGTTTGGAACAATTGGTACATCTGCATCTATGATTTTGTTTACAGCCCGTAGATCATGTATGAACCTATATGTAGGTGAACTATTTCCTATCTTTCTTTTGAGAATAGGGTAAATAGGAGTTGTTGAAGGAGATGACATTTGCACTAGAACACCAGCTTTGACATACTCAGCAATTTGTGGTCTGATCCCATCCTTTTGTTCAGGGCTTAGTGGATATTGGTGAACTCGTGGCAGTACTGCACCAGGTTTCAGTTTGATTGTAACAGGTGGAACATCCAGTTTCCCTACATCAAATTTCCCTTTGGCCCACAAGTGGGAGGGGACTGCTTCCAACTCGGGGGCCAATGGCATGTCACCTTGTTGTTCGGTGTCTGGAAACTGAATGAAAGCAGACATAAGGTTTAAAACATGTGTGTCTAGTGGGGACGATATTTGGATACCTTCTGGTGTGTACTCGATACTAGCCTGAATCTTGCTCAAAATGTCTGCGCCCAATAAATTTTCTGGTGACGTGTCAGACACTAGTACAGATGTTACAATTTCAATTTGATCCCCAATGCGTATTGGTAGAACTTTGGTTTCTTTTAATTTTATCTGCTTCCCTCCCACCCCTATACCAATGCTTTCTTTAGAGGTGAGTAAATGAGGGGGTACTTCAGATGCCTTTAAAATAGATTTACTGGCCCCTGTATCCACCAGGCAATCAAAACGAGAAAATGGTGCTTCCTTAAGCCACAATTTTACAATAGCTTCATTTGAACCTTTGGGGTGCTGTAAAGAGTAAGTGGATACAGATTGGCCGATTTCCTATTCTGAATCATCAAGTGTGTACATAGCCTTTGTAGAACTGGGCACTGCAGCCTGCTTAGCATTGGATTCTTCTGCAATCTCCTGAGTGCATCCCCAAGCTAAGTGACCCTTCTTGCCGCAACGGTAGCATTCTCTCTCACTCATGGGGACATAACCTCTGCCCCTACCACCACCTCTACCTCTGCCTCTCCCTGAATACTTACCTCTGAAGGCCCCTCTGCCTTGCCCTTCAGGTAGTTCCTGTATTAACATAACTTTGGTGAGTGGGACCCTTTCTTTTTTCTTAAATTTCTCATCTAACCCTCTTATAATTGGTAGTAGGACTTCTTCTTTCAATTCCTTAGCCTCAGGCCTGCTTGTGAGCAAAGCCTCCCTGTAATCCCTTTTAAGCCCACTCAAATAGGTAGTTTTTAACTGAGCTACATCCCTCTCACTATTCTCATCGTAGTTAGCCTCCTCAAAAGCCTTTTTAACCCTGTACCAAAAAGTTACAGCATTCTCATCACTCAACTGTGTTAGGCCCGTGGCATGGTTCCAAGATTTGCTCAACTTACCTTTGAGCCATTCATCTCGGAGATATTCTATGAAAAGCTCACCTTCCTTCCTTGTGTTCTTGTCATCAGTGGGATTATAAGCAGCTATTATTGGGTCTACTACAGATGAGTGAGCTACCTTTAGCATCTGTTCTAGATCTAACAAAGTAGCATCATAGTTAGCTTGTATGGTTTCTACTGCCTTTACAAACCCTGCTGGGTTAGCAGATGGGCAAGGTACACCTTTGGCTAAGGATAACTGTTCTGTGCGACTCCAGGGTTGGAGCCACTCTATTTTATACCGTACAGTATCCCCACTTCCCTCTGTAACTGTCTGGCTCCTCATTGGATAGAGAGGTTGAATGTCTGACTTAAGGTCAGGATACATTTTGGGAGTGACAGGGGTTGTATATGGAGGTGGTACATCCTGCAGTATTGTTTTTGTTACATATGCACTTTCTGTATTGCTTGCGGGGCCTTGGTTTAAAGAATCCTCAAACTCTGTATCTGTTTCCTCTGTCCCATCACTCTTCTTTCTTTCCCTGTATACTTGGTCTAGCAATCTTCTATGAATATAAAACCATTTCTGGTACTCAGAAGACCCTCTGGTGCTAGCATTATGTGCATTAGCTAATAACCTTCTCCCTTCTACTGGCATTTTTGTGTATTCCTCTAGCCATTCTACAACTCTTTCCCTCAAATGTTTGTGTTTCCTTAACAAAAAGTCTATTTGCTGTTTTACTGATTCTACTAAAGGCAGTTGCAATCCACTTCCCCTACTTCCAGTAGATGTCACTGTGGCACTTCCACTACCTCTTTCTTCAAGCAAGTCTAACAAAGCCATCATAGTACCTGTGTTATCACCAGTGTTATCAGGTACATCGTCGATAATGCTTTCGTCTGGCCACCCAGCCGGCAATCTTTTCCTCGTGGCATATCTATACTGTCCAGCATAGAAACATTCTACAACCTGTTCTGTCTTTTTCTGAGATTCTGTCATCCACAATTTAATCTGAGTACTTAACTGTTTCTTTTCTAGCCATTTCTGATGTCTGGCTATAAAATCTTTCCAAAACTCTTAATCTAATCTTCCACCATCTGGCATTTTTTCTTTCTTGCAAATACTTTTAAACGGGGCTGTAGCCCACGTACCATGGGTGTCTGTCATCCACTCAACTGCTGTCTTACCAGGAGGTTTGGGATCAAGACCTGCTTGATCCGAGCCAAGAGGGGTAGATGCATTATTTCCCATCCTTAGCTTACACACTTACTATTTTAAAAGTGCACTTTGTATCACGGGTTGGCCAACCACTTACTACAAATACGTGAGATAAACCTCTAGACACCTTTATCAGACACCCTTATTCTACTTAGCAAACGTAATTTCTCAAATGCCTATAAACACAACGTTCCTAGCCCTCTACCTGCAAAATATATTTAGACCAAGAGATATGATGCGGTAATATGTTCCCAAGATATCTGCTAGTTCAGTCTGCAAGTAGTTAACTTCTGTGTTAGCAACGAAGCTTTTACACAGCGAGAGAAACTTACAAACCAGGGGCCCTTTGACCTGTAAGTTTACCTCTAATCTCAGGCCGG
Organism: Hyperolius riggenbachi; assembly: GCF_040937935.1. Taxonomy (NCBI): domain Eukaryota; kingdom Metazoa; phylum Chordata; class Amphibia; order Anura; family Hyperoliidae; genus Hyperolius; species Hyperolius riggenbachi. The sequence goes on from NC_090652.1 coordinate 321,695,992, forward strand.
TTAATGAGAGATATATTCTCTCTAGCAGCAGAGGCCTGTTAATTATTAACCAGTATAGACTGAACTGAAACAGAAAGTTTTGGCAGACTTGACAAGTGAGACACTGCTACGCAGCGTTTATACACAGTCTTATATCACTGACATTTGTCTTGGTCTAAAATTTTGCATCAAAAAGTCACCTTCCTACTTCCTTTAAATGTAGAAAAAGCCACAGGACAAACCAATGTAAAAAAACTGGACAGAAAATACAATTGATTACATTTGCATCAGCAACCTATGTACTACTGGATTAGTACTTTACAACCTATTCCTAAAGGCTACTATCAGCAGATATACTACAATTGTAAATAATAGTAAAACAGCACTATTTGGATGTGAGCATGTATAAGCAGAATAGCAAGCAATAAACCCCAGATATAACGCTAAGTTACACAGAAACAAACATCACAAACATGACAGATACATCCAATTAGCCAAGGTTCAGTTTTTACGTGGCATATAATATACTCACCCGGACCTCAGGAGGCTGTGAGAAAGAGGAGACAGATATATAGGAGCTAAGTCAAGTGATTCTTACCAAGTTGACGGATCCCCCACACCAGCAGCTGATGTCCTTTATCCCACACCTCAGAGGTCCAAGTGGATATTGTCGCACGGTCCCTGTTCGGGCGCCAAATTGTGAAGTCCGCAGACCTGCAAGATAAGTTTAGGGTGAGGCCAAGCACCTCAGTGGGTACGTTGGCTAATGGACTCCCAATAGGTAGGCCCAAGGAAGAACACACGGACACCTTTGAACACGGTCTAAGGGACTCAGATTATGTTCTGACCCCTGTTTATTTTCCCATTCCTTTTAAAGACAGAAAAGCGCTTGGTCAATTCAATTAATGATTATTCACATGAGGTAATTCGTGTCTATTTGTAATTTTCCATAACTGTCAGCTAATAATTTTGCTAAACACTGCAGAAATATACATATCTGTCTGACAGGTCCTAAGTCCTTCACTATCTAGTTTCGGTCAGCTAATCTGTTATGATAAAGGGAGAAAATTAAACTTTGAAATCATTAGACCCCCTTATCTAGTTTCTATTGCTCTGAGCTGCTGCTAGAGAGAGAAGCAATTTCTGTCTATTTTCCTATTATAGCAAAACTTAAGAGAACCTGTCTTGTGATCCAAAGGAGGAATCTACAGCTAGGTATATTTATATTAACATAAACCTCACATAGTGTAAGCAGGAAGTCTGGTATAGTGTAAGCAGGAAGTCTGGTATAGTGTGAGCAGGAAGTCTGGCATAGTGTGAGCAGTAAGTCTGGCATAGTGTGAGCAGGAAGTCGTGCATAGTGTTAGCAGGAAGTCTGGTATAGTATAAGCCAGGAAGTCTGGTATAGTGTTAGCAGGAAGTCTGGTATAGTGTTAGCAGGAAGTCTGGCATAGTGTGAGCAGGAAGTCTGGCATAGTGTGAGCAGGAAGTCTGGCATAGTGTGAGCAGGAAGTCGTGCATGGTGTTAGCAGGAAGTCTGGTATAGTGTTAGCAGGAAGTATGGTATAGTGTTAGCAGGAAGTCTGGCATAGTGTGAGCAGGAAGTCTGGCATAGTGTGAGCAGGAAGTCTGGCATAGTGTGAGCAGGAAGTCTGGCATAGTGTGAGCAGGAAGTCTGGCATAGTGTTAGCAGGAAGTCTGGCATAGTGTAAGCAGGTAGTCTGGCATAGTGTTAGCAGGAAGTCTGGCATAGTGTGAGCAGGAAGTCTGGGATAGTGTTAGCAGGAAGTCTGGCATAGTGTTAGCAGGAAGTCTGGCATAGTGTTAGCAGGAAGTCTGGTATAGTGTTAGCAGGAAGTCTGGTATAGTGTAAGCAGGAAGTCTGGTATAGTGTTAGCAGGAAGTCTGGTATAGTGTTAGCAGGAAGTCTGGCATAGTGTTAGCAGGAAGTCTGGAATAGTGTGAGCAGGAAGTCTGGCATAGTGTGAGCAGGAAGTCTGGCATAGTGTGAGCCAGGAAGTCTGGTATAGTGTAAGCAGGATGTCTGGCATAGTGTTAGCAGGAAGTCGTGCATAGTGTGAGCAGGAAGGCGTGCACAGTGTGAGCAGGAAGTCTGGTATAGTGTTAGCAGGAAGTCTGGTATAGTGTTAGCAGGAAGTCTGGTATAGTGTGCGCAGGATGTCTGGCATAGTGTAAGCAGGAAGTCTGGCATAGTGTAAGCAGGATGTCTGGCATAGTGTAAGCAGGAAGTCGTGCATAGTGTGAGCAGGATGTCTGGCATAGTGTAAGCAGGAAGTCTGGCATAGTGTAAGCAGGAAGTCTGGCATAGTGTAAGCAGGAAGTCTGGCATAGTGTTAGCAGGAAGTCTGGTATAGTGTGAGCAGGAAGTCGTGCATAGTGTGAGCAGGAAGTCTGCCATAGTGTGAGCAGGAAGTCGTGCATAGTGTGAGCAGGAAGTCTGGCATAGTGTGAGCAGGAAGTCTGGCATAGTGTAAGCAGGAAGTCTGGCATAGTGTGTGCAGGAAGTCTGGCATAGTGTTAGCAGGAAGTCTGGCATAGTGTAAGCAGGAAGTTTGGCATAGTGTAAGCAGGAAGTCTGGCATAGTGTGAGCCAGGAAGTCTGGTATAGTGTAAGCAGGATGTCTGGCATAGTGTGAGCAGGAAGTCGTGCATAGTGTGAGCAGGAAGTCTGGTATAGTGTTAGCAGGAAGTCTGGTATAGTGTGCGCAGGATGTCTGGCATAGTGTAAGCAGGAAGTCTGGTATAGTGTAAGCAGGATGTCTGGCATAGTGTAAGCAGGAAGTCATGCATAGTGTGAGCAGGATGTCTGGCATAGTGTAAGCAGGAAGTCTGGCATAGTGTGAGCAGGAAGTCGTGCGTAGTGTAAGCAGGTAGTCTGGTATAGTGTAAGCAGGAAGTCTGGTATAGTGTAAGCAGGAAGTCTGGCATAGTGTAAGCAGGAAGTCTGGCATAGTGTAAGCAGGAAGTCTGGCATAGTGTAAGCAGGAAGTCTGGCACAGTGTAAGCAGGAAGTCTGGCACAGTGTAAGCAGGAAGTCTGGCACAGTGTAAGCAGGAAGTCTGGCATAGTGTAAGCAGGATCTGGTATAGTGTAAGCAGGAAGTCTGGCATAGTGTAAGCAGGATCTGGTATAGTGTAAGCAGGAAGTCTGGCATAGTGTAAGCAGGAAGTCTGGTATAGTGTAAGCAGGAAGTCTGGCATAGTGTAAGCAGGAAGTCTGGCATAGTGTAAGCAGGTTGTCTGGTATAGTGTAAGCAGGAAGTCTGGTATAGTGTTAGCAGGAAGTCTGGTATAGAGTAAGCAGGATGTCTGGTATAGTGTGAGCCAGGAAGTCTGGCATAGTGTGAGCCAGGAAGTCTGGCATAGTGTGAGCCAGGAAGTCTGGCATAGTGTTAGCAGGAAGTCTGGCATAGTGTGAGCAGGAAGTCTGGCATAGTGTAAGTTGGAAGTCTGCCATAGTGTTAGCAGGAAGTCGTGCATAGTGTGAGCAGGAAGTCTGGTATAGTGTAAGCAGGAAGTCTGGCATAGTGTAAGCTAGAAGTCTGGCATAGTGTAAGCAGGAAGTCTGGCATAGTGTAAGCAGGAAGTGTGGCATAGTGTAAGCAGGAAGTCGTGCATAGTGTGAGCAGGAAGTCTGGTATAGTGTAAGCAGGAAGTCTGGCATAGTGTAAGCAGGAAGTCTGGCATAGTGTAAGCAGGAAGTCTGGCATAGTGTTAGCAGGAAGTTTGGTATAGTGTGAGCAGGAAGTCTGCCATAGTGTGAGCAGGAAGTCTGCCATAGTGTGAGCAGGAAGTCGTGCATAGTGTGAGCAGGAAGTCTGGCATAGTGTAAGCAGGAAGTCTGGCATAGTGTGTGCAGGAAGTCTGGCATAGTGTTAGCAGGAAGTCTGGCATAGTGTAAGCAGGAAGTCTGGCATAGTGTAAGCAGGAAGTTTGGCATAGTGTGAGCCAGGAAGTCTGGTATAGTGTTAGCAGGATGTCTGGCATAGTGTTAGCAGGAAGTCGTGCATAGTGTGAGCAGGAAGTCGTGCATAGTGTGAGCAGGAAGTCTGGTATAGTGTTAGCAGGAAGTCTGGTATAGTGTTAGCAGGAAGTCTGGTATAGTGTGCGCAGGATGTCTGGCATAGTGTAAGCAGGAAGTCTGGTATAGTGTAAGCAGGATGTCTGGCATAGTGTAAGCAGGAAGTCGTGCATAGTGTGAGCAGGATGTCTGGCATAGTGTAAGCAGGAAGTCTGGCATAGTGTGAGCAGGAAGTCTGGTATAGTGTAAGCAGGAAGTCTGGCACAGTGTAAGCAGGAAGTCTGGCATAGTGTAAGCAGGAAGTCTGGCATAGTGTAAGCAGGATCTGGTATAGTGTAAGCAGGAAGTCTAGCATAGTGTAAGCAGGATCTGGTATAGTGTAAGCAGGAAGTCTGGCATAGTGTAAGCAGGAAGTCTGGTATAGTGTAAGCAGGAAGTCTGGCATAGTGTAAGCAGGAAGTCTGGCATAGTGTAAGCAGGAAGTCTGGCATAGTGTTAGCAGGAAGTCGTGCATAGTGTTAGCAGGAAGTCTGGCATAGTGTTAGCAGGAAGTCTGGTATAGTGTTAGCAGGAAGTCTGGTATAGTGTTAGCAGGAAGTCTGGTATAGTGTAAGCAGGAAGTCTGGTATAGTGTTAGCAGGAAGTCTGGTATAGTGTTAGCAGGAAGACTGGCATAGTGTAAGCAGGAAGTCTGGCATAGTGTGCGCAGGATGTCTGGCATAGTGTAAGCAGGAAGGCTGGCATAGTGTGCGCAGGATGTCTGGCATAGTGTGAGCAGGAAGTCGTGCATAGTGTAAGCAGGATGTCTGCATAGTGTAAGCAGGAAGTCTGGCATAGTGTGAGCAGGAAGTCGTGCATAGTGTAAGCAGGTAGTCTGGTATAGTGTAAGCAGGAAGTCTGGAATAGTGTAAGCAGGAAGTCTGGCATTGTGTAAGCAGGAAGTCTGGTATAGTGTTAGCAGGAAGTCGTGCATAGTGTTAGCAGGAAGTCTGGTATAGTGTTAGCAGGAAGTCTGGTATAGTGTAAGCAGGAAGTCTGGCATAGTGTAAGCTAGAAGTCTGGCATAGTGTAAGCAGGAAGTCTGGCATAGTGTAAGCAGGAAGTGTGGCATAGTGTAAGCAGGAAGTCGTGCATAGTGTGAGCAGGAAGTCTGGTATAGTGTAAGCAGGAAGTCTGGCATAGTGTAAGCAGGAAGTCTGGCATAGTGTAAGCAGGAAGTCTGGCATAGTGTTAGCAGGAAGTTTGGTATAGTGTGAGCAGGAAGTCGTGCATAGTGTGAGCAGGAAGTCTGCCATAGTGTGAGCAGGAAGTCGTGCATAGTGTGAGCAGGAAGTCTGGCATAGTGTAAGCAGGAAGTCTGGCATAGTGTGTGCAGGAAGTCTGGCATAGTGTTAGCAGGAAGTCTGGCATAGTGTAAGCAGGAAGTCTGGCATAGTGTAAGCAGGAAGTTTGGCATAGTGTGAGCCAGGAAGTCTGGTATAGTGTTAGCAGGATGTCTGGCATAGTGTTAGCAGGAAGTCGTGCATAGTGTGAGCAGGAAGTCGTGCATAGTGTGAGCAGGAAGTCTGGTATAGTGTTAGCAGGAAGTCTGGTATAGTGTTAGCAGGAAGTCTGGTATAGTGTGCGCAGGATGTCTGGCATAGTGTAAGCAGGAAGTCTGGTATAGTGTAAGCAGGATGTCTGGCATAGTGTAAGCAGGAAGTCGTGCATAGTGTGAGCAGGATGTCTGGCATAGTGTAAGCAGGAAGTCTGGCATAGTGTGAGCAGGAAGTCTGGCATAGTGTGAGCAGGAAGTCTGGTATAGTGTAAGCAGGAAGTCTGGCACAGTGTAAGCAGGAAGTCTGGCATAGTGTAAGCAGGAAGTCTGGCATAGTGTAAGCAGGATCTGGTATAGTGTAAGCAGGAAGTCTGGCATAGTGTAAGCAGGATCTGGTATAGTGTAAGCAGGAAGTCTGGCATAGTGTAAGCAGGAAGTCTGGTATAGTGTAAGCAGGAAGTCTGGTATAGTGTAAGCAGGAAGTCTGGCATAGTGTAAGCAGGAAGTCTGGCATAGTGTTAGCAGGAAGTCGTGCATTGTGTTAGCAGGAAGTCTGGCATAGTGTTAGCAGGAAGTCTGGTATAGTGTTAGCAGGAAGTCTGGTATAGTGTTAGCAGGAAGTCTGGTATAGTGTAAGCAGGAAGTCTGGTATAGTGTTAGCAGGAAGTCTGGTATAGTGTTAGCAGGAAGACTGGCATAGTGTAAGCAGGAAGTCTGGCATAGTGTGCGCAGGATGTCTGGCATAGTGTAAGCAGGAAGGCTGGCATAGTGTGCGCAGGATGTCTGGCATAGTGTGAGCAGGAAGTCGTGCATAGTGTAAGCAGGATGTCTGCATAGTGTAAGCAGGAAGTCTGGTATAGTGTAAGCAGGATGTCTGGCATAGTGTAAGCAGGAAGTCGTGCATAGTGTGAGCAGGATGTCTGGCATAGTGTAAGCAGGAAGTCTGGCATAGTGTGAGCAGGAAGTCGTGCATAGTGTAAGCAGGTAGTCTGGTATAGTGTAAGCAGGAAGTCTGGTATAGTGTAAGCAGGAAGTCTGGCATTGTGTAAGCAGGAAGTCTGGCATTGTGTAAGCAGGAAGTCTGGTATAGTGTTAGCAGGAAGTCTGGTATAGTGTGAGCAGGAAGTCTGGCATAGTGTAAGCTAGAAGTCTGGCATAGTGTAAGCAGGAGGTCTGGCATAGTGTAAGCAGGAAGTCTGGCATAGTGTAAGCAGGAAGTCGTGCATAGTGTGAGCAGGAAGTCTGGTATAGTGTAAGCAGGAAGTCTGGCATAGTGTAAGCAGGAAGTCTGGCATAGTGTTAGCAGGAAGTCTGGTATAGTGTGAGCAGGAAGTCGTGCATAGTGTGAGCAGGAAGTCTGCCATAGTGTGAGCAGGAAGTCGTGCATAGTGTGAGCAGGAAGTCGTGCATAGTGTGAGCAGGAAGTCTGGCATAGTGTGAGCAGGAAGTCTGGCATAGTGTAAGCAGGAAGTCTGGCATAGTGTAAGCAGGAAGTCTGGCATAGTGTGTGCAGGAAGTCTGGCATAGTGTTAGCAGGAAGTCTGGCAAAGTGTAAGCAGGAAGTCTGGCATAGTGTAAGCAGGAAGTCTGGCATAGTGTGAGCCAGGAAGTCTGGTATAGTGTAAGCAGGATGTCTGGCATAGTGTTAGCAGGAAGTCGTGCATAGTGTGAGCAGGAAGTCGTGCATAGTGTAAGTTGTAAGTCTGCCATAGTGTTAGCAGGAAGTCGTGCATAGTGTGAGCAGGAAGTCTGGTATAGTGTAAGCAGGAAGTCTGGTATAGTGTTAGCAGGAAGTCTGGTATAGTGTAAGCAGGATGTCTGGTATAGTGTGAGCCAGGAAGTCTGGCATAGTGTGAGCCAGGAAGTCTGGCATAGTGTGAGCCAGGAAGTCTGGCATAGTGTTAGCAGGAAGTCTGGCATAGTGTGAGCAGGAAGTCTGGCATAGTGTAAGTTGGAAGTCTGCCATAGTGTTAGCAGGAAGTCGTGCATAGTGTGAGCAGGAAGTCTGGTATAGTGTAAGCAGGAAGTCTGGCATAGTGTAAGCAGGAAGTCTGGCATAGTGTAAGCTAGAAGTCTGGCATAGTGTAAGCAGGAGGTCTGGCATAGTGTAAGCAGGAAGTCTGGCATAGTGTAAGCAGGAAGTCGTGCATAGTGTGAGCAGGAAGTCTGGTATAGTGTAAGCAGGCATTCTGGCATAGTGTAAGCAGGAAGTCTGGCATAGTGTTAGCAGGAAGTCTGGTATAGTGTGAGCAGGAAGTCGTGCATAGTGTGAGCAGGAAGTCTGCCATAGTGTGAGCAGGAAGTCGTGCATAGTGTGAGCAGGAAGTCTGGCATAGTGTGAGCAGGAAGTCTGGCATAGTGTAAGCAGGAAGTCTGGCATAGTGTAAGCAGGAAGTCTGGCATAGTGTGTGCAGGAAGTCTGGCATAGTGTTAGCAGGAAGTCTGGCATAGTGTAAGCAGGAAGTCTGGCATAGTGTGAGCCAGGAAGTCTGGTATAGTGTAAGCAGGATGTCTGGCATAGTGTTAGCAGGAAGTCGTGCATAGTGTGAGCAGGAAGTCGTGCATAGTGTGAGCAGGAAGTCTGGTATAGTGTAAGCAGGATGTCTGGCATAGTGTAAGCAGGATCTGGTATAGTGTAAGCAGGAAGTCTGGCATAGTGTAAGCAGGAAGTCTGGTATAGTGTAAGCAGGAAGTCTGATATAGTGTAAGCAGGAAGTCTGGTATAGTGTAAGCAGGAAGTCTGGCATAGTGTTAGCAGGAAGTCTGGCATAGTGTAAGCAGGAAGTCTGGTATAGTGTAAGCAGGAAGTCGTGCATAGTGTGAGCAGGAAGTCGTGCATAGTGTGAGCAGGTAGTCTGGTATAGTGTAAGCAGGAAGTCTGGTATAGTGTAAGCAGGAAGTCTGGTATAGTGTGAGCAGGAAGTCTGGCATAGTGTGAGCAGTAAGTCTGGCATAGTGTGAGCAGGAAGTCGTGCATAGTGTTAGCAGGAAGTCTGGTATAGTATAAGCCAGGAAGTCTGGTATAGTGTTAGCAGGAAGTCTGGTATAGTGTTAGCAGGAAGTCTGGCATAGTGTGAGCAGGAAGTCTGGCATAGTGTGAGCAGGAAGTCTGGCATAGTGTGAGCAGGAAGTCGTGCATGGTGTTAGCAGGAAGTCTGGTATAGTGTTAGCAGGAAGTATGGTATAGTGTTAGCAGGAAGTCTGGCATAGTGTGAGCAGGAAGTCTGGCATAGTGTGAGCAGGAAGTCTGGCATAGTGTGAGCAGGAAGTCTGGCATAGTGTGAGCAGGAAGTCTGGCATAGTGTTAGCAGGAAGTCTGGCATAGTGTTAGCAGGTAGTCTGGCATAGTGTTAGCAGGAAGTCTGGCATAGTGTTAGCAGGAAGTCTGGCATAGTGTTAGCAGGAAGTCTGGCATAGTGTTAGCAGGAAGTCTGGTATAGTGTTAGCAGGAAGTCTGGTATAGTGTAAGCAGGAAGTCTGGTATAGTGTTAGCAGGAAGTCTGGTATAGTGTTAGCAGGAAGTCTGGCATAGTGTTAGCAGGAAGTCTGGAATAGTGTGAGCAGGAAGTCTGGCATAGTGTGAGCAGGAAGTCTGGCATAGTGTGAGCAGGAAGTCTGGTATAGTGTAAGCAGGATGTCTGGCATAGTGTTAGCAGGAAGTCGTGCATAGTGTGAGCAGGAAGGCGTGCACAGTGTGAGCAGGAAGTCTGGTATAGTGTGAGCAGGAAGTCTGGTATAGTGTTAGCAGGAAGTCTGGTATAGTGTGCGCAGGATGTCTGGCATAGTGTAAGCAGGAAGTCTGGCATAGTGTAAGCAGGATGTCTGGCATAGTGTAAGCAGGAAGTCGTGCATAGTGTGAGCAGGATGTCTGGCATAGTGTAAGCAGGAAGTCTGGCATAGTGTAAGCAGGAAGTCTGGCATAGTGTAAGCAGGAAGTCTGGCATAGTGTTAGCAGGAAGTCTGGTATAGTGTGAGCAGGAAGTCGTGCATAGTGTGAGCAGGAAGTCTGCCATAGTGTGAGCAGGAAGTCGTGCATAGTGTGAGCAGGAAGTCTGGCATAGTGTGAGCAGGAAGTCTGGCATAGTGTAAGCAGGAAGTCTGGCATAGTGTGTGCAGGAAGTCTGGCATAGTGTTAGCAGGAAGTCTGGCATAGTGTAAGCAGGAAGTTTGGCATAGTGTAAGCAGGAAGTCTGGCATAGTGTGAGCCAGGAAGTCTGGTATAGTGTAAGCAGGATGTCTGGCATAGTGTTAGCAGGAAGTCGTGCATAGTGTGAGCAGGAAGTCGTGCATAGTGTGAGCAGGAAGTCTGGTATAGTGTGAGCAGGAAGTCTGGTATAGTGTGCGCAGGATGTCTGGCATAGTGTAAGCAGGAGGTCTGGCATAGTGTAAGCAGGAAGTCTGGCATAGTGTAAGCAGGAAGTCGTGCATAGTGTGAGCAGGAAGTCTGGTATAGTGTAAGCAGGAAGTCTGGCATAGTGTGAGCAGGAAGTCTGGCATAGTGTGAGCAGGAAGTCTGGCATAGTGTAAGCAGGAAGTCTGGCATAGTGTAAGCAGGAAGTCGTGCATAGTGTGAGCAGGAAGTCTGGTATAGTGTGAGCAGGAAGTCGTGCATAGTGTGAGCAGGAAGTCTGGCATAGTGTGAGCAGGAAGTCTGGCATAGTGTAAGCAGGAAGTCTGGCATAGTGTGTGCAGGAAGTCTGGCATAGTGTTAGCAGGAAGTCTGGCATAGTGTAAGCAGGAAGTCTGGCATAGTGTAAGCAGGAAGTCTGGCATAGTGTGAGCCAGGAAGTCTGGTATAGTGTAAGCAGGATGTCTGGCATAGTGTTAGCAGGAAGTCGTGCATAGTGTGAGCAGGAAGTCGTGCATAGTGTGAGCAGGAAGTCTGGTATAGTGTAAGCAGGATGTCTGGCATAGTGTAAGCAGGATCTGGTATAGTGTAAGCAGGAAGTCTGGCATAGTGTAAGCAGGAAGTCTGGTATAGTGTAAGCAGGAAGTCTGATATAGTGTAAGCAGGAAGTCTGGTATAGTGTAAGCAGGAAGTCTGGCATAGTGTTAGCAGGAAGTCTGGCATAGTGTAAGCAGGAAGTCTGGTATAGTGTAAGCAGGAAGTCGTGCATAGTGTGAGCAGGAAGTCGTGCATAGTGTGAGCAGGTAGTCTGGTATAGTGTAAGCAGGAAGTCTGGTATAGTGTAAGCAGGAAGTCTGGTATAGTGTGAGCAGGAAGTCTGGCATAGTGTGAGCAGTAAGTCTGGCATAGTGTGAGCAGGAAGTCGTGCATAGTGTTAGCAGGAAGTCTGGTATAGTATAAGCCAGGAAGTCTGGTATAGTGTTAGCAGGAAGTCTGGTATAGTGTTAGCAGGAAGTCTGGCATAGTGTGAGCAGGAAGTCTGGCATAGTGTGAGCAGGAAGTCTGGCATAGTGTGAGCAGGAAGTCGTGCATGGTGTTAGCAGGAAGTCTGGTATAGTGTTAGCAGGAAGTATGGTATAGTGTTAGCAGGAAGTCTGGCATAGTGTGAGCAGGAAGTCTGGCATAGTGTGAGCAGGAAGTCTGGCATAGTGTGAGCAGGAAGTCTGGCATAGTGTGAGCAGGAAGTCTGGCATAGTGTTAGCAGGAAGTCTGGCATAGTGTAAGCAGGTAGTCTGGCATAGTGTTAGCAGGAAGTCTGGCATAGTGTGAGCAGGAAGTCTGGGATAGTGTTAGCAGGAAGTCTGGCATAGTGTTAGCAGGAAGTCTGGCATAGTGTTAGCAGGAAGTCTGGTATAGTGTTAGCAGGAAGTCTGGTATAGTGTAAGCAGGAAGTCTGGTATAGTGTTAGCAGGAAGTCTGGTATAGTGTTAGCAGGAAGTCTGGCATAGTGTTAGCAGGAAGTCTGGAATAGTGTGAGCAGGAAGTCTGGCATAGTGTGAGCAGGAAGTCTGGCATAGTGTGAGCCAGGAAGTCTGGTATAGTGTAAGCAGGATGTCTGGCATAGTGTTAGCAGGAAGTCGTGCATAGTGTGAGCAGGAAGGCGTGCACAGTGTGAGCAGGAAGTCTGGTATAGTGTTAGCAGGAAGTCTGGTATAGTGTTAGCAGGAAGTCTGGTATAGTGTGCGCAGGATGTCTGGCATAGTGTAAGCAGGAAGTCTGGCATAGTGTAAGCAGGATGTCTGGCATAGTGTAAGCAGGAAGTCGTGCATAGTGTGAGCAGGATGTCTGGCATAGTGTAAGCAGGAAGTCTGGCATAGTGTAAGCAGGAAGTCTGGCATAGTGTAAGCAGGAAGTCTGGCATAGTGTTAGCAGGAAGTCTGGTATAGTGTGAGCAGGAAGTCGTGCATAGTGTGAGCAGGAAGTCTGCCATAGTGTGAGCAGGAAGTCGTGCATAGTGTGAGCAGGAAGTCTGGCATAGTGTGAGCAGGAAGTCTGGCATAGTGTAAGCAGGAAGTCTGGCATAGTGTGTGCAGGAAGTCTGGCATAGTGTTAGCAGGAAGTCTGGCATAGTGTAAGCAGGAAGTTTGGCATAGTGTAAGCAGGAAGTCTGGCATAGTGTGAGCCAGGAAGTCTGGTATAGTGTAAGCAGGATGTCTGGCATAGTGTGAGCAGGAAGTCGTGCATAGTGTGAGCAGGAAGTCTGGTATAGTGTTAGCAGGAAGTCTGGTATAGTGTGCGCAGGATGTCTGGCATAGTGTAAGCAGGAAGTCTGGTATAGTGTAAGCAGGATGTCTGGCATAGTGTAAGCAGGAAGTCATGCATAGTGTGAGCAGGATGTCTGGCATAGTGTAAGCAGGAAGTCTGGCATAGTGTGAGCAGGAAGTCGTGCGTAGTGTAAGCAGGTAGTCTGGTATAGTGTAAGCAGGAAGTCTGGTATAGTGTAAGCAGGAAGTCTGGCATAGTGTAAGCAGGAAGTCTGGCATAGTGTAAGCAGGAAGTCTGGCATAGTGTAAGCAGGAAGTCTGGCATAGTGTAAGCAGGAAGGCTGGCACAGTGTAAGCAGGAAGTCTGGCACAGTGTAAGCAGGAAGTCTGGCATAGTGTAAGCAGGATCTGGTATAGTGTAAGCAGGAAGTCTGGCATAGTGTAAGCAGGATCTGGTATAGTGTAAGCAGGAAGTCTGGCATAGTGTAAGCAGGAAGTCTGGTATAGTGTAAGCAGGAAGTCTGGCATAGTGTAAGCAGGAAGTCTGGCATAGTGTAAGCAGGTTGTCTGGTATAGTGTAAGCAGGAAGTCTGGTATAGTGTTAGCAGGAAGTCTGGTATAGAGTAAGCAGGATGTCTGGTATAGTGTGAGCCAGGAAGTCTGGCATAGTGTGAGCCAGGAAGTCTGGCATAGTGTGAGCCAGGAAGTCTGGCATAGTGTTAGCAGGAAGTCTGGCATAGTGTGAGCAGGAAGTCTGGCATAGTGTAAGTTGGAAGTCTGCCATAGTGTTAGCAGGAAGTCGTGCATAGTGTGAGCAGGAAGTCTGGTATAGTGTAAGCTGGAAGTCTGGCATAGTGTAAGCTAGAAGTCTGGCATAGTGTAAGCAGGAAGTCTGGCATAGTGTAAGCAGGAAGTGTGGCATAGTGTAAGCAGGAAGTCGTGCATAGTGTGAGCAGGAAGTCTGGTATAGTGTAAGCAGGAAGTCTGGCATAGTGTAAGCAGGAAGTCTGGCATAGTGTAAGCAGGAAGTCTGGCATAGTGTTAGCAGGAAGTTTGGTATAGTGTGAGCAGGAAGTCTGCCATAGTGTGAGCAGGAAGTCTGCCATAGTGTGAGCAGGAAGTCGTGCATAGTGTGAGCAGGAAGTCTGGCATAGTGTAAGCAGGAAGTCTGGCATAGTGTGTGCAGGAAGTCTGGCATAGTGTTAGCAGGAAGTCTGGCATAGTGTAAGCAGGAAGTCTGGCATAGTGTAAGCAGGAAGTTTGGCATAGTGTGAGCCAGGAAGTCTGGTATAGTGTTAGCAGGATGTCTGGCATAGTGTTAGCAGGAAGTCGTGCATAGTGTGAGCAGGAAGTCGTGCATAGTGTGAGCAGGAAGTCTGGTATAGTGTTAGCAGGAAGTCTGGTATAGTGTTAGCAGGAAGTCTGGTATAGTGTGCGCAGGATGTCTGGCATAGTGTAAGCAGGAAGTCTGGTATAGTGTAAGCAGGATGTCTGGCATAGTGTAAGCAGGAAGTCGTACATAGTGTGAGCAGGATGTCTGGCATAGTGTAAGCAGGAAGTCTGGCATAGTGTGAGCAGGAAGTCTGGTATAGTGTAAGCAGGAAGTCTGGCACAGTGTAAGCAGGAAGTCTGGCATAGTGTAAGCAGGAAGTCTGGCATAGTGTAAGCAGGATCTGGTATAGTGTAAGCAGGAAGTCTAGCATAGTGTAAGCAGGATCTGGTATAGTGTAAGCAGGAAGTCTGGCATAGTGTAAGCAGGAAGTCTGGTATAGTGTAAGCAGGAAGTCTGGCATAGTGTAAGCAGGAAGTCTGGCATAGTGTAAGCAGGAAGTCTGGCATAGTGTTAGCAGGAAGTCGTGCATAGTGTTAGCAGGAAGTCTGGCATAGTGTTAGCAGGAAGTCTGGTATAGTGTTAGCAGGAAGTCTGGTATAGTGTTAGCAGGAAGTCTGGTATAGTGTAAGCAGGAAGTCTGGTATAGTGTTAGCAGGAAGTCTGGTATAGTGTTAGCAGGAAGACTGGCATAGTGTAAGCAGGAAGTCTGGCATAGTGTGCGCAGGATGTCTGGCATAGTGTAAGCAGGAAGGCTGGCATAGTGTGCGCAGGATGTCTGGCATAGTGTGAGCAGGAAGTCGTGCATAGTGTAAGCAGGATGTCTGCATAGTGTAAGCAGGAAGTCTGGCATAGTGTGAGCAGGAAGTCGTGCATAGTGTAAGCAGGTAGTCTGGTATAGTGTAAGCAGGAAGTCTGGAATAGTGTAAGCAGGAAGTCTGGCATTGTGTAAGCAGGAAGTCTGGTATAGTGTTAGCAGGAAGTCGTGCATAGTGTTAGCAGGAAGTCTGGTATAGTGTTAGCAGGAAGTCTGGTATAGTGTAAGCAGGAAGTCTGGCATAGTGTAAGCTAGAAGTCTGGCATAGTGTAAGCAGGAAGTCTGGCATAGTGTAAGCAGGAAGTGTGGCATAGTGTAAGCAGGAAGTCGTGCATAGTGTGAGCAGGAAGTCTGGTATAGTGTAAGCAGGAAGTCTGGCATAGTGTAAGCAGGAAGTCTGGCATAGTGTAAGCAGGAAGTCTGGCATAGTGTTAGCAGGAAGTTTGGTATAGTGTGAGCAGGAAGTCGTGCATAGTGTGAGCAGGAAGTCTGCCATAGTGTGAGCAGGAAGTCGTGCATAGTGTGAGCAGGAAGTCTGGCATAGTGTAAGCAGGAAGTCTGGCATAGTGTGTGCAGGAAGTCTGGCATAGTGTTAGCAGGAAGTCTGGCATAGTGTAAGCAGGAAGTCTGGCATAGTGTAAGCAGGAAGTTTGGCATAGTGTGAGCCAGGAAGTCTGGTATAGTGTTAGCAGGATGTCTGGCATAGTGTTAGCAGGAAGTCGTGCATAGTGTGAGCAGGAAGTCGTGCATAGTGTGAGCAGGAAGTCTGGTATAGTGTTAGCAGGAAGTCTGGTATAGTGTTAGCAGGAAGTCTGGTATAGTGTGCGCAGGATGTCTGGCATAGTGTAAGCAGGAAGTCTGGTATAGTGTAAGCAGGATGTCTGGCATAGTGTAAGCAGGAAGTCGTGCATAGTGTGAGCAGGATGTCTGGCATAGTGTAAGCAGGAAGTCTGGCATAGTGTGAGCAGGAAGTCTGGCATAGTGTGAGCAGGAAGTCTGGTATAGTGTAAGCAGGAAGTCTGGCACAGTGTAAGCAGGAAGTCTGGCATAGTGTAAGCAGGAAGTCTGGCATAGTGTAAGCAGGATCTGGTATAGTGTAAGCAGGAAGTCTGGCATAGTGTAAGCAGGATCTGGTATAGTGTAAGCAGGAAGTCTGGCATAGTGTAAGCAGGAAGTCTGGTATAGTGTAAGCAGGAAGTCTGGTATAGTGTAAGCAGGAAGTCTGGCATAGTGTAAGCAGGAAGTCTGGCATAGTGTTAGCAGGAAGTCGTGCATTGTGTTAGCAGGAAGTCTGGCATAGTGTTAGCAGGAAGTCTGGTATAGTGTTAGCAGGAAGTCTGGTATAGTGTTAGCAGGAAGTCTGGTATAGTGTAAGCAGGAAGTCTGGTATAGTGTAAGCAGGAAGTCTGGTATAGTGTTAGCAGGAAGACTGGCATAGTGTAAGCAGGAAGTCTGGCATAGTGTGCGCAGGATGTCTGGCATAGTGTAAGCAGGAAGGCTGGCATAGTGTGCGCAGGATGTCTGGCATAGTGTGAGCAGGAAGTCGTGCATAGTGTAAGCAGGATGTCTGCATAGTGTAAGCAGGAAGTCTGGTATAGTGTAAGCAGGATGTCTGGCATAGTGTAAGCAGGAAGTCGTGCATAGTGTGAGCAGGATGTCTGGCATAGTGTAAGCAGGAAGTCTGGCATAGTGTGAGCAGGAAGTCGTGCATAGTGTAAGCAGGTAGTCTGGTATAGTGTAAGCAGGAAGTCTGGTATAGTGTAAGCAGGAAGTCTGGCATTGTGTAAGCAGGAAGTCTGGCATTGTGTAAGCAGGAAGTCTGGTATAGTGTTAGCAGGAAGTCTGGTATAGTGTGAGCAGGAAGTCTGGCATAGTGTAAGCTAGAAGTCTGGCATAGTGTAAGCAGGAGGTCTGGCATAGTGTAAGCAGGAAGTCTGGCATAGTGTAAGCAGGAAGTCGTGCATAGTGTGAGCAGGAAGTCTGGTATAGTGTAAGCAGGAAGTCTGGCATAGTGTAAGCAGGAAGTCTGGCATAGTGTTAGCAGGAAGTCTGGTATAGTGTGAGCAGGAAGTCGTGCATAGTGTGAGCAGGAAGTCTGCCATAGTGTGAGCAGGAAGTCGTGCATAGTGTGAGCAGGAAGTCGTGCATAGTGTGAGCAGGAAGTCTGGCATAGTGTGAGCAGGAAGTCTGGCATAGTGTAAGCAGGAAGTCTGGCATAGTGTAAGCAGGAAGTCTGGCATAGTGTGTGCAGGAAGTCTGGCATAGTGTTAGCAGGAAGTCTGGCATAGTGTAAGCAGGAAGTCTGGCATAGTGTAAGCAGGAAGTCTGGCATAGTGTGAGCCAGGAAGTCTGGTATAGTGTAAGCAGGATGTCTGGCATAGTGTTAGCAGGAAGTCGTGCATAGTGTGAGCAGGAAGTCGTGCATAGTGTAAGTTGTAAGTCTGCCATAGTGTTAGCAGGAAGTCGTGCATAGTGTGAGCAGGAAGTCTGGTATAGTGTAAGCAGGAAGTCTGGTATAGTGTTAGCAGGAAGTCTGGTATAGTGTAAGCAGGATGTCTGGTATAGTGTGAGCCAGGAAGTCTGGCATAGTGTGAGCCAGGAAGTCTGGCATAGTGTGAGCCAGGAAGTCTGGCATAGTGTTAGCAGGAAGTCTGGCATAGTGTGAGCAGGAAGTCTGGCATAGTGTAAGTTGGAAGTCTGCCATAGTGTTAGCAGGAAGTCGTGCATAGTGTGAGCAGGAAGTCTGGTATAGTGTAAGCAGGAAGTCTGGCATAGTGTAAGCAGGAAGTCTGGCATAGTGTAAGCTAGAAGTCTGGCATAGTGTAAGCAGGAGGTCTGGCATAGTGTAAGCAGGAAGTCTGGCATAGTGTAAGCAGGAAGTCGTGCATAGTGTGAGCAGGAAGTCTGGTATAGTGTAAGCAGGCATTCTGGCATAGTGTAAGCAGGAAGTCTGGCATAGTGTTAGCAGGAAGTCTGGTATAGTGTGAGCAGGAAGTCGTGCATAGTGTGAGCAGGAAGTCTGCCATAGTGTGAGCAGGAAGTCGTGCATAGTGTGAGCAGGAAGTCTGGCATAGTGTGAGCAGGAAGTCTGGCATAGTGTAAGCAGGAAGTCTGGCATAGTGTAAGCAGGAAGTCTGGCATAGTGTGTGCAGGAAGTCTGGCATAGTGTTAGCAGGAAGTCTGGCATAGTGTAAGCAGGAAGTCTGGCATAGTGTGAGCCAGGAAGTCTGGTATAGTGTAAGCAGGATGTCTGGCATAGTGTTAGCAGGAAGTCGTGCATAGTGTGAGCAGGAAGTCGTGCATAGTGTGAGCAGGAAGTCTGGTATAGTGTAAGCAGGATGTCTGGCATAGTGTAAGCAGGATCTGGTATAGTGTAAGCAGGAAGTCTGGCATAGTGTAAGCAGGAAGTCTGGTATAGTGTAAGCAGGAAGTCTGATATAGTGTAAGCAGGAAGTCTGGTATAGTGTAAGCAGGAAGTCTGGCATAGTGTTAGCAGGAAGTCTGGCATAGTGTAAGCAGGAAGTCTGGTATAGTGTAAGCAGGAAGTCGTGCATAGTGTGAGCAGGAAGTCGTGCATAGTGTGAGCAGGTAGTCTGGTATAGTGTAAGCAGGAAGTCTGGTATAGTGTAAGCAGGAAGTCTGGTATAGTGTGAGCAGGAAGTCTGGCATAGTGTGAGCAGTAAGTCTGGCATAGTGTGAGCAGGAAGTCGTGCATAGTGTTAGCAGGAAGTCTGGTATAGTATAAGCCAGGAAGTCTGGTATAGTGTTAGCAGGAAGTCTGGTATAGTGTTAGCAGGAAGTCTGGCATAGTGTGAGCAGGAAGTCTGGCATAGTGTGAGCAGGAAGTCTGGCATAGTGTGAGCAGGAAGTCGTGCATGGTGTTAGCAGGAAGTCTGGTATAGTGTTAGCAGGAAGTATGGTATAGTGTTAGCAGGAAGTCTGGCATAGTGTGAGCAGGAAGTCTGGCATAGTGTGAGCAGGAAGTCTGGCATAGTGTGAGCAGGAAGTCTGGCATAGTGTGAGCAGGAAGTCTGGCATAGTGTTAGCAGGAAGTCTGGCATAGTGTTAGCAGGTAGTCTGGCATAGTGTTAGCAGGAAGTCTGGCATAGTGTTAGCAGGAAGTCTGGCATAGTGTTAGCAGGAAGTCTGGCATAGTGTTAGCAGGAAGTCTGGTATAGTGTTAGCAGGAAGTCTGGTATAGTGTAAGCAGGAAGTCTGGTATAGTGTTAGCAGGAAGTCTGGTATAGTGTTAGCAGGAAGTCTGGCATAGTGTTAGCAGGAAGTCTGGAATAGTGTGAGCAGGAAGTCTGGCATAGTGTGAGCAGGAAGTCTGGCATAGTGTGAGCCAGGAAGTCTGGTATAGTGTAAGCAGGATGTCTGGCATAGTGTTAGCAGGAAGTCGTGCATAGTGTGAGCAGGAAGGCGTGCACAGTGTGAGCAGGAAGTCTGGTATAGTGTGAGCAGGAAGTCTGGTATAGTGTTAGCAGGAAGTCTGGTATAGTGTGCGCAGGATGTCTGGCATAGTGTAAGCAGGAAGTCTGGCATAGTGTAAGCAGGATGTCTGGCATAGTGTAAGCAGGAAGTCGTGCATAGTGTGAGCAGGATGTCTGGCATAGTGTAAGCAGGAAGTCTGGCATAGTGTAAGCAGGAAGTCTGGCATAGTGTAAGCAGGAAGTCTGGCATAGTGTTAGCAGGAAGTCTGGTATAGTGTGAGCAGGAAGTCGTGCATAGTGTGAGCAGGAAGTCTGCCATAGTGTGAGCAGGAAGTCGTGCATAGTGTGAGCAGGAAGTCTGGCATAGTGTGAGCAGGAAGTCTGGCATAGTGTAAGCAGGAAGTCTGGCATAGTGTGTGCAGGAAGTCTGGCATAGTGTTAGCAGGAAGTCTGGCATAGTGTAAGCAGGAAGTTTGGCATAGTGTAAGCAGGAAGTCTGGCATAGTGTGAGCCAGGAAGTCTGGTATAGTGTAAGCAGGATGTCTGGCATAGTGTTAGCAGGAAGTCGTGCATAGTGTGAGCAGGAAGTCGTGCATAGTGTGAGCAGGAAGTCTGGTATAGTGTGAGCAGGAAGTCTGGTATAGTGTGCGCAGGATGTCTGGCATAGTGTAAGCAGGAGGTCTGGCATAGTGTAAGCAGGAAGTCTGGCATAGTGTAAGCAGGAAGTCGTGCATAGTGTGAGCAGGAAGTCTGGTATAGTGTAAGCAGGAAGTCTGGCATAGTGTAAGCAGGAAGTCTGGCATAGTGTTAGCAGGAAGTCTGGTATAGTGTGAGCAGGAAGTCGTGCATAGTGTGAGCAGGAAGTCTGCCATAGTGTGAGCAGGAAGTCGTGCATAGTGTGAGCAGGAAGTCGTGCATAGTGTGAGCAGGAAGTCTGGCATAGTGTGAGCAGGAAGTCTGGCATAGTGTAAGCAGGAAGTCTGGCATAGTGTGTGCAGGAAGTCTGGCATAGTGTTAGCAGGAAGTCTGGCATAGTGTAAGCAGGAAGTCTGGCATAGTGTAAGCAGGAAGTCTGGCATAGTGTGAGCCAGGAAGTCTGGTATAGTGTAAGCAGGATGTCTGGCATAGTGTTAGCAGGAAGTCGTGCATAGTGTGAGCAGGAAGTCGTGCATAGTGTGAGCAGGAAGTCTGGTATAGTGTAAGCAGGATGTCTGGCATAGTGTAAGCAGGATCTGGTATAGTGTAAGCAGGAAGTCTGGCATAGTGTAAGCAGGAAGTCTGGTATAGTGTAAGCAGGAAGTCTGATATAGTGTAAGCAGGAAGTCTGGTATAGTGTAAGCAGGAAGTCTGGCATAGTGTTAGCAGGAAGTCTGGCATAGTGTAAGCAGGAAGTCTGGTATAGTGTAAGCAGGAAGTCGTGCATAGTGTGAGCAGGAAGTCGTGCATAGTGTGAGCAGGTAGTCTGGTATAGTGTAAGCAGGAAGTCTGGTATAGTGTAAGCAGGAAGTCTGGTATAGTGTGAGCAGGAAGTCTGGCATAGTGTGAGCAGTAAGTCTGGCATAGTGTGAGCAGGAAGTCGTGCATAGTGTTAGCAGGAAGTCTGGTATAGTATAAGCCAGGAAGTCTGGTATAGTGTTAGCAGGAAGTCTGGTATAGTGTTAGCAGGAAGTCTGGCATAGTGTGAGCAGGAAGTCTGGCATAGTGTGAGCAGGAAGTCTGGCATAGTGTGAGCAGGAAGTCGTGCATGGTGTTAGCAGGAAGTCTGGTATAGTGTTAGCAGGAAGTATGGTATAGTGTTAGCAGGAAGTCTGGCATAGTGTGAGCAGGAAGTCTGGCATAGTGTGAGCAGGAAGTCTGGCATAGTGTGAGCAGGAAGTCTGGCATAGTGTGAGCAGGAAGTCTGGCATAGTGTTAGCAGGAAGTCTGGCATAGTGTAAGCAGGTAGTCTGGCATAGTGTTAGCAGGAAGTCTGGCATAGTGTGAGCAGGAAGTCTGGGATAGTGTTAGCAGGAAGTCTGGCATAGTGTTAGCAGGAAGTCTGGCATAGTGTTAGCAGGAAGTCTGGTATAGTGTTAGCAGGAAGTCTGGTATAGTGTAAGCAGGAAGTCTGGTATAGTGTTAGCAGGAAGTCTGGTATAGTGTTAGCAGGAAGTCTGGCATAGTGTTAGCAGGAAGTCTGGAATAGTGTGAGCAGGAAGTCTGGCATAGTGTGAGCAGGAAGTCTGGCATAGTGTGAGCCAGGAAGTCTGGTATAGTGTAAGCAGGATGTCTGGCATAGTGTTAGCAGGAAGTCGTGCATAGTGTGAGCAGGAAGGCGTGCACAGTGTGAGCAGGAAGTCTGGTATAGTGTTAGCAGGAAGTCTGGTATAGTGTTAGCAGGAAGTCTGGTATAGTGTGCGCAGGATGTCTGGCATAGTGTAAGCAGGAAGTCTGGCATAGTGTAAGCAGGATGTCTGGCATAGTGTAAGCAGGAAGTCGTGCATAGTGTGAGCAGGATGTCTGGCATAGTGTAAGCAGGAAGTCTGGCATAGTGTAAGCAGGAAGTCTGGCATAGTGTAAGCAGGAAGTCTGGCATAGTGTTAGCAGGAAGTCTGGTATAGTGTGAGCAGGAAGTCGTGCATAGTGTGAGCAGGAAGTCTGCCATAGTGTGAGCAGGAAGTCGTGCATAGTGTGAGCAGGAAGTCTGGCATAGTGTGAGCAGGAAGTCTGGCATAGTGTAAGCAGGAAGTCTGGCATAGTGTGTGCAGGAAGTCTGGCATAGTGTTAGCAGGAAGTCTGGCATAGTGTAAGCAGGAAGTTTGGCATAGTGTAAGCAGGAAGTCTGGCATAGTGTGAGCCAGGAAGTCTGGTATAGTGTAAGCAGGATGTCTGGCATAGTGTTAGCAGGAAGTCGTGCATAGTGTGAGCAGGAAGTCGTGCATAGTGTGAGCAGGAAGTCTGGTATAGTGTTAGCAGGAAGTCTGGTATAGTGTGCGCAGGATGTCTGGCATAGTGTAAGCAGGAAGTCTGGTATAGTGTAAGCAGGATGTCTGGCATAGTGTAAGCAGGAAGTCATGCATGGTGTGAGCAGGATGTCTGGCATAGTGTAAGCAGGAAGTCTGGCATAGTGTGAGCAGGAAGTCGTGCGTAGTGTAAGCAGGTAGTCTGGTATAGTGTAAGCAGGAAGTCTGGTATAGTGTAAGCAGGAAGTCTGGCATAGTGTAAGCAGGAAGTCTGGCATAGTGTAAGCAGGAAGTCTGGCATAGTGTAAGCAGGAAGTCTGGCATAGTGTAAGCAGGAAGTCTGGCACAGTGTAAGCAGGAAGTCTGGCACAGTGTAAGCAGGAAGTCTGGCATAGTGTAAGCAGGATCTGGTATAGTGTAAGCAGGAAGTCTGGCATAGTGTAAGCAGGATCTGGTATAGTGTAAGCAGGAAGTCTGGCATAGTGTAAGCAGGAAGTCTGGTATAGTGTAAGCAGGAAGTCTGATATAGTGTAAGCAGGAAGTCTGGTATAGTGTAAGCAGGAAGTCTGGTGTAGTTTAAGCAGGAAGTCTGGCGTAGTGTTAGCAGGAAGTCTGGCATAGTGTAAGCAGGAAGTCTGGCATAGTGTTAGCAGGAAGTCTGGCATAGTGTTAGCAGGAAGTCTGGCATAGTGTAAGCAGGAAGTCTGGTATAGTGTAAGCAGGAAGTCGTGCATAGCGTGAGCAGGTAGTCTGGTATAGTGTAAGCAGGAAGTCTGGTATAGTGTAAGCAGGAAGTCTGATATAGTGTGAGCAGGAAGTCTGGCATAGTGTGAACAGGAAGTCTGGCATAGTGTAAGCAGGAAGTCTGGCATAGTGTTAGCAGGAAGTCTGGTATAGTGTGAGCAGGAAGTCTGCCATAGTGTGAGCAGGAAGTCGTGCATAGTGTGAGCAGGAAGTCTGGCATAGTGTAAGCAGGAAGTCTGGCATAGTGTAAGCAGGAAGTCTGGCATAGTGTAAGCAGGAAGTCTGGCATAGTGTGTGCAGGAAGTCTGGCATAGTGTTAGCAGGAAGTCTGGCATAGTGTAAGCAGGAAGTCTGGCATAGTGTAAGCAGGAAGTCTGGCATAGTGTGAGCCAGGATGTCTGGCATAGTGTAAGCAGGAAGTCGTGCATAGTGTGAGCAGGATGTCTGGCATAGTGTAAGCAGGAAGTCTGGCATAGTGTGAGCAGGAAGTCGTGCATAGTGTAAGCAGGTAGTCTGGTATAGTGTAAGCAGGAAGTCTGGTATAGTGTAAGCAGGAAGTCTGGCATAGTGTAAGCAGGAAGTCTGGCATAGTGTAAGCAGGAAGTCTGGCACAGTGTAAGCAGGAAGTCTGGCATAGTGTAAGCAGGAAGTCTGGCATAGTGTAAGCAGGATCTGGTATAGTGTATGCAGGAAGTCTGGCATAGTGTAAGCAGGATCTGGTATAGTGTAAGCAGGAAGTCTGGCATAGAGTAAGCAGGAAGTCTGGTATAGTGTAAGCAGGAAGTCTGATATAGTGTAAGCAGGAAGTCTGGCATAGTGTTAGCAGGAAGTCTGGCATAGTGTAAGCAGGAAGTCTGCTATAGTGTAAGCAGGAAGTCGTGCATAGTGTGAGCAGGAAGTCGTGCATAGTGTGAGCAGGTAGTCTGGTATAGTGTAGGCAGGAAGTCTGGCATAGTGTAAGCAGGAAGTCTGGCACAGTGTAAGCAGGAAGTCTGGCATAGTGTAAGCAGGAAGTCTGGCATAGTGTAAGCAGGATCTGGTATAGTGTAAGCAGGAAGTCTGGCATAGTGTAAGCAGGATCTGGTATAGTGTAAGCAGGAAGTCTGGCATAGTGTAAGCAGGAAGTCTGGTATAGTGTAAGCAGGAAGTCTGGTATAGTGTAAGCAGGAAGTCTGGCATAGTGTAAGCAGGAAGTCTGGCATAGTGTTAGCAGGAAGTCGTGCATAGTGTTAGCAGGAAGTCTGGCATAGTGTTAGCAGGAAGTCTGGTATAGTGTTAGCAGGAAGTCTGGTATAGTGTTAGCAGGAAGTCTGGTATAGTGTAAGCAGGAAGTCTGGTATAGTGTTAGCAGGAAGTCTGGTATAGTGTTAGCAGGAAGTCTGGTATAGTGTTAGCAGGAAGTCTGGCATAGTGTAAGCAGGAAGTCTGGCATAGTGTGCGCAGGATGTCTGGCATAGTGTAAGCAGGAAGGCTGGCATAGTGTGCGCAGGATGTCTGGCATAGTGTGAGCAGGAAGTCGTGCATAGTGTAAGCAGGATGTCTGCATAGTGTAAGCAGGAAGTCTGGTATAGTGTAAGCAGGATGTCTGGCATAATGTAAGCAGGAAGTCGTGCATAGTGTGAGCAGGAAGTCTGGCATAGTGTAAGCAGGAAGTCTGGCATAGTGTAAGCAGGTAGTCTGGTATAGTGTAAGCAGGAAGTCTGGCATAGTGTAAGCAGGAAGTCTGGCATAGTGTAAGCAGGAAGTCTGGCATAGTGTAAGCAGGAAGTCTGGTATAGTGTAAGCAGGAAGTCTGGCATAGTGTAAGCAGGAAGTCTGGCATAGTGTAAGCAGGAAGTCTGGCATAGTGTAAGCAGGTTGTCTGGTATAGTGTAAGCAGGAAGTCTGGTATAGTGTTAGCAGGAAGTCTGGTATAGTGTAAGCAGGATGTCTGGTATAGTGTGAGCCAGGAAGTCTGACATAGTGTGAGCCAGGAAGTCTGGCATAGTGTGAGCCAGGAAGTCTGGCATAGTGTTAGCAGGAAGTCTGGCATAGTGTGAGCAGGAAGTCTGGCATAGTGTAAGTTGGAAGTCTGCCATAGTGTTAGCAGGAAGTCGTGCATAGTGTGAGCAGGAAGTCTGGTATAGTGTAAGCAGGAAGTCTGGCATAGTGTAAGCAGGAAGTCTGGCATAGTGTAAGCTAGAAGTCTGGCATAGTGTAAGCAGGAGGTCTGGCATAGTGTAAGCAGGAAGTCTGGCATAGTGTAAGCAGGAAGTCGTGCATAGTGTGAGCAGGAAGTCTGGTATAGTGTAAGCAGGAAGTCTGGCATAGTGTAAGCAGGAAGTCTGGCATAGTGTTAGCAGGAAGTCTGGTATAGTGTGAGCAGGAAGTCGTGCATAGTGTGAGCAGGAAGTCTGCCATAGTGTGAGCAGGAAGTCGTGCATAGTGTGAGCAGGAAGTCGTGCATAGTGTGAGCAGGAAGTCCTGCATAGTGTGAGCAGGAAGTCTGGCATAGTGTAAGCAGGAAGTCTGGCATAGTGTAAGCAGGAAGTCTGGCATAGTGTTAGCAGGAAGTCTGGCATAGTGTAAGCAGGAAGTCTGGCATAGTGTAAGCAGGAAGTCTGGCATAGTGTGAGCCAGGAAGTCTGGTATAGTGTAAGCAGGATGTCTGGCATAGTGTTAGCAGGAAGTCGTGCATAGTGTGAGCAGGAAGTCGTGCATAGTGTGAGCAGGAAGTCTGGTATAGTGTAAGCAGGATGTCTGGCATAGTGTAAGCAGGATCTGGTATAGTGTAAGCAGGAAGTCTGGCATAGTGTAAGCAGGAAGTCTGATATAGTGTAAGCAGGAAGTCTGGTATAGTGTAAGCAGGAAGTCTGGCATAGTGTTAGCAGGAAGTCTGGCATAGTGTAAGCAGGAAGTCTGGTATAGTGTAAGCAGGAAGTCGTGCATAGTGTGAGCAGGAAGTCGTGCATAGTGTTAGCAGGAAGTCTGGCATAGTGTGAGCAGGAAGTCTGGCATAGTGTGAGCAGGAAGTCTGGCATAGTGTGAGCAGGAAGTCTGGCATAGTGTTAGCAGGAAGTATGGTATAGTGTTAGCAGGAAGTATGGTATAGTGTTAGCAGGAAGTCTGGCATAGTGTGAGCAGGAAGTCTGGCATAGTGTGAGCAGGAAGTCTGGCATAGTGTGAGCAGGAAGTCTGGCATAGTGTGAGCAGGAAGTCTGGCATAGTGTTAGCAGGAAGTCTGGCATAGTGTGAGCAGGAAGTCTGGGATAGTGTTAGCAGGAAGTCTGGCATAGTGTTAGCAGGAAGTCTGGCATAGTGTTAGCAGGAAGTCTGGTATAGTGTTAGCAGGAAGTCTGGTATAGTGTAAGCAGGAAGTCTGGTATAGTGTTAGCAGGAAGTCTGGTATAGTGTTAGCAGGAAGTCTGGCATAGTGTTAGCAGGAAGTCTGGAATAGTGTGAGCAGGAAGTCTGGCATAGTGTGAGCAGGAAGTCTGGCATAGTGTGAGCCAGGAAGTCTGGTATAGTGTAAGCAGGAAGTCTGGCATAGAGTAAGCAGGAAGTCTGGTATAGTGTAAGCAGGAAGTCTGATATAGTGTAAGCAGGAAGTCTGGTATAGTGTAAGCAGGAAGTCTGGCATAGTGTTAGCAGGAAGTCTGGCATAGTGTAAGCAGGAAGTCTGGTATAGTGTAAGCAGGAAGTCGTGCATAGTGTGAGCAGGAAGTCGTGCATAGTGTGAGCAGGTAGTCTGGTATAGTGTAAGCAGGAAGTCTGGTATAGTGTAAGCAGGAAGTCTGGCACAGTGTAAGCAGGAAGTCTGGCATAGTGTAAGCAGGAAGTCTGGCATAGTGTAAGCAGGATCTGGTATAGTGTAAGCAGGAAGTCTGGCATAGTGTAAGCAGGATCTGGTATAGTGTAAGCAGGAAGTCTGGCATAGTGTAAGCAGGAAGTCTGGTATAGTGTAAGCAGGAAGTCTGGCATAGTGTAAGCAGGAAGTCTGGCATAGTGTAAGCAGGAAGTCTGGCATAGTGTTAGCAGGAAGTCGTGCATAGTGTTAGCAGGAAGTCTGGCATAGTGTTAGCAGGAAGTCTGGTATAGTGTTAGCAGGAAGTCTGGTATAGTGTTAGCAGGAAGTCTGGTATAGTGTAAGCAGGAAGTCTGGTATAGTGTTAGCAGGAAGTCTGGTATAGTGTTAGCAGGAAGTCTGGCATAGTGTAAGCAGGAAGTCTGGCATAGTGTGCGCAGGATGTCTGGCATAGTGTAAGCAGGAAGGCTGGCATAGTGTGCGCAGGATGTCTGGCATAGTGTGAGCAGGAAGTCGTGCATAGTGTAAGC
Organism: Hyperolius riggenbachi; assembly: GCF_040937935.1. Lineage (NCBI taxonomy): Eukaryota > Metazoa > Chordata > Amphibia > Anura > Hyperoliidae > Hyperolius > Hyperolius riggenbachi. Next base: position 321,722,741 of record NC_090652.1, read on the forward strand.
AGGATGTCTGCATAGTGTAAGCAGGAAGTCTGGTATAGTGTAAGCAGGATGTCTGGCACAGTGTAAGCAGGAAGTCGTGCATAGTGTGAGCAGGATGTCTGGCATAATGTAAGCAGGAAGTCTGGCATAGTGTGAGCAGGAAGTCGTGCATAGTGTAAGCAGGTAGTCTGGTATAGTGTAAGCAGGAAGTCTGGTATAGTGTAAGCAGGAAGTCTGGCATTGTGTAAGCAGGAAGTCTGGTATAGTGTTAGCAGGAAGTCGTGCATAGTGTTAGCAGGAAGTCTGGTATAGTGTTAGCAGGAAGTATGGTATAGTGTTAGCAGGAAGTCTGGCATAGTGTGAGCAGGAAGTCTGGCATAGTGTGAGCAGGAAGTCTGGCATAGTGTGAGCAGGAAGTCTGGCATAGTGTGAGCAGGAAGTCTGGCATAGTGTTAGCAGGAAGTCTGGCATAGTGTGAGCAGGAAGTCTGGGATAGTGTTAGCAGGAAGTCTGGCATAGTGTTAGCAGGAAGTCTGGCATAGTGTTAGCAGGAAGTCTGGTATAGTGTTAGCAGGAAGTCTGGTATAGTGTAAGCAGGAAGTCTGGTATAGTGTTAGCAGGAAGTCTGGTATAGTGTTAGCAGGAAGTCTGGCATAGTGTTAGCAGGAAGTCTGGAATAGTGTGAGCAGGAAGTCTGGCATAGTGTGAGCAGGAAGTCTGGCATAGTGTGAGCCAGGAAGTCTGGTATAGTGTAAGCAGGATGTCTGGCATAGTGTTAGCAGGAAGTCGTGCATAGTGTGAGCAGGAAGGCGTGCACAGTGTGAGCAGGAAGTCTGGTATAGTGTTAGCAGGAAGTCTGGTATAGTGTTAGCAGGAAGTCTGGTATAGTGTGCGCAGGATGTCTGGCATAGTGTAAGCAGGAAGTCTGGCATAGTGTAAGCAGGATGTCTGGCATAGTGTAAGCAGGAAGTCGTGCATAGTGTGAGCAGGATGTCTGGCATAGTGTGAGCAGGAAGTCTGGCATAGTGTAAGCAGGAAGTCTGGCATAGTGTAAGCAGGAAGTCTGGCATAGTGTAAGCAGGAAGTCTGGCATAGTGTTAGCAGGAAGTCTGGTATAGTGTGAGCAGGAAGTCGTGCATAGTGTGAGCAGGAAGTCTGCCATAGTGTGAGCAGGAAGTCGTGCATAGTGTGAGCAGGAAGTCTGGCATAGTGTGAGCAGGAAGTCTGGCATAGTGTAAGCAGGAAGTCTGGCATAGTGTGTGCAGGAAGTCTGGCATAGTGTTAGCAGGAAGTCTGGCATAGTGTAAGCAGGAAGTTTGGCATAGTGTAAGCAGGAAGTCTGGCATAGTGTGAGCCAGGAAGTCTGGTATAGTGTAAGCAGGATGTCTGGCATAGTGTTAGCAGGAAGTCGTGCATAGTGTGAGCAGGAAGTCGTGCATAGTGTGAGCAGGAAGTCTGGTATAGTGTTAGCAGGAAGTCTGGTATAGTGTGCGCAGGATGTCTGGCATAGTGTAAGCAGGAAGTCTGGTATAATGTAAGCAGGATGTCTGGCATAGTGTAAGCAGGAAGTCATGCATAGTGTGAGCAGGATGTCTGGCATAGTGTAAGCAGGAAGTCAGGCATAGTGTGAGCAGGAAGTCGTGCGTAGTGTAAGCAGGTAGTCTGGTATAGTGTAAGCAGGAAGTCTGGTATAGTGTAAGCAGGAAGTCTGGCATAGTGTAAGCAGGAAGTCTGGCATAGTGTAAGCAGGAAGTCTGGCATAGTGTAAGCAGGAAGTCTGGTATAGTGTAAGCAGGAAGTCTGGCACAGTGTAAGCAGGAAGTCTGGCACAGTGTAAGCAGGAAGTCTGGCATAGTGTAAGCAGGATCTGGTATAGTGTAAGCAGGAAGTCTGGCATAGTGTAAGCAGGATCTGGTATAGTGTAAGCAGGAAGTCTGGCATAGTGTAAGCAGGAAGTCTGGTATAGTGTAAGCAGGAAGTCTGATATAGTGTAAGCAGGAAGTCTGGTATAGTGTAAGCAGGAAGTCTGGTGTAGTTTAAGCAGGAAGTCTGGCGTAGTGTTAGCAGGAAGTCTGGCGTAGTGTAAGCAGGAAGTCTGGCATAGTGTTAGCAGGAAGTCTGGCATAGTGTTAGCAGGAAGTCTGGCATAGTGTAAGCAGGAAGTCTGGTATAGTGTAAGCAGGAAGTCGTGCATAGTGTGAGCAGGAAGTCGTGCATAGCGTGAGCAGGTAGTCTGGTATAGTGTAAGCAGGAAGTCTGGTATAGTGTAAGCAGGAAGTCTGATATAGTGTAAGCAGGAAGTCTGGCATAGTGTTAGCAGGAAGTCTGGCATAGTGTAAGCAGGAAGTCTGGCATAGTGTTAACAGGAAGTCTGGCATAGTGTTAGCAGGAAGTCTGGCATAGTGTTAGCAGGAAGTCTGGCATAGTGTAAGCAGGAAGTCGTGCATAGTGTGAGCAGGAAGTCTGGCATAGTGTAAGCAGGAAGTCTGGCATAGTGTAAGCAGGAAGTCTGGCATAGTGTTAGCAGGAAGTCTGGTATAGTGTGAGCAGGAAGTCTGCCATAGTGTGAGCAGGAAGTCGTGCATAGTGTGAGCAGGAAGTCTGGCATAGTGTAAGCAGGAAGTCTGGCATAGTGTAAGCAGGAAGTCTGGCATAGTGTAAGCAGGAAGTCTGGCATAGTGTGTGCAGGAAGTCTGGCATAGTGTTAGCAGGAAGTCTGGCATAGTGTAAGCAGGAAGTCTGGTATAGTGTAAGCAGGATGTCTGGCATAGTGTAAGCAGGAAGTCGTGCATAGTGTGAGCAGGATGTCTGGCATAGTGTAAGCAGGAAGTCTGGCATAGTGTGAGCAGGAAGTCGTGCATAGTGTAAGCAGGTAGTCTGGTATAGTGTAAGCAGGAAGTCTGGTATAGTGTAAGCAGGAAGTCTGGCATAGTGTAAGCAGGAAGTCTGGCATAGTGTAAGCAGGAAGTCTGGCATAGTGTAAGCAGGAAGTCTGGCACAGTGTAAGCAGGAAGTCTGGCATAGTGTAAGCAGGAAGTCTGGCATAGTGTAAGCAGGATCTGGTATAGTGTATGCAGGAAGTCTGGCATAGTGTAAGCAGGATCTGGTATAGTGTAAGCAGGAAGTCTGGCATAGAGTAAGCAGGAAGTCTGGTATAGTGTAAGCAGGAAGTCTGATATAGTGTAAGCAGGAAGTCTGGTATAGTGTAAGCAGGAAGTCTGGCATAGTGTTAGCAGGAAGTCTGGCATAGTGTAAGCAGGAAGTCTGGTATAGTGTAAGCAGGAAGTCGTGCATAGTGTGAGCAGGAAGTCGTGCATAGTGTGAGCAGGTAGTCTGGTATAGTGTAAGCAGGAAGTCTGGTATAGTGTAAGCAGGAAGTCTGGCACAGTGTAAGCAGGAAGTCTGGCATAGTGTAAGCAGGAAGTCTGGCATAGTGTAAGCAGGATCTGGTATAGTGTAAGCAGGAAGTCTGGCATAGTGTAAGCAGGATCTGGTATAGTGTAAGCAGGAAGTCTGGCATAGTGTAAGCAGGAAGTCTGGTATAGTGTAAGCAGGAAGTCTGGTATAGTGTAAGCAGGAAGTCTGGCATAGTGTAAGCAGGAAGTCTGGCATAGTGTTAGCAGGAAGTCTGGTATAGTGTTAGCAGGAAGTCTGGTATAGTGTTAGCAGGAAGTCTGGTATAGTGTAAGCAGGAAGTCTGGTATAGTGTTAGCAGGAAGTCTGGTATAGTGTTAGCAGGAAGTCTGGCATAGTGTAAGCAGGAAGTCTGGCATAGTGTGCGCAGGATGTCTGGCATAGTGTAAGCAGGAAGGCTGGCCTAGTGTGCGCAGGATGTCTGGCATAGTGTGAGCAGGAAGTCGTGCATAGTGTAAGCAGGATGTCTGCATAGTGTAAGCAGGAAGTCTGGTATAGTGTAAGCAGGATGTCTGGCATAGTGTAAGCAGGAAGTCGTGCATAGTGTGAGCAGGATGTCTGGCATAGTGTAAGCAGGAAGTCTGGCATAGTGTGAGCAGGAAGTCGTGCATAGTGTAAGCAGGTAGTCTGGTATAGTGTAAGCAGGAAGTCTGGCATTGTGTAAGCAGGAAGTCTGGTATAGTGTTAGCAGGAAGTCGTGCATAGTGTTAGCAGGAAGTCTGGTATAGTGTTAGCAGGAAGTCTGGTATAGTGTTAGCAGGAAGTCTGGCATAGTGTGAGCAGGAAGTCTGGCATAGTGTGAGCAGGAAGTCTGGCATAGTGTAAGCAGGAAGTCTGGCATAGTGTAAGCAGGTAGTCTGGTATAGTGTAAGCAGGAAGTCTGGTATAGTGTAAGCAGGAAGTCTGGCATAGTGTAAGCAGGAAGTCTGGCATAGTGTAAGCAGGAAGTCTGGTATAGTGTAAGCAGGAAGTCTGGCATAGTGTAAGCAGGAAGTCTGGCATAGTGTAAGCAGGAAGTCTGGCATAGTGTAAGCAGGTTGTCTGGTATAGTGTAAGCAGGAAGTCTGGTATAGTGTTAGCAGGAAGTCTGGTATAGTGTAAGCAGGATGTCTGGTATAGTGTGAGCCAGGAAGTCTGGCATAGTGTGAGCCAGGAAGTCTGGCATAGTGTGAGCCAGGAAGTCTGGCATAGTGTTAGCAGGAAGTCTGGCATAGTGTGAGCAGGAAGTCTGGCATAGTGTAAGTTGGAAGTCTGCCATAGTGTTAGCAGGAAGTCGTGCATAGTGTGAGCAGGAAGTCTGGCATAGTGTAAGCAGGAAGTCTGGCATAGTGTAAGCAGGAAGTCTGGCATAGTGTAAGCTAGAAGTCTGGCATAGTGTAAGCAGGAGTTCTGGCATAGTGTAAGCAGGAAGTCTGGCATAGTGTAAGCAGGAAGTCGTGCATAGTGTGAGCAGGAAGTCTGGTATAGTGTAAGCAGGAAGTCTGGCATAGTGTAAGCAGGAAGTCTGGCATAGTGTTAGCAGGAAGTCTGGTATAGTGTGAGCAGGAAGTCGTGCATAGTGTGAGCAGGAAGTCTGCCATAGTGTGAGCAGGAAGTCGTGCATAGTGTGAGCAGGAAGTCGTGCATAGTGTGAGCAGGAAGTCCTGCATAGTGTGAGTAGGAAGTCTGGCATAGTGTAAGCAGGAAGTCTGGCATAGTGTAAGCAGGAAGTCTGGCATAGTGTGTGCAGGAAGTCTGGCATAGTGTGTGCAGGAAGTCTGGCATAGTGTTAGCAGGAAGTCTGGCATAGTGTAAGCAGGAAGTCTGGCATAGTGTAAGCAGGAAGTCTGGCATAGTGTGAGCCAGGAAGTCTGGTATAGTGTAAGCAGGATGTCTGGCATAGTGTTAGCAGGAAGTCGTGCATAGTGTGAGCAGGAAGTCGTGCATAGTGTGAGCAGGAAGTCTGGTATAGTGTAAGCAGGATGTCTGGCATAGTGTAAGCAGGATCTGGTATAGTGTAAGCAGGAAGTCTGGCATAGTGTAAGCAGGAAGTCTGGTATAGTGTAAGCAGGAAGTCTGATATAGTGTAAGCAGGAAGTCTGGTATAGTGTAAGCAGGAAGTCTGGCATAGTGTTAGCAGGAAGTCTGGCATAGTGTAAGCAGGAAGTCTGGTATAGTGTAAGCAGGAAGTCGTGCATAGTGTGAGCAGGAAGTCGTGCATAGTGTGAGCAGGTAGTCTGGTATAGTGTAAGCAGGAAGTCTGGTATAGTGTAAGCAGGAAGTCTGGTATAGTGTGAGCAGGAAGTCTGGCATAGTGTGAGCAGTAAGTCTGGCATAGTGTGAGCAGTAAGTCGTGCATAGTGTTAGCAGGAAGTCTGGTATAGTATAAGCCAGGAAGTCTGGTATAGTGTTAGCAGGAAGTCTGGCATAGTGTTAGCAGGAAGTCTGGCATAGTGTGAGCAGGAAGTCTGGCATAGTGTGAGCAGGAAGTCTGGCATAGTGTGAGCAGGAAGTCGTGCATGGTGTTAGCAGGAAGTCTGGTATAGTGTTAGCAGGAAGTATGGTATAGTGTTAGCAGGAAGTCTGGCATAGTGTGAGCAGGAAGTCTGGCATAGTGTGAGCAGGAAGTCTGGCATAGTGTGAGCAGGAAGTCTGGCATAGTGTGAGCAGGAAGTCTGGCATAGTGTTAGCAGGAAGTCTGGCATAGTGTAAGCAGGTAGTCTGGCATAGTGTTAGCAGGAAGTCTGGCATAGTGTGAGCAGGAAGTCTGGGATAGTGTTAGCAGGAAGTCTGGCATAGTGTTAGCAGGAAGTCTGGCATAGTGTTAGCAGGAAGTCTGGTATAGTGTTAGCAGGAAGTCTGGTATAGTGTAAGCAGGAAGTCTGGTATAGTGTTAGCAGGAAGTCTGGTATAGTGTTAGCAGGAAGTCTGGCATAGTGTTAGCAGGAAGTCTGGAATAGTGTGAGCAGGAAGTCTGGCATAGTGTGAGCAGGAAGTCTGGCATAGTGTGAGCCAGGAAGTCTGGTATAGTGTAAGCAGGATGTCTGGCATAGTGTTAGCAGGAAGTCGTGCATAGTGTGAGCAGGAAGGCGTGCACAGTGTGAGCAGGAAGTCTGGTATAGTGTTAGCAGGAAGTCTGGTATAGTGTTAGCAGGAAGTCTGGTATAGTGTGCGCAGGATGTCTGGCATAGTGTAAGCAGGAAGTCTGGCATAGTGTAAGCAGGATGTCTGGCATAGTGTAAGCAGGAAGTCGTGCATAGTGTGAGCAGGATGTCTGGCATAGTGTAAGCAGGAAGTCTGGCATAGTGTAAGCAGGAAGTCTGGCATAGTGTAAGCAGGAAGTCTGGCATAGTGTTAGCAGGAAGTCTGGTATAGTGTGAGCAGGAAGTCGTGCATAGTGTGAGCAGGAAGTCTGCCATAGTGTGAGCAGGAAGTCGTGCATAGTGTGAGCAGGAAGTCTGGTATAGTGTGAGCAGGAAGTCTGGCATAGTGTAAGCAGGAAGTCTGGCATAGTGTGTGCAGGAAGTCTGGCATAGTGTTAGCAGGAAGTCTGGCATAGTGTAAGCAGGAAGTTTGGCATAGTGTAAGCAGGAAGTCTGGCATAGTGTGAGCCAGGAAGTCTGGTATAGTGTAAGCAGGATGTCTGGCATAGTGTTAGCAGGAAGTCGTGCATAGTGTGAGCAGGAAGTCGTGCATAGTGTGAGCAGGAAGTCTGGTATAGTGTTAGCAGGAAGTCTGGTATAGTGTGCGCAGGATGTCTGGCATAGTGTAAGCAGGAAGTCTGGTATAGTGTAAGCAGGATGTCTGGCATAGTGTAAGCAGGAAGTCATGCATAGTGTGAGCAGGATGTCTGGCATAGTGTAAGCAGGAAGTCTGGCATAGTGTGAGCAGGAAGTCGTGCATAGTGTAAGCAGGTAGTCTGGTATAGTGTAAGCAGGAAGTCTGGTATAGTGTAAGCAGGAAGTCTGGCATAGTGTAAGCAGGAAGTCTGGCATAGTGTAAGCAGGAAGTCTGGCATAGTGTAAGCAGGAAGTCTGGCACAGTGTAAGCAGGAAGTCTGGCACAGTGTAAGCAGGAAGTCTGGCATAGTGTAAGCAGGATCTGGTATAGTGTAAGCAGGAAGTCTGGCATAGTGTAAGCAGGATCTGGTATAGTGTAAGCAGGAAGTCTGGCATAGTGTAAGCAGGAAGTCTGGTATAGTGTAAGCAGGAAGTCTGATATAGTGTAAGCAGGAAGTCTGGTATAGTGTAAGCAGGAAGTCTGGCGTAGTTTAAGCAGGAAGTCTGGCGTAGTGTTAGCAGGAAGTCTGGCGTAGTGTAAGCAGGAAGTCTGGCATAGTGTTAGCAGGAAGTCTGGCATAGTGTTAGCAGGAAGTCTGGCATAGTGTAAGCAGGAAGTCTGGTATAGTGTAAGCAGGAAGTCGTCCATAGTGTGAGCAGGAAGTCGTGCATAGCGTGAGCAGGTAGTCTGGTATAGTGTAAGCAGGAAGTCTGGTATAGTGTAAGCAGGAAGTCTGATATAGTGTAAGCAGGAAGTCTGGCATAGTGTTAGCAGGAAGTCTGGCATAGTGTAAGCAGGAAGTCTGGCATAGTGTTAACAGGAAGTCTGGCATAGTGTTAGCAGGAAGTCTGGCATAGTGTTAGCAGGAAGTCTGGCATAGTGTAAGCAGGAAGTCGTGCATAGTGTGAGCAGGAAGTCTGGTATAGTGTAAGCAGGAAGTCTGGCATAGTGTAAGCAGGAAGTCTGGCATAGTGTTAGCAGGAAGTCTGGTATAGTGTGAGCAGGAAGTCTGCCATAGTGTGAGCAGGAAGTCGTGCATAGTGTGAGCAGGAAGTCTGGCATAGTGTAAGCAGGAAGTCTGGCATAGTGTAAGCAGGAAGTCTGGGATAGTGTTAGCAGGAAGTCTGGCATAGTGTTAGCAGGAAGTCTGGCATAGTGTTAGCAGGAAGTCTGGTATAGTGTAAGCAGGAAGTCTGGTATAGTGTTAGCAGGAAGTCTGGTATAGTGTTAGCAGGAAGTCTGGCATAGTGTTAGCAGGAAGTCTGGAATAGTGTGAGCAGGAAGTCTGGCATAGTGTGAGCAGGAAGTCTGGCATAGTGTGAGCCAGGAAGTCTGGTATAGTGTAAGCAGGATGTCTGGCATAGTGTTAGCAGGAAGTCGTGCATAGTGTGAGCAGGAAGGCGTGCACAGTGTGAGCAGGAAGTCTGGTATAGTGTTAGCAGGAAGTCTGGTATAGTGTTAGCAGGAAGTCTGGTATAGTGTGCGCAGGATGTCTGGCATAGTGTAAGCAGGAAGTCTGGCATAGTGTAAGCAGGATGTCTGGCATAGTGTAAGCAGGAAGTCGTGCATAGTGTGAGCAGGATGTCTGGCATAGTGTAAGCAGGAAGTCTGGCATAGTGTAAGCAGGAAGTCTGGCATAGTGTAAGCAGGAAGTCTGGCATAGTGTAAGCAGGAAGTCTGGCATAGTGTTAGCAGGAAGTCTGGTATAGTGTGAGCAGGAAGTCGTGCATAGTGTGAGCAGGAAGTCTGCCATAGTGTGAGCAGGAAGTCGTGCATAGTGTGAGCAGGAAGTCTGGCATAGTGTGAGCAGGAAGTCTGGCATAGTGTAAGCAGGAAGTCTGGCATAGTGTGTGCAGGAAGTCTGGCATAGTGTTAGCAGGAAGTCTGGCATAGTGTAAGCAGGAAGTTTGGCATAGTGTAAGCAGGAAGTCTGGCATAGTGTGAGCCAGGAAGTCTGGTATAGTGTAAGCAGGATGTCTGGCATAGTGTTAGCAGGAAGTCGTGCATAGTGTGAGCAGGAAGTCGTGCATAGTGTGAGCAGGAAGTCTGGTATAGTGTTAGCAGGAAGTCTGGTATAGTGTGCGCAGGATGTCTGGCATAGTGTAAGCAGGAAGTCTGGTATAGTGTAAGCAGGATGTCTGGCATAGTGTAAGCAGGAAGTCATGCATAGTGTGAGCAGGATGTCTGGCATAGTGTAAGCAGGAAGTCTGGCATAGTGTGAGCAGAAAGTCGTGCGTAGTGTAAGCAGGTAGTCTGGTATAGTGTAAGCAGGAAGTCTGGTATAGTGTAAGCAGGAAGTCTGGCATAGTGTAAGCAGGAAGTCTGGCATAGTGTAAGCAGGAAGTCTGGCATAGTGTAAGCAGGAAGTCTGGCACAGTGTAAGCAGGAAGTCTGGCACAGTGTAAGCAGGAAGTCTGGCACAGTGTAAGCAGGATCTGGTATAGTGTAAGCAGGAAGTCTGGCATAGTGTAAGCAGGATCTGGTATAGTGTAAGCAGGAAGTCTGGCATAGTGTAAGCAGGAAGTCTGGTATAGTGTAAGCAGGAAGTCTGATATAGTGTAAGCAGGAAGTCTGGTATAGTGTAAGCAGGAAGTCTGGTGTAGTTTAAGCAGGAAGTCTGGCGTAGTGTTAGCAGGAAGTCTGGCGTAGTGTAAGCAGGAAGTCTGGCATAGTGTTAGCAGGAAGTCTGGCATAGTGTTAGCAGGAAGTCTGGCATAGTGTAAGCAGGAAGTCTGGTATAGTGTAAGCAGGAAGTCGTGCATAGTGTGAGCAGGAAGTCGTGCATAGCGTGAGCAGGTAGTCTGGTATAGTGTAAGCAGGAAGTCTGGTATAGTGTAAGCAGGAAGTCTGATATAGTGTAAGCAGGAAGTCTGGCATAGTGTTAGCAGGAAGTCTGGCATAGTGTAAGCAGGAAGTCTGGCATAGTGTTAACAGGAAGTCTGGCATAGTGTTAGCAGGAAGTCTGGCATAGTGTTAGCAGGAAGTCTGGCATAGTGTAAGCAGGAAGTCGTGCATAGTGTGAGCAGGAAGTCTGGTATAGTGTAAGCAGGAAGTCTGGCATAGTGTAAGCAGGAAGTCTGGCATAGTGTTAGCAGGAAGTCTGGTATAGTGTGAGCAGGAAGTCTGCCATAGTGTGAGCAGGAAGTCGTGCATAGTGTGAGCAGGAAGTCTGGCATAGTGTAAGCAGGAAGTCTGGCATAGTGTAAGCAGGAAGTCTGGCATAGTGTAAGCAGGAAGTCTGGCATAGTGTGTGCAGGAAGTCTGGCATAGTGTTAGCAGGAAGTCTGGCATAGTGTAAGCAGGAAGTCTGGTATAGTGTAAGCAGGATGTCTGGCATAGTGTAAGCAGGAAGTCGTGCATAGTGTGAGCAGGATGTCTGGCATAGTGTAAGCAGGAAGTCTGGCATAGTGTGAGCAGGAAGTCGTGCATAGTGTAAGCAGGTAGTCTGGTATAGTGTAAGCAGGAAGTCTGGTATAGTGTAAGCAGGAAGTCTGGCATAGTGTAAGCAGGAAGTCTGGCATAGTGTAAGCAGGAAGTCTGGCATAGTGTAAGCAGGAAGTCTGGCACAGTGTAAGCAGGAAGTCTGGCATAGTGTAAGCAGGAAGTCTGGCATAGTGTAAGCAGGATCTGGTATAGTGTATGCAGGAAGTCTGGCATAGTGTAAGCAGGATCTGGTATAGTGTAAGCAGGAAGTCTGGCATAGAGTAAGCAGGAAGTCTGGTATAGTGTAAGCAGGAAGTCTGATATAGTGTAAGCAGGAAGTCTGGTATAGTGTAAGCAGGAAGTCTGGCATAGTGTTAGCAGGAAGTCTGGCATAGTGTAAGCAGGAAGTCTGGTATAGTGTAAGCAGGAAGTCGTGCATAGTGTGAGCAGGAATTCGTGCATAGTGTGAGCAGGTAGTCTGGTATAGTGTAAGCAGGAAGTCTGGTATAGTGTAAGCAGGAAGTCTGGTATAGTGTGAGCAGGAAGTCTGGCATAGTGTGAGCAGTAAGTCTGGCATAGTGTGAGCAGGAAGTCGTGCATAGTGTTAGCAGGAAGTCTGGTATAGTATAAGCCAGGAAGTCTGGTATAGTGTTAGCAGGAAGTCTGGTATAGTGTTAGCAGGAAGTCTGGCATAGTCTGAGCAGGAAGTCTGGCATAGTGTGAGCAGGAAGTCTGGCATAGTGTGAGCAGGAAGTCGTGCATGGTGTTAGCAGGAAGTCTGGTATAGTGTTAGCAGGAAGTCTGGTATAGTGTTAGCAAGAAGTCTGGCATAGTGTGAGCAGGAAGTCTGGCATAGTGTGAGCAGGAAGTCTGGCATAGTGTGAGCAGGAAGTCTGGCATAGTGTAAGCAGGAAGTCTGGCATAGTGTGAGCCAGGAAGTCTGGTATAGTGTAAGCAGGATTTCTGGCATAGTGTTAGCAGGAAGTCGTGCATAGTGTGAGCAGGAAGTCGTGCATAGTGTGAGCAGGAAGTCTGGTATAGTGTTAGCAGGAAGTCTGGTATAGTGTTAGCAGGAAGTCTGGTATAGTGTGCGCAGGATGTCTGGCATAGTGTAAGCAGGAAGTCTGGTATAGTGTAAGCAGGATGTCTGGCATAGTGTAAGCAGGAAGTCGTGCATAGTGTGAGCAGGATGTCTGGCATAGTGTAAGCAGGAAGTCTGGCATAGTGTAAGCAGGAAGTCTGGCATAGTGTAAGCAGGAAGTCTGGCATAGTGTTAGCAGGAAGTCTGGTATAGTGTGAGCAGGAAGTCGTGCATAGTGTGAGCAGGAAGTCTGCCATAGTGTGAGCAGGAAGTCGTGCATAGTGTGAGCAGGAAGTCTGGCATAGTGTAAGCAGGAAGTCTGGCATAGTGTGTGCAGGAAGTCTGGCATAGTGTTAGCAGGAAGTCTGGCATAGTGTAAGCAGGAAGTCTGGCATAGTGTGAGCCAGGAAGTCTGGTATAGTGTAAGCAGGATGTCTGGCATAGTGTTAGCAGTAAGTCGTGCATAGTGTGAGCAGGAAGTCGTGCATAGTGTGAGCAGGAAGTCTGGTATAGTGTTAGCAGGAAGTCTGGTATAGTGTTAGCAGGAAGTCTGGTATAGTGTGCGCAGGATGTCTGGCATAGTGTAAGCAGGAAGTCGGGTATAGTGTAAGCAGGATGTCTGGCATAGTGTAAGCAGGAAGTCATGCATAGTGTGAGCAGGATGTCTGGCATAGTGTAAGCAGGAAGTCTGGCATAGTGTGAGCAGGAAGTCGTGCATAGTGTAAGCAGGTAGTCTGGTATAGTGTAAGCAGGAAGTCTGGCATAGTGTAAGCAGGAAGTCTGGCATAGTGTAAGCAGGAAGTCTGGCATAGTGTAAGCAGGAAGTCTGGCACAGTGTAAGCAGGAAGTCTGGCACAGTGTAAGCAGGAAGTCTGGCACAGTGTAAGCAGGAAGTTTGGCATAGTGTAAGCAGGATCTGGTATAGTGTAAGCAGGAAGTCTGGCATAGTGTAAGCAGGATCTGGTATAGTGTAAGCAGGAAGTCTGGCATAGTGTAAGCAGGAAGTCTGGTATAGTGTAAGCAGGAAGTCTGATATAGTGTAAGCAGGAAGTCTGGTATAGTGTAAGCAGGAAGTCTGGCATAGTGTAAGCAGGAAGTCTGGCATAGTGTTAGCAGGAAGTCTGGCATAGTGTAAGCAGGAAGTCTGGCATAGTGTTAGCAGGAAGTCTGGCATAGTGTTAGCAGGAAGTCTGGCATAGTGTAAGCAGGAAGTCTGGTATAGTGTAAGCAGGAAGTCTGGTATAGTGTAAGCAGGAAGTCTGGTATAGTGTTAGCAGGAAGTCTGGTATAGTGTTAGCAGGAAGTCTGGCATAGTGTTAGCAGGAAGTCTGGAATAGTGTGAGCAGGAAGTCTGGCATAGTGTAAGCAGGAAGTCTGGCATAGTGTGAGCCAGGAAGTCTGGTATAGTGTAAGCAGGATTTCTGGCATAGTGTTAGCAGGAAGTCGTGCATAGTGTGAGCAGGAAGTCGTGCATAGTGTGAGCAGGAAGTCTGGTATAGTGTTAGCAGGAAGTCTGGTATAGTGTTAGCAGGAAGTCTGGTATAGTGTGCGCAGGATGTCTGGCATAGTGTAAGCAGGAAGTCTGGTATAGTGTAAGCAGGATGTCTGGCATAGTGTAAGCAGGAAGTCGTGCATAGTGTGAGCAGGATGTCTGGCATAGTGTAAGCAGGAAGTCTGGCATAGTGTAAGCAGGAAGTCTGGCATAGTGTAAGCAGGAAGTCTGGCATAGTGTTAGCAGGAAGTCTGGTATAGTGTGAGCAGGAAGTCGTGCATAGTGTGAGCAGGAAGTCTGCCATAGTGTGAGCAGGAAGTCGTGCATAGTGTGAGCAGGAAGTCTGGCACAGTGTAAGCAGGAAGTCTGGCATAGTGTAAGCAGGAAGTCTGGCATAGTGTGTGCAGGAAGTCTGGCATAGTGTTAGCAGGAAGTCTGGCATAGTGTAAGCAGGAAGTCTGGCATAGTGTAAGCAGGAAGTCTGGCATAGTGTGAGCCAGGAAGTCTGGTATAGTGTAAGCAGGATGTCTGGCATAGTGTTAGCAGTAAGTCGTGCATAGTGTGAGCAGGAAGTCGTGCATAGTGTGAGCAGGAAGTCTGGTATAGTGTTAGCAGGAAGTCTGGTATAGTGTTAGCAGGAAGTCTGGTATAGTGTGCGCAGGATGTCTGGCATAGTGTAAGCAGAAAGTCTGGTATAGTGTAAGCAGGATGTCTGGCATAGTGTAAGCAGGAAGTCATGCATAGTGTGAGCAGGATGTCTGGCATAGTGTAAGCAGGAAGTCTGGCATAGTGTGAGCAGGAAGTCGTGCATAGTGTAAGCAGGTAGTCTGGTATAGTGTAAGCAGGAAGTCTGGCATAGTGTAAGCAGGAAGTCTGGCATAGTGTAAGCAGGAAGTCTGGCATAGTGTAAGCAGGAAGTCTGGCACAGTGTAAGCAGGAAGTCTGGCACAGTGTAAGCATTAAGTCTGGCACAGTGTAAGCAGGAAGTTTGGCATAGTGTAAGCAGGATCTGGTATAGTGTAAGCAGGAAGTCTGGCATAGTGTAAGCAGGATCTGGTATAGTGTAAGCAGGAAGTCTGGCATAGTGTAAGCAGGAAGTCTGGTATAGTGTAAGCAGGAAGTCTGATATAGTGTAAGCAGGAAGTCTGGTATAGTGTAAGCAGGAAGTCTGGCATAGTGTTAGCAGGAAGTCTGGCATAGTGTAAGCAGGAAGTCTGGCATAGTGTTAGCAGGAAGTCTGGCATAGTGTTAGCAGGAAGTCTGGCATAGTGTAAGCAGGAAGTCTGGTATAGTGTAAGCAGGAAGTCTGGTATAGTGTAAGCAGGAAGTCTGGCATAGTGTTAGCAGGAAGTCTGGCATAGTGTAAGCAGGAAGTCTGGCATAGTGTAAGCAGGAAGTCTGGCATAGTGTAAGCAGGAAGTCTGGCACAGTGTAAGCAGGAAGTCTGGCACAGTGTAAGCAGGAAGTCTGGCACAGTGTAAGCAGGAAGTCTGGCATAGTGTAAGCAGGATCTGGTATAGTGTAAGTAGAGATGAGCGTAATGACCTAATTACGATTTTGCGAAATTTCGCGTAATTAGTGTAATTACGATTATGGCCGTAAGTACATAATCGTAATGAAGAAGGATTTCGCGAAATTTCGCGTAAGCGTAATGTTCGCGTAATTTTCGCATTACAGTCGTATCATGCCGTAATTTCGCATTAAACGCTACCGTAATTTCGCATTAAACCGTAACGCTCCGTATAATATAAAAAAGCCGCCGACTTTAAGGGTTAATAGCAAAGCCCCCTTAAATGTTAAGAGCCTCAAATTTGGAGAATATATTAAGGAGATCAGGAGGAATAAGAGGAAAAATTTTTTTTTCAAAAAGACCTTATAGTTTTTGAGAAAATCGATGTTAAAGTTTCAAAGGAAAAATGTAAACATTTAAAAACCCGCCGACTTTAACGGTTAATAGCAAAGCCTGCTTAAAGTTTAGGAACACCAAATTCCCAGGGTATATTAAGGGGATCAGTGGGAATAAGAGGAAAAAAATTTTTTTCAAAAAGACCTTATAGTTTTTGAGAAAATCGATTTTTAAGTTTCAAGGGCGAAAATGTCTTTTAAATGTGGAAAATGTCAGTTTTTTTTGCACAGGTAACAATAGTGTATTATTTTCATAGATTCCCCCAAGTGGGAAGAGTTTTACTTACTTCGTTCTGAGTGTGGGAAATATAAAAAAAAAACGACGTAGGGTCCCCCCTCCCAGACCTCTTTAACCCCTTGTCCCCCATGCAGGCTGGGATAGCCAGAATGCGGAGCACCGGCCGCGTGGGGCTCCGCACCCTGACTATACCAGCCCGCATGGTCCATGGATTGGGGGGTCTCGGAAGGGGAGGGGCAGCCAAGCTTTCCCCTCCCCCTCCGAGCCCTTGTCCAATCCAAGGACAAGGGGCTCTTCTCCACCTCCGATGGGCGGTGGAGGTGGAGGCCGCGATTTCCTGGGGGGGAGGTTCATGGTGGAATCTGGGAGTCCCCTTTAAAAAGGGGTCCCCCAGATGCCCACCCCCCCTCCCAGGAGAAATGAGTATAGAGGTACTTGTACCCCATACCCATTTCCTTTAAGAGTTAAAGTAAATAAACACACAGACACTTAGAAAAAGTATTTTAATTGAACAAAAAACATAACCACGAAAAAAGTCCTTTAATATTCTTAATTAACCATTAATACTTACCTGTCCCTTTAAATAAATGATCCCTCGCAATATCCTCGGAAATGTTCTATCAGTTACAATGTAACAAAGTTATTACAATGTATCAACTTTGTTACATTGTAACTACGCCGCACCCGACGTCACTCACCGCCGCCGCCGCCACCGCGTCTGCGCTGCAGGACCCGACAGAGCTCTGAGCTATAGCTCAGAGCTCTCTAAGCATCTTTGTATTTGGGCTCCAAGGAGCCCCATTGGTCCTTAGCAGACCAATGGGGTTCCTTCTGATTTGAAGGAACCCCATTGGTCTGCTAAGGACCAATGGGGCTCCTTGGAGCCCAAATACAAAGATGCTTTAGAGAGCTCTGAGCTATAGCTCAGAGCTCTGTCGGGTCCGTGCAGGACGCTAAGTCCCCGCCGGCTCCGCTGCCCTCCCCGCCTCTCCCACATGTCACCCACATGTCACCCACATGTGGGTGACATGTGGGTGACAGATGTGGGCGGGGTGGACAGCGGGAGCTGCGGGGACTTAGCGTCCTGCACGGACGCGTATGCGGCGGCTGAGCGGCGAGTGGCGTCGGGTGCGGCGTAGTTACAATGTAACAAAGTTGATACATTGTAATAACTTTGTTACATTGTAACTGATAGAACATTTCCGAGGATATTGCGAGGGATCATTTATTTAAAGGGACAGGTAAGTATTAATGGTTAATTAAGAATATTAAAGGACTTTTTTCGTGGTTATGTTTTTTGTTCAATTAAAATACTTTTTCTAAGTGTCTGTGTGTTTATTTACTTTAACTCTTAAAGGAAATGGGTATGGGGTACAAGTACCTCTATACTCATTTCTCCTGGGAGGGGGGGTGGGCATCTGGGGGACCCCTTTTTAAAGGGGACTCCCAGATTCCACCATGAACCTCCCCCCCAGGAAATCGCGGCCTCCACCTCCACCGCCCATCGGAGGTGGAGAAGAGCCCCTTGTCCTTGGATTGGACAAGGGCTCGGAGGGGGAGGGGAAAGCTTGGCTGCCCCTCCCCTTCCGAGACCCCCCAATCCATGGACCATGCGGGCTGGTATAGTCAGGGTGCGGAGCCCCACGCGGCCGGTGCTCCGCATTCTGGCTATCCCAGCCTGCATGGGGGACAAGGGGTTAAAGAGGTCTGGGAGGGGGGACCCCACGTCGTTTTTTTTTATATTTCCCACACTCAGAACGAAGTAAGTAAAACTCTTCCCACTTGGGGGAATCTATGAAAATAATACACTATTGTTACCTGTGCAAAAAAAACTGACATTTTCCACATTTAAAAGACATTTTCGCCCTTGAAACTTAAAAATCGATTTTCTCAAAAACTATAAGGTCTTTTTGAAAAATTTTTTTTTCCTCTTATTCCCACTGATCCCCTTAATATACCCTGGGAATTTGGTGTTCCTAAACTTTAAGCAGGCTTTGCTATTAACCGTTAAAGTCGGCGGGTTTTTAAATGTTTACATTTTTCCTTTGAAACTTTAACATCGATTTTCTCAAAAACTATAAGGTCTTTTTGAAAAAAAATTTTTTCCTCTTATTCCTCCTGATCTCCTTAATATATTCTCCAAATTTGAGGCTCTTAGCATTTAAGGGGGCTTTGCTATTAACCCTTAAAGTCGGCGGCTTTTTTATATTATACGGAGCGTTAAGGTTTAACGCGAAATTAAGGTAGCGTTTAATGCGAAATTACGGCATGAACGAAACGCGAAATTTCGCGTTGAAAATTACGCTTACGGTATTTTCAATTACGATTTTAATGGCAATTTCGCTACGCTAATTTCGCATCGTAATCGCAAATTTCGCATGCGTAATTATAGTAATGCGAAATTACGAAAATTTCAGCTCAACTCTAAGTGTAAGCAGGAAGTCTGGCATAGTGTAAGCAGGATCTGGTATAGTGTAAGCAGGAAGTCTGGCATAGTGTAAGCAGGAAGTCTGGTATAGTGTAAGCAGGAAGTCTGATATAGTGTAAGCAGGAAGTCTGGTATAGTGTAAGCAGGAAGTCTGGTATAGTGTAAGCAGGAAGTCTGGCATAGTGTAAGCAGGAAGTCTGGCATAGTGTTAGCAGGAAGTCTGGCATAGTGTAAGCAGGAAGTCTGGCATAGTGTTAGCAGGAAGTCTGGCATAGTGTTAGCAGGAAGTCTGGCATAGTGTAAGCAGGAAGTCTGGTATAGTGTAAGCAGGAAGTCGTGCATAGTGTGAGCAGGAAGTCGTGCATAGCGTGAGCAGGTAGTCTGGTATAGTGTAAGCAGGAAGTCTGGTATAGTGTAAGCAGGAAGTCTGGTATAGTGTAAGCAGGAAGTCTGGCATAGTGTTAGCAGGAAGTCTGGCATAGTGTAAGCAGGAAGTCTGGCATAGTGTTAACAGGAAGTCTGGCATAGTGTTAGCAGGAAGTCTGGCATAGTGTGAGCAGGAAGTCTGGCATAGTGTGAGCAGGAAGTCTGGCATAGTGTGAGCAGGAAGTCTGGCATAGTGTGAGCAGGAAGTCTGGCATAGTGTGAGCAGGAAGTCTGGCATAGTGTGAGCAGGAAGTCTGGCATAGTGTGAGCAGGAAGTCGTGCATAGTGTTAGCAGGAAGTCTGGTATAGTGTAAGCAGGAAGTCTGGCATAGTGTAAGCCAGGAAGTCTGGTATAGTGTTAGCAGGAAGTCTGGCATAGTGTTAGCAGGAAGTCTGGCATAGTGTGAGCAGGAAGTCTGGCATAGTGTGAGCAGGAAGTCTGGCATAGTGTGAGCAGGAAGTCGTGCATAGTGTTAGCAGGAAGTCTGGTATAGTGTAAGCAGGAAGTCTGGCATAGTGTAAGCCAGGAAGTCTGGTATAGTGTTAGCAGGAAGTCTGGTATAGTGTTAGCAGGAAGTCTGGCATAGTGTTAGCAGGAAGTCTGGCATAGTGTGAGCAGGAAGTCTGGCATAGTGTGAGCAGGAAGTCTGGCATAGTGTGAGCAGGAAGTCGTGCATGGTGTTAGCAGGAAGTCTGGCATGGTGTTAGCAGGAAGTCTGGCATGGTGTGAGCAGGAAGTCTGGCATAGTGTGAGCAGGAAGTCTGGCATAGTGTGAGCAGGAAGTCTGGCATAGTGTTAGCAGGAAGTCTGGCATAGTGTAAGCAGGTAGTCTGGCATAGTGTTAGCAGGAAGTCTGGCATAGTGTGAGCAGGAAGTCTGGTATAGTGTTAGCAGGAAGTCTGGTATAGTGTAAGCAGGAAGTCTGGTATAGTGTTAGCAGGAAGTCTGGTATAGTGTTAGCAGGAAGTCTGGCATAGTGTAAGCAGGAAGTCTGGCATAGTGTTAGCAGGAAGTCTGGCATAGTGTTAGCAGGAAGTCTGGCATAGTGTGAGCAGGAAGTCTGGCATAGTGTGAGCAGGAAGTCTGGCATAGTGTGAGCAGGAAGTCTGGCATAGTGTTAGCAGGAAGTCTGGTATAGTGTAAGCAGGAAGTCTGGCATAGTGTAAGCCAGGAAGTCTGGTATAGTGTTAGCAGGAAGTCTGGCATAGTGTTAGCAGGAAGTCTGGTATAGTGTTAGCAGGAAGTCTGGTATAGTGTTAGCAGGAAGTCTGGTATAGTGTAAGCAGGAAGTCTGGCATAGTGTGAGCCAGGAAGTCTGGTATAGTGTAAGCAGGATGTCTGGCATAGTGTTAGCAGTAAGTCGTGCATAGTGTGAGCAGGAAGTCGTGCATAGTGTGAGCAGGAAGTCTGGTATAGTGTTAGCAGGAAGTCTGGTATAGTGTTAGCAGGAAGTCTGGTATAGTGTGCGCAGGATGTCTGGCATAGTGTAAGCAGAAAGTCTGGTATAGTGTAAGCAGGATGTCTGGCATAGTGTAAGCAGGAAGTCATGCATAGTGTGAGCAGGATGTCTGGCATAGTGTAAGCAGGAAGTCTGGCATAGTGTGAGCAGGAAGTCGTGCATAGTGTAAGCAGGTAGTCTGGTATAGTGTAAGCAGGAAGTCTGGCATAGTGTAAGCAGGAAGTCTGGCATAGTGTAAGCAGGAAGTCTGGCATAGTGTAAGCAGGAAGTCTGGCACAGTGTAAGCAGGAAGTCTGGCACAGTGTAAGCATTAAGTCTGGCACAGTGTAAGCAGGAAGTTTGGCATAGTGTAAGCAGGATCTGGTATAGTGTAAGCAGGAAGTCTGGCATAGTGTAAGCAGGATCTGGTATAGTGTAAGCAGGAAGTCTGGCATAGTGTAAGCAGGAAGTCTGGTATAGTGTAAGCAGGAAGTCTGATATAGTGTAAGCAGGAAGTCTGGCATAGTGTAAGCAGGAAGTCTGGCATAGTGTTAGCAGGAAGTCTGGCATAGTGTAAGCAGGAAGTCTGGCATAGTGTTAGCAGGAAGTCTGGCATAGTGTTAGCAGGAAGTCTGGCATAGTGTAAGCAGGAAGTCTGGTATAGTGTAAGCAGGAAGTCTGGTATAGTGTAAGCAGGAAGTCTGGCATAGTGTTAGCAGGAAGTCTGGCATAGTGTAAGCAGGAAGTCTGGCATAGTGTAAGCAGGAAGTCTGGCATAGTGTAAGCAGGAAGTCTGGCACAGTGTAAGCAGGAAGTCTGGCACAGTGTAAGCAGGAAGTCTGGCACAGTGTAAGCAGGAAGTCTGGCATAGTGTAAGCAGGATCTGGTATAGTGTAAGCAGGAAGTCTGGCATAGTGTAAGCAGGATCTGGTATAGTGTAAGCAGGAAGTCTGGCATAGTGTAAGCAGGAAGTCTGGTATAGTGTAAGCAGGAAGTCTGATATAGTGTAAGCAGGAAGTCTGGTATAGTGTAAGCAGGAAGTCTGGTATAGTGTAAGCAGGAAGTCTGGCATAGTGTAAGCAGGAAGTCTGGCATAGTGTTAGCAGGAAGTCTGGCATAGTGTAAGCAGGAAGTCTGGCATAGTGTTAGCAGGAAGTCTGGCATAGTGTTAGCAGGAAGTCTGGCATAGTGTAAGCAGGAAGTCTGGTATAGTGTAAGCAGGAAGTCGTGCATAGTGTGAGCAGGAAGTCGTGCATAGCGTGAGCAGGTAGTCTGGTATAGTGTAAGCAGGAAGTCTGGTATAGTGTAAGCAGGAAGTCTGGTATAGTGTAAGCAGGAAGTCTGGCATAGTGTTAGCAGGAAGTCTGGCATAGTGTAAGCAGGAAGTCTGGCATAGTGTTAACAGGAAGTCTGGCATAGTGTTAGCAGGAAGTCTGGCATAGTGTGAGCAGGAAGTCTGGCATAGTGTGAGCAGGAAGTCTGGCATAGTGTGAGCAGGAAGTCTGGCATAGTGTGAGCAGGAAGTCTGGCATAGTGTGAGCAGGAAGTCTGGCATAGTGTGAGCAGGAAGTCGTGCATAGTGTTAGCAGGAAGTCTGGTATAGTGTAAGCAGGAAGTCTGGCATAGTGTAAGCCAGGAAGTCTGGTATAGTGTTAGCAGGAAGTCTGGCATAGTGTTAGCAGGAAGTCTGGCATAGTGTGAGCAGGAAGTCTGGCATAGTGTGAGCAGGAAGTCTGGCATAGTGTGAGCAGGAAGTCGTGCATAGTGTTAGCAGGAAGTCTGGTATAGTGTAAGCAGGAAGTCTGGCATAGTGTAAGCCAGGAAGTCTGGTATAGTGTTAGCAGGAAGTCTGGTATAGTGTTAGCAGGAAGTCTGGCATAGTGTTAGCAGGAAGTCTGGCATAGTGTGAGCAGGAAGTCTGGCATAGTGTGAGCAGGAAGTCTGGCATAGTGTGAGCAGGAAGTCGTGCATGGTGTTAGCAGGAAGTCTGGCATGGTGTTAGCAGGAAGTCTGGCATGGTGTGAGCAGGAAGTCTGGCATAGTGTGAGCAGGAAGTCTGGCATAGTGTGAGCAGGAAGTCTGGCATAGTGTTAGCAGGAAGTCTGGTATAGTGTAAGCAGGTAGTCTGGCATAGTGTTAGCAGGAAGTCTGGCATAGTGTGAGCAGGAAGTCTGGTATAGTGTTAGCAGGAAGTCTGGTATAGTGTAAGCAGGAAGTCTGGTATAGTGTTAGCAGGAAGTCTGGTATAGTGTTAGCAGGAAGTCTGGCATAGTGTAAGCAGGAAGTCTGGCATAGTGTTAGCAGGAAGTCTGGCATAGTGTTAGCAGGAAGTCTGGCATAGTGTGAGCAGGAAGTCTGGCATAGTGTGAGCAGGAAGTCTGGCATAGTGTGAGCAGGAAGTCTGGCATAGTGTTAGCAGGAAGTCTGGTATAGTGTAAGCAGGAAGTCTGGCATAGTGTAAGCCAGGAAGTCTGGTATAGTGTTAGCAGGAAGTCTGGCATAGTGTTAGCAGGAAGTCTGGTATAGTGTTAGCAGGAAGTCTGGTATAGTGTTAGCAGGAAGTCTGGTATAGTGTAAGCAGGAAGTCTGGAATAGTGTAAGCAGGAAGTCTGGCATAGTGTAAGCAGGAAGTCTGGCATAGTGTAAGCAGGAAGTCTGGCATAGTGTTAGCAGGAAGTCTGGCATAGTGTGAGCAGGAAGTCTGGCATAGTGTGAGCAGGAAGTCTGGCATAGTGTGAGCAGGAAGTCTGGCATAGTGTGAGCAGGAAGTCTGGCATAGTGTGAGCAGGAAGTCTTACATAGTGTGAGCAGGAAGTCGTGCATAGTGTAAGCAGGAAGTCTGGTATAGTGTCTGGCATAGTGTTAGCAGGAAGTCTGGTATAGTGTTAGCAGGAAGTCTGGTATAGTGTTAGCAGGAAGTCTGGTATAGTGTAAGCAGGAAGTCTGGAATAGTGTAAGCAGGAAGTCTGGCATAGTGTAAGCAGGAAGTCTGGCATAGTGTAAGCAGGAAGTCTGGCATAGTGTTAGCAGGAAGTCTGGCATAGTGTGAGCAGGAAGTCTGGCATAGTGTTAGCAGGAAGTCTGGCATAGTGTGAGCTGGAAGTCTGGCATAGTGTGAGCAGGAAGTCTGGCATAGTGTGAGCAGGAAGTCTGGCATAGTGTGAGCAGGAAGTCTGGCATAGTGTGAGCAGGAAGTCGTGCATAGTGTTAGCAGGAAGTCTGGTATAGTGTCTGGCATAGTGTTAGCAGGAAGTCTGGTATAGTGTTAGCAGGAAGTCTGGTATAGTGTTAGCAGGAAGTCTGGTATAGTGTTAGCAGGAAGTCTGGTATAGTGTAAGCAGGAAGTCTGGAATAGTGTAAGCAGGAAGTCTGGCATAGTGTAAGCAGGAAGTCTGGCATAGTGTAAGCAGGAAGTCTGGCATAGTGTTAGCTGGAAGTCTGGCATAGTGTAAGCAGGAAGTCTGGCATAGTGTGAGCAGGAAGTCTGGCATAGTGTGAGCAGGAAGTCTGGCATAGTGTGAGCAGGAAGTCGTGCATAGTGTTAGCAGGAAGTCTGGTATAGTGTCTGGCATAGTGTTAGCAGGAAGTCTGGTATAGTGTTAGCAGGAAGTCTGGTATAGTGTTAGCAGGAAGTCTGGTATAGTGTAAGCAGGAAGTCTGGAATAGTGTAAGCAGGAAGTCTGGCATAGTGTAAGCAGGAAGTCTGGCATAGTGTAAGCAGGAAGTCTGGCATAGTGTTAGCAGGAAGTCTGGCATAGTGTGAGCAGGAAGTCTGGCATAGTGTTAGCAGGAAGTCTGGCATAGTGTGAGCAGGAAGTCTGGCATAGTGTGAGCAGGAAGTCTGGCATAGTGTGAGCAGGAAGTCTGGCATAGTGTGAGCAGGAAGTCTGGCATAGTGTGAGCAGGAAGTCGTGCATAGTGTTAGCAGGAAGTCTGGTATAGTGTCTGGCATAGTGTTAGCAGGAAGTCTGGTATAGTGTTAGCAGGAAGTCTGGTATAGTGTTAGCAGGAAGTCTGGTATAGTGTAAGCAGGAAGTCTGGAATAGTGTAAGCAGGAAGTCTGGCATAGTGTAAGCAGGAAGTCTGGCATAGTGTAAGCAGGAAGTCTGGCATAGTGTTAGCAGGAAGTCTGGCATAGTGTAAGCAGGAAGTCTGGCATAGTGTGAGCAGGAAGTCTGGCATAGTGTGAGCAGGAAGTCTGGCATAGTGTGAGCAGGAAGTCGTGCATAGTGTTAGCAGGAAGTCTGGTATAGTGTAAGCAGGAAGTCTGGCATAGTGTAAGCCAGGAAGTCTGGCATAGTGTAAGCAGGAAGTCTGGCATAGTGTTAGCAGGAAGTCTGGCATAGTGTGAGCAGGAAGTCTGGCATAGTGTGAGCAGGAAGTCTGGCATAGTGTGAGCAGGAAGTCTATTATAGTGTGAACAGGAAGTCTGGCATAGTGTGAGCAGGAAGTCTGGCATAGTGTTAGCAGGAAGTCTGCATAGTGTAAGCAGGAAGTCTGCCATAGTGTGAGCAGGAAGTCGTGCATAGTGTGAGCAGGATGTCTGGCATAGTGTAAGCAGGAAGTCTGGCATAGTGTGAGCAGGAAGTCGTGCATAGTGTAAGCAGGTAGTCTGGTATAGTGTAAGCAGGAAGTCTGGTATAGTGTTAGCAGGAATTCTGGTATAGTGTTAGCAGGAAATCTGGTATAGTGTAAGCAGGAAGTCTGGAATAGTGTAAGCAGGAAGTCTGGCATAGTGTAAGCAGGAAGTCTGGCATAGTGTTAGCAGGAAGTCTGGCATAGTGTGAGCAGGAAGTCTGGCATAGTGTGAGCAGGAAGTCTGGCATAGTGTGAGCAGGAAGTCGTGCATAGTGTAAGCAGGTAGTCTGGTATAGTGTTAGCCGGAAATCTGGTATAGTGTAAGCAGGAAGTCTGGAATAGTGTAAGCAGGAAGTCTGGCATAGTGTAAGCAGGAAGTCTGGCATAGTGTTAGCAGGAAGTCTGGCATAGTGTGAGCAGGAAGTCTGGTATAGTGTAAGCAGGATGTCTGGCATAGTGTAAGCAGGAAGTGATGCATAGTGTGAGCAGTATGTCTGGCATAGTGTAAGCAGGAAGTCTGGCATAGTGTGAGCAGGAAGTCGTGCATAGTGTAAGCAGGTAGTCTGGTATAGTGTAAGCAGGAAGTCTGGTATAGTGTAAGCAGGAAGTCTGGCATAGTGTAAGCAGGAAGTCTGGCATAGTGTAAGCAGGAAGTCTGGTATAGTGTAAGCAGGAAGTCTGGCACAGTGTAAGCAGGAAGTCTGGCACAGTGTAAGCAGGAAGTCTGGCATAGTGTAAGCAGGATCTGGTATAGTGTAAGCAGGAAGTCTGGCATAGTGTAAGCAGGATCTGGCATAGTGTAAGCAGGAAGTCTGGCATAGTGTAAGCAGGAAGTCTGGTATAGTGTAAGCAGGAAGTCTGATATAGTGTAAGCAGGAAGTCTGGTATAGTGTAAGCAGGAAGTCTGGTATAGTGTAAGCAGGAAGTCTGGCATAGTGTTAGCAGGAAGTCTGGCATAGTGTAAGCAGGAAGTCTGGCATAGTGTTAGCAGGAAGTCTGGCATAGTGTTAGCAGGAAGTCTGGCATAGTGTAAGCAGGAAGTCTGGTATAGTGTAAGCAGGAAGTCTGGTATAGTGTAAGCAGGAAGTCGTGCATAGTGTGAGCAGGAAGTCGTGCATAGCGTGAGCAGGTAGTCTGGTATAGTGTAAGCAGGAAGTCTGGTATAGTGTAAGCAGGAAGTCTGGCATAGTGTAAGCAGGAAGTCTGGCATAGTGTTAGCAGGAAGTCTGGCATAGTGTAAGCAGGAAGTCTGGCATAGTGTTAGCAGGAAGTCTGGCATAGTGTTAGCAGGAAGTCTGGCATAGTGTGAGCAGGAAGTCTGGCATAGTGTGAGCAGGAAGTCTGGCATAGTGTGAGCAGGAAGTCTGGCATAGTGTGAGCAGTAAGTCTGGCATAGTGTGAGCAGGAAGTCGTGCATAGTGTTAGCAGGAAGTCTGGTATAGTGCAAGCAGGAAGTCTGGCATAGTGTAAGCCAGGAAGTCTATTATAGTGTGAACAGGAAGTCTGGCATAGTGTGAGCAGGAAGTCTGGCATAGTGTTAGCAGGAAGTCTGCATAGTGTAAGCAGGAAGTCTGCCATAGTGTGAGCAGGAAGTCGTGCATAGTGTGAGCAGGATGTCTGGCATAGTGTAAGCAGGAAGTCTGGCATAGTGTGAGCAGGAAGTCGTGCATAGTGTAAGCAGGTAGTCTGGTATAGTGTAAGCAGGAAGTCTGGTATAGTGTTAGCAGGAATTCTGGTATAGTGTTAGCAGGAAATCTGGTATAGTGTAAGCAGGAAGTCTGGAATAGTGTAAGCAGGAAGTCTGGCATAGTGTAAGCAGGAAGTCTGGCATAGTGTTAGCAGGAAGTCTGGCATAGTGTGAGCAGGAAGTCTGGCATAGTGTGAGCAGGAAGTCTGGCATAGTGTGAGCAGGAAGTCGTGCATAGTGTAAGCAGGTAGTCTGGTATAGTGTTAGCCGGAAATCTGGTATAGTGTAAGCAGGAAGTCTGGAATAGTGTAAGCAGGAAGTCTGGCATAGTGTAAGCAGGAAGTCTGGCATAGTGTTAGCAGGAAGTCTGGCATAGTGTGAGCAGGAAGTCTGGTATAGTGTAAGCAGGATGTCTGGCATAGTGTAAGCAGGAAGTCATGCATAGTGTGAGCAGGATGTCTGGCATAGTGTAAGCAGGAAGTCTGGCATAGTGTGAGCAGGAAGTCGTGCATAGTGTAAGCAGGTAGTCTGGTATAGTGTAAGCAGGAAGTCTGGTATAGTGTAAGCAGGAAGTCTGGCATAGTGTAAGCAGGAAGTCTGGCATAGTGTAAGCAGGAAGTCTGGTATAGTGTAAGCAGGAAGTCTGGCACAGTGTAAGCAGGAAGTCTGGCACAGTGTAAGCAGGAAGTCTGGCATAGTGTAAGCAGGATCTGGTATAGTGTAAGCAGGAAGTCTGGCATAGTGTAAGCAGGATCTGGCATAGTGTAAGCAGGAAGTCTGGCATAGTGTAAGCAGGAAGTCTGGCATAGTGTAAGCAGGAAGTCTGGTATAGTGTAAGCAGGAAGTCTGATATAGTGTAAGCAGGAAGTCTGGTATAGTGTAAGCAGGAAGTCTGGTATAGTGTAAGCAGGAAGTCTGGCATAGTGTTAGCAGGAAGTCTGGCATAGTGTAAGCAGGAAGTCTGGCATAGTGTTAGCAGGAAGTCTGGCATAGTGTTAGCAGGAAGTCTGGCATAGTGTAAGCAGGAAGTCTGGTATAGTGTAAGCAGGAAGTCGTGCATAGTGTGAGCAGGAAGTCGTGCATAGCGTGAGCAGGTAGTCTGGTATAGTGTAAGCAGGAAGTCTGGCATAGTGTAAGCAGGAAGTCTGGTATAGTGTAAGCAGGAAGTCTGGCATAGTGTTAGCAGGAAGTCTGGCATAGTGTAAGCAGGAAGTCTGGCATAGTGTTAGCAGGAAGTCTGGCATAGTGTTAGCAGGAAGTCTGGCATAGTGTGAGCAGGAAGTCTGGCATAGTGTGAGCAGGAAGTCTGGCATAGTGTGAGCAGGAAGTCTGGCATAGTGTGAGCAGGAAGTCTGGCATAGTGTTAGCAGGAAGTCTGGTATAGTGTAAGCAGGAATTCTGGCATAGTGTAAGCCAGGAAGTCTGGTATAGTATTAGCAGGAAGTCTGGCATAGTGTTAGCAGGAAGTCTGGTATAGTGTTAGCAGGAAGTCTGGTATAGTGTTAGCAGGAAGTCTGGTATAGTGTAAGCAGGAAGTCTGGAATAGTGTAAGCAGGAAGTCTGGCATAGTGTAAGCAGGAAGTCTGGCATAGTGTTAGCAGGAAGTCTGGCATAGTGTGAGCAGGAAGTCTGGCATAGTGTGAGCAAGAGGTCTGGCATAGTGTGAGCAGGAAGTCTGGCATAGTGTGAGCAGGAAGTCGTGCATAGTGTTAGCAGGAAGTCTATTATAGTGTGAACAGGAAGTCTGGCATAGTGTGAGCAGGAAGTCTGGCATAGTGTAAGCAGGAAGTCTGCCATAGTGTGAGCAGGAAGTCGTGCATAGTGTGAGCAGGATGTCTGGCATAGTGTAAGCAGGAAGTCTGGCATAGTGTGAGCAGGAAGTCGTGCATAGTGTAAGCAGGTAGTCTGGTATAGTGTAAGCAGGAAGTCTGGTATAGTGTTAGCAGGAAGTCTGGTATAGTGTTAGCAGGAAATCTGGTATAGTGTAAGCAGGAAGTCTGGAATAGTGTAAGCAGGAAGTCTGGCATAGTGTAAGCAGGAAGTCTGGCATAGTGTTAGCAGGAAGTCTGGCATAGTGTGAGCAGGAAGTCTGGCATAGTGTGAGCAGGAAGTCTGGCATAGTGTGAGCAGGAAGTCGTGCATAGTGTGAGCAGGTAGTCTGGTATAGTGTGAGCAGGAAGTCTGGCATAGTGTGAGCAGGAAGTCGTGCATGGTGTTAGCAGGAAGTCTGGTATAGTGTTAGCAGGAAGTCTGGCATAGTGTGAGCAGGAAGTCTGGCATAGTGTGAGCAGGAAGTCTGGTATAGTGTAAGCAGGAAGTCTGGCATAGTGTGAGCAGGAAGTCTGGCATAGTGTGAGCAGGAAGTCTGGCATAGTGTGAGCAGGAAGTCTGGTATAGTGTGAGCAGGAAGTCGTGCATAGTGTAAGCAGGATGTCTGCATAGTGTAAGCAGGAAGTCTGGTATAGTGTAAGCAGGAAGTCTGGTATAGTGTAAGCAGGAAGACTGGTATAGTGTAAGCAGGAAGTCTGGCATAGTGTAAGCAGGAAGTCTGGTATAGTGTAAGCAGGAAGTCTGGTATAGTGTAAGCAGGAAGTCTGGCATAGTGTAAGCAGGAAGTCTGGCATAGTGTAAGGAGGAAGTCTGGTATAGTGTAAGCAGGAAGTCTGGCATAGTGTGAGCAGGAAGTCTGGCATAGTGTTAGCAGGAAGTCTGGCATAGTGTTAGCAGGAAGTCTGCATAGTGTAAGCAGGAAGTCTGGCATAGTGTGAGCTGGAAGTCGTGCATAGTGTGAGCAGGATGTCTGGCATAGTGTAAGCAGGAAGTCTGGCATAGTGTGAGCAGGAAGTCGTGCATAGTGTAAGCAGGTAGTCTGGTATAGTGTAAGCAGGAAGTCTTGTATATTGTAAGCAGGATGTCTGCTATATTGTGAGCAGGAAGTCTGGCATAGTGTGAGCAGGAAGTCTGGCATAGTGTGAGCAGGAAGTCTGGCATAGTGTGAGCAGGAAGTCTGGCGAAGTGTGAGCAGGAAGTCTGGCATAGTGTAAGCAGGAAGTCTGGCATAGTGTTAGCAGGAAGTCTGGCATAGTGTTAGCAGGAAGTCTGGCATAGTGTGAGCAGGAAGTCTGGCATAGTGTAAGCAGGAAGTCTGGTATAGTGTGAGCAGGAAGTCGTGCATAGTGTAAGCAGGATGTCTGCATAGTGTAAGCAGGAAGTCTGGCATAGTGTAAGCAGGAAGTCTGGCATAGTGTAAGCAGGAAGTCTGGTATAGTGTTAGCAGGAAGTCGTGCATAGTGTTAGCAGGAAGTCTGGCATAGTGTAAGCAGGAAGTCTGGCATAGTGTAAGCAGGAAGTCTGGTATAGTGTAAGCAGGAAGTCTGATATAGTGTAAGCAGGAAGTCTGGTATAGTGTAAGCAGGAAGTCTGGTATAGTGTAAGCAGGAAGTCTGGCATAGTGTTAGCAGGAAGTCTGGCATAGTGTAAGCAGGAAGTCTGGCATAGTGTTAGCAGGAAGTCTGGCATAGTGTTAGCAGGAAGTCTGGCATAGTGTAAGCAGGAAGTCTGGTATAGTGTAAGCAGGAAGTCGTGCATAGTGTGAGCAGGAAGTCGTGCATAGCGTGAGCAGGTAGTCTGGTATAGTGTAAGCAGGAAGTCTGGCATAGTGTAAGCAGGAAGTCTGGTATAGTGTAAGCAGGAAGTCTGGCATAGTGTTAGCAGGAAGTCTGGCATAGTGTAAGCAGGAAGTCTGGCATAGTGTTAGCAGGAAGTCTGGCATAGTGTTAGCAGGAAGTCTGGCATAGTGTGAGCAGGAAGTCTGGCATAGTGTGAGCAGGAAGTCTGGCATAGTGTGAGCAGGAAGTCTGGCATAGTGTGAGCAGGAAGTCTGGCATAGTGTTAGCAGGAAGTCTGGTATAGTGTAAGCAGGAATTCTGGCATAGTGTAAGCCAGGAAGTCTGGTATAGTATTAGCAGGAAGTCTGGCATAGTGTTAGCAGGAAGTCTGGTATAGTGTTAGCAGGAAGTCTGGTATAGTGTTAGCAGGAAGTCTGGTATAGTGTAAGCAGGAAGTCTGGAATAGTGTAAGCAGGAAGTCTGGCATAGTGTAAGCAGGAAGTCTGGCATAGTGTTAGCAGGAAGTCTGGCATAGTGTGAGCAGGAAGTCTGGCATAGTGTGAGCAAGAGGTCTGGCATAGTGTGAGCAGGAAGTCTGGCATAGTGTGAGCAGGAAGTCGTGCATAGTGTTAGCAGGAAGTCTATTATAGTGTGAACAGGAAGTCTGGCATAGTGTGAGCAGGAAGTCTGGCATAGTGTAAGCAGGAAGTCTGCCATAGTGTGAGCAGGAAGTCGTGCATAGTGTGAGCAGGATGTCTGGCATAGTGTAAGCAGGAAGTCTGGCATAGTGTGAGCAGGAAGTCGTGCATAGTGTAAGCAGGTAGTCTGGTATAGTGTAAGCAGGAAGTCTGGTATAGTGTTAGCAGGAAGTCTGGTATAGTGTTAGCAGGAAATCTGGTATAGTGTAAGCAGGAAGTCTGGAATAGTGTAAGCAGGAAGTCTGGCATAGTGTAAGCAGGAAGTCTGGCATAGTGTTAGCAGGAAGTCTGGCATAGTGTGAGCAGGAAGTCTGGCATAGTGTGAGCAGGAAGTCTGGCATAGTGTGAGCAGGAAGTCGTGCATAGTGTGAGCAGGTAGTCTGGTATAGTGTGAGCAGGAAGTCTGGCATAGTGTGAGCAGGAAGTCGTGCATGGTGTTAGCAGGAAGTCTGGTATAGTGTTAGCAGGAAGTCTGGCATAGTGTGAGCAGGAAGTCTGGCATAGTGTGAGCAGGAAGTCTGGTATAGTGTAAGCAGGAAGTCTGGCATAGTGTGAGCAGGAAGTCTGGCATAGTGTGAGCAGGAAGTCTGGCATAGTGTGAGCAGGAAGTCTGGTATAGTGTGAGCAGGAAGTCGTGCATAGTGTAAGCAGGATGTCTGCATAGTGTAAGCAGGAAGTCTGGTATAGTGTAAGCAGGAAGTCTGGTATAGTGTAAGCAGGAAGTCTGGCATAGTGTAAGCAGGAAGTCTGGTATAGTGTAAGCAGGAAGTCTGGTATAGTGTAAGCAGGAAGACTGGTATAGTGTAAGCAGGAAGTCTGGCATAGTGTAAGCAGGAAGTCTGGCATAGTGTAAGGAGGAAGTCTGGTATAGTGTAAGCAGGAAGTCCGGCATAGTGTGAGCAGGAAGTCTGGCATAGTGTTAGCAGGAAGTCTGGCATAGTGTTAGCAGGAAGTCTGCATAGTGTAAGCAGGAAGTCTGGCATAGTGTGAGCTGGAAGTCGTGCATAGTGTGAGCAGGATGTCTGGCATAGTGTAAGCAGGAAGTCTGGCATAGTGTGAGCAGGAAGTCGTGCATAGTGTAAGCAGGTAGTCTGGTATAGTGTAAGCAGGAAGTCTTGTATATTGTAAGCAGGATGTCTGCTATATTGTGAGCAGGAAGTCTGGCATAGTGTGAGCAGGAAGTCTGGCATAGTGTGAGCAGGAAGTCTGGCATAGTGTGAGCAGGAAGTCTGGCGAAGTGTGAGCAGGAAGTCTGGCATAGTGTAAGCAGGAAGTCTGGCATAGTGTTAGCAGGAAGTCTGGCATAGTGTTAGCAGGAAGTCTGGCATAGTGTGAGCAGGAAGTCTGGCATAGTGTAAGCAGGAAGTCTGGTATAGTGTGAGCAGGAAGTCTGGCATAGTGTTAGCAGGAAGTCGTGCATAGTGTTAGCAGGAAGTCTGGCATAGTGTAAGCAGGAAGTCTGGCATAGTGTAAGCCAGGAAGTCTGGCATAGTGTAAGCAGGAAGTCTGGCATAGTGTTAGCAGGAAGTCTGGCATAGTGTGAGCAGGAAGTCTGGCATAGTGTGAGCAGGAAGTCTGGCATAGTGTGAGCAGGAAGTCTATTATAGTGTGAACAGGAAGTCTGGCATAGTGTGAGCAGGAAGTCTGGCATAGTGTTAGCAGGAAGTCTGCATAGTGTAAGCAGGAAGTCTGCCATAGTGTGAGCAGGAAGTCGTGCATAGTGTGAGCAGGATGTCTGGCATAGTGTAAGCAGGAAGTCTGGCATAGTGTGAGCAGGAAGTCGTGCATAGTGTAAGCAGGTAGTCTGGTATAGTGTAAGCAGGAAGTCTGGTATAGTGTTAGCAGGAATTCTGGTATAGTGTTAGCAGGAAATCTGGTATAGTGTAAGCAGGAAGTCTGGAATAGTGTAAGCAGGAAGTCTGGCATAGTGTAAGCAGGAAGTCTGGCATAGTGTTAGCAGGAAGTCTGGCATAGTGTGAGCAGGAAGTCTGGCATAGTGTGAGCAGGAAGTCTGGCATAGTGTGAGCAGGAAGTCGTGCATAGTGTAAGCAGGTAGTCTGGTATAGTGTTAGCCGGAAATCTGGTATAGTGTAAGCAGGAAGTCTGGAATAGTGTAAGCAGGAAGTCTGGCATAGTGTAAGCAGGAAGTCTGGCATAGTGTTAGCAGGAAGTCTGGCATAGTGTGAGCAGGAAGTCTGGTATAGTGTAAGCAGGATGTCTGGCATAGTGTAAGCAGGAAGTCATGCATAGTGTGAGCAGTATGTCTGGCATAGTGTAAGCAGGAAGTCTGGCATAGTGTGAGCAGGAAGTCGTGCATAGTGTAAGCAGGTAGTCTGGTATAGTGTAAGCAGGAAGTCTGGTATAGTGTAAGCAGGAAGTCTGGCATAGTGTAAGCAGGAAGTCTGGCATAGTGTAAGCAGGAAGTCTGGTATAGTGTAAGCAGGAAGTCTGGCACAGCGTAAGCAGGAAGTCTGGCACAGTGTAAGCAGGAAGTCTGGCATAGTGTAAGCAGGATCTGGTATAGTGTAAGCAGGAAGTCTGGCATAGTGTAAGCAGGATCTGGCATAGTGTAAGCAGGAAGTCTGGCATAGTGTAAGCAGGAAGTCTGGTATAGTGTAAGCAGGAAGTCTGATATAGTGTAAGCAGGAAGTCTGGTATAGTGTAAGCAGGAAGTCTGGTATAGTGTAAGCAGGAAGTCTGGCATAGTGTTAGCAGGAAGTCTGGCATAGTGTAAGCAGGAAGTCTGGCATAGTGTTAGCAGGAAGTCTGGCATAGTGTTAGCAGGAAGTCTGGCATAGTGTAAGCAGGAAGTCTGGTATAGTGTAAGCAGGAAGTCTGGTATAGTGTAAGCAGGAAGTCGTGCATAGTGTGAGCAGGAAGTCGTGCATAGCGTGAGCAGGTAGTCTGGTATAGTGTAAGCAGGAAGTCTGGTATAGTGTAAGCAGGAAGTCTGGTATAGTGTAAGCAGGAAGTCTGGCATAGTGTTAGCAGGAAGTCTGGCATAGTGTTAGCAGGAAGTCTGGCATAGTGTTAGCAGGAAGTCTGGCATAGTGTGAGCAGGAAGTCTGGCATAGTGTGAGCAGGAAGTCTGGCATAGTGTGAGCAGGAAGTCTGGCATAGTGTGAGCAGTAAGTCTGGCATAGTGTGAGCAGGAAGTCGTGCATAGTGTTAGCAGGAAGTCTGGTATAGTGCAAGCAGGAAGTCTGGCATAGTGTAAGCCAGGAAGTCTATTATAGTGTGAACAGGAAGTCTGGCATAGTGTGAGCAGGAAGTCTGGCATAGTGTTAGCAGGAAGTCTGCATAGTGTAAGCAGGAAGTCTGCCATAGTGTGAGCAGGAAGTTGTGCATAGTGTGAGCAGGATGTCTGGCATAGTGTAAGCAGGAAGTCTGGCATAGTGTGAGCAGGAAGTCGTGCATAGTGTAAGCAGGTAGTCTGGTATAGTGTAAGCAGGAAGTCTGGTATAGTGTTAGCAGGAATTCTGGTATAGTGTTAGCAGGAAATCTGGTATAGTGTAAGCAGGAAGTCTGGAATAGTGTAAGCAGGAAGTCTGGCATAGTGTAAGCAGGAAGTCTGGCATAGTGTTAGCAGGAAGTCTGGCATAGTGTGAGCAGGAAGTCTGGCATAGTGTGAGCAGGAAGTCTGGCATAGTGTGAGCAGGAAGTCGTGCATAGTGTAAGCAGGTAGTCTGGTATAGTGTTAGCCGGAAATCTGGTATAGTGTAAGCAGGAAGTCTGGAATAGTGTAAGCAGGAAGTCTGGCATAGTGTAAGCAGGAAGTCTGGCATAGTGTTAGCAGGAAGTCTGGCATAGTGTGAGCAGGAAGTCTGGTATAGTGTAAGCAGGATGTCTGGCATAGTGTAAGCAGGAAGTCATGCATAGTGTGAGCAGGATGTCTGGCATAGTGTAAGCAGGAAGTCTGGCATAGTGTGAGCAGGAAGTCGTGCATAGTGTAAGCAGGTAGTCTGGTATAGTGTAAGCAGGAAGTCTGGCATAGTGTAAGCAGGAAGTCTGGTATAGTGTAAGCAGGAAGTCTGGCATAGTGTAAGCAGGAAGTCTGGTATAGTGTAAGCAGGAAGTCTGGCACAGTGTAAGCAGGAAGTCTGGCACAGTGTAAGCAGGAAGTCTGGCATAGTGTAAGCAGGATCTGGTATAGTGTAAGCAGGAAGTCTGGCATAGTGTAAGCAGGATCTGGCATAGTGTAAGCAGGAAGTCTGGCATAGTGTAAGCAGGAAGTCTGGTATAGTGTAAGCAGGAAGTCTGATATAGTGTAAGCAGGAAGTCTGGTATAGTGTAAGCAGGAAGTCTGGTATAGTGTAACCAGGAAGTCTGGCATAGTGTTAGCAGGAAGTCTGGCATAGTGTAAGCAGGAAGTCTGGCATAGTGTTAGCAGGAAGTCTGGCATAGTGTTAGCAGGAAGTCTGGCATAGTGTAAGCAGGAAGTCTGGTATAGTGTAAGCAGGAAGTCGTGCATAGTGTGAGCAGGAAGTCGTGCATAGCGTGAGCAGGTAGTCTGGTATAGTGTAAGCAGGAAGTCTGGCATAGTGTAAGCAGGAAGTCTGGTATAGTGTAAGCAGGAAGTCTGGCATAGTGTTAGCAGGAAGTCTGGCATAGTGTAAGCAGGAAGTCTGGCATAGTGTTAGCAGGAAGTCTGGCATAGTGTTAGCAGGAAGTCTGGCATAGTGTGAGCAGGAAGTCTGGCATAGTGTGAGCAGGAAGTCTGCCATAGTGTGAGCAGGAAGTCGTGCATAGTGTGAGCAGGATGTCTGGCATAGTGTAAGCAGGAAGTCTGGCATAGTGTGAGCAGGAAGTCGTGCATAGTGTAAGCAGGTAGTCTGGTATAGTGTAAGCAGGAAGTCTGGTATAGTGTTAGCAGGAATTCTGGTATAGTGTTAGCAGGAAATCTGGTATAGTGTAAGCAGGAAGTCTGGCATAGTGTAAGCAGGAAGTCTGGCATAGTGTAAGCAGGAAGTCTGGCATAGTGTTAGCAGGAAGTCTGGCATAGTGTGAGCAGGAAGTCTGGCATAGTGTGAGCAGGAAGTCTGGCATAGTGTGAGCAGGAAGTCGTGCATAGTGTAAGCAGGTAGTCTGGTATAGTGTTAGCCGGAAATCTGGTATAGTGTAAGCAGGAAGTCTGGAATAGTGTAAGCAGGAAGTCTGGCATAGTGTAAGCAGGAAGTCTGGCATAGTGTTAGCAGGAAGTCTGGCATAGTGTGAGCAGGAAGTCTGGTATAGTGTAAGCAGGATGTCTGGCATAGTGTAAGCAGGAAGTCATGCATAGTGTGAGCAGGATGTCTGGCATAGTGTGAGCAGGAAGTCTGGCATAGTGTGAGCAGGAAGTCTGGCATAGTGTGAGCAGGAAGTCTGGCATAGTGTGAGCAGGAAGTCTGGCATAGTGTGAGCAGGAAGTCTGGCATAGTGTTAGCAGGAAGTCTGGTATAGTGTAAGCAGGAAGTCTGGCATAGTGTAAGCCAGGAAGTCTGGTATAGTATTAGCAGGAAGTCTGGCATAGTGTTAGCAGGAAGTCTGGTATAGTGTTAGCAGGAAGTCTGGTATAGTGTTAGCAGGAAGTCTGGTATAGTGTAAGCAGGAAGTCTGGAATAGTGTAAGCAGGAAGTCTGGCATAGTGTAAGCAGGAAGTCTGGCATAGTGTTAGCAGGAAGTCTGGCATAGTGTGAGCAGGAAGTCTGGCATAGTGTGAGCAAGAGGTCTGGCATAGTGTGAGCAGGAAGTCTGGCATAGTGTGAGCAGGAAGTCGTGCATAGTGTTAGCAGGAAGTCTATTATAGTGTGAACAGGAAGTCTGGCATAGTGTGAGCAGGAAGTCTGCCATAGTGTAAGCAGGAAGTCTGCCATAGTGTGAGCAGGAAGTCGTGCATAGTGTGAGCAGGATGTCTGGCATAGTGTAAGCAGGAAGTCTGGCATAGTGTGAGCAGGAAGTCGTGCATAGTGTAAGCAGGTAGTCTGGTATAGTGTAAGCAGGAAGTCTGGTATAGTGTTAGCAGGAAGTCTGGTATAGTGTTAGCAGGAAATCTGGTATAGTGTAAGCAGGAAGTCTGGAATAGTGTAAGCAGGAAGTCTGGCATAGTGTAAGCAGGAAGTCTGGCATAGTGTTAGCAGGAAGTCTGGCATAGTGTGAGCAGGAAGTCTGGCATAGTGTGAGCAGGAAGTCTGGCATAGTGTGAGCAGGAAGTCGTGCATAGTGTGAGCAGGTAGTCTGGTATAGTGTGAGCAGGAAGTCTGGCATAGTGTGAGCAGGAAGTCGTGCATGGTGTTAGCAGGAAGTCTGGTATAGTGTTAGCAGGAAGTCTGGCATAGTGTGAGCAGGAAGTCTGGCATAGTGTGAGCAGGAAGTCTGGTATAGTGTAAGCAGGAAGTCTGGCATAGTGTGAGCAGGAAGTCTGGCATAGTGTGAGCAGGAAGTCTGGCATAGTGTGAGCAGGAAGTCTGGTATAGTGTGAGCAGGAAGTCGTGCATAGTGTAAGCAGGATGTCTGCATAGTGTAAGCAGGAAGTCTGGTATAGTGTAAGCAGGAAGTCTGGTATAGTGTAAGCAGGAAGTCTGGCATAGTGTAAGCAGGAAGTCTGGTATAGTGTAAGCAGGAAGTCTGGTATAGTGTAAGCAGGAAGACTGGTATAGTGTAAGCAGGAAGTCTGGCATAGTGTAAGGAGGAAGTCTGGTATAGTGTAAGCAGGAAGTCTGGCATAGTGTGAGCAGGAAGTCTGGCATAGTGTTAGCAGGAAGTCTGGCATAGTGTTAGCAGGAAGTCTGCATAGTGTAAGCAGGAAGTCTGGCATAGTGTGAGCTGGAAGTCGTGCATAGTGTGAGCAGGATGTCTGGCATAGTGTAAGCAGGAAGTCTGGCATAGTGTGAGCAGGAAGTCGTGCATAGTGTAAGCAGGTAGTCTGGTATAGTGTAAGCAGGAAGTCTTGTATATTGTAAGCAGGATGTCTGCTATATTGTGAGCAGGAAGTCTGGCATAGTGTGAGCAGGAAGTCTGGCATAGTGTGAGCAGGAAGTCTGGCATAGTGTGAGCAGGAAGTCTGGCGAAGTGTGAGCAGGAAGTCTGGCATAGTGTAAGCAGGAAGTCTGGCATAGTGTTAGCAGGAAGTCTGGCATAGTGTTAGCAGGAAGTCTGGCATAGTGTGAGCAGGAAGTCTGGCATAGTGTGAGCAGGAAGTCTGGTATAGTGTGAGCAGGAAGTCGTGCATAGTGTAAGCAGGATGTCTGCATAGTGTAAGCAGGAAGTCTGGCATAGTGTAAGCAGGAAGTCTGGCATAGTGTAAGCAGGAAGTCTGGTATAGTGTTAGCAGGAAGTCGTGCATAGTGTTAGCAGGAAGTCTGGTATAGTGTTAGCAGGAAGTCTGGTATAGTGTGAGCAGGAAGTCTGGCATAGTGTGAGCAGGAAGTCTGGCATAGTGTGAGCAGGAAGTCGTGCATAGTGTAAGCAGGATGTCTGCATAGTGTAAGCAGGAAGTCTGGTATAGTGTAAGCAGGAAGTCTGGCATAGTGTAAGCAGGAAGTCTGGTATAGTGTTAGCAGGAAGTCGTGCATAGTGTTAGCAGGAAGTCTGGTATAGTGTTAGCAGGAAGTCTGGCATAGTGTTAGCAGGAAGTCTGGCATAGTGTGAGCAGGAAGTCTGACATAGTGTGAGCAGGAAGTCTGGCATAGTGTGAGCAGGAAGTCTGGCATAGTGTAAGCAGGAAGTCTGGTATAGTGTAAGCAGGAAGTCTGGCATAGTGTAAGCAGGAAGTCTGGCATAGTGTAAGCAGGAAGTCTAGCATAGTGTAAGCAGGAAGTCTGGCATAGTGTAAGCAGGTAGTTGGTATAGTGTAAGCAGGAAGTCTGGTGTAGTGTAAGCAGGAAGTCTGGCATAGTGTAAGCAGGAAGTCTGGCATAGTGTAAGCAGGAAGTCTGGTATAGTGTAAGCAGGAAGTCTGGCATAGTGTAAGCAGGAAGTCTGGCATAGTGTAAGCAGGAAGTCTGGCATAGTGTAAGCAGGTTGCCTGGTATAGTGTAAGCAGGAAGTCTGGTATAGTGTTAGCAGGAAGTCTGGTATAGTGTAAGCAGGATGTCTGGTATAGTGTGAGCCAGGAAGTCTGGCATAGTGTGAGCCAGGAAGTCTGGCATAGTGTGAGCAGGAAGTCTGGCATAGTGTGAGCAGGAAGTCTGGCATAGTGTAAGTTGGAAGTCTGCCATAGTGTTAGCAGGAAGTCATGCATAGTGTGAGCAGGAAGTCTGGAATAGTGTAAGCAGGAAGTCTGGCATAGTGTAAGCAGGAAGTCTGGCATAGTGTTAGCAGGAAGTCTGGTATAGTGTGAGCAGGAAGTCGTGCATAGTGTGAGCAGGAAGTCTGCCATAGTGTGAGCAGGAAGTCGTGCATAGTGTGAGCAGGAAGTCTGGCATAGTGTGTGCAGGAAGTCTGGCATAGTGTTAGCAGGAAGTCTGGCATAGTGTAAGCAGGAAGTCTGGCATAGTGTAAGCAGGAAGTCTGGTATAGTGTAAGCAGGATGTCTGGCATAGTGTTAGCAGGAAGTCGTGCATAGTGTGAGCAGGAAGTCGTGCATAGTGTGAGCAGGAAGTCTGGTATAGTGTTAGCAGGAAGTCTGGTATAGTGTTAGCAGGAAGTCTGGTATAGTGTGCGCAGGATGTCTGGCATAGTGTAAGCAGGAAGTCTGGTATAGTGTAAGCAGGATGTCTGGCATAGTGTAAGCAGGAAGTCGTGCATAGTGTGAGCAGGATGTCTGGCATAGTGTAAGCAGGAAGTCTGCCATAGTGTGAGCAGGAAGTCGTGCATAGTGTGAGCAGGAAGTCTGGCATAGTGTGTGCAGGAAGTCTGGCATAGTGTTAGCAGGAAGTCTGGCATAGTGTAAGCAGGAAGTCTGGCATAGTGTAAGCAGGAAGTCTGGCATAGTGTGAGCCAGGAAGTCTGGTATAGTGTAAGCAGGATGTCTGGCATAGTGTGAGCAGGAAGTCGTGCATAGTGTGAGCAGGAAGTCGTGCATAGTGTGAGCAGGTAGTCTGGTATAGTGTAAGCAGGAAGTCTGGCATAGTGTAAGCAGGAAGTCTGGCATAGTGTAAGCAGGAAGTCTGGTATAGTGTGCGCAGGATGTCTGGCATAGTGTAAGCAGGAAGTCTGGTATAGTGTAAGCAGGATGTCTGGCATAGTGTAAGCAGGAAGTCGTGCATAGTGTGAGCAGGAAGTCGTGCATAGTGTAAGCAGGTAGTCTGGTATAGTGTAAGCAGGAAGTCTGGCATAGTGTAAGCAGGAAGTCTGGCATAGTGTAAGCAGGAAGTCTGGCACAGTGTAAGCAGGAAGTCTGGCACAGTGTAAGCAGGAAGTCTGGCACAGTGTAAGCAGGAAGTCTGGCATAGTGTAAGCAGGAAGTCTGGCATAGTGTAAGCAGGAAGTCTGGCATAGTGTAAGCAGGAAGTCTGGCATAGTGTTAGCAGGAAGTCTGGTATAGTGTGAGCAGGAAGTCGTGCATAGTGTAAGCAGGAAGTCTGGCATAGTGTGAGCCAGGAAGTCTGGTATAGTGTAAGCAGGATGTCTGGCATAGTGTTAGCAGTAAGTCGTGCATAGTGTGAGCAGGAAGTCGTGCATAGTGTGAGCAGGAAGTCTGGTATAGTGTTAGCAGGAAGTCTGGTATAGTGTTAGCAGGAAGTCTGGTATAGTGTGCGCAGGATGTCTGGCATAGTGTAAGCAGAAAGTCTGGTATAGTGTAAGCAGGATGTCTGGCATAGTGTAAGCAGGATCTGGTATAGTGTGAGCAGGATGTCTGGCATAGTGTAAGCAGGAAGTCTGGTATAGTGTAAGCAGGAAGTCTGGTATAGTGTAAGCAGGAAGTCTGGCATAGTGTTAGCAGGAAGTCTGGCATAGTGTAAGCAGGAAGTCTGGCATAGTGTTAGCAGGAAGTCTGGCATAGTGTTAGCAGGAAGTCTGGCATAGTGTAAGCAGGAAGTCTGGTATAGTGTAAGCAGGAAGTCTGGCATAGTGTAAGCAGGAAGTCTGGCATAGTGTAAGCAGGAAGTCTGGCATAGTGTAAGCAGGAAGTCTGGCACAGTGTAAGCAGGAAGTCTGGCACAGTGTAAGCAGGAAGTCTGGCACAGTGTAAGCAGGAAGTCTGGCATAGTGTAAGCAGGATTTGGTATAGTGTAAGCAGGAAGTCTGGCATAGTGTAAGCAGGATCTGGTATAGTGTAAGCAGGAAGTCTGGCATAGTGTAAGCAGGAAGTCTGGTATAGTGTAAGCAGGAAGTCTGATATAGTGTAAGCAGGAAGTCTGGTATAGTGTAAGCAGGAAGTCTGGTATAGTGTAAGCAGGAAGTCTGGCATAGTGTTAGCAGGAAGTCTGGCATAGTGTAAGCAGGAAGTCTGGCATAGTGTTAGCAGGAAGTCTGGCATAGTGTTAGCAGGAAGTCTGGCATAGCGTAAGCAGGAAGTCTGGTATAGCGTGAGCAGGAAGTCGTGCATAGCGTGAGCAGGTAGTCTGGTATAGTGTAAGCAGGAAGTCTGGTATAGTGTAAGCAGGAAGTCTGGCATAGTGTAAGCAGGAAGTCTGGCATAGTGTTAGCAGGAAGTCTGGCATAGTGTAAGCAGGAAGTCTGGCATAGTGTTAACAGGAAGTCTGGCATAGTGTTAGCAGGAAGTCTGGCATAGTGTGAGCAGGAAGTCTGGCATAGTGTGAGCAGGAAGTCTGGCATAGTGTGAGCAGGAAGTCTGGCATAGTGTGAGCAGGAAGTCTGGCATAGTGTGAGCAGGAAGTCTGGCATAGTGTGAGCAGGAAGTCGTGCATAGTGTTAGCAGGAAGTCTGGTATAGTGTAAGCAGGAAGTCTGGCATAGTGTAAGCCAGGAAGTCTGGTATAGTGTTAGCAGGAAGTCTGGCATAGTGTTAGCAGGAAGTCTGGCATAGTGTGAGCAGGAAGTCTGGCATAGTGTGAGCAGGAAGTCGTGCATGGTGTTAGCAGGAAGTCTGGTATAGTGTTAGCAGGAAGTCTGGCATAGTGTGAGCAGGAAGTCTGGCATAGTGTGAGCAGGAAGTCTGGCATAGTGTGAGCAGGAAGTCTGGCATAGTGTGAGCAGGAAGTCTGGCATAGTGTGAGCAGGAAGTCGTGCATAGTGTTAGCAGGAAGTCTGGTATAGTGTAAGCAGGAAGTCTGGCATAGTGTAAGCCAGGAAGTCTGGTATAGTGTTAGCAGGAAGTCTGGCATAGTGTTAGCAGGAAGTCTGGCATAGTGTGAGCAGGAAGTCTGGCATAGTGTGAGCAGGAAGTCTGGCATAGTGTGAGCAGGAAGTCGTGCATGGTGTTAGCAGGAAGTCTGGCCTAGTGTTAGCAGGAAGTCTGGCATAGTGTTAGCAGGAAGTCTGGCATAGTGTGAGCAGGAAGTCTGGCATAGTGTGAGCAGGAAGTCTGGCATAGTGTTAGCAGGAAGTCTGGTATAGTGTAAGCAGGTAGTCTGGCATAGTGTTAGCAGGAAGTCTGGCATAGTGTGAGCAGGAAGTCTGGTATAGTGTTAGCAGGAAGTCTGGTATAGTGTAAGCAGGAAGTCTGGTATAGTGTTAGCAGGAAGTCTGGTATAGTGTTAGCAGGAAGTCTGGCATAGTGTAAGCAGGAAGTCTGGCATAGTGTTAGCAGGAAGTCTGGCATAGTGTTAGCAGGAAGTCTGGCATAGTGTGAGCAGGAAGTCTGGCATAGTGTGAGCAGGAAGTCTGGCATAGTGTGAGCAGGAAGTCTGGCATAGTGTTAGCAGGAAGTCTGGTATAGTGTAAGCAGGAAGTCTGGCATAGTGTAAGCCAGGAAGTCTGGTATAGTGTTAGCAGGAAGTCTGGCATAGTGTTAGCAGGAAGTCTGGTATAGTGTTAGCAGGAAGTCTGGTATAGTGTTAGCAGGAAGTCTGGTATAGTGTAAGCAGGAAGTCTGGAATAGTGTAAGCAGGAAGTCTGGCATAGTGTAAGCAGGAAGTCTGGCATAGTGTAAGCAGGAAGTCTGGCATAGTGTTAGCAGGAAGTCTGGCATAGTGTGAGCAGGAAGTCTGGCATAGTGTGAGCAGGAAGTCTGGCATAGTGTGAGCAGGAAGTCTGGCATAGTGTGAGCAGGAAGTCTGGCATAGTGTGAGCAGGAAGTCTTACATAGTGTGAGCAGGAAGTCGTGCATAGTGTTAGCAGGAAGTCTGGTATAGTGTCTGGCATAGTGTTAGCAGGAAGTCTGGTATAGTGTTAGCAGGAAGTCTGGTATAGTGTTAGCAGGAAGTCTGGTATAGTGTAAGCAGGAAGTCTGGAATAGTGTAAGCAGGAAGTCTGGCATAGTGTAAGCAGGAAGTCTGGCATAGTGTAAGCAGGAAGTCTGGCATAGTGTTAGCAGGAAGTCTGGCATAGTGTGAGCAGGAAGTCTGGCATAGTGTTAGCAGGAAGTCTGGCATAGTGTGAGCAGGAAGTCTGGCATAGTGTGAGCAGGAAGTCTGGCATAGTGTGAGCAGGAAGTCTGGCATAGTGTGAGCAGGAAGTCTGGCATAGTGTGAGCAGGAAGTCGTGCATAGTGTTAGCAGGAAGTCTGGTATAGTGTCTGGCATAGTGTTAGCAGGAAGTCTGGTATAGTGTTAGCAGGAAGTCTGGTATAGTGTTAGCAGGAAGTCTGGTATAGTGTTAGCAGGAAGTCTGGTATAGTGTAAGCAGGAAGTCTGGAATAGTGTAAGCAGGAAGTCTGGCATAGTGTAAGCAGGAAGTCTGGCATAGTGTAAGCAGGAAGTCTGGCATAGTGTTAGCAGGAAGTCTGGCATAGTGTAAGCAGGAAGTCTGGCATAGTGTGAGCAGGAAGTCTGGCATAGTGTGAGCAGGAAGTCTGGCATAGTGTGAGCAGGAAGTCGTGCATAGTGTTAGCAGGAAGTCTGGTATAGTGTCTGGCATAGTGTTAGCAGGAAGTCTGGTATAGTGTTAGCAGGAAGTCTGGTATAGTGTTAGCAGGAAGTCTGGTATAGTGTAAGCAGGAAGTCTGGAATAGTGTAAGCAGGAAGTCTGGCATAGTGTAAGCAGGAAGTCTGGCATAGTGTAAGCAGGAAGTCTGGCATAGTGTTAGCAGGAAGTCTGGCATAGTGTGAGCAGGAAGTCTGGCATAGTGTTAGCAGGAAGTCTGGCATAGTGTTAGCAGGAAGTCTGGCATAGTGTGAGCAGGAAGTCTGGCATAGTGTGAGCAGGAA
Organism: Hyperolius riggenbachi; assembly: GCF_040937935.1. Lineage (NCBI taxonomy): Eukaryota > Metazoa > Chordata > Amphibia > Anura > Hyperoliidae > Hyperolius > Hyperolius riggenbachi. Next base: position 321,766,085 of record NC_090652.1, read on the forward strand.
GTCTGGCATAGTGTGAGCAGGAAGTCTGGCATAGTGTGAGCAGGAAGTCGTGCATAGTGTTAGCAGGAAGTCTGGTATAGTGTCTGGCATAGTGTTAGCAGGAAGTCTGGTATAGTGTTAGCAGGAAGTCTGGTATAGTGTTAGCAGGAAGTCTGGTATAGTGTAAGCAGGAAGTCTGGAATAGTGTAAGCAGGAAGTCTGGCATAGTGTAAGCAGGAAGTCTGGCATAGTGTAAGCAGGAAGTCTGGCATAGTGTTAGCAGGAAGTCTGGCATAGTGTAAGCAGGAAGTCTGGCATAGTGTGAGCAGGAAGTCTGGCATAGTGTGAGCAGGAAGTCTGGCATAGTGTGAGCAGGAAGTCGTGCATAGTGTTAGCAGGAAGTCTGGTATAGTGTAAGCAGGAAGTCTGGCATAGTGTAAGCCAGGAAGTCTGGCATAGTGTAAGCAGGAAGTCTGGCATAGTGTTAGCAGGAAGTCTGGCATAGTGTGAGCAGGAAGTCTGGCATAGTGTGAGCAGGAAGTCTGGCATAGTGTGAGCAGGAAGTCTATTATAGTGTGAACAGGAAGTCTGGCATAGTGTGAGCAGGAAGTCTGGCATAGTGTTAGCAGGAAGTCTGCATAGTGTAAGCAGGAAGTCTGCCATAGTGTGAGCAGGAAGTCGTGCATAGTGTGAGCAGGATGTCTGGCATAGTGTAAGCAGGAAGTCTGGCATAGTGTGAGCAGGAAGTCGTGCATAGTGTAAGCAGGTAGTCTGGTATAGTGTAAGCAGGAAGTCTGGTATAGTGTTAGCAGGAATTCTGGTATAGTGTTAGCAGGAAATCTGGTATAGTGTAAGCAGGAAGTCTGGAATAGTGTAAGCAGGAAGTCTGGCATAGTGTAAGCAGGAAGTCTGGCATAGTGTTAGCAGGAAGTCTGGCATAGTGTGAGCAGGAAGTCTGGCATAGTGTGAGCAGGAAGTCTGGCATAGTGTGAGCAGGAAGTCGTGCATAGTGTAAGCAGGTAGTCTGGTATAGTGTTAGCCGGAAATCTGGTATAGTGTAAGCAGGAAGTCTGGAATAGTGTAAGCAGGAAGTCTGGCATAGTGTAAGCAGGAAGTCTGGCATAGTGTTAGCAGGAAGTCTGGCATAGTGTGAGCAGGAAGTCTGGTATAGTGTAAGCAGGATGTCTGGCATAGTGTAAGCAGGAAGTCATGCATAGTGTGAGCAGTATGTCTGGCATAGTGTAAGCAGGAAGTCTGGCATAGTGTGAGCAGGAAGTCGTGCATAGTGTAAGCAGGTAGTCTGGTATAGTGTAAGCAGGAAGTCTGGTATAGTGTAAGCAGGAAGTCTGGCATAGTGTAAGCAGGAAGTCTGGCATAGTGTAAGCAGGAAGTCTGGTATAGTGTAAGCAGGAAGTCTGGCACAGTGTAAGCAGGAAGTCTGGCACAGTGTAAGCAGGAAGTCTGGCATAGTGTAAGCAGGATCTGGTATAGTGTAAGCAGGAAGTCTGGCATAGTGTAAGCAGGATCTGGCATAGTGTAAGCAGGAAGTCTGGCATAGTGTAAGCAGGAAGTCTGGTATAGTGTAAGCAGGAAGTCTGATATAGTGTAAGCAGGAAGTCTGGTATAGTGTAAGCAGGAAGTCTGGCATAGTGTAAGCAGGAAGTCTGGCATAGTGTTAGCAGGAAGTCTGGCATAGTGTAAGCAGGAAGTCTGGCATAGTGTTAGCAGGAAGTCTGGCATAGTGTTAGCAGGAAGTCTGGCATAGTGTAAGCAGGAAGTCTGGTATAGTGTAAGCAGGAAGTCTGGTATAGTGTAAGCAGGAAGTCGTGCATAGTGTGAGCAGGAAGTCGTGCATAGCGTGAGCAGGTAGTCTGGTATAGTGTAAGCAGGAAGTCTGGTATAGTGTAAGCAGGAAGTCTGGTATAGTGTAAGCAGGAAGTCTGGCATAGTGTTAGCAGGAAGTCTGGCATAGTGTAAGCAGGAAGTCTGGCATAGTGTTAGCAGGAAGTCTGGCATAGTGTTAGCAGGAAGTCTGGCATAGTGTGAGCAGGAAGTCTGGCATAGTGTGAGCAGGAAGTCTGGCATAGTGTGAGCAGGAAGTCTGGCATAGTGTGAGCAGTAAGTCTGGCATAGTGTGAGCAGGAAGTCGTGCATAGTGTTAGCAGGAAGTCTGGTATAGTGCAAGCAGGAAGTCTGGCATAGTGTAAGCCAGGAAGTCTATTATAGTGTGAACAGGAAGTCTGGCATAGTGTGAGCAGGAAGTCTGGCATAGTGTTAGCAGGAAGTCTGCATAGTGTAAGCAGGAAGTCTGCCATAGTGTGAGCAGGAAGTCGTGCATAGTGTGAGCAGGATGTCTGGCATAGTGTAAGCAGGAAGTCTGGCATAGTGTGAGCAGGAAGTCGTGCATAGTGTAAGCAGGTAGTCTGGTATAGTGTAAGCAGGAAGTCTGGTATAGTGTTAGCAGGAATTCTGGTATAGTGTTAGCAGGAAATCTGGTATAGTGTAAGCAGGAAGTCTGGAATAATGTAAGCAGGAAGTCTGGCATAGTGTAAGCAGGAAGTCTGGCATAGTGTTAGCAGGAAGTCTGGCATAGTGTGAGCAGGAAGTCTGGCATAGTGTGAGCAGGAAGTCTGGCATAGTGTGAGCAGGAAGTCGTGCATAGTGTAAGCAGGTAGTCTGGTATAGTGTTAGCCGGAAATCTGGTATAGTGTAAGCAGGAAGTCTGGAATAGTGTAAGCAGGAAGTCTGGCATAGTGTAAGCAGGAAGTCTGGCATAGTGTTAGCAGGAAGTCTGGCATAGTGTGAGCAGGAAGTCTGGTATAGTGTAAGCAGGATGTCTGGCATAGTGTAAGCAGGAAGTCATGCATAGTGTGAGCAGGATGTCTGGCATAGTGTAAGCAGGAAGTCTGGCATAGTGTGAGCAGGAAGTCGTGCATAGTGTAAGCAGGTAGTCTGGTATAGTGTAAGCAGGAAGTCTGGTATAGTGTAAGCAGGAAGTCTGGCATAGTGTAAGCAGGAAGTCTGGCATAGTGTAAGCAGGAAGTCTGGTATAGTGTAAGCAGGAAGTCTGGCACAGTGTAAGCAGGAAGTCTGGCACAGTGTAAGCAGGAAGTCTGGCATAGTGTAAGCAGGATCTGGTATAGTGTAAGCAGGAAGTCTGGCATAGTGTAAGCAGGATCTGGCATAGTGTAAGCAGGAAGTCTGGCATAGTGTAAGCAGGAAGTCTGGTATAGTGTAAGCAGGAAGTCTGATATAGTGTAAGCAGGAAGTCTGGTATAGTGTAAGCAGGAAGTCTGGTATAGTGTAAGCAGGAAGTCTGGCATAGTGTTAGCAGGAAGTCTGGCATAGTGTAAGCAGGAAGTCTGGCATAGTGTTAGCAGGAAGTCTGGCATAGTGTTAGCAGGAAGTCTGGCATAGTGTAAGCAGGAAGTCTGGTATAGTGTAAGCAGGAAGTCGTGCATAGTGTGAGCAGGAAGTCGTGCATAGCGTGAGCAGGTAGTCTGGTATAGTGTAAGCAGGAAGTCTGGCATAGTGTAAGCAGGAAGTCTGGTATAGTGTAAGCAGGAAGTCTGGCATAGTGTTAGCAGGAAGTCTGGCATAGTGTAAGCAGGAAGTCTGGCATAGTGTTAGCAGGAAGTCTGGCATAGTGTTAGCAGGAAGTCTGGCATAGTGTGAGCAGGAAGTCTGGCATAGTGTGAGCAGGAAGTCTGGCATAGTGTGAGCAGGAAGTCTGGCATAGTGTGAGCAGGAAGTCTGGCATAGTGTGAGCAGGAAGTCTGGCATAGTGTTAGCAGGAAGTCTGGTATAGTGTAAGCAGGAAGTCTGGCATAGTGTAAGCCAGGAAGTCTGGTATAGTATTAGCAGGAAGTCTGGCATAGTGTTAGCAGGAAGTCTGGTATAGTGTTAGCAGGAAGTCTGGTATAGTGTTAGCAGGAAGTCTGGTATAGTGTTAGCAGGAAGTCTGGTATAGTGTAAGCAGGAAGTCTGGAATAGTGTAAGCAGGAAGTCTGGCATAGTGTAAGCAGGAAGTCTGGCATAGTGTAAGCAGGAAGTCTGGCATAGTGTTAGCAGGAAGTCTGGCATAGTGTGAGCAGGAAGTCTGGCATAGTGTGAGCAAGAGGTCTGGAATAGTGTGAGCAGGAAGTCTGGCATAGTGTGAGCAGGAAGTCGTGCATAGTGTTAGCAGGAAGTCTATTATAGTGTGAACAGGAAGTCTGGCATAGTGTGAGCAGGAAGTCTGGCATAGTGTTAGCAGGAAGTCTGCATAGTGTAAGCAGGAAGTCTGCCATAGTGTGAGCAGGAAGTCGTGCATAGTGTGAGCAGGATGTCTGGCATAGTGTGAGCAGGAAGTCTGGCATAGTGTGAGCAGGAAGTCGTGCATAGTGTAAGCAGGTAGTCTGGTATAGTGTAAGCAGGAAGTCTGGTATAGTGTTAGCAGGAAGTCTGGTATAGTGTTAGCAGGAAATCTGGTATAGTGTAAGCAGGAAGTCTGGAATAGTGTAAGCAGGAAGTCTGGCATAGTGTAAGCAGGAAGTCTGGCATAGTGTTAGCAGGAAGTCTGGCATAGTGTGAGCAGGAAGTCTGGCATAGTGTGAGCAGGAAGTCTGGCATAGTGTGAGCAGGAAGTCGTGCATAGTGTGAGCAGGTAGTCTGGTATAGTGTGAGCAGGAAGTCTGGCATAGTGTGAGCAGGAAGTCGTGCATGGTGTTAGCAGGAAGTCTGGTATAGTGTAAGCAGGAAGTCTGGCATAGTGTAAGCAGGAAGTCTGGCATAGTGTTAGCAGGAAGTCTGGCATAGTGTGAGCAGGAAGTCTGGCATAGTGTGAGCAGGAAGTCTGGCATAGTGTGAGCAGGAAGTCGTGCATAGTGTGAGCAGGTAGTCTGGTATAGTGTGAGCAGGAAGTCTGGCATAGTGTGAGCAGGAAGTCGTGCATGGTGTTAGCAGGAAGTCTGGTATAGTGTTAGCAGGAAGTCTGGCATAGTGTGAGCAGGAAGTCTGGCATAGTGTGAGCAGGAAGTCTGGTATAGTGTAAGCAGGAAGTCTGGCATAGTGTGAGCAGGAAGTCTGGCATAGTGTGAGCAGGAAGTCTGGCATAGTGTAAGCAGGAAGTCTGGTATAGTGTGAGCAGGAAGTCGTGCATAGTGTAAGCAGGATGTCTGCATAGTGTAAGCAGGAAGTCTGGTATAGTGTAAGCAGGAAGTCTGGTATAGTGTAAGCAGGAAGTCTGGCATAGTGTAAGCAGGAAGTCTGGTATAGTGTAAGCAGGAAGTCTGGTATAGTGTAAGCAGGAAGACTGGCATAGTGTAAGCAGGAAGTCTGGCATAGTGTAAAGAAGTCTGGCATAGTGTAAGCAGGAAGTCTGGCATAGTGTAAGGAGGAAGTCTGGTATAGTGTAAGCAGGAAGTCTGGCATAGTGTGCGCAGGAAGTCTGGCATAGTGTTAGCAGGAAGTCTGGCATAGTGTTAGCAGGAAGTCTGCATAGTGTAAGCAGGAAGTCTGGCATAGTGTGAGCTGGAAGTCGTGCATAGTGTGAGCAGGATGTCTGGCATAGTGTAAGCAGGAAGTCTGGCATAGTGTGAGCAGGAAGTCGTGCATAGTGTAAGCAGGTAGTCTGGTATAGTGTAAGCAGGAAGTCTTGTATATTGTAAGCAGGATGTCTGCTATATTGTGAGCAGGAAGTCTGGCATAGTGTGAGCAGGAAGTCTGGCATAGTGTGAGCAGGAAGTCTGGCATAGTGTGAGCAGGAAGTCTGGCGAAGTGTGAGCAGGAAGTCTGGCATAGTGTGAGCAGGAAGTCTGGCATAGTGTTAGCAGGAAGTCTGGCATAGTGTTAGCAGGAAGTCTGGCATAGTGTGAGCAGGAAGTCTGGCATAGTGTAAGCAGGAAGTCTGGTATAGTGTGAGCAGGAAGTCGTGCATAGTGTAAGCAGGATGTCTGCATAGTGTAAGCAGGAAGTCTGGCATAGTGTAAGCAGGAAGTCTGGCATAGTGTAAGCAGGAAGTCTGGTATAGTGTTAGCAGGAAGTCGTGCATAGTGTTAGCAGGAAGTCTGGTATAGTGTTAGCAGGAAGTCTGGTATAGTGTGAGCAGGAAGTCTGGCATAGTGTGAGCAGGAAGTCTGGCATAGTGTGAGCAGGAAGTCGTGCATAGTGTAAGCAGGATGTCTGCATAGTGTAAGCAGGAAGTCTGGTATAGTGTAAGCAGGAAGTCTGGCATAGTGTAAGCAGGAAGTCTGGTATAGTGTTAGCAGGAAGTCGTGCATAGTGTTAGCAGGAAGTCTGGTATAGTGTTAGCAGGAAGTCTGGCATAGTGTTAGCAGGAAGTCTGGCATAGTGTGAGCAGGAAGTCTGACATAGTGTGAGCAGGAAGTCTGGCATAGTGTGAGCAGGAAGTCTGGCATAGTGTAAGCAGGAAGTCTGGTATAGTGTAAGCAGGAAGTCTGGCATAGTGTAAGCAGGAAGTCTGGCATAGTGTAAGCAGGAAGTCTGGCATAGTGTAAGCAGGAAGTCTAGCATAGTGTAAGCAGGTAGTTGGTATAGTGTAAGCAGGAAGTCTGGTGTAGTGTAAGCAGGAAGTCTGGCATAGTGTAAGCAGGAAGTCTGGCATAGTGTAAGCAGGAAGTCTGGTATAGTGTAAGCAGGAAGTCTGGCATAGTGTAAGCAGGAAGTCTGGCATAGTGTAAGCAGGAAGTCTGGCATAGTGTAAGCAGGTTGCCTGGTATAGTGTAAGCAGGAAGTCTGGTATAGTGTTAGCAGGAAGTCTGGTATAGTGTAAGCAGGAAGTCTGGTATAGTGTAAGCAGGATGTCTGGTATAGTGTGAGCCAGGAAGTCTGGCATAGTGTGAGCCAGGAAGTCTGGCATAGTGTGAGCAGGAAGTCTGGCATAGTGTGAGCAGGAAGTCTGGCATAGTGTAAGTTGGAAGTCTGCCATAGTGTGAGCAGGAAGTCATGCATAGTGTGAGCAGGAAGTCTGGAATAGTGTAAGCAGGAAGTCTGGCATAGTGTAAGCAGGAAGTCTGGCATAGTGTTAGCAGGAAGTCTGGTATAGTGTGAGCAGGAAGTCGTGCATAGTGTGAGCAGGAAGTCTGCCATAGTGTGAGCAGGAAGTCGTGCATAGTGTGAGCAGGAAGTCTGGCATAGTGTGTGCAGGAAGTCTGGCATAGTGTTAGCAGGAAGTCTGGCATAGTGTAAGCAGGAAGTCTGGCATAGTGTAAGCAGGAAGTCTGGTATAGTGTAAGCAGGATGTCTGGCATAGTGTTAGCAGGAAGTCGTGCATAGTGTGAGCAGGAAGTCGTGCATAGTGTGAGCAGGAAGTCTGGTATAGTGTTAGCAGGAAGTCTGGTATAGTGTTAGCAGGAAGTCTGGTATAGTGTGCGCAGGATGTCTGGCATAGTGTAAGCAGGAAGTCTGGTATAGTGTAAGCAGGATGTCTGGCATAGTGTAAGCAGGAAGTCGTGCATAGTGTGAGCAGGAAGTCGTGCATAGTGTAAGCAGGTAGTCTGGTATAGTGTAAGCAGGAAGTCTGGCATAGTGTAAGCAGGAAGTCTGGCATAGTGTAAGCAGGAAGTCTGGCACAGTGTAAGCAGGAAGTCTGGCACAGTGTAAGCAGGAAGTCTGGCACAGTGTAAGCAGGAAGTCTGGCATAGTGTAAGCAGGAAGTCTGGCATAGTGTAAGCAGGAAGTCTGGCATAGTGTAAGCAGGAAGTCTGGCATAGTGTAAGCAGGAAGTCTGGTATAGTGTAAGCAGGAAGTCTGGTATAGTGTAAGCAGGAAGTCTGGCATAGTGTTAGCAGGAAGTCTGGCATAGTGTAAGCAGGAAGTCTGGCATAGTGTAAGCAGGAAGTCTGGCATAGTGTGAGCCAGGAAGTCTGGCATAGTGTAAGCAGGATGTCTGGCATAGTGTTAGCAGGAAGTCGTGCATAGTGTGAGCAGGAAGTCGTGCATAGTGTGAGCAGGAAGTCTGGTATAGTGTTAGCAGGAAGTCTGGTATAGTGTTAGCAGGAAGTCTGGTATAGTGTGCGCAGGATGTCTGGCATAGTGTAAGCAGGAAGTCTGGTATAGTGTAAGCAGGATGTCTGGCATAGTGTAAGCAGGAAGTCTGGCATAGTGTGAGCAGGAAGTCGTGCATAGTGTAAGCAGGTAGTCTGGCATAGTGTAAGCAGGAAGTCTGGCATAGTGTAAGCAGGAAGTCTGGCATAGTGTAAGCAGGAAGTCTGGCACAGTGTAAGCAGGAAGTCTGGCATAGTGTAAGCAGGAAGTCTGGCATAGTGTAAGCAGGAAGTCTGGCATAGTGTAAGCAGGATCTGGTATAGTGTAAGCAGGAAGTCTGGCATAGTGTAAGCAGGAAGTCTGGTATAGTGTAAGCAGGAAGTCTGGTATAGTGTAAGCAGGAAGTCTGGTATAGTGTAAGCAGGAAGTCTGGTATAGTGTAAGCAGGAAGTCTGGCATAGTGTTAGCAGGAAGTCTGGCATAGTGTAAGCAGGAAGTCTGGCATAGTGTTAGCAGGAAGTCTGGCATAGTGTTAGCAGGAAGTCTGGCATAGTGTAAGCAGGAAGTCTGCATAGTGTAAGCAGGAAGTCTGGCATAGTGTGAGCAGGAATTCGTGCATAGTGTGAGCAGGATGTCTGGCATAGTGTAAGCAGGAAGTCTGGCATGGTGTGAGCAGGAAGTCGTGCATAGTGTAGTGTAAGCAGGAAGTCTGCATAGTGTAAGCAGGAAGTCTGGCATAGTGTGAGCAGGAAGTCGTGCATAGTGTGAGCAGGATGTCTGGCATAGTGTAAGCAGGAAGTCTGGCATGGTGTGAGCAGGAAGTCGTGCATAGTGTAAGCAGGTAGTCTGGTATAGTGTAAGCAGGAAGTCTGGCATAGTGTTAGCAGGAAGTCTGGTATAGTGTTAGCAGGAAGTCTGGTATAGTGTTAGCAGGAAGTCTGGTATAGTGTAAGCAGGAAGTCTGGCATAGTGTAAGCAGGAAGTCTGGCATAGTGTAAGCAGGAAGTCTGGCATAGTGTAAGCAGGAAGTCTAACATAGTGTTAGCAGGAAGTCTGGTATAGTGTTAGCAGGAAGTCTGGTATAGTGTAAGCAGGAAGTCTGGTATAGTGTTAGCAGGAAGTCTGGTATAGTGTTAGCAGGAAGTCTGGCATAGTGTAAGCAGGAAGTCTGGCATAGTGTGCGCAGGATGTTTGGCATAGTGTAAGCAGGAAGTCTGGTATAGTGTGAGCAGGAAGTCGTGCATAGTGTAAGCAGGATGGCTGCATAGTGTAAGCAGGAAGTCTGGCATAGTGTAAGCAGGAAGTCGTGCATAGTGTGAGCAGGAAGTCTGGTATAGTGTTAGCAGGAAGTCTGGCATAGTGTGAGCAGGAAGTCTGGCATAGTGTGAGCAGGAAGTCTGGCATAGTGTGAGCAGGAAGTCTGGCATAGTGTGAGCAGGAAGTCTGGTATAGTGTAAGCAGGAAGTCTGGCATAGTGTAAGCAGGAAGTCTGGCATAGTGTAAGCAGGAAGTCTGGCATGGTGTAAGCAGGTAGTCTGGTATGGTGTAAGCAGGAAGTCTGGTATAGTGTAAGCAGGAAGTCTGGCATAGTGTAACCAGGAAGTCTGGCATAGTGTAAGCAGGAAGTCTGGTATAGTGTAAGCAGGAAGTCTGGCATAGTGTAAGCAGGAAGTCTGGCATAGTGTAAGCAGGAAGTCTGGCATAGTGTAAGCAGGTTGTCTGGTATAGTGTAAGCAGGAAGTCTGGTATAGTGTTAGCAGGAAGTCTGGTATAGTGTAAGCAGGATGTCTGGTATAGTGTGAGCCAGGAAGTCTGGCATAGTGTGAGCCAGGAAGTCTGGCATAGTGTTAGCAGGAAGTCTGGCATAGTGTGAGCAGGAAGTCTGGCATAGTGTAAGTTGGAAGTCTGCCATAGTGTGAGCAGGAAGTCTGCCATAGTGTGAGCAGGAAGTCTGGTATAGTGTAAGCAGGAAGTCTGGCATAGTGTTAGCAGGAAGTCTGGCATAGTGTTAGCAGGAAGTCTGGCATAGTGTAAGCAGGAAGTCTGGTATAGTGTAAGCAGGAAGTCGTGCATAGTGTTAGCAGGAAGTCTGGCATAGTGTGAGCAGGAAGTCTGGCATAGTGTGAGCAGGAAGTCTGGCATAGTGTGAGCAGGAAGTCTGGCATAGTGTGAGCAGGAAGTCTGGCATAGTGTGAGCAGGAAGTCTGGCATAGTGTTAGCAGGAAGTCTGGTATAGTGTAAGCAGGAAGTCTGGCATAGTGTAAGCCAGGAAGTCTGGTATAGTATTAGCAGGAAGTCTGGCATAGTGTTAGCAGGAAGTCTGGTATAGTGTTAGCAGGAAGTCTGGTATAGTGTTAGCAGGAAGTCTGGTATAGTGTAAGCAGGAAGTCTGGAATAGTGTAAGCAGGAAGTCTGGCATAGTGTAAGCAGGAAGTCTGGCATAGTGTTAGCAGGAAGTCTGGCATAGTGTGAGCAGGAAGTCTGGCATAGTGTGAGCAAGAGGTCTGGCATAGTGTGAACAGGAAGTCTGGCATAGTGTGAGCAGGAAGTCGTGCATAGTGTTAGCAGGAAGTCTATTATAGTGTGAACAGGAAGTCTGGCATAGTGTGAGCAGGAAGTCTGGCATAGTGTTAGCAGGAAGTCTGCATAGTGTAAGCAGGAAGTCTGCCATAGTGTGAGCAGGAAGTCGTGCATAGTGTGAGCAGGATGTCTGGCATAGTGTAAGCAGGAAGTCTGGCATAGTGTGAGCAGGAAGTCGTGCATAGTGTAAGCAGGTAGTCTGGTATAGTGTAAGCAGGAAGTCTGGTATAGTGTTAGCAGGAAGTCTGGTATAGTGTTAGCAGGAAATCTGGTATAGTGTAAGCAGGAAGTCTGGAATAGTGTAAGCAGGAAGTCTGGCATAGTGTAAGCAGGAAGTCTGGCATAGTGTTAGCAGGAAGTCTGGCATAGTGTGAGCAGGAAGTCTGGCATAGTGTGAGCAGGAAGTCTGGCATAGTGTGAGCAGGAAGTCGTGCATAGTGTGAGCAGGTAGTCTGGTATAGTGTGAGCAGGAAGTCTGGCATAGTGTGAGCAGGAAGTCGTGCATGGTGTTAGCAGGAAGTCTGGTATAGTGTTAGCAGGAAGTCTGGCATAGTGTGAGCAGGAAGTCTGGCATAGTGTGAGCAGGAAGTCTGGTATAGTGTAAGCAGGAAGTCTGGCATAGTGTGAGCAGGAAGTCTGGCATAGTGTGAGCAGGAAGTCTGGCATAGTGTAAGCAGGAAGTCTGGTATAGTGTGAGCAGGAAGTCGTGCATAGTGTAAGCAGGATGTCTGCATAGTGTAAGCAGGAAGTCTGGTATAGTGTAAGCAGGAAGTCTGGTATAGTGTAAGCAGGAAGTCTGGCATAGTGTAAGCAGGACGTCTGGTATAGTGTAAGCAGGAAGTCTGGTATAGTGTAAGCAGGAAGTCTGGCATAGTGTAAGGAGGAAGTCTGGTATAGTGTAAGCAGGAAGTCTGGCATAGTGTGAGCAGGAAGTCTGGCATAGTGTTAGCAGGAAGTCTGGCATAGTGTTAGCAGGAAGTCTGCATAGTGTAAGCAGGAAGTCTGGCATAGTGTGAGCTGGAAGTCGTGCATAGTGTGAGCAGGATGTCTGGCATAGTGTGAGCAGGATGTCTGGCATAGTGTAAGCAGGAAGTCTGGCATAGTGTGAGCAGGAAGTCGTGCATAGTGTAAGCAGGTAGTCTGGTATAGTGTAAGCAGGAAGTCTTGTATAGTGTAAGCAGGATGTCTGCTATATTGTGAGCAGGAAGTCTGGCATAGTGTGAGCAGGAAGTCTGGCATAGTGTGAGCAGGAAGTCTGGCATAGTGTGAGCAGGAAGTCTGGCGAAGTGTGAGCAGGAAGTCTGGCATAGTGTGAGCAGGAAGTCTGGCATAGTGTTAGCAGGAAGTCTGGCATAGTGTTAGCAGGAAGTCTGGCATAGTGTGAGCAGGAAGTCTGGCATAGTGTAAGCAGGAAGTCTGGCATAGTGTAAGCAGGAAGTCTGGCATAGTGTAAGCAGGAAGTCTGGTATAGTGTTAGCAGGAAGTCGTGCATAGTGTTAGCAGGAAGTCTGGTATAGTGTTAGCAGGAAGTCTGGTATAGTGTGAGCAGGAAGTCTGGCATAGTGTGAGCAGGAAGTCTGGCATAGTGTGAGCAGGAAGTCGTGCATAGTGTAAGCAGGATGTCTGCATAGTGTAAGCAGGAAGTCTGGTATAGTGTAAGCAGGAAGTCTGGCATAGTGTAAGCAGGAAGTCTGGTATAGTGTTAGCAGGAAGTCGTGCATAGTGTTAGCAGGAAGTCTGGTATAGTGTTAGCAGGAAGTCTGGCATAGTGTTAGCAGGAAGTCTGGCATAGTGTGAGCAGGAAGTCTGACATAGTGTGAGCAGGAAGTCTGGCATAGTGTGAGCAGGAAGTCTGGCATAGTGTAAGCAGGAAGTCTGGTATAGTGTAAGCAGGAAGTCTGGCATAGTGTAAGCAGGAAGTCTGGCATAGTGTAAGCAGGAAGTCTGGCATAGTGTAAGCAGGAAGTCTAGCATAGTGTAAGCAGGTAGTTGGTATAGTGTAAGCAGGAAGTCTGGTGTAGTGTAAGCAGGAAGTCTGGCATAGTGTAAGCAGGAAGTCTGGCATAGTGTAAGCAGGAAGTCTGGTATAGTGTAAGCAGGAAGTCTGGCATAGTGTAAGCAGGAAGTCTGGCATAGTGTAAGCAGGAAGTCTGGCATAGTGTAAGCAGGTTGCCTGGTATAGTGTAAGCAGGAAGTCTGGTATAGTGTTAGCAGGAAGTCTGGTATAGTGTAAGCAGGATGTCTGGTATAGTGTGAGCCAGGAAGTCTGGCATAGTGTGAGCCAGGAAGTCTGGCATAGTGTGAGCAGGAAGTCTGGCATAGTGTGAGCAGGAAGTCTGGCATAGTGTAAGTTGGAAGTCTGCCATAGTGTTAGCAGGAAGTCATGCATAGTGTGAGCAGGAAGTCTGGAATAGTGTAAGCAGGAAGTCTGGCATAGTGTAAGCAGGAAGTCTGGCATAGTGTTAGCAGGAAGTCTGGTATAGTGTGAGCAGGAAGTCGTGCATAGTGTGAGCAGGAAGTCTGCCATAGTGTGAGCAGGAAGTCGTGCATAGTGTGAGCAGGAAGTCTGGCATAGTGTGTGCAGGAAGTCTGGCATAGTGTTAGCAGGAAGTCTGGCATAGTGTTAGCAGGAAGTCTGGCATAGTGTAAGCAGGAAGTCTGGCATAGTGTAAGCAGGAAGTCTGGTATAGTGTAAGCAGGATGTCTGGCATAGTGTTAGCAGGAAGTCGTGCATAGTGTGAGCAGGAAGTCGTGCATAGTGTGAGCAGGAAGTCTGGTATAGTGTTAGCAGGAAGTCTGGTATAGTGTTAGCAGGAAGTCTGGTATAGTGTGCGCAGGATGTCTGGCATAGTGTAAGCAGGAAGTCTGGTATAGTGTAAGCAGGAAGTCTGGCATAGTGTAAGCAGGAAGTCTGGTATAGTGTAAGCAGGAAGTCTGGTATAGTGTAAGCAGGAAGTCTGGCATAGTGTAAGGAGGAAGTCTGGTATAGTGTAAGCAGGAAGTCTGGCATAGTGTGAGCAGGAAGTCTGGCATAGTGTTAGCAGGAAGTCTGGCATAGTGTTAGCAGGAAGTCTGCATAGTGTAAGCAGGAAGTCTGGCATAGTGTGAGCTGGAAGTCGTGCATAGTGTGAGCAGGATGTCTGGCATAGTGTGAGCAGGATGTCTGGCATAGTGTAAGCAGGAAGTCTGGCATAGTGTGAGCAGGAAGTCGTGCATAGTGTAAGCAGGTAGTCTGGTATAGTGTAAGCAGGAAGTCTTGTATAGTGTAAGCAGGATGTCTGCTATATTGTGAGCAGGAAGTCTGGCATAGTGTGAGCAGGAAGTCTGGCATAGTGTGAGCAGGAAGTCTGGCATAGTGTGAGCAGGAAGTCTGGCGAAGTGTGAGCAGGAAGTCTGGCATAGTGTGAGCAGGAAGTCTGGCATAGTGTTAGCAGGAAGTCTGGCATAGTGTTAGCAGGAAGTCTGGCATAGTGTGAGCAGGAAGTCTGGCATAGTGTAAGCAGGAAGTCTGGCATAGTGTAAGCAGGAAGTCTGGCATAGTGTAAGCAGGAAGTCTGGTATAGTGTTAGCAGGAAGTCGTGCATAGTGTTAGCAGGAAGTCTGGTATAGTGTTAGCAGGAAGTCTGGTATAGTGTGAGCAGGAAGTCTGGCATAGTGTGAGCAGGAAGTCTGGCATAGTGTGAGCAGGAAGTCGTGCATAGTGTAAGCAGGATGTCTGCATAGTGTAAGCAGGAAGTCTGGTATAGTGTAAGCAGGAAGTCTGGCATAGTGTAAGCAGGAAGTCTGGTATAGTGTTAGCAGGAAGTCGTGCATAGTGTTAGCAGGAAGTCTGGTATAGTGTTAGCAGGAAGTCTGGCATAGTGTTAGCAGGAAGTCTGGCATAGTGTGAGCAGGAAGTCTGACATAGTGTGAGCAGGAAGTCTGGCATAGTGTGAGCAGGAAGTCTGGCATAGTGTAAGCAGGAAGTCTGGTATAGTGTAAGCAGGAAGTCTGGCATAGTGTAAGCAGGAAGTCTGGCATAGTGTAAGCAGGAAGTCTGGCATAGTGTAAGCAGGAAGTCTAGCATAGTGTAAGCAGGTAGTTGGTATAGTGTAAGCAGGAAGTCTGGTGTAGTGTAAGCAGGAAGTCTGGCATAGTGTAAGCAGGAAGTCTGGCATAGTGTAAGCAGGAAGTCTGGTATAGTGTAAGCAGGAAGTCTGGCATAGTGTAAGCAGGAAGTCTGGCATAGTGTAAGCAGGAAGTCTGGCATAGTGTAAGCAGGTTGCCTGGTATAGTGTAAGCAGGAAGTCTGGTATAGTGTTAGCAGGAAGTCTGGTATAGTGTAAGCAGGATGTCTGGTATAGTGTGAGCCAGGAAGTCTGGCATAGTGTGAGCCAGGAAGTCTGGCATAGTGTGAGCAGGAAGTCTGGCATAGTGTGAGCAGGAAGTCTGGCATAGTGTAAGTTGGAAGTCTGCCATAGTGTTAGCAGGAAGTCATGCATAGTGTGAGCAGGAAGTCTGGAATAGTGTAAGCAGGAAGTCTGGCATAGTGTAAGCAGGAAGTCTGGCATAGTGTTAGCAGGAAGTCTGGTATAGTGTGAGCAGGAAGTCGTGCATAGTGTGAGCAGGAAGTCTGCCATAGTGTGAGCAGGAAGTCGTGCATAGTGTGAGCAGGAAGTCTGGCATAGTGTGTGCAGGAAGTCTGGCATAGTGTTAGCAGGAAGTCTGGCATAGTGTTAGCAGGAAGTCTGGCATAGTGTAAGCAGGAAGTCTGGCATAGTGTAAGCAGGAAGTCTGGTATAGTGTAAGCAGGATGTCTGGCATAGTGTTAGCAGGAAGTCGTGCATAGTGTGAGCAGGAAGTCGTGCATAGTGTGAGCAGGAAGTCTGGTATAGTGTTAGCAGGATGTCTGGTATAGTGTTAGCAGGAAGTCTGGTATAGTGTGCGCAGGATGTCTGGCATAGTGTAAGCAGGAAGTCTGGTATAGTGTAAGCAGGATGTCTGGCATAGTGTAAGCAGGAAGTCGTGCATAGTGTGAGCAGGATGTCTGGCATAGTGTAAGCAGGAAGTCTGCCATAGTGTGAGCAGGAAGTCGTGCATAGTGTGAGCAGGAAGTCTGGCATAGTGTGTGCAGGAAGTCTGGCATAGTGTTAGCAGGAAGTCTGGCATAGTGTAAGCAGGAAGTCTGGCATAGTGTAAGCAGGAAGTCTGGCATAGTGTGAGCCAGGAAGTCTGGTATAGTGTAAGCAGGATGTCTGGCATAGTGTGAGCAGGAAGTCGTGCATAGTGTGAGCAGGAAGTCGTGCATAGTGTGAGCAGGAAGTCTGGTATAGTGTTAGCAGGAAGTCTGGTATAGTGTTAGCAGGAAGTCTGGTATAGTGTGCGCAGGATGTCTGGCATAGTGTAAGCAGGAAGTCTGGTATAGTGTAAGCAGGATGTCTGGCATAGTGTAAGCAGGAAGTCGTGCATAGTGTGAGCAGGTAGTCTGGTATAGTGTGCGCAGGATGTCTGGCATAGTGTAAGCAGGAAGTCTGGTATAGTGTAAGCAGGATGTCTGGCATAGTGTAAGCAGGAAGTCGTGCATAGTGTAAGCAGGTAGTCTGGTATAGTGTAAGCAGGAAGTCTGGCATAGTGTAAGCAGGAAGTCTGGCATAGTGTAAGCAGGAAGTCTGGCACAGTGTAAGCAGGAAGTCTGGCACAGTGTAAGCAGGAAGTCTGGCACAGTGTAAGCAGGAAGTCTGGCATAGTGTAAGCAGGAAGTCTGGCATAGTGTAAGCAGGAAGTCTGGCATAGTGTAAGCAGGAAGTCTGGCATAGTGTAAGCAGGAAGTCTGGTATAGTGTAAGCAGGAAGTCTGGTATAGTGTAAGCAGGAAGTCTGGTATAGTGTAAGCAGGAAGTCTGGCATAGTGTTAGCAGGAAGTCTGGCATAGTGTAAGCAGGAAGTCTGGCATAGTGTAAGCAGGAAGTCTGGCATAGTGTGAGCCAGGAAGTCTGGCATAGTGTAAGCAGGATGTCTGGCATAGTGTTAGCAGGAAGTCGTGCATAGTGTGAGCAGGAAGTCGTGCATAGTGTGAGCAGGAAGTCTGGTATAGTGTTAGCAGGAAGTCTGGTATAGTGTTAGCAGGAAGTCTGGTATAGTGTGCGCAGGATGTCTGGCATAGTGTAAGCAGGAAGTCTGGTATAGTGTAAGCAGGATGTCTGGCATAGTGTAAGCAGGAAGTCGTGCATAGTGTGAGCAGGATGTCTGGCATAGTGTAAGCAGGAAGTCTGGCATAGTGTGAGCAGGAAGTCGTGCATAGTGTAAGCAGGTAGTCTGGTATAGTGTAAGCAGGAAGTCTGGCATAGTGTAAGCAGGAAGTCTGGCATAGTGTAAGCAGGAAGTCTGGCACAGTGTAAGCAGGAAGTCTGGCATAGTGTAAGCAGGAAGTCTGGCATAGTGTAAGCAGGAAGTCTGGCATAGTGTAAGCAGGATCTGGTATAGTGTAAGCAGGAAGTCTGGCATAGTGTAAGCAGGAAGTCTGGTATAGTGTAAGCAGGAAGTCTGGTATAGTGTAAGCAGGAAGTCTGGTATAGTGTAAGCAGGAAGTCTGGTATAGTGTAAGCAGGAAGTCTGGCATAGTGTTAGCAGGAAGTCTGGCATAGTGTAAGCAGGAAGTCTGGCATAGTGTTAGCAGGAAGTCTGGCATAGTGTTAGCAGGAAGTCTGGCATAGTGTAAGCAGGAAGTCTGCATAGTGTAAGCAGGAAGTCTGGCATAGTGTGAGCAGGAAGTCGTGCATAGTGTGAGCAGGATGTCTGGCATAGTGTAAGCAGGAAGTCTGGCATGGTGTGAGCAGGAAGTCGTGCATAGTGTAGTGTAAGCAGGAAGTCTGCATAGTGTAAGCAGGAAGTCTGGCATAGTGTGAGCAGGAAGTCGTGCATAGTGTGAGCAGGATGTCTGGCATAGTGTAAGCAGGAAGTCTGGCATGGTGTGAGCAGGAAGTCGTGCATAGTGTAAGCAGGTAGTCTGGTATAGTGTAAGCAGGAAGTCTGGCATAGTGTTAGCAGGAAGTCTGGTATAGTGTAAGCAGGTAGTCTGGCATAGTGTTAGCAGGAAGTCTGGCATAGTGTTAGCAGGAAGTCTGGCATAGTGTGAGCAGGAAGTCTGGGATAGTGTTAGCAGGAAGTCGTGCATAGTGTTAGCAGGAAGTCTGGCATAGTGTTAGCAGGAAGTCTGGTATAGTGTAAGCAGGAAGTCTGGTATAGTGTTAGCAGGAAGTCTGGTATAGTGTTAGCAGGAAGTCTGGTATAGTGTAAGCAGGAAGTCTGGCATAGTGTAAGCAGGAAGTCTGGCATAGTGTAAGCAGGAAGTCTGGCATAGTGTAAGCAGGAAGTCTAACATAGTGTTAGCAGGAAGTCTGGTATAGTGTTAGCAGGAAGTCTGGTATAGTGTAAGCAGGAAGTCTGGTATAGTGTTAGCAGGAAGTCTGGTATAGTGTTAGCAGGAAGTCTGGCATAGTGTAAGCAGGAAGTCTGGCATAGTGTGCGCAGGATGTTTGGCATAGTGTAAGCAGGAAGTCTGGTATAGTGTGAGCAGGAAGTCGTGCATAGTGTAAGCAGGATGGCTGCATAGTGTAAGCAGGAAGTCTGGCATAGTGTAAGCAGGAAGTCGTGCATAGTGTGAGCAGGAAGTCTGGTATAGTGTTAGCAGGAAGTCTGGCATAGTGTGAGCAGGAAGTCTGGCATAGTGTGAGCAGGAAGTCTGGCATAGTGTGAGCAGGAAGTCTGGCATAGTGTGAGCAGGAAGTCTGGCATAGTGTGAGCAGGAAGTCTGGTATAGTGTAAGCAGGAAGTCTGGCATAGTGTAAGCAGGAAGTCTGGCATAGTGTAAGCAGGAAGTCTGGCATGGTGTAAGCAGGTAGTCTGGTATGGTGTAAGCAGGAAGTCTGGTATAGTGTAAGCAGGAAGTCTGGCATAGTGTAACCAGGAAGTCTGGCATAGTGTAAGCAGGAAGTCTGGTATAGTGTAAGCAGGAAGTCTGGCATAGTGTAAGCAGGAAGTCTGGCATAGTGTAAGCAGGAAGTCTGGCATAGTGTAAGCAGGTTGTCTGGTATAGTGTAAGCAGGAAGTCTGGTATAGTGTTAGCAGGAAGTCTGGTATAGTGTAAGCAGGATGTCTGGTATAGTGTGAGCCAGGAAGTCTGGCATAGTGTGAGCCAGGAAGTCTGGCATAGTGTTAGCAGGAAGTCTGGCATAGTGTGAGCAGGAAGTCTGGCATAGTGTAAGTTGGAAGTCTGCCATAGTGTGAGCAGGAAGTCTGCCATAGTGTGAGCAGGAAGTCTGGTATAGTGTAAGCAGGAAGTCTGGCATAGTGTTAGCAGGAAGTCTGGCATAGTGTGAGCAGGAAGTCTGGCATAGTGTAAGTTGGAAGTCTGCCATAGTGTTAGCAGGAAGTCGAGCATAGTGTGAGCAGGAAGTCTGGTATAGTGTGAGCAGGAAGTCTGGTATAGTGTCAGCTGGAAGTCTGGCATAGTGTAAGCAGGAAGTCTGGCATAGTGTTAGCAGGAAGTCTGGTATAGTGTGAGCAGGAAGTCGTGCATAGTGTGAGCAGGAAGTCTGCCATAGTGTGAGCAGGAAGTCGTGCATAGTGTGAGCAGGAAGTCTGGCATAGTGTGTGCAGGAAGTCTGGTATAGTGTAAGCAGGAAGTCTGGCATAGTGTAAGCAGGAAGTCTGGCATAGTGTAAGCAGGAAGTCTGGTATAGTGTAAGCAGGAAGTCTGGTATAGTGTTAGCAGGAAGTCTGGTATAGTGTAAGCAGGATGTCTGGTATAGTGTGAGCCAGGAAGTCTGGCATAGTGTGAGCCAGGAAGTCTGGCATAGTGTTAGCAGGAAGTCTGGCATAGTGTGAGCAGGAAGTCTGGCATAGTGTAAGTTGGAAGTCTGCCATAGTGTGAGCAGGAAGTCTGCCATAGTGTGAGCAGGAAGTCTGGTATAGTGTAAGCAGGAAGTCTGGCATAGTGTTAGCAGGAAGTCTGGCATAGTGTGAGCAGGAAGTCTGGCATAGTGTAAGTTGGAAGTCTGCCATAGTGTTAGCAGGAAGTCGAGCATAGTGTGAGCAGGAAGTCTGGTATAGTGTGAGCAGGAAGTCTGGTATAGTGTCAGCTGGAAGTCTGGCATAGTGTAAGCAGGAAGTCTGGCATAGTGTTAGCAGGAAGTCTGGTATAGTGTGAGCAGGAAGTCGTGCATAGTGTGAGCAGGAAGTCTGCCATAGTGTGAGCAGGAAGTCGTGCATAGTGTGAGCAGGAAGTCTGGCATAGTGTGTGCAGGAAGTCTGGTATAGTGTAAGCAGGAAGTCTGGCATAGTGTAAGCAGGAAGTCTGGCATAGTGTAAGCAGGAAGTCTGGTATAGTGTAAGCAGGAAGTCTGGTATAGTGTTAGCAGGAAGTCTGGTATAGTGTAAGCAGGATGTCTGGTATAGTGTGAGCCAGGAAGTCTGGCATAGTGTGAGCCAGGAAGTCTGGCATAGTGTTAGCAGGAAGTCTGGCATAGTGTGAGCAGGAAGTCTGGCATAGTGTAAGTTGGAAGTCTGCCATAGTGTGAGCAGGAAGTCTGCCATAGTGTGAGCAGGAAGTCTGGTATAGTGTAAGCAGGAAGTCTGGCATAGTGTTAGCAGGAAGTCTGGCATAGTGTGAGCAGGAAGTCTGGCATAGTGTAAGTTGGAAGTCTGCCATAGTGTTAGCAGGAAGTCGAGCATAGTGTGAGCAGGAAGTCTGGTATAGTGTGAGCAGGAAGTCTGGTATAGTGTCAGCTGGAAGTCTGGCATAGTGTAAGCAGGAAGTCTGGCATAGTGTTAGCAGGAAGTCTGGTATAGTGTGAGCAGGAAGTCGTGCATAGTGTGAGCAGGAAGTCTGCCATAGTGTGAGCAGGAAGTCGTGCATAGTGTGAGCAGGAAGTCTGGCATAGTGTGTGCAGGAAGTCTGGTATAGTGTAAGCAGGAAGTCTGGCATAGTGTAAGCAGGAAGTCTGGCATAGTGTAAGCAGGAAGTCTGGGATAGTGTTAGCAGGAAGTCGTGCATAGTGTTAGCAGGAAGTCTGGCATAGTGTTAGCAGGAAGTCTGGTATAGTGTAAGCAGGAAGTCTGGTATAGTGTTAGCAGGAAGTCTGGTATAGTGTTAGCAGGAAGTCTGGTATAGTGTAAGCAGGAAGTCTGGCATAGTGTAAGCAGGAAGTCTGGCATAGTGTAAGCAGGAAGTCTGGCATAGTGTAAGCAGGAAGTCTAACATAGTGTTAGCAGGAAGTCTGGTATAGTGTTAGCAGGAAGTCTGGTATAGTGTAAGCAGGAAGTCTGGTATAGTGTTAGCAGGAAGTCTGGTATAGTGTTAGCAGGAAGTCTGGCATAGTGTAAGCAGGAAGTCTGGCATAGTGTGCGCAGGATGTTTGGCATAGTGTAAGCAGGAAGTCTGGTATAGTGTGAGCAGGAAGTCGTGCATAGTGTAAGCAGGATGGCTGCATAGTGTAAGCAGGAAGTCTGGCATAGTGTAAGCAGGAAGTCGTGCATAGTGTGAGCAGGAAGTCTGGTATAGTGTTAGCAGGAAGTCTGGCATAGTGTGAGCAGGAAGTCTGGCATAGTGTGAGCAGGAAGTCTGGCATAGTGTGAGCAGGAAGTCTGGCATAGTGTGAGCAGGAAGTCTGGTATAGTGTAAGCAGGAAGTCTGGCATAGTGTAAGCAGGAAGTCTGGCATAGTGTAAGCAGGAAGTCTGGCATGGTGTAAGCAGGTAGTCTGGTATGGTGTAAGCAGGAAGTCTGGTATAGTGTAAGCAGGAAGTCTGGCATAGTGTAACCAGGAAGTCTGGCATAGTGTAAGCAGGAAGTCTGGTATAGTGTAAGCAGGAAGTCTGGCATAGTGTAAGCAGGAAGTCTGGCATAGTGTAAGCAGGAAGTCTGGCATAGTGTAAGCAGGTTGTCTGGTATAGTGTAAGCAGGAAGTCTGGTATAGTGTTAGCAGGAAGTCTGGTATAGTGTAAGCAGGATGTCTGGTATAGTGTGAGCCAGGAAGTCTGGCATAGTGTGAGCCAGGAAGTCTGGCATAGTGTTAGCAGGAAGTCTGGCATAGTGTGAGCAGGAAGTCTGGCATAGTGTAAGTTGGAAGTCTGCCATAGTGTGAGCAGGAAGTCTGCCATAGTGTGAGCAGGAAGTCTGGTATAGTGTAAGCAGGAAGTCTGGCATAGTGTTAGCAGGAAGTCTGGCATAGTGTGAGCAGGAAGTCTGGCATAGTGTAAGTTGGAAGTCTGCCATAGTGTTAGCAGGAAGTCGAGCATAGTGTGAGCAGGAAGTCTGGTATAGTGTGAGCAGGAAGTCTGGTATAGTGTCAGCTGGAAGTCTGGCATAGTGTAAGCAGGAAGTCTGGCATAGTGTTAGCAGGAAGTCTGGTATAGTGTGAGCAGGAAGTCGTGCATAGTGTGAGCAGGAAGTCTGCCATAGTGTGAGCAGGAAGTCGTGCATAGTGTGAGCAGGAAGTCTGGCATAGTGTGTGCAGGAAGTCTGGTATAGTGTAAGCAGGAAGTCTGGCATAGTGTAAGCAGGAAGTCTGGCATAGTGTAAGCAGGAAGTCTGGCATGGTGTAAGCAGGTAGTCTGGTATAGTGTAAGCAGGAAGTCTGGTATAGTGTAAGCAGGAAGTCTGGCATAGTGTAACCAGGAAGTCTGGCATAGTGTGAGCAGGAAGTCTGGTATAGTGTAAGCAGGAAGTCTGGCATAGTGTAAGCAGGAAGTCTGGCATAGTGTAAGCAGGTTGTCTGGTATAGTGTAAGCAGGAAGTCTGGTATAGTGTTAGCAGGAAGTCTGGTATAGTGTAAGCAGGATGTCTGGTATAGTGTGAGCCAGGAAGTCTGGCATAGTGTGAGCCGGGAAGTCTGGCATAGTGTTAGCAGGAAGTCTGGCATAGTGTGAGCAGGAAGTCTGGCATAGTGTAAGTTGGAAGTCTGCCATAGTGTGAGCAGGAAGTCTGCCATAGTGTGAGCAGGAAGTCTGCCATAGTGTGAGCAGGAAGTCTGGTATAGTGTAAGCAGGAAGTCTGGCATAGTGTAAGCAGGAAGTCTGGCATAGTGTAAGCAGGAAGTCTGGCATGGTGTAAGCAGGTAGTCTGGTATAGTGTAAGCAGGAAGTCTGGTATAGTGTAAGCAGGAAGTCTGGCATAGTGTAACCAGGAAGTCTGGCATAGTGTGAGCAGGAAGTCTGGTATAGTGTAAGCAGGAAGTCTGGCATAGTGTAAGCAGGAAGTCTGGCATAGTGTAAGCAGGAAGTCTGGCATAGTGTAAGCAGGTTGTCTGGTATAGTGTAAGCAGGAAGTCTGGTATAGTGTTAGCAGGAAGTCTGGTATAGTGTAAGCAGGATGTCTGGTATAGTGTGAGCCAGGAAGTCTGGCATAGTGTGAGCCAGGAAGTCTGGCATAGTGTTAGCAGGAAGTCTGGCATAGTGTGAGCAGGAAGTCTGGCATAGTGTAAGTTGGAAGTCTGCCATAGTGTGAGCAGGAAGTCTGCCATAGTGTGAGCAGGAAGTCTGCCATAGTGTGAGCAGGAAGTCTGGTATAGTGTAAGCAGGAAGTCTGGCATAGTGTTAGCAGGAAGTCTGGCATAGTGTGAGCAGGAAGTCTGGCATAGTGTAAGTTGGAAGTCTGCCATAGTGTTAGCAGGAAGTCGTGCATAGTGTGAGCAGGAAGTCTGGTATAGTGTAAGCTGGAAGTCTGGCATAGTGTAAGCAGGAAGTCTGGCATAGTGTTAGCAGGAAGTCTGGTATAGTGTGAGCAGGAAGTCGTGCATAGTGTGAGCAGGAAGTCTGCCATAGTGTGAGCAGGAAGTCGTGCATAGTGTGAGCAGGAAGTCTGGCATAGTGTGTGCAGGAAGTCTGGCATAGTGTTAGCAGGAAGTCTGGCATAGTGTAAGCAGGAAGTCTGGCATAGTGTAAGCAGGAAGTCTGGCATAGTGTGAGCCAGGAAGTCTGGTATAGTGTAAGCAGGATGTCTGGCATAGTGTTAGCAGGAAGTCATGCATAGTGTGAGCAGGAAGTCGTGCATAGTGTGAGCAGGAAGTCTGGTATAGTGTTAGCAGGAAGTCTGGTATAGTGTTAGCAGGAAGTCTGGTATAGTGTGCGCAGGATGTCTGGCATAGTGTGAGCAGGAAGTCTGGTATAGTGTAAGCAGGATGTCTGGCATAGTGTAAGCAGGAAGTCGTGCATAGTGTGAGCAGGATGTCTGGCATAGTGTAAGCAGGAAGTCTGGCATAGTGTGAGCAGGAAGTCGTGCATAGTGTAAGCAGGAAGTCTGGCATAGTGTAAGCAGGAAGTCTGGCATAGTGTAAGCAGGAAGTCTGGCATAGTGTAAGCAGGAAGTCTGGTATAGTGTAAGCAGGAAGTCTGGCACAGTGTAAGCAGGAAGTCTGGCATAGTGTAAGCAGGAAGTCTGGCATAGTGTAAGTAGGATCTGGTATAGTGTAAGCAGGAAGTCTGGCATAGTGTAAGCAGGAAGTCTGGCATAGTGTAAGCAGGAAGTCTGGCATAGTGTAAGCAGGAAGTCTGGTATAGTGTAAGCAGGAAGTCTGGCATAGTGTTAGCAGGAAGTCTGGCATAGTGTAAGCAGGAAGTCTGGCATAGTGTTAGCAGGAAGTCTGGCATAGTGTTAGCAGGAAGTCTGGCATAGTGTTAGCAGGAAGTCTGGCATAGTGTAAGCAGGAAGTCTGGTATAGTGTAAGCAGGAAGTCGTGCATAGTGTGAGCAGGAAGTCGTGCATAGTGTGAGCAGGTAGTCTGGTATAGTGTGAGCAGGAAGTCTGGCATAGTGTTAGCAGGAAGTCTGGCATAGTGTTAGCAGGAAGTCTGGCATAGTGTTAGCAGGAAGTCTGGCATAGTGTTAGCAGGAAGTCTGGCATAGTGTGAGCAGGAAGTCTGGCATAGTGTGAGCAGGAAGTCTGGCATAGTGTGAGCAGGAAGTCTGGCATAGTGTGAGCAGGAAGTCTGGCACAGTGTGAGCAGGAAGTCTGGCACAGTGTGAGCAGGAAGTCTGGCATAGTGTGAGCAGGAAGTCTGGCCTAGTGTGAGCAGGAAGTCTGGCATAGTGTTAGCAGGAAGTCTGCATAGTGTAAGCAGGAAGTCTGGCATAGTGTGAGCAGGAAGTCGTGCATAGTGTGAGCAGGATGTCTGGCATAGTGTGAGCAGGAAGTCTGGCATAGTGTGAGCAGGAAGTCGTGCATAGTGTAAGCAGGTAGTCTGGCATAGTGTAAGCAGGAAGTCTGGCATAGTGTTAGCAGGAAGTCTGGTATAGTGTAAGCAGGTAGTCTGGCATAGTGTTAGCAGGAAGTCTGGCATAGTGTTAGCAGGAAGTCTGGCATAGTGTGAGCAGGAAGTCTGGTATAGTGTGAGCAGGAAGTCTGGGATAGTGTTAGCAGGAAGTCGTGCATAGTGTTAGCAGGAAGTCTGGCATAGTGTTAGCAGGAGGTCTGGTATAGTGTTAGCAGGAAGTCTGGTATAGTGTAAGCAGGAAGTCTGGTATAGTGTTAGCAGGAAGTCTGGTATAGTGTTAGCAGGAAGTCTGGCATAGTGTAAGCAGGAAGTCTGGCATAGTGTAAGCAGGAAGTCTGGCATAGTGTAAGCAGGAAGTCTGGCATAGTGTAAGCAGGAAGTCTGGCATAGTGTTAGCAGGAAGTCTGGCATAGTGTGAGCAGGAAATCTGGCATAGTGTTAGCAGGAAGTCTGCATAGTGTAAGCAGGAAGTCTGGCATAGTGTGAGCAGGAAGTCGTGCATAGTGTGAGCAGGATGTCTGGCATAGTGTAAGCAGGAAGTCTGGCATAGTGTGAGCAGGAAGTCGTGCATAGTGTAAGCAGGAAGTCTGGCATAGTGTTAGCAGGAAGTCTGGCATAGTGTAAGCAGGAAGTCTGGTATAGTGTAAGCAGGAAGTCGTGCATAGTGTGAGCAGGAAGTCGTGCATAGTGTGAGCAGGTAGTCTGGTATAGTGTGAGCAGGAAGTCTGGCATAGTGTTAGCAGGAAGTCTGGCATAGTGTTAGCAGGAAGTCTGGCATAGTTTTAGCAGGAAGTCTGGCATAGTGTTAGCAGGAAGTCTGGCATAGTGTGAGCAGGAAGTCTGGCATAGTGTGAGCAGGAAGTCTGGCATAGTGTGAGCAGGAAGTCTGGCATAGTGTGAGCAGGAAGTCTGGCACAGTGTGAGCAGGAAGTCTGGCACAGTGTGAGCAGGAAGTCTGGCATAGTGTGAGCAGGAAGTCTGGCCTAGTGTGAGCAGGAAGTCTGGCCTAGTGTTAGCAGGAAGTCTGCATAGTGTAAGCAGGAAGTCTGGCATAGTGTGAGCAGGAAGTCGTGCATAGTGTGAGCAGGATGTCTGGCATAGTGTGAGCAGGAAGTCTGGCATAGTGTGAGCAGGAAGTCGTGCATAGTGTAAGCAGGTAGTCTGGCATAGTGTAAGCAGGAAGTCTGGCATAGTGTTAGCAGGAAGTCTGGTATAGTGTAAGCAGGTAGTCTGGCATAGTGTTAGCAGGAAGTCTGGCATAGTGTTAGCAGGAAGTCTGGCATAGTGTGAGCAGGAAGTCTGGTATAGTGTGAGCAGGAAGTCTGGGATAGTGTTAGCAGGAAGTCGTGCATAGTGTTAGCAGGAAGTCTGGCATAGTGTTAGCAGGAGGTCTGGTATAGTGTTAGCAGGAAGTCTGGTATAGTGTAAGCAGGAAGTCTGGTATAGTGTTAGCAGGAAGTCTGGTATAGTGTTAGCAGGAAGTCTGGCATAGTGTAAGCAGGAAGTCTGGCATAGTGTAAGCAGGAAGTCTGGCATAGTGTAAGCAGGAAGTCTGGCATAGTGTAAGCAGGAAGTCTGGCATAGTGTTAGCAGGAAGTCTGGCATAGTGTGAGCAGGAAATCTGGCATAGTGTTAGCAGGAAGTCTGCATAGTGTAAGCAGGAAGTCTGGCATAGTGGGAGCAGGAAGTCGTGCATAGTGTGAGCAGGATGTCTGGCATAGTGTAAGCAGGAAGTCTGGCATAGTGTGAGCAGGAAGTTGTGCATAGTGTAAGCAGGTAGTCTGGTATAGTGTAAGCAGGAAGTCTGGCATAGTGTAAGCAGGAAGTATGGTATAGTGTAAGCAGGTAGTCTGGCATAGTGTTAGCAGGAAGTCTGGCATAGTGTTAGCAGGAAGTCTGGCATAGTGTTTGCAGGATGTCTGGCATAGTGTGAGCAGGAAGTCTGGCATAGTGTGAGCAGGAAGTCTGGCATAGTGTAAGTTGGAAGTCTGCCATAGTGTGAGCAGGAAGTCTGCCATAGTGTGAGCAGGAAGTCTGCCATAGTGTGAGCAGGAAGTCTGGTATAGTGTAAGCAGGAAGTCTGGCATAGTGTAAGCAGGAAGTCTGGCATAGTGTAAGCAGGAAGTCTGGCATGGTGTAAGCAGGTAGTCTGGTATAGTGTAAGCAGGAAGTCTGGTATAGTGTAAGCAGGAAGTCTGGCATAGTGTAACCAGGAAGTCTGGCATAGTGTGAGCAGGAAGTCTGGTATAGTGTAAGCAGGAAGTCTGGCATAGTGTAAGCAGGAAGTCTGGCATAGTGTAAGCAGGAAGTCTGGCATAGTGTAAGCAGGTTGTCTGGTATAGTGTAAGCAGGAAGTCTGGTATAGTGTTAGCAGGAAGTCTGGTATAGTGTAAGCAGGATGTCTGGTATAGTGTGAGCCAGGAAGTCTGGCATAGTGTGAGCCAGGAAGTCTGGCATAGTGTTAGCAGGAAGTCTGGCATAGTGTGAGCAGGAAGTCTGGCATAGTGTAAGTTGGAAGTCTGCCATAGTGTGAGCAGGAAGTCTGCCATAGTGTGAGCAGGAAGTCTGCCATAGTGTGAGCAGGAAGTCTGGTATAGTGTAAGCAGGAAGTCTGGCATAGTGTTAGCAGGAAGTCTGGCATAGTGTGAGCAGGAAGTCTGGCATAGTGTAAGTTGGAAGTCTGCCATAGTGTTAGCAGGAAGTCGTGCATAGTGTGAGCAGGAAGTCTGGTATAGTGTAAGCTGGAAGTCTGGCATAGTGTAAGCAGGAAGTCTGGCATAGTGTTAGCAGGAAGTCTGGTATAGTGTGAGCAGGAAGTCGTGCATAGTGTGAGCAGGAAGTCTGCCATAGTGTGAGCAGGAAGTCGTGCATAGTGTGAGCAGGAAGTCTGGCATAGTGTGTGCAGGAAGTCTGGCATAGTGTTAGCAGGAAGTCTGGCATAGTGTAAGCAGGAAGTCTGGCATAGTGTAAGCAGGAAGTCTGGCATAGTGTGAGCCAGGAAGTCTGGTATAGTGTAAGCAGGATGTCTGGCATAGTGTTAGCAGGAAGTCATGCATAGTGTGAGCAGGAAGTCGTGCATAGTGTGAGCAGGAAGTCTGGTATAGTGTTAGCAGGAAGTCTGGTATAGTGTTAGCAGGAAGTCTGGTATAGTGTGCGCAGGATGTCTGGCATAGTGTGAGCAGGAAGTCTGGTATAGTGTAAGCAGGATGTCTGGCATAGTGTAAGCAGGAAGTCGTGCATAGTGTGAGCAGGATGTCTGGCATAGTGTAAGCAGGAAGTCTGGCATAGTGTGAGCAGGAAGTCGTGCATAGTGTAAGCAGGAAGTCTGGCATAGTGTAAGCAGGAAGTCTGGCATAGTGTAAGCAGGAAGTCTGGCATAGTGTAAGCAGGAAGTCTGGTATAGTGTAAGCAGGAAGTCTGGCACAGTGTAAGCAGGAAGTCTGGCATAGTGTAAGCAGGAAGTCTGGCATAGTGTAAGTAGGATCTGGTATAGTGTAAGCAGGAAGTCTGGCATAGTGTAAGCAGGAAGTCTGGCATAGTGTAAGCAGGAAGTCTGGCATAGTGTAAGCAGGAAGTCTGGTATAGTGTAAGCAGGAAGTCTGGCATAGTGTTAGCAGGAAGTCTGGCATAGTGTAAGCAGGAAGTCTGGCATAGTGTTAGCAGGAAGTCTGGCATAGTGTTAGCAGGAAGTCTGGCATAGTGTTAGCAGGAAGTCTGGCATAGTGTAAGCAGGAAGTCTGGTATAGTGTAAGCAGGAAGTCGTGCATAGTGTGAGCAGGAAGTCGTGCATAGTGTGAGCAGGTAGTCTGGTATAGTGTGAGCAGGAAGTCTGGCATAGTGTTAGCAGGAAGTCTGGCATAGTGTTAGCAGGAAGTCTGGCATAGTGTTAGCAGGAAGTCTGGCATAGTGTTAGCAGGAAGTCTGGCATAGTGTGAGCAGGAAGTCTGGCATAGTGTGAGCAGGAAGTCTGGCATAGTGTGAGCAGGAAGTCTGGCATAGTGTGAGCAGGAAGTCTGGCACAGTGTGAGCAGGAAGTCTGGCACAGTGTGAGCAGGAAGTCTGGCATAGTGTGAGCAGGAAGTCTGGCCTAGTGTGAGCAGGAAGTCTGGCATAGTGTTAGCAGGAAGTCTGCATAGTGTAAGCAGGAAGTCTGGCATAGTGTGAGCAGGAAGTCGTGCATAGTGTGAGCAGGATGTCTGGCATAGTGTGAGCAGGAAGTCTGGCATAGTGTGAGCAGGAAGTCGTGCATAGTGTAAGCAGGTAGTCTGGCATAGTGTAAGCAGGAAGTCTGGCATAGTGTTAGCAGGAAGTCTGGTATAGTGTAAGCAGGTAGTCTGGCATAGTGTTAGCAGGAAGTCTGGCATAGTGTTAGCAGGAAGTCTGGCATAGTGTGAGCAGGAAGTCTGGTATAGTGTGAGCAGGAAGTCTGGGATAGTGTTAGCAGGAAGTCGTGCATAGTGTTAGCAGGAAGTCTGGCATAGTGTTAGCAGGAGGTCTGGTATAGTGTTAGCAGGAAGTCTGGTATAGTGTAAGCAGGAAGTCTGGTATAGTGTTAGCAGGAAGTCTGGTATAGTGTTAGCAGGAAGTCTGGCATAGTGTAAGCAGGAAGTCTGGCATAGTGTAAGCAGGAAGTCTGGCATAGTGTAAGCAGGAAGTCTGGCATAGTGTAAGCAGGAAGTCTGGCATAGTGTTAGCAGGAAGTCTGGCATAGTGTGAGCAGGAAATCTGGCATAGTGTTAGCAGGAAGTCTGCATAGTGTAAGCAGGAAGTCTGGCATAGTGTGAGCAGGAAGTCGTGCATAGTGTGAGCAGGATGTCTGGCATAGTGTAAGCAGGAAGTCTGGCATAGTGTGAGCAGGAAGTCGTGCATAGTGTAAGCAGGAAGTCTGGCATAGTGTTAGCAGGAAGTCTGGCATAGTGTAAGCAGGAAGTCTGGTATAGTGTAAGCAGGAAGTCGTGCATAGTGTGAGCAGGAAGTCGTGCATAGTGTGAGCAGGTAGTCTGGTATAGTGTGAGCAGGAAGTCTGGCATAGTGTTAGCAGGAAGTCTGGCATAGTGTTAGCAGGAAGTCTGGCATAGTTTTAGCAGGAAGTCTGGCATAGTGTTAGCAGGAAGTCTGGCATAGTGTGAGCAGGAAGTCTGGCATAGTGTGAGCAGGAAGTCTGGCATAGTGTGAGCAGGAAGTCTGGCATAGTGTGAGCAGGAAGTCTGGCACAGTGTGAGCAGGAAGTCTGGCACAGTGTGAGCAGGAAGTCTGGCATAGTGTGAGCAGGAAGTCTGGCCTAGTGTGAGCAGGAAGTCTGGCCTAGTGTTAGCAGGAAGTCTGCATAGTGTAAGCAGGAAGTCTGGCATAGTGTGAGCAGGAAGTCGTGCATAGTGTGAGCAGGATGTCTGGCATAGTGTGAGCAGGAAGTCTGGCATAGTGTGAGCAGGAAGTCGTGCATAGTGTAAGCAGGTAGTCTGGCATAGTGTAAGCAGGAAGTCTGGCATAGTGTTAGCAGGAAGTCTGGTATAGTGTAAGCAGGTAGTCTGGCATAGTGTTAGCAGGAAGTCTGGCATAGTGTTAGCAGGAAGTCTGGCATAGTGTGAGCAGGAAGTCTGGTATAGTGTGAGCAGGAAGTCTGGGATAGTGTTAGCAGGAAGTCGTGCATAGTGTTAGCAGGAAGTCTGGCATAGTGTTAGCAGGAGGTCTGGTATAGTGTTAGCAGGAAGTCTGGTATAGTGTAAGCAGGAAGTCTGGTATAGTGTTAGCAGGAAGTCTGGTATAGTGTTAGCAGGAAGTCTGGCATAGTGTAAGCAGGAAGTCTGGCATAGTGTAAGCAGGAAGTCTGGCATAGTGTAAGCAGGAAGTCTGGCATAGTGTAAGCAGGAAGTCTGGCATAGTGTTAGCAGGAAGTCTGGCATAGTGTGAGCAGGAAATCTGGCATAGTGTTAGCAGGAAGTCTGCATAGTGTAAGCAGGAAGTCTGGCATAGTGGGAGCAGGAAGTCGTGCATAGTGTGAGCAGGATGTCTGGCATAGTGTAAGCAGGAAGTCTGGCATAGTGTGAGCAGGAAGTTGTGCATAGTGTAAGCAGGTAGTCTGGTATAGTGTAAGCAGGAAGTCTGGCATAGTGTAAGCAGGAAGTATGGTATAGTGTAAGCAGGTAGTCTGGCATAGTGTTAGCAGGAAGTCTGGCATAGTGTTAGCAGGAAGTCTGGCATAGTGTTTGCAGGATGTCTGGCATAGTGTGAGCAGGAAGTCTGGGATAGTGTTAGCAGGAAGTCTGGCATAGTGTTAGCAGGAAGTCTGGTATAGTGTTAGCAGGAAGTCTGGTATAGTGTAAGCAGGAAGTCTGGCATAGTGTTAGCAGGAAGTCTGGCATAGTCTTAGCAGGAAGTCTGGGATAGTGTTAGCAGGAAGTCTGGCATAGTGTAAGCAGGAAGTCTGGCATAGTGTAAGCAGGAAGTCTGGCATAGTGTGAGCAGGAAGTCTGGCACAGTGTGAGCAGGAAGTCTGGCACAGTGTGAGCAGGAAGTCTGGCACAGTGTGAGCAGGAAGTCTTGTATAGTGTGAGCAGGAAGTCTGGCATAGTGTGAGCAGGAAGTCTGCATAGTGTAAGCAGGAAGTCTGGCATAGTGTGAGCAGGAAGTCGTGCATAGTGTGAGCAGGATGTCTGGCATAGTGTAAGCAGGAAGTCTGGCATAGTGTGAGCAGGAAGTCGTGCATAGTGTAAGCAGGTAGTCTGGCATAGTGTAAGCAGGAAGTCTGGCATAGTGTTAGCAGGAAGTCTGGCATAGTGTTAGCAGGAAGTCTGGCATAGTGTTAGCAGGAAGTCTGGCATAGTGTGAGCAGGAAGTCTGGTATAGTGTGAGCAGGTAGTCTGGCATAGTGTTAGCAGGAAGTCTGGCATAGTGTTAGCAGGAAGTCTGGCATAGTGTTAGCAGGAAGTCTGGCATAGTGTGAGCAGGAAGTCTGGGATAGTGTTAGCAGGAAGTCTGGCATAGTGTTAGCAGGAAGTCTGGCATAGTGTCAGCAGGAAGTCTGGTATAGTGTTAGCAGGAAGTCTGGTATAGTGTAAGCAGGAAGTCTGGTATAGTGTTAGCAGGAAGTCTGGTATAGTGTAAGCAGTAAGACTGGCATAGTGTAAGCAGGAAGTCTGGCATAGTGTAAGCAGGAAGTCTGGCATAGTGTAAGCAGGAAGTCTGGTATCTGGTATAGTGTAAGCAGGATCTGGTATAGTGTAAGCAGGATGTCTGGCATAGTGTGAGCAGGAAGTCTGGTATAGTGTGAGCAGGAAGTCTGGCATAGTGTTAGCAGGAAGTCTGGCATAGTGTGAGCAGGAAGTCTGCATAGTGTAAGCAGGAAGTCTGGCATAGTGTAAGCAGGAAGTCTGGTATAGTGTGAGCAGGAAGTCGTGCATAGTGTAAGCAGGATGTCTGCATAGTGTAAGCAGGAAGTCTGGTATAGTGTAAGCAGGAAGTCTGGCATAGTGTAAGCAGTAAGTCTGGTATAGTGTTAGCAGGAAGTCGTGCATAGTGTTAGCAGGAAGTCTGGTATAGTGTTAGCAGGAAGTCTGGTATAGTGTTAGCAGGAAGTCTGGCATAGTGTTAGCAGGAAGTCTGGCATAGTGTGAGCAGGAAGTCTGGCATAGTGTAAGCAGGAAGTCTGGCATAGTGTGAGCAGGAAGTCGTGCATAGTGTGAGCAGGAAGTCTGGTATAGTGTAAGCAGGAAGTCTGGCATAGTGTAAGCAGGAAGTCTGGTATAGTGTTAGCAGGAAGTCGTGCATAGTGTTAGCAGGAAGTCTGGTATAGTGTTAGCAGGAAGTCTGGCATAGTGTTAGCAGGAAGTCTGGTATAGTGTAAGCAGGAAGTCTGGCATAGTGTAAGCAGGAAGTCTGGCATAGTGTAAGCAGGAAGTCTGGCATAGTGTAAGCAGGTTGTCTGGTATAGTGTAAGCAGGAAGTCTGGTATAGTGTTAGCAGGAAGTCTGGTATAGTGTAAGCAGGATGTCTGGTATAGTGTGAGCCAGGAAGTCTGGCATAGTGTGAGCCAGGAAGTCTGGCATAGTGTTAGCAGGAAGTCTGGTATAGTGTTAGCAGGAAGTCGTGCATAGTGTTAGCAGGAAGTCTGGTATAGTGTTAGCAGGAAGTCTGGCATAGTGTTAGCAGGAAGTCTGGCATAGTGTGAGCAGGAAGTCTGACATAGTGTGAGCAGGAAGTCTGGCATAGTGTGAGCAGGAAGTCTGGCATAGTGTAAGCAGGAAGTCTGGTATAGTGTAAGCAGGAAGTCTGGCATAGTGTAAGCAGGAAGTCTGGCATAGTGTAAGCAGGAAGTCTGGCATAGTGTAAGCAGGAAGTCTGGCATAGTGTAAGCAGGTAGTTGGTATAGTGTAAGCAGGAAGTCTGGCGTAGTGTAAGCAGGAAGTCTGGCGTAGTGTAAGCAGGAAGTCTGGCGTAGTGTAAGCAGGAAGTCTGGAATAGTGTAAGCAGGAAGTCTGGCATAGTGTAAGCAGGAAGTCTGGCATAGTGTAAGCAGGAAGTCTGGCATAGTGTAAGCAGGTTGCCTGGTATAGTGTAAGCAGGAAGTCTGGTATAGTGTTAGCAGGAAGTCGTGCATAGTGTTAGCAGGAAGTCTGGAATAGTGTAAGCAGGAAGTCTGGCATAGTGTAAGCAGGAAGTCTGGCATAGTGTAAGCAGGAAGTCTGGCATAGTGTAAGCAGGTTGCCTGGCATAGTGTAAGCAGTAAGTCTGGTATAGTGTTAGCAGGAAGTCGTGCATAGTGTTAGCAGGAAGTCTGGTATAGTGTTAGCAGGAAGTCTGGTATAGTGTTAGCAGGAAGTCTGGCATAGTGTTAGCAGGAAGTCTGGCATAGTGTGAGCAGGAAGTCTGGCATAGTGTAAGCAGGAAGTCTGGCATAGTGTGAGCAGGAAGTCGTGCATAGTGTGAGCAGGAAGTCTGGTATAGTGTAAGCAGGAAGTCTGGCATAGTGTAAGCAGGAAGTCTGGTATAGTGTTAGCAGGAAGTCGTGCATAGTGTTAGCAGGAAGTCTGGTATAGTGTTAGCAGGAAGTCTGGCATAGTGTTAGCAGGAAGTCTGGTATAGTGTAAGCAGGAAGTCTGGCATAGTGTAAGCAGGAAGTCTGGCATAGTGTAAGCAGGAAGTCTGGCATAGTGTAAGCAGGTTGTCTGGTATAGTGTAAGCAGGAAGTCTGGTATAGTGTTAGCAGGAAGTCTGGTATAGTGTAAGCAGGATGTCTGGTATAGTGTGAGCCAGGAAGTCTGGCATAGTGTGAGCCAGGAAGTCTGGCATAGTGTTAGCAGGAAGTCTGGTATAGTGTTAGCAGGAAGTCGTGCATAGTGTTAGCAGGAAGTCTGGTATAGTGTTAGCAGGAAGTCTGGCATAGTGTTAGCAGGAAGTCTGGCATAGTGTGAGCAGGAAGTCTGACATAGTGTGAGCAGGAAGTCTGGCATAGTGTGAGCAGGAAGTCTGGCATAGTGTAAGCAGGAAGTCTGGTATAGTGTAAGCAGGAAGTCTGGCATAGTGTAAGCAGGAAGTCTGGCATAGTGTAAGCAGGAAGTCTGGCATAGTGTAAGCAGGAAGTCTGGCATAGTGTAAGCAGGTAGTTGGTATAGTGTAAGCAGGAAGTCTGGCGTAGTGTAAGCAGGAAGTCTGGCGTAGTGTAAGCAGGAAGTCTGGCGTAGTGTAAGCAGGAAGTCTGGAATAGTGTAAGCAGGAAGTCTGGCATAGTGTAAGCAGGAAGTCTGGCATAGTGTAAGCAGGAAGTCTGGCATAGTGTAAGCAGGTTGCCTGGTATAGTGTAAGCAGGAAGTCTGGTATAGTGTTAGCAGGAAGTCTGGTATAGTGTAAGCAGGATGTCTGGTATAGTGTGAGCCAGGAAGTCTGGCATAGTGTGAGCCAGGAAGTCTGGCATAGTGTGAGCAGGAAGTCTGGCATAGTGTGAGCAGGAAGTCTGGCATAGTGTAAGTTGGAAGTCTGCCATAGTGTTAGCAGGAAGTCATGCATAGTGTGAGCAGGAAGTCTGGAATAGTGTAAGCAGGAAGTCTGGCATAGTGTAAGCAGGAAGTCTGGCATAGTGTGAGCAGGAAGTCGTGCATAGTGTGAGCAGGAAGTCTGCCATAGTGTGAGCAGGAAGTCGTGCATAGTGTGAGCAGGAAGTCTGGCATAGTGTGTGCAGGAAGTCTGGCATAGTGTTAGCAGGAAGTCTGGCATAGTGTAAGCAGGAAGTCTGGCATAGTGTAAGCAGGAAGTCTGGCATAGTGTGAGCCAGGAAGTCTGGTATAGTGTAAGCAGGATGTCTGGCATAGTGTTAGCAGGAAGTCGTGCATAGTGTGAGCAGGAAGTCGTGCATAGTGTGAGCAGGAAGTCTGGTATAGTGTTAGCAGGAAGTCTGGTATAGTGTTAGCAGGAAGTCTGGTATAGTGTGCGCAGGATGTCTGGCATAGTGTAAGCAGGAAGTCTGGTATAGTGTAAGCAGGATGTCTGGCATAGTGTAAGCAGGAAGTCGTGCATAGTGTGAGCAGGATGTCTGGCATAGTGTAAGCAGGAAGTCTGCCATAGTGTGAGCAGGAAGTCGTGCATAGTGTGAGCAGGAAGTCTGGCATAGTGTGTGCAGGAAGTCTGGCATAGTGTTAGCAGGAAGTCTGGCATAGTGTAAGCAGGAAGTCTGGCATAGTGTAAGCAGGAAGTCTGGCATAGTGTGAGCCAGGAAGTCTGGTATAGTGTAAGCAGGATGTCTGGCATAGTGTGAGCAGGATGTCTGGCATAGTGTGAGCAGGAAGTCGTGCATAGTGTGAGCAGGAAGTCGTGCATAGTGTGAGCAGGAAGTCTGGTATAGTGTTAGCAGGAAGTCTGGTATAGTGTTAGCAGGAAGTCTGGTATAGTGTGCGCAGGATGTCTGGCATAGTGTAAGCAGGAAGTCTGGTATAGTGTAAGCAGGATGTCTGGCATAGTGTAAGCAGGAAGTCGTGCATAGTGTGAGCAGGAAGTCGTGCATAGTGTAAGCAGGTAGTCAGGTATAGTGTAAGCAGGAAGTCTGGCACAGTGTAAGCAGGAAGTCTGGCACAGTGTAAGCAGGAAGTCTGGCACAGTGTAAGCAGGAAGTCTGGCACAGTGTAAGCAGGAAGTCTGGCACAGTGTAAGCAGGAAGTCTGGCATAGTGTAAGCAGGAAGTCTGGCATAGTGTAAGCAGGAAGTCTGGCATAGTGTAAGCAGGAAGTCTGGTATAGTGTAAGCAGGAAGTCTGGTATAGTGTAAGTAGGAAGTCTGGTATAGTGTAAGCAGGAAGTCTGGCATAGTGTTAGCAGGAAGTCTGGCATAGTGTAAGCAGGAAGTCTGGCATAGTGTAAGCAGGAAGTCTGGCATAGTGTGAGCCAGGAAGTCTGGTATAGTGTAAGCAGGATGTCTGGCATAGTGTTAGCAGGAAGTCGTGCATAGTGTGAGCAGGAAGTCTGGTATAGTGTTAGCAGGAAGTCTGGTATAGTGTTAGCAGGAAGTCTGGTATAGTGTGCGCAGGATGTCTGGCATAGTGTAAGCAGGAAGTCTGGTATAGTGTAAGCAGGATGTCTGGCATAGTGTGAGCAGGAAGTCGTGCATAGTGTGAGCAGGATGTCTGGCATAGTGTAAGCAGGAAGTCTGGCATAGTGTGAGCAGGAAGTCGTGCATAGTGTAAGCAGGAAGTCTGGCATAGTGTAAGCAGGAAGTCTGGCATAGTGTAAGCAGGAAGTCTGGCACAGTGTAAGCAGGAAGTCTGGCACAGTGTAAGCAGGAAGTCTGGCATAGTGTAAGCAGGAAGTCTGGCATAGTGTAACCAGGAAGTCTGGCATAGTGTAAGCAGGATCTGGTATAGTGTAAGCAGGAAGTCTGGCATAGTGTAAGCAGGAAGTCTGGCATAGTGTAAGCAGGAAGTCTGGCATAGTGTAAGCAGGAAGTCTGGTATAGTGTAAGCAGGAAGTCTGGCATAGTGTAAGCAGGAAGTCTGGCATAGTGTTAGCAGGAAGTCTGGCATAGTGTTAGCAGGAAGTCTGGCATAGTGTAAGCAGGAAGTCTGGTATAGTGTAAGCAGGAAGTCGTGCATAGTGTGAGCAGGAAGTCGTGCATAGTGTGAGCAGGAAGTCTGGTATAGTGTAAGCAGGAAGTCTGGCATAGTGTTAGCAGGAAGTCTGGCATAGTGTTAGCAGGAAGTCTGGCATAGTGTTAGCAGGAAGTCTGGCATAGTGTTAGCAGGAAGTCTGGCATAGTGTGAGCAGGAAGTCTGGCATAGTGTGAGCAGGAAGTCTGGCACAGTGTGAGCAGGAAGTCTGGCACAGTGTGAGCAGGAAGTCTGGCACAGTGTGAGCAGGAAGTCTGGCATAGTGTGAGCAGGAAGTCTGGCCTAGTGTGAGCAGGAAGTCTGGCATAGTGTTAGCAGGAAGTCTGCATAGTGTAAGCAGGAAGTCTGGCATAGTGTGAGCAGGAAGTCGTGCATAGTGTGAGCAGGATGTCTGGCATAGTGTGAGCAGGAAGTCTGGCATAGTGTGAGCAGGAAGTCGTGCATAGTGTAAGCAGGTAGTCTGGCATAGTGTAAGCAGGAAGTCTGGCATAGTGTAAGCAGGAAGTCTGGCATAGTGTTAGCAGGAAGTCTGGTATAGTGTTAGCAGGAAGTCTGGTATAGTGTAAGCAGGATGTCTGGTATAGTGTGAGCCAGGAAGTCTGGCATAGTGTGAGCCAGGAAGTCTGGCATAGTGTTAGCAGGAAGTCTGGTATAGTGTTAGCAGGAAGTCGTGCATAGTGTTAGCAGGAAGTCTGGTATAGTGTTAGCAGGAAGTCTGGCATAGTGTTAGCAGGAAGTCTGGCATAGTGTGAGCAGGAAGTCTGACATAGTGTGAGCAGGAAGTCTGGCATAGTGTGAGCAGGAAGTCTGGCATAGTGTAAGCAGGAAGTCTGGTATAGTGTAAGCAGGAAGTCTGGCATAGTGTAAGCAGGAAGTCTGGCATAGTGTAAGCAGGAAGTCTGGCATAGTGTAAGCAGGAAGTCTGGCATAGTGTAAGCAGGTAGTTGGTATAGTGTAAGCAGGAAGTCTGGCGTAGTGTAAGCAGGAAGTCTGGCGTAGTGTAAGCAGGAAGTCTGGCGTAGTGTAAGCAGGAAGTCTGGAATAGTGTAAGCAGGAAGTCTGGCATAGTGTAAGCAGGAAGTCTGGCATAGTGTAAGCAGGAAGTCTGGCATAGTGTAAGCAGGTTGCCTGGTATAGTGTAAGCAGGAAGTCTGGTATAGTGTTAGCAGGAAGTCTGGTATAGTGTAAGCAGGATGTCTGGTATAGTGTGAGCCAGGAAGTCTGGCATAGTGTGAGCCAGGAAGTCTGGCATAGTGTGAGCAGGAAGTCTGGCATAGTGTGAGCAGGAAGTCTGGCATAGTGTAAGTTGGAAGTCTGCCATAGTGTTAGCAGGAAGTCATGCATAGTGTGAGCAGGAAGTCTGGAATAGTGTAAGCAGGAAGTCTGGCATAGTGTAAGCAGGAAGTCTGGCATAGTGTGAGCAGGAAGTCTGCCATAGTGTGAGCAGGAAGTCGTGCATAGTGTAAGCAGGAAGTCTGGCATAGTGTAAGCAGGAAGTCTGGTATAGTGTAAGCAGGAAGTCTGGTATAGTGTAAGTAGGAAGTCTGGTATAGTGTAAGCAGGAAGTCTGGCATAGTGTTAGCAGGAAGTCTGGCATAGTGTAAGCAGGAAGTCTGGCATAGTGTAAGCAGGAAGTCTGGCATAGTGTGAGCCAGGAAGTCTGGTATAGTGTAAGCAGGATGTCTGGCATAGTGTTAGCAGGAAGTCGTGCATAGTGTGAGCAGGAAGTCTGGTATAGTGTTAGCAGGAAGTCTGGTATAGTGTTAGCAGGAAGTCTGGTATAGTGTGCGCAGGATGTCTGGCATAGTGTAAGCAGGAAGTCTGGTATAGTGTAAGCAGGATGTCTGGCATAGTGTGAGCAGGAAGTCGTGCATAGTGTGAGCAGGATGTCTGGCATAGTGTAAGCAGGAAGTCTGGCATAGTGTGAGCAGGAAGTCGTGCATAGTGTAAGCAGGAAGTCTGGCATAGTGTAAGCAGGAAGTCTGGCATAGTGTAAGCAGGAAGTCTGGCACAGTGTAAGCAGGAAGTCTGGCACAGTGTAAGCAGGAAGTCTGGCATAGTGTAAGCAGGAAGTCTGGCATAGTGTAACCAGGAAGTCTGGCATAGTGTAAGCAGGATCTGGTATAGTGTAAGCAGGAAGTCTGGCATAGTGTAAGCAGGAAGTCTGGCATAGTGTAAGCAGGAAGTCTGGCATAGTGTAAGCAGGAAGTCTGGTATAGTGTAAGCAGGAAGTCTGGCATAGTGTAAGCAGGAAGTCTGGCATAGTGTTAGCAGGAAGTCTGGCATAGTGTTAGCAGGAAGTCTGGCATAGTGTAAGCAGGAAGTCTGGTATAGTGTAAGCAGGAAGTCGTGCATAGTGTGAGCAGGAAGTCGTGCATAGTGTGAGCAGGAAGTCTGGTATAGTGTAAGCAGGAAGTCTGGCATAGTGTTAGCAGGAAGTCTGGCATAGTGTTAGCAGGAAGTCTGGCATAGTGTTAGCAGGAAGTCTGGCATAGTGTTAGCAGGAAGTCTGGCATAGTGTGAGCAGGAAGTCTGGCATAGTGTGAGCAGGAAGTCTGGCACAGTGTGAGCAGGAAGTCTGGCACAGTGTGAGCAGGAAGTCTGGCACAGTGTGAGCAGGAAGTCTGGCATAGTGTGAGCAGGAAGTCTGGCCTAGTGTGAGCAGGAAGTCTGGCATAGTGTTAGCAGGAAGTCTGCATAGTGTAAGCAGGAAGTCTGGCATAGTGTGAGCAGGAAGTCGTGCATAGTGTGAGCAGGATGTCTGGCATAGTGTGAGCAGGAAGTCTGGCATAGTGTGAGCAGGAAGTCGTGCATAGTGTAAGCAGGTAGTCTGGCATAGTGTAAGCAGGAAGTCTGGCATAGTGTAAGCAGGAAGTCTGGCATAGTGTTAGCAGGAAGTCTGGTATAGTGTTAGCAGGAAGTCTGGTATAGTGTAA
Source organism: Hyperolius riggenbachi (assembly GCF_040937935.1). Taxonomy (NCBI): domain Eukaryota; kingdom Metazoa; phylum Chordata; class Amphibia; order Anura; family Hyperoliidae; genus Hyperolius; species Hyperolius riggenbachi. The sequence continues at coordinate 321,805,901 of NC_090652.1, forward strand.
GCAGGATGTCTGGTATAGTGTGAGCCAGGAAGTCTGGCATAGTGTGAGCCAGGAAGTCTGGCATAGTGTTAGCAGGAAGTCTGGTATAGTGTTAGCAGGAAGTCGTGCATAGTGTTAGCAGGAAGTCTGGTATAGTGTTAGCAGGAAGTCTGGCATAGTGTTAGCAGGAAGTCTGGCATAGTGTGAGCAGGAAGTCTGACATAGTGTGAGCAGGAAGTCTGGCATAGTGTGAGCAGGAAGTCTGGCATAGTGTAAGCAGGAAGTCTGGTATAGTGTAAGCAGGAAGTCTGGCATAGTGTAAGCAGGAAGTCTGGCATAGTGTAAGCAGGAAGTCTGGCATAGTGTAAGCAGGAAGTCTGGCATAGTGTAAGCAGGTAGTTGGTATAGTGTAAGCAGGAAGTCTGGCGTAGTGTAAGCAGGAAGTCTGGCGTAGTGTAAGCAGGAAGTCTGGCGTAGTGTAAGCAGGAAGTCTGGAATAGTGTAAGCAGGAAGTCTGGCATAGTGTAAGCAGGAAGTCTGGCATAGTGTAAGCAGGAAGTCTGGCATAGTGTAAGCAGGTTGCCTGGTATAGTGTAAGCAGGAAGTCTGGTATAGTGTTAGCAGGAAGTCTGGTATAGTGTAAGCAGGATGTCTGGTATAGTGTGAGCCAGGAAGTCTGGCATAGTGTGAGCCAGGAAGTCTGGCATAGTGTGAGCAGGAAGTCTGGCATAGTGTGAGCAGGAAGTCTGGCATAGTGTAAGTTGGAAGTCTGCCATAGTGTTAGCAGGAAGTCATGCATAGTGTGAGCAGGAAGTCTGGAATAGTGTAAGCAGGAAGTCTGGCATAGTGTAAGCAGGAAGTCTGGCATAGTGTGAGCAGGAAGTCGTGCATAGTGTGAGCAGGAAGTCTGCCATAGTGTGAGCAGGAAGTCGTGCATAGTGTGAGCAGGAAGTCTGGCATAGTGTGTGCAGGAAGTCTGGCATAGTGTTAGCAGGAAGTCTGGCATAGTGTAAGCAGGAAGTCTGGCATAGTGTAAGCAGGAAGTCTGGCATAGTGTGAGCCAGGAAGTCTGGTATAGTGTAAGCAGGATGTCTGGCATAGTGTTAGCAGGAAGTCGTGCATAGTGTGAGCAGGAAGTCGTGCATAGTGTGAGCAGGAAGTCTGGTATAGTGTTAGCAGGAAGTCTGGTATAGTGTTAGCAGGAAGTCTGGTATAGTGTGCGCAGGATGTCTGGCATAGTGTAAGCAGGAAGTCTGGTATAGTGTAAGCAGGATGTCTGGCATAGTGTAAGCAGGAAGTCGTGCATAGTGTGAGCAGGATGTCTGGCATAGTGTAAGCAGGAAGTCTGCCATAGTGTGAGCAGGAAGTCGTGCATAGTGTGAGCAGGAAGTCTGGCATAGTGTGTGCAGGAAGTCTGGCATAGTGTTAGCAGGAAGTCTGGCATAGTGTAAGCAGGAAGTCTGGCATAGTGTAAGCAGGAAGTCTGGCATAGTGTGAGCCAGGAAGTCTGGTATAGTGTAAGCAGGATGTCTGGCATAGTGTGAGCAGGATGTCTGGCATAGTGTGAGCAGGAAGTCGTGCATAGTGTGAGCAGGAAGTCGTGCATAGTGTGAGCAGGAAGTCTGGTATAGTGTTAGCAGGAAGTCTGGTATAGTGTTAGCAGGAAGTCTGGTATAGTGTGCGCAGGATGTCTGGCATAGTGTAAGCAGGAAGTCTGGTATAGTGTAAGCAGGATGTCTGGCATAGTGTAAGCAGGAAGTCGTGCATAGTGTGAGCAGGAAGTCGTGCATAGTGTAAGCAGGTAGTCAGGTATAGTGTAAGCAGGAAGTCTGGCACAGTGTAAGCAGGAAGTCTGGCACAGTGTAAGCAGGAAGTCTGGCACAGTGTAAGCAGGAAGTCTGGCACAGTGTAAGCAGGAAGTCTGGCACAGTGTAAGCAGGAAGTCTGGCATAGTGTAAGCAGGAAGTCTGGCATAGTGTAAGCAGGAAGTCTGGCATAGTGTAAGCAGGAAGTCTGGTATAGTGTAAGCAGGAAGTCTGGTATAGTGTAAGTAGGAAGTCTGGTATAGTGTAAGCAGGAAGTCTGGCATAGTGTTAGCAGGAAGTCTGGCATAGTGTAAGCAGGAAGTCTGGCATAGTGTAAGCAGGAAGTCTGGCATAGTGTGAGCCAGGAAGTCTGGTATAGTGTAAGCAGGATGTCTGGCATAGTGTTAGCAGGAAGTCGTGCATAGTGTGAGCAGGAAGTCTGGTATAGTGTTAGCAGGAAGTCTGGTATAGTGTTAGCAGGAAGTCTGGTATAGTGTGCGCAGGATGTCTGGCATAGTGTAAGCAGGAAGTCTGGTATAGTGTAAGCAGGATGTCTGGCATAGTGTGAGCAGGAAGTCGTGCATAGTGTGAGCAGGATGTCTGGCATAGTGTAAGCAGGAAGTCTGGCATAGTGTGAGCAGGAAGTCGTGCATAGTGTAAGCAGGAAGTCTGGCATAGTGTAAGCAGGAAGTCTGGCATAGTGTAAGCAGGAAGTCTGGCACAGTGTAAGCAGGAAGTCTGGCACAGTGTAAGCAGGAAGTCTGGCATAGTGTAAGCAGGAAGTCTGGCATAGTGTAACCAGGAAGTCTGGCATAGTGTAAGCAGGATCTGGTATAGTGTAAGCAGGAAGTCTGGCATAGTGTAAGCAGGAAGTCTGGCATAGTGTAAGCAGGAAGTCTGGCATAGTGTAAGCAGGAAGTCTGGTATAGTGTAAGCAGGAAGTCTGGCATAGTGTAAGCAGGAAGTCTGGCATAGTGTTAGCAGGAAGTCTGGCATAGTGTTAGCAGGAAGTCTGGCATAGTGTAAGCAGGAAGTCTGGTATAGTGTAAGCAGGAAGTCGTGCATAGTGTGAGCAGGAAGTCGTGCATAGTGTGAGCAGGAAGTCTGGTATAGTGTAAGCAGGAAGTCTGGCATAGTGTTAGCAGGAAGTCTGGCATAGTGTTAGCAGGAAGTCTGGCATAGTGTTAGCAGGAAGTCTGGCATAGTGTTAGCAGGAAGTCTGGCATAGTGTGAGCAGGAAGTCTGGCATAGTGTGAGCAGGAAGTCTGGCACAGTGTGAGCAGGAAGTCTGGCACAGTGTGAGCAGGAAGTCTGGCACAGTGTGAGCAGGAAGTCTGGCATAGTGTGAGCAGGAAGTCTGGCCTAGTGTGAGCAGGAAGTCTGGCATAGTGTTAGCAGGAAGTCTGCATAGTGTAAGCAGGAAGTCTGGCATAGTGTGAGCAGGAAGTCGTGCATAGTGTGAGCAGGATGTCTGGCATAGTGTGAGCAGGAAGTCTGGCATAGTGTGAGCAGGAAGTCGTGCATAGTGTAAGCAGGTAGTCTGGCATAGTGTAAGCAGGAAGTCTGGCATAGTGTTAGCAGGAAGTCTGGTATAGTGTAAGCAGGTAGTCTGGCATAGTGTTAGCAGGAAGTCTGGCATAGTGTTAGCAGGAAGTCTGGCATAGTGTGAGCAGGAAGTCTGGTATAGTGTGAGCAGGAAGTCTGGGATAGTGTTAGCAGGAAGTCGTGCATAGTGTTAGCAGGAAGTCTGGCATAGTGTTAGCAGGAGGTCTGGTATAGTGTTAGCAGGAAGTCTGGTATAGTGTAAGCAGGAAGTCTGGTATAGTGTTAGCAGGAAGTCTGGTATAGTGTTAGCAGGAAGTCTGGCATAGTGTAAGCAGGAAGTCTGGCATAGTGTAAGCAGGAAGTCTGGCATAGTGTAAGCAGGAAGTCTGGCATAGTGTAAGCAGGAAGTCTGGCATAGTGTTAGCAGGAAGTCTGGCATAGTGTGAGCAGGAAATCTGGCATAGTGTTAGCAGGAAGTCTGCATAGTGTAAGCAGGAAGTCTGGCATAGTGTGAGCAGGAAGTCGTGCATAGTGTGAGCAGGATGTCTGGCATAGTGTAAGCAGGAAGTCTGGCATAGTGTGAGCAGGAAGTCGTGCATAGTGTAAGCAGGTAGTCTGGTATAGTGTAAGCAGGAAGTCTGGCATAGTGTAAGCAGGAAGTATGGTATAGTGTAAGCAGGTAGTCTGGCATAGTGTTAGCAGGAAGTCTGGCATAGTGTTAGCAGGAAGTCTGGCATAGTGTTTGCAGGATGTCTGGCATAGTGTGAGCAGGAAGTCTGGGATAGTGTTAGCAGGTAGTCTGGCATAGTGTTAGCAGGAAGTCTGGCATAGTGTTAGCAGGAAGTCTGGCATAGTGTTAGCAGGAAGTCTGGCATAGTGTTAGCAGGAAGTCTGGCATAGTGTGAGCAGGAAGTCTGGCATAGTGTGAGCAGGAAGTCTGGCATAGTGTGAGCAGGAAGTCTGGCACAGTGTGAGCAGGAAGTCTGGCACAGTGTGAGCAGGAAGTCTGGCATAGTGTGAGCAGGAAGTCTGGCCTAGTGTGAGCAGGAAGTCTGGCATAGTGTTAGCAGGAAGTCTGCATAGTGTGAGCAGGAAGTCTGGTATAGTGTGAGCAGGAAGTCTGGCATAGTGTTAGCAGGAAGTCTGGCATAGTGTGAGCAGGAAGTCTGCATAGTGTGAGCAGGAAGTCTGGCATAGTGTAAGCAGGAAGTCTGGTATAGTGTGAGCAGGAAGTCGTGCATAGTGTAAGCAGGATGTCTGCATAGTGTAAGCAGGAAATCTGGTATAGTGTAAGCAGGAAGTCTGGCATAGTGTAAGCAGTAAGTCTGGTATAGTGTTAGCAGGAAGTCGTGCATAGTGTTAGCAGGAAGTCTGGTATAGTGTTAGCAGGAAGTCTGGTATAGTGTTAGCAGGAAGTCTGGCATAGTGTTAGCAGGAAGTCTGGCATAGTGTGAGCAGGAAGTCTGGCATAGTGTAAGCAGGAAGTCTGGCATAGTGTGAGCAGGAAGTCGTGCATAGTGTAAGCAGGAAGTCTGGTATAGTGTAAGCAGGAAGTCTGGCATAGTGTAAGCAGGAAGTCTGGTATAGTGTTAGCAGGAAGTCGTGCATAGTGTTAGCAGGAAGTCTGGTATAGTGTTAGCAGGAAGTCTGGCATAGTGTTAGCAGGAAGTCTGGTATAGTGTAAGCAGGAAGTCTGGCATAGTGTAAGCAGGAAGTCTGGCATAGTGTAAGCAGGAAGTCTGGCATAGTGTAAGCAGGTTGTCTGGTATAGTGTAAGCAGGAAGTCTGGTATAGTGTTAGCAGGAAGTCTGGTATAGTGTAAGCAGGATGTCTGGTATAGTGTGAGCCAGGAAGTCTGGCATAGTGTGAGCCAGGAAGTCTGGCATAGTGTTAGCAGGAAGTCTGGTATAGTGTTAGCAGGAAGTCGTGCATAGTGTTAGCAGGAAGTCTGGTATAGTGTTAGCAGGAAGTCTGGCATAGTGTTAGCAGGAAGTCTGGCATAGTGTGAGCAGGAAGTCTGACATAGTGTGAGCAGGAAGTCTGGCATAGTGTGAGCAGGAAGTCTGGCATAGTGTAAGCAGGAAGTCTGGTATAGTGTAAGCAGGAAGTCTGGCATAGTGTAAGCAGGAAGTCTGGCATAGTGTAAGCAGGAAGTCTGGCATAGTGTAAGCAGGAAGTCTAGCATAGTGTAAGCAGGTAGTTGGTATAGTGTAAGCAGGAAGTCTGGTGTAGTGTAAGCAGAAAGTCTGGCATAGTGCAGGAAGTCTGGCATAGTGTGAGCCAGGAAGTCTGGTATAGTGTAAGCAGGATGTCTGGCATAGTGTTAGCAGGAAGTCGTGCATAGTGTGAGCAGGAAGTCGTGCATAGTGTGAGCAGGAAGTCTGGTATAGTGTTAGCAGGAAGTCTGGCATAGTGTGCGCAGGATGTCTGGCATAGTGTAAGCAGGAAGTCTGGTATAGTGTAAGCAGGATGTCTGGCATAGTGTAAGCAGGAAGTCGTGCATAGTGTGAGCAGGATGTCTGGCATAGTGTAAGCAGGAAGTCGTGCATAGTGTGAGCAGGAAGTCGTGCATAGTGTGAGCAGGAAGTCTGGCATAGTGTGTGCAGGAAGTCTGGCATAGTGTTAGCAGGAAGTCTGGTATAGTGTAAGCAGGAAGTCTGGTATAGTGTAAGCAGGAAGACTGGTATAGTGTAAGCAGGAAGTCTGGCATAGTGTAAGCAGGAAGTCTGGCATAGTGTAAGGAGGAAGTCTGGTATAGTGTAAGCAGGAAGTCTGGCATAGTGTGAGCAGGAAGTCTGGCATAGTGTTAGCAGGAAGTCTGGCATAGTGTTAGCAGGAAGTCTGCATAGTGTAAGCAGGAAGTCTGGCATAGTGTGAGCTGGAAGTCGTGCATAGTGTGAGCAGGATGTCTGGCATAGTGTAAGCAGGAAGTCTGGCATAGTGTGAGCAGGAAGTCGTGCATAGTGTAAGCAGGTAGTCTGGTATAGTGTAAGCAGGAAGTCTTGTATATTGTAAGCAGGATGTCTGCTATATTGTGAGCAGGAAGTCTGGCATAGTGTGAGCAGGAAGTCTGGCATAGTGTGAGCAGGAAGTCTGGCATAGTGTGAGCAGGAAGTCTGGCGAAGTGTGAGCAGGAAGTCTGGCATAGTGTAAGCAGGAAGTCTGGCATAGTGTTAGCAGGAAGTCTGGCATAGTGTGAGCAGGAAGTCTGGCATAGTGTGAGCAGGAAGTCTGGTATAGTGTGAGCAGGAAGTCGTGCATAGTGTGAGCAGGATGTCTGCATAGTGTAAGCAGGAAGTCTGGCATAGTGTAAGCAGGAAGTCTGGCATAGTGTAAGCAGGAAGTCTGGTATAGTGTTAGCAGGAAGTCGTGCATAGTGTTAGCAGGAAGTCTGGTATAGTGTTAGCAGGAAGTCTGGTATAGTGTGAGCAGGAAGTCTGGCATAGTGTGAGCAGGAAGTCTGGCATAGTGTGAGCAGGAAGTCGTGCATAGTGTAAGCAGGATGTCTGCATAGTGTAAGCAGGAAGTCTGGCATAGTGTAAGCAGGAAGTCTGGCATAGTGTAAGCAGGAAGTCTGGTATAGTGTTAGCAGGAAGTCGTGCATAGTGTTAGCAGGAAGTCTGGTATAGTGTTAGCAGGAAGTCTGGCATAGTGTTAGCAGGAAGTCTGGCATAGTGTGAGCAGGAAGTCTGACATAGTGTGAGCAGGAAGTCTGGCATAGTGTGAGCAGGAAGTCTGGCATAGTGTAAGCAGGAAGTCTGGTATAGTGTAAGCAGGAAGTCTGGCATAGTGTAAGCAGGAAGTCTGGCATAGTGTAAGCAGGAAGTCTGGCATAGTGTAAGCAGGAAGTCTAGCATAGTGTAAGCAGGTAGTTGGTATAGTGTAAGCAGGAAGTCTGGTGTAGTGTAAGCAGGAAGTCTGGCATAGTGTAAGCAGGAAGTCTGGCATAGTGTAAGCAGGAAGTCTGGTATAGTGTAAGCAGGAAGTCTGGCATAGTGTAAGCAGGAAGTCTGGCATAGTGTAAGCAGGAAGTCTGGCATAGTGTAAGCAGGTTGCCTGGTATAGTGTAAGCAGGAAGTCTGGTATAGTGTTAGCAGGAAGTCTGGTATAGTGTAAGCAGGATGTCTGGTATAGTGTGAGCCAGGAAGTCTGGCATAGTGTGAGCCAGGAAGTCTGGCATAGTGTGAGCAGGAAGTCTGGCATAGTGTGAGCAGGAAGTCTGGCATAGTGTAAGTTGGAAGTCTGCCATAGTGTTAGCAGGAAGTCATGCATAGTGTGAGCAGGAAGTCTGGAATAGTGTAAGCAGGAAGTCTGGCATAGTGTAAGCAGGAAGTCTGGCATAGTGTTAGCAGGAAGTCTGGTATAGTGTGAGCAGGAAGTCGTGCATAGTGTGAGCAGGAAGTCTGCCATTGTGTGAGCAGGAAGTCGTGCATAGTGTGAGCAGGAAGTCTGGCATAGTGTGTGCAGGAAGTCTGGCATAGTGTTAGCAGGAAGTCTGGCATAGTGTAAGCAGGAAGTCTGGCATAGTGTAAGCAGGAAGTCTGGTATAGTGTAAGCAGGATGTCTGGCAAAGTGTTAGCAGGAAGTCGTGCATAGTGTGAGCAGGAAGTCGTGCATAGTGTGAGCAGGAAGTCTGGTATAGTGTTAGCAGGAAGTCTGGTATAGTGTTAGCAGGAAGTCTGGTATAGTGTGCGCAGGATGTCTGGCATAGTGTAAGCAGGAAGTCTGGTATAGTGTAAGCAGGATGTCTGGCATAGTGTAAGCAGGAAGTCGTGCATAGTGTGAGCAGGATGTCTGGCATAGTGTAAGCAGGAAGTCTGCCATAGTGTGAGCAGGAAGTCGTGCATAGTGTGAGCAGGAAGTCTGGCATAGTGTGTGCAGGAAGTCTGGCATAGTGTTAGCAGGAAGTCTGGCATAGTGTAAGCAGGAAGTCTGGCATAGTGTAAGCAGGAAGTCTGGCATAGTGTGAGCCAGGAAGTCTGGCATAGTGTAAGCAGGATGTCTGGCATAGTGTGAGCAGGAAGTCGTGCATAGTGTGAGCAGGAAGTCGTGCATAGTGTGAGCAGGAAGTCTGGTATAGTGTTAGCAGGAAGTCTGGTATAGTGTTAGCAGGAAGTCTGGTATAGTGTGCGCAGGATGTCTGGCATAGTGTAAGCAGGAAGTCTGGTATAGTGTAAGCAGGATGTCTGGCATAGTGTAAGCAGGAAGTCGTGCATAGTGTGAGCAGGAAGTCGTGCATAGTGTAAGCAGGTAGTCTGGTATAGTGTAAGCAGGAAGTCTGGCATAGTGTAAGCAGGAAGTCTGGCATAGTGTAAGCAGGAAGTCTGGCACAGTGTAAGCAGGAAGTCTGGCACAGTGTAAGCAGGAAGTCTGGCACAGTGTAAGCAGGAAGTCTGGCATAGTGTAAGCAGGAAGTCTGGCATAGTGTAAGCAGGAAGTCTGGCATAGTGTAAGCAGGAAGTCTGGCATAGTGTAAGCAGGAAGTCTGGCATAGTGTAAGCAGGAAGTCTGGCATAGTGTAAGCAGGATCTGGTATAGTGTAAGCAGGAAGTCTGGCATAGTGTAAGCAGGAAGTCTGGTATAGTGTAAGCAGGAAGTCTGGTATAGTGTAAGCAGGAAGTCTGGTATAGTGTAAGCAGGAAGTCTGGTATAGTGTAAGCAGGAAGTCTGGCATAGTGTGCGCAGGATGTCTGGCATAGTGTAAGCAGGAAGTCTGGTATAGTGTAAGCAGGATGTCTGGCATAGTGTAAGCAGGAAGTCGTGCATAGTGTGAGCAGGATGTCTGGCATAGTGTAAGCAGGAAGTCTGCCATAGTGTGAGCAGGAAGTCGTGCATAGTGTGAGCAGGAAGTCTGGCATAGTGTGTGCAGGAAGTCTGGCATAGTGTTAGCAGGAAGTCTGGCATAGTGTAAGCAGGAAGTCTGGCATAGTGTAAGCAGGAAGTCTGGCATAGTGTGAGCCAGGAAGTCTGGTATAGTGTAAGCAGGATGTCTGGCATAGTGTGAGCAGGAAGTCGTGCATAGTGTGAGCAGGAAGTCGTGCATAGTGTGAGCAGGTAGTCTGGTATAGTGTAAGCAGGAAGTCTGGCATAGTGTAAGCAGGAAGTCTGGCATAGTGTAAGCAGGAAGTCTGGTATAGTGTGCGCAGGATGTCTGGCATAGTGTAAGCAGGAAGTCTGGTATAGTGTAAGCAGGATGTCTGGCATAGTGTAAGCAGGAAGTCGTGCATAGTGTGAGCAGGAAGTCGTGCATAGTGTAAGCAGGTAGTCTGGTATAGTGTAAGCAGGAAGTCTGGCATAGTGTAAGCAGGAAGTCTGGCATAGTGTAAGCAGGAAGTCTGGCATAGTGTAAGCAGGAAGTCTGGCACAGTGTAAGCAGGAAGTCTGGCACAGTGTAAGCAGGAAGTCTGGCACAGTGTAAGCAGGAAGTCTGGCATAGTGTAAGCAGGAAGTCTGGCATAGTGTAAGCAGGAAGTCTGGCATAGTGTAAGCAGGAAGTCTGGCATAGTGTTAGCAGGAAGTCTGGTATAGTGTGAGCAGGAAGTCGTGCATAGTGTAAGCAGGAAGTCTGGCATAGTGTGAGCCAGGAAGTCTGGTATAGTGTAAGCAGGATGTCTGGCATAGTGTTAGCAGTAAGTCGTGCATAGTGTGAGCAGGAAGTCGTGCATAGTGTGAGCAGGAAGTCTGGTATAGTGTTAGCAGGAAGTCTGGTATAGTGTTAGCAGGAAGTCTGGTATAGTGTGCGCAGGATGTCTGGCATAGTGTAAGCAGAAAGTCTGGTATAGTGTAAGCAGGATGTCTGGCATAGTGTAAGCAGGATCTGGTATAGTGTGAGCAGGATGTCTGGCATAGTGTAAGCAGGAAGTCTGGTATAGTGTAAGCAGGAAGTCTGGTATAGTGTAAGCAGGAAGTCTGGCATAGTGTTAGCAGGAAGTCTGGCATAGTGTAAGCAGGAAGTCTGGCATAGTGTTAGCAGGAAGTCTGGCATAGTGTTAGCAGGAAGTCTGGCATAGTGTAAGCAGGAAGTCTGGTATAGTGTAAGCAGGAAGTCTGGCATAGTGTAAGCAGGAAGTCTGGCATAGTGTAAGCAGGAAGTCTGGCATAGTGTAAGCAGGAAGTCTGGCACAGTGTAAGCAGGAAGTCTGGCACAGTGTAAGCAGGAAGTCTGGCACAGTGTAAGCAGGAAGTCTGGCATAGTGTAAGCAGGATTTGGTATAGTGTAAGCAGGAAGTCTGGCATAGTGTAAGCAGGATCTGGTATAGTGTAAGCAGGAAGTCTGGCATAGTGTAAGCAGGAAGTCTGGTATAGTGTAAGCAGGAAGTCTGATATAGTGTAAGCAGGAAGTCTGGTATAGTGTAAGCAGGAAGTCTGGTATAGTGTAAGCAGGAAGTCTGGCATAGTGTTAGCAGGAAGTCTGGCATAGTGTAAGCAGGAAGTCTGGCATAGTGTTAGCAGGAAGTCTGGCATAGTGTTAGCAGGAAGTCTGGCATAGCGTAAGCAGGAAGTCTGGTATAGCGTGAGCAGGAAGTCGTGCATAGCGTGAGCAGGTAGTCTGGTATAGTGTAAGCAGGAAGTCTGGTATAGTGTAAGCAGGAAGTCTGGCATAGTGTAAGCAGGAAGTCTGGCATAGTGTTAGCAGGAAGTCTGGCATAGTGTAAGCAGGAAGTCTGGCATAGTGTTAACAGGAAGTCTGGCATAGTGTTAGCAGGAAGTCTGGCATAGTGTGAGCAGGAAGTCTGGCATAGTGTGAGCAGGAAGTCTGGCATAGTGTGAGCAGGAAGTCTGGCATAGTGTGAGCAGGAAGTCTGGCATAGTGTGAGCAGGAAGTCTGGCATAGTGTGAGCAGGAAGTCGTGCATAGTGTTAGCAGGAAGTCTGGTATAGTGTAAGCAGGAAGTCTGGCATAGTGTAAGCCAGGAAGTCTGGTATAGTGTTAGCAGGAAGTCTGGCATAGTGTTAGCAGGAAGTCTGGCATAGTGTGAGCAGGAAGTCTGGCATAGTGTGAGCAGGAAGTCGTGCATGGTGTTAGCAGGAAGTCTGGTATAGTGTTAGCAGGAAGTCTGGCATAGTGTGAGCAGGAAGTCTGGCATAGTGTGAGCAGGAAGTCTGGCATAGTGTGAGCAGGAAGTCTGGCATAGTGTGAGCAGGAAGTCTGGCATAGTGTGAGCAGGAAGTCGTGCATAGTGTTAGCAGGAAGTCTGGTATAGTGTAAGCAGGAAGTCTGGTATAGTGTTAGCAGGAAGTCTGGCATAGTGTTAGCAGGAAGTCTGGCATAGTGTGAGCAGGAAGTCTGGCATAGTGTGAGCAGGAAGTCTGGCATAGTGTGAGCAGGAAGTCGTGCATGGTGTTAGCAGGAAGTCTGGCCTAGTGTTAGCAGGAAGTCTGGCATAGTGTTAGCAGGAAGTCTGGCATAGTGTGAGCAGGAAGTCTGGCATAGTGTGAGCAGGAAGTCTGGCATAGTGTTAGCAGGAAGTCTGGTATAGTGTAAGCAGGTAGTCTGGCATAGTGTTAGCAGGAAGTCTGGCATAGTGTGAGCAGGAAGTCTGGTATAGTGTTAGCAGGAAGTCTGGTATAGTGTAAGCAGGAAGTCTGGTATAGTGTTAGCAGGAAGTCTGGTATAGTGTTAGCAGGAAGTCTGGCATAGTGTAAGCAGGAAGTCTGGCATAGTGTTAGCAGGAAGTCTGGCATAGTGTTAGCAGGAAGTCTGGCATAGTGTGAGCAGGAAGTCTGGCATAGTGTGAGCAGGAAGTCTGGCATAGTGTGAGCAGGAAGTCTGGCATAGTGTTAGCAGGAAGTCTGGTATAGTGTAAGCAGGAAGTCTGGCATAGTGTAAGCCAGGAAGTCTGGTATAGTGTTAGCAGGAAGTCTGGCATAGTGTTAGCAGGAAGTCTGGTATAGTGTTAGCAGGAAGTCTGGTATAGTGTTAGCAGGAAGTCTGGTATAGTGTAAGCAGGAAGTCTGGAATAGTGTAAGCAGGAAGTCTGGCATAGTGTAAGCAGGAAGTCTGGCATAGTGTAAGCAGGAAGTCTGGCATAGTGTTAGCAGGAAGTCTGGCATAGTGTGAGCAGGAAGTCTGGCATAGTGTGAGCAGGAAGTCTGGCATAGTGTGAGCAGGAAGTCTGGCATAGTGTGAGCAGGAAGTCTGGCATAGTGTGAGCAGGAAGTCTTACATAGTGTGAGCAGGAAGTCGTGCATAGTGTTAGCAGGAAGTCTGGTATAGTGTCTGGCATAGTGTTAGCAGGAAGTCTGGTATAGTGTTAGCAGGAAGTCTGGTATAGTGTTAGCAGGAAGTCTGGTATAGTGTAAGCAGGAAGTCTGGAATAGTGTAAGCAGGAAGTCTGGCATAGTGTAAGCAGGAAGTCTGGCATAGTGTAAGCAGGAAGTCTGGCATAGTGTTAGCAGGAAGTCTGGCATAGTGTGAGCAGGAAGTCTGGCATAGTGTTAGCAGGAAGTCTGGCATAGTGTGAGCAGGAAGTCTGGCATAGTGTGAGCAGGAAGTCTGGCATAGTGTGAGCAGGAAGTCTGGCATAGTGTGAGCAGGAAGTCTGGCATAGTGTGAGCAGGAAGTCGTGCATAGTGTTAGCAGGAAGTCTGGTATAGTGTCTGGCATAGTGTTAGCAGGAAGTCTGGTATAGTGTTAGCAGGAAGTCTGGTATAGTGTTAGCAGGAAGTCTGGTATAGTGTTAGCAGGAAGTCTGGTATAGTGTAAGCAGGAAGTCTGGAATAGTGTAAGCAGGAAGTCTGGCATAGTGTAAGCAGGAAGTCTGGCATAGTGTAAGCAGGAAGTCTGGCATAGTGTTAGCAGGAAGTCTGGCATAGTGTAAGCAGGAAGTCTGGCATAGTGTGAGCAGGAAGTCTGGCATAGTGTGAGCAGGAAGTCTGGCATAGTGTGAGCAGGAAGTCGTGCATAGTGTTAGCAGGAAGTCTGGTATAGTGTCTGGCATAGTGTTAGCAGGAAGTCTGGTATAGTGTTAGCAGGAAGTCTGGTATAGTGTTAGCAGGAAGTCTGGTATAGTGTAAGCAGGAAGTCTGGAATAGTGTAAGCAGGAAGTCTGGCATAGTGTAAGCAGGAAGTCTGGCATAGTGTAAGCAGGAAGTCTGGCATAGTGTTAGCAGGAAGTCTGGCATAGTGTGAGCAGGAAGTCTGGCATAGTGTTAGCAGGAAGTCTGGCATAGTGTTAGCAGGAAGTCTGGCATAGTGTGAGCAGGAAGTCTGGCATAGTGTGAGCAGGAAGTCTGGCATAGTGTGAGCAGGAAGTCTGGCATAGTGTGAGCAGGAAGTCGTGCATAGTGTTAGCAGGAAGTCTGGTATAGTGTCTGGCATAGTGTTAGCAGGAAGTCTGGTATAGTGTTAGCAGGAAGTCTGGTATAGTGTTAGCAGGAAGTCTGGTATAGTGTAAGCAGGAAGTCTGGAATAGTGTAAGCAGGAAGTCTGGCATAGTGTAAGCAGGAAGTCTGGCATAGTGTAAGCAGGAAGTCTGGCATAGTGTTAGCAGGAAGTCTGGCATAGTGTAAGCAGGAAGTCTGGCATAGTGTGAGCAGGAAGTCTGGCATAGTGTGAGCAGGAAGTCTGGCATAGTGTGAGCAGGAAGTCGTGCATAGTGTTAGCAGGAAGTCTGGTATAGTGTAAGCAGGAAGTCTGGCATAGTGTAAGCCAGGAAGTCTGGCATAGTGTAAGCAGGAAGTCTGGCATAGTGTTAGCAGGAAGTCTGGCATAGTGTGAGCAGGAAGTCTGGCATAGTGTGAGCAGGAAGTCTGGCATAGTGTGAGCAGGAAGTCTATTATAGTGTGAACAGGAAGTCTGGCATAGTGTGAGCAGGAAGTCTGGCATAGTGTTAGCAGGAAGTCTGCATAGTGTAAGCAGGAAGTCTGCCATAGTGTGAGCAGGAAGTCGTGCATAGTGTGAGCAGGATGTCTGGCATAGTGTAAGCAGGAAGTCTGGCATAGTGTGAGCAGGAAGTCGTGCATAGTGTAAGCAGGTAGTCTGGTATAGTGTAAGCAGGAAGTCTGGTATAGTGTTAGCAGGAATTCTGGTATAGTGTTAGCAGGAAATCTGGTATAGTGTAAGCAGGAAGTCTGGAATAGTGTAAGCAGGAAGTCTGGCATAGTGTAAGCAGGAAGTCTGGCATAGTGTTAGCAGGAAGTCTGGCATAGTGTGAGCAGGAAGTCTGGCATAGTGTGAGCAGGAAGTCTGGCATAGTGTGAGCAGGAAGTCGTGCATAGTGTAAGCAGGTAGTCTGGTATAGTGTTAGCCGGAAATCTGGTATAGTGTAAGCAGGAAGTCTGGAATAGTGTAAGCAGGAAGTCTGGCATAGTGTAAGCAGGAAGTCTGGCATAGTGTTAGCAGGAAGTCTGGCATAGTGTGAGCAGGAAGTCTGGTATAGTGTAAGCAGGATGTCTGGCATAGTGTAAGCAGGAAGTCATGCATAGTGTGAGCAGTATGTCTGGCATAGTGTAAGCAGGAAGTCTGGCATAGTGTGAGCAGGAAGTCGTGCATAGTGTAAGCAGGTAGTCTGGTATAGTGTAAGCAGGAAGTCTGGTATAGTGTAAGCAGGAAGTCTGGCATAGTGTAAGCAGGAAGTCTGGCATAGTGTAAGCAGGAAGTCTGGTATAGTGTAAGCAGGAAGTCTGGCACAGTGTAAGCAGGAAGTCTGGCACAGTGTAAGCAGGAAGTCTGGCATAGTGTAAGCAGGATCTGGTATAGTGTAAGCAGGAAGTCTGGCATAGTGTAAGCAGGATCTGGCATAGTGTAAGCAGGAAGTCTGGCATAGTGTAAGCAGGAAGTCTGGTATAGTGTAAGCAGGAAGTCTGATATAGTGTAAGCAGGAAGTCTGGTATAGTGTAAGCAGGAAGTCTGGCATAGTGTAAGCAGGAAGTCTGGCATAGTGTTAGCAGGAAGTCTGGCATAGTGTAAGCAGGAAGTCTGGCATAGTGTTAGCAGGAAGTCTGGCATAGTGTAAGCAGGAAGTCTGGTATAGTGTAAGCAGGAAGTCTGGTATAGTGTAAGCAGGAAGTCGTGCATAGTGTGAGCAGGAAGTCGTGCATAGCGTGAGCAGGTAGTCTGGTATAGTGTAAGCAGGAAGTCTGGTATAGTGTAAGCAGGAAGTCTGGTATAGTGTAAGCAGGAAGTCTGGCATAGTGTTAGCAGGAAGTCTGGCATAGTGTAAGCAGGAAGTCTGGCAGTGTTAGCAGGAAGTCTGGCATAGTGTTAGCAGGAAGTCTGGCATAGTGTGAGCAGGAAGTCTGGCATAGTGTGAGCAGGAAGTCTGGCATAGTGTGAGCAGGAAGTCTGGCATAGTGTGAGCAGTAAGTCTGGCATAGTGTGAGCAGGAAGTCGTGCATAGTGTTAGCAGGAAGTCTGGTATAGTGCAAGCAGGAAGTCTGGCATAGTGTAAGCCAGGAAGTCTATTATAGTGTGAACAGGAAGTCTGGCATAGTGTGAGCAGGAAGTCTGGCATAGTGTTAGCAGGAAGTCTGCATAGTGTAAGCAGGAAGTCTGCCATAGTGTGAGCAGGAAGTCGTGCATAGTGTGAGCAGGATGTCTGGCATAGTGTAAGCAGGAAGTCTGGCATAGTGTGAGCAGGAAGTCGTGCATAGTGTAAGCAGGTAGTCTGGTATAGTGTAAGCAGGAAGTCTGGTATAGTGTTAGCAGGAATTCTGGTATAGTGTTAGCAGGAAATCTGGTATAGTGTAAGCAGGAAGTCTGGAATAATGTAAGCAGGAAGTCTGGCATAGTGTAAGCAGGAAGTCTGGCATAGTGTTAGCAGGAAGTCTGGCATAGTGTGAGCAGGAAGTCTGGCATAGTGTGAGCAGGAAGTCTGGCATAGTGTGAGCAGGAAGTCGTGCATAGTGTAAGCAGGTAGTCTGGTATAGTGTTAGCCGGAAATCTGGTATAGTGTAAGCAGGAAGTCTGGAATAGTGTAAGCAGGAAGTCTGGCATAGTGTAAGCAGGAAGTCTGGCATAGTGTAAGCAGGAAGTCTGGCATAGTGTTAGCAGGAAGTCTGGCATAGTGTGAGCAGGAAGTCTGGTATAGTGTAAGCAGGATGTCTGGCATAGTGTAAGCAGGAAGTCATGCATAGTGTGAGCAGGATGTCTGGCATAGTGTAAGCAGGAAGTCTGGCATAGTGTGAGCAGGAAGTCGTGCATAGTGTAAGCAGGTAGTCTGGTATAGTGTAAGCAGGAAGTCTGGTATAGTGTAAGCAGGAAGTCTGGCATAGTGTAAGCAGGAAGTCTGGCATAGTGTAAGCAGGAAGTCTGGTATAGTGTAAGCAGGAAGTCTGGCATAGTGTGAGCAGGAAGTCTGGCATAGTGTTAGCAGGAAGTCTGGTATAGTGTAAGCAGGAAGTCTGGCATAGTGTAAGCCAGGAAGTCTGGTATAGTGTTAGCAGGAAGTCTGGCATAGTGTTAGCAGGAAGTCTGGTATAGTGTTAGCAGGAAGTCTGGTATAGTGTTAGCAGGAAGTCTGGTATAGTGTAAGCAGGAAGTCTGGAATAGTGTAAGCAGGAAGTCTGGCATAGTGTAAGCAGGAAGTCTGGCATAGTGTAAGCAGGAAGTCTGGCATAGTGTTAGCAGGAAGTCTGGCATAGTGTGAGCAGGAAGTCTGGCATAGTGTGAGCAGGAAGTCTGGCATAGTGTGAGCAGGAAGTCTGGCATAGTGTGAGCAGGAAGTCTGGCATAGTGTGAGCAGGAAGTCTTACATAGTGTGAGCAGGAAGTCGTGCATAGTGTTAGCAGGAAGTCTGGTATAGTGTCTGGCATAGTGTTAGCAGGAAGTCTGGTATAGTGTTAGCAGGAAGTCTGGTATAGTGTTAGCAGGAAGTCTGGTATAGTGTAAGCAGGAAGTCTGGAATAGTGTAAGCAGGAAGTCTGGCATAGTGTAAGCAGGAAGTCTGGCATAGTGTAAGCAGGAAGTCTGGCATAGTGTTAGCAGGAAGTCTGGCATAGTGTGAGCAGGAAGTCTGGCATAGTGTTAGCAGGAAGTCTGGCATAGTGTGAGCAGGAAGTCTGGCATAGTGTGAGCAGGAAGTCTGGCATAGTGTGAGCAGGAAGTCTGGCATAGTGTGAGCAGGAAGTCTGGCATAGTGTGAGCAGGAAGTCGTGCATAGTGTTAGCAGGAAGTCTGGTATAGTGTCTGGCATAGTGTTAGCAGGAAGTCTGGTATAGTGTTAGCAGGAAGTCTGGTATAGTGTTAGCAGGAAGTCTGGTATAGTGTTAGCAGGAAGTCTGGTATAGTGTAAGCAGGAAGTCTGGAATAGTGTAAGCAGGAAGTCTGGCATAGTGTAAGCAGGAAGTCTGGCATAGTGTAAGCAGGAAGTCTGGCATAGTGTTAGCAGGAAGTCTGGCATAGTGTAAGCAGGAAGTCTGGCATAGTGTGAGCAGGAAGTCTGGCATAGTGTGAGCAGGAAGTCTGGCATAGTGTGAGCAGGAAGTCGTGCATAGTGTTAGCAGGAAGTCTGGTATAGTGTCTGGCATAGTGTTAGCAGGAAGTCTGGTATAGTGTTAGCAGGAAGTCTGGTATAGTGTTAGCAGGAAGTCTGGTATAGTGTAAGCAGGAAGTCTGGAATAGTGTAAGCAGGAAGTCTGGCATAGTGTAAGCAGGAAGTCTGGCATAGTGTAAGCAGGAAGTCTGGCATAGTGTTAGCAGGAAGTCTGGCATAGTGTGAGCAGGAAGTCTGGCATAGTGTTAGCAGGAAGTCTGGCATAGTGTTAGCAGGAAGTCTGGCATAGTGTGAGCAGGAAGTCTGGCATAGTGTGAGCAGGAAGTCTGGCATAGTGTGAGCAGGAAGTCTGGCATAGTGTGAGCAGGAAGTCGTGCATAGTGTTAGCAGGAAGTCTGGTATAGTGTCTGGCATAGTGTTAGCAGGAAGTCTGGTATAGTGTTAGCAGGAAGTCTGGTATAGTGTTAGCAGGAAGTCTGGTATAGTGTAAGCAGGAAGTCTGGAATAGTGTAAGCAGGAAGTCTGGCATAGTGTAAGCAGGAAGTCTGGCATAGTGTAAGCAGGAAGTCTGGCATAGTGTTAGCAGGAAGTCTGGCATAGTGTAAGCAGGAAGTCTGGCATAGTGTGAGCAGGAAGTCTGGCATAGTGTGAGCAGGAAGTCTGGCATAGTGTGAGCAGGAAGTCGTGCATAGTGTTAGCAGGAAGTCTGGTATAGTGTAAGCAGGAAGTCTGGCATAGTGTAAGCCAGGAAGTCTGGCATAGTGTAAGCAGGAAGTCTGGCATAGTGTTAGCAGGAAGTCTGGCATAGTGTGAGCAGGAAGTCTGGCATAGTGTGAGCAGGAAGTCTGGCATAGTGTGAGCAGGAAGTCTATTATAGTGTGAACAGGAAGTCTGGCATAGTGTGAGCAGGAAGTCTGGCATAGTGTTAGCAGGAAGTCTGCATAGTGTAAGCAGGAAGTCTGCCATAGTGTGAGCAGGAAGTCGTGCATAGTGTGAGCAGGATGTCTGGCATAGTGTAAGCAGGAAGTCTGGCATAGTGTGAGCAGGAAGTCGTGCATAGTGTAAGCAGGTAGTCTGGTATAGTGTAAGCAGGAAGTCTGGTATAGTGTTAGCAGGAATTCTGGTATAGTGTTAGCAGGAAATCTGGTATAGTGTAAGCAGGAAGTCTGGAATAGTGTAAGCAGGAAGTCTGGCATAGTGTAAGCAGGAAGTCTGGCATAGTGTTAGCAGGAAGTCTGGCATAGTGTGAGCAGGAAGTCTGGCATAGTGTGAGCAGGAAGTCTGGCATAGTGTGAGCAGGAAGTCGTGCATAGTGTAAGCAGGTAGTCTGGTATAGTGTTAGCCGGAAATCTGGTATAGTGTAAGCAGGAAGTCTGGAATAGTGTAAGCAGGAAGTCTGGCATAGTGTAAGCAGGAAGTCTGGCATAGTGTTAGCAGGAAGTCTGGCATAGTGTGAGCAGGAAGTCTGGTATAGTGTAAGCAGGATGTCTGGCATAGTGTAAGCAGGAAGTCATGCATAGTGTGAGCAGTATGTCTGGCATAGTGTAAGCAGGAAGTCTGGCATAGTGTGAGCAGGAAGTCGTGCATAGTGTAAGCAGGTAGTCTGGTATAGTGTAAGCAGGAAGTCTGGTATAGTGTAAGCAGGAAGTCTGGCATAGTGTAAGCAGGAAGTCTGGCATAGTGTAAGCAGGAAGTCTGGTATAGTGTAAGCAGGAAGTCTGGCACAGTGTAAGCAGGAAGTCTGGCACAGTGTAAGCAGGAAGTCTGGCATAGTGTAAGCAGGATCTGGTATAGTGTAAGCAGGAAGTCTGGCATAGTGTAAGCAGGATCTGGCATAGTGTAAGCAGGAAGTCTGGCATAGTGTAAGCAGGAAGTCTGGTATAGTGTAAGCAGGAAGTCTGATATAGTGTAAGCAGGAAGTCTGGTATAGTGTAAGCAGGAAGTCTGGCATAGTGTAAGCAGGAAGTCTGGCATAGTGTTAGCAGGAAGTCTGGCATAGTGTAAGCAGGAAGTCTGGCATAGTGTTAGCAGGAAGTCTGGCATAGTGTTAGCAGGAAGTCTGGCATAGTGTAAGCAGGAAGTCTGGTATAGTGTAAGCAGGAAGTCTGGTATAGTGTAAGCAGGAAGTCGTGCATAGTGTGAGCAGGAAGTCGTGCATAGCGTGAGCAGGTAGTCTGGTATAGTGTAAGCAGGAAGTCTGGTATAGTGTAAGCAGGAAGTCTGGTATAGTGTAAGCAGGAAGTCTGGCATAGTGTTAGCAGGAAGTCTGGCATAGTGTAAGCAGGAAGTCTGGCATAGTGTTAGCAGGAAGTCTGGCATAGTGTTAGCAGGAAGTCTGGCATAGTGTGAGCAGGAAGTCTGGCATAGTGTGAGCAGGAAGTCTGGCATAGTGTGAGCAGGAAGTCTGGCATAGTGTGAGCAGTAAGTCTGGCATAGTGTGAGCAGGAAGTCGTGCATAGTGTTAGCAGGAAGTCTGGTATAGTGCAAGCAGGAAGTCTGGCATAGTGTAAGCCAGGAAGTCTATTATAGTGTGAACAGGAAGTCTGGCATAGTGTGAGCAGGAAGTCTGGCATAGTGTTAGCAGGAAGTCTGCATAGTGTAAGCAGGAAGTCTGCCATAGTGTGAGCAGGAAGTCGTGCATAGTGTGAGCAGGATGTCTGGCATAGTGTAAGCAGGAAGTCTGGCATAGTGTGAGCAGGAAGTCGTGCATAGTGTAAGCAGGTAGTCTGGTATAGTGTAAGCAGGAAGTCTGGTATAGTGTTAGCAGGAATTCTGGTATAGTGTTAGCAGGAAATCTGGTATAGTGTAAGCAGGAAGTCTGGAATAATGTAAGCAGGAAGTCTGGCATAGTGTAAGCAGGAAGTCTGGCATAGTGTTAGCAGGAAGTCTGGCATAGTGTGAGCAGGAAGTCTGGCATAGTGTGAGCAGGAAGTCTGGCATAGTGTGAGCAGGAAGTCGTGCATAGTGTAAGCAGGTAGTCTGGTATAGTGTTAGCCGGAAATCTGGTATAGTGTAAGCAGGAAGTCTGGAATAGTGTAAGCAGGAAGTCTGGCATAGTGTAAGCAGGAAGTCTGGCATAGTGTAAGCAGGAAGTCTGGCATAGTGTTAGCAGGAAGTCTGGCATAGTGTGAGCAGGAAGTCTGGTATAGTGTAAGCAGGATGTCTGGCATAGTGTAAGCAGGAAGTCATGCATAGTGTGAGCAGGATGTCTGGCATAGTGTAAGCAGGAAGTCTGGCATAGTGTGAGCAGGAAGTCGTGCATAGTGTAAGCAGGTAGTCTGGTATAGTGTAAGCAGGAAGTCTGGTATAGTGTAAGCAGGAAGTCTGGCATAGTGTAAGCAGGAAGTCTGGCATAGTGTAAGCAGGAAGTCTGGTATAGTGTAAGCAGGAAGTCTGGCACAGTGTAAGCAGGAAGTCTGGCACAGTGTAAGCAGGAAGTCTGGCATAGTGTAAGCAGGATCTGGTATAGTGTAAGCAGGAAGTCTGGCATAGTGTAAGCAGGATCTGGCATAGTGTAAGCAGGAAGTCTGGCATAGTGTAAGCAGGAAGTCTGGTATAGTGTAAGCAGGAAGTCTGATATAGTGTAAGCAGGAAGTCTGGTATAGTGTAAGCAGGAAGTCTGGTATAGTGTAAGCAGGAAGTCTGGCATAGTGTTAGCAGGAAGTCTGGCATAGTGTAAGCAGGAAGTCTGGCATAGTGTTAGCAGGAAGTCTGGCATAGTGTTAGCAGGAAGTCTGGCATAGTGTAAGCAGGAAGTCTGGTATAGTGTGAGCAGGAAGTCGTGCATAGTGTGAGCAGGAAGTCGTGCATAGCGTGAGCAGGTAGTCTGGTATAGTGTAAGCAGGAAGTCTGGCATAGTGTAAGCAGGAAGTCTGGTATAGTGTAAGCAGGAAGTCTGGCATAGTGTTAGCAGGAAGTCTGGCATAGTGTAAGCAGGAAGTCTGGCATAGTGTTAGCAGGAAGTCTGGCATAGTGTTAGCAGGAAGTCTGGCATAGTGTGAGCAGGAAGTCTGGCATAGTGTGAGCAGGAAGTCTGGCATAGTGTGAGCAGGAAGTCTGGCATAGTGTGAGCAGGAAGTCTGGCATAGTGTGAGCAGGAAGTCTGGCATAGTGTTAGCAGGAAGTCTGGTATAGTGTAAGCAGGAAGTCTGGCATAGTGTAAGCCAGGAAGTCTGGTATAGTATTAGCAGGAAGTCTGGCATAGTGTTAGCAGGAAGTCTGGTATAGTGTTAGCAGGAAGTCTGGTATAGTGTTAGCAGGAAGTCTGGTATAGTGTAAGCAGGAAGTCTGGAATAGTGTAAGCAGGAAGTCTGGCATAGTGTAAGCAGGAAGTCTGGCATAGTGTAAGCAGGAAGTCTGGCATAGTGTTAGCAGGAAGTCTGGCATAGTGTGAGCAGGAAGTCTGGCATAGTGTGAGCAAGAGGTCTGGAATAGTGTGAGCAGGAAGTCTGGCATAGTGTGAGCAGGAAGTCGTGCATAGTGTTAGCAGGAAGTCTATTATAGTGTGAACAGGAAGTCTGGCATAGTGTGAGCAGGAAGTCTGGCATAGTGTTAGCAGGAAGTCTGCATAGTGTAAGCAGGAAGTCTGCCATAGTGTGAGCAGGAAGTCGTGCATAGTGTGAGCAGGATGTCTGGCATAGTGTGAGCAGGAAGTCTGGCATAGTGTGAGCAGGAAGTCGTGCATAGTGTAAGCAGGTAGTCTGGTATAGTGTAAGCAGGAAGTCTGGTATAGTGTTAGCAGGAAGTCTGGTATAGTGTTAGCAGGAAATCTGGTATAGTGTAAGCAGGAAGTCTGGAATAGTGTAAGCAGGAAGTCTGGCATAGTGTAAGCAGGAAGTCTGGCATAGTGTTAGCAGGAAGTCTGGCATAGTGTGAGCAGGAAGTCTGGCATAGTGTGAGCAGGAAGTCTGGCATAGTGTGAGCAGGAAGTCGTGCATAGTGTGAGCAGGTAGTCTGGTATAGTGTGAGCAGGAAGTCTGGCATAGTGTGAGCAGGAAGTCGTGCATGGTGTTAGCAGGAAGTCTGGTATAGTGTAAGCAGGAAGTCTGGCATAGTGTAAGCAGGAAGTCTGGCATAGTGTTAGCAGGAAGTCTGGCATAGTGTGAGCAGGAAGTCTGGCATAGTGTGAGCAGGAAGTCTGGCATAGTGTGAGCAGGAAGTCGTGCATAGTGTGAGCAGGTAGTCTGGTATAGTGTGAGCAGGAAGTCTGGCATAGTGTGAGCAGGAAGTCGTGCATGGTGTTAGCAGGAAGTCTGGTATAGTGTTAGCAGGAAGTCTGGCATAGTGTGAGCAGGAAGTCTGGCATAGTGTGAGCAGGAAGTCTGGTATAGTGTAAGCAGGAAGTCTGGCATAGTGTGAGCAGGAAGTCTGGCATAGTGTGAGCAGGAAGTCTGGCATAGTGTAAGCAGGAAGTCTGGTATAGTGTGAGCAGGAAGTCGTGCATAGTGTAAGCAGGATGTCTGCATAGTGTAAGCAGGAAGTCTGGTATAGTGTAAGCAGGAAGTCTGGCATAGTGTAAGCAGGAAGTCTGGTATAGTGTAAGCAGGAAGTCTGGTATAGTGTAAGCAGGAAGACTGGCATAGTGTAAGCAGGAAGTCTGGCATAGTGTAAAGAAGTCTGGCATAGTGTAAGCAGGAAGTCTGGCATAGTGTAAGGAGGAAGTCTGGTATAGTGTAAGCAGGAAGTCTGGTATAGTGTAAGCAGGAAGTCTGGCATAGTGTGAGCAGGAAGTCTGGCATAGTGTTAGCAGGAAGTCTGGCATAGTGTTAGCAGGAAGTCTGCATAGTGTAAGCAGGAAGTCTGGCATAGTGTGAGCTGGAAGTCGTGCATAGTGTGAGCAGGATGTCTGGCATAGTGTAAGCAGGAAGTCTGGCATAGTGTGAGCAGGAAGTCGTGCATAGTGTAAGCAGGTAGTCTGGTATAGTGTAAGCAGGAAGTCTTGTATATTGTAAGCAGGATGTCTGCTATATTGTGAGCAGGAAGTCTGGCATAGTGTGAGCAGGAAGTCTGGCATAGTGTGAGCAGGAAGTCTGGCATAGTGTGAGCAGGAAGTCTGGCGAAGTGTGAGCAGGAAGTCTGGCATAGTGTGAGCAGGAAGTCTGGCATAGTGTTAGCAGGAAGTCTGGCATAGTGTTAGCAGGAAGTCTGGCATAGTGTGAGCAGGAAGTCTGGCATAGTGTAAGCAGGAAGTCTGGTATAGTGTGAGCAGGAAGTCGTGCATAGTGTAAGCAGGATGTCTGCATAGTGTAAGCAGGAAGTCTGGCATAGTGTAAGCAGGAAGTCTGGCATAGTGTAAGCAGGAAGTCTGGTATAGTGTTAGCAGGAAGTCGTGCATAGTGTTAGCAGGAAGTCTGGTATAGTGTTAGCAGGAAGTCTGGCATAGTGTGAGCAGGAAGTCTGGCATAGTGTGAGCAGGAAGTCGTGCATAGTGTAAGCAGGATGTCTGCATAGTGTAAGCAGGAAGTCTGGTATAGTGTAAGCAGGAAGTCTGGCATAGTGTAAGCAGGAAGTCTGGTATAGTGTTAGCAGGAAGTCGTGCATAGTGTTAGCAGGAAGTCTGGTATAGTGTTAGCAGGAAGTCTGGCATAGTGTTAGCAGGAAGTCTGGCATAGTGTGAGCAGGAAGTCTGACATAGTGTGAGCAGGAAGTCTGGCATAGTGTGAGCAGGAAGTCTGGCATAGTGTAAGCAGGAAGTCTGGTATAGTGTAAGCAGGAAGTCTGGCATAGTGTAAGCAGGAAGTCTGGCATAGTGTAAGCAGGAAGTCTGGCATAGTGTAAGCAGGAAGTCTAGCATAGTGTAAGCAGGTAGTTGGTATAGTGTAAGCAGGAAGTCTGGTGTAGTGTAAGCAGGAAGTCTGGCATAGTGTAAGCAGGAAGTCTGGCATAGTGTAAGCAGGAAGTCTGGTATAGTGTAAGCAGGAAGTCTGGCATAGTGTAAGCAGGAAGTCTGGCATAGTGTAAGCAGGAAGTCTGGCATAGTGTAAGCAGGTTGCCTGGTATAGTGTAAGCAGGAAGTCTGGTATAGTGTTAGCAGGAAGTCTGGTATAGTGTAAGCAGGAAGTCTGGTATAGTGTAAGCAGGATGTCTGGTATAGTGTGAGCCAGGAAGTCTGGCATAGTGTGAGCCAGGAAGTCTGGCATAGTGTGAGCAGGAAGTCTGGCATAGTGTGAGCAGGAAGTCTGGCATAGTGTAAGTTGGAAGTCTGCCATAGTGTGAGCAGGAAGTCATGCATAGTGTGAGCAGGAAGTCTGGAATAGTGTAAGCAGGAAGTCTGGCATAGTGTAAGCAGGAAGTCTGGCATAGTGTTAGCAGGAAGTCTGGTATAGTGTGAGCAGGAAGTCGTGCATAGTGTGAGCAGGAAGTCTGCCATAGTGTGAGCAGGAAGTCGTGCATAGTGTGAGCAGGAAGTCTGGCATAGTGTGTGCAGGAAGTCTGGCATAGTGTTAGCAGGAAGTCTGGCATAGTGTAAGCAGGAAGTCTGGCATAGTGTAAGCAGGAAGTCTGGTATAGTGTAAGCAGGATGTCTGGCATAGTGTTAGCAGGAAGTCGTGCATAGTGTGAGCAGGAAGTCGTGCATAGTGTGAGCAGGAAGTCTGGTATAGTGTTAGCAGGAAGTCTGGTATAGTGTTAGCAGGAAGTCTGGTATAGTGTGCGCAGGATGTCTGGCATAGTGTAAGCAGGAAGTCTGGTATAGTGTAAGCAGGATGTCTGGCATAGTGTAAGCAGGAAGTCGTGCATAGTGTGAGCAGGAAGTCGTGCATAGTGTAAGCAGGTAGTCTGGTATAGTGTAAGCAGGAAGTCTGGCATAGTGTAAGCAGGAAGTCTGGCATAGTGTAAGCAGGAAGTCTGGCACAGTGTAAGCAGGAAGTCTGGCACAGTGTAAGCAGGAAGTCTGGCACAGTGTAAGCAGGAAGTCTGGCATAGTGTAAGCAGGAAGTCTGGCATAGTGTAAGCAGGAAGTCTGGCATAGTGTAAGCAGGAAGTCTGGCATAGTGTAAGCAGGAAGTCTGGTATAGTGTAAGCAGGAAGTCTGGTATAGTGTAAGCAGGAAGTCTGGCATAGTGTTAGCAGGAAGTCTGGCATAGTGTAAGCAGGAAGTCTGGCATAGTGTAAGCAGGAAGTCTGGCATAGTGTGAGCCAGGAAGTCTGGCATAGTGTAAGCAGGATGTCTGGCATAGTGTTAGCAGGAAGTCGTGCATAGTGTGAGCAGGAAGTCGTGCATAGTGTGAGCAGGAAGTCTGGTATAGTGTTAGCAGGAAGTCTGGTATAGTGTTAGCAGGAAGTCTGGTATAGTGTGCGCAGGATGTCTGGCATAGTGTAAGCAGGAAGTCTGGTATAGTGTAAGCAGGATGTCTGGCATAGTGTAAGCAGGAAGTCTGGCATAGTGTGAGCAGGAAGTCGTGCATAGTGTAAGCAGGTAGTCTGGCATAGTGTAAGCAGGAAGTCTGGCATAGTGTAAGCAGGAAGTCTGGCATAGTGTAAGCAGGAAGTCTGGCACAGTGTAAGCAGGAAGTCTGGCATAGTGTAAGCAGGAAGTCTGGCATAGTGTAAGCAGGAAGTCTGGCATAGTGTAAGCAGGATCTGGTATAGTGTAAGCAGGAAGTCTGGCATAGTGTAAGCAGGAAGTCTGGTATAGTGTAAGCAGGAAGTCTGGTATAGTGTAAGCAGGAAGTCTGGTATAGTGTAAGCAGGAAGTCTGGTATAGTGTAAGCAGGAAGTCTGGCATAGTGTTAGCAGGAAGTCTGGCATAGTGTAAGCAGGAAGTCTGGCATAGTGTTAGCAGGAAGTCTGGCATAGTGTTAGCAGGAAGTCTGGCATAGTGTAAGCAGGAAGTCTGCATAGTGTAAGCAGGAAGTCTGGCATAGTGTGAGCAGGAATTCGTGCATAGTGTGAGCAGGATGTCTGGCATAGTGTAAGCAGGAAGTCTGGCATGGTGTGAGCAGGAAGTCGTGCATAGTGTAGTGTAAGCAGGAAGTCTGCATAGTGTAAGCAGGAAGTCTGGCATAGTGTGAGCAGGAAGTCGTGCATAGTGTGAGCAGGATGTCTGGCATAGTGTAAGCAGGAAGTCTGGCATGGTGTGAGCAGGAAGTCGTGCATAGTGTAAGCAGGTAGTCTGGTATAGTGTAAGCAGGAAGTCTGGCATAGTGTTAGCAGGAAGTCTGGTATAGTGTAAGCAGGTAGTCTGGCATAGTGTTAGCAGGAAGTCTGGCATAGTGTTAGCAGGAAGTCTGGCATAGTGTGAGCAGGAAGTCTGGGATAGTGTTAGCAGGAAGTCGTGCATAGTGTTAGCAGGAAGTCTGGCATAGTGTTAGCAGGAAGTCTGGTATAGTGTAAGCAGGAAGTCTGGTATAGTGTTAGCAGGAAGTCTGGTATAGTGTTAGCAGGAAGTCTGGTATAGTGTAAGCAGGAAGTCTGGCATAGTGTAAGCAGGAAGTCTGGCATAGTGTAAGCAGGAAGTCTGGCATAGTGTAAGCAGGAAGTCTAACATAGTGTTAGCAGGAAGTCTGGTATAGTGTTAGCAGGAAGTCTGGTATAGTGTAAGCAGGAAGTCTGGTATAGTGTTAGCAGGAAGTCTGGTATAGTGTTAGCAGGAAGTCTGGCATAGTGTAAGCAGGAAGTCTGGCATAGTGTGCGCAGGATGTTTGGCATAGTGTAAGCAGGAAGTCTGGTATAGTGTGAGCAGGAAGTCGTGCATAGTGTAAGCAGGATGGCTGCATAGTGTAAGCAGGAAGTCTGGCATAGTGTAAGCAGGAAGTCGTGCATAGTGTGAGCAGGAAGTCTGGTATAGTGTTAGCAGGAAGTCTGGCATAGTGTGAGCAGGAAGTCTGGCATAGTGTGAGCAGGAAGTCTGGCATAGTGTGAGCAGGAAGTCTGGCATAGTGTGAGCAGGAAGTCTGGTATAGTGTGAGCAGGAAGTCTGGCATAGTGTAAGCAGGAAGTCTGGCATAGTGTAAGCAGGAAGTCTGGCATGGTGTAAGCAGGTAGTCTGGTATGGTGTAAGCAGGAAGTCTGGTATAGTGTAAGCAGGAAGTCTGGCATAGTGTAACCAGGAAGTCTGGCATAGTGTAAGCAGGAAGTCTGGTATAGTGTAAGCAGGAAGTCTGGCATAGTGTAAGCAGGAAGTCTGGCATAGTGTAAGCAGGAAGTCTGGCATAGTGTAAGCAGGTTGTCTGGTATAGTGTAAGCAGGAAGTCTGGTATAGTGTTAGCAGGAAGTCTGGTATAGTGTAAGCAGGATGTCTGGTATAGTGTGAGCCAGGAAGTCTGGCATAGTGTGAGCCAGGAAGTCTGGCATAGTGTTAGCAGGAAGTCTGGCATAGTGTGAGCAGGAAGTCTGGCATAGTGTAAGTTGGAAGTCTGCCATAGTGTGAGCAGGAAGTCTGCCATAGTGTGAGCAGGAAGTCTGGTATAGTGTAAGCAGGAAGTCTGGCATAGTGTTAGCAGGAAGTCTGGCATAGTGTTAGCAGGAAGTCTGGCATAGTGTAAGCAGGAAGTCTGGTATAGTGTAAGCAGGAAGTCGTGCATAGTGTGAGCAGGAAGTCGTGCATAGCGTGAGCAGGTAGTCTGGTATAGTGTAAGCAGGAAGTCTGGCATAGTGTAAGCAGGAAGTCTGGTATAGTGTAAGCAGGAAGTCTGGCATAGTGTTAGCAGGAAGTCTGGCATAGTGTAAGCAGGAAGTCTGGCATAGTGTTAGCAGGAAGTCTGGCATAGTGTTAGCAGGAAGTCTGGCATAGTGTGAGCAGGAAGTCTGGCATAGTGTGAGCAGGAAGTCTGGCATAGTGTGAGCAGGAAGTCTGGCATAGTGTGAGCAGGAAGTCTGGCATAGTGTGAGCAGGAAGTCTGGCATAGTGTTAGCAGGAAGTCTGGTATAGTGTAAGCAGGAAGTCTGGCATAGTGTAAGCCAGGAAGTCTGGTATAGTATTAGCAGGAAGTCTGGCATAGTGTTAGCAGGAAGTCTGGTATAGTGTTAGCAGGAAGTCTGGTATAGTGTTAGCAGGAAGTCTGGTATAGTGTAAGCAGGAAGTCTGGAATAGTGTAAGCAGGAAGTCTGGCATAGTGTAAGCAGGAAGTCTGGCATAGTGTTAGCAGGAAGTCTGGCATAGTGTGAGCAGGAAGTCTGGCATAGTGTGAGCAAGAGGTCTGGCATAGTGTGAACAGGAAGTCTGGCATAGTGTGAGCAGGAAGTCGTGCATAGTGTTAGCAGGAAGTCTATTATAGTGTGAACAGGAAGTCTGGCATAGTGTGAGCAGGAAGTCTGGCATAGTGTTAGCAGGAAGTCTGCATAGTGTAAGCAGGAAGTCTGCCATAGTGTGAGCAGGAAGTCGTGCATAGTGTGAGCAGGATGTCTGGCATAGTGTAAGCAGGAAGTCTGGCATAGTGTGAGCAGGAAGTCGTGCATAGTGTAAGCAGGTAGTCTGGTATAGTGTAAGCAGGAAGTCTGGTATAGTGTTAGCAGGAAGTCTGGTATAGTGTTAGCAGGAAATCTGGTATAGTGTAAGCAGGAAGTCTGGAATAGTGTAAGCAGGAAGTCTGGCATAGTGTAAGCAGGAAGTCTGGCATAGTGTTAGCAGGAAGTCTGGCATAGTGTGAGCAGGAAGTCTGGCATAGTGTGAGCAGGAAGTCTGGCATAGTGTGAGCAGGAAGTCGTGCATAGTGTGAGCAGGTAGTCTGGTATAGTGTGAGCAGGAAGTCTGGCATAGTGTGAGCAGGAAGTCGTGCATGGTGTTAGCAGGAAGTCTGGTATAGTGTTAGCAGGAAGTCTAGCATAGTGTGAGCAGGAAGTCTGGCATAGTGTGAGCAGGAAGTCTGGTATAGTGTAAGCAGGAAGTCTGGCATAGTGTGAGCAGGAAGTCTGGCATAGTGTGAGCAGGAAGTCTGGCATAGTGTAAGCAGGAAGTCTGGTATAGTGTGAGCAGGAAGTCGTGCATAGTGTAAGCAGGATGTCTGCATAGTGTAAGCAGGAAGTCTGGTATAGTGTAAGCAGGAAGTCTGGTATAGTGTAAGCAGGAAGTCTGGCATAGTGTAAGCAGGAAGTCTGGTATAGTGTAAGCAGGAAGTCTGGTATAGTGTAAGCAGGAAGTCTGGCATAGTGTAAGGAGGAAGTCTGGTATAGTGTAAGCAGGAAGTCTGGCATAGTGTGAGCAGGAAGTCTGGCATAGTGTTAGCAGGAAGTCTGGCATAGTGTTAGCAGGAAGTCTGCATAGTGTAAGCAGGAAGTCTGGCATAGTGTGAGCTGGAAGTCGTGCATAGTGTGAGCAGGATGTCTGGCATAGTGTGAGCAGGATGTCTGGCATAGTGTAAGCAGGAAGTCTGGCATAGTGTGAGCAGGAAGTCGTGCATAGTGTAAGCAGGTAGTCTGGTATAGTGTAAGCAGGAAGTCTTGTATAGTGTAAGCAGGATGTCTGCTATATTGTGAGCAGGAAGTCTGGCATAGTGTGAGCAGGAAGTCTGGCATAGTGTGAGCAGGAAGTCTGGCATAGTGTGAGCAGGAAGTCTGGCGAAGTGTGAGCAGGAAGTCTGGCATAGTGTGAGCAGGAAGTCTGGCATAGTGTTAGCAGGAAGTCTGGCATAGTGTTAGCAGGAAGTCTGGCATAGTGTGAGCAGGAAGTCTGGCATAGTGTAAGCAGGAAGTCTGGTATAGTGTGAGCAGGAAGTCGTGCATAGTGTAAGCAGGATGTCTGCATAGTGTAAGCAGGAAGTCTGGCATAGTGTAAGCAGGAAGTCTGGCATAGTGTAAGCAGGAAGTCTGGTATAGTGTTAGCAGGAAGTCGTGCATAGTGTTAGTAGGAAGTCTGGTATAGTGTTAGCAGGAAGTCTGGTATAGTGTGAGCAGGAAGTCTGGCATAGTGTGAGCAGGAAGTCTGGCATAGTGTGAGCAGGAAGTCGTGCATAGTGTAAGCAGGATGTCTGCATAGTGTAAGCAGGAAGTCTGGTATAGTGTAAGCAGGAAGTCTGGCATAGTGTAAGCAGGAAGTCTGGTATAGTGTTAGCAGGAAGTCGTGCATAGTGTTAGCAGGAAGTCTGGTATAGTGTTAGCAGGAAGTCTGGCATAGTGTTAGCAGGAAGTCTGGCATAGTGTGAGCAGGAAGTCTGACATAGTGTGAGCAGGAAGTCTGGCATAGTGTGAGCAGGAAGTCTGGCATAGTGTAAGCAGGAAGTCTGGTATAGTGTAAGCAGGAAGTCTGGCATAGTGTAAGCAGGAAGTCTGGCATAGTGTAAGCAGGAAGTCTGGCATAGTGTAAGCAGGAAGTCTAGCATAGTGTAAGCAGGTAGTTGGTATAGTGTAAGCAGGAAGTCTGGTGTAGTGTAAGCAGGAAGTCTGGCATAGTGTAAGCAGGAAGTCTGGCATAGTGTAAGCAGGAAGTCTGGTATAGTGTAAGCAGGAAGTCTGGCATAGTGTAAGCAGGAAGTCTGGCATAGTGTAAGCAGGAAGTCTGGCATAGTGTAAGCAGGTTGCCTGGTATAGTGTAAGCAGGAAGTCTGGTATAGTGTTAGCAGGAAGTCTGGTATAGTGTAAGCAGGATGTCTGGTATAGTGTGAGCCAGGAAGTCTGGCATAGTGTGAGCCAGGAAGTCTGGCATAGTGTGAGCAGGAAGTCTGGCATAGTGTGAGCAGGAAGTCTGGCATAGTGTAAGTTGGAAGTCTGCCATAGTGTTAGCAGGAAGTCATGCATAGTGTGAGCAGGAAGTCTGGAATAGTGTAAGCAGGAAGTCTGGCATAGTGTAAGCAGGAAGTCTGGCATAGTGTTAGCAGGAAGTCTGGTATAGTGTGAGCAGGAAGTCGTGCATAGTGTGAGCAGGAAGTCTGCCATAGTGTGAGCAGGAAGTCGTGCATAGTGTGAGCAGGAAGTCTGGCATAGTGTGTGCAGGAAGTCTGGCATAGTGTTAGCAGGAAGTCTGGCATAGTGTTAGCAGGAAGTCTGGCATAGTGTAAGCAGGAAGTCTGGCATAGTGTAAGCAGGAAGTCTGGTATAGTGTAAGCAGGATGTCTGGCATAGTGTTAGCAGGAAGTCGTGCATAGTGTGAGCAGGAAGTCGTGCATAGTGTGAGCAGGAAGTCTGGTATAGTGTTAGCAGGAAGTCTGGTATAGTGTTAGCAGGAAGTCTGGTATAGTGTGCGCAGGATGTCTGGCATAGTGTAAGCAGGAAGTCTGGTATAGTGTAAGCAGGATGTCTGGCATAGTGTAAGCAGGAAGTCGTGCATAGTGTGAGCAGGATGTCTGGCATAGTGTAAGCAGGAAGTCTGCCATAGTGTGAGCAGGAAGTCGTGCATAGTGTGAGCAGGAAGTCTGGCATAGTGTGTGCAGGAAGTCTGGCATAGTGTTAGCAGGAAGTCTGGCATAGTGTAAGCAGGAAGTCTGGCATAGTGTAAGCAGGAAGTCTGGCATAGTGTGAGCCAGGAAGTCTGGTATAGTGTAAGCAGGATGTCTGGCATAGTGTGAGCAGGAAGTCGTGCATAGTGTGAGCAGGAAGTCGTGCATAGTGTGAGCAGGAAGTCTGGTATAGTGTTAGCAGGAAGTCTGGTATAGTGTTAGCAGGAAGTCTGGTATAGTGTGCGCAGGATGTCTGGCATAGTGTAAGCAGGAAGTCTGGTATAGTGTAAGCAGGATGTCTGGCATAGTGTAAGCAGGAAGTCGTGCATAGTGTGAGCAGGTAGTCTGGTATAGTGTGCGCAGGATGTCTGGCATAGTGTAAGCAGGAAGTCTGGTATAGTGTAAGCAGGATGTCTGGCATAGTGTAAGCAGGAAGTCGTGCATAGTGTAAGCAGGTAGTCTGGTATAGTGTGAGCAGGAAGTCGTGCATAGTGTGAGCAGGAAGTCTGCCATAGTGTGAGCAGGAAGTCGTGCATAGTGTGAGCAGGAAGTCTGGCATAGTGTGTGCAGGAAGTCTGGCATAGTGTTAGCAGGAAGTCTGGCATAGTGTTAGCAGGAAGTCTGGCATAGTGTAAGCAGGAAGTCTGGCATAGTGTAAGCAGGAAGTCTGGTATAGTGTAAGCAGGATGTCTGGCATAGTGTTAGCAGGAAGTCGTGCATAGTGTGAGCAGGAAGTCGTGCATAGTGTGAGCAGGAAGTCTGGTATAGTGTTAGCAGGAAGTCTGGTATAGTGTTAGCAGGAAGTCTGGTATAGTGTGCGCAGGATGTCTGGCATAGTGTAAGCAGGAAGTCTGGTATAGTGTAAGCAGGATGTCTGGCATAGTGTAAGCAGGAAGTCGTGCATAGTGTGAGCAGGATGTCTGGCATAGTGTAAGCAGGAAGTCTGCCATAGTGTGAGCAGGAAGTCGTGCATAGTGTGAGCAGGAAGTCTGGCATAGTGTGTGCAGGAAGTCTGGCATAGTGTTAGCAGGAAGTCTGGCATAGTGTAAGCAGGAAGTCTGGCATAGTGTAAGCAGGAAGTCTGGCATAGTGTGAGCCAGGAAGTCTGGTATAGTGTAAGCAGGATGTCTGGCATAGTGTGAGCAGGAAGTCGTGCATAGTGTGAGCAGGAAGTCGTGCATAGTGTGAGCAGGAAGTCTGGTATAGTGTTAGCAGGAAGTCTGGTATAGTGTTAGCAGGAAGTCTGGTATAGTGTGCGCAGGATGTCTGGCATAGTGTAAGCAGGAAGTCTGGTATAGTGTAAGCAGGATGTCTGGCATAGTGTAAGCAGGAAGTCGTGCATAGTGTGAGCAGGTAGTCTGGTATAGTGTGCGCAGGATGTCTGGCATAGTGTAAGCAGGAAGTCTGGTATAGTGTAAGCAGGATGTCTGGCATAGTGTAAGCAGGAAGTCGTGCATAGTGTAAGCAGGTAGTCTGGTATAGTGTAAGCAGGAAGTCTGGCATAGTGTAAGCAGGAAGTCTGGCATAGTGTAAGCAGGAAGTCTGGCACAGTGTAAGCAGGAAGTCTGGCACAGTGTAAGCAGGAAGTCTGGCACAGTGTAAGCAGGAAGTCTGGCATAGTGTAAGCAGGAAGTCTGGCATAGTGTAAGCAGGAAGTCTGGCATAGTGTAAGCAGGAAGTCTGGCATAGTGTAAGCAGGAAGTCTGGTATAGTGTAAGCAGGAAGTCTGGTATAGTGTAAGCAGGAAGTCTGGTATAGTGTAAGCAGGAAGTCTGGCATAGTGTTAGCAGGAAGTCTGGCATAGTGTAAGCAGGAAGTCTGGCATAGTGTAAGCAGGAAGTCTGGCATAGTGTGAGCCAGGAAGTCTGGCATAGTGTAAGCAGGATGTCTGGCATAGTGTTAGCAGGAAGTCGTGCATAGTGTGAGCAGGAAGTCGTGCATAGTGTGAGCAGGAAGTCTGGTATAGTGTTAGCAGGAAGTCTGGTATAGTGTTAGCAGGAAGTCTGGTATAGTGTGCGCAGGATGTCTGGCATAGTGTAAGCAGGAAGTCTGGTATAGTGTAAGCAGGATGTCTGGCATAGTGTAAGCAGGAAGTCGTGCATAGTGTGAGCAGGATGTCTGGCATAGTGTAAGCAGGAAGTCTGGCATAGTGTGAGCAGGAAGTCGTGCATAGTGTAAGCAGGTAGTCTGGTATAGTGTAAGCAGGAAGTCTGGCATAGTGTAAGCAGGAAGTCTGGCATAGTGTAAGCAGGAAGTCTGGCACAGTGTAAGCAGGAAGTCTGGCATAGTGTAAGCAGGAAGTCTGGCATAGTGTAAGCAGGAAGTCTGGCATAGTGTAAGCAGGATCTGGTATAGTGTAAGCAGGAAGTCTGGCATAGTGTAAGCAGGAAGTCTGGTATAGTGTAAGCAGGAAGTCTGGTATAGTGTAAGCAGGAAGTCTGGTATAGTGTAAGCAGGAAGTCTGGTATAGTGTAAGCAGGAAGTCTGGCATAGTGTTAGCAGGAAGTCTGGCATAGTGTAAGCAGGAAGTCTGGCATAGTGTTAGCAGGAAGTCTGGCATAGTGTTAGCAGGAAGTCTGGCATAGTGTAAGCAGGAAGTCTGCATAGTGTAAGCAGGAAGTCTGGCATAGTGTGAGCAGGAAGTCGTGCATAGTGTGAGCAGGATGTCTGGCATAGTGTAAGCAGGAAGTCTGGCATGGTGTGAGCAGGAAGTCGTGCATAGTGTAGTGTAAGCAGGAAGTCTGCATAGTGTAAGCAGGAAGTCTGGCATAGTGTGAGCAGGAAGTCGTGCATAGTGTGAGCAGGATGTCTGGCATAGTGTAAGCAGGAAGTCTGGCATGGTGTGAGCAGGAAGTCGTGCATAGTGTAAGCAGGTAGTCTGGTATAGTGTAAGCAGGAAGTCTGGCATAGTGTTAGCAGGAAGTCTGGTATAGTGTAAGCAGGTAGTCTGGCATAGTGTTAGCAGGAAGTCTGGCATAGTGTTAGCAGGAAGTCTGGCATAGTGTGAGCAGGAAGTCTGGGATAGTGTTAGCAGGAAGTCGTGCATAGTGTTAGCAGGAAGTCTGGCATAGTGTTAGCAGGAAGTCTGGTATAGTGTTAGCAGGAAGTCTGGTATAGTGTTAGCAGGAAGTCTGGTATAGTGTAAGCAGGAAGTCTGGCATAGTGTAAGCAGGAAGTCTGGCATAGTGTAAGCAGGAAGTCTGGCATAGTGTAAGCAGGAAGTCTAACATAGTGTTAGCAGGAAGTCTGGTATAGTGTTAGCAGGAAGTCTGGTATAGTGTAAGCAGGAAGTCTGGTATAGTGTTAGCAGGAAGTCTGGTATAGTGTTAGCAGGAAGTCTGGCATAGTGTAAGCAGGAAGTCTGGCATAGTGTGCGCAGGATGTTTGGCATAGTGTAAGCAGGAAGTCTGGTATAGTGTGAGCAGGAAGTCGTGCATAGTGTAAGCAGGATGGCTGCATAGTGTAAGCAGGAAGTCTGGCATAGTGTAAGCAGGAAGTCGTGCATAGTGTGAGCAGGAAGTCTGGTATAGTGTTAGCAGGAAGTCTGGCATAGTGTGAGCAGGAAGTCTGGCATAGTGTGAGCAGGAAGTCTGGCATAGTGTGAGCAGGAAGTCTGGCATAGTGTGAGCAGGAAGTCTGGCATAGTGTGAGCAGGAAGTCTGGTATAGTGTAAGCAGGAAGTCTGGCATAGTGTAAGCAGGAAGTCTGGCATAGTGTAAGCAGGAAGTCTGGCATGGTGTAAGCAGGTAGTCTGGTATGGTGTAAGCAGGAAGTCTGGTATAGTGTAAGCAGGAAGTCTGGCATAGTGTAACCAGGAAGTCTGGCATAGTGTAAGCAGGAAGTCTGGTATAGTGTAAGCAGGAAGTCTGGCATAGTGTAAGCAGGAAGTCTGGCATAGTGTAAGCAGGAAGTCTGGCATAGTGTAAGCAGGTTGTCTGGTATAGTGTAAGCAGGAAGTCTGGTATAGTGTTAGCAGGAAGTCTGGTATAGTGTAAGCAGGATGTCTGGTATAGTGTGAGCCAGGAAGTCTGGCATAGTGTGAGCCAGGAAGTCTGGCATAGTGTTAGCAGGAAGTCTGGCATAGTGTGAGCAGGAAGTCTGGCATAGTGTAAGTTGGAAGTCTGCCATAGTGTGAGCAGGAAGTCTGCCATAGTGTGAGCAGGAAGTCTGGTATAGTGTAAGCAGGAAGTCTGGCATAGTGTTAGCAGGAAGTCTGGCATAGTGTGAGCAGGAAGTCTGGCATAGTGTAAGTTGGAAGTCTGCCATAGTGTTAGCAGGAAGTCGAGCATAGTGTGAGCAGGAAGTCTGGTATAGTGTGAGCAGGAAGTCTGGTATAGTGTCAGCTGGAAGTCTGGCATAGTGTAAGCAGGAAGTCTGGCATAGTGTTAGCAGGAAGTCTGGTATAGTGTGAGCAGGAAGTCGTGCATAGTGTGAGCAGGAAGTCTGCCATAGTGTGAGCAGGAAGTCGTGCATAGTGTGAGCAGGAAGTCTGGCATAGTGTGTGCAGGAAGTCTGGTATAGTGTAAGCAGGAAGTCTGGCATAGTGTAAGCAGGAAGTCTGGCATAGTGTAAGCAGGAAGTCTGGTATAGTGTAAGCAGGAAGTCTGGTATAGTGTTAGCAGGAAGTCTGGTATAGTGTAAGCAGGATGTCTGGTATAGTGTGAGCCAGGAAGTCTGGCATAGTGTGAGCCAGGAAGTCTGGCATAGTGTTAGCAGGAAGTCTGGCATAGTGTGAGCAGGAAGTCTGGCATAGTGTAAGTTGGAAGTCTGCCATAGTGTGAGCAGGAAGTCTGCCATAGTGTGAGCAGGAAGTCTGGTATAGTGTAAGCAGGAAGTCTGGCATAGTGTTAGCAGGAAGTCTGGCATAGTGTGAGCAGGAAGTCTGGCATAGTGTAAGTTGGAAGTCTGCCATAGTGTTAGCAGGAAGTCGAGCATAGTGTGAGCAGGAAGTCTGGTATAGTGTGAGCAGGAAGTCTGGTATAGTGTCAGCTGGAAGTCTGGCATAGTGTAAGCAGGAAGTCTGGCATAGTGTTAGCAGGAAGTCTGGTATAGTGTGAGCAGGAAGTCGTGCATAGTGTGAGCAGGAAGTCTGCCATAGTGTGAGCAGGAAGTCGTGCATAGTGTGAGCAGGAAGTCTGGCATAGTGTGTGCAGGAAGTCTGGTATAGTGTAAGCAGGAAGTCTGGCATAGTGTAAGCAGGAAGTCTGGCATAGTGTAAGCAGGAAGTCTGGTATAGTGTAAGCAGGAAGTCTGGTATAGTGTTAGCAGGAAGTCTGGTATAGTGTAAGCAGGATGTCTGGTATAGTGTGAGCCAGGAAGTCTGGCATAGTGTGAGCCAGGAAGTCTGGCATAGTGTTAGCAGGAAGTCTGGCATAGTGTGAGCAGGAAGTCTGGCATAGTGTAAGTTGGAAGTCTGCCATAGTGTGAGCAGGAAGTCTGCCATAGTGTGAGCAGGAAGTCTGGTATAGTGTAAGCAGGAAGTCTGGCATAGTGTTAGCAGGAAGTCTGGCATAGTGTGAGCAGGAAGTCTGGCATAGTGTAAGTTGGAAGTCTGCCATAGTGTTAGCAGGAAGTCGAGCATAGTGTGAGCAGGAAGTCTGGTATAGTGTGAGCAGGAAGTCTGGTATAGTGTCAGCTGGAAGTCTGGCATAGTGTAAGCAGGAAGTCTGGCATAGTGTTAGCAGGAAGTCTGGTATAGTGTGAGCAGGAAGTCGTGCATAGTGTGAGCAGGAAGTCTGTCATAGTGTGAGCAGGAAGTCGTGCATAGTGTGAGCAGGAAGTCTGGCATAGTGTGTGCAGGAAGTCTGGTATAGTGTAAGCAGGAAGTCTGGCATAGTGTAAGCAGGAAGTCTGGCATAGTGTAAGCAGGAAGTCTGGGATAGTGTTAGCAGGAAGTCGTGCATAGTGTTAGCAGGAAGTCTGGCATAGTGTTAGCAGGAAGTCTGGTATAGTGTAAGCAGGAAGTCTGGTATAGTGTTAGCAGGAAGTCTGGTATAGTGTTAGCAGGAAGTCTGGTATAGTGTAAGCAGGAAGTCTGGCATAGTGTAAGCAGGAAGTCTGGCATAGTGTAAGCAGGAAGTCTGGCATAGTGTAAGCAGGAAGTCTAACATAGTGTTAGCAGGAAGTCTGGTATAGTGTTAGCAGGAAGTCTGGTATAGTGTAAGCAGGAAGTCTGGTATAGTGTTAGCAGGAAGTCTGGTATAGTGTTAGCAGGAAGTCTGGCATAGTGTAAGCAGGAAGTCTGGCATAGTGTGCGCAGGATGTTTGGCATAGTGTAAGCAGGAAGTCTGGTATAGTGTGAGCAGGAAGTCGTGCATAGTGTAAGCAGGATGGCTGCATAGTGTAAGCAGGAAGTCTGGCATAGTGTAAGCAGGAAGTCGTGCATAGTGTGAGCAGGAAGTCTGGTATAGTGTTAGCAGGAAGTCTGGCATAGTGTGAGCAGGAAGTCTGGCATAGTGTGAGCAGGAAGTCTGGCATAGTGTGAGCAGGAAGTCTGGCATAGTGTGAGCAGGAAGTCTGGTATAGTGTAAGCAGGAAGTCTGGCATAGTGTAAGCAGGAAGTCTGGCATAGTGTAAGCAGGAAGTCTGGCATGGTGTAAGCAGGTAGTCTGGTATGGTGTAAGCAGGAAGTCTGGTATAGTGTAAGCAGGAAGTCTGGCATAGTGTAACCAGGAAGTCTGGCATAGTGTAAGCAGGAAGTCTGGTATAGTGTAAGCAGGAAGTCTGGCATAGTGTAAGCAGGAAGTCTGGCATAGTGTAAGCAGGAAGTCTGGCATAGTGTAAGCAGGTTGTCTGGTATAGTGTAAGCAGGAAGTCTGGTATAGTGTTAGCAGGAAGTCTGGTATAGTGTAAGCAGGATGTCTGGTATAGTGTGAGCCAGGAAGTCTGGCATAGTGTGAGCCAGGAAGTCTGGCATAGTGTTAGCAGGAAGTCTGGCATAGTGTGAGCAGGAAGTCTGGCATAGTGTAAGTTGGAAGTCTGCCATAGTGTGAGCAGGAAGTCTGCCATAGTGTGAGCAGGAAGTCTGGTATAGTGTAAGCAGGAAGTCTGGCATAGTGTTAGCAGGAAGTCTGGCATAGTGTGAGCAGGAAGTCTGGCATAGTGTAAGTTGGAAGTCTGCCATAGTGTTAGCAGGAAGTCGAGCATAGTGTGAGCAGGAAGTCTGGTATAGTGTGAGCAGGAAGTCTGGTATAGTGTCAGCTGGAAGTCTGGCATAGTGTAAGCAGGAAGTCTGGCATAGTGTTAGCAGGAAGTCTGGTATAGTGTGAGCAGGAAGTCGTGCATAGTGTGAGCAGGAAGTCTGCCATAGTGTGAGCAGGAAGTCGTGCATAGTGTGAGCAGGAAGTCTGGCATAGTGTGTGCAGGAAGTCTGGTATAGTGTAAGCAGGAAGTCTGGCATAGTGTAAGCAGGAAGTCTGGCATAGTGTAAGCAGGAAGTCTGGCATGGTGTAAGCAGGTAGTCTGGTATAGTGTAAGCAGGAAGTCTGGTATAGTGTAAGCAGGAAGTCTGGCATAGTGTAACCAGGAAGTCTGGCATAGTGTGAGCAGGAAGTCTGGTATAGTGTAAGCAGGAAGTCTGGCATAGTGTAAGCAGGAAGTCTGGCATAGTGTAAGCAGGTTGTCTGGTATAGTGTAAGCAGGAAGTCTGGTATAGTGTTAGCAGGAAGTCTGGTATAGTGTAAGCAGGATGTCTGGTATAGTGTGAGCCAGGAAGTCTGGCATAGTGTGAGCCGGGAAGTCTGGCATAGTGTTAGCAGGAAGTCTGGCATAGTGTGAGCAGGAAGTCTGGCATAGTGTAAGTTGGAAGTCTGCCATAGTGTGAGCAGGAAGTCTGCCATAGTGTGAGCAGGAAGTCTGCCATAGTGTGAGCAGGAAGTCTGGTATAGTGTAAGCAGGAAGTCTGGCATAGTGTAAGCAGGAAGTCTGGCATAGTGTAAGCAGGAAGTCTGGCATGGTGTAAGCAGGTAGTCTGGTATAGTGTAAGCAGGAAGTCTGGTATAGTGTAAGCAGGACGTCTGGCATAGTGTAACCAGGAAGTCTGGCATAGTGTGAGCAGGAAGTCTGGTATAGTGTAAGCAGGAAGTCTGGCATAGTGTAAGCAGGAAGTCTGGCATAGTGTAAGCAGGAAGTCTGGCATAGTGTAAGCAGGTTGTCTGGTATAGTGTAAGCAGGAAGTCTGGTATAGTGTTAGCAGGAAGTCTGGTATAGTGTAAGCAGGATGTCTGGTATAGTGTGAGCCAGGAAGTCTGGCATAGTGTGAGCCAGGAAGTCTGGCATAGTGTTAGCAGGAAGTCTGGCATAGTGTGAGCAGGAAGTCTGGCATAGTGTAAGTTGGAAGTCTGCCATAGTGTGAGCAGGAAGTCTGCCATAGTGTGAGCAGGAAGTCTGCCATAGTGTGAGCAGGAAGTCTGGTATAGTGTAAGCAGGAAGTCTGGCATAGTGTTAGCAGGAAGTCTGGCATAGTGTGAGCAGGAAGTCTGGCATAGTGTAAGTTGGAAGTCTGCCATAGTGTTAGCAGGAAGTCGTGCATAGTGTGAGCAGGAAGTCTGGTATAGTGTGAGCAGGAAGTCTGGTATAGTGTAAGCTGGAAGTCTGGCATAGTGTAAGCAGGAAGTCTGGCATAGTGTTAGCAGGAAGTCTGGTATAGTGTGAGCAGGAAGTCGTGCATAGTGTGAGCAGGAAGTCTGCCATAGTGTGAGCAGGAAGTCGTGCATAGTGTGAGCAGGAAGTCTGGCATAGTGTGTGCAGGAAGTCTGGCATAGTGTTAGCAGGAAGTCTGGCATAGTGTAAGCAGGAAGTCTGGCATAGTGTAAGCAGGAAGTCTGGCATAGTGTGAGCCAGGAAGTCTGGTATAGTGTAAGCAGGATGTCTGGCATAGTGTTAGCAGGAAGTCATGCATAGTGTGAGCAGGAAGTCGTGCATAGTGTGAGCAGGAAGTCTGGTATAGTGTTAGCAGGAAGTCTGGTATAGTGTTAGCAGGAAGTCTGGTATAGTGTGCGCAGGATGTCTGGCATAGTGTGAGCAGGAAGTCTGGTATAGTGTAAGCAGGATGTCTGGCATAGTGTAAGCAGGAAGTCGTGCATAGTGTGAGCAGGATGTCTGGCATAGTGTAAGCAGGAAGTCTGGCATAGTGTGAGCAGGAAGTCGTGCATAGTGTAAGCAGGAAGTCTGGCATAGTGTAAGCAGGAAGTCTGGCATAGTGTAAGCAGGAAGTCTGGCATAGTGTAAGCAGGAAGTCTGGTATAGTGTAAGCAGGAAGTCTGGCACAGTGTAAGCAGGAAGTCTGGCATAGTGTAAGCAGGAAGTCTGGCATAGTGTAAGCAGGATCTGGTATAGTGTAAGCAGGAAGTCTGGCATAGTGTAAGCAGGAAGTCTGGCATAGTGTAAGCAGGAAGTCTGGCATAGTGTAAGCAGGAAGTCTGGTATAGTGTAAGCAGGAAGTCTGGCATAGTGTTAGCAGGAAGTCTGGCATAGTGTAAGCAGGAAGTCTGGCATAGTGTTAGCAGGAAGTCTGGCATAGTGTTAGCAGGAAGTCTGGCATAGTGTAAGCAGGAAGTCTGGTATAGTGTAAGCAGGAAGTCGTGCATAGTGTGAGCAGGAAGTCGTGCATAGTGTGAGCAGGTAGTCTGGTATAGTGTGAGCAGGAAGTCTGGCATAGTGTTAGCAGGAAGTCTGGCATAGTGTTAGCAGGAAGTCTGGCATAGTGTTAGCAGGAAGTCTGGCATAGTGTTAGCAGGAAGTCTGGCATAGTGTGAGCAGGAAGTCTGGCATAGTGTGAGCTGGAAGTCTGGCATAGTGTGAGCAGGAAGTCTGGCATAGTGTGAGCAGGAAGTCTGGCACAGTGTGAGCAGGAAGTCTGGCACAGTGTGAGCAGGAAGTCTGGCATAGTGTGAGCAGGAAGTCTGGCCTAGTGTGAGCAGGAAGTCTGGCATAGTGTTAGCAGGAAGTCTGCATAGTGTAAGCAGGAAGTCTGGCATAGTGTGAGCAGGAAGTCGTGCATAGTGTGAGCAGGATGTCTGGCATAGTGTGAGCAGGAAGTCTGGCATAGTGTGAGCAGGAAGTCGTGCATAGTGTAAGCAGGTAGTCTGGCATAGTGTAAGCAGGAAGTCTGGCATAGTGTTAGCAGGAAGTCTGGTATAGTGTAAGCAGGTAGTCTGGCATAGTGTTAGCAGGAAGTCTGGCATAGTGTTAGCAGGAAGTCTGGCATAGTGTGAGCAGGAAGTCTGGTATAGTGTGAGCAGGAAGTCTGGGATAGTGTTAGCAGGAAGTCGTGCATAGTGTTAGCAGGAAGTCTGGCATAGTGTTAGCAGGAGGTCTGGTATAGTGTTAGCAGGAAGTCTGGTATAGTGTAAGCAGGAAGTCTGGTATAGTGTTAGCAGGAAGTCTGGTATAGTGTTAGCAGGAAGTCTGGCATAGTGTAAGCAGGAAGTCTGGCATAGTGTAAGCAGGAAGTCTGGCATAGTGTAAGCAGGAAGTCTGGCATAGTGTAAGCAGGAAGTCTGGCATAGTGTTAGCAGGAAGTCTGGCATAGTGTGAGCAGGAAATCTGGCATAGTGTTAGCAGGAAGTCTGCATAGTGTAAGCAGGAAGTCTGGCATAGTGTGAGCAGGAAGTCGTGCATAGTGTGAGCAGGATGTCTGGCATAGTGTAAGCAGGAAGTCTGGCATAGTGTGAGCAGGAAGTCGTGCATAGTGTAAGCAGGAAGTCTGGCATAGTGTTAGCAGGAAGTCTGGCATAGTGTAAGCAGGAAGTCTGGTATAGTGTAAGCAGGAAATCGTGCATAGTGTGAGCAGGAAGTCGTGCATAGTGTGAGCAGGTAGTCTGGTATAGTGTGAGCAGGAAGTCTGGCATAGTGTTAGCAGGAAGTCTGGCATAGTGTTAGCAGGAAGTCTGGCATAGTGTTAGCAGGAAGTCTGGCATAGTGTTAGCAGGAAGTCTGGCATAGTGTGAGCAGGAAGTCTGGCATAGTGTGAGCAGGAAGTCTGGCATAGTGTGAGCAGGAAGTCTGGCATAGTGTGAGCAGGAAGTCTGGCACAGTGTGAGCAGGAAGTCTGGCACAGTGTGAGCAGGAAGTCTGGCATAGTGTGAGCAGGAAGTCTGGCCTAGTGTGAGCAGGAA
This sequence comes from Hyperolius riggenbachi, assembly GCF_040937935.1. Taxonomy (NCBI): domain Eukaryota; kingdom Metazoa; phylum Chordata; class Amphibia; order Anura; family Hyperoliidae; genus Hyperolius; species Hyperolius riggenbachi. The sequence continues at coordinate 321,849,090 of NC_090652.1, forward strand.
GTCTGGCCTAGTGTTAGCAGGAAGTCTGCATAGTGTAAGCAGGAAGTCTGGCATAGTGTGAGCAGGAAGTCGTGCATAGTGTGAGCAGGATGTCTGGCATAGTGTGAGCAGGAAGTCTGGCATAGTGTGAGCAGGAAGTCGTGCATAGTGTAAGCAGGTAGTCTGGCATAGTGTAAGCAGGAAGTCTGGCATAGTGTTAGCAGGAAGTCTGGTATAGTGTAAGCAGGTAGTCTGGCATAGTGTTAGCAGGAAGTCTGGCATAGTGTTAGCAGGAAGTCTGGCATAGTGTGAGCAGGAAGTCTGGTATAGTGTGAGCAGGAAGTCTGGGATAGTGTTAGCAGGAAGTCGTGCATAGTGTTAGCAGGAAGTCTGGCATAGTGTTAGCAGGAGGTCTGGTATAGTGTTAGCAGGAAGTCTGGTATAGTGTAAGCAGGAAGTCTGGTATAGTGTTAGCAGGAAGTCTGGTATAGTGTTAGCAGGAAGTCTGGCATAGTGTAAGCAGGAAGTCTGGCATAGTGTAAGCAGGAAGTCTGGCATAGTGTAAGCAGGAAGTCTGGCATAGTGTAAGCAGGAAGTCTGGCATAGTGTTAGCAGGAAGTCTGGCATAGTGTGAGCAGGAAATCTGGCATAGTGTTAGCAGGAAGTCTGCATAGTGTAAGCAGGAAGTCTGGCATAGTGTGAGCAGGAAGTCGTGCATAGTGTGAGCAGGATGTCTGGCATAGTGTAAGCAGGAAGTCTGGCATAGTGTGAGCAGGAAGTCGTGCATAGTGTAAGCAGGTAGTCTGGTATAGTGTAAGCAGGAAGTCTGGCATAGTGTAAGCAGGAAGTATGGTATAGTGTAAGCAGGTAGTCTGGCATAGTGTTAGCAGGAAGTCTGGCATAGTGTTAGCAGGAAGTCTGGCATAGTGTTTGCAGGATGTCTGGCATAGTGTGAGCAGGAAGTCTGGGATAGTGTTAGCAGGAAGTCTGGCATAGTGTTAGCAGGAAGTCTGGTATAGTGTTAGCAGGAAGTCTGGTATAGTGTAAGCAGGAAGTCTGGCATAGTGTTAGCAGGAAGTCTGGCATAGTCTTAGCAGGAAGTCTGGGATAGTGTTAGCAGGAAGTCTGGCATAGTGTAAGCAGGAAGTCTGGCATAGTGTAAGCAGGAAGTCTGGCATAGTGTGAGCAGGAAGTCTGGCACAGTGTGAGCAGGAAGTCTGGCACAGTGTGAGCAGGAAGTCTGGCACAGTGTGAGCAGGAAGTCTTGTATAGTGTGAGCAGGAAGTCTGGCATAGTGTGAGCAGGAAGTCTGGCATAGTGTTAGCAGGAAGTCTGCATAGTGTAAGCAGGAAGTCTGGCATAGTGTGAGCAGGAAGTCGTGCATAGTGTGAGCAGGATGTCTGGCATAGTGTAAGCAGGAAGTCTGGCATAGTGTGAGCAGGAAGTCGTGCATAGTGTAAGCAGGTAGTCTGGCATAGTGTAAGCAGGAAGTCTGGCATAGTGTTAGCAGGAAGTCTGGCATAGTGTTAGCAGGAAGTCTGGCATAGTGTTAGCAGGAAGTCTGGCATAGTGTGAGCAGGAAGTCTGGTATAGTGTGAGCAGGTAGTCTGGCATAGTGTTAGCAGGAAGTCTGGCATAGTGTTAGCAGGAAGTCTGGCATAGTGTTAGCAGGAAGTCTGGCATAGTGTGAGCAGGAAGTCTGGGATAGTGTTAGCAGGAAGTCTGGCATAGTGTTAGCAGGAAGTCTGGCATAGTGTCAGCAGGAAGTCTGGTATAGTGTTAGCAGGAAGTCTGGTATAGTGTAAGCAGGAAGTCTGGTATAGTGTTAGCAGGAAGTCTGGTATAGTGTAAGCAGGAAGACTGGCATAGTGTAAGCAGGAAGTCTGGCATAGTGTAAGCAGGAAGTCTGGCATAGTGTAAGCAGGAAGTCTGGTATCTGGTATAGTGTAAGCAGGATCTGGTATAGTGTAAGCAGGATGTCTGGCATAGTGTGAGCAGGAAGTCTGGTATAGTGTGAGCAGGAAGTCTGGCATAGTGTTAGCAGGAAGTCTGGCATAGTGTGAGCAGGAAGTCTGCATAGTGTAAGCAGGAAGTCTGGCATAGTGTAAGCAGGAAGTCTGGTATAGTGTGAGCAGGAAGTCGTGCATAGTGTAAGCAGGATGTCTGCATAGTGTAAGCAGGAAGTCTGGTATAGTGTAAGCAGGAAGTCTGGCATAGTGTAAGCAGTAAGTCTGGTATAGTGTTAGCAGGAAGTCGTGCATAGTGTTAGCAGGAAGTCTGGTATAGTGTTAGCAGGAAGTCTGGTATAGTGTTAGCAGGAAGTCTGGCATAGTGTTAGCAGGAAGTCTGGCATAGTGTGAGCAGGAAGTCTGGCATAGTGTAAGCAGGAAGTCTGGCATAGTGTGAGCAGGAAGTCGTGCATAGTGTGAGCAGGAAGTCTGGTATAGTGTAAGCAGGAAGTCTGGCATAGTGTAAGCAGGAAGTCTGGTATAGTGTTAGCAGGAAGTCGTGCATAGTGTTAGCAGGAAGTCTGGTATAGTGTTAGCAGGAAGTCTGGCATAGTGTTAGCAGGAAGTCTGGTATAGTGTAAGCAGGAAGTCTGGCATAGTGTAAGCAGGAAGTCTGGCATAGTGTAAGCAGGAAGTCTGGCATAGTGTAAGCAGGTTGTCTGGTATAGTGTAAGCAGGAAGTCTGGTATAGTGTTAGCAGGAAGTCTGGTATAGTGTAAGCAGGATGTCTGGTATAGTGTGAGCCAGGAAGTCTGGCATAGTGTGAGCCAGGAAGTCTGGCATAGTGTTAGCAGGAAGTCTGGTATAGTGTTAGCAGGAAGTCGTGCATAGTGTTAGCAGGAAGTCTGGTATAGTGTTAGCAGGAAGTCTGGCATAGTGTTAGCAGGAAGTCTGGCATAGTGTGAGCAGGAAGTCTGACATAGTGTGAGCAGGAAGTCTGGCATAGTGTGAGCAGGAAGTCTGGCATAGTGTAAGCAGGAAGTCTGGTATAGTGTAAGCAGGAAGTCTGGCATAGTGTAAGCAGGAAGTCTGGCATAGTGTAAGCAGGAAGTCTGGCATAGTGTAAGCAGGAAGTCTGGCATAGTGTAAGCAGGTAGTTGGTATAGTGTAAGCAGGAAGTCTGGCGTAGTGTAAGCAGGAAGTCTGGCGTAGTGTAAGCAGGAAGTCTGGCGTAGTGTAAGCAGGAAGTCTGGAATAGTGTAAGCAGGAAGTCTGGCATAGTGTAAGCAGGAAGTCTGGCATAGTGTAAGCAGGAAGTCTGGCATAGTGTAAGCAGGTTGCCTGGTATAGTGTAAGCAGGAAGTCTGGTATAGTGTTAGCAGGAAGTCTGGTATAGTGTAAGCAGGATGTCTGGTATAGTGTGAGCCAGGAAGTCTGGCATAGTGTGAGCCAGGAAGTCTGGCATAGTGTGAGCAGGAAGTCTGGCATAGTGTGAGCAGGAAGTCTGGCATAGTGTAAGTTGGAAGTCTGCCATAGTGTTAGCAGGAAGTCATGCATAGTGTGAGCAGGAAGTCTGGAATAGTGTAAGCAGGAAGTCTGGCATAGTGTAAGCAGGAAGTCTGGCATAGTGTGAGCAGGAAGTCGTGCATAGTGTGAGCAGGAAGTCTGCCATAGTGTGAGCAGGAAGTCGTGCATAGTGTGAGCAGGAAGTCTGGCATAGTGTGTGCAGGAAGTCTGGCATAGTGTTAGCAGGAAGTCTGGCATAGTGTAAGCAGGAAGTCTGGCATAGTGTAAGCAGGAAGTCTGGCATAGTGTGAGCCAGGAAGTCTGGTATAGTGTAAGCAGGATGTCTGGCATAGTGTTAGCAGGAAGTCGTGCATAGTGTGAGCAGGAAGTCGTGCATAGTGTGAGCAGGAAGTCTGGTATAGTGTTAGCAGGAAGTCTGGTATAGTGTTAGCAGGAAGTCTGGTATAGTGTGCGCAGGATGTCTGGCATAGTGTAAGCAGGAAGTCTGGTATAGTGTAAGCAGGATGTCTGGCATAGTGTAAGCAGGAAGTCGTGCATAGTGTGAGCAGGATGTCTGGCATAGTGTAAGCAGGAAGTCTGCCATAGTGTGAGCAGGAAGTCGTGCATAGTGTGAGCAGGAAGTCTGGCATAGTGTGTGCAGGAAGTCTGGCATAGTGTTAGCAGGAAGTCTGGCATAGTGTAAGCAGGAAGTCTGGCATAGTGTAAGCAGGAAGTCTGGCATAGTGTGAGCCAGGAAGTCTGGTATAGTGTAAGCAGGATGTCTGGCATAGTGTGAGCAGGATGTCTGGCATAGTGTGAGCAGGAAGTCGTGCATAGTGTGAGCAGGAAGTCGTGCATAGTGTGAGCAGGAAGTCTGGTATAGTGTTAGCAGGAAGTCTGGTATAGTGTTAGCAGGAAGTCTGGTATAGTGTGCGCAGGATGTCTGGCATAGTGTAAGCAGGAAGTCTGGTATAGTGTAAGCAGGATGTCTGGCATAGTGTAAGCAGGAAGTCGTGCATAGTGTGAGCAGGAAGTCGTGCATAGTGTAAGCAGGTAGTCAGGTATAGTGTAAGCAGGAAGTCTGGCACAGTGTAAGCAGGAAGTCTGGCACAGTGTAAGCAGGAAGTCTGGCACAGTGTAAGCAGGAAGTCTGGCACAGTGTAAGCAGGAAGTCTGGCATAGTGTAAGCAGGAAGTCTGGCATAGTGTAAGCAGGAAGTCTGGCATAGTGTAAGCAGGAAGTCTGGTATAGTGTAAGCAGGAAGTCTGGTATAGTGTAAGTAGGAAGTCTGGTATAGTGTAAGCAGGAAGTCTGGCATAGTGTTAGCAGGAAGTCTGGCATAGTGTAAGCAGGAAGTCTGGCATAGTGTAAGCAGGAAGTCTGGCATAGTGTGAGCCAGGAAGTCTGGTATAGTGTAAGCAGGATGTCTGGCATAGTGTTAGCAGGAAGTCGTGCATAGTGTGAGCAGGAAGTCTGGTATAGTGTTAGCAGGAAGTCTGGTATAGTGTTAGCAGGAAGTCTGGTATAGTGTGCGCAGGATGTCTGGCATAGTGTAAGCAGGAAGTCTGGTATAGTGTAAGCAGGATGTCTGGCATAGTGTGAGCAGGAAGTCGTGCATAGTGTGAGCAGGATGTCTGGCATAGTGTAAGCAGGAAGTCTGGCATAGTGTGAGCAGGAAGTCGTGCATAGTGTAAGCAGGAAGTCTGGCATAGTGTAAGCAGGAAGTCTGGCATAGTGTAAGCAGGAAGTCTGGCACAGTGTAAGCAGGAAGTCTGGCACAGTGTAAGCAGGAAGTCTGGCATAGTGTAAGCAGGAAGTCTGGCATAGTGTAACCAGGAAGTCTGGCATAGTGTAAGCAGGATCTGGTATAGTGTAAGCAGGAAGTCTGGCATAGTGTAAGCAGGAAGTCTGGCATAGTGTAAGCAGGAAGTCTGGCATAGTGTAAGCAGGAAGTCTGGTATAGTGTAAGCAGGAAGTCTGGCATAGTGTTAGCAGGAAGTCTGGCATAGTGTAAGCAGGAAGTCTGGCATAGTGTTAGCAGGAAGTCTGGCATAGTGTTAGCAGGAAGTCTGGCATAGTGTAAGCAGGAAGTCTGGTATAGTGTAAGCAGGAAGTCGTGCATAGTGTGAGCAGGAAGTCGTGCATAGTGTGAGCAGGAAGTCTGGTATAGTGTAAGCAGGAAGTCTGGCATAGTGTTAGCAGGAAGTCTGGCATAGTGTTAGCAGGAAGTCTGGCATAGTGTTAGCAGGAAGTCTGGCATAGTGTTAGCAGGAAGTCTGGCATAGTGTGAGCAGGAAGTCTGGCATAGTGTGAGCAGGAAGTCTGGCACAGTGTGAGCAGGAAGTCTGGCACAGTGTGAGCAGGAAGTCTGGCACAGTGTGAGCAGGAAGTCTGGCATAGTGTGAGCAGGAAGTCTGGCCTAGTGTGAGCAGGAAGTCTGGCATAGTGTTAGCAGGAAGTCTGCATAGTGTAAGCAGGAAGTCTGGCATAGTGTGAGCAGGAAGTCGTGCATAGTGTGAGCAGGATGTCTGGCATAGTGTGAGCAGGAAGTCTGGCATAGTGTGAGCAGGAAGTCGTGCATAGTGTAAGCAGGTAGTCTGGCATAGTGTAAGCAGGAAGTCTGGCATAGTGTTAGCAGGAAGTCTGGTATAGTGTAAGCAGGTAGTCTGGCATAGTGTTAGCAGGAAGTCTGGCATAGTGTTAGCAGGAAGTCTGGCATAGTGTGAGCAGGAAGTCTGGTATAGTGTGAGCAGGAAGTCTGGGATAGTGTTAGCAGGAAGTCGTGCATAGTGTTAGCAGGAAGTCTGGCATAGTGTTAGCAGGAGGTCTGGTATAGTGTTAGCAGGAAGTCTGGTATAGTGTAAGCAGGAAGTCTGGTATAGTGTTAGCAGGAAGTCTGGTATAGTGTTAGCAGGAAGTCTGGCATAGTGTAAGCAGGAAGTCTGGCATAGTGTAAGCAGGAAGTCTGGCATAGTGTAAGCAGGAAGTCTGGCATAGTGTAAGCAGGAAGTCTGGCATAGTGTTAGCAGGAAGTCTGGCATAGTGTGAGCAGGAAATCTGGCATAGTGTTAGCAGGAAGTCTGCATAGTGTAAGCAGGAAGTCTGGCATAGTGTGAGCAGGAAGTCGTGCATAGTGTGAGCAGGATGTCTGGCATAGTGTAAGCAGGAAGTCTGGCATAGTGTGAGCAGGAAGTCGTGCATAGTGTAAGCAGGTAGTCTGGTATAGTGTAAGCAGGAAGTCTGGCATAGTGTAAGCAGGAAGTATGGTATAGTGTAAGCAGGTAGTCTGGCATAGTGTTAGCAGGAAGTCTGGCATAGTGTTAGCAGGAAGTCTGGCATAGTGTTTGCAGGATGTCTGGCATAGTGTGAGCAGGAAGTCTGGGATAGTGTTAGCAGGTAGTCTGGCATAGTGTTAGCAGGAAGTCTGGCATAGTGTTAGCAGGAAGTCTGGCATAGTGTTAGCAGGAAGTCTGGCATAGTGTTAGCAGGAAGTCTGGCATAGTGTGAGCAGGAAGTCTGGCATAGTGTGAGCAGGAAGTCTGGCACAGTGTGAGCAGGAAGTCTGGCACAGTGTGAGCAGGAAGTCTGGCACAGTGTGAGCAGGAAGTCTGGCATAGTGTGAGCAGGAAGTCTGGCCTAGTGTGAGCAGGAAGTCTGGCATAGTGTTAGCAGGAAGTCTGCATAGTGTGAGCAGGAAGTCTGGTATAGTGTGAGCAGGAAGTCTGGCATAGTGTTAGCAGGAAGTCTGGCATAGTGTGAGCAGGAAGTCTGCATAGTGTGAGCAGGAAGTCTGGCATAGTGTAAGCAGGAAGTCTGGTATAGTGTGAGCAGGAAGTCGTGCATAGTGTAAGCAGGATGTCTGCATAGTGTAAGCAGGAAATCTGGTATAGTGTAAGCAGGAAGTCTGGCATAGTGTAAGCAGTAAGTCTGGTATAGTGTTAGCAGGAAGTCGTGCATAGTGTTAGCAGGAAGTCTGGTATAGTGTTAGCAGGAAGTCTGGTATAGTGTTAGCAGGAAGTCTGGCATAGTGTTAGCAGGAAGTCTGGCATAGTGTGAGCAGGAAGTCTGGCATAGTGTAAGCAGGAAGTCTGGCATAGTGTGAGCAGGAAGTCGTGCATAGTGTAAGCAGGAAGTCTGGTATAGTGTAAGCAGGAAGTCTGGCATAGTGTAAGCAGGAAGTCTGGTATAGTGTTAGCAGGAAGTCGTGCATAGTGTTAGCAGGAAGTCTGGTATAGTGTTAGCAGGAAGTCTGGCATAGTGTTAGCAGGAAGTCTGGTATAGTGTAAGCAGGAAGTCTGGCATAGTGTAAGCAGGAAGTCTGGCATAGTGTAAGCAGGAAGTCTGGCATAGTGTAAGCAGGTTGTCTGGTATAGTGTAAGCAGGAAGTCTGGTATAGTGTTAGCAGGAAGTCTGGTATAGTGTAAGCAGGATGTCTGGTATAGTGTGAGCCAGGAAGTCTGGCATAGTGTGAGCCAGGAAGTCTGGCATAGTGTTAGCAGGAAGTCTGGTATAGTGTTAGCAGGAAGTCGTGCATAGTGTTAGCAGGAAGTCTGGTATAGTGTTAGCAGGAAGTCTGGCATAGTGTTAGCAGGAAGTCTGGCATAGTGTGAGCAGGAAGTCTGACATAGTGTGAGCAGGAAGTCTGGCATAGTGTGAGCAGGAAGTCTGGCATAGTGTAAGCAGGAAGTCTGGTATAGTGTAAGCAGGAAGTCTGGCATAGTGTAAGCAGGAAGTCTGGCATAGTGTAAGCAGGAAGTCTGGCATAGTGTAAGCAGGAAGTCTAGCATAGTGTAAGCAGGTAGTTGGTATAGTGTAAGCAGGAAGTCTGGTGTAGTGTAAGCAGGAAGTCTGGCATAGTGCAGGAAGTCTGGCATAGTGTGAGCCAGGAAGTCTGGTATAGTGTAAGCAGGATGTCTGGCATAGTGTTAGCAGGAAGTCGTGCATAGTGTGAGCAGGAAGTCGTGCATAGTGTGAGCAGGAAGTCTGGTATAGTGTTAGCAGGAAGTCTGGCATAGTGTGCGCAGGATGTCTGGCATAGTGTAAGCAGGAAGTCTGGTATAGTGTAAGCAGGATGTCTGGCATAGTGTAAGCAGGAAGTCGTGCATAGTGTGAGCAGGATGTCTGGCATAGTGTAAGCAGGAAGTCGTGCATAGTGTGAGCAGGAAGTCGTGCATAGTGTGAGCAGGAAGTCTGGCATAGTGTGTGCAGGAAGTCTGGCATAGTGTTAGCAGGAAGTCTGGTATAGTGTAAGCAGGAAGTCTGGTATAGTGTAAGCAGGAAGACTGGTATAGTGTAAGCAGGAAGTCTGGCATAGTGTAAGCAGGAAGTCTGGCATAGTGTAAGGAGGAAGTCTGGTATAGTGTAAGCAGGAAGTCTGGCATAGTGTGAGCAGGAAGTCTGGCATAGTGTTAGCAGGAAGTCTGGCATAGTGTTAGCAGGAAGTCTGCATAGTGTAAGCAGGAAGTCTGGCATAGTGTGAGCTGGAAGTCGTGCATAGTGTGAGCAGGATGTCTGGCATAGTGTAAGCAGGAAGTCTGGCATAGTGTGAGCAGGAAGTCGTGCATAGTGTAAGCAGGTAGTCTGGTATAGTGTAAGCAGGAAGTCTTGTATATTGTAAGCAGGATGTCTGCTATATTGTGAGCAGGAAGTCTGGCATAGTGTGAGCAGGAAGTCTGGCATAGTGTGAGCAGGAAGTCTGGCATAGTGTGAGCAGGAAGTCTGGCGAAGTGTGAGCAGGAAGTCTGGCATAGTGTAAGCAGGAAGTCTGGCATAGTGTTAGCAGGAAGTCTGGCATAGTGTGAGCAGGAAGTCTGGCATAGTGTGAGCAGGAAGTCTGGTATAGTGTGAGCAGGAAGTCGTGCATAGTGTGAGCAGGATGTCTGCATAGTGTAAGCAGGAAGTCTGGCATAGTGTAAGCAGGAAGTCTGGCATAGTGTAAGCAGGAAGTCTGGTATAGTGTTAGCAGGAAGTCGTGCATAGTGTTAGCAGGAAGTCTGGTATAGTGTTAGCAGGAAGTCTGGTATAGTGTGAGCAGGAAGTCTGGCATAGTGTGAGCAGGAAGTCTGGCATAGTGTGAGCAGGAAGTCGTGCATAGTGTAAGCAGGATGTCTGCATAGTGTAAGCAGGAAGTCTGGCATAGTGTAAGCAGGAAGTCTGGCATAGTGTAAGCAGGAAGTCTGGTATAGTGTTAGCAGGAAGTCGTGCATAGTGTTAGCAGGAAGTCTGGTATAGTGTTAGCAGGAAGTCTGGCATAGTGTTAGCAGGAAGTCTGGCATAGTGTGAGCAGGAAGTCTGACATAGTGTGAGCAGGAAGTCTGGCATAGTGTGAGCAGGAAGTCTGGCATAGTGTAAGCAGGAAGTCTGGTATAGTGTAAGCAGGAAGTCTGGCATAGTGTAAGCAGGAAGTCTGGCATAGTGTAAGCAGGAAGTCTGGCATAGTGTAAGCAGGAAGTCTAGCATAGTGTAAGCAGGTAGTTGGTATAGTGTAAGCAGGAAGTCTGGTGTAGTGTAAGCAGGAAGTCTGGCATAGTGTAAGCAGGAAGTCTGGCATAGTGTAAGCAGGAAGTCTGGTATAGTGTAAGCAGGAAGTCTGGCATAGTGTAAGCAGGAAGTCTGGCATAGTGTAAGCAGGAAGTCTGGCATAGTGTAAGCAGGTTGCCTGGTATAGTGTAAGCAGGAAGTCTGGTATAGTGTTAGCAGGAAGTCTGGTATAGTGTAAGCAGGATGTCTGGTATAGTGTGAGCCAGGAAGTCTGGCATAGTGTGAGCCAGGAAGTCTGGCATAGTGTGAGCAGGAAGTCTGGCATAGTGTGAGCAGGAAGTCTGGCATAGTGTAAGTTGGAAGTCTGCCATAGTGTTAGCAGGAAGTCATGCATAGTGTGAGCAGGAAGTCTGGAATAGTGTAAGCAGGAAGTCTGGCATAGTGTAAGCAGGAAGTCTGGCATAGTGTTAGCAGGAAGTCTGGTATAGTGTGAGCAGGAAGTCGTGCATAGTGTGAGCAGGAAGTCTGCCATTGTGTGAGCAGGAAGTCGTGCATAGTGTGAGCAGGAAGTCTGGCATAGTGTGTGCAGGAAGTCTGGCATAGTGTTAGCAGGAAGTCTGGCATAGTGTAAGCAGGAAGTCTGGCATAGTGTAAGCAGGAAGTCTGGTATAGTGTAAGCAGGATGTCTGGCAAAGTGTTAGCAGGAAGTCGTGCATAGTGTGAGCAGGAAGTCGTGCATAGTGTGAGCAGGAAGTCTGGTATAGTGTTAGCAGGAAGTCTGGTATAGTGTTAGCAGGAAGTCTGGTATAGTGTGCGCAGGATGTCTGGCATAGTGTAAGCAGGAAGTCTGGTATAGTGTAAGCAGGATGTCTGGCATAGTGTAAGCAGGAAGTCGTGCATAGTGTGAGCAGGATGTCTGGCATAGTGTAAGCAGGAAGTCTGCCATAGTGTGAGCAGGAAGTCGTGCATAGTGTGAGCAGGAAGTCTGGCATAGTGTGTGCAGGAAGTCTGGCATAGTGTTAGCAGGAAGTCTGGCATAGTGTAAGCAGGAAGTCTGGCATAGTGTAAGCAGGAAGTCTGGCATAGTGTGAGCCAGGAAGTCTGGCATAGTGTAAGCAGGATGTCTGGCATAGTGTGAGCAGGAAGTCGTGCATAGTGTGAGCAGGAAGTCGTGCATAGTGTGAGCAGGAAGTCTGGTATAGTGTTAGCAGGAAGTCTGGTATAGTGTTAGCAGGAAGTCTGGTATAGTGTGCGCAGGATGTCTGGCATAGTGTAAGCAGGAAGTCTGGTATAGTGTAAGCAGGATGTCTGGCATAGTGTAAGCAGGAAGTCGTGCATAGTGTGAGCAGGAAGTCGTGCATAGTGTAAGCAGGTAGTCTGGTATAGTGTAAGCAGGAAGTCTGGCATAGTGTAAGCAGGAAGTCTGGCATAGTGTAAGCAGGAAGTCTGGCACAGTGTAAGCAGGAAGTCTGGCACAGTGTAAGCAGGAAGTCTGGCACAGTGTAAGCAGGAAGTCTGGCATAGTGTAAGCAGGAAGTCTGGCATAGTGTAAGCAGGAAGTCTGGCATAGTGTAAGCAGGAAGTCTGGCATAGTGTAAGCAGGAAGTCTGGCATAGTGTAAGCAGGAAGTCTGGCATAGTGTAAGCAGGATCTGGTATAGTGTAAGCAGGAAGTCTGGCATAGTGTAAGCAGGAAGTCTGGTATAGTGTAAGCAGGAAGTCTGGTATAGTGTAAGCAGGAAGTCTGGTATAGTGTAAGCAGGAAGTCTGGTATAGTGTAAGCAGGAAGTCTGGCATAGTGTTAGCAGGAAGTCTGGCATAGTGTAAGCAGGAAGTCTGGCATAGTGTTAGCAGGAAGTCTGGCATAGTGTTAGCAGGAAGTCTGGCATAGTGTAAGCAGGAAGTCTGCATAGTGTAAGCAGGAAGTCTGGCATAGTGTGAGCAGGAAGTCGTGCATAGTGTGAGCAGGATGTCTGGCATAGTGTAAGCAGGAAGTCTGGCATGGTGTGAGCAGGAAGTCGTGCATAGTGTAGTGTAAGCAGGAAGTCTGCATAGTGTAAGCAGGAAGTCTGGCATAGTGTGAGCAGGAAGTCGTGCATAGTGTGAGCAGGATGTCTGGCATAGTGTAAGCAGGAAGTCTGGCATGGTGTGAGCAGGAAGTCATGCATAGTGTAAGCAGGTAGTCTGGTATAGTGTAAGCAGGAAGTCTGGCATAGTGTAAGCAGGAAGTATGGTATAGTGTAAGCAGGTAGTCTGGCATAGTGTTAGCAGGAAGTCTGGCATAGTGTTAGCAGGAAGTCTGGCATAGTGTTTGCAGGATGTCTGGCATAGTGTGAGCAGGAAGTCTGGGATAGTGTTAGCAGGAAGTCTGGCATAGTGTTAGCAGGAAGTCTGGTATAGTGTTAGCAGGAAGTCTGGTATAGTGTAAGCAGGAAGTCTGGCATAGTGTTAGCAGGAAGTCTGGCATAGTCTTAGCAGGAAGTCTGGGATAGTGTTAGCAGGAAGTCTGGCATAGTGTAAGCAGGAAGTCTGGCATAGTGTAAGCAGGAAGTCTGGCATAGTGTGAGCAGGAAGTCTGGCATAGTGTGAGCAGGAAGTCTGGCACAGTGTGAGCAGGAAGTCTGGCACAGTGTGAGCAGGAAGTCTTGTATAGTGTGAGCAGGAAGTCTGGCATAGTGTGAGCAGGAAGTCTGGCATAGTGTTAGCAGGAAGTCTGCATAGTGTAAGCAGGAAGTCTGGCATAGTGTGAGCAGGAAGTCGTGCATAGTGTGAGCAGGATGTCTGGCATAGTGTAAGCAGGAAGTCTGGCATAGTGTGAGCAGGAAGTCGTGCATAGTGTAAGCAGGTAGTCTGGCATAGTGTAAGCAGGAAGTCTGGCATAGTGTTAGCAGGAAGTCTGGCATAGTGTTAGCAGGAAGTCTGGCATAGTGTTAGCAGGAAGTCTGGCATAGTGTGAGCAGGAAGTCTGGTATAGTGTGAGCAGGTAGTCTGGCATAGTGTTAGCAGGAAGTCTGGCATAGTGTTAGCAGGAAGTCTGGCATAGTGTTAGCAGGAAGTCTGGCATAGTGTGAGCAGGAAGTCTGGGATAGTGTTAGCAGGAAGTCTGGCATAGTGTTAGCAGGAAGTCTGGCATAGTGTCAGCAGGAAGTCTGGTATAGTGTTAGCAGGAAGTCTGGTATAGTGTAAGCAGGAAGTCTGGTATAGTGTTAGCAGGAAGTCTGGTATAGTGTAAGCAGGAAGACTGGCATAGTGTAAGCAGGAAGTCTGGCATAGTGTAAGCAGGAAGTCTGGCATAGTGTAAGCAGGAAGTCTGGTATCTGGTATAGTGTAAGCAGGATCTGGTATAGTGTAAGCAGGATGTCTGGCATAGTGTGAGCAGGAAGTCTGGTATAGTGTGAGCAGGAAGTCTGGCATAGTGTTAGCAGGAAGTCTGGCATAGTGTGAGCAGGAAGTCTGCATAGTGTAAGCAGGAAGTCTGGCATAGTGTAAGCAGGAAGTCTGGTATAGTGTGAGCAGGAAGTCGTGCATAGTGTAAGCAGGATGTCTGCATAGTGTAAGCAGGAAGTCTGGTATAGTGTAAGCAGGAAGTCTGGCATAGTGTAAGCAGTAAGTCTGGTATAGTGTTAGCAGGAAGTCGTGCATAGTGTTAGCAGGAAGTCTGGTATAGTGTTAGCAGGAAGTCTGGTATAGTGTTAGCAGGAAGTCTGGCATAGTGTTAGCAGGAAGTCTGGCATAGTGTGAGCAGGAAGTCTGGCATAGTGTAAGCAGGAAGTCTGGCATAGTGTGAGCAGGAAGTCGTGCATAGTGTGAGCAGGAAGTCTGGTATAGTGTAAGCAGGAAGTCTGGCATAGTGTAAGCAGGAAGTCTGGTATAGTGTTAGCAGGAAGTCGTGCATAGTGTTAGCAGGAAGTCTGGTATAGTGTTAGCAGGAAGTCTGGCATAGTGTTAGCAGGAAGTCTGGTATAGTGTAAGCAGGAAGTCTGGCATAGTGTAAGCAGGAAGTCTGGCATAGTGTAAGCAGGAAGTCTGGCATAGTGTAAGCAGGTTGTCTGGTATAGTGTAAGCAGGAAGTCTGGTATAGTGTTAGCAGGAAGTCTGGTATAGTGTAAGCAGGATGTCTGGTATAGTGTGAGCCAGGAAGTCTGGCATAGTGTGAGCCAGGAAGTCTGGCATAGTGTTAGCAGGAAGTCTGGTATAGTGTTAGCAGGAAGTCGTGCATAGTGTTAGCAGGAAGTCTGGTATAGTGTTAGCAGGAAGTCTGGCATAGTGTTAGCAGGAAGTCTGGCATAGTGTGAGCAGGAAGTCTGACATAGTGTGAGCAGGAAGTCTGGCATAGTGTGAGCAGGAAGTCTGGCATAGTGTAAGCAGGAAGTCTGGTATAGTGTAAGCAGGAAGTCTGGCATAGTGTAAGCAGGAAGTCTGGCATAGTGTAAGCAGGAAGTCTGGCATAGTGTAAGCAGGAAGTCTGGCATAGTGTAAGCAGGTAGTTGGTATAGTGTAAGCAGGAAGTCTGGTGTAGTGTAAGCAGGAAGTCTGGCGTAGTGTAAGCAGGAAGTCTGGCGTAGTGTAAGCAGGAAGTCTGGCGTAGTGTAAGCAGGAAGTCTGGAATAGTGTAAGCAGGAAGTCTGGCATAGTGTAAGCAGGAAGTCTGGCATAGTGTAAGCAGGAAGTCTGGCATAGTGTAAGCAGGTTGCCTGGTATAGTGTAAGCAGGAAGTCTGGTATAGTGTTAGCAGGAAGTCTGGTATAGTGTAAGCAGGATGTCTGGTATAGTGTGAGCCAGGAAGTCTGGCATAGTGTGAGCCAGGAAGTCTGGCATAGTGTGAGCAGGAAGTCTGGCATAGTGTGAGCAGGAAGTCTGGCATAGTGTAAGTTGGAAGTCTGCCATAGTGTTAGCAGGAAGTCATGCATAGTGTGAGCAGGAAGTCTGGAATAGTGTAAGCAGGAAGTCTGGCATAGTGTAAGCAGGAAGTCTGGCATAGTGTGAGCAGGAAGTCGTGCATAGTGTGAGCAGGAAGTCTGCCATAGTGTGAGCAGGAAGTCGTGCATAGTGTGAGCAGGAAGTCTGGCATAGTGTGTGCAGGAAGTCTGGCATAGTGTTAGCAGGAAGTCTGGCATAGTGTAAGCAGGAAGTCTGGCATAGTGTAAGCAGGAAGTCTGGCATAGTGTGAGCCAGGAAGTCTGGTATAGTGTAAGCAGGATGTCTGGCATAGTGTTAGCAGGAAGTCGTGCATAGTGTGAGCAGGAAGTCGTGCATAGTGTGAGCAGGAAGTCTGGTATAGTGTTAGCAGGAAGTCTGGTATAGTGTTAGCAGGAAGTCTGGTATAGTGTGCGCAGGATGTCTGGCATAGTGTAAGCAGGAAGTCTGGTATAGTGTAAGCAGGATGTCTGGCATAGTGTAAGCAGGAAGTCGTGCATAGTGTGAGCAGGATGTCTGGAATAGTGTAAGCAGGAAGTCTGCCATAGTGTGAGCAGGAAGTCGTGCATAGTGTGAGCAGGAAGTCTGGCATAGTGTGTGCAGGAAGTCTGGCATAGTGTTAGCAGGAAGTCTGGCATAGTGTAAGCAGGAAGTCTGGCATAGTGTAAGCAGGAAGTCTGGCATAGTGTGAGCCAGGAAGTCTGGTATAGTGTAAGCAGGATGTCTGGCATAGTGTGAGCAGGATGTCTGGCATAGTGTGAGCAGGAAGTCGTGCATAGTGTGAGCAGGAAGTCGTGCATAGTGTGAGCAGGAAGTCTGGTATAGTGTTAGCAGGAAGTCTGGTATAGTGTTAGCAGGAAGTCTGGTATAGTGTGCGCAGGATGTCTGGCATAGTGTAAGCAGGAAGTCTGGTATAGTGTAAGCAGGATGTCTGGCATAGTGTAAGCAGGAAGTCGTGCATAGTGTGAGCAGGAAGTCGTGCATAGTGTAAGCAGGTAGTCAGGTATAGTGTAAGCAGGAAGTCTGGCACAGTGTAAGCAGGAAGTCTGGCACAGTGTAAGCAGGAAGTCTGGCACAGTGTAAGCAGGAAGTCTGGCACAGTGTAAGCAGGAAGTCTGGCACAGTGTAAGCAGGAAGTCTGGCACAGTGTAAGCAGGAAGTCTGGCATAGTGTAAGCAGGAAGTCTGGCATAGTGTAAGCAGGAAGTCTGGCATAGTGTAAGCAGGAAGTCTGGTATAGTGTAAGCAGGAAGTCTGGTATAGTGTAAGCAGGAAGTCTGGCATAGTGTTAGCAGGAAGTCTGGCATAGTGTAAGCAGGAAGTCTGGCATAGTGTAAGCAGGAAGTCTGGCATAGTGTGAGCCAGGAAGTCTGGTATAGTGTAAGCAGGATGTCTGGCATAGTGTTAGCAGGAAGTCGTGCATAGTGTGAGCAGGAAGTCTGGTATAGTGTTAGCAGGAAGTCTGGTATAGTGTTAGCAGGAAGTCTGGTATAGTGTGCGCAGGATGTCTGGCATAGTGTAAGCAGGAAGTCTGGTATAGTGTAAGCAGGATGTCTGGCATAGTGTGAGCAGGAAGTCGTGCATAGTGTGAGCAGGATGTCTGGCATAGTGTAAGCAGGAAGTCTGGCATAGTGTGAGCAGGAAGTCGTGCATAGTGTAAGCAGGAAGTCTGGCATAGTGTAAGCAGGAAGTCTGGCATAGTGTAAGCAGGAAGTCTGGCACAGTGTAAGCAGGAAGTCTGGCACAGTGTAAGCAGGAAGTCTGGCATAGTGTAAGCAGGAAGTCTGGCATAGTGTAACCAGGAAGTCTGGCATAGTGTAAGCAGGATCTGGTATAGTGTAAGCAGGAAGTCTGGCATAGTGTAAGCAGGAAGTCTGGCATAGTGTAAGCAGGAAGTCTGGCATAGTGTAAGCAGGAAGTCTGGTATAGTGTAAGCAGGAAGTCTGGCATAGTGTTAGCAGGAAGTCTGGCATAGTGTAAGCAGGAAGTCTGGCATAGTGTTAGCAGGAAGTCTGGCATAGTGTTAGCAGGAAGTCTGGCATAGTGTAAGCAGGAAGTCTGGTATAGTGTAAGCAGGAAGTCGTGCATAGTGTGAGCAGGAAGTCGTGCATAGTGTGAGCAGGAAGTCTGGTATAGTGTAAGCAGGAAGTCTGGCATAGTGTTAGCAGGAAGTCTGGCATAGTGTTAGCAGGAAGTCTGGCATAGTGTTAGCAGGAAGTCTGGCATAGTGTTAGCAGGAAGTCTGGCATAGTGTGAGCAGGAAGTCTGGCATAGTGTGAGCAGGAAGTCTGGCACAGTGTGAGCAGGAAGTCTGGCACAGTGTGAGCAGGAAGTCTGGCACAGTGTGAGCAGGAAGTCTGGCATAGTGTGAGCAGGAAGTCTGGCCTAGTGTGAGCAGGAAGTCTGGCATAGTGTTAGCAGGAAGTCTGCATAGTGTAAGCAGGAAGTCTGGCATAGTGTGAGCAGGAAGTCGTGCATAGTGTGAGCAGGATGTCTGGCATAGTGTGAGCAGGAAGTCTGGCATAGTGTGAGCAGGAAGTCGTGCATAGTGTAAGCAGGTAGTCTGGCATAGTGTAAGCAGGAAGTCTGGCATAGTGTTAGCAGGAAGTCTGGTATAGTGTAAGCAGGTAGTCTGGCATAGTGTTAGCAGGAAGTCTGGCATAGTGTTAGCAGGAAGTCTGGCATAGTGTGAGCAGGAAGTCTGGTATAGTGTGAGCAGGAAGTCTGGGATAGTGTTAGCAGGAAGTCGTGCATAGTGTTAGCAGGAAGTCTGGCATAGTGTTAGCAGGAGGTCTGGTATAGTGTTAGCAGGAAGTCTGGTATAGTGTAAGCAGGAAGTCTGGTATAGTGTTAGCAGGAAGTCTGGTATAGTGTTAGCAGGAAGTCTGGCATAGTGTAAGCAGGAAGTCTGGCATAGTGTAAGCAGGAAGTCTGGCATAGTGTAAGCAGGAAGTCTGGCATAGTGTAAGCAGGAAGTCTGGCATAGTGTTAGCAGGAAGTCTGGCATAGTGTGAGCAGGAAATCTGGCATAGTGTTAGCAGGAAGTCTGCATAGTGTAAGCAGGAAGTCTGGCATAGTGTGAGCAGGAAGTCGTGCATAGTGTGAGCAGGATGTCTGGCATAGTGTAAGCAGGAAGTCTGGCATAGTGTGAGCAGGAAGTCGTGCATAGTGTAAGCAGGTAGTCTGGTATAGTGTAAGCAGGAAGTCTGGCATAGTGTAAGCAGGAAGTATGGTATAGTGTAAGCAGGTAGTCTGGCATAGTGTTAGCAGGAAGTCTGGCATAGTGTTAGCAGGAAGTCTGGCATAGTGTTTGCAGGATGTCTGGCATAGTGTGAGCAGGAAGTCTGGGATAGTGTTAGCAGGTAGTCTGGCATAGTGTTAGCAGGAAGTCTGGCATAGTGTTAGCAGGAAGTCTGGCATAGTGTTAGCAGGAAGTCTGGCATAGTGTTAGCAGGAAGTCTGGCATAGTGTGAGCAGGAAGTCTGGCATAGTGTGAGCAGGAAGTCTGGCATAGTGTGAGCAGGAAGTCTGGCACAGTGTGAGCAGGAAGTCTGGCACAGTGTGAGCAGGAAGTCTGGCATAGTGTGAGCAGGAAGTCTGGCCTAGTGTGAGCAGGAAGTCTGGCATAGTGTTAGCAGGAAGTCTGCATAGTGTGAGCAGGAAGTCTGGTATAGTGTGAGCAGGAAGTCTGGCATAGTGTTAGCAGGAAGTCTGGCATAGTGTGAGCAGGAAGTCTGCATAGTGTGAGCAGGAAGTCTGGCATAGTGTAAGCAGGAAGTCTGGTATAGTGTGAGCAGGAAGTCGTGCATAGTGTAAGCAGGATGTCTGCATAGTGTAAGCAGGAACTCTGGTATAGTGTAAGCAGGAAGTCTGGCATAGTGTAAGCAGTAAGTCTGGTATAGTGTTAGCAGGAAGTCGTGCATAGTGTTAGCAGGAAGTCTGGTATAGTGTTAGCAGGAAGTCTGGTATAGTGTTAGCAGGAAGTCTGGCATAGTGTTAGCAGGAAGTCTGGCATAGTGTGATCAGGAAGTCTGGCATAGTGTAAGCAGGAAGTCTGGCATAGTGTGAGCAGGAAGTCGTGCATAGTGTAAGCAGGAAGTCTGGTATAGTGTAAGCAGGAAGTCTGGCATAGTGTAAGCAGGAAGTCTGGTATAGTGTTAGCAGGAAGTCGTGCATAGTGTTAGCAGGAAGTCTGGTATAGTGTTAGCAGGAAGTCTGGCATAGTGTTAGCAGGAAGTCTGGTATAGTGTAAGCAGGAAGTCTGGCATAGTGTAAGCAGGAAGTCTGGCATAGTGTAAGCAGGAAGTCTGGCATAGTGTAAGCAGGTTGTCTGGTATAGTGTAAGCAGGAAGTCTGGTATAGTGTTAGCAGGAAGTCTGGTATAGTGTAAGCAGGATGTCTGGTATAGTGTGAGCCAGGAAGTCTGGCATAGTGTGAGCCAGGAAGTCTGGCATAGTGTTAGCAGGAAGTCTGGTATAGTGTTAGCAGGAAGTCGTGCATAGTGTTAGCAGGAAGTCTGGTATAGTGTTAGCAGGAAGTCTGGCATAGTGTTAGCAGGAAGTCTGGCATAGTGTGAGCAGGAAGTCTGACATAGTGTGAGCAGGAAGTCTGGCATAGTGTGAGCAGGAAGTCTGGCATAGTGTAAGCAGGAAGTCTGGTATAGTGTAAGCAGGAAGTCTGGCATAGTGTAAGCAGGAAGTCTGGCATAGTGTAAGCAGGAAGTCTGGCATAGTGTAAGCAGGAAGTCTAGCATAGTGTAAGCAGGTAGTTGGTATAGTGTAAGCAGGAAGTCTGGTGTAGTGTAAGCAGGAAGTCTGGCATAGTGTAAGCAGGAAGTCTGGCATAGTGCAGGAAGTCTGGCATAGTGTGAGCCAGGAAGTCTGGTATAGTGTAAGCAGGATGTCTGGCATAGTGTTAGCAGGAAGTCGTGCATAGTGTGAGCAGGAAGTCGTGCATAGTGTGAGCAGGAAGTCTGGTATAGTGTTAGCAGGAAGTCTGGTATAGTGTTAGCAGGAAGTCTGGCATAGTGTGCGCAGGATGTCTGGCATAGTGTAAGCAGGAAGTCTGGTATAGTGTAAGCAGGATGTCTGGCATAGTGTAAGCAGGAAGTCGTGCATAGTGTGAGCAGGATGTCTGGCATAGTGTAAGCAGGAAGTCGTGCATAGTGTGAGCAGGAAGTCGTGCATAGTGTGAGCAGGAAGTCTGGCATAGTGTGTGCAGGAAGTCTGGCATAGTGTTAGCAGGAAGTCTGGTATAGTGTAAGCAGGAAGTCTGGTATAGTGTAAGCAGGAAGACTGGTATAGTGTAAGCAGGAAGTCTGGCATAGTGTAAGCAGGAAGTCTGGCATAGTGTAAGGAGGAAGTCTGGTATAGTGTAAGCAGGAAGTCTGGCATAGTGTGAGCAGGAAGTCTGGCATAGTGTTAGCAGGAAGTCTGGCATAGTGTTAGCAGGAAGTCTGCATAGTGTAAGCAGGAAGTCTGGCATAGTGTGAGCTGGAAGTCGTGCATAGTGTGAGCAGGATGTCTGGCATAGTGTAAGCAGGAAGTCTGGCATAGTGTGAGCAGGAAGTCGTGCATAGTGTAAGCAGGTAGTCTGGTATAGTGTAAGCAGGAAGTCTTGTATATTGTAAGCAGGATGTCTGCTATATTGTGAGCAGGAAGTCTGGCATAGTGTGAGCAGGAAGTCTGGCATAGTGTGAGCAGGAAGTCTGGCATAGTGTGAGCAGGAAGTCTGGCGAAGTGTGAGCAGGAAGTCTGGCATAGTGTAAGCAGGAAGTCTGGCATAGTGTTAGCAGGAAGTCTGGCATAGTGTTAGCAGGAAGTCTGGCATAGTGTGAGCAGGAAGTCTGGCATAGTGTGAGCAGGAAGTCTGGTATAGTGTGAGCAGGAAGTCGTGCATAGTGTGAGCAGGATGTCTGCATAGTGTAAGCAGGAAGTCTGGCATAGTGTAAGCAGGAAGTCTGGCATAGTGTAAGCAGGAAGTCTGGTATAGTGTTAGCAGGAAGTCGTGCATAGTGTTAGCAGGAAGTCTGGTATAGTGTTAGCAGGAAGTCTGGTATAGTGTGAGCAGGAAGTCTGGCATAGTGTGAGCAGGAAGTCTGGCATAGTGTGAGCAGGAAGTCGTGCATAGTGTAAGCAGGATGTCTGCATAGTGTAAGCAGGAAGTCTGGTATAGTGTAAGCAGGAAGTCTGGCATAGTGTAAGCAGGAAGTCTGGTATAGTGTTAGCAGGAAGTCGTGCATAGTGTTAGCAGGAAGTCTGGTATAGTGTTAGCAGGAAGTCTGGCATAGTGTTAGCAGGAAGTCTGGCATAGTGTGAGCAGGAAGTCTGACATAGTGTGAGCAGGAAGTCTGGCATAGTGTGAGCAGGAAGTCTGGCATAGTGTAAGCAGGAAGTCTGGTATAGTGTAAGCAGGAAGTCTGGCATAGTGTAAGCAGGAAGTCTGGCATAGTGTAAGCAGGAAGTCTGGCATAGTGTAAGCAGGAAGTCTAGCATAGTGTAAGCAGGTAGTTGGTATAGTGTAAGCAGGAAGTCTGGTATAGTGTAAGCAGGAAGTCTGGCATAGTGTAAGCAGGAAGTCTGGCATAGTGTAAGCAGGAAGTCTGGTATAGTGTAAGCAGGAAGTCTGGCATAGTGTAAGCAGGAAGTCTGGCATAGTGTAAGCAGGAAGTCTGGCATAGTGTAAGCAGGTTGCCTGGTATAGTGTAAGCAGGAAGTCTGGTATAGTGTTAGCAGGAAGTCTGGTATAGTGTAAGCAGGATGTCTGGTATAGTGTGAGCCAGGAAGTCTGGCATAGTGTGAGCCAGGAAGTCTGGCATAGTGTGAGCAGGAAGTCTGGCATAGTGTGAGCAGGAAGTCTGGCATAGTGTAAGTTGGAAGTCTGCCATAGTGTTAGCAGGAAGTCATGCATAGTGTGAGCAGGAAGTCTGGAATAGTGTAAGCAGGAAGTCTGGCATAGTGTAAGCAGGAAGTCTGGCATAGTGTTAGCAGGAAGTCTGGTATAGTGTGAGCAGGAAGTCGTGCATAGTGTGAGCAGGAAGTCTGCCATTGTGTGAGCAGGAAGTCGTGCATAGTGTGAGCAGGAAGTCTGGCATAGTGTGTGCAGGAAGTCTGGCATAGTGTTAGCAGGAAGTCTGGCATAGTGTAAGCAGGAAGTCTGGCATAGTGTAAGCAGGAAGTCTGGTATAGTGTAAGCAGGATGTCTGGCATAGTGTTAGCAGGAAGTCGTGCATAGTGTGAGCAGGAAGTCGTGCATAGTGTGAGCAGGAAGTCTGGTATAGTGTTAGCAGGAAGTCTGGTATAGTGTTAGCAGGAAGTCTGGTATAGTGTGCGCAGGATGTCTGGCATAGTGTAAGCAGGAAGTCTGGTATAGTGTAAGCAGGATGTCTGGCATAGTGTAAGCAGGAAGTCGTGCATAGTGTGAGCAGGAAGTCGTGCATAGTGTAAGCAGGTAGTCTGGTATAGTGTAAGCAGGAAGTCTGGCATAGTGTAAGCAGGAAGTCTGGCATAGTGTAAGCAGGAAGTCTGGCACAGTGTAAGCAGGAAGTCTGGCACAGTGTAAGCAGGAAGTCTGGCACAGTGTAAGCAGGAAGTCTGGCATAGTGTAAGCAGGAAGTCTGGCATAGTGTAAGCAGGAAGTCTGGCATAGTGTAAGCAGGAAGTCTGGCATAGTGTAAGCAGGAAGTCTGGCATAGTGTAAGCAGGAAGTCTGGCATAGTGTAAGCAGGATCTGGTATAGTGTAAGCAGGAAGTCTGGCATAGTGTAAGCAGGAAGTCTGGTATAGTGTAAGCAGGAAGTCTGGTATAGTGTAAGCAGGAAGTCTGGTATAGTGTAAGCAGGAAGTCTGGTATAGTGTAAGCAGGAAGTCTGGCATAGTGTTAGCAGGAAGTCTGGCATAGTGTAAGCAGGAAGTCTGGCATAGTGTTAGCAGGAAGTCTGGCATAGTGTTAGCAGGAAGTCTGGCATAGTGTAAGCAGGAAGTCTGCATAGTGTAAGCAGGAAGTCTGGCATAGTGTGAGCAGGAAGTCGTGCATAGTGTGAGCAGGATGTCTGGCATAGTGTAAGCAGGAAGTCTGGCATGGTGTGAGCAGGAAGTCGTGCATAGTGTAGTGTAAGCAGGAAGTCTGCATAGTGTAAGCAGGAAGTCTGGCATAGTGTGAGCAGGAAGTCGTGCATAGTGTGAGCAGGATGTCTGGCATAGTGTAAGCAGGAAGTCTGGCATGGTGTGAGCAGGAAGTCATGCATAGTGTAAGCAGGTAGTCTGGTATAGTGTAAGCAGGAAGTCTGGCATAGTGTTAGCAGGAAGTCTGGTATAGTGTAAGCAGGTAGTCTGGCATAGTGTTAGCAGGAAGTCTGGCATAGTGTTAGCAGGAAGTCTGGCATAGTGTGAGCAGGAAGTCTGGGATAGTGTTAGCAGGAAGTCGTGCATAGTGTTAGCAGGAAGTCTGGCATAGTGTTAGCAGGAAGTCTGGTATAGTGTAAGCAGGAAGTCTGGTATAGTGTTAGAAGGAAGTCTGGTATAGTGTAAGCAGGAAGTCTGGCATAGTGTAAGCAGGAAGTCTGGCATAGTGTAAGCAGGAAGTCTGGCATAGTGTAAGCAGGAAGTCTGGTATAGTGTGCGCAGGATGTCTGGCATAGTGTAAGCAGGAAGTCTGGTATAGTGTAAGCAGGATGTCTGGCATAGTGTAAGCAGGAAGTCGTGCATAGTGTGAGCAGGATGTCTGGCATAGTGTAAGCAGGAAGTCGTGCATAGTGTGAGCAGGAAGTCGTGCATAGTGTGAGCAGGAAGTCTGGCATAGTGTGTGCAGGAAGTCTGGCATAGTGTTAGCAGGAAGTCTGGTATAGTGTAAGCAGGAAGTCTGGTATAGTGTAAGCAGGAAGACTGGTATAGTGTAAGCAGGAAGTCTGGCATAGTGTAAGCAGGAAGTCTGGCATAGTGTAAGGAGGAAGTCTGGTATAGTGTAAGCAGGAAGTCTGGCATAGTGTGAGCAGGAAGTCTGGCATAGTGTTAGCAGGAAGTCTGGCATAGTGTTAGCAGGAAGTCTGCATAGTGTAAGCAGGAAGTCTGGCATAGTGTGAGCTGGAAGTCGTGCATAGTGTGAGCAGGATGTCTGGCATAGTGTAAGCAGGAAGTCTGGCATAGTGTGAGCAGGAAGTCGTGCATAGTGTAAGCAGGTAGTCTGGTATAGTGTAAGCAGGAAGTCTTGTATATTGTAAGCAGGATGTCTGCTATATTGTGAGCAGGAAGTCTGGCATAGTGTGAGCAGGAAGTCTGGCATAGTGTGAGCAGGAAGTCTGGCATAGTGTGAGCAGGAAGTCTGGCGAAGTGTGAGCAGGAAGTCTGGCATAGTGTAAGGAGGAAGTCTGGCATAGTGTTAGCAGGAAGTCTGGCATAGTGTTAGCAGGAAGTCTGGCATAGTGTGAGCAGGAAGTCTGGCATAGTGTAAGCAGGAAGTCTGGTATAGTGTGAGCAGGAAGTCGTGCATAGTGTGAGCAGGATGTCTGCATAGTGTAAGCAGGAAGTCTGGCATAGTGTAAGCAGGAAGTCTGGCATAGTGTAAGCAGGAAGTCTGGTATAGTGTTAGCAGGAAGTCGTGCATAGTGTTAGCAGGAAGTCTGGTATAGTGTTAGCAGGAAGTCTGGTATAGTGTGAGCAGGAAGTCTGGCATAGTGTGAGCAGGAAGTCTGGCATAGTGTGAGCAGGAAGTCGTGCATAGTGTAAGCAGGATGTCTGCATAGTGTAAGCAGGAAGTCTGGTATAGTGTAAGCAGGAAGTCTGGCATAGTGTAAGCAGGAGGTCTGGTATAGTGTTAGCAGGAAGTCGTGCATAGTGTTAGCAGGAAGTCTGGTATAGTGTTAGCAGGAAGTCTGGCATAGTGTTAGCAGGAAGTCTGGCATAGTGTGAGCAGGAAGTCTGACATAGTGTGAGCAGGAAGTCTGGCATAGTGTGAGCAGGAAGTCTGGCATAGTGTAAGCAGGAAGTCTGGTATAGTGTAAGCAGGAAGTCTGGCATAGTGTAAGCAGGAAGTCTGGCATAGTGTAAGCAGGAAGTCTGGCATAGTGTAAGCAGGAAGTCTAGCATAGTGTAAGCAGGTAGTTGGTATAGTGTAAGCAGGAAGTCTGGTGTAGTGTAAGCAGGAAGTCTGGCATAGTGTAAGCAGGAAGTCTGGCATAGTGTAAGCAGGAAGTCTGGTATAGTGTAAGCAGGAAGTCTGGCATAGTGTAAGCAGGAAGTCTGGCATAGTGTAAGCAGGAAGTCTGGCATAGTGTAAGCAGGTTGCCTGGTATAGTGTAAGCAGGAAGTCTGGTATAGTGTTAGCAGGAAGTCTGGTATAGTGTAAGCAGGATGTCTGGTATAGTGTGAGCCAGGAAGTCTGGCATAGTGTGAGCCAGGAAGTCTGGCATAGTGTGAGCAGGAAGTCTGGCATAGTGTGAGCAGGAAGTCTGGCATAGTGTAAGTTGGAAGTCTGCCATAGTGTTAGCAGGAAGTCATGCATAGTGTGAGCAGGAAGTCTGGAATAGTGTAAGCAGGAAGTCTGGCATAGTGTAAGCAGGAAGTCTGGCATAGTGTTAGCAGGAAGTCTGGTATAGTGTGAGCAGGAAGTCGTGCATAGTGTGAGCAGGAAGTCTGCCATAGTGTGAGCAGGAAGTCGTGCATAGTGTGAGCAGGAAGTCTGGCATAGTGTGTGCAGGAAGTCTGGCATAGTGTTAGCAGGAAGTCTGGCATAGTGTAAGCAGGAAGTCTGGCATAGTGTAAGCAGGAAGTCTGGTATAGTGTAAGCAGGATGTCTGGCATAGTGTTAGCAGGAAGTCGTGCATAGTGTGAGCAGGAAGTCGTGCATAGTGTGAGCAGGAAGTCTGGTATAGTGTTAGCAGGAAGTCTGGTATAGTGTTAGCAGGAAGTCTGGTATAGTGTGCGCAGGATGTCTGGCATAGTGTAAGCAGGAAGTCTGGTATAGTGTAAGCAGGATGTCTGGCATAGTGTAAGCAGGAAGTCGTGCATAGTGTGAGCAGGATGTCTGGCATAGTGTAAGCAGGAAGTCTGCCATAGTGTGAGCAGGAAGTCGTGCATAGTGTGAGCAGGAAGTCTGGCATAGTGTGTGCAGGAAGTCTGGCATAGTGTTAGCAGGAAGTCTGGCATAGTGTAAGCAGGAAGTCTGGCATAGTGTAAGCAGGAAGTCTGGCATAGTGTGAGCCAGGAAGTCTGGTATAGTGTAAGCAGGATGTCTGGCATAGTGTGAGCAGGAAGTCGTGCATAGTGTGAGCAGGAAGTCGTGCATAGTGTGAGCAGGAAGTCTGGTATAGTGTTAGCAGGAAGTCTGGTATAGTGTTAGCAGGAAGTCTGGCATAGTGTAAGCAGGATGTCTGGCATAGTGTAAGCAGGAAGTCTGGTATAGTGTAAGCAGGATGTCTGGCATAGTGTGAGCAGGAAGTCGTGCATAGTGTGAGCAGGTAGTCTGGTATAGTGTAAGCAGGAAGTCTGGCATAGTGTAAGCAGGAAGTCTGGCACAGTGTAAGCAGGAAGTCTGGCACAGTGTAAGCAGGAAGTCTGGCACAGTGTAAGCAGGAAGTCTGGCACAGTGTAAGCAGGAAGTCTGGCATAGTGTAAGCAGGAAGTCTGGCATAGTGTAAGCAGGAAGTCTGGCATAGTGTAAGCAGGAAGTCTGGTATAGTGTAAGCAGGAAGTCTGGTATAGTGTAAGCAGGAAGTCTGGTATAGTGTAAGCAGGAAGTCTGGCATAGTGTTAGCAGGAAGTCTGGCATAGTGTAAGCAGGAAGTCTGGCATAGTGTAAGCAGGAAGTCTGGCATAGTGTGAGCCAGGAAGTCTGGCATAGTGTAAGCAGGATGTCTGGCATAGTGTTAGCAGGAAGTCGTGCATAGTGTGAGCAGGAAGTCGTGCATAGTGTGAGCAGGAAGTCTGGTATAGTGTTAGCAGGAAGTCTGGTATAGTGTTAGCAGGAAGTCTGGTATAGTGTGCGCAGGATGTCTGGCATAGTGTAAGCAGGAAGTCTGGCATAGTGTAAGCAGGATGTCTGGCATAGTGTAAGCAGGAAGTCGTGCATAGTGTGAGCAGGATGTCTGGCATAGTGTAAGCAGGAAGTCTGGCATAGTGTGAGCAGGAAGTCGTGCATAGTGTAAGCAGGTAGTCTGGTATAGTGTAAGCAGGAAGTCTGGCATAGTGTAAGCAGGAAGTCTGGCACAGTGTAAGCAGGAAGTCTGGCACAGTGTAAGCAGGAAGTCTGGCACAGTGTAAGCAGGAAGTCTGGCATAGTGTAAGCAGGAAGTCTGGCATAGTGTAAGCAGGAAGTCTGGCATAGTGTAAGCAGGATCTGGTATAGTGTAAGCAGGAAGTCTGGCATAGTGTAAGCAGGAAGTCTGGTATAGTGTAAGCAGGAAGTCTGGTATAGTGTAAGCAGGAAGTCTGGTATAGTGTAAGCAGGAAGTCTGGTATAGTGTAAGCAGGAAGTCTGGCATAGTGTTAGCAGGAAGTCTGGCATAGTGTAAGCAGGAAGTCTGGCATAGTGTTAGCAGGAAGTCTGGCATAGTGTTAGCAGGAAGTCTGGCATAGTGTAAGCAGGAAGTCTGCATAGTGTAAGCAGGAAGTCTGGCATAGTGTGAGCAGGAAGTCGTGCATAGTGTGAGCAGGATGTCTGGCATAGTGTAAGCAGGAAGTCTGGCATGGTGTGAGCAGGAAGTCGTGCATAGTGTAGTGTAAGCAGGAAGTCTGCATAGTGTAAGCAGGAAGTCTGGCATAGTGTGAGCAGGAAGTCGTGCATAGTGTGAGCAGGATGTCTGGCATAGTGTAAGCAGGAAGTCTGGCATGGTGTGAGCAGGAAGTCGTGCATAGTGTAAGCAGGTAGTCTGGTATAGTGTAAGCAGGAAGTCTGGCATAGTGTTAGCAGGAAGTCTGGTATAGTGTAAGCAGGTAGTCTGGCATAGTGTTAGCAGGAAGTCTGGCATAGTGTTAGCAGGAAGTCTGGCATAGTGTGAGCAGGAAGTCTGGGATAGTGTTAGCAGGAAGTCGTGCATAGTGTTAGCAGGAAGTCTGGCATAGTGTTAGCAGGAAGTCTGGTATAGTGTAAGCAGGAAGTCTGGTATAGTGTTAGCAGGAAGTCTGGTATAGTGTTAGCAGGAAGTCTGGTATAGTGTAAGCAGGAAGTCTGGCATAGTGTAAGCAGGAAGTCTGGCATAGTGTAAGCAGGAAGTCTGGCATAGTGTAAGCAGGAAGTCTAACATAGTGTTAGCAGGAAGTCTGGTATAGTGTTAGCAGGAAGTCTGGTATAGTGTAAGCAGGAAGTCTGGTATAGTGTTAGCAGGAAGTCTGGTATAGTGTTAGCAGGAAGTCTGGCATAGTGTAAGCAGGAAGTCTGGCATAGTGTGCGCAGGATGTTTGGCATAGTGTAAGCAGGAAGTCTGGTATAGTGTGAGCAGGAAGTCGTGCATAGTGTAAGCAGGATGGCTGCATAGTGTAAGCAGGAAGTCTGGCATAGTGTAAGCAGGAAGTCGTGCATAGTGTGAGCAGGAAGTCTGGTATAGTGTTAGCAGGAAGTCTGGCATAGTGTGAGCAGGAAGTCTGGCATAGTGTGAGCAGGAAGTCTGGCATAGTGTGAGCAGGAAGTCTGGCATAGTGTGAGCAGGAAGTCTGGTATAGTGTGAGCAGGAAGTCTGGCATAGTGTAAGCAGGAAGTCTGGCATAGTGTAAGCAGGAAGTCTGGCATGGTGTAAGCAGGTAGTCTGGTATGGTGTAAGCAGGAAGTCTGGTATAGTGTAAGCAGGAAGTCTGGCATAGTGTAACCAGGAAGTCTGGCATAGTGTAAGCAGGAAGTCTGGTATAGTGTAAGCAGGAAGTCTGGCATAGTGTAAGCAGGAAGTCTGGCATAGTGTAAGCAGGAAGTCTGGTATAGTGTAAGCAGGAAGTCTGGCATAGTGTTAGCAGGAAGTCTGGCATAGTGTGAGCAGGAAGTCTGGCATAGTGTAAGTTGGAAGTCTGGCATAGTGTAAGTTGGAAGTCTGCCATAGTGTTAGCAGGAAGTCGAGCATAGTGTGAGCAGGAAGTCTGGTATAGTGTGAGCAGGAAGTCTGGTATAGTGTCAGCTGGAAGTCTGGCATAGTGTAAGCAGGAAGTCTGGCATAGTGTTAGCAGGAAGTCTGGTATAGTGTGAGCAGGAAGTCGTGCATAGTGTGAGCAGGAAGTCTGCCATAGTGTGAGCAGGAAGTCGTGCATAGTGTGAGCAGGAAGTCTGGCATAGTGTGTGCAGGAAGTCTGGTATAGTGTAAGCAGGAAGTCTGGCATAGTGTAAGCAGGAAGTCTGGCATAGTGTAAGCAGGAAGTCTGGCATGGTGTAAGCAGGTAGTCTGGTATAGTGTAAGCAGGAAGTCTGGTATAGTGTAAGCAGGAAGTCTGGCATAGTGTAACCAGGAAGTCTGGCATAGTGTGAGCAGGAAGTCTGGTATAGTGTAAGCAGGAAGTCTGGCATAGTGTAAGCAGGAAGTCTGGCATAG
This sequence comes from Hyperolius riggenbachi, assembly GCF_040937935.1. Classification (NCBI taxonomy): domain Eukaryota; kingdom Metazoa; phylum Chordata; class Amphibia; order Anura; family Hyperoliidae; genus Hyperolius; species Hyperolius riggenbachi. The sequence goes on from NC_090652.1 coordinate 321,878,421, forward strand.
TGTAAGCAGGTTGTCTGGTATAGTGTAAGCAGGAAGTCTGGTATAGTGTTAGCAGGAAGTCTGGTATAGTGTAAGCAGGATGTCTGGTATAGTGTGAGCCAGGAAGTCTGGCATAGTGTGAGCCAGGAAGTCTGGCATAGTGTTAGCAGGAAGTCTGGCATAGTGTGAGCAGGAAGTCTGGCATAGTGTAAGTTGGAAGTCTGCCATAGTGTGAGCAGGAAGTCTGCCATAGTGTGAGCAGGAAGTCTGCCATAGTGTGAGCAGGAAGTCTGGTATAGTGTAAGCAGGAAGTCTGGCATAGTGTAAGCAGGAAGTCTGGCATAGTGTAAGCAGGAAGTCTGGCATGGTGTAAGCAGGTAGTCTGGTATAGTGTAAGCAGGAAGTCTGGTATAGTGTAAGCAGGAAGTCTGACATAGTGTAACCAGGAAGTCTGGCATAGTGTGAGCAGGAAGTCTGGTATAGTGTAAGCAGGAAGTCTGGCATAGTGTAAGCAGGAAGTCTGGCATAGTGTAAGCAGGAAGTCTGGCATAGTGTAAGCAGGTTGTCTGGTATAGTGTAAGCAGGAAGTCTGGTATAGTGTTAGCAGGAAGTCTGGTATAGTGTAAGCAGGATGTCTGGTATAGTGTGAGCCAGGAAGTCTGGCATAGTGTGAGCCAGGAAGTCTGGCATAGTGTTAGCAGGAAGTCTGGCATAGTGTGAGCAGGAAGTCTGGCATAGTGTAAGTTGGAAGTCTGCCATAGTGTGAGCAGGAAGTCTGCCATAGTGTGAGCAGGAAGTCTGGTATAGTGTAAGCAGGAAGTCTGGCATAGTGTTAGCAGGAAGTCTGGCATAGTGTGAGCAGGAAGTCTGGCATAGTGTAAGTTGGAAGTCTGCCATAGTGTTAGCAGGAAGTCGTGCATAGTGTGAGCAGGAAGTCTGGTATAGTGTGAGCAGGAAGTCTGGTATAGTGTAAGCTGGAAGTCTGGCATAGTGTAAGCAGGAAGTCTGGCATAGTGTTAGCAGGAAGTCGGGTATAGTGTGAGCAGGAAGTCGTGCATAGTGTGAGCAGGAAGTCTGCCATAGTGTGAGCAGGAAGTCGTGCATAGTGTGAGCAGGAAGTCTGGCATAGTGTGTGCAGGAAGTCTGGCATAATGTTAGCAGGAAGTCTGGCATAGTGTAAGCAGGAAGTCTGGCATAGTGTAAGCAGGAAGTCTGGCATAGTGTGAGCCAGGAAGTCTGGTATAGTGTAAGCAGGATGTCTGGCATAGTGTTAGCAGGAAGTCATGCATAGTGTGAGCAGGAAGTCGTGCATAGTGTGAGCAGGAAGTCTGGTATAGTGTTAGCAGGAAGTCTGGTATAGTGTTAGCAGGAAGTCTGGTATAGTGTGCGCAGGATGTCTGGCATAGTGTGAGCAGGAAGTCTGGTATAGTGTAAGCAGGATGTCTGGCATAGTGTAAGCAGGAAGTCGTGCATAGTGTGAGCAGGATGTCTGGCATAGTGTAAGCAGGAAGTCTGGCATAGTGTGAGCAGGAAGTCGTGCATAGTGTAAGCAGGTAGTCTGGTATAGTGTAAGCAGGAAGTCTGGCATAGTGTAAGCAGGAAGTCTGGCATAGTGTAAGCAGGAAGTCTGGTATAGTGTAAGCAGGAAGTCTGGCACAGTGTAAGCAGGAAGTCTGGCATAGTGTAAGCAGGAAGTCTGGCATAGTGTAAGCAGGATCTGGTATAGTGTAAGCAGGAAGTCTGGCATAGTGTAAGCAGGAAGTCTGGCATAGTGTAAGCAGGAAGTCTGGCATAGTGTAAGCAGGAAGTCTGGTATAGTGTAAGCAGGAAGTCTGGCATAGTGTTAGCAGGAAGTCTGGCATAGTGTAAGCAGGAAGTCTGGCATAGTGTTAGCAGGAAGTCTGGCATAGTGTTAGCAGGAAGTCTGGCATAGTGTAAGCAGGAAGTCTGGTATAGTGTAAGCAGGAAGTCGTGCATAGTGTGAGCAGGAAGTCGTGCATAGTGTGAGCAGGTAGTCTGGTATAGTGTAAGCAGGAAGTCTGGCATAGTGTTAGCAGGAAGTCTGGCATAGTGTTAGCAGGAAGTCTGGCATAGTGTGAGCAGGAAGTCTGGCATAGTGTGAGCAGGAAGTCTGGCATAGTGTGAGCAGGAAGTCTGGCATAGTGTGAGCAGGAAGTCTGGCACAGTGTGAGCAGGAAGTCTGGCACAGTGTGAGCAGGAAGTCTGGCATAGTGTGAGCAGGAAGTCTGGCCTAGTGTGAGCAGGAAGTCTGGCATAGTGTTAGCAGGAAGTCTGCATAGTGTAAGCAGGAAGTCTGGCATAGTGTGAGCAGGAAGTCGTGCATAGTGTGAGCAGGATGTCTGGCATAGTGTGAGCAGGAAGTCTGGCATAGTGTGAGCAGGAAGTCGTGCATAGTGTAAGCAGGTAGTCTGGCATAGTGTAAGCAGGAAGTCTGGCATAGTGTTAGCAGGAAGTCTGGTATAGTGTAAGCAGGTAGTCTGGCATAGTGTTAGCAGGAAGTCTGGCATAGTGTTAGCAGGAAGTCTGGCATAGTGTGAGCAGGAAGTCTGGTATAGTGTGAGCAGGAAGTCTGGGATAGTGTTAGCAGGAAGTCGTGCATAGTGTTAGCAGGAAGTCTGGCATAGTGTTAGCAGGAGGTCTGGTATAGTGTTAGCAGGAAGTCTGGTATAGTGTAAGCAGGAAGTCTGGTATAGTGTTAGCAGGAAGTCTGGTATAGTGTTAGCAGGAAGTCTGGCATAGTGTAAGCAGGAAGTCTGGCATAGTGTAAGCAGGAAGTCTGGCATAGTGTAAGCAGGAAGTCTGGCATAGTGTAAGCAGGAAGTCTGGCATAGTGTGAGCAGGAAGTCTGGCATAGTGTAAGTTGGAAGTCTGCCATAGTGTTAGCAGGAAGTCATGCATAGTGTAAGCAGGAAGTCTGGCATAGTGTGAGCAGGAAGTCGTGCATAGTGTGAGCAGGATGTCTGGCATAGTGTAAGCAGGAAGTCTGGCATGGTGTGAGCAGGAAGTTGTGCATAGTGTAAGCAGGTAGTCTGGTATAGTGTAAGCAGGAAGTCTGGCATAGTGTTAGCAGGAAGTCTGGCATAGTGTAAGCAGGTAGTCTGGCATAGTGTTAGCAGGAAGTCTGGCATAGTGTTAGCAGGAAGTCTGGCATAGTGTGAGCAGGAAGTCTGGGATAGTGTTAGCAGGAAGTCGTGCATAGTGTTAGCAGGAAGTCTGGCATAGTGTTAGCAGGAAGTCTGGTATAGTGTAAGCAGGAAGTCTGGTATAGTGTTAGAAGGAAGTCTGGTATAGTGTTAGCAGGAAGTCTGGTATAGTGTAAGCAGGAAGTCTGGCATAGTGTAAGCAGGAAGTCTGGCATAGTGTAAGCAGGAAGTCTGGCATAGTGTAAGCAGGAAGTCTGGTATAGTGTGCGCAGGATGTCTGGCATAGTGTAAGCAGGAAGTCTGGTATAGTGTAAGCAGGATGTCTGGCATAGTGTAAGCAGGAAGTCGTGCATAGTGTGAGCAGGATGTCTGGCATAGTGTAAGCAGGAAGTCGTGCATAGTGTGAGCAGGAAGTCGTGCATAGTGTGAGCAGGAAGTCTGGCATAGTGTGTGCAGGAAGTCTGGCATAGTGTTAGCAGGAAGTCTGGTATAGTGTAAGCAGGAAGTCTGGTATAGTGTAAGCAGGAAGACTGGTATAGTGTAAGCAGGAAGTCTGGCATAGTGTAAGCAGGAAGTCTGGCATAGTGTAAGGAGGAAGTCTGGTATAGTGTAAGCAGGAAGTCTGGCATAGTGTGAGCAGGAAGTCTGGCATAGTGTTAGCAGGAAGTCTGGCATAGTGTTAGCAGGAAGTCTGCATAGTGTAAGCAGGAAGTCTGGCATAGTGTGAGCTGGAAGTCGTGCATAGTGTGAGCAGGATGTCTGGCATAGTGTGAGCAGGAAGTCTGGCATAGTGTGAGCAGGAAGTCGTGCATAGTGTAAGCAGGTAGTCTGGTATAGTGTAAGCAGGAAGTCTTGTATATTGTAAGCAGGATGTCTGCTATATTGTGAGCAGGAAGTCTGGCATAGTGTGAGCAGGAAGTCTGGCATAGTGTGAGCAGGAAGTCTGGCATAGTGTGAGCAGGAAGTCTGGCGAAGTGTGAGCAGGAAGTCTGGCATAGTGTAAGCAGGAAGTCTGGCATAGTGTTAGCAGGAAGTCTGGCATAGTGTTAGCAGGAAGTCTGGCATAGTGTGAGCAGGAAGTCTGGCATAGTGTAAGCAGGAAGTCTGGTATAGTGTGAGCAGGAAGTCATGCATAGTGTGAGCAGGATGTCTGCATAGTGTAAGCAGGAAGTCTGGCATAGTGTAAGCAGGAAGTCTGGCATAGTGTAAGCAGGAAGTCTGGTATAGTGTTAGCAGGAAGTCGTGCATAGTGTTAGCAGGAAGTCTGGTATAGTGTTAGCAGGAAGTCTGGTATAGTGTGAGCAGGAAGTCTGGCATAGTGTGAGCAGGAAGTCTGGCATAGTGTGAGCAGGAAGTCGTGCATAGTGTAAGCAGGATGTCTGCATAGTGTAAGCAGGAAGTCTGGTATAGTGTAAGCAGGAAGTCTGGCATAGTGTAAGCAGGAAGTCTGGTATAGTGTTAGCAGGAAGTCGTGCATAGTGTTAGCAGGAAGTCTGGTATAGTGTTAGCAGGAAGTCTGGCATAGTGTTAGCAGGAAGTCTGGCATAGTGTGAGCAGGAAGTCTGACATAGTGTGAGCAGGAAGTCTGGCATAGTGTGAGCAGGAAGTCTGGCATAGTGTAAGCAGGAAGTCTGGTATAGTGTAAGCAGGAAGTCTGGCATAGTGTAAGCAGGAAGTCTGGCATAGTGTAAGCAGGAAGTCTGGCATAGTGTAAGCAGGAAGTCTGGTATAGTGTAAGCAGGAAGTCTGGCATAGTGTAAGCAGGAAGTCTGGCATAGTGTAAGCAGGAAGTCTGGCATAGTGTAAGCAGGTTGCCTGGTATAGTGTAAGCAGGAAGTCTGGTATAGTGTTAGCAGGAAGTCTGGTATAGTGTAAGCAGGATGTCTGGTATAGTGTGAGCCAGGAAGTCTGGCATAGTGTGAGCCAGGAAGTCTGGCATAGTGTGAGCAGGAAGTCTGGCATAGTGTGAGCAGGAAGTCTGGCATAGTGTAAGTTGGAAGTCTGCCATAGTGTTAGCAGGAAGTCATGCATAGTGTGAGCAGGAAGTCTGGCATAGTGTAAGCAGGAAGTCTGGCATAGTGTGTGCAGGAAGTCTGGCATAGTGTTAGCAGGAAGTCTGGCATAGTGTAAGCAGGAAGTCTGGCATAGTGTAAGCAGGAAGTCTGGTATAGTGTAAGCAGGATGTCTGGCATAGTGTTAGCAGGAAGTCGTGCATAGTGTGAGCAGGAAGTCGTGCATAGTGTGAGCAGGAAGTCTGGTATAGTGTTAGCAGGAAGTCTGGTATAGTGTTAGCAGGAAGTCTGGTATAGTGTGCGCAGGATGTCTGGCATAGTGTAAGCAGGAAGTCTGGCATAGTGTAAGCAGGATGTCTGGCATAGTGTAAGCAGGAAGTCGTGCATAGTGTGAGCAGGATGTCTGGCATAGTGTAAGCAGGAAGTCTGCCATAGTGTGAGCAGGAAGTCGTGCATAGTGTGAGCAGGAAGTCTGGCATAGTGTGTGCAGGAAGTCTGGCATAGTGTTAGCAGGAAGTCTGGCATAGTGTAAGCAGGAAGTCTGGCATAGTGTAAGCAGGAAGTCTGGCATAGTGTGAGCCAGGAAGTCTGGCATAGTGTAAGCAGGATGTCTGGCATAGTGTGAGCAGGAAGTCGTGCATAGTGTGAGCAGGAAGTCGTGCATAGTTGAGCAGGAAGTCTGGTATAGTGTTAGCAGGAAGTCTGGTATAGTGTTAGCAGGAAGTCTGGCATAGTGTAAGCAGGATGTCTGGCATAGTGTAAGCAGGAAGTCTGGTATAGTGTAAGCAGGATGTCTGGCATAGTGTGAGCAGGAAGTCGTGCATAGTGTAAGCAGGTAGTCTGGTATAGTGTAAGCAGGAAGTCTGGCACAGTGTAAGCAGGAAGTCTGGCACAGTGTAAGCAGGAAGTCTGGCACAGTGTAAGCAGGAAGTCTGGCACAGTGTAAGCAGGAAGTCTGGCATAGTGTAAGCAGGAAGTCTGGCATAGTGTAAGCAGGAAGTCTGGCATAGTGTAAGCAGGAAGTCTGGCATAGTGTAAGCAGGAAGTCTGGTATAGTGTAAGCAGGAAGTCTGGTATAGTGTAAGCAGGAAGTCTGGCATAGTGTAAGCAGGAAGTCTGGCATAGTGTTAGCAGGAAGTCTGGCATAGTGTAAGCAGGAAGTCTGGCATAGTGTAAGCAGGAAGTCTGGCATAGTGTGAGCCAGGAAGTCTGGCATAGTGTAAGCAGGATGTCTGGCATAGTGTTAGCAGGAAGTCGTGCATAGTGTGAGCAGGAAGTCGTGCATAGTGTGAGCAGGAAGTCTGGTATAGTGTTAGCAGGAAGTCTGGTATAGTGTTAGCAGGAAGTCTGGTATAGTGTGCGCAGGATGTCTGGCATAGTGTAAGCAGGAAGTCTGGCATAGTGTAAGCAGGATGTCTGGCATAGTGTAAGCAGGAAGTCGTGCATAGTGTGAGCAGGATGTCTGGCATAGTGTAAGCAGGAAGTCTGGCATAGTGTGAGCAGGAAGTCGTGCATAGTGTAAGCAGGTAGTCTGGTATAGTGTAAGCAGGAAGTCTGGCACAGTGTAAGCAGGAAGTCTGGCACAGTGTAAGCAGGAAGTCTGGCACAGTGTAAGCAGGAAGTCTGGCACAGTGTAAGCAGGAAGTCTGGCATAGTGTAAGCAGGAAGTCTGGCATAGTGTAAGCAGGAAGTCTGGCATAGTGTAAGCAGGATCTGGTATAGTGTAAGCAGGAAGTCTGGCATAGTGTAAGCAGGAAGTCTGGTATAGTGTAAGCAGGAAGTCTGGTATAGTGTAAGCAGGAAGTCTGGTATAGTGTAAGCAGGAAGTCTGGTATAGTGTAAGCAGGAAGTCTGGTATAGTGTAAGCAGGAAGTCTGGCATAGTGTTAGCAGGAAGTCTGGCATAGTGTAAGCAGGAAGTCTGGCATAGTGTTAGCAGGAAGTCTGGCATAGTGTTAGCAGGAAGTCTGGCATAGTGTAAGCAGGAAGTCTGCATAGTGTAAGCAGGAAGTCTGGCATAGTGTGAGCAGGAAGTCGTGCATAGTGTGAGCAGGATGTCTGGCATAGTGTAAGCAGGAAGTCTGGCATGGTGTGAGCAGGAAGTCGTGCATAGTGTAGTGTAAGCAGGAAGTCTGCATAGTGTAAGCAGGAAGTCTGGCATAGTGTGAGCAGGAAGTCGTGCATAGTGTGAGCAGGATGTCTGGCATAGTGTAAGCAGGAAGTCTGGCATGGTGTGAGCAGGAAGTCGTGCATAGTGTAAGCAGGTAGTCTGGTATAGTGTAAGCAGGAAGTCTGGCATAGTGTTAGCAGGAAGTCTGGTATAGTGTAAGCAGGTAGTCTGGCATAGTGTTAGCAGGAAGTCTGGCATAGTGTTAGCAGGAAGTCTGGCATAGTGTGAGCAGGAAGTCTGGGATAGTGTTAGCAGGAAGTCGTGCATAGTGTTAGCAGGAAGTCTGGCATAGTGTTAGCAGGAAGTCTGGTATAGTGTAAGCAGGAAGTCTGGTATAGTGTTAGCAGGAAGTCTGGTATAGTGTAAGCAGGATGTCTGGCATAGTGTAAGCAGGAAGTCGTGCATAGTGTGAGCAGGATGTCTGGCATAGTGTAAGCAGGAAGTCTGCCATAGTGTGAGCAGGAAGTCGTGCATAGTGTGAGCAGGAAGTCTGGCATAGTGTGTGCAGGAAGTCTGGCATAGTGTTAGCAGGAAGTCTGGCATAGTGTAAGCAGGAAGTCTGGCATAGTGTAAGCAGGAAGTCTGGCATAGTGTGAGCCAGGAAGTCTGGCATAGTGTAAGCAGGATGTCTGGCATAGTGTGAGCAGGAAGTCGTGCATAGTGTGAGCAGGAAGTCGTGCATAGTGTGAGCAGGAAGTCTGGTATAGTGTTAGCAGGAAGTCTGGTATAGTGTTAGCAGGAAGTCTGGCATAGTGTAAGCAGGATGTCTGGCATAGTGTAAGCAGGAAGTCTGGTATAGTGTAAGCAGGATGTCTGGCATAGTGTGAGCAGGAAGTCGTGCATAGTGTAAGCAGGTAGTCTGGTATAGTGTAAGCAGGAAGTCTGGCATAGTGTAAGCAGGAAGTCTGGCATAGTGTAAGCAGGAAGTCTGGCACAGTGTAAGCAGGAAGTCTGGCACAGTGTAAGCAGGAAGTCTGGCACAGTGTAAGCAGGAAGTCTGGCATAGTGTAAGCAGGAAGTCTGGCATAGTGTAAGCAGGAAGTCTGGCATAGTGTAAGCAGGAAGTCTGGCATAGTGTAAGCAGGAAGTCTGGTATAGTGTAAGCAGGAAGTCTGGTATAGTGTAAGCAGGAAGTCTGGCATAGTGTAAGCAGGAAGTCTGGCATAGTGTTAGCAGGAAGTCTGGCATAGTGTAAGCAGGAAGTCTGGCATAGTGTAAGCAGGAAGTCTGGCATAGTGTGAGCCAGGAAGTCTGGCATAGTGTAAGCAGGATGTCTGGCATAGTGTTAGCAGGAAGTCGTGCATAGTGTGAGCAGGAAGTCGTGCATAGTGTGAGCAGGAAGTCTGGTATAGTGTTAGCAGGAAGTCTGGTATAGTGTTAGCAGGAAGTCTGGTATAGTGTGCGCAGGATGTCTGGCATAGTGTAAGCAGGAAGTCTGGCATAGTGTAAGCAGGATGTCTGGCATAGTGTAAGCAGGAAGTCGTGCATAGTGTGAGCAGGATGTCTGGCATAGTGTAAGCAGGAAGTCTGGCATAGTGTGAGCAGGAAGTCGTGCATAGTGTAAGCAGGTAGTCTGGTATAGTGTAAGCAGGAAGTCTGGCACAGTGTAAGCAGGAAGTCTGGCACAGTGTAAGCAGGAAGTCTGGCACAGTGTAAGCAGGAAGTCTGGCACAGTGTAAGCAGGAAGTCTGGCATAGTGTAAGCAGGAAGTCTGGCATAGTGTAAGCAGGAAGTCTGGCATAGTGTAAGCAGGATCTGGTATTGTGTAAGCAGGAAGTCTGGCATAGTGTAAGCAGGAAGTCTGGTATAGTGTAAGCAGGAAGTCTGGTATAGTGTAAGCAGGAAGTCTGGTATAGTGTAAGCAGGAAGTCTGGTATAGTGTAAGCAGGAAGTCTGGCATAGTGTTAGCAGGAAGTCTGGCATAGTGTAAGCAGGAAGTCTGGCATAGTGTTAGCAGGAAGTCTGGCATAGTGTTAGCAGGAAGTCTGGCATAGTGTAAGCAGGAAGTCTGCATAGTGTAAGCAGGAAGTCTGGCATAGTGTGAGCAGGAAGTCGTGCATAGTGTGAGCAGGATGTCTGGCATAGTGTAAGCAGGAAGTCTGGCATGGTGTGAGCAGGAAGTCGTGCATAGTGTAGTGTAAGCAGGAAGTCTGCATAGTGTAAGCAGGAAGTCTGGCATAGTGTGAGCAGGAAGTCGTGCATAGTGTGAGCAGGATGTCTGGCATAGTGTAAGCAGGAAGTCTGGCATGGTGTGAGCAGGAAGTCGTGCATAGTGTAAGCAGGTAGTCTGGTATAGTGTTAGCAGGAAGTCGAGCATAGTGTGAGCAGGAAGTCTGGTATAGTGTGAGCAGGAAGTCTGGTATAGTGTCAGCTGGAAGTCTGGCATAGTGTAAGCAGGAAGTCTGGCATAGTGTTAGCAGGAAGTCTGGTATAGTGTGAGCAGGAAGTCGTGCATAGTGTGAGCAGGAAGTCTGCCATAGTGTGAGCAGGAAGTCGTGCATAGTGTGAGCAGGAAGTCTGGCATAGTGTGTGCAGGAAGTCTGGCATAGTGTAAGCAGGAAGTCTGGCATAGTGTAAGCAGGAAGTCTGGCATAGTGTAAGCAGGAAGTCTGGCATGGTGTAAGCAGGTAGTCTGGTATAGTGTAAGCAGGAAGTCTGGTATAGTGTAAGCAGGAAGTCTGGCATAGTGTAACCAGGAAGTCTGGCATAGTGTGAGCAGGAAGTCTGGTATAGTGTAAGCAGGAAGTCTGGCATAGTGTAAGCAGGAAGTCTGGCATAGTGTAAGCAGGTTGTCTGGTATAGTGTAAGCAGGAAGTCTGGTATAGTGTTAGCAGGAAGTCTGGTATAGTGTAAGCAGGATGTCTGGCATAGTGTGAGCCAGGAAGTCTGGCATAGTGTGAGCCAGGAAGTCTGGCATAGTGTTAGCAGGAAGTCTGGCATAGTGTGAGCAGGAAGTCTGGCATAGTGTAAGTTGGAAGTCTGCCATAGTGTGAGCAGGAAGTCTGCCATAGTGTGAGCAGGAAGTCTGCCATAGTGTGAGCAGGAAGTCTGGTATAGTGTAAGCAGGAAGTCTGGCATAGTGTAAGCAGGAAGTCTGGCATAGTGTAAGCAGGAAGTCTGGCATGGTGTAAGCAGGTAGTCTGGTATAGTGTAAGCAGGAAGTCTGGTATAGTGTAAGCAGGAAGTCTGGCATAGTGTAACCAGGAAGTCTGGCATAGTGTGAGCAGGAAGTCTGGTATAGTGTAAGCAGGAAGTCTGGCATAGTGTAAGCAGGAAGTCTGGCATAGTGTAAGCAGGAAGTCTGGCATAGTGTAAGCAGGTTGTCTGGTATAGTGTAAGCAGGAAGTCTGGTATAGTGTTAGCAGGAAGTCTGGTATAGTGTAAGCAGGATGTCTGGTATAGTGTGAGCCAGGAAGTCTGGCATAGTGTGAGCCAGGAAGTCTGGCATAGTGTTAGCAGGAAGTCTGGCATAGTGTGAGCAGGAAGTCTGGCATAGTGTAAGTTGGAAGTCTGCCATAGTGTGAGCAGGAAGTCTGCCATAGTGTGAGCAGGAAGTCTGCCATAGTGTGAGCAGGAAGTCTGGTATAGTGTAAGCAGGAAGTCTGGCATAGTGTTAGCAGGAAGTCTGGCATAGTGTGAGCAGGAAGTCTGGCATAGTGTAAGTTGGAAGTCTGCCATAGTGTTAGCAGGAAGTCGTGCATAGTGTGAGCAGGAAGTCTGGTATAGTGTGAGCAGGAAGTCTGGTATAGTGTAAGCTGGAAGTCTGGCATAGTGTAAGCAGGAAGTCTGGCATAGTGTTAGCAGGAAGTCTGGTATAGTGTGAGCAGGAAGTCGTGCATAGTGTGAGCAGGAAGTCTGCCATAGTGTGAGCAGGAAGTCGTGCATAGTGTGAGCAGGAAGTCTGGCATAGTGTGTGCAGGAAGTCTGGCATAGTGTTAGCAGGAAGTCTGGCATAGTGTAAGCAGGAAGTCTGGCATAGTGTAAGCAGGAAGTCTGGCATAGTGTGAGCCAGGAAGTCTGGTATAGTGTAAGCAGGATGTCTGGCATAGTGTTAGCAGGAAGTCATGCATAGTGTGAGCAGGAAGTCGTGCATAGTGTGAGCAGGAAGTCTGGTATAGTGTTAGCAGGAAGTCTGGTATAGTGTTAGCAGGAAGTCTGGTATAGTGTGCGCAGGATGTCTGGCATAGTGTGAGCAGGAAGTCTGGTATAGTGTAAGCAGGATGTCTGGCATAGTGTAAGCAGGAAGTCGTGCATAGTGTGAGCAGGATGTCTGGCATAGTGTAAGCAGGAAGTCTGGCATAGTGTGAGCAGGAAGTCGTGCATAGTGTAAGCAGGTAGTCTGGTATAGTGTAAGCAGGAAGTCTGGCATAGTGTAAGCAGGAAGTCTGGCATAGTGTAAGCAGGAAGTCTGGTATAGTGTAAGCAGGAAGTCTGGCACAGTGTAAGCAGGAAGTCTGGCATAGTGTAAGCAGGAAGTCTGGCATAGTGTAAGCAGGATCTGGTATAGTGTAAGCAGGAAGTCTGGCATAGTGTAAGCAGGAAGTCTGGCATAGTGTAAGCAGGAAGTCTGGCATAGTGTAAGCAGGAAGTCTGGTATAGTGTAAGCAGGAAGTCTGGCATAGTGTTAGCAGGAAGTCTGGCATAGTGTTAGCAGGAAGTCTGGCATAGTGTTAGCAGGAAGTCTGGCATAGTGTAAGCAGGAAGTCTGGTATAGTGTAAGCAGGAAGTCGTGCATGGTGTGAGCAGGAAGTCGTGCATAGTGTGAGCAGGTAGTCTGGTATAGTGTAAGCAGGAAGTCTGGCATAGTGTTAGCAGGAAGTCTGGCATAGTGTTAGCAGGAAGTCTGGCATAGTGTTAGCAGGAAGTCTGGCATAGTGTGAGCAGGAAGTCTGGCATAGTGTGAGCAGGAAGTCTGGCATAGTGTGAGCAGGAAGTCTGGCATAGTGTGAGCAGGAAGTCTGGCACAGTGTGAGCAGGAAGTCTGGCACAGTGTGAGCAGGAAGTCTGGCATAGTGTGAGCAGGAAGTCTGGCCTAGTGTGAGCAGGAAGTCTGGCATAGTGTTAGCAGGAAGTCTGCATAGTGTAAGCAGGAAGTCTGGCATAGTGTGAGCAGGATGTCTGGCATAGTGTGAGCAGGAAGTCTGGCATAGTGTGAGCAGGAAGTCGTGCATAGTGTAAGCAGGTAGTCTGGCATAGTGTAAGCAGGAAGTCTGGCATAGTGTTAGCAGGAAGTCTGGTATAGTGTAAGCAGGTAGTCTGGCATAGTGTTAGCAGGAAGTCTGGCATAGTGTTAGCAGGAAGTCTGGCATAGTGTGAGCAGGAAGTCTGGTATAGTGTGAGCAGGAAGTCTGGGATAGTGTTAGCAGGAAGTCGTGCATAGTGTTAGCAGGAAGTCTGGCATAGTGTTAGCAGGAGGTCTGGTATAGTGTTAGCAGGAAGTCTGGTATAGTGTTAGCAGGAAGTCTGGCATAGTGTAAGCAGGAAGTCTGGCATAGTGTAAGCAGGAAGTCTGGCATAGTGTAAGCAGGAAGTCTGGCATAGTGTAAGCAGGAAGTCTGGCATAGTGTAAGCAGGAAGTCTGGCATAGTGTTAGCAGGAAGTCTGGCATAGTGTGAGCAGGAAATCTGGCATAGTGTTAGCAGGAAGTCTGCATAGTGTAAGCAGGAAGTCTGGCATAGTGTGAGCAGGAAGTCGTGCATAGTGTGAGCAGGATGTCTGGCATAGTGTAAGCAGGAAGTCTGGCATAGTGTGAGCAGGAAGTCGTGCATAGTGTAAGCAGGTAGTCTGGTATAGTGTTAGCAGGAAGTCTGGCATAGTGTTTGCAGGAAGTCTGGCATAGTGTTTGCAGGATGTCTGGCATAGTGTGAGCAGGAAGTCTGGGATAGTGTTAGCAGGAAGTCTGGCATAGTGTTAGCAGGAAGTCTGGTATAGTGTTAGCAGGAAGTCTGGTATAGTGTAAGCAGGAAGTCTGGCATAGTGTTAGCAGGAAGTCTGGCATAGTCTTAGCAGGAAGTCTGGGATAGTGTTAGCAGGAAGTCTGGCATAGTGTAAGCAGGAAGTCTGGCATAGTGTAAGCAGGAAGTCTGGCATAGTGTGAGCAGGAAGTCTGGCATAGTGTGAGCAGGAAGTCTGGCACAGTGTGAGCAGGAAGTCTGGCACAGTGTGAGCAGGAAGTCTTGTATAGTGTGAGCAGGAAGTCTGGCATAGTGTGAGCAGGAAGTCTGGCATAGTGTTAGCAGGAAGTCTGCATAGTGTAAGCAGGAAGTCTGGCATAGTGTGAGCAGGAAGTCGTGCATAGTGTGAGCAGGATGTCTGGCATAGTGTAAGCAGGAAGTCTGGCATAGTGTGAGCAGGAAGTCGTGCATAGTGTAAGCAGGTAGTCTGGCATAGTGTAAGCAGGAAGTCTGGCATAGTGTTAGCAGGAAGTCTGGCATAGTGTTAGCAGGAAGTCTGGCATAGTGTTAGCAGGAAGTCTGGCATAGTGTGAGCAGGAAGTCTGGTATAGTGTGAGCAGGTAGTCTGGCATAGTGTTAGCAGGAAGTCTGGCATAGTGTTAGCAGGAAGTCTGGCATAGTGTTAGCAGGAAGTCTGGCATAGTGTGAGCAGGAAGTCTGGGATAGTGTTAGCAGGAAGTCTGGCATAGTGTTAGCAGGAAGTCTGGCATAGTGTCAGCAGGAAGTCTGGTATAGTGTTAGCAGGAAGTCTGGTATAGTGTAAGCAGGAAGTCTGGTATAGTGTTAGCAGGAAGTCTGGTATAGTATAAGCAGGAAGACTGGCATAGTGTAAGCAGGAAGTCTGGCATAGTGTAAGCAGGAAGTCTGGCATAGTGTAAGCAGGAAGTCTGGTATCTGGTATAGTGTAAGCAGGATCTGGTATAGTGTAAGCAGGATGTCTGGCATAGTGTGAGCAGGAAGTCTGGTATAGTGTGAGCAGGAAGTCTGGCATAGTGTTAGCAGGAAGTCTGGCATAGTGTGAGCAGGAAGTCTGCATAGTGTAAGCAGGAAGTCTGGCATAGTGTAAGCAGGAAGTCTGGTATAGTGTGAGCAGGAAGTCGTGCATAGTGTAAGCAGGATGTCTGCATAGTGTAAGCAGGAAGTCTGGTATAGTGTAAGCAGGAAGTCTGGCATAGTGTAAGCAGTAAGTCTGGTATAGTGTTAGCAGGAAGTCGTGCATAGTGTTAGCAGGAAGTCTGGTATAGTGTTAGCAGGAAGTCTGGTATAGTGTTAGCAGGAAGTCTGGCATAGTGTTAGCAGGAAGTCTGGCATAGTGTGAGCAGGAAGTCTGGCATAGTGTAAGCAGGAAGTCTGGCATAGTGTGAGCAGGAAGTCGTGCATAGTGTGAGCAGGAAGTCTGGTATAGTGTAAGCAGGAAGTCTGGCATAGTGTAAGCAGGAAGTCTGGTATAGTGTTAGCAGGAAGTCGTGCATAGTGTTAGCAGGAAGTCTGGTATAGTGTTAGCAGGAAGTCTGGCATAGTGTTAGCAGGAAGTCTGGTATAGTGTAAGCAGGAAGTCTGGCATAGTGTAAGCAGGAAGTCTGGCATAGTGTAAGCAGGAAGTCTGGCATAGTGTAAGCAGGTTGTCTGGTATAGTGTAAGCAGGAAGTCTGGTATAGTGTTAGCAGGAAGTCTGGTATAGTGTAAGCAGGATGTCTGGTATAGTGTGAGCCAGGAAGTCTGGCATAGTGTGAGCAAGGAAGTCTGGCATAGTGTTAGCAGGAAGTCTGGTATAGTGTTAGCAGGAAGTCGTGCATAGTGTTAGCAGGAAGTCTGGCATAGTGTTAGCAGGAAGTCTGGCATAGTGTTAGCAGGAAGTCTGGCATAGTGTGAGCAGGAAGTCTGACATAGTGTGAGCAGGAAGTCTGGCATAGTGTAAGCAGGAAGTCTGGTATAGTGTAAGCAGGAAGTCTGGCATAGTGTAAGCAGGAAGTCTGGCATAGTGTAAGCAGGAAGTCTGGCATAGTGTAAGCAGGAAGTCTGGCATAGTGTAAGCAGGTAGTTGGTATAGTGTAAGCAGGAAGTCTGGCGTAGTGTAAGCAGGAAGTCTGGCGTAGTGTAAGCAGGAAGTCTGGCGTAGTGTAAGCAGGAAGTCTGGAATAGTGTAAGCAGGAAGTCTGGCATAGTGTAAGCAGGAAGTCTGGCATAGTGTAAGCAGGAAGTCTGGCATAGTGTAAGCAGGTTGCCTGGTATAGTGTAAGCAGGAAGTCTGGTATAGTGTTAGCAGGAAGTCTGGTATAGTGTAAGCAGGATGTCTGGTATAGTGTGAGCCAGGAAGTCTGGCATAGTGTGAGCCAGGAAGTCTGGCATAGTGTGAGCAGGAAGTCTGGCATAGTGTGAGCAGGAAGTCTGGCATAGTGTAAGTTGGAAGTCTGCCATAGTGTTAGCAGGAAGTCATGCATAGTGTGAGCAGGAAGTCTGGAATAGTGTAAGCAGGAAGTCTGGCATAGTGTAAGCAGGAAGTCTGGCATAGTGTGAGCAGGAAGTCGTGCATAGTGTGAGCAGGAAGTCTGCCATAGTGTGAGCAGGAAGTCGTGCATAGTGTGAGCAGGAAGTCTGGCATAGTGTGTGCAGGAAGTCTGGCATAGTGTTAGCAGGAAGTCTGGCATAGTGTAAGCAGGAAGTCTGGCATAGTGTAAGCAGGAAGTCTGGCATAGTGTGAGCCAGGAAGTCTGGTATAGTGTAAGCAGGATGTCTGGCATAGTGTTAGCAGGAAGTCGTGCATAGTGTGAGCAGGAAGTCGTGCATAGTGTGAGCAGGAAGTCTGGTATAGTGTTAGCAGGAAGTCTGGTATAGTGTTAGCAGGAAGTCTGGTATAGTGTGCGCAGGATGTCTGGCATAGTGTAAGCAGGAAGTCTGGTATAGTGTAAGCAGGATGTCTGGCATAGTGTAAGCAGGAAGTCGTGCATAGTGTGAGCAGGATGTCTGGCATAGTGTAAGCAGGAAGTCTGCCATAGTGTGAGCAGGAAGTCGTGCATAGTGTGAGCAGGAAGTCTGGCATAGTGTGTGCAGGAAGTCTGGCATAGTGTTAGCAGGAAGTCTGGCATAGTGTAAGCAGGAAGTCTGGCATAGTGTAAGCAGGAAGTCTGGCATAGTGTGAGCCAGGATGTCTGGTATAGTGTAAGCAGGATGTCTGGCATAGTGTGAGCAGGATGTCTGGCATAGTGTGAGCAGGAAGTCGTGCATAGTGTGAGCAGGAAGTCGTGCATAGTGTGAGCAGGAAGTCTGGTATAGTGTTAGCAGGAAGTCTGGTATAGTGTTAGCAGGAAGTCTGGTATAGTGTGCGCAGGATGTCTGGCATAGTGTAAGCAGGAAGTCTGGTATAGTGTAAGCAGGATGTCTGGCATAGTGTAAGCAGGAAGTCGTGCATAGTGTGAGCAGGAAGTCGTGCATAGTGTAAGCAGGTAGTCAGGTATAGTGTAAGCAGGAAGTCTGGCACAGTGTAAGCAGGAAGTCTGGCACAGTGTAAGCAGGAAGTCTGGCACAGTGTAAGCAGGAAGTCTGGCACAGTGTAAGCAGGAAGTCTGGCACAGTGTAAGCAGGAAGTCTGGCACAGTGTAAGCAGGAAGTCTGGCACAGTGTAAGCAGGAAGTCTGGCATAGTGTAAGCAGGAAGTCTGGCATAGTGTAAGCAGGAAGTCTGGTATAGTGTAAGCAGGAAGTCTGGTATAGTGTAAGCAGGAAGTCTGGTATAGTGTAGGCAGGAAGTCTGGCATAGTGTTAGCAGGAAGTCTGGCATAGTGTAAGCAGGAAGTCTGGCATAGTGTAAGCAGGAAGTCTGGCATAGTGTGAGCCAGGAAGTCTGGCATAGTGTAAGCAGGATGTCTGGCATAGTGTTAGCAGGAAGTCGTGCATAGTGTGAGCAGGAAGTCGTGCATAGTGTGAGCAGGAAGTCTGGTATAGTGTTAGCAGGAAGTCTGGTATAGTGTTAGCAGGAAGTCTGGTATAGTGTGCGCAGGATGTCTGGCATAGTGTAAGCAGGAAGTCTGGTATAGTGTAAGCAGGATGTCTGGCATAGTGTAAGCAGGAAGTCGTGCATAGTGTGAGCAGGATGTCTGGCATAGTGTAAGCAGGAAGTCTGGCATAGTGTGAGCAGGAAGTCGTGCATAGTGTAAGCAGGTAGTCTGGTATAGTGTAAGCAGGAAGTCTGGCATAGTGTAAGCAGGAAGTCTGGCATAGTGTAAGCAGGAAGTCTGGCACAGTGTAAGCAGGAAGTCTGGCACAGTGTAAGCAGGAAGTCTGGCATAGTGTAAGCAGGAAGTCTGGCATAGTGTAACCAGGAAGTCTGGCATAGTGTAAGCAGGATCTGGTATAGTGTAAGCAGGAAGTCTGGCATAGTGTAAGCAGGAAGTCTGGCATAGTGTAAGCAGGAAGTCTGGCATAGTGTAAGCAGGAAGTCTGGCATAGTGTAAGCAGGAAGTCTGGCATAGTGTTAGCAGGAAGTCTGGCATAGTGTAAGCAGGAAGTCTGGCATAGTGTTAGCAGGAAGTCTGGCATAGTGTTAGCAGGAAGTCTGGCATAGTGTAAGCAGGAAGTCTGGTATAGTGTAAGCAGGAAGTCGTGCATAGTGTGAGCAGGAAGTCGTGCATAGTGTGAGCAGGTAGTCTGGTATAGTGTAAGCAGGAAGTCTGGCATAGTGTTAGCAGGAAGTCTGGCATAGTGTTAGCAGGAAGTCTGGCATAGTGTTAGCAGGAAGTCTGGCATAGTGTGAGCAGGAAGTCTGGCATAGTGTGAGCAGGAAGTCTGGCATAGTGTGAGCAGGAAGTCTGGCACAGTGTGAGCAGGAAGTCTGGCACAGTGTGAGCAGGAAGTCTGGCCTAGTGTGAGCAGGAAGTCTGGCCTAGTGTGAGCAGGAAGTCTGGCATAGTGTTAGCAGGAAGTCTGCATAGTGTAAGCAGGAAGTCTGGCATAGTGTGAGCAGGAAGTCGTGCATAGTGTGAGCAGGATGTCTGGCATAGTGTGAGCAGGAAGTCTGGCATAGTGTGAGCAGGAAGTCGTGCATAGTGTAAGCAGGTAGTCTGGCATAGTGTAAGCAGGAAGTCTGGCATAGTGTTAGCAGGAAGTCTGGCATAGTGTTAGCAGGAAGTCTGGCATAGTGTTAGCAGGAAGTCTGGCATAGTGTTAGCAGGAAGTCTGGCATAGTGTGAGCAGGAAGTCTGGTATAGTGTGAGCAGGAAGTCTGGGATAGTGTTAGCAGGAAGTCGTGCATAGTGTTAGCAGGAAGTCTGGCATAGTGTTAGCAGGAGGTCTGGTATAGTGTTAGCAGGAAGTCTGGTATAGTGTAAGCAGGAAGTCTGGTATAGTGTTAGCAGGAAGTCTGGTATAGTGTTAGCAGGAAGTCTGGCATAGTGTAAGCAGGAAGTCTGGCATAGTGTAAGCAGGAAGTCTGGCATAGTGTAAGCAGGAAGTCTGGCATAGTGTAAGCAGGAAGTCTGGCATAGTGTTAGCAGGAAGTCTGGCATAGTGTGAGCAGGAAATCTGGCATAGTGTTAGCAGGAAGTCTGCATAGTGTAAGCAGGAAGTCTGGCATAGTGTGAGCAGGAAGTCGTGCATAGTGTGAGCAGGATGTCTGGCATAGTGTAAGCAGGAAGTCTGGCATAGTGTGAGCAGGAAGTCGTGCATAGTGTAAGCAGGTAGTCTGGTATAGTGTAAGCAGGAAGTCTGGCATAGTGTAAGCAGGAAGTATGGTATAGTGTAAGCAGGTAGTCTGGCATAGTGTTAGCAGGAAGTCTGGCATAGTGTTAGCAGGAAGTCTGGCATAGTGTAAGCAGGAAGTCTGGCATAGTGTAAGCAGGAAGTCTGGCATAGTGTAAGCAGGAAGTCTGGCATAGTGTAAGCAGGAAGTCTGGCATAGTGTTAGCAGGAAGTCTGGCATAGTGTGAGCAGGAAATCTGGCATAGTGTTAGCAGGAAGTCTGCATAGTGTAAGCAGGAAGTCTGGCATAGTGTGAGCAGGAAGTCGTGCATAGTGTGAGCAGGATGTCTGGCATAGTGTAAGCAGGAAGTCTGGCATAGTGTGAGCAGGAAGTCGTGCATAGTGTAAGCAGGTAGTCTGGTATAGTGTAAGCAGGAAGTCTGGCATAGTGTAAGCAGGAAGTATGGTATAGTGTAAGCAGGTAGTCTGGCATAGTGTTAGCAGGAAGTCTGGCATAGTGTTAGCAGGAAGTCTGGCATAGTGTTTGCAGGATGTCTGGCATAGTGTGAGCAGGAAGTCTGGGATAGTGTTAGCAGGTAGTCTGGCATAGTGTTAGCAGGAAGTCTGGCATAGTGTTAGCAGGAAGTCTGGCATAGTGTTAGCAGGAAGTCTGGCATAGTGTTAGCAGGAAGTCTGGCATAGTGTGAGCAGGAAGTCTGGCATAGTGTGAGCAGGAAGTCTGGCATAGTGTGAGCAGGAAGTCTGGCACAGTGTGAGCAGGAAGTCTGGCACAGTGTGAGCAGGAAGTCTGGCATAGTGTGAGCAGGAAGTCTGGCCTAGTGTGAGCAGGAAGTCTGGCATAGTGTTAGCAGGAAGTCTGCATAGTGTAAGCAGGAAGTCTGGTATAGTGTAAGCAGGAAGTCTGGTATAGTGTTAGCAGGAAGTCTGGTATAGTGTAAGCAGGAAGACTGGCATAGTGTAAGCAGGAAGTCTGGCATAGTGTAAGCAGGAAGTCTGGCATAGTGTAAGCAGGAAGTCTGGTATCTGGTATAGTGTAAGCAGGATCTGGTATAGTGTAAGCAGGATGTCTGGCATAGTGTGAGCAGGAAGTCTGGTATAGTGTGAGCAGGAAGTCTGGCATAGTGTTAGCAGGAAGTCTGGCATAGTGTGAGCAGGAAGTCTGCATAGTGTAAGCAGGAAGTCTGGCATAGTGTAAGCAGGAAGTCTGGTATAGTGTGAGCAGGAAGTCGTGCATAGTGTCAGCAGGATGTCTGCATAGTGTAAGCAGGAAGTCTGGTATAGTGTAAGCAGGAAGTCTGGCATAGTGTAAGCAGTAAGTCTGGTATAGTGTTAGCAGGAAGTCGTGCATAGTGTTAGCAGGAAGTCTGGTATAGTGTTAGCAGGAAGTCTGGTATAGTGTTAGCAGGAAGTCTGGCATAGTGTTAGCAGGAAGTCTGGCATAGTGTGAGCAGGAAGTCTGGCATAGTGTAAGCAGGAAGTCTGGCATAGTGTGAGCAGGAAGTCGTGCATAGTGTAAGCAGGAAGTCTGGTATAGTGTAAGCAGGAAGTCTGGCATAGTGTAAGCAGGAAGTCTGGTATAGTGTTAGCAGGAAGTCGTGCATAGTGTTAGCAGGAAGTCTGGTATAGTGTTAGCAGGAAGTCTGGCATAGTGTTAGCAGGAAGTCTGGTATAGTGTAAGCAGGAAGTCTGGCATAGTGTAAGCAGGAAGTCTGGCATAGTGTTAGCAGGAAGTCTGGCATAGTGTGAGCAGGAAGTCTGACATAGTGTGAGCAGGAAGTCTGGCATAGTGTGAGCAGGAAGTCTGGCATAGTGTGAGCAGGAAGTCTGGCATAGTGTAAGCAGGAAGTCTGGCATAGTGTAAGCAGGAAGTCTGGCATAGTGTAAGCAGGAAGTCTGGCATAGTGTAAGCAGGAAGTCTGGCATAGTGTAAGCAGGTAGTTGGTATAGTGTAAGCAGGAAGTCTGGTATAGTGTAAGCAGGAAGTCTGGCATAGTGTAAGCAGGAAGTCTGGAATAGTGTAAGCAGGAAGTCTGGCATAGTGTAAGCAGGAAGTCTGGCATAGTGTAAGCAGGAAGTCTGGCATAGTGTAAGCAGGAAGTCTGGCATAGTGTAAGCAGGTTGCCTGGTATAGTGTAAGCAGGAAGTCTGGTATAGTGTTAGCAGGAAGTCTGGTATAGTGTAAGCAGGATGTCTGGTATAGTGTGAGCCAGGAAGTCTGGCATAGTGTGAGCCAGGAAGTCTGGCATAGTGTGAGCAGGAAGTCTGGCATAGTGTGAGCAGGAAGTCTGGCATAGTGTAAGTTGGAAGTCTGCCATAGTGTTAGCAGGAAGTCATGCATAGTGTGAGCAGGAAGTCTGGAATAGTGTAAGCAGGAAGTCTGGCATAGTGTAAGCAGGAAGTCTGGCATAGTGTGAGCAGGAAGTCGTGCATAGTGTGAGCAGGAAGTCTGCCATAGTGTGAGCAGGAAGTCGTGCATAGTGTGAGCAGGAAGTCTGGCATAGTGTGTGCAGGAAGTCTGGCATAGTGTTAGCAGGAAGTCTGGCATAGTGTAAGCAGGAAGTCTGGCATAGTGTAAGCAGGAAGTCTGGCATAGTGTGAGCCAGGAAGTCTGGTATAGTGTAAGCAGGATGTCTGGCATAGTGTTAGCAGGAAGTCGTGCATAGTGTGAGCAGGAAGTCGTGCATAGTGTGAGCAGGAAGTCTGGTATAGTGTTAGCAGGAAGTCTGGTATAGTGTTAGCAGGAAGTCTGGTATAGTGTGCGCAGGATGTCTGGCATAGTGTAAGCAGGAAGTCTGGTATAGTGTAAGCAGGATGTCTGGCATAGTGTAAGCAGGAAGTCGTGCATAGTGTGAGCAGGATGTCTGGCATAGTGTAAGCAGGAAGTCGTGCATAGTGTGAGCAGGAAGTCGTGCATAGTGTGAGCAGGAAGTCTGGCATAGTGTGTGCAGGAAGTCTGGCATAGTGTTAGCAGGAAGTCTGGCATAGTGTAAGCAGGAAGTCTGGCATAGTGTAAGCAGGAAGTCTGGCATAGTGTGAGCCAGGAAGTCTGGTATAGTGTAAGCAGGATGTCTGGCATAGTGTGAGCAGGATGTCTGGCATAGTGTGAGCAGGAAGTCGTGCATAGTGTGAGCAGGAAGTCGTGCATAGTGTGAGCAGGAAGTCGTGCATAGTGTGAGCAGGAAGTCTGGTATAGTGTTAGCAGGAAGTCTGGTATAGTGTTAGCAGGAAGTCTGGCATAGTGTGCGCAGGATGTCTGGCATAGTGTAAGCAGGAAGTCTGGCATAGTGTAAGCAGGATGTCTGGCATAGTGTAAGCAGGAAGTCGTGCATAGTGTGAGCAGGAAGTCGTGCATAGTGTAAGCAGGTAGTCTGGTATAGTGTAAGCAGGAAGTCTGGCATAGTGTAAGCAGGAAGTCTGGCATAGTGTAAGCAGGAAGTCTGGCACAGTGTAAGCAGGAAGTCTGGCACAGTGTAAGCAGGAAGTCTGGCACAGTGTAAGCAGGAAGTCTGGCATAGTGTAAGCAGGAAGTCTGGCATAGTGTAAGCAGGAAGTCTGGCATAGTTTAAGCAGGAAGTCTGGCATAGTGTAAGCAGGAAGTCTGGTATAGTGTAAGCAGGAAGTCTGGTATAGTGTAAGCAGGAAGTCTGGTATAGTGTAAGCAGGAAGTCTGGCATAGTGTTAGCAGGAAGTCTGGCATAGTGTAAGCAGGAAGTCTGGCATAGTGTAAGCAGGAAGTCTGGCATAGTGTGAGCCAGGAAGTCTGGTATAGTGTAAGCAGGATGTCTGGCATAGTGTTAGCAGGAAGTCGTGCATAGTGTGAGCAGGAAGTCGTGCATAGTGTGAGCAGGAAGTCTGGTATAGTGTTAGCAGGAAGTCTGGTATAGTGTTAGCAGGAAGTCTGGTATAGTGTGCGCAGGATGTCTGGCATAGTGTAAGCAGGAAGTCTGGTATAGTGTAAGCAGGATGTCTGGCATAGTGTAAGCAGGAAGTCGTGCATAGTGTGAGCAGGATGTCTGGCATAGTGTAAGCAGGAAGTCTGGCATAGTGTGAGCAGGAAGTCGTGCATAGTGTAAGCAGGTAGTCTGGTATAGTGTAAGCAGGAAGTCTGGCATAGTGTAAGCAGGAAGTCTGGCATAGTGTAAGCAGGAAGTCTGGCACAGTGTAAGCAGGAAGTCTGGCACAGTGTAAGCAGGAAGTCTGGCATAGTGTAAGCAGGAAGTCTGGCATAGTGTAAGCAGGAAGTCTGGCATAGTGTAAGCAGGATCTGGTATAGTGTAAGCAGGAAGTCTGGCATAGTGTAAGCAGGAAGTCTGGTATAGTGTAAGCAGGAAGTCTGGTATAGTGTAAGCAGGAAGTCTGGTATAGTGTAAGCAGGAAGTCTGGCATAGTGTTAGCAGGAAGTCTGGCATAGTGTAAGCAGGAAGTCTGGCATAGTGTTAGCAGGAAGTCTGGCATAGTGTTAGCAGGAAGTCTGGCATAGTGTTAGCAGGAAGTCTGGCATAGTGTAAGCAGGAAGTCTGCATAGTGTAAGCAGGAAGTCTGGCATAGTGTGAGCAGGAAGTCGTGCATAGTGTGAGCAGGATGTCTGGCATAGTGTAAGCAGGAAGTCTGGCATGGTGTGAGCAGGAAGTCGTGCATAGTGTAGTGTAAGCAGGAAGTCTGCATAGTGTAAGCAGGAAGTCTGGCATAGTGTGAGCAGGAAGTCGTGCATAGTGTGAGCAGGATGTCTGGCATAGTGTAAGCAGGAAGTCTGGCATGGTGTGAGCAGGAAGTCGTGCATAGTGTAAGCAGGTAGTCTGGTATAGTGTAAGCAGGAAGTCTGGCATAGTGTTAGCAGGAAGTCTGGTATAGTGTAAGCAGGTAGTCTGGCATAGTGTTAGCAGGAAGTCTGGCATAGTGTTAGCAGGAAGTCTGGCATAGTGTGAGCAGGAAGTCTGGGATAGTGTTAGCAGGAAGTCGTGCATAGTGTTAGCAGGAAGTCTGGCATAGTGTTAGCAGGAAGTCTGGTATAGTGTAAGCAGGAAGTCTGGTATAGTGTTAGCAGGAAGTCTGGTATAGTGTTAGCAGGAAGTCTGGCATAGTGTAAGCAGGAAGTCTGGCATAGTGTAAGCAGGAAGTCTGGCATAGTGTAAGCAGGAAGTCTGGCATAGTGTAAGCAGGAAGTCTAACATAGTGTTAGCAGGAAGTCTGGTATAGTGTTAGCAGGAAGTCTGGTATAGTGTAAGCAGGAAGTCTGGTATAGTGTTAGCAGGAAGTCTGGTATAGTGTTAGCAGGAAGTCTGGCATAGTGTAAGCAGGAAGTCTGGCATAGTGTGCGCAGGATGTTTGGCATAGTGTAAGCAGGAAGTCTGGTATAGTGTGAGCAGGAAGTCGTGCATAGTGTAAGCAGGATGGCTGCATAGTGTAAGCAGGAAGTCTGGCATAGTGTAAGCAGGAAGTCGTGCATAGTGTGAGCAGGAAGTCTGGTATAGTGTTAGCAGGAAGTCTGGCATAGTGTGAGCAGGAAGTCTGGCATAGTGTGAGCAGGAAGTCTGGCATAGTGTGAGCAGGAAGTCTGGCATAGTGTAAGCAGGAAGTCTGGTATAGTGTAAGCAGGAAGTCTGGCATAGTGTAAGCAGGAAGTCTGGCATAGTGTAAGCAGGAAGTCTGGCATGGTGTAAGCAGGTAGTCTGGTATGGTGTAAGCAGGAAGTCTGGCATAGTGTAAGCAGGAAGTCTGGCATAGTGTAACCAGGAAGTCTGGCATAGTGTAAGCAGGAAGTCTGGCATAGTGTAAGCAGGAAGTCTGGCATAGTGTAAGCAGGAAGTCTGGCATAGTGTAAGCAGGAAGTCTGGCATAGTGTAAGCAGGTTGTCTGGTATAGTGTAAGCAGGAAGTCTGGTATAGTGTTAGCAGGAAGTCTGGTATAGTGTAAGCAGGATGTCTGGTATAGTGTGAGCCAGGAAGTCTGGCATAGTGTGAGCCAGGAAGTCTGGCATAGTGTTAGCAGGAAGTCTGGCATAGTGTGAGCAGGAAGTCTGGCATAGTGTAAGTTGGAAGTCTGCCATAGTGTGAGCAGGAAGTCTGCCATAGTGTGAGCAGGAAGTCTGCCATAGTGTGAGCAGGAAGTCTGGTATAGTGTAAGCAGGAAGTCTGGCATAGTGTTAGCAGGAAGTCTGGCATAGTGTGAGCAGGAAGTCTGGCATAGTGTAAGTTGGAAGTCTGCCATAGTGTTAGCAGGAAGTCGAGCATAGTGTGAGCAGGAAGTCTGGTATAGTGTGAGCAGGAAGTCTGGTATAGTGTCAGCTGGAAGTCTGGCATAGTGTAAGCAGGAAGTCTGGCATAGTGTTAGCAGGAAGTCTGGTATAGTGTGAGCAGGAAGTCGTGCATAGTGTGAGCAGGAAGTCTGCCATAGTGTGAGCAGGAAGTCGTGCATAGTGTGAGCAGGAAGTCTGGCATAGTGTGTGCAGGAAGTCTGGCATAGTGTAAGCAGGAAGTCTGGCATAGTGTAAGCAGGAAGTCTGGCATAGTGTAAGCAGGAAGTCTGGCATGGTGTAAGCAGGTAGTCTGGTATAGTGTAAGCAGGAAGTCTGGTATATTGTAAGCAGGAAGTCTGGCATAGTGTAACCAGGAAGTCTGGCATAGTGTGAGCAGGAAGTCTGGTATAGTGTAAGCAGGAAGTCTGGCATAGTGTAAGCAGGAAGTCTGGCATAGTGTAAGCAGGTTGTCTGGTATAGTGTGAGCAGGATGTCTGGCATAGTGTAAGCAGGAAGTCTGGCATAGTGTGAGCAGGAAGTCGTGCATAGTGTAAGCAGGTAGTCTGGTATAGTGTAAGCAGGAAGTCTGGCATAGTGTAAGCAGGAAGTCTGGCATAGTGTAAGCAGGAAGTCTGGTATAGTGTAAGCAGGAAGTCTGGCACAGTGTAAGCAGGAAGTCTGGCATAGTGTAAGCAGGAAGTCTGGCATAGTGTAAGCAGGAAGTCTGGCATAGTGTAAGCAGGAAGTCTGGCATAGTGTGAGCCAGGAAGTCTGGTATAGTGTAAGCAGGATGTCTGGCATAGTGTTAGCAGGAAGTCGTGCATAGTGTGAGCAGGAAGTCGTGCATAGTGTGAGCAGGAAGTCTGGTATAGTGTTAGCAGGAAGTCTGGTATAGTGTTAGCAGGAAGTCTGGTATAGTGTGCGCAGGATGTCTGGCATAGTGTAAGCAGGAAGTCTGGTATAGTGTAAGCAGGATGTCTGGCATAGTGTAAGCAGGAAGTCGTGCATAGTGTGAGCAGGATGTCTGGCATAGTGTAAGCAGGAAGTCTGGCATAGTGTGAGCAGGAAGTCGTGCATAGTGTAAGCAGGTAGTCTGGTATAGTGTAAGCAGGAAGTCTGGCATAGTGTAAGCAGGAAGTCTGGCATAGTGTAAGCAGGAAGTCTGGCACAGTGTAAGCAGGAAGTCTGGCACAGTGTAAGCAGGAAGTCTGGCATAGTGTAAGCAGGAAGTCTGGCATAGTGTAAGCAGGAAGTCTGGCATAGTGTAAGCAGGATCTGGTATAGTGTAAGCAGGAAGTCTGGCATAGTGTAAGCAGGAAGTCTGGTATAGTGTAAGCAGGAAGTCTGGTATAGTGTAAGCAGGAAGTCTGGTATAGTGTAAGCAGGAAGTCTGGCATAGTGTTAGCAGGAAGTCTGGCATAGTGTAAGCAGGAAGTCTGGCATAGTGTTAGCAGGAAGTCTGGCAAAGTGTTAGCAGGAAGTCTGGCATAGTGTTAGCAGGAAGTCTGGCATAGTGTAAGCAGGAAGTCTGCATAGTGTAAGCAGGAAGTCTGGCATAGTGTGAGCAGGAAGTCGTGCATAGTGTGAGCAGGATGTCTGGCATAGTGTAAGCAGGAAGTCTGGCATGGTGTGAGCAGGAAGTCGTGCATAGTGTAGTGTAAGCAGGAAGTCTGCATAGTGTAAGCAGGAAGTCTGGCATAGTGTGAGCAGGAAGTCGTGCATAGTGTGAGCAGGATGTCTGGCATAGTGTAAGCAGGAAGTCTGGCATGGTGTGAGCAGGAAGTCGTGCATAGTGTAAGCAGGTAGTCTGGTATAGTGTAAGCAGGAAGTCTGGCATAGTGTTAGCAGGAAGTCTGGCATAGTGTGAGCAGGAAGTCTGGTATAGTGTTAGCAGGAAGTCTGGTATAGTGTTAGCAGGAAGTCTGGTATAGTGTAAGCAGGAAGTCTGGTATAGTGTTAGCAGGAAGTCTGGTATAGTGTTAGCAGGAAGTCTGGCATAGTGTAAGCAGGAAGTCTGGCATAGTGTAAGCAGGAAGTCTGGCATAGTGTAAGCAGGAAGTCTGGCATAGTGTAAGCAGGAAGTCTAACATAGTGTTAGCAGGAAGTCTGGTATAGTGTTAGCAGGAAGTCTGGTATAGTGTAAGCAGGAAGTCTGGTATAGTGTTAGCAGGAAGTCTGGTATAGTGTTAGCAGGAAGTCTGGCATAGTGTAAGCAGGAAGTCTGGCATAGTGTGCGCAGGATGTTTGGCATAGTGTAAGCAGGAAGTCTGGTATAGTGTGAGCAGGAAGTCGTGCATAGTGTAAGCAGGATGGCTGCATAGTGTAAGCAGGAAGTCTGGCATAGTGTAAGCAGGAAGTCGTGCATAGTGTGAGCAGGAAGTCTGGTATAGTGTTAGCAGGAAGTCTGGCATAGTGTGAGCAGGAAGTCTGGCATAGTGTGAGCAGGAAGTCTGGCATAGTGTGAGCAGGAAGTCTGGCATAGTGTAAGCAGGAAGTCTGGTATAGTGTAAGCAGGAAGTCTGGCATAGTGTAAGCAGGAAGTCTGGCATAGTGTAAGCAGGAAGTCTGGCATGGTGTAAGCAGGTAGTCTGGTATGGTGTAAGCAGGAAGTCTGGCATAGTGTAAGCAGGAAGTCTGGCATAGTGTAACCAGGAAGTCTGGCATAGTGTAAGCAGGAAGTCTGGCATAGTGTAAGCAGGAAGTCTGGCATAGTGTAAGCAGGAAGTCTGGCATAGTGTAAGCAGGAAGTCTGGCATAGTGTAAGCAGGTTGTCTGGTATAGTGTAAGCAGGAAGTCTGGTATAGTGTTAGCAGGAAGTCTGGTATAGTGTAAGCAGGATGTCTGGTATAGTGTGAGCCAGGAAGTCTGGCATAGTGTGAGCCAGGAAGTCTGGCATAGTGTTAGCAGGAAGTCTGGCATAGTGTGAGCAGGAAGTCTGGCATAGTGTAAGTTGGAAGTCTGCCATAGTGTGAGCAGGAAGTCTGCCATAGTGTGAGCAGGAAGTCTGCCATAGTGTGAGCAGGAAGTCTGGTATAGTGTAAGCAGGAAGTCTGGCATAGTGTTAGCAGGAAGTCTGGCATAGTGTGAGCAGGAAGTCTGGCATAGTGTAAGTTGGAAGTCTGCCATAGTGTTAGCAGGAAGTCGAGCATAGTGTGAGCAGGAAGTCTGGTATAGTGTGAGCAGGAAGTCTGGTATAGTGTCAGCTGGAAGTCTGGCATAGTGTAAGCAGGAAGTCTGGCATAGTGTTAGCAGGAAGTCTGGTATAGTGTGAGCAGGAAGTCGTGCATAGTGTGAGCAGGAAGTCTGCCATAGTGTGAGCAGGAAGTCGTGCATAGTGTGAGCAGGAAGTCTGGCATAGTGTGTGCAGGAAGTCTGGCATAGTGTAAGCAGGAAGTCTGGCATAGTGTAAGCAGGAAGTCTGGCATAGTGTAAGCAGGAAGTCTGGCATGGTGTAAGCAGGTAGTCTGGTATAGTGTAAGCAGGAAGTCTGGTATAGTGTAAGCAGGAAGTCTGGCATAGTGTAACCAGGAAGTCTGGCATAGTGTGAGCAGGAAGTCTGGTATAGTGTAAGCAGGAAGTCTGGCATAGTGTAAGCAGGAAGTCTGGCATAGTGTAAGCAGGTTGTCTGGTATAGTGTGAGCAGGATGTCTGGCATAGTGTAAGCAGGAAGTCTGGCATAGTGTGAGCAGGAAGTCGTGCATAGTGTAAGCAGGTAGTCTGGTATAGTGTAAGCAGGAAGTCTGGCATAGTGTAAGCAGGAAGTCTGGCATAGTGTAAGCAGGAAGTCTGGTATAGTGTAAGCAGGAAGTCTGGCACAGTGTAAGCAGGAAGTCTGGCATAGTGTAAGCAGGAAGTCTGGCATAGTGTAAGCAGGATCTGGTATAGTGTAAGCAGGAAGTCTGGCATAGTGTAAGCAGGAAGTCTGGCATAGTGTAAGCAGGAAGTCTGGCATAGTGTAAGCAGGAAGTCTGGCATAGTGTAAGCAGGAAGTCTGGTATAGTGTAAGCAGGAAGTCTGGTATAGTGTAAGCAGGAAGTCTGGTATAGTGTAAGCAGGAAGTCTGGCATAGTATTAGCAGGAAGTCTGGCATAGTGTAAGCAGGAAGTCTGGCATAGTGTTAGCAGGAAGTCTGGCATAGTGTTAGCAGGAAGTCTGGCATAGTGTAAGCAGGAAGTCTGGTATAGTGTAAGCAGGAAGTCGTGCATAGTGTGAGCAGGAAGTCGTGCATAGTGTGAGCAGGTAGTCTGGTATAGTGTAAGCAGGAAGTCTGGCATAGTGTTAGCAGGAAGTCTGGCATAGTGTTAGCAGGAAGTCTGGCATAGTGTTAGCAGGAAGTCGTGCATAGTGTAAGCAGGTAGTCTGGTATAGTGTAAGCAGGAAGTCTGGCATAGTGTAAGCAGGAAGTCTGGCATAGTGTAAGCAGGAAGTCTGGTATAGTGTAAGCAGGAAGTCTGGCACAGTGTAAGCAGGAAGTCTGGCATAGTGTAAGCAGGAAGTCTGGCATAGTGTAAGCAGGATATGGTATAGTGTAAGCAGGAAGTCTGGCATAGTGTAAGCAGGAAGTCTGGTATAGTGTAAGCAGGAAGTCTGGTATAGTGTAAGCAGGAAGTCTGGTATAGTGTAAGCAGGAAGTCTGGCATAGTGTTAGCAGGAAGTCTGGCATAGTGTAAGCAGGAAGTCTGGCATAGTGTTAGCAGGAAGTCTGGCATAGTGTTAGCAGGAAGTCTGGCATAGTGTAAGCAGGAAGTCTGGTATAGTGTAAGCAGGAAGTCGTGCATAGTGTGAGCAGGAAGTCGTGCATAGTGTGAGCAGGTAGTCTGGTATAGTGTAAGCAGGAAGTCTGGCATAGTGTTAGCAGGAAGTCTGGCATAGTGTTAGCAGGAAGTCTGGCATAGTGTTAGCAGGAAGTCTGGCATAGTGTTAGCAGGAAGTCTGGCATAGTGTGAGCAGGAAGTCTGGCATAGTGTGAGCAGGAAGTCTGGCATAGTGTGAGCAGGAAGTCTGGCATAGTGTGAGCAGGAAGTCTGGCACAGTGTGAGCAGGAAGTCTGGCACAGTGTGAGCAGGAAGTCTGGCATAGTGTGAGCAGGAAGTCTGGCCTAGTGTGAGCAGGAAGTCTGGCATAGTGTTAGCAGGAAGTCTGCATAGTGTAAGCAGGAAGTCTGGCATAGTGTGAGCAGGAAGTCGTGCATAGTGTGAGCAGGATGTCTGGCATAGTGTGAGCAGGAAGTCTGGCATAGTGTGAGCAGGAAGTCTGGCATAGTGTGAGCAGGAAGTCGTGCATAGTGTAAGCAGGAAGTCTGGCATAGTGTTAGCAGGAAGTCTGGTATAGTGTAAGCAGGTAGTCTGGCATAGTGTTAGCAGGAAGTCTGGCATAGTGTTAGCAGGAAGTCTGGCATAGTGTGAGCAGGAAGTCTGGGATAGTGTTAGCAGGAAGTCGTACATAGTGTTAGCAGGAAGTCTGGCATAGTGTTAGCAGGAGGTCTGGTATAGTGTTAGCAGGAAGTCTGGCATAGTGTTAGCAGGAAGTCTGGCATAGTGTGAGCAGGAAATCTGGCATAGTGTTAGCAGGAAGTCTGCATAGTGTAAGCAGGAAGTCTGGCATAGTGTGAGCAGGAAGTCGTGCATAGTGTGAGCAGGATGTCTGGCATAGTGTAAGCAGGAAGTCTGGCATAGTGTGAGCAGGAAGTATGGTATAGTGTAAGCAGGTAGTCTGGCATAGTGTTAGCAGGAAGTCTGGCATAGTGTTAGCAGGAAGTCTGGCATAGTGTTTGCAGGATGTCTGGCATAGTGTGAGCAGGAAGTCTGGGATAGTGTTAGCAGGAAGTCTGGCATAGTGTTAGCAGGAAGTCTGGTATAGTGTTAGCAGGAAGTCTGGTATAGTGTAAGCAGGAAGTCTGGCATAGTGTTAGCAGGAAGTCTGGCATAGTGTAAGCAGGAAGTCTGGCATAGTGTAAGCAGGAAGTCTGGCATAGTGTGAGCAGGAAGTCTGGCATAGTGTGAGCAGGAAGTCTGGCACAGTGTGAGCAGGAAGTCTGGCACAGTGTGAGCAGGAAGTCTTGTATAGTGTGAGCAGGAAGTCTGGCATAGTGTGAGCAGGAAGTCTGGCATAGTGTTAGCAGGAAGTCTGCATAGTGTAAGCAGGAAGTCTGGCATAGTGTGAGCAGGAAGTCGTGCATAGTGTGAGCAGGATGTCTGGCATAGTGTAAGCAGGAAGTCTGGCATAGTGTGAGCAGGAAGTCGTGCATAGTGTAAGCAGGTAGTCTGGCATAGTGTAAGCAGGAAGTCTGGCATAGTGTTAGCAGGAAGTCTGGCATAGTGTTAGCAGGAAGTCTGGCATAGTGTTAGCAGGAAGTCTGGCATAGTGTGAGCAGGAAGTCTGGTATAGTGTGAGCAGGTAGTCTGGCATAGTGTTAGCAGGAAGTCTGGCATAGTGTTAGCAGGAAGTCTGGCATAGTGTTAGCAGGAAGTCTGGCATAGTGTTAGCAGGAAGTCTGGCATAGTGTGAGCCGGAAGTCTGGGATAGTGTTAGCAGGAAGTCTGGCATAGTGTTAGCAGGAAGTCTGGCATAGTGTCAGCAGGAAGTCTGGTATAGTGTTAGCAGGAAGTCTGGTATAGTGTAAGCAGGAAGTCTGGTATAGTGTTAGCAGGAAGTCTGGTATAGTGTAAGCAGGAAGACTGGCATAGTGTAAGCAGGAAGTCTGGCATAGTGTAAGCAGGAAGTCTGGCATAGTGTAAGCAGGAAGTCTGGTATCTGGTATAGTGTAAGCAGGATCTGGTATAGTGTAAGCAGGATGTCTGGCATAGTGTGAGCAGGAAGTCTGGTATAGTGTGAGCAGGAAGTCTGGCATAGTGTTAGCAGGAAGTCTGGCATAGTGTGAGCAGGAAGTCTGCATAGTGTAAGCAGGAAGTCTGGCATAGTGTAAGCAGGAAGTCTGGTATAGTGTGAGCAGGAAGTCTGGTATAGTGTTAGCAGGAAGTCGTGCATGGTGTTAGCAGGAAGTCTGGTATAGTGTTAGCAGGAAGTCTGGTATAGTGTTAGCAGGAAGTCTGGCATAGTGTTAGCAGGAAGTCTGGCATAGTGTGAGCAGGAAGTCTGGCATAGTGTAAGCAGGAAGTCTGGCATAGTGTGAGCAGGAAGTCGTGCATAGTGTAAGCAGGAAGTCTGGTATAGTGTAAGCAGGAAGTCTGGCATAGTGTAAGCAGGAAGTCTGGTATAGTGTTAGCAGGAAGTCGTGCATAGTGTTAGCAGGAAGTCTGGTATAGTGTTAGCAGGAAGTCTGGCATAGTGTTAGCAGGAAGTCTGGTATAGTGTAAGCAGGAAGTCTGGCATAGTGTAAGCAGGAAGTCTGGCATAGTGTAAGCAGGAAGTCTGGCATAGTGTAAGCAGGTTGTCTGGTATAGTGTAAGCAGGAAGTCTGGTATAGTGTTAGCAGGAAGTCTGGTATAGTGTAAGCAGGATGTCTGGTATAGTGTGAGCCAGGAAGTCTGGCATAGTGTGAGCCAGGAAGTCTGGCATAGTGTTAGCAGGAAGTCTGGCATAGTGTGAGCAGGAAGTCTGGCATAGTGTAAGTTGGAAGTCTGCCATAGTGTGAGCAGGAAGTCTGCCATAGTGTGAGCAGGAAGTCTGCCATAGTGTGAGCAGGAAGTCTGGTATAGTGTAAGCAGGAAGTCTGGCATAGTGTTAGCAGGAAGTCTGGCATAGTGTGAGCAGGAAGTCTGGCATAGTGTAAGTTGGAAGTCTGCCATAGTGTTAGCAGGAAGTCTGGCATAGTGTAAGCAGGAAGTCTGGCATAGTGTTAGCAGGAAGTCTGGCATAGTGTAAGCAGGAAGTCTGGCATAGTGTAAGCAGGAAGTCTGGCATAGTGTGAGCCAGGAAGTCTGGCATAGTGTAAGCAGGATGTCTGGCATAGTGTTAGCAGGAAGTCATGCATAGTGTGAGCAGGAAGTCGTGCATAGTGTGAGCAGGAAGTCTGGTATAGTGTTAGCAGGAAGTCTGGTATAGTGTGCGCAGGATGTCTGGCATAGTGTGAGCAGGAAGTCTGGTATAGTGTAAGCAGGATGTCTGGCATAGTGTAAGCAGGAAGTCGTGCATAGTGTGAGCAGGATGTCTGGCATAGTGTAAGCAGGAAGTCTGGCATAGTGTGAGCAGGAAGTCGTGCATAGTGTAAGCAGGTAGTCTGGTATAGTGTAAGCAGGAAGTCTGGCATAGTGTAAGCAGGAAGTCTGGCATAGTGTAAGCAGGAAGTCTGGCACAGTGTAAGCAGGAAGTCTGGCACAGTGTAAGCAGGAAGTCTGGCATAGTGTAAGCAGGAAGTCTGGCATAGTGTAAGCAGGATCTGGTATAGTGTAAGCAGGAAGTCTGGCATAGTGTAAGCAGGAAGTCTGGCATAGTGTAAGCAGGAAGTGTGGCATAGTGTAAGCAGGAAGTCTGGTATAGTGTAAGCAGGAAGTCTGGTATAGTGTAAGCAGGAAGTCTGGTATAGTGTAAGCAGGAAGTCTGGCATAGTGTTAGCAGGAAGTCTGGCATAGTGTAAGCAGGAAGTCTGGCATAGTGTTAGCAGGAAGTCTGGCATAGTGTTAGCAGGAAGTCTGGCATAGTGTAAGCAGGAAGTCTGGTATAGTGTAAGCAGGAAGTCGTGCATAGTGTGAGCAGGAAGTCGTGCATAGTGTGAGCAGGTAGTCTGGTATAGTGTAAGCAGGAAGTCTGGCATAGTGTTAGCAGGAAGTCTGGCATAGTGTTAGCAGGAAGTCTGGCATAGTGTTAGCAGGAAGTCTGGCATAGTGTTAGCAGGAAGTCTGGCATAGTGTGAGCAGGAAGTCTGGCATAGTGTGAGCAGGAAGTCTGGCATAGTGTGAGCAGGAAGTCTGGCACAGTGTGAGCAGGAAGTCTGGCACAGTGTGAGCAGGAAGTCTGGCACAGTGTGAGCAGGAAGTCTGGCATAGTGTGAGCAGGAAGTCTGGCCTAGTGTGAGCAGGAATTCTGGCATAGTGTTAGCAGGAAGTCTGCATAGTGTAAGCAGGAAGTCTGGCATAGTGTTAGCAGGAAGTCTGGTATAGTGTAAGCAGGTAGTCTGGCATAGTGTTAGCAGGAAGTCTGGCATAGTGTTAGCAGGAAGTCTGGCATAGTGTGAGCAGGAAGTCTGGTATAGTGTGAGCAGGAAGTCTGGGATAGTGTTAGCAGGAAGTCGTGCATAGTGTTAGCAGGAAGTCTGGCATAGTGTTAGCAGGAGGTCTGGTATAGTGTTAGCAGGAAGTCTGGTATAGTGTAAGCAGGAAGTCTGGTATAGTGTTAGCAGGAAGTCTGGTATAGTGTTAGCAGGAAGTCTGGCATAGTGTAAGCAGGAAGTCTGGCATAGTGTAAGCAGGAAGTCTGGCATAGTGTAAGCAGGAAGTCTGGCATAGTGTAAGCAGGAAGTCTGGCATAGTGTTAGCAGGAAGTCTGGCATAGTGTGAGCAGGAAATCTGGCATAGTGTTAGCAGGAAGTCTGCATAGTGTAAGCAGGAAGTCTGGCATAGTGTGAGCAGGAAGTCGTGCATAGTGTGAGCAGGATGTCTGGCATAGTGTGAGCAGGAAGTCTGGCATAGTGTGAGCAGGAAGTCGTGCATAGTGTAAGCAGGTAGTCTGGTATAGTGTAAGCAGGAAGTCTGGCATAGTGTAAGCAGGAAGTATGGTATAGTGTAAGCAGGTAGTCTGGCATAGTGTTAGCAGGAAGTCTGGCATAGTGTTAGCAGGAAGTCTGGCATAGTGTTTGCAGGATGTCTGGCATAGTGTGAGCAGGAAGTCTGGGATAGTGTTAGCAGGAAGTCTGGCATAGTGTTAGCAGGAAGTCTGGTATAGTGTTAGCAGGAAGTCTGGTATAGTGTAAGCAGGAAGTCTGGCATAGTGTTAGCAGGAAGTCTGGCATAGTCTTAGCAGGAAGTCTGGGATAGTGTTAGCAGGAAGTCTGGCATAGTGTAAGCAGGAAGTCTGGCATAGTGTAAGCAGGAAGTCTGGCATAGTGTGAGCAGGAAGTCTGGCATAGTGTGAGCAGGAAGTCTGGCATAGTGTGAGCAGGAAGTCTGGCACAGTGTGAGCAGGAAGTCTGGCACAGTGTGAGCAGGAAGTCTTGTATAGTGTGAGCAGGAAGTCTGGCATAGTGTGAGCAGGAAGTCTGGCATAGTGTTAGCAGGAAGTCTGCATAGTGTAAGCAGGAAGTCTGGCATAGTGTGAGCAGGAAGTCGTGCATAGTGTGAGCAGGATGTCTGGCATAGTGTGAGCAGGAAGTCTGGCATAGTGTGAGCAGGAAGTCGTGCATAGTGTAAGCAGGTAGTCTGGCATAGTGTAAGCAGGAAGTCTGGCATAGTGTTAGCAGGAAGTCTGGCATAGTGTTAGCAGGAAGTCTGGCATAGTGTTAGCAGGAAGTCTGGCATAGTGTGAGCAGAAAGTCTGGTATAGTGTGAGCAGGTAGTCTGGCATAGTGTTAGCAGGAAGTCTGGCATAGTGTTAGCAGGAAGTCTGGCATAGTGTTAGCAGGAAGTCTGGCATAGTGTGAGCAGGAAGTCTGGGATAGTGTTAGCAGGAAGTCTGGCATAGTGTCAGCAGGAAGTCTGGCATAGTGTCAGCAGGAAGTCTGGTATAATGTTAGCAGGAAGTCTGGTATAGTGTAAGCAGGAAGTCTGGTATAGTGTTAGCAGGAAGTCTGGTATAGTGTAAGCAGGAAGACTGGCATAGTGTAAGCAGGAAGTCTGGCATAGTGTAAGCAGGAAGTCTGGCATAGTGTAAGCAGGAAGTCTGGTATCTGGTATAGTGTAAGCAGGATCTGGTATAGTGTAAGCAGGATGTCTGGCATAGTGTGAGCAGGAAGTCTGGTATAGTGTGAGCAGGAAGTCTGGCATAGTGTTAGCAGGAAGTCTGGCATAGTGTGAGCAGGAAGTCTGCATAGTGTAAGCAGGAAGTCTGGCATAGTGTAAGCAGGAAGTCTGGTATAGTGTGAGCAGGAAGTCGTGCATAGTGTAAGCAGGATGTCTGCATAGTGTAAGCAGGAAGTCTGGTATAGTGTAAGCAGGAAGTCTGGCATAGTGTAAGCAGTAAGTCTGGTATAGTGTTAGCAGGAAGTCGTGCATAGTGTTAGCAGGAAGTCTGGTATAGTGTTAGCAGGAAGTCTGGTATAGTGTTAGCAGGAAGTCTGGCATAGTGTTAGCAGGAAGTCTGGCATAGTGTGAGCAGGAAGTCTGGCATAGTGTGAGCAGGAAGTCTGGCATAGTGTGAGCAGGAAGTCGTGCATAGTGTAAGCAGGAAGTCTGGTATAGTGTAAGCAGGAAGTCTGGCATAGTGTAAGCAGGAAGTCTGGTATAGTGTTAGCAGGAAGTCGTGCATAGTGTTAGCAGGAAGTCTGGTATAGTGTTAGCAGGAAGTCTGGCATAGTGTTAGCAGGAAGTCTGGTATAGTGTAAGCAGGAAGTCTGGCATAGTGTAAGCAGGAAGTCTGGCATAGTGTAAGCAGGAAGTCTGGCATAGTGTAAGCAGGTTGTCTGGTATAGTGTAAGCAGGAAGTCTGGTATAGTGTTAGCAGGAAGTCTGGTATAGTGTAAGCAGGATGTCTGGTATAGTGTGAGCCAGGAAGTCTGGCATAGTGTGAGCCAGGAAGTCTGGCATAGTGTTAGCAGGAAGTCTGGCATAGTGTGAGCAGGAAGTCTGGCATAGTGTAAGTTGGAAGTCTGCCATAGTGTGAGCAGGAAGTCTGCCATAGTGTGAGCAGGAAGTCTGCCATAGTGTGAGCAGGAAGTCTGGTATAGTGTAAGCAGGAAGTCTGGCATAGTGTTAGCAGGAAGTCTGGCATAGTGTGAGCAGGAAGTCTGGCATAGTGTAAGTTGGAAGTCTGCCATAGTGTTAGCAGGAAGTCGTGCATAGTGTGAGCAGGAAGTCTGGTATAGTGTGAGCAGGAAGTCTGGTATAGTGTAAGCTGGAAGTCTGGCATAGTGTAAGCAGGAAGTCTGGCATAGTGTTAGCAGGAAGTCTGGTATAGTGTGAGCAGGAAGTCGTGCATAGTGTGAGCAGGAAGTCTGCCATAGTGTGAGCAGGAAGTCGTGCATAGTGTGAGCAGGAAGTCGTGCATAGTGTGAGCAGGAAGTCTGGCATAGTGTTAGCAGGAAGTCTGGCATAGTGTAAGCAGGAAGTCTGGCATAGTGTAAGCAGGAAGTCTGGCATAGTGTGAGCCAGGAAGTCTGGTATAGTGTAAGCAGGATGTCTGGCATAGTGTTAGCAGGAAGTCATGCATAGTGTGAGCAGGAAGTCGTGCATAGTGTGAGCAGGAAGTCTGGTATAGTGTTAGCAGGAAGTCTGGTATAGTGTTAGCAGGAAGTCTGGTATAGTGTGCGCAGGATGTCTGGCATAGTGTGAGCAGGAAGTCTGGTATAGTGTAAGCAGGATGTCTGGCATAGTGTAAGCAGGAAGTCGTGCATAGTGTGAGCAGGATGTCTGGCATAGTGTAAGCAGGAAGTCTGGCATAGTGTGAGCAGGAAGTCGTGCATCGTGTAAGCAGGTAGTCTGGTATAGTGTAAGCAGGAAGTCTGGCATAGTGTAAGCAGGAAGTCTGGCATAGTGTAAGCAGGAAGTCTGGTATAGTGTAAGCAGGAAGTCTGGCACAGTGTAAGCAGGAAGTCTGGCATAGTGTAAGCAGGAAGTCTGGCATAGTGTAAGCAGGATCTGGTATAGTGTAAGCAGGAAGTCTGGCATAGTGTAAGCAGGAAGTCTGGCATAGTGTAAGCAGGAAGTCTGGCATAGTGTAAGCAGGAAGTCTGGTATAGTGTAAGCAGGAAGTCTGGTATAGTGTAAGCAGGAAGTCTGGTATAGTGTAAGCAGGAAGTCTGGCATAGTGTTAGCAGGAAGTCTGGCATAGTGTAAGCAGGAAGTCTGGCATAGTGTTAGCAGGAAGTCTGGCATAGTGTTAGCAGGAAGTCTGGCATAGTGTAAGCAGGAAGTCTGGTATAGTGTAAGCAGGAAGTCGTGCATAGTGTGAGCAGGAAGTCGTGCATAGTGTGAGCAGGTAGTCTGGTATAGTGTAAGCAGGAAGTCTGGCATAGTGTTAGCAGGAAGTCTGGCATAGTGTTAGCAGGAAGTCTGGCATAGTGTGAGCAGGAAGTCTGGCATAGTGTGAGCAGGAAGTCTGGCACAGTGTGAGCAGGAAGTCTGGCACAGTGTGAGCAGGAAGTCTGGCACAGTGTGAGCAGGAAGTCTGGCCTAGTGTGAGCAGGAAGTCTGGCATAGTGTTAGCAGGAAGTCTGCATAGTGTAAGCAGGAAGTCTGGCATAGTGTGAGCAGGAAGTCGTGCATAGTGTGAGCAGGATGTCTGGCATAGTGTGAGCAGGAAGTCTGGCATAGTGTGAGCAGGAAGTCGTGCATAGTGTAAGCAGGTAGTCTGGCATAGTGTAAGCAGGAAGTCTGGCATAGTGTTAGCAGGAAGTCTGGCATAGTGTAAGCAGGTAGTCTGGCATAGTGTTAGCAGGAAGTCTGGCATAGTGTTAGCAGGAAGTCTGGCATAGTGTGAGCAGGAAGTTTGGTATAGTGTGAGCAGGAAGTCTGGCATAGTGTAAGCAGGAAGTCTGGCATAGTGTGCGCAGGATGTTTGGCATAGTGTAAGCAGGAAGTCTGGTATAGTGTGAGCAGGAAGTCGTGCATAGTGTAAGCAGGATGGCTGCATAGTGTAAGCAGGAAGTCTGGCATAGTGTAAGCAGGAAGTCGTGCATAGTGTGAGCAGGAAGTCTGGTATAGTGTTAGCAGGAAGTCTGGCATAGTGTGAGCAGGAAGTCTGGCATAGTGTGAGCAGGAAGTCTGGCATAGTGTGAGCAGGAAGTCTGGCATAGTGTAAGCAGGAAGTCTGGAATAGTGTAAGCAGGAAGTCTGGCATAGTGTAAGCAGGAAGTCTGGCATAGTGTAAGCAGGAAGTCTGGCATGGTGTAAGCAGGTAGTCTGGTATGGTGTAAGCAGGAAGTCTGGCATAGTGTAAGCAGGAAGTCTGGCATAGTGTAACCAGGAAGTCTGGCATAGTGTAAGCAGGAAGTCTGGCATAGTGTAAGCAGGAAGTCTGGCATAGTGTAAGCAGGAAGTCTGGCATAGTGTAAGCAGGAAGTCTGGCATAGTGTAAGCAGGTTGTCTGGTATAGTGTAAGCAGGAAGTCTGGTATAGTGTTAGCAGGAAGTCTGGTATAGTGTAAGCAGGATGTCTGGTATAGTGTGAGCCAGGAAGTCTGGCATAGTGTGAGCCAGGAAGTCTGGCATAGTGTTAGCAGGAAGTCTGGCATAGTGTGAGCAGGAAGTCTGGCATAGTGTAAGTTGGAAGTCTGCCATAGTGTGAGCAGGAAGTCTGCCATAGTGTGAGCAGGAAGTCTGCCATAGTGTGAGCAGGAAGTCTGGTATAGTGTAAGCAGGAAGTCTGGCATAGTGTTAGCAGGAAGTCTGGCATAGTGTGAGCAGGAAGTCTGGCATAGTGTAAGTTGGAAGTCTGCCATAGTGTTAGCAGGAAGTCGAGCATAGTGTGAGCAGGAAGTCTGGTATAGTGTGAGCAGGAAGTCTGGTATAGTGTCAGCTGGAAGTCTGGCATAGTGTAAGCAGGAAGTCTGGCATAGTGTTAGCAGGAAGTCTGGTATAGTGTGAGCAGGAAGTCGTGCATAGTGTGAGCAGGAAGTCTGCCATAGTGTGAGCAGGAAGTCGTGCATAGTGTGAGCAGGAAGTCTGGCATAGTGTGTGCAGGAAGTCTGGCATAGTGTAAGCAGGAAGTCTGGCATAGTGTAAGCAGGAAGTCTGGCATAGTGTAAGCAGGAAGTCTGGCATGGTGTAAGCAGGTAGTCTGGTATAGTGTAAGCAGGAAGTCTGGTATAGTGTAAGCAGGAAGTCTGGCATAGTGTAACCAGGAAGTCTGGCATAGTGTGAGCAGGAAGTCTGGTATAGTGTAAGCAGGAAGTCTGGCATAGTGTAAGCAGGAAGTCTGGCATAGTGTAAGCAGGTTGTCTGGTATAGTGTGAGCAGGATGTCTGGCATAGTGTAAGCAGGAAGTCTGGCATAGTGTGAGCAGGAAGTCGTGCATAGTGTAAGCAGGTAGTCTGGTATAGTGTAAGCAGGAAGTCTGGCATAGTGTAAGCAGGAAGTCTGGCATAGTGTAAGCAGGAAGTCTGGTATAGTGTAAGCAGGAAGTCTGGCACAGTGTAAGCAGGAAGTCTGGCATAGTGTAAGCAGGAAGTCTGGCATAGTGTAAGCAGGATCTGGTATAGTGTAAGCAGGAAGTCTGGCATAGTGTAAGCAGGAAGTCTGGCATAGTGTAAGCAGGAAGTCTGGCATAGTGTAAGCAGGAAGTCTGGCATAGTGTAAGCAGGAAGTCTGGTATAGTGTAAGCAGGAAGTCTGGTATAGTGTAAGCAGGAAGTCTGGTATAGTGTAAGCAGGAAGTCTGGCATAGTATTAGCAGGAAGTCTGGCATAGTGTAAGCAGGAAGTCTGGCATAGTGTTAGCAGGAAGTCTGGCATAGTGTTAGCAGGAAGTCTGGCATAGTGTAAGCAGGAAGTCTGGTATAGTGTAAGCAGGAAGTCGTGCATAGTGTGAGCAGGAAGTCGTGCATAGTGTGAGCAGGTAGTCTGGTATAGTGTAAGCAGGAAGTCTGGCATAGTGTTAGCAGGAAGTCTGGCATAGTGTTAGCAGGAAGTCTGGCATAGTGTTAGCAGGAAGTCGTGCATAGTGTAAGCAGGTAGTCTGGTATAGTGTAAGCAGGAAGTCTGGCATAGTGTAAGCAGGAAGTCTGGCATAGTGTAAGCAGGAAGTCTGGTATAGTGTAAGCAGGAAGTCTGGCACAGTGTAAGCAGGAAGTCTGGCATAGTGTAAGCAGGAAGTCTGGCATAGTGTAAGCAGGATATGGTATAGTGTAAGCAGGAAGTCTGGCATAGTGTAAGCAGGAAGTCTGGTATAGTGTAAGCAGGAAGTCTGGTATAGTGTAAGCAGGAAGTCTGGTATAGTGTAAGCAGGAAGTCTGGCATAGTGTTAGCAGGAAGTCTGGCATAGTGTAAGCAGGAAGTCTGGCATAGTGTTAGCAGGAAGTCTGGCATAGTGTTAGCAGGAAGTCTGGCATAGTGTAAGCAGGAAGTCTGGTATAGTGTAAGCAGGAAGTCGTGCATAGTGTGAGCAGGAAGTCGTGCATAGTGTGAGCAGGTAGTCTGGTATAGTGTAAGCAGGAAGTCTGGCATAGTGTTAGCAGGAAGTCTGGCATAGTGTTAGCAGGAAGTCTGGCATAGTGTTAGCAGGAAGTCTGGCATAGTGTTAGCAGGAAGTCTGGCATAGTGTGAGCAGGAAGTCTGGCATAGTGTGAGCAGGAAGTCTGGCATAGTGTGAGCAGGAAGTCTGGCATAGTGTGAGCAGGAAGTCTGGCACAGTGTGAGCAGGAAGTCTGGCACAGTGTGAGCAGGAAGTCTGGCATAGTGTGAGCAGGAAGTCTGGCCTAGTGTGAGCAGGAAGTCTGGCATAGTGTTAGCAGGAAGTCTGCATAGTGTAAGCAGGAAGTCTGGCATAGTGTGAGCAGGAAGTCGTGCATAGTGTGAGCAGGATGTCTGGCATAGTGTGAGCAGGAAGTCTGGCATAGTGTGAGCAGGAAGTCTGGCATAGTGTGAGCAGGAAGTCGTGCATAGTGTAAGCAGGAAGTCTGGCATAGTGTTAGCAGGAAGTCTGGTATAGTGTAAGCAGGTAGTCTGGCATAGTGTTAGCAGGAAGTCTGGCATAGTGTTAGCAGGAAGTCTGGCATAGTGTGAGCAGGAAGTCTGGGATAGTGTTAGCAGGAAGTCGTGCATAGTGTTAGCAGGAAGTCTGGCATAGTGTTAGCAGGAGGTCTGGTATAGTGTTAGCAGGAAGTCTGGTATAGTGTTAGCAGGAAGTCTGGCATAGTGTAAGCAGGAAGTCTGGCATAGTGTAAGCAGGAAGTCTGGCATAGTGTAAGCAGGAAGTCTGGCATAGTGTAAGCAGGAAGTCTGGCATAGTGTTAGCAGGAAGTCTGGCATAGTGTGAGCAGGAAATCTGGCATAGTGTTAGCAGGAAGTCTGCATAGTGTAAGCAGGAAGTCTGGCATAGTGTGAGCAGGAAGTCGTGCATAGTGTGAGCAGGATGTCTGGCATAGTGTAAGCAGGAAGTCTGGCATAGTGTGAGCAGGAAGTATGGTATAGTGTAAGCAGGTAGTCTGGCATAGTGTTAGCAGGAAGTCTGGCATAGTGTTAGCAGGAAGTCTGGCATAGTGTTTGCAGGATGTCTGGCATAGTGTGAGCAGGAAGTCTGGGATAGTGTTAGCAGGAAGTCTGGCATAGTGTTAGCAGGAAGTCTGGTATAGTGTTAGCAGGAAGTCTGGTATAGTGTAAGCAGGAAGTCTGGCATAGTGTTAGCAGGAAGTCTGGCATAGTGTAAGCAGGAAGTCTGGCATAGTGTAAGCAGGAAGTCTGGCATAGTGTGAGCAGGAAGTCTGGCATAGTGTGAGCAGGAAGTCTGGCACAGTGTGAGCAGGAAGTCTGGCACAGTGTGAGCAGGAAGTCTTGTATAGTGTGAGCAGGAAGTCTGGCATAGTGTGAGCAGGAAGTCTGGCATAGTGTTAGCAGGA
This sequence comes from Hyperolius riggenbachi, assembly GCF_040937935.1. Lineage (NCBI taxonomy): Eukaryota > Metazoa > Chordata > Amphibia > Anura > Hyperoliidae > Hyperolius > Hyperolius riggenbachi. The sequence goes on from NC_090652.1 coordinate 321,921,226, forward strand.
AGTCTGCATAGTGTAAGCAGGAAGTCTGGCATAGTGTGAGCAGGAAGTCGTGCATAGTGTGAGCAGGATGTCTGGCATAGTGTAAGCAGGAAGTCTGGCATAGTGTGAGCAGGAAGTCGTGCATAGTGTAAGCAGGTAGTCTGGCATAGTGTAAGCAGGAAGTCTGGCATAGTGTTAGCAGGAAGTCTGGCATAGTGTTAGCAGGAAGTCTGGCATAGTGTTAGCAGGAAGTCTGGCATAGTGTGAGCAGGAAGTCTGGTATAGTGTGAGCAGGTAGTCTGGCATAGTGTTAGCAGGAAGTCTGGCATAGTGTTAGCAGGAAGTCTGGCATAGTGTTAGCAGGAAGTCTGGCATAGTGTTAGCAGGAAGTCTGGCATAGTGTGAGCAGGAAGTCTGGGATAGTGTTAGCAGGAAGTCTGGCATAGTGTTAGCAGGAAGTCTGGCATAGTGTCAGCAGGAAGTCTGGTATAGTGTTAGCAGGAAGTCTGGTATAGTGTAAGCAGGAAGTCTGGTATAGTGTTAGCAGGAAGTCTGGTATAGTGTAAGCAGGAAGACTGGCATAGTGTAAGCAGGAAGTCTGGCATAGTGTAAGCAGGAAGTCTGGCATAGTGTAAGCAGGAAGTCTGGTATCTGGTATAGTGTAAGCAGGATCTGGTATAGTGTAAGCAGGATGTCTGGCATAGTGTGAGCAGGAAGTCTGGTATAGTGTGAGCAGGAAGTCTGGCATAGTGTTAGCAGGAAGTCTGGCATAGTGTGAGCAGGAAGTCTGCATAGTGTAAGCAGGAAGTCTGGCATAGTGTAAGCAGGAAGTCTGGTATAGTGTGAGCAGGAAGTCTGGTATAGTGTTAGCAGGAAGTCGTGCATGGTGTTAGCAGGAAGTCTGGTATAGTGTTAGCAGGAAGTCTGGTATAGTGTTAGCAGGAAGTCTGGCATAGTGTTAGCAGGAAGTCTGGCATAGTGTGAGCAGGAAGTCTGGCATAGTGTAAGCAGGAAGTCTGGCATAGTGTGAGCAGGAAGTCGTGCATAGTGTAAGCAGGAAGTCTGGTATAGTGTAAGCAGGAAGTCTGGCATAGTGTAAGCAGGAAGTCTGGTATAGTGTTAGCAGGAAGTCGTGCATAGTGTTAGCAGGAAGTCTGGTATAGTGTTAGCAGGAAGTCTGGCATAGTGTTAGCAGGAAGTCTGGTATAGTGTAAGCAGGAAGTCTGGCATAGTGTAAGCAGGAAGTCTGGCATAGTGTAAGCAGGAAGTCTGGCATAGTGTAAGCAGGTTGTCTGGTATAGTGTAAGCAGGAAGTCTGGTATAGTGTTAGCAGGAAGTCTGGTATAGTGTAAGCAGGATGTCTGGTATAGTGTGAGCCAGGAAGTCTGGCATAGTGTGAGCCAGGAAGTCTGGCATAGTGTTAGCAGGAAGTCTGGCATAGTGTGAGCAGGAAGTCTGGCATAGTGTAAGTTGGAAGTCTGCCATAGTGTGAGCAGGAAGTCTGCCATAGTGTGAGCAGGAAGTCTGCCATAGTGTGAGCAGGAAGTCTGGTATAGTGTAAGCAGGAAGTCTGGCATAGTGTTAGCAGGAAGTCTGGCATAGTGTGAGCAGGAAGTCTGGCATAGTGTAAGTTGGAAGTCTGCCATAGTGTTAGCAGGAAGTCTGGCATAGTGTAAGCAGGAAGTCTGGCATAGTGTTAGCAGGAAGTCTGGCATAGTGTAAGCAGGAAGTCTGGCATAGTGTAAGCAGGAAGTCTGGCATAGTGTGAGCCAGGAAGTCTGGCATAGTGTAAGCAGGATGTCTGGCATAGTGTTAGCAGGAAGTCATGCATAGTGTGAGCAGGAAGTCGTGCATAGTGTGAGCAGGAAGTCTGGTATAGTGTTAGCAGGAAGTCTGGTATAGTGTTAGCAGGAAGTCTGGTATAGTGTGCGCAGGATGTCTGGCATAGTGTGAGCAGGAAGTCTGGTATAGTGTAAGCAGGATGTCTGGCATAGTGTAAGCAGGAAGTCGTGCATAGTGTGAGCAGGATGTCTGGCATAGTGTAAGCAGGAAGTCTGGCATAGTGTGAGCAGGAAGTCGTGCATAGTGTAAGCAGGTAGTCTGGTATAGTGTAAGCAGGAAGTCTGGCATAGTGTAAGCAGGAAGTCTGGCATAGTGTAAGCAGGAAGTCTGGCACAGTGTAAGCAGGAAGTCTGGCACAGTGTAAGCAGGAAGTCTGGCATAGTGTAAGCAGGAAGTCTGGCATAGTGTAAGCAGGATCTGGTATAGTGTAAGCAGGAAGTCTGGCATAGTGTAAGCAGGAAGTCTGGCATAGTGTAAGCAGGAAGTCTGGCATAGTGTAAGCAGGAAGTCTGGTATAGTGTAAGCAGGAAGTCTGGTATAGTGTAAGCAGGAAGTCTGGTATAGTGTAAGCAGGAAGTCTGGCATAGTGTTAGCAGGAAGTCTGGCATAGTGTAAGCAGGAAGTCTGGCATAGTGTTAGCAGGAAGTCTGGCATAGTGTTAGCAGGAAGTCTGGCATAGTGTAAGCAGGAAGTCTGGTATAGTGTAAGCAGGAAGTCGTGCATAGTGTGAGCAGGAAGTCGTGCATAGTGTGAGCAGGTAGTCTGGTATAGTGTAAGCAGGAAGTCTGGCATAGTGTTAGCAGGAAGTCTGGCATAGTGTTAGCAGGAAGTCTGGCATAGTGTTAGCAGGAAGTCTGGCATAGTGTTAGCAGGAAGTCTGGCATAGTGTGAGCAGGAAGTCTGGCATAGTGTGAGCAGGAAGTCTGGCATAGTGTGAGCAGGAAGTCTGGCACAGTGTGAGCAGGAAGTCTGGCACAGTGTGAGCAGGAAGTCTGGCACAGTGTGAGCAGGAAGTCTGGCATAGTGTGAGCAGGAAGTCTGGCCTAGTGTGAGCAGGAAGTCTGGCATAGTGTTAGCAGGAAGTCTGCATAGTGTAAGCAGGAAGTCTGGCATAGTGTTAGCAGGAAGTCTGGTATAGTGTAAGCAGGTAGTCTGGCATAGTGTTAGCAGGAAGTCTGGCATAGTGTTAGCAGGAAGTCTGGCATAGTGTGAGCAGGAAGTCTGGTATAGTGTGAGCAGGAAGTCTGGGATAGTGTTAGCAGGAAGTCGTGCATAGTGTTAGCAGGAAGTCTGGTATAGTGTTAGCAGGAAGTCTGGTATAGTGTAAGCAGGAAGTCTGGTATAGTGTTAGCAGGAAGTCTGGTATAGTGTTAGCAGGAAGTCTGGCATAGTGTAAGCAGGAAGTCTGGCATAGTGTAAGCAGGAAGTCTGGCATAGTGTAAGCAGGAAGTCTGGCATAGTGTAAGCAGGAAGTCTGGCATAGTGTTAGCAGGAAGTCTGGCATAGTGTGAGCAGGAAATCTGGCATAGTGTTAGCAGGAAGTCTGCATAGTGTAAGCAGGAAGTCTGGCATAGTGTGAGCAGGAAGTCGTGCATAGTGTGAGCAGGATGTCTGGCATAGTGTGAGCAGGAAGTCTGGCATAGTGTGAGCAGGAAGTCGTGCATAGTGTAAGCAGGTAGTCTGGTATAGTGTAAGCAGGAAGTCTGGCATAGTGTAAGCAGGAAGTATGGTATAGTGTAAGCAGGTAGTCTGGCATAGTGTTAGCAGGAAGTCTGGCATAGTGTTAGCAGGAAGTCTGGCATAGTGTTTGCAGGATGTCTGGCATAGTGTGAGCAGGAAGTCTGGGATAGTGTTAGCAGGAAGTCTGGCATAGTGTTAGCAGGAAGTCTGGTATAGTGTTAGCAGGAAGTCTGGTATAGTGTAAGCAGGAAGTCTGGCATAGTGTTAGCAGGAAGTCTGGCATAGTCTTAGCAGGAAGTCTGGGATAGTGTTAGCAGGAAGTCTGGCATAGTGTAAGCAGGAAGTCTGGCATAGTGTAAGCAGGAAGTCTGGCATAGTGTGAGCAGGAAGTCTGGCATAGTGTGAGCAGGAAGTCTGGCATAGTGTGAGCAGGAAGTCTGGCACAGTGTGAGCAGGAAGTCTGGCACAGTGTGAGCAGGAAGTCTTGTATAGTGTGAGCAGGAAGTCTGGCATAGTGTGAGCAGGAAGTCTGGCATAGTGTTAGCAGGAAGTCTGCATAGTGTAAGCAGGAAGTCTGGCATAGTGTGAGCAGGAAGTCGTGCATAGTGTGAGCAGGATGTCTGGCATAGTGTGAGCAGGAAGTCTGGCATAGTGTGAGCAGGAAGTCGTGCATAGTGTAAGCAGGTAGTCTGGCATAGTGTAAGCAGGAAGTCTGGCATAGTGTTAGCAGGAAGTCTGGCATAGTGTTAGCAGGAAGTCTGGCATAGTGTTAGCAGGAAGTCTGGCATAGTGTGAGCAGGAAGTCTGGTATAGTGTGAGCAGGTAGTCTGGCATAGTGTTAGCAGGAAGTCTGGCATAGTGTTAGCAGGAAGTCTGGCATAGTGTTAGCAGGAAGTCTGGCATAGTGTGAGCAGGAAGTCTGGGATAGTGTTAGCAGGAAGTCTGGCATAGTGTCAGCAGGAAGTCTGGCATAGTGTCAGCAGGAAGTCTGGTATAATGTTAGCAGGAAGTCTGGTATAGTGTAAGCAGGAAGTCTGGTATAGTGTTAGCAGGAAGTCTGGTATAGTGTAAGCAGGAAGACTGGCATAGTGTAAGCAGGAAGTCTGGCATAGTGTAAGCAGGAAGTCTGGCATAGTGTAAGCAGGAAGTCTGGTATCTGGTATAGTGTAAGCAGGATCTGGTATAGTGTAAGCAGGATGTCTGGCATAGTGTGAGCAGGAAGTCTGGTATAGTGTGAGCAGGAAGTCTGGCATAGTGTTAGCAGGAAGTCTGGCATAGTGTGAGCAGGAAGTCTGCATAGTGTAAGCAGGAAGTCTGGCATAGTGTAAGCAGGAAGTCTGGTATAGTGTGAGCAGGAAGTCGTGCATAGTGTAAGCAGGATGTCTGCATAGTGTAAGCAGGAAGTCTGGTATAGTGTAAGCAGGAAGTCTGGCATAGTGTAAGCAGTAAGTCTGGTATAGTGTTAGCAGGAAGTCGTGCATAGTGTTAGCAGGAAGTCTGGTATAGTGTTAGCAGGAAGTCTGGTATAGTGTTAGCAGGAAGTCTGGCATAGTGTTAGCAGGAAGTCTGGCATAGTGTGAGCAGGAAGTCTGGCATAGTGTGAGCAGGAAGTCTGGCATAGTGTGAGCAGGAAGTCGTGCATAGTGTAAGCAGGAAGTCTGGTATAGTGTAAGCAGGAAGTCTGGCATAGTGTAAGCAGGAAGTCTGGTATAGTGTTAGCAGGAAGTCGTGCATAGTGTTAGCAGGAAGTCTGGTATAGTGTTAGCAGGAAGTCTGGCATAGTGTTAGCAGGAAGTCTGGTATAGTGTAAGCAGGAAGTCTGGCATAGTGTAAGCAGGAAGTCTGGCATAGTGTAAGCAGGAAGTCTGGCATAGTGTAAGCAGGTTGTCTGGTATAGTGTAAGCAGGAAGTCTGGTATAGTGTTAGCAGGAAGTCTGGTATAGTGTAAGCAGGATGTCTGGTATAGTGTGAGCCAGGAAGTCTGGCATAGTGTGAGCCAGGAAGTCTGGCATAGTGTTAGCAGGAAGTCTGGCATAGTGTGAGCAGGAAGTCTGGCATAGTGTAAGTTGGAAGTCTGCCATAGTGTGAGCAGGAAGTCTGCCATAGTGTGAGCAGGAAGTCTGCCATAGTGTGAGCAGGAAGTCTGGTATAGTGTAAGCAGGAAGTCTGGCATAGTGTTAGCAGGAAGTCTGGCATAGTGTGAGCAGGAAGTCTGGCATAGTGTAAGTTGGAAGTCTGCCATAGTGTTAGCAGGAAGTCGTGCATAGTGTGAGCAGGAAGTCTGGTATAGTGTGAGCAGGAAGTCTGGTATAGTGTAAGCTGGAAGTCTGGCATAGTGTAAGCAGGAAGTCTGGCATAGTGTTAGCAGGAAGTCTGGTATAGTGTGAGCAGGAAGTCGTGCATAGTGTGAGCAGGAAGTCTGCCATAGTGTGAGCAGGAAGTCATGCATAGTGTGAGCAGGAAGTCGTGCATAGTGTGAGCAGGAAGTCTGGCATAGTGTTAGCAGGAAGTCTGGCATAGTGTAAGCAGGAAGTCTGGCATAGTGTAAGCAGGAAGTCTGGCATAGTGTGAGCCAGGAAGTCTGGTATAGTGTAAGCAGGATGTCTGGCATAGTGTTAGCAGGAAGTCATGCATAGTGTGAGCAGGAAGTCGTGCATAGTGTGAGCAGGAAGTCTGGTATAGTGTTAGCAGGAAGTCTGGTATAGTGTTAGCAGGAAGTCTGGTATAGTGTGCGCAGGATGTCTGGCATAGTGTGAGCAGGAAGTCTGGTATAGTGTAAGCAGGATGTCTGGCATAGTGTAAGCAGGAAGTCGTGCATAGTGTGAGCAGGATGTCTGGCATAGTGTAAGCAGGAAGTCTGGCATAGTGTGAGCAGGAAGTCGTGCATCGTGTAAGCAGGTAGTCTGGTATAGTGTAAGCAGGAAGTCTGGCATAGTGTAAGCAGGAAGTCTGGCATAGTGTAAGCAGGAAGTCTGGTATAGTGTAAGCAGGAAGTCTGGCACAGTGTAAGCAGGAAGTCTGGCATAGTGTAAGCAGGAAGTCTGGCATAGTGTAAGCAGGATCTGGTATAGTGTAAGCAGGAAGTCTGGCATAGTGTAAGCAGGAAGTCTGGCATAGTGTAAGCAGGAAGTCTGGTATAGTGTAAGCAGGAAGTCTGGTATAGTGTAAGCAGGAAGTCGTGCATAGTGTGAGCAGGAAGTCGTGCATAGTGTGAGCAGGTAGTCTGGTATAGTGTAAGCAGGAAGTCTGGCATAGTGTTAGCAGGAAGTCTGGCATAGTGTTAGCAGGAAGTCTGGCATAGTGTGAGCAGGAAGTCTGGCATAGTGTGAGCAGGAAGTCTGGCACAGTGTGAGCAGGAAGTCTGGCACAGTGTGAGCAGGAAGTCTGGCACAGTGTGAGCAGGAAGTCTGGCCTAGTGTGAGCAGGAAGTCTGGCATAGTGTTAGCAGGAAGTCTGCATAGTGTAAGCAGGAAGTCTGGCATAGTGTGAGCAGGAAGTCGTGCATAGTGTGAGCAGGATGTCTGGCATAGTGTGAGCAGGAAGTCTGGCATAGTGTGAGCAGGAAGTCGTGCATAGTGTAAGCAGGTAGTCTGGCATAGTGTAAGCAGGAAGTCTGGCATAGTGTTAGCAGGAAGTCTGGCATAGTGTAAGCAGGTAGTCTGGCATAGTGTTAGCAGGAAGTCTGGCATAGTGTTAGCAGGAAGTCTGGCATAGTGTGAGCAGGAAGTTTGGTATAGTGTGAGCAGGAAGTCTGGGATAGCGTTAGCAGGAAGTCGTGCATAGTGTTAGCAGGAAGTCTGGCATAGTGTTAGCAGGAGGTCTGGTATAGTGTTAGCAGGAAGTCTGGTATAGTGTAAGCAGGAAGTCTGGTATAGTGTTAGCAGGAAGTCTGGTATAGTGTTAGCAGGAAGTCTGGCATAGTGTAAGCAGGAAGTCTGGCATAGTGTAAGCAGGAAGTCTGGCATAGTGTAAGCAGGAAGTCTGGCATAGTGTAAGCAGGAAGTCTGGCATAGTGTTAGCAGGAAGTCTGGCATAGTGTGAGCAGGAAATCTGGCATAGTGTTAGCAGGAAGTCTGCATAGTGTAAGCAGGAGGTCTGGCATAGTGTGAGCAGGAAGTCGTGCATAGTGTGAGCAGGATGTCTGGCATAGTGTAAGCAGGAAGTCTGGCATAGTGTGAGCAGGAAGTCGTGCATAGTGTAAGCAGGTAGTCTGGTATAGTGTAAGCAGGAAGTCTGGCATAGTGTAAGCAGGAAGTATGGTATAGTGTAAGCAGGTAGTCTGGCATAGTGTTAGCAGGAAGTCTGGCATAGTGTTAGCAGGAAGTCTGGCATAGTGTTTGCAGGATGTCTGGCATAGTGTGAGCAGGAAGTCTGGGATAGTGTTAGCAGGAAGTCTGGCATAGTGTTAGCAGGAAGTCTGGTATAGTGTTAGCAGGAAGTCTGGTATAGTGTAAGCAGGAAGTCTGGCATAGTGTTAGCAGGAAGTCTGGCATAGTCTTAGCAGGAAGTCTGGGATAGTGTTAGCAGGAAGTCTGGCATAGTGTAAGCAGGAAGTCTGGCATAGTGTAAGCAGGTAGTCTGGCATAGTGTAAGCAGGAAGTCTGGCATAGTGTTAGCAGGAAGTCTGGCATAGTGTTAGCAGGAAGTCTGGCATAGTGTTAGCAGGAAGTCTGGCATAGTGTGAGCAGGAAGTCTGGCATAGTGTGAGCAGGAAGTCTGGTATAGTGTAAGCAGGTAGTCTGGCATAGTGTTAGCAGGAAGTCTGGCATAGTGTTAGCAGGAAGTCTGGCATAGTGTTAGCAGGAAGTCTGGCATAGTGTGAGCAGGAAGTCTGGGATAGTGTTAGCAGGAAGTCTGGCATAGTGTTAGCAGGAAGTCTGGCATAGTGTCAGCAGGAAGTCTGGTATAGTGTTAGCAGGAAGTCTGTTATAGTGTGAGCAGGAAGTCTGGTATAGTGTTAGCAGGAAGTCTGGTATAGTGTAAGCAGGAAGACTGGCATAGTGTAAGCAGGAAGTCTGGCATAGTGTAAGCAGGAAGTCTGGCATAGTGTAAGCAGGAAGTCTGGTATCTGGTATAGTGTAAGCAGGATCTGGTATAGTGTAAGCAGGATGTCTGGCATAGTGTGAGCAGGAAGTCTGGTATAGTGTGAGCAGGAAGTCTGGCATAGTGTTAGCAGGAAGTCTGGCATAGTGTGAGCAGGAAGTCTGCATAGTGTAAGCAGGAAGTCTGGCATAGTGTAAGCAGGAAGTCGTGCATAGTGTAAGCAGGATGTCTGCATAGTGTAAGCAGGAAGTCTGGTATAGTGTAAGCAGGAAGTCTGGCATAGTGTAAGCAGTAAGTCTGGTATAGTGTTAGCAGGAAGTCGTGCATAGTGTTAGCAGGAAGTCTGGTATAGTGTTAGCAGGAAGTCTGGTATAGTGTTAGCAGGAAGTCTGGCATAGTGTTAGCAGGAAGTCTGGCATAGTGTGAGCAGGAAGTCTGGCATAGTGTAAGCAGGAAGTCTGGCATAGTGTGAGCAGGAAGTCGTGCATAGTGTAAGCAGGATGTCTGCATAGTGTAAGCAGGAAGTCTGGTATAGTGTAAGCAGGAAGTCTGGCATAGTGTAAGCAGGAAGTCTGGTATAGTGTTAGCAGGAAGTCGTGCATAGTGTTAGCAGGAAGTCTGGTATAGTGTTAGCAGGAAGTCTGGCATAGTGTTAGCAGGAAGTCTGGCATAGTGTGAGCAGGAAGTCTGGCATAGTGTGAGCAGGAAGTCTGGCATAGTGTGAGCAGGAAGTCTGGCATAGTGTAAGCAGGAAGTCTGGTATAGTGTAAGCAGGAAGTCTGGCATAGTGTAAGCAGGAAGTCTGGCATAGTGTAAGCAGGAAGTCTGGCATAGTGTAAGCAGGAAGTCTGGCATAGTGTAAGCAGGTAGTTGGTATAGTGTAAGCAGGAAGTCTGGTGTAGTGTAAGCAGGAAGTCTGGCATAGTGTAAGCAGGAAGTCTGGCATAGTGTAAGCAGGAAGTCTGGTATAGTGTAAGCAGGAAGTCTGGCATAGTGTAAGCAGGAAGTCTGGCATAGTGTAAGCAGGAAGTCTGGCATAGTGTAAGCAGGTTGCCTGGTATAGTGTAAGCAGGAAGTCTGGTATAGTGTTAGCAGGAAGTCTGGTATAGTGTAAGCAGGATGTCTGGTATAGTGTGAGCCAGGAAGTCTGGCATAGTGTGAGCCAGGAAGTCTGGCATAGTGTGAGCAGGAAGTCTGGCATAGTGTGAGCAGGAAGTCTGGCATAGTGTAAGTTGGAAGTCTGCCATAGTGTTAGCAGGAAGTCATGCATAGTGTGAGCAGGAAGTCTGGTATAGTGTAAGCAGGAAGTCTGGCATAGTGTAAGCAGGAAGTCTGGCATAGTGTTAGCAGGAAGTCTGGTATAGTGTGAGCAGGAAGTCGTGCATAGTGTGAGCAGGAAGTCTGCCATAGTGTGAGCAGGAAGTCGTGCTTAGTGTGAGCAGGAAGTCTGGCATAGTGTGTGCAGGAAGTCTGGCATAGTGTAAGCAGGAAGTCTGGCATAGTGTAAGCAGGAAGTCTGGCATAGTGTGAGCCAGGAAGTCTGGTATAGTGTAAGCAGGATGTCTGGCATAGTTTTAGCAGGAGGTCGTGCATAGTGTGAGCAGGAAGTCGTGCATAGTGTGAGCAGGAAGTCTGGTATAGTGTTAGCAGGAAGTCTGGTATAGTGTTAGCAGGAAGTCTGGTATAGTGTGCGCAGGATGTCTGGCATAGTGTAAGCAGGAAGTCTGGTATAGTGTAAGCAGGATGTCTGGCATAGTGTAAGCAGGAAGTCGTGCATAGTGTGAGCAGGATGTCTGGCATAGTGTAAGCAGGAAGTCTGGCATAGTGTGAGCAGGAAGTCGTGCATAGTGTAAGCAGGTAGTCTGGTATAGTGTAAGCAGGAAGTCTGGCATAGTGTAAGCAGGAAGTCTGGCACAGTGTAAGCAGGAAGTCTGGCACAGTGTAAGCAGGAAGTCTGGCATAGTGTAAGCAGGAAGTCTGGCATAGTGTAAGCAGGAAGTCTTTTATGAAGCTGATTTTTGCATGCAATCAAGCTATGTAATTGTGTCTTTTTGTATTATTAATAAATCTTCTACTATTTGATTTACATATCCTGAACCCTAGCCAAAAATTTCTTATAGTATAGTGTAAGCAGGAAGTCTGGCATAGTGTAAGCAGGAAGTCTGGTATAGTGTAAGCAGGAAGTCTGGTATAGTGTAAGCAGGAAGTCTGGTATAGTGTAAGCAGGAAGTCTGGCATAGTGTTAGCAGGAAGTCTGGCATAGTGTAAGCAGGAAGTCTGGCATAGTGTAAGCAGGAAGTCTGGCATAGTGTGAGCCAGGAAGTCTGGTATAGTGTAAGCAGGATGTCTGGCATAGTGTTAGCAGGAAGTCGTGCATAGTGTGAGCAGGAAGTCGTGCATAGTGTGAGCAGGAAGTCTGGTATAGTGTTAGCAGGAAGTCTGGTATAGTGTTAGCAGGAAGTCTGGTATAGTGTGCGCAGGATGTCTGGCATAGTGTAAGCAGGAAGTCTGGTATAGTGTAAGCAGGATGTCTGGCATAGTGTAAGCAGGAAGTCGTGCATAGTGTGAGCAGGATGTCTGGCATAGTGTAAGCAGGAAGTCTGGCATAGTGTGAGCAGGAAGTCGTGCATAGTGTAACCAGGTAGTCTGGCATAGTGTAAGCAGGAAGTCTGGCATAGTGTAAGCAGGAAGTCTGGCACAGTGTAAGGAGGAAGTCTGGCACAGTGTAAGCAGGAAGTCTGGCATAGTGTAAGCAGGAAGTCTGGCATAGTGTAAGCAGGAAGTCTGGCATAGTGTAAGCAGGAAGTCTGGCATAGTGTAAGCAGGAAGTCTGGCATAGTGTAAGCAGGAAGTCTGGTATAGTGTAAGCAGGAAGTCTGGTATAGTGTAAGCAGGAAGTCTGGTATAGTGTAAGCAGGAAGTCTGGTATAGTGTAAGCAGGAAGTCTGGCATAGTGTTAGCAGGAAGTCTGGCATAGTGTAAGCAGGAAGTCTGGCATAGTGTTAGCAGGAAGTCTGGCATAGTGTTAGCAGGAAGTCTGGCATAGTGTAAGCAGGAGGTCTGCATAGTGTAAGCAGGAAGTCTGGCATAGTGTGAGCAGGAAGTCGTGCATAGTGTGAGCAGGATGTCTGGCATAGTGTAAGCAGGAAGTCTGGCATGGTGTGAGCAGGAAGTCGTGCATAGTGTAGTGTAAGCAGGAAGTCTGCATAGTGTAAGCAGGAAGTCTGGCATAGTGTGAGCAGGAAGTCGTGCATAGTGTGAGCAGGATGTCTGGCATAGTGTAAGCAGGAAGTCTGGCATGGTGTGAGCAGGAAGTCGTGCATAGTGTAAGCAGGTAGTCTGGTATAGTGTAAGCAGGAAGTCTGGCATAGTGTTAGCAGGAAGTCTGGTATAGTGTAAGCAGGTAGTCTGGCATAGTGTTAGCAGGAAGTCTGGCATAGTGTTAGCAGGAAGTCTGGTATAGTGTGAGCAGGAAGTCGTGCATAGTGTAAGCAGGATGGCTGCATAGTGTAAGCAGGAAGTCTGGCATAGTGTAAGCAGGAAGTCGTGCATAGTGTGAGCAGGAAGTCTGGTATAGTGTTAGCAGGAAGTCTGGCATAGTGTGAGCAGGAAGTCTGGCATAGTGTGAGCAGGAAGTCTGGCATAGTGTGAGCAGGAAGTCTGGCATAGTGTAAGCAGGAAGTCTGGCATAGTGTAAGCAGGAAGTCTGGCATAGTGTAAGCAGGAAGTCTGGCATGGTGTAAGCAGGTAGTCTGGTATAGTGTAAGCAGGAAGTCTGGCATAGTGTAAGCAGGAAGTCTGGCATAGTGTAAGCAGGAAGTCTGGCATAGTGTAAGCAGGAAGTCTGGTATAGTGTAAGCAGGAAGTCTGGCATAGTGTAAGCAGGAAGTCTGGCATAGTGTAAGCAGGAAGTCTGGCATAGTGTAAGCAGGTTGTCTGGTATAGTGTAAGCAGGAAGTCTGGTATAGTGTTAGCAGGAAGTCTGGTATAGTGTAAGCAGGATGTCTGGTATAGTGTGAGCCAGGAAGTCTGGCATAGTGTAAGCAGGAAGTCTGGCATAGTGTTAGCAGGAAGTCTGGCATAGTGTGAGCAGGAAGTCTGGCATAGTGTAAGTTGGAAGTCTGCCATAGTGTTAGCAGGAAGTCGAGCATAGTGTGAGCAGGAAGTCTGGTATAGTGTGAGCAGGAAGTCTGGTATAGTGTAAGCTGGAAGTCTGGCATAGTGTAAGCAGGAAGTCTGGCATAGTGTTAGCAGGAAGTCTGGTATAGTGTGAGCAGGAAGTCGTGCATAGTGTGAGCAGGAAGTCGTGCATAGTGTGAGCAGGAAGTCTGCCATAGTGTGAGCAGGAAGTCGTGCATAGTGTGAGCAGGAAGTCTGGCATAGTGTGTGCAGGAAGTCTGGCATAGTGTAAGCAGGAAGTCTGGCATAGTGTAAGCAGGAAGTCTGGCATAGTGTAAGCAGGAAGTCTGGCATAGTGTAAGCAGGTTGTCTGGTATAGTGTAAGCAGGAAGTCTGGTATAGTGTTAGCAGGAAGTCTGGTATAGTGTAAGCAGGATGTCTGGTATAGTGTGAGCCAGGAAGTCTGGCATAGTGTGAGCCAGGAAGTCTGGCATAGTGTTAGCAGGAAGTCTGGCATAGTGTGAGCAGGAAGTCTGGCATAGTGTAAGTTGGAAGTCTGCCATAGTGTGAGCAGGAAGTCTGCCATAGTGTGAGCAGGAAGTCTGCCATAGTGTGAGCAGGAAGTCTGGCATAGTGTTTGCAGGATGTCTGGCATAGTGTGAGCAGGAAGTCTGGGATAGTGTTAGCAGGAAGTCTGGCATAGTGTTAGCAGGAAGTCTGGTATAGTGTTAGCAGGAAGTCTGGTATAGTGTAAGCAGGAAGTCTGGCATAGTGTTAGCAGGAAGTCTGGCATAGTGTAAGCAGGAAGTCTGGCATAGTGTAAGCAGGAAGTCTGGCACAGTGTGAGCAGGAAGTCTGGCACAGTGTGAGCAGGAAGTCTGGCATAGTGTGAGCAGGAAGTCTGGCATAGTGTGAGCAGGAAGTCTGGCATAGTGTGAGCAGGAAGTCTGGCATAGTGTAAGCAGGAAGTCTGGTATAGTGTAAGCAGGAAGTCTGGCATAGTGTAAGCAGGAAGTCTGGCATAGTGTAAGCAGGAAGTCTGGCATAGTGTAAGCAGGAAGTCTGGCATAGTGTAAGCAGGTAGTTGGTATAGTGTAAGCAGGAAGTCTGGTGTAGTGTAAGCAGGAAGTCTGGCATAGTGTAAGCAGGAAGTCTGGCATAGTGTAAGCAGGAAGTCTGGTATAGTGTAAGCAGGAAGTCTGGCATAGTGTAAGCAGGAAGTCTGGCATAGTGTAAGCAGGAAGTCTGGCATAGTGTAAGCAGGTTGCCTGGTATAGTGTAAGCAGGAAGTCTGGTATAGTGTTAGCAGGAAGTCTGGTATAGTGTAAGCAGGATGTCTGGTATAGTGTGAGCCAGGAAGTCTGGCATAGTGTGAGCCAGGAAGTCTGGCATAGTGTGAGCAGGAAGTCTGGCATAGTGTGAGCAGGAAGTCTGGCATAGTGTAAGTTGGAAGTCTGCCATAGTGTTAGCAGGAAGTCATGCATAGTGTGAGCAGGAAGTCTGGTATAGTGTAAGCAGGAAGTCTGGCATAGTGTAAGCAGGAAGTCTGGCATAGTGTTAGCAGGAAGTCTGGTATAGTGTGAGCAGGAAGTCGTGCATAGTGTGAGCAGGAAGTCTGCCATAGTGTGAGCAGGAAGTCGTGCTTAGTGTGAGCAGGAAGTCTGGCATAGTGTGTGCAGGAAGTCTGGCATAGTGTAAGCAGGAAGTCTGGCATAGTGTAAGCAGGAAGTCTGGCATAGTGTGAGCCAGGAAGTCTGGTATAGTGTAAGCAGGATGTCTGGCATAGTGTTAGCAGGAGGTCGTGCATAGTGTGAGCAGGAAGTCGTGCATAGTGTGAGCAGGAAGTCTGGTATAGTGTTAGCAGGAAGTCTGGTATAGTGTTAGCAGGAAGTCTGGTATAGTGTGCGCAGGATGTCTGGCATAGTGTAAGCAGGAAGTCTGGTATAGTGTAAGCAGGATGTCTGGCATAGTGTAAGCAGGAAGTCGTGCATAGTGTGAGCAGGATGTCTGGCATAGTGTAAGCAGGAAGTCTGGCATAGTGTGAGCAGGAAGTCGTGCATAGTGTAAGCAGGTAGTCTGGTATAGTGTAAGCAGGAAGTCTGGCATAGTGTAAGCAGGAAGTCTGGCACAGTGTAAGCAGGAAGTCTGGCACAGTGTAAGCAGGAAGTCTGGCACAGTGTAAGCAGGAAGTCTGGCATAGTGTAAGCAGGAAGTCTGGCATAGTGTAAGCAGGAAGTCTTTTATGAAGCTGATTTTTGCATGCAATCAAGCTATGTAATTGTGTCTTTTTGTATTATTAATAAATCTTCTACTATTTGATTTACATATCCTGAACCCTAGCCAAAAATTTCTTATAGTATAGTGTAAGCAGGAAGTCTGGCATAGTGTAAGCAGGAAGTCTGGTATAGTGTAAGCAGGAAGTCTGGTATAGTGTAAGCAGGAAGTCTGGTATAGTGTAAGCAGGAAGTCTGGCATAGTGTTAGCAGGAAGTCTGGCATAGTGTAAGCAGGAAGTCTGGCATAGTGTAAGCAGGAAGTCTGGCATAGTGTGAGCCAGGAAGTCTGGAATAGTGTAAGCAGGATGTCTGGCATAGTGTTAGCAGGAAGTCGTGCATAGTGTGAGCAGGAAGTCGTGCATAGTGTGAGCAGGAAGTCTGGTATAGTGTTAGCAGGAAGTCTGGTATAGTGTTAGCAGGAAGTCTGGTATAGTGTGCGCAGGATGTCTGGCATAGTGTAAGCAGGATGTCTGGCATAGTGTAAGCAGGAAGTCGTGCATAGTGTGAGCAGGATGTCTGGCATAGTGTAAGCAGGAAGTCTGGCATAGTGTGAGCAGGAAGTCGTGCATAGTGTAAGCAGGTAGTCTGGCATAGTGTAAGCAGGAAGTCTGGCATAGTGTAAGCAGGAAGTCTGGCACAGTGTAAGCAGGAAGTCTGGCACAGTGTAAGCAGGAAGTCTGGCATAGTGTAAGCAGGAAGTCTGGCATAGTGTAAGCAGGAAGTCTGGCATAGTGTAAGCAGGAAGTCTGGCATAGTGTAAGCAGGAAGTCTGGTATAGTGTAAGCAGGAAGTCTGGTATAGTGTAAGCAGGAAGTCTGGTATAGTGTAAGCAGGAAGTCTGGCATAGTGTTAGCAGGAAGTCTGGCATAGTGTAAGCAGGAAGTCTGGCATAGTGTTAGCAGGAAGTCTGGCATAGTGTTAGCAGGAAGTCTGGCATAGTGTAAGCAGGAGGTCTGCATAGTGTAAGCAGGAAGTCTGGCATAGTGTGAGCAGGAAGTCGTGCATAGTGTGAGCAGGATGTCTGGCATAGTGTAAGCAGGAAGTCTGGCATGGTGTGAGCAGGAAGTCGTGCATAGTGTAGTGTAAGCAGGAAGTCTGCATAGTGTAAGCAGGAAGTCTGGCATAGTGTGAGCAGGAAGTCGTGCATAGTGTGAGCAGGATGTCTGGCATAGTGTAAGCAGGAAGTCTGGCATGGTGTGAGCAGGAAGTCGTGCATAGTGTAAGCAGGTAGTCTGGTATAGTGTAAGCAGGAAGTCTGGCATAGTGTTAGCAGGAAGTCTGGTATAGTGTAAGCAGGTAGTCTGGCATAGTGTTAGCAGGAAGTCTGGCATAGTGTTAGCAGGAAGTCTGGTATAGTGTGAGCAGGAAGTCGTGCATAGTGTAAGCAGGATGGCTGCATAGTGTAAGCAGGAAGTCTGGCATAGTGTAAGCAGGAAGTCGTGCATAGTGTGAGCAGGAAGTCTGGTATAGTGTTAGCAGGAAGTCTGGCATAGTGTGAGCAGGAAGTCTGGCATAGTGTGAGCAGGAAGTCTGGCATAGTGTGAGCAGGAAGTCTGGCATAGTGTAAGCAGGAAGTCTGGCATAGTGTAAGCAGGAAGTCTGGCATAGTGTAAGCAGGAAGTCTGGCATGGTGTAAGCAGGTAGTCTGGTATAGTGTAAGCAGGAAGTCTGGCATAGTGTAAGCAGGAAGTCTGGCATAGTGTAAGCAGGAAGTCTGGCATAGTGTAAGCAGGAAGTCTGGTATAGTGTAAGCAGGAAGTCTGGCATAGTGTAAGCAGGAAGTCTGGCATAGTGTAAGCAGGAAGTCTGGCATAGTGTAAGCAGGTTGTCTGGTATAGTGTAAGCAGGAAGTCTGGTATAGTGTTAGCAGGAAGTCTGGTATAGTGTAAGCAGGATGTCTGGTATAGTGTGAGCCAGGAAGTCTGGCATAGTGTAAGCAGGAAGTCTGGCATAGTGTTAGCAGGAAGTCTGGCATAGTGTGAGCAGGAAGTCTGGCATAGTGTAAGTTGGAAGTCTGCCATAGTGTTAGCAGGAAGTCGAGCATAGTGTGAGCAGGAAGTCTGGTATAGTGTGAGCAG
Organism: Hyperolius riggenbachi; assembly: GCF_040937935.1. Classification (NCBI taxonomy): domain Eukaryota; kingdom Metazoa; phylum Chordata; class Amphibia; order Anura; family Hyperoliidae; genus Hyperolius; species Hyperolius riggenbachi. Next base: position 321,938,242 of record NC_090652.1, read on the forward strand.
GAAGTCTGGTATAGTGTAAGCTGGAAGTCTGGCATAGTGTAAGCAGGAAGTCTGGCATAGTGTTAGCAGGAAGTCTGGTATAGTGTGAGCAGGAAGTCGTGCATAGTGTGAGCAGGAAGTCGTGCATAGTGTGAGCAGGAAGTCGTGCATAGTGTGAGCAGGAAGTCGTGCATAGTGTGAGCAGGAAGTCTGGCATAGTGTGTGCAGGAAGTCTGGCATAGTGTAAGCAGGAAGTCTGGCATAGTGTAAGCAGGAAGTCTGGCATAGTGTAAGCAGGAAGTCTGGCATAGTGTAAGCAGGTTGTCTGGTATAGTGTAAGCAGGAAGTCTGGTATAGTGTTAGCAGGAAGTCTGGTATAGTGTAAGCAGGATGTCTGGTATAGTGTGAGCCAGGAAGTCTGGCATAGTGTGAGCCAGGAAGTCTGGCATAGTGTTAGCAGGAAGTCTGGCATAGTGTGAGCAGGAAGTCTGGCATAGTGTAAGTTGGAAGTCTGCCATAGTGTGAGCAGGAAGTCTGCCATAGTGTGAGCAGGAAGTCTGCCATAGTGTGAGCAGGAAGTCTGGCATAGTGTTTGCAGGATGTCTGGCATAGTGTGAGCAGGAAGTCTGGGATAGTGTTAGCAGGAAGTCTGGCATAGTGTTAGCAGGAAGTCTGGTATAGTGTTAGCAGGAAGTCTGGTATAGTGTAAGCAGGAAGTCTGGCATAGTGTTAGCAGGAAGTCTGGCATAGTGTAAGCAGGAAGTCTGGCATAGTGTAAGCAGGAAGTCTGGCACAGTGTGAGCAGGAAGTCTGGCACAGTGTGAGCAGGAAGTCTGGCACAGTGTGAGCAGGAAGTCTGGCACAGTGTGAGCAGGAAGTCTGGCATAGTCTGAGCAGGAAGTCTGCATAGTGTTAGCAGGAAGTCTGGCATAGTGTGAGCAGGAAGTCTGGCATAGTGTGAGCAGGAAGTCTGGCATAGTGTAAGCAGGAAGTCTGGCATAGTGTGAGCAGGAAGTCGTGCATAGTGTAAGCAGGTAGTCTGGCATAGTGTAAGCAGGAAGTCTGGCATAGTGTTAGCAGGAAGTCTGGCATAGTGTTAGCAGGAAGTCTGGCATAGTGTTAGCAGGAAGTCTGGCATAGTGTGAGCAGGAAGTCTGGTATAGTGTAAGCAGGATGTCTGGTATAGTGTGAGCCAGTAAGTCTGGCATAGTGTGAGCCAGGAAGTCTGGCATAGTGTTAGCAGGAAGTCTGGCATAGTGTGAGCAGGAAGTCTGGCATAGTGTAAGTTGGAAGTCTGCCATAGTGTGAGCAGGAAGTCTGCCATAGTGTGAGCAGGAAGTCTGCCATAGTGTGAGCAGGAAGTCTGGCATAGTGTTTGCAGGATGTCTGGCATAGTGTGAGCAGGAAGTCTGGGATAGTGTGAGCAGGAAGTCTGGCATAGTGTTAGCAGGAAGTCTGGTATAGTGTTAGCAGGAAGTCTGGTATAGTGTAAGCAGGAAGTCTGGCATAGTGTTAGCAGGAAGTCTGGCATAGTGTAAGCAGGAAGTCTGGCATAGTGTAAGCAGGAAGTCTGGCATAGTGTGAGCAGGAAGTCTGGCACAGTGTGAGCAGGAAGTCTGGCACAGTGTGAGCAGGAAGTCTGGCACAGTGTGAGCAGGAAGTCTGGCACAGTGTGAGCAGGAAGTCTGGCACAGTGTGAGCAGGAAGTCTGGCATAGTGTGAGCAGGAAGTCTGCATAGTGTTAGCAGGAAGTCTGGCATAGTGTGAGCAGGAAGTCTGGCATAGTGTGAGCAGGAAGTCTGGCATAGTGTGAGCAGGAAGTCTGGCATAGTGTGAGCAGGAAGTCGTGCATAGTGTGAGCAGGAAGTCTGGCACAGTGTGAGCAGGAAGTCTTGTATAGTGTGAGCAGGAAGTCTGGCATAGTGTGAGCAGGAAGTCTGGCATAGTGTTAGCAGGAAGTCTGCATAGTGTAAGCAGGAAGTCTGGCATAGTGTGAGCAGGAAGTCGTGCATAGTGTGAGCAGGATGTCTGGCATAGTGTGAGCAGGAAGTCTGGCATAGTGTGAGCAGGAAGTCGTGCATAGTGTAAGCAGGTAGTCTGGCATAGTGTAAGCAGGAAGTCTGGCATAGTGTTAGCAGGAAGTCTGGCATAGTGTTAGCAGGAAGTCGTGCATAGTGTTAGCAGGAAGTCTGGCATAGTGTTAGCAGGAGGTCTGGTATAGTGTTAGCAGGAAGTCTGGTATAGTGTAAGCAGGAAGTCTGGTATAGTGTTAGCAGGAAGTCTGGTATAGTGTTAGCAGGAAGTCTGGCATAGTGTAAGCAGGAAGTCTGGCATAGTGTAAGCAGGAAGTCTGGCATAGTGTTAGCAGGAAGTCTGGCATAGTGTGAGCAGGAAGTCTGGTATAGTGTGAGCAGGAAGTCTGGGATAGTGTTAGCAGGAAGTCGTGCATAGTGTTAGCAGGAAGTCTGGCATAGTGTTAGCAGGAGGTCTGGTATAGTGTTAGCAGGAAGTCTGGTATAGTGTAAGCAGGAAGTCTGGTATAGTGTTAGCAGGAAGTCTGGTATAGTGTTAGCAGGAAGTCTGGCATAGTGTAAGCAGGAAGTCTGGCATAGTGTAAGCAGGAAGTCTGGCATAGTGTAAGCAGGAAGTCTGGCATAGTGTAAGCAGGAAGTCTGGCATAGTGTTAGCAGGAAGTCTGGCATAGTGTGAGCAGGAAATCTGGCATAGTGTTAGCAGGAAGTCTGCATAGTGTAAGCAGGAAGTCTGGCATAGTGTGAGCAGGAAGTCGTGCATAGTGTTAGCAGGATGTCTGGCATAGTGTGAGCAGGAAGTCTGGCATAGTGTGAGCAGGAAGTCGTGCATAGTGTAAGCAGGTAGTCTGGTATAGTGTAAGCAGGAAGTCTGGCATAGTGTAAGCAGGAAGTATGGTATAGTGTAAGCAGGTAGTCTGGCATAGTGTTAGCAGGAAGTCTGGCATAGTGTTAGCAGGAAGTCTGGCATAGTGTTTGCAGGATGTCTGGCATAGTGTGAGCAGGAAGTCTGGGATAGTGTTAGCAGGAAGTCTGGCATAGTGTTAGCAGGAAGTCTGGTATAGTGTTAGCAGGAAGTCTGGTATAGTGTAAGCAGGAAGTCTGGCATAGTGTTAGCAGGAAGTCTGGCATAGTCTTAGCAGGAAGTCTGGGATAGTGTTAGCAGGAAGTCTGGCATAGTGTAAGCAGGAAGTCTGGCATACTGTAAGCAGGAAGTCTGGCATAGTGTGAGCAGGAAGTCTGGCATAGTGTGAGCAGGAAGTCTGGCACAGTGTGAGCAGGAAGTCTGGCACAGTGTGAGCAGGAAGTCTGGCACAGTGTGAGCAGGAAGTCTTGTATAGTGTGAGCAGGAAGTCTGGCATAGTGTGAGCAGGAAGTCTGGCATAGTGTTAGCAGGAAGTCTGCATAGTGTAAGCAGGAAGTCTGGCATAGTGTGAGCAGGAAGTCGTGCATAGTGTGAGCAGGATGTCTGGCATAGTGTGAGCAGGAAGTCTGGCATAGTGTGAGCAGGAAGTCGTGCATAGTGTAAGCAGGTAGTCTGGCATAGTGTAAGCAGGAAGTCTGGCATAGTGTTAGCAGGAAGTCTGGCATAGTGTTAGCAGGAAGTCTGGCATAGTGTTAGCAGGAAGTCTGGCATAGTGTGAGCAGGAAGTCTGGTATAGTGTGAGCAGGTAGTCTGGCATAGTGTTAGCAGGAAGTCTGGCATAGTGTTAGCAGGAAGTCTGGCATAGTGTTAGCAGGAAGTCTGGCATAGTGTGAGCAGGAAGTCTGGGATAGTGTTAGCAGGAAGTCTGGCATAGTGTTAGCAGGAAGTCTGGCATAGTGTCAGCAGGAAGTCTGGTATAGTGTTAGCAGGAAGTCTGGTATAGTGTAAGCAGGAAGTCTGGTATAGTGTTAGCAGGAAGTCTGGTATAGTGTAAGCAGGAAGACTGGCATAGTGTAAGCAGGAAGTCTGGCATAGTGTAAGCAGGAAGTCTGGCATAGTGTAAGCAGGAAGTCTGGTATCTGGTATAGTGTAAGCAGGATGTCTGGCATAGTGTGAGCAGGAAGTCTGGTATAGTGTGAGCAGGAAGTCTGGCATAGTGTTAGCAGGAAGTCTGGCATAGTGTGAGCAGGAAGTCTGCATAGTGTAAGCAGGAAGTCTGGCATAGTGTAAGCAGGAAGTCTGGTATAGTGTGAGCAGGAAGTCGTGCATAGTGTAAGCAGGATGTCTGCATAGTGTAAGCAGGAAGTCTGGTATAGTGTAAGCAGGAAGTCTGGCATAGTGTAAGCAGTAAGTCTGGTATAGTGTTAGCAGGAAGTCGTGCATAGTGTTAGCAGGAAGTCTGGTATAGTGTTAGCAGGAAGTCTGGTATAGTGTTAGCAGGAAGTCTGGCATAGTGTTAGCAGGAAGTCTGGCATAGTGTGAGCAGGAAGTCTGGCATAGTGTAAGCAGGAAGTCTGGCATAGTGTGAGCAGGAAGTCGTGCATAGTGTAAGCAGGAAGTCTGGTATAGTGTAAGCAGGAAGTCTGGCATAGTGTAAGCAGGAAGTCTGGTATAGTGTTAGCAGGAAGTCGTGCATAGTGTTAGCAGGAAGTCTGGTATAGTGTTAGCAGGAAGTCTGGCATAGTGTTAGCAGGAAGTCTGGTATAGTGTAAGCAGGAAGTCTGGCATAGTGTAAGCAGGAAGTCTGGCATAGTGTAAGCAGGAAGTCTGGCATAGTGTAAGCAGGTTGTCTGGTATAGTGTAAGCAGGAAGTCTGGTATAGTGTTAGCAGGAAGTCTGGTATAGTGTAAGCAGGATGTCTGGTATAGTGTGAGCCAGGAAGTCTGGCATAGTGTGAGCCAGGAAGTCTGGCATAGTGTTAGCAGGAAGTCTGGCATAGTGTGAGCAGGAAGTCTGGCATAGTGTAAGTTGGAAGTCTACCATAGTGTGAGCAGGAAGTCTGCCATAGTGTGAGCAGGAAGTCTGCCATAGTGTGAGCAGGAAGTCTGGTATAGTGTAAGCAGGAAGTCTGGCATAGTGTTAGCAGGAAGTCTGGCATAGTGTGAGCAGGAAGTCTGGCATAGTGTAAGTTGGAAGTCTGCCATAGTGTAAGCAGGAAGTCTGGCATAGTGTTAGCAGGAAGTCTGGCACAGTGTGAGCAGGAAGTCTGGCACAGTGTGAGCAGGAAGTCTGGCCTAGTGTGAGCAGGAAGTCTGGCATAGTGTGAGCAGGTAGTCTGGTATAGTGTGAGCAGGAAGTCTGGCATAGTGTTAGCAGGAAGTCTGGCATAGTGTTAGCAGGAAGTCTGGCATAGTGTTAGCAGGAAGTCTGGCATAGTGTGAGCAGGAAGTCTGGCATAGTGTGAGCAGGAAGTCTGGCATAGTGTGAGCAGGAAGTCTGGCACAGTGTGAGCAGGAAGTCTGGCACAGTGTGAGCAGGAAGTCTGGCCTAGTGTGAGCAGGAAGTCTGGCATAGTGTGAGCAGGAAGTCTGCATAGTGTAAGCAGGAAGTCTGGCATAGTGTGAGCAGGAAGTCGTGCATAGTGTGAGCAGGATGTCTGGCATAGTGTGAGCAGGAAGTCTGGCATAGTGTGAGCAGGAAGTCGTGCATAGTGTGAGCAGGAAGTCGTGCATAGTGTAAGCAGGAAGTCTGGTATAGTGTAAGCAGGAAGTCTGGCATAGTGTAAGCAGGAAGTCTGGTATAGTGTTAGCAGGAAGTCGTGCATAGTGTTAGCAGGAAGTCTGGTATAGTGTTAGCAGGAAGTCTGGCATAGTGTTAGCAGGAAGTCTGGTATAGTGTAAGCAGGAAGTCTGGCATAGTGTAAGCAGGAAGTCTGGCATAGTGTAAGCAGGAAGTCTGGCATAGTGTAAGCAGGTTGTCTGGTATAGTGTAAGCAGGAAGTCTGGTATAGTGTTAGCAGGAAGTCTGGTATAGTGTAAGCAGGATGTCTGGTATAGTGTGAGCCAGGAAGTCTGGCATAGTGTGAGCCAGGAAGTCTGGCATAGTGTTAGCAGGAAGTCTGGCATAGTGTGAGCAGGAAGTCTGGCATAGTGTAAGTTGGAAGTCTACCATAGTGTGAGCAGGAAGTCTGCCATAGTGTGAGCAGGAAGTCTGCCATAGTGTGAGCAGGAAGTCTGGTATAGTGTAAGCAGGAAGTCTGGCATAGTGTTAGCAGGAAGTCTGGCATAGTGTGAGCAGGAAGTCTGGCATAGTGTAAGTTGGAAGTCTGCCATAGTGTAAGCAGGAAGTCTGGCATAGTGTTAGCAGGAAGTCTGGTATAGTGTGAGCAGGAAGTCGTGCATAGTGTGAGCAGGAAGTCTGCCATAGTGTGAGCAGGAAGTCGTGCATAGTGTGAGCAGGAAGTCGTGCATAGTGTGAGCAGGAAGTCTGGCATAGTGTTAGCAGGAAGTCTGGCATAGTGTAAGCAGGAAGTCTGGCATAGTGTAAGCAGGAAGTCTGGCATAGTGTGAGCCAGGAAGTCTGGTATAGTGTAAGCATGATGTCTGGCATAGTGTTAGCAGGAAGTCATGCATAGTGTGAGCAGGAAGTCGTGCATAGTGTGAGCAGGAAGTCTGGTATAGTGTTAGCAGGAAGTCTGGTATAGTGTTAGCAGGAAGTCTGGTATAGTGTGCGCAGGATGTCTGGCATAGTGTGAGCAGGAAGTCTGGTATAGTGTAAGCAGGATGTCTGGCATAGTGTAAGCAGGAAGTCGTGCATAGTGTGAGCAGGATGTCTGGCATAGTGTAAGCAGGAAGTCTGGCATAGTGTGAGCAGGAAGTCGTGCATCGTGTAAGCAGGTAGTCTGGTATAGTGTAAGCAGGAAGTCTGGCATAGTGTAAGCAGGAAGTCTGGCATAGTGTAAGCAGGAAGTCTGGTATAGTGTAAGCAGGAAGTCTGGCACAGTGTAAGCAGGAAGTCTGGCATAGTGTAAGCAGGAAGTCTGGCATAGTGTAAGCAGGATCTGGTATAGTGTAAGCAGGAAGTCTGGCATAGTGTAAGCAGGAAGTCTGGCATAGTGTAAGCAGGAAGTCTGGCATAGTGTAAGCAGGAAGTCTGGTATAGTGTAAGCAGGAAGTCTGGTATAGTGTAAGCAGGAAGTCTGGCATAGTGTTAGCAGGAAGTCTGGCATAGTGTAAGCAGGAAGTCTGGCATAGTGTTAGCAGGAAGTCTGGCATAGTGTTAGCAGGAAGTCTGGCATAGTGTTAGCAGGAAGTCTGGCATAGTGTAAGCAGGAAGTCTGGTATAGTGTAAGCAGGAAGTCGTGCATAGTGTGAGCAGGAAGTCGTGCATAGTGTGAGCAGGTAGTCTGGTATAGTGTGAGCAGGAAGTCTGGCATAGTGTTAGCAGGAAGTCTGGCATAGTGTTAGCAGGAAGTCTGGCATAGTGTTAGCAGGAAGTCTGGCATAGTGTTAGCAGGAAGTCTGGCATAGTGTGAGCAGGAAGTCTGGCATAGTGTGAGCAGGAAGTCTGGCATAGTGTGAGCAGGAAGTCTGGCACAGTGTGAGCAGGAAGTCTGGCACAGTGTGAGCAGGAAGTCTGGCCTAGTGTGAGCAGGAAGTCTGGCATAGTGTTAGCAGGAAGTCTGCATAGTGTAAGCAGGAAGTCTGGCATAGTGTGAGCAGGAAGTCGTGCATAGTGTGAGCAGGATGTCTGGCATAGTGTGAGCAGGAAGTCTGGCATAGTGTGAGCAGGAAGTCGTGCATAGTGTGAGCAGGTAGTCTGGCATAGTGTAAGCAGGAAGTCTGGCATAGTGTTAGCAGGAAGTCTGGTATAGTGTAAGCAGGTAGTCTGGCATAGTGTTAGCAGGAAGTCTGGCATAGTGTTAGCAGGAAGTCTGGCATAGTGTGAGCAGGAAGTTTGGTATAGTGTGAGCAGGAAGTCTGGGATAGTGTTAGCAGGAAGTCGTGCATAGTGTTAGCAGGAAGTCTGGCATAGTGTTAGCAGGAGGTCTGGTATAGTGTTAGCAGGAAGTCTGGTATAGTGTAAGCAGGAAGTCTGGTATAGTGTTAGCAGGAAGTCTGGTATAGTGTTAGCAGGAAGTCTGGTATAGTGTAAGCAGGAAGTCTGGCATAGTGTAAGCAGGAAGTCTGGCATAGTGTAAGCAGGAAGTCTGGCATAGTGTAAGCAGGAAGTCTGGCATAGTGTTAGCAGGAAGTCTGGCATAGTGTGAGCAGGAAATCTGGCATAGTGTTAGCAGGAAGTCTGCATAGTGTAAGCAGGAGGTCTGGCATAGTGTGAGCAGGAAGTCGTGCATAGTGTGAGCAGGATGTCTGGCATAGTGTAAGCAGGAAGTCTGGCATAGTGTGAGCAGGAAGTATGGTATAGTGTAAGCAGGTAGTCTGGCATAGTGTTAGCAGGAAGTCTGGCATAGTGTTAGCAGGAAGTCTGGCATAGTGTTTGCAGGATGTCTGGCATAGTGTGAGCAGGAAGTCTGGGATAGTGTTAGCAGGAAGTCTGGCATAGTGTTAGCAGGAAGTCTGGTATAGTGTTAGCAGGAAGTCTGGTATAGTGTAAGCAGGAAGTCTGGCATAGTGTTAGCAGGAAGTCTGGCATAGTCTTAGCAGGAAGTCTGGGATAGTGTTAGCAGGAAGTCTGGCATAGTGTAAGCAGGAAGTCTGGCATAGTGTAAGCAGGTAGTCTGGCATAGTGTAAGCAGGAAGTCTGGCATAGTGTTAGCAGGAAGTCTGGCATAGTGTTAGCAGGAAGTCTGGCATAGTGTGAGCAGGAAGTCTGGCATAGTGTGAGCAGGAAGTCTGGTATAGTGTAAGCAGGTAGTCTGGCATAGTGTTAGCAGGAAGTCTGGCATAGTGTTAGCAGGAAGTCTGGCATAGTGTTAGCAGGAAGTCTGGCATAGTGTGAGCAGGAAGTCTGGGATAGTGTTAGCAGGAAGTCTGGCATAGTGTTAGCAGGAAGTCTGGCATAGTGTCAGCAGGAAGTCTGGTATAGTGTTAGCAGGAAGTCTGGTATAGTGTAAGCAGGAAGTCTGGTATAGTGTTAGCAGGAAGTCTGGTATAGTGTAAGCAGGAAGACTGGCATAGTGTAAGCAGGAAGTCTGGCATAGTGTAAGCAGGAAGTCTGGCATAGTGTAAGCAGGAAGTCTGGTATCTGGTATAGTGTAAGCAGGATCTGGTATAGTGTAAGCAGGATGTCTGGCATAGTGTGAGCAGGAAGTCTGGTATAGTGTGAGCAGGAAGTCTGGCATAGTGTTAGCAGGAAGTCTGGCATAGTGTGAGCAGGAAGTCTGCATAGTGTAAGCAGGAAGTCTGGCATAGTGTAAGCAGGAAGTCTGGTATAGTGTGAGCAGGAAGTCGGGCATAGTGTGAGCAGGAAGTCTGGCATAGTGTAAGCAGGAAGTCTGGCATAGTGTGAGCAGGAAGTCGTGCATAGTGTAAGCAGGATGTCTGCATAGTGTAAGCAGGAAGTCTGGTATAGTGTAAGCAGGAAGTCTGGCATAGTGTAAGCAGGAAGTCTGGTATAGTGTTAGCAGGAAGTCGTGCATAGTGTTAGCAGGAAGTCTGGTATAGTGTTAGCAGGAAGTCTGGCATAGTGTTAGCAGGAAGTCTGGCATAGTGTGAGCAGGAAGTCTGGCATAGTGTGAGCAGGAAGTCTGGCATAGTGTGAGCAGGAAGTCTGGCATAGTGTAAGCAGGAAGTCTGGCATAGTGTAAGCAGGAAGTCTGGCATAGTGTAAGCAGGAAGTCTGGCATAGTGTAAGCAGGAAGTCTGGCATAGTGTAAGCAGGTAGTTGGTATAGTGTAAGCAGGAAGTCTGGTGTAGTGTAAGCAGGAAGTCTGGCGTAGTGTAAGCAGGAAGTCTGGCATAGTGTAAGCAGGAAGTCTGGTATAGTGTAAGCAGGAAGTCTGGCATAGTGTAAGCAGGAAGTCTGGCATAGTGTAAGCAGGAAGTCTGGCATAGTGTAAGCAGGAAGTCTGGCATAGTGTAAGCAGGTTGCCTGGTATAGTGTAAGCAGGAAGTCTGGTATAGTGTTAGCAGGAAGTCTGGTATAGTGTAAGCAGGATGTCTGGTATAGTGTGAGCCAGGAAGTCTGGCATAGTGTGAGCCAGGAAGTCTGGCATAGTGTGAGCAGGAAGTCTGGCATAGTGTGAGCAGGAAGTCTGGCATAGTGTAAGTTGGAAGTCTGCCATAGTGTTAGCAGGAAGTCATGCATAGTGTGAGCAGGAAGTCTGGTATAGTGTAAGCAGGAAGTCTGGCATAGTGTAAGCAGGAAGTCTGGCATAGTGTTAGCAGGAAGTCTGGTATAGTGTGAGCAGGAAGTCGTGCATAGTGTGAGCAGGAAGTCTGCCATAGTGTGAGCAGGAAGTCGTGCTTAGTGTGAGCAGGAAGTCTGGCATAGTGTGTGCAGGAAGTCTGGCATAGTGTAAGCAGGAAGTCTGGCATAGTGTAAGCAGGAAGTCTGGCATAGTGTGAGCCAGGAAGTCTGGTATAGTGTAAGCAGGATGTCTGGCATAGTGTTAGCAGGAAGTCGTGCATAGTGTGAGCAGGAAGTCGTGCATAGTGTGAGCAGGAAGTCTGGTATAGTGTTAGCAGGAAGTCTGGTATAGTGTTAGCAGGAAGTCTGGTATAGTGTGCGCAGGATGTCTGGCATAGTGTAAGCAGGAAGTCTGGTATAGTGTAAGCAGGATGTCTGGCATAGTGTAAGCAGGAAGTCGTGCATAGTGTGAGCAGGATGTCTGGCATAGTGTAAGCAGGAAGTCTGGCATAGTGTGAGCAGGAAGTCGTGCATAGTGTAAGCAGGTAGTCTGGTATAGTGTAAGCAGGAAGTCTGGCATAGTGTAAGCAGGAAGTCTGGCATAGTGTAAGCAGGAAGTCTGGCACAGTGTAAGCAGGAAGTCTGGCACAGTGTAAGCAGGAAGTCTGGCATAGTGTAAGCAGGAAGTCTGGCATAGTGTAAGCAGGAAGTCTTTTATGAAGCTGATTTTTGCATGCAATCAAGCTATGTAATTGTGTCTTTTTGTATTATTAATAAATCTTCTACTATTTGATTTACATATCCTGAACCCTAGCCAAAAATTTCTTATAGTATAGTGTAAGCAGGAAGTCTGGCATAGTGTAAGCAGGAAGTCTGGTATAGTGTAAGCAGGAAGTCTGGTATAGTGTAAGCAGGAAGTCTGGCATAGTGTAAGCAGGAAGTCTGGCATAGTGTGAGCCAGGAAGTCTGGTATAGTGTAAGCATGATGTCTGGCATAGTGTTAGCAGGAAGTCATGCATAGTGTGAGCAGGAAGTCGTGCATAGTGTGAGCAGGAAGTCTGGTATAGTGTTAGCAGGAAGTCTGGTATAGTGTTAGCAGGAAGTCTGGTATAGTGTGCGCAGGATGTCTGGCATAGTGTGAGCAGGAAGTCTGGTATAGTGTAAGCAGGATGTCTGGCATAGTGTAAGCAGGAAGTCGTGCATAGTGTGAGCAGGATGTCTGGCATAGTGTAAGCAGGAAGTCTGGCATAGTGTGAGCAGGAAGTCGTGCATCGTGTAAGCAGGTAGTCTGGTATAGTGTAAGCAGGAAGTCTGGCATAGTGTAAGCAGGAAGTCTGGCATAGTGTAAGCAGGAAGTCTGGTATAGTGTAAGCAGGAAGTCTGGCACAGTGTAAGCAGGAAGTCTGGCATAGTGTAAGCAGGAAGTCTGGCATAGTGTAAGCAGGATCTGGTATAGTGTAAGCAGGAAGTCTGGCATAGTGTAAGCAGGAAGTCTGGCATAGTGTAAGCAGGAAGTCTGGCATAGTGTAAGCAGGAAGTCTGGTATAGTGTAAGCAGGAAGTCTGGTATAGTGTAAGCAGGAAGTCTGGTATAGTGTAAGCAGGAAGTCTGGCATAGTGTTAGCAGGAAGTCTGGCATAGTGTAAGCAGGAAGTCTGGCATAGTGTTAGCAGGAAGTCTGGCATAGTGTTAGCAGGAAGTCTGGCATAGTGTAAGCAGGAAGTCTGGTATAGTGTAAGCAGGAAGTCGTGCATAGTGTGAGCAGGAAGTTGTGCATAGTGTGAGCAGGTAGTCTGGCATAGTGTGAGCAGGAAGTCTGGCATAGTGTTAGCAGGAAGTCTGGCATAGTGTTAGCAGGAAGTCTGGCATAGTGTTAGCAGGAAGTCTGGCATAGTGTTAGCAGGAAGTCTGGCATAGTGTGAGCAGGAAGTCTGGCATAGTGTGAGCAGGAAGTCTGGCACAGTGTGAGCAGGAAGTCTGGCACAGTGTGAGCAGGAAGTCTGGCCTAGTGTGAGCAGGAAGTCTGGCATAGTGTTAGCAGGAAGTCTGCATAGTGTAAGCAGGAAGTCTGGCATAGTGTGAGCAGGAAGTCGTGCATAGTGTGAGCAGGATGTCTGGCATAGTGTGAGCAGGAAGTCTGGCATAGTGTGAGCAGGAAGTCGTGCATAGTGTAAGCAGGTAGTCTGGCATAGTGTAAGCAGGAAGTCTGGCATAGTGTTAGCAGGAAGTCTGGCATAGTGTGAGCAGGAAGTTTGGTATAGTGTGAGCAGGAAGTCTGGGATAGTGTTAGCAGGAAGTCGTGCATAGTGTTAGCAGGAAGTCTGGCATAGTGTTAGCAGGAGGTCTGGTATAGTGTTAGCAGGAAGTCTGGTATAGTGTAAGCAGGAAGTCTGGTATAGTGTTAGCAGGAAGTCTGGTATAGTGTTAGCAGGAAGTCTGGTATAGTGTAAGCAGGAAGTCTGGCATAGTGTAAGCAGGAAGTCTGGCATAGTGTAAGCAGGAAGTCTGGCATAGTGTAAGCAGGAAGTCTGGCATAGTGTTAGCAGGAAGTCTGGCATAGTGTGAGCAGGAAATCTGGCATAGTGTTAGCAGGAAGTCTGCATAGTGTAAGCAGGAGGTCTGGCATAGTGTGAGCAGGAAGTCGTGCATAGTGTGAGCAGGATGTCTGGCATAGTGTAAGCAGGAAGTCTGGCATAGTGTGAGCAGGAAGTCGTGCATAGTGTAAGCAGGTAGTCTGGTATAGTGTAAGCAGGAAGTCTGGCATAGTGTAAGCAGGAAGTATGGTATAGTGTAAGCAGGTAGTCTGGCATAGTGTTAGCAGGAAGTCTGGCATAGTGTTAGCAGGAAGTCTGGCATAGTGTTTGCAGGATGTCTGGCATAGTGTGAGCAGGAAGTCTGGGATAGTGTGAGCAGGAAGTCTGGCATAGTGTTAGCAGGAAGTCTGGTATAGTGTTAGCAGGAAGTCTGGTATAGTGTAAGCAGGAAGTCTGGCATAGTGTTAGCAGGAAGTCTGGCATAGTCTTAGCAGGAAGTCTGGGATAGTGTTAGCAGGAAGTCTGGCATAGTGTAAGCAGGAAGTCTGGCATAGTGTAAGCAGGTAGTCTGGCATAGTGTAAGCAGGAAGTCTGGCATAGTGTTAGCAGGAAGTCTGGCATAGTGTTAGCAGGAAGTCTGGCATAGTGTTAGCAGGAAGTCTGGCATAGTGTGAGCAGGAAGTCTGGCATAGTGTGAGCAGGAAGTCTGGTATAGTGTAAGCAGGTAGTCTGGCATAGTGTTAGCAGGAAGTCTGGCATAGTGTTAGCAGGAAGTCTGGCATAGTGTTAGCAGGAAGTCTGGCATAGTGTGAGCAGGAAGTCTGGGATAGTGTTAGCAGGAAGTCTGGCATAGTGTTAGCAGGAAGTCTGGCATAGTGTCAGCAGGAAGTCTGGTATAGTGTTAGCAGGAAGTCTGGTATAGTGTAAGCAGGAAGTCTGGTATAGTGTTAGCAGGAAGTCTGGTATAGTGTAAGCAGGAAGACTGGCATAGTGTAAGCAGGAAGTCTCGCATAGTGTAAGCAGGAAGTCTGGCATAGTGTAAGCAGGAAGTCTGGTATCTGGTATAGTGTAAGCAGGATCTGGTATAGTGTAAGCAGGATGTCTGGCATAGTGTGAGCAGGAAGTCTGGTATAGTGTGAGCAGGAAGTCTGGCATAGTGTTAGCAGGAAGTCTGGCATAGTGTGAGCAGGAAGTCTGCATAGTGTAAGCAGGAAGTCTGGCATAGTGTAAGCAGGAAGTCTGGTATAGTGTGAGCAGGAAGTCGTGCATAGTGTAAGCAGGATGTCTGCATAGTGTAAGCAGGAAGTCTGGTATAGTGTAAGCAGGAAGTCTGGCATAGTGTAAGCAGTAAGTCTGGTATAGTGTTAGCAGGAAGTCGTGCATAGTGTTAGCAGGAAGTCTGGTATAGTGTTAGCAGGAAGTCTGGTATAGTGTTAGCAGGAAGTCTGGCATAGTGTTAGCAGGAAGTCTGGCATAGTGTGAGCAGGAAGTCTGGCATAGTGTAAGCAGGAAGTCTGGCATAGTGTGAGCAGGAAGTCGTGCATAGTGTAAGCAGGATGTCTGCATAGTGTAAGCAGGAAGTCTGGTATAGTGTAAGCAGGAAGTCTGGCATAGTGTAAGCAGGAAGTCTGGTATAGTGTTAGCAGGAAGTCGTGCATAGTGTTAGCAGGAAGTCTGGTATAGTGTTAGCAGGAAGTCTGGCATAGTGTTAGCAGGAAGTCTGGCATAGTGTGAGCAGGAAGTCTGGCATAGTGTGAGCAGGAAGTCTGGCATAGTGTGAGCAGGAAGTCTGGCATAGTGTAAGCAGGAAGTCTGGTATAGTGTAAGCAGGAAGTCTGGCATAGTGTAAGCAGGAAGTCTGGCATAGTGTAAGCAGGAAGTCTGGCATAGTGTAAGCAGGAAGTCTGGCATAGTGTAAGCAGGTAGTTGGTATAGTGTAAGCAGGAAGTCTGGCGTAGTGTAAGCAGGAAGTCTGGCGTAGTGTAAGCAGGAAGTCTGGCGTAGTGTAAGCAGGAAGTCTGGCATAGTGTAAGCAGGAAGTCTGGTATAGTGTAAGCAGGAAGTCTGGCATAGTGTAAGCAGGAAGTCTGGCATAGTGTAAGCAGGAAGTCTGGCATAGTGTAAGCAGGTTGCCTGGTATAGTGTAAGCAGGAAGTCTGGTATAGTGTTAGCAGGAAGTCTGGTATAGTGTAAGCAGGATGTCTGGTATAGTGTGAGCCAGGAAGTCTGGCATAGTGTGAGCCAGGAAGTCTGGCATAGTGTGAGCAGGAAGTCTGGCATAGTGTGAGCAGGAAGTCTGGCATAGTGTAAGTTGGAAGTCTGCCATAGTGTTAGCAGGAAGTCATGCATAGTGTGAGCAGGAAGTCTGGTATAGTGTAAGCAGGAAGTCTGGCATAGTGTAAGCAGGAAGTCTGGCATAGTGTTAGCAGGAAGTCTGGTATAGTGTGAGCAGGAAGTCGTGCATAGTGTGAGCAGGAAGTCTGCCATAGTGTGAGCAGGAAGTCGTGCTTAGTGTGAGCAGGAAGTCTGGCATAGTGTGTGCAGGAAGTCTGGCATAGTGTAAGCAGGAAGTCTGGCATAGTGTAAGCAGGAAGTCTGGCATAGTGTGAGCCAGGAAGTCTGGTATAGTGTAAGCAGGATGTCTGGCATAGTGTTAGCAGGAAGTCGTGCATAGTGTGAGCAGGAAGTCGTGCATAGTGTGAGCAGGAAGTCTGGTATAGTGTTAGCAGGAAGTCTGGTATAGTGTTAGCAGGAAGTCTGGTATAGTGTGCGCAGGATGTCTGGCATAGTGTAAGCAGGAAGTCTGGTATAGTGTAAGCAGGATGTCTGGCATAGTGTAAGCAGGAAGTCGTGCATAGTGTAAGCAGGAAGTCTGGCATAGTGTAAGCAGGAAGTCTAACATAGTGTTAGCAGGAAGTCTGGTATAGTGTTAGCAGGAAGTCTGGTATAGTGTAAGCAGGAAGTCTGGTATAGTGTTAGCAGGAAGTCTGGTATAGTGTTAGCAGGAAGTCTGGCATAGTGTAAGCAGGAAGTCTGGCATAGTGTGCGCAGGATGTTTGGCATAGTGTAAGCAGGAAGTCTGGTATAGTGTGAGCAGGAAGTCGTGCATAGTGTAAGCAGGATGGCTGCATAGTGTAAGCAGGAAGTCTGGCATAGTGTAAGCAGGAAGTCGTGCATAGTGTGAGCAGGAAGTCTGGTATAGTGTTAGCAGGAAGTCTGGCATAGTGTGAGCAGGAAGTCTGGCATAGTGTGAGCAGGAAGTCTGGCATAGTGTGAGCAGGAAGTCTGGCATAGTGTAAGCAGGAAGTCTGGTATAGTGTAAGCAGGAAGTCTGGCATAGTGTAAGCAGGAAGTCTGGCATAGTGTAAGCAGGAAGTCTGGCATGGTGTAAGCAGGTAGTCTGGTATGGTGTAAGCAGGAAGTCTGGCATAGTGTAAGCAGGAAGTCTGGCATAGTGTAACCAGGAAGTCTGGCATAGTGTAAGCAGGAAGTCTGGCATAGTGTAAGCAGGAAGTCTGGCATAGTGTAAGCAGGAAGTCTGGCATAGTGTAAGCAGGAAGTCTGGCATAGTGTAAGCAGGTTGTCTGGTATAGTGTAAGCAGGAAGTCTGGTATAGTGTTAGCAGGAAGTCTGGTATAGTGTAAGCAGGATGTCTGGTATAGTGTGAGCCAGGAAGTCTGGCATAGTGTGAGCCAGGAAGTCTGGCATAGTGTTAGCAGGAAGTCTGGCATAGTGTGAGCAGGAAGTCTGGCATAGTGTAAGTTGGAAGTCTGCCATAGTGTGAGCAGGAAGTCTGCCATAGTGTGAGCAGGAAGTCTGCCATAGTGTGAGCAGGAAGTCTGGTATAGTGTAAGCAGGAAGTCTGGCATAGTGTTAGCAGGAAGTCTGGCATAGTGTGAGCAGGAAGTCTGGCATAGTGTAAGTTGGAAGTCTGCCATAGTGTTAGCAGGAAGTCGAGCATAGTGTGAGCAGGAAGTCTGGTATAGTGTGAGCAGGAAGTCTGGTATAGTGTCAGCTGGAAGTCTGGCATAGTGTAAGCAGGAAGTCTGGCATAGTGTTAGCAGGAAGTCTGGTATAGTGTGAGCAGGAAGTCGTGCATAGTGTGAGCAGGAAGTCTGCCATAGTGTGAGCAGGAAGTCGTGCATAGTGTGAGCAGGAAGTCTGGCATAGTGTGTGCAGGAAGTCTGGCATAGTGTAAGCAGGAAGTCTGGCATAGTGTAAGCAGGAAGTCTGGCATAGTGTAAGCAGGAAGTCTGGCATGGTGTAAGCAGGTAGTCTGGTATAGTGTAAGCAGGAAGTCTGGTATAGTGTAAGCAGGAAGTCTGGCATAGTGTAACCAGGAAGTCTGGCATAGTGTGAGCAGGAAGTCTGGTATAGTGTAAGCAGGAAGTCTGGCATAGTGTAAGCAGGAAGTCTGGCATAGTGTAAGCAGGTTGTCTGGTATAGTGTGAGCAGGATGTCTGGCATAGTGTAAGCAGGAAGTCTGGCATAGTGTGAGCAGGAAGTCGTGCATAGTGTAAGCAGGTAGTCTGGTATAGTGTAAGCAGGAAGTCTGGCATAGTGTAAGCAGGAAGTCTGGCATAGTGTAAGCAGGAAGTCTGGTATAGTGTAAGCAGGAAGTCTGGCACAGTGTAAGCAGGAAGTCTGGCATAGTGTAAGCAGGAAGTCTGGCATAGTGTAAGCAGGATCTGGTATAGTGTAAGCAGGAAGTCTGGCATAGTGTAAGCAGGAAGTCTGGCATAGTGTAAGCAGGAAGTCTGGCATAGTGTAAGCAGGAAGTCTGGCATAGTGTAAGCAGGAAGTCTGGTATAGTGTAAGCAGGAAGTCTGGTATAGTGTAAGCAGGAAGTCTGGTATAGTGTAAGCAGGAAGTCTGGCATAGTATTAGCAGGAAGTCTGGCATAGTGTAAGCAGGAAGTCTGGCATAGTGTTAGCAGGAAGTCTGGCATAGTGTTAGCAGGAAGTCTGGCATAGTGTAAGCAGGAAGTCTGGTATAGTGTAAGCAGGAAGTCGTGCATAGTGTGAGCAGGAAGTCGTGCATAGTGTGAGCAGGTAGTCTGGTATAGTGTAAGCAGGAAGTCTGGCATAGTGTTAGCAGGAAGTCTGGCATAGTGTTAGCAGGAAGTCTGGCATAGTGTTAGCAGGAAGTCGTGCATAGTGTAAGCAGGTAGTCTGGTATAGTGTAAGCAGGAAGTCTGGCATAGTGTAAGCAGGAAGTCTGGCATAGTGTAAGCAGGAAGTCTGGTATAGTGTAAGCAGGAAGTCTGGCACAGTGTAAGCAGGAAGTCTGGCATAGTGTAAGCAGGAAGTCTGGCATAGTGTAAGCAGGATATGGTATAGTGTAAGCAGGAAGTCTGGCATAGTGTAAGCAGGAAGTCTGGCATAGTGTAAGCAGGAAGTCTGGCATAGTGTAAGCAGGAAGTCTGGTATAGTGTAAGCAGGAAGTCTGGTATAGTGTAAGCAGGAAGTCTGGTATAGTGTAAGCAGGAAGTCTGGCATAGTGTTAGCAGGAAGTCTGGCATAGTGTAAGCAGGAAGTCTGGCATAGTGTTAGCAGGAAGTCTGGCATAGTGTTAGCAGGAAGTCTGGCATAGTGTAAGCAGGAAGTCTGGTATAGTGTAAGCAGGAAGTCGTGCATAGTGTGAGCAGGAAGTCGTGCATAGTGTGAGCAGGTAGTCTGGTATAGTGTAAGCAGGAAGTCTGGCATAGTGTTAGCAGGAAGTCTGGCATAGTGTTAGCAGGAAGTCTGGCATAGTGTTAGCAGGAAGTCTGGCATAGTGTTAGCAGGAAGTCTGGCATAGTGTGAGCAGGAAGTCTGGCATAGTGTGAGCAGGAAGTCTGGCATAGTGTGAGCAGGAAGTCTGGCATAGTGTGAGCAGGAAGTCTGGCACAGTGTGAGCAGGAAGTCTGGCACAGTGTGAGCAGGAAGTCTGGCATAGTGTGAGCAGGAAGTCTGGCCTAGTGTGAGCAGGAAGTCTGGCATAGTGTTAGCAGGAAGTCTGGCATAGTGTTAGCAGGAAGTCTGGCATAGTGTTAGCAGGAAGTCTGGCATAGTGTTAGCAGGATGTCTGGCATAGTGTGAGCAGGAAGTCTGGGATAGTGTTAGCAGGAAGTCTGGCATAGTGTTAGCAGGAAGTCTGGCATAGTGTCAGCAGGAAGTCTGGTATAGTGTTAGCAGGAAGTCTGGTATAGTGTAAGCAGATAGTCTGGTATAGTGTTAGCAGGAAGTCTGGTATAGTGTAAGCAGGAAGACTGGCATAGTGTAAGCAGGAAGTCTGGCATAGTGTAAGCAGGAAGTCTGGCATAGTGTAAGCAGGAAGTCTGGTATCTGGTATAGTGTAAGCAGGATCTGGTATAGTGTAAGCAGGATGTCTGGCATAGTGTGAGCAGGAAGTCTGGTATAGTGTGAGCAGGAAGTCTGGCATAGTGTTAGCAGGAAGTCTGGCATAGTGTGAGCAGGAAGTCTGCATAGTGTAAGCAGGAAGTCTGGCATAGTGTAAGCAGGAAGTCTGGTATAGTGTGAGCAGGAAGTCTGGTATAGTGTTAGCAGGAAGTCGTGCATGGTGTTAGCAGGAAGTCTGGTATAGTGTTAGCAGGAAGTCTGGTATAGTGTTAGCAGGAAGTCTGGCATAGTGTTAGCAGGAAGTCTGGCATAGTGTGAGCAGGAAGTCTGGCATAGTGTAAGCAGGAAGTCTGGCATAGTGTGAGCAGGAAGTCGTGCATAGTGTAAGCAGGAAGTCTGGTATAGTGTAAGCAGGAAGTCTGGCATAGTGTAAGCAGGAAGTCTGGTATAGTGTTAGCAGGAAGTCGTGCATAGTGTTAGCAGGAAGTCTGGTATAGTGTTAGCAGGAAGTCTGGCATAGTGTTAGCAGGAAGTCTGGTATAGTGTAAGCAGGAAGTCTGGCATAGTGTAAGCAGGAAGTCTGGCATAGTGTAAGCAGGAAGTCTGGCATAGTGTAAGCAGGTTGTCTGGTATAGTGTAAGCAGGAAGTCTGGTATAGTGTTAGCAGGAAGTCTGGTATAGTGTAAGCAGGATGTCTGGTATAGTGTGAGCCAGGAAGTCTGGCATAGTGTGAGCCAGGAAGTCTGGCATAGTGTTAGCAGGAAGTCTGGCATAGTGTGAGCAGGAAGTCTGGCATAGTGTAAGTTGGAAGTCTGCCATAGTGTGAGCAGGAAGTCTGCCATAGTGTGAGCAGGAAGTCTGCCATAGTGTGAGCAGGAAGTCTGGTATAGTGTAAGCAGGAAGTCTGGCATAGTGTTAGCAGGAAGTCTGGCATAGTGTGAGCAGGAAG
The DNA here is from genome assembly GCF_040937935.1 of Hyperolius riggenbachi. Classification (NCBI taxonomy): domain Eukaryota; kingdom Metazoa; phylum Chordata; class Amphibia; order Anura; family Hyperoliidae; genus Hyperolius; species Hyperolius riggenbachi. The sequence goes on from NC_090652.1 coordinate 321,958,247, forward strand.
TCTGGCATAGTGTAAGTTGGAAGTCTGCCATAGTGTTAGCAGGAAGTCTGGCATAGTGTAAGCAGGAAGTCTGGCATAGTGTTAGCAGGAAGTCTGGCATAGTGTAAGCAGGAAGTCTGGCATAGTGTAAGCAGGAAGTCTGGCATAGTGTGAGCCAGGAAGTCTGGCATAGTGTAAGCAGGATGTCTGGCATAGTGTTAGCAGGAAGTCATGCATAGTGTGAGCAGGAAGTCGTGCATAGTGTGAGCAGGAAGTCTGGTATAGTGTTAGCAGGAAGTCTGGTATAGTGTTAGCAGGAAGTCTGGTATAGTGTGCGCAGGATGTCTGGCATAGTGTGAGCAGGAAGTCTGGTATAGTGTAAGCAGGATGTCTGGCATAGTGTAAGCAGGAAGTCGTGCATAGTGTGAGCAGGATGTCTGGCATAGTGTAAGCAGGAAGTCTGGCATAGTGTGAGCAGGAAGTCGTGCATAGTGTAAGCAGGTAGTCTGGTATAGTGTAAGCAGGAAGTCTGGCATAGTGTAAGCAGGAAGTCTGGCATAGTGTAAGCAGGAAGTCTGGCACAGTGTAAGCAGGAAGTCTGGCACAGTGTAAGCAGGAAGTCTGGCATAGTGTAAGCAGGAAGTCTGGCATAGTGTAAGCAGGATCTGGTATAGTGTAAGCAGGAAGTCTGGCATAGTGTATGCAGGAAGTCTGGCATAGTGTAAGCAGGAAGTCTGGCATAGTGTAAGCAGGAAGTCTGGTATAGTGTAAGCAGGAAGTCTGGTATAGTGTAAGCAGGAAGTCTGGTATAGTGTAAGCAGGAAGTCTGGCATAGTGTTAGCAGGAAGTCTGGCATAGTGTAAGCAGGAAGTCTGGCATAGTGTTAGCAGGAAGTCTGGCATAGTGTTAGCAGGAAGTCTGGCATAGTGTAAGCAGGAAGTCTGGTATAGTGTAAGCAGGAAGTCGTGCATAGTGTGAGCAGGAAGTCGTGCATAGTGTGAGCAGGTAGTCTGGTATAGTGTAAGCAGGAAGTCTGGCATAGTGTTAGCAGGAAGTCTGGCATAGTGTTAGCAGGAAGTCTGGCATAGTGTTAGCAGGAAGTCTGGCATAGTGTTAGCAGGAAGTCTGGCATAGTGTGAGCAGGAAGTCTGGCATAGTGTGAGCAGGAAGTCTGGCACAGTGTGAGCAGGAAGTCTGGCACAGTGTGAGCAGGAAGTCTGGCACAGTGTGAGCAGGAAGTCTGGCACAGTGTGAGCAGGAAGTCTGGCATAGTGTGAGCAGGAAGTCTGGCCTAGTGTGAGCAGGAAGTCTGGCATAGTGTTAGCAGGAAGTCTGCATAGTGTAAGCAGGAAGTCTGGCATAGTGTTAGCAGGAAGTCTGGTATAGTGTAAGCAGGTAGTCTGGCATAGTGTTAGCAGGAAGTCTGGCATAGTGTTAGCAGGAAGTCTGGCATAGTGTGAGCAGGAAGTCTGGTATAGTGTGAGCAGGAAGTCTGGGATAGTGTTAGCAGGAAGTCGTGCATAGTGTTAGCAGGAAGTCTGGCATAGTGTTAGCAGGAGGTCTGGTATAGTGTTAGCAGGAAGTCTGGTATAGTGTAAGCAGGAAGTCTGGTATAGTGTTAGCAGGAAGTCTGGTATAGTGTTAGCAGGAAGTCTGGCATAGTGTAAGCAGGAAGTCTGGCATAGTGTAAGCAGGAAGTCTGGCATAGTGTAAGCAGGAAGTCTGGCATAGTGTAAGCAGGAAGTCTGGCATAGTGTTAGCAGGAAGTCTGGCATAGTGTGAGCAGGAAATCTGGCATAGTGTTAGCAGGAAGTCTGCATAGTGTAAGCAGGAAGTCTGGCATAGTGTGAGCAGGAAGTCGTGCATAGTGTGAGCAGGATGTCTGGCATAGTGTGAGCAGGAAGTCTGGCATAGTGTGAGCAGGAAGTCGTGCATAGTGTAAGCAGGTAGTCTGGTATAGTGTAAGCAGGAAGTCTGGCATAGTGTAAGCAGGAAGTATGGTATAGTGTAAGCAGGTAGTCTGGCATAGTGTTAGCAGGAAGTCTGGCATAGTGTTAGCAGGAAGTCTGGCATAGTGTTTGCAGGATGTCTGGCATAGTGTGAGCAGGAAGTCTGGGATAGTGTTAGCAGGAAGTCTGGCATAGTGTTAGCAGGAAGTCTGGTATAGTGTTAGCAGGAAGTCTGGTATAGTGTAAGCAGGAAGTCTGGCATAGTGTTAGCAGGAAGTCTGGCATAGTCTTAGCAGGAAGTCTGGGATAGTGTTAGCAGGAAGTCTGGCATAGTGTAAGCAGGAAGTCTGGCATAGTGTAAGCAGGAAGTCTGGCATAGTGTGAGCAGGAAGTCTGGCATAGTGTGAGCAGGAAGTCTGGCATAGTGTGAGCAGGAAGTCTGGCACAGTGTGAGCAGGAAGTCTGGCACAGTGTGAGCAGGAAGTCTTGTATAGTGTGAGCAGGAAGTCTGGCATAGTGTGAGCAGGAAGTCTGGCATAGTGTTAGCAGGAAGTCTGCATAGTGTAAGCAGGAAGTCTGGCATAGTGTGAGCAGGAAGTCGTGCATAGTGTGAGCAGGATGTCTGGCATAGTGTGAGCAGGAAGTCTGGCATAGTGTGAGCAGGAAGTCGTGCATAGTGTAAGCAGGTAGTCTGGCATAGTGTAAGCAGGAAGTCTGGCATAGTGTTAGCAGGAAGTCTGGCATAGTGTTAGCAGGAAGTCTGGCATAGTGTTAGCAGGAAGTCTGGCATAGTGTGAGCAGGAAGTCTGGTATAGTGTGAGCAGGTAGTCTGGCATAGTGTTAGCAGGAAGTCTGGCATAGTGTTAGCAGGAAGTCTGGCATAGTGTTAGCAGGAAGTCTGGCATAGTGTGAGCAGGAAGTCTGGGATAGTGTTAGCAGGAAGTCTGGCATAGTGTCAGCAGGAAGTCTGGCATAGTGTCAGCAGGAAGTCTGGTATAATGTTAGCAGGAAGTCTGGTATAGTGTAAGCAGGAAGTCTGGTATAGTGTTAGCAGGAAGTCTGGTATAGTGTAAGCAGGAAGACTGGCATAGTGTAAGCAGGAAGTCTGGCATAGTGTAAGCAGGAAGTCTGGCATAGTGTAAGCAGGAAGTCTGGTATCTGGTATAGTGTAAGCAGGATCTGGTATAGTGTAAGCAGGATGTCTGGCATAGTGTGAGCAGGAAGTCTGGTATAGTGTGAGCAGGAAGTCTGGCATAGTGTTAGCAGGAAGTCTGGCATAGTGTGAGCAGGAAGTCTGCATAGTGTAAGCAGGAAGTCTGGCATAGTGTAAGCAGGAAGTCTGGTATAGTGTGAGCAGGAAGTCGTGCATAGTGTAAGCAGGATGTCTGCATAGTGTAAGCAGGAAGTCTGGTATAGTGTAAGCAGGAAGTCTGGCATAGTGTAAGCAGTAAGTCTGGTATAGTGTTAGCAGGAAGTCGTGCATAGTGTTAGCAGGAAGTCTGGTATAGTGTTAGCAGGAAGTCTGGTATAGTGTTAGCAGGAAGTCTGGCATAGTGTTAGCAGGAAGTCTGGCATAGTGTGAGCAGGAAGTCTGGCATAGTGTGAGCAGGAAGTCTGGCATAGTGTGAGCAGGAAGTCGTGCATAGTGTAAGCAGGAAGTCTGGTATAGTGTAAGCAGGAAGTCTGGCATAGTGTAAGCAGGAAGTCTGGTATAGTGTTAGCAGGAAGTCGTGCATAGTGTTAGCAGGAAGTCTGGTATAGTGTTAGCAGGAAGTCTGGCATAGTGTTAGCAGGAAGTCTGGTATAGTGTAAGCAGGAAGTCTGGCATAGTGTAAGCAGGAAGTCTGGCATAGTGTAAGCAGGAAGTCTGGCATAGTGTAAGCAGGTTGTCTGGTATAGTGTAAGCAGGAAGTCTGGTATAGTGTTAGCAGGAAGTCTGGTATAGTGTAAGCAGGATGTCTGGTATAGTGTGAGCCAGGAAGTCTGGCATAGTGTGAGCCAGGAAGTCTGGCATAGTGTTAGCAGGAAGTCTGGCATAGTGTGAGCAGGAAGTCTGGCATAGTGTAAGTTGGAAGTCTGCCATAGTGTGAGCAGGAAGTCTGCCATAGTGTGAGCAGGAAGTCTGCCATAGTGTGAGCAGGAAGTCTGGTATAGTGTAAGCAGGAAGTCTGGCATAGTGTTAGCAGGAAGTCTGGCATAGTGTGAGCAGGAAGTCTGGCATAGTGTAAGTTGGAAGTCTGCCATAGTGTTAGCAGGAAGTCGTGCATAGTGTGAGCAGGAAGTCTGGTATAGTGTGAGCAGGAAGTCTGGTATAGTGTAAGCTGGAAGTCTGGCATAGTGTAAGCAGGAAGTCTGGCATAGTGTTAGCAGGAAGTCTGGTATAGTGTGAGCAGGAAGTCGTGCATAGTGTGAGCAGGAAGTCTGCCATAGTGTGAGCAGGAAGTCGTGCATAGTGTGAGCAGGAAGTCGTGCATAGTGTGAGCAGGAAGTCTGGCATAGTGTTAGCAGGAAGTCTGGCATAGTGTAAGCAGGAAGTCTGGCATAGTGTAAGCAGGAAGTCTGGCATAGTGTGAGCCAGGAAGTCTGGTATAGTGTAAGCAGGATGTCTGGCATAGTGTTAGCAGGAAGTCATGCATAGTGTGAGCAGGAAGTCGTGCATAGTGTGAGCAGGAAGTCTGGTATAGTGTTAGCAGGAAGTCTGGTATAGTGTTAGCAGGAAGTCTGGTATAGTGTGCGCAGGATGTCTGGCATAGTGTGAGCAGGAAGTCTGGTATAGTGTAAGCAGGATGTCTGGCATAGTGTAAGCAGGAAGTCGTGCATAGTGTGAGCAGGATGTCTGGCATAGTGTAAGCAGGAAGTCTGGCATAGTGTGAGCAGGAAGTCGTGCATCGTGTAAGCAGGTAGTCTGGTATAGTGTAAGCAGGAAGTCTGGCATAGTGTAAGCAGGAAGTCTGGCATAGTGTAAGCAGGAAGTCTGGTATAGTGTAAGCAGGAAGTCTGGCACAGTGTAAGCAGGAAGTCTGGCATAGTGTAAGCAGGAAGTCTGGCATAGTGTAAGCAGGATCTGGTATAGTGTAAGCAGGAAGTCTGGCATAGTGTAAGCAGGAAGTCTGGCATAGTGTAAGCAGGAAGTCTGGCATAGTGTAAGCAGGAAGTCTGGTATAGTGTAAGCAGGAAGTCTGGTATAGTGTAAGCAGGAAGTCTGGTATAGTGTAAGCAGGAAGTCTGGCATAGTGTTAGCAGGAAGTCTGGCATAGTGTAAGCAGGAAGTCTGGCATAGTGTTAGCAGGAAGTCTGGCATAGTGTTAGCAGGAAGTCTGGCATAGTGTAAGCAGGAAGTCTGGTATAGTGTAAGCAGGAAGTCGTGCATAGTGTGAGCAGGAAGTCGTGCATAGTGTGAGCAGGTAGTCTGGTATAGTGTAAGCAGGAAGTCTGGCATAGTGTTAGCAGGAAGTCTGGCATAGTGTTAGCAGGAAGTCTGGCATAGTGTGAGCAGGAAGTCTGGCATAGTGTGAGCAGGAAGTCTGGCACAGTGTGAGCAGGAAGTCTGGCACAGTGTGAGCAGGAAGTCTGGCACAGTGTGAGCAGGAAGTCTGGCCTAGTGTGAGCAGGAAGTCTGGCATAGTGTTAGCAGGAAGTCTGCATAGTGTAAGCAGGAAGTCTGGCATAGTGTGAGCAGGAAGTCGTGCATAGTGTGAGCAGGATGTCTGGCATAGTGTGAGCAGGAAGTCTGGCATAGTGTGAGCAGGAAGTCGTGCATAGTGTAAGCAGGTAGTCTGGCATAGTGTAAGCAGGAAGTCTGGCATAGTGTTAGCAGGAAGTCTGGCATAGTGTAAGCAGGTAGTCTGGCATAGTGTTAGCAGGAAGTCTGGCATAGTGTTAGCAGGAAGTCTGGCATAGTGTGAGCAGGAAGTTTGGTATAGTGTGAGCAGGAAGTCTGGGATAGTGTTAGCAGGAAGTCGTGCATAGTGTTAGCAGGAAGTCTGGCATAGTGTTAGCAGGAGGTCTGGTATAGTGTTAGCAGGAAGTCTGGTATAGTGTAAGCAGGAAGTCTGGTATAGTGTTAGCAGGAAGTCTGGTATAGTGTTAGCAGGAAGTCTGGCATAGTGTAAGCAGGAAGTCTGGCATAGTGTAAGCAGGAAGTCTGGCATAGTGTAAGCAGGAAGTCTGGCATAGTGTAAGCAGGAAGTCTGGCATAGTGTTAGCAGGAAGTCTGGCATAGTGTGAGCAGGAAATCTGGCATAGTGTTAGCAGGAAGTCTGCATAGTGTAAGCAGGAGGTCTGGCATAGTGTGAGCAGGAAGTCGTGCATAGTGTGAGCAGGATGTCTGGCATAGTGTAAGCAGGAAGTCTGGCATAGTGTGAGCAGGAAGTCGTGCATAGTGTAAGCAGGTAGTCTGGTATAGTGTAAGCAGGAAGTCTGGCATAGTGTAAGCAGGAAGTATGGTATAGTGTAAGCAGGTAGTCTGGCATAGTGTTAGCAGGAAGTCTGGCATAGTGTTAGCAGGAAGTCTGGCATAGTGTTTGCAGGATGTCTGGCATAGTGTGAGCAGGAAGTCTGGGATAGTGTTAGCAGGAAGTCTGGCATAGTGTTAGCAGGAAGTCTGGTATAGTGTTAGCAGGAAGTCTGGTATAGTGTAAGCAGGAAGTCTGGCATAGTGTTAGCAGGAAGTCTGGCATAGTCTTAGCAGGAAGTCTGGGATAGTGTTAGCAGGAAGTCTGGCATAGTGTAAGCAGGAAGTCTGGCATAGTGTAAGCAGGTAGTCTGGCATAGTGTAAGCAGGAAGTCTGGCATAGTGTTAGCAGGAAGTCTGGCATAGTGTTAGCAGGAAGTCTGGCATAGTGTTAGCAGGAAGTCTGGCATAGTGTGAGCAGGAAGTCTGGCATAGTGTGAGCAGGAAGTCTGGTATAGTGTAAGCAGGTAGTCTGGCATAGTGTTAGCAGGAAGTCTGGCATAGTGTTAGCAGGAAGTCTGGCATAGTGTTAGCAGGAAGTCTGGCATAGTGTGAGCAGGAAGTCTGGGATAGTGTTAGCAGGAAGTCTGGCATAGTGTTAGCAGGAAGTCTGGCATAGTGTCAGCAGGAAGTCTGGTATAGTGTTAGCAGGAAGTCTGTTATAGTGTGAGCAGGAAGTCTGGTATAGTGTTAGCAGGAAGTCTGGTATAGTGTAAGCAGGAAGACTGGCATAGTGTAAGCAGGAAGTCTGGCATAGTGTAAGCAGGAAGTCTGGCATAGTGTAAGCAGGAAGTCTGGTATCTGGTATAGTGTAAGCAGGATCTGGTATAGTGTAAGCAGGATGTCTGGCATAGTGTGAGCAGGAAGTCTGGTATAGTGTGAGCAGGAAGTCTGGCATAGTGTTAGCAGGAAGTCTGGCATAGTGTGAGCAGGAAGTCTGCATAGTGTAAGCAGGAAGTCTGGCATAGTGTAAGCAGGAAGTCGTGCATAGTGTAAGCAGGATGTCTGCATAGTGTAAGCAGGAAGTCTGGTATAGTGTAAGCAGGAAGTCTGGCATAGTGTAAGCAGTAAGTCTGGTATAGTGTTAGCAGGAAGTCGTGCATAGTGTTAGCAGGAAGTCTGGTATAGTGTTAGCAGGAAGTCTGGTATAGTGTTAGCAGGAAGTCTGGCATAGTGTTAGCAGGAAGTCTGGCATAGTGTGAGCAGGAAGTCTGGCATAGTGTAAGCAGGAAGTCTGGCATAGTGTGAGCAGGAAGTCGTGCATAGTGTAAGCAGGATGTCTGCATAGTGTAAGCAGGAAGTCTGGTATAGTGTAAGCAGGAAGTCTGGCATAGTGTAAGCAGGAAGTCTGGTATAGTGTTAGCAGGAAGTCGTGCATAGTGTTAGCAGGAAGTCTGGTATAGGGTTAGCAGGAAGTCTGGCATAGTGTTAGCAGGAAGTCTGGCATAGTGTGAGCAGGAAGTCTGGCATAGTGTGAGCAGGAAGTCTGGCATAGTGTGAGCAGGAAGTCTGGCATAGTGTAAGCAGGAAGTCTGGTATAGTGTAAGCAGGAAGTCTGGCATAGTGTAAGCAGGAAGTCTGGCATAGTGTAAGCAGGAAGTCTGGCATAGTGTAAGCAGGAAGTCTGGCATAGTGTAAGCAGGTAGTTGGTATAGTGTAAGCAGGAAGTCTGGTGTAGTGTAAGCAGGAAGTCTGGCATAGTGTAAGCAGGAAGTCTGGCATAGTGTAAGCAGGAAGTCTGGTATAGTGTAAGCAGGAAGTCTGGCATAGTGTAAGCAGGAAGTCTGGCATAGTGTAAGCAGGAAGTCTGGCATAGTGTAAGCAGGTTGCCTGGTATAGTGTAAGCAGGAAGTCTGGTATAGTGTTAGCAGGAAGTCTGGTATAGTGTAAGCAGGATGTCTGGTATAGTGTGAGCCAGGAAGTCTGGCATAGTGTGAGCCAGGAAGTCTGGCATAGTGTGAGCAGGAAGTCTGGCATAGTGTGAGCAGGAAGTCTGGCATAGTGTAAGTTGGAAGTCTGCCATAGTGTTAGCAGGAAGTCATGCATAGTGTGAGCAGGAAGTCTGGTATAGTGTAAGCAGGAAGTCTGGCATAGTGTAAGCAGGAAGTCTGGCATAGTGTTAGCAGGAAGTCTGGTATAGTGTGAGCAGGAAGTCGTGCATAGTGTGAGCAGGAAGTCTGCCATAGTGTGAGCAGGAAGTCGTGCTTAGTGTGAGCAGGAAGTCTGGCATAGTGTGTGCAGGAAGTCTGGCATAGTGTAAGCAGGAAGTCTGGCATAGTGTAAGCAGGAAGTCTGGCATAGTGTGAGCCAGGAAGTCTGGTATAGTGTAAGCAGGATGTCTGGCATAGTTTTAGCAGGAGGTCGTGCATAGTGTGAGCAGGAAGTCGTGCATAGTGTGAGCAGGAAGTCTGGTATAGTGTTAGCAGGAAGTCTGGTATAGTGTTAGCAGGAAGTCTGGTATAGTGTGCGCAGGATGTCTGGCATAGTGTAAGCAGGAAGTCTGGTATAGTGTAAGCAGGATGTCTGGCATAGTGTAAGCAGGAAGTCGTGCATAGTGTGAGCAGGATGTCTGGCATAGTGTAAGCAGGAAGTCTGGCATAGTGTGAGCAGGAAGTCGTGCATAGTGTAAGCAGGTAGTCTGGTATAGTGTAAGCAGGAAGTCTGGCATAGTGTAAGCAGGAAGTCTGGCACAGTGTAAGCAGGAAGTCTGGCACAGTGTAAGCAGGAAGTCTGGCATAGTGTAAGCAGGAAGTCTGGCATAGTGTAAGCAGGAAGTCTTTTATGAAGCTGATTTTTGCATGCAATCAAGCTATGTAATTGTGTCTTTTTGTATTATTAATAAATCTTCTACTATTTGATTTACATATCCTGAACCCTAGCCAAAAATTTCTTATAGTATAGTGTAAGCAGGAAGTCTGGCATAGTGTAAGCAGGAAGTCTGGTATAGTGTAAGCAGGAAGTCTGGTATAGTGTAAGCAGGAAGTCTGGTATAGTGTAAGCAGGAAGTCTGGCATAGTGTTAGCAGGAAGTCTGGCATAGTGTAAGCAGGAAGTCTGGCATAGTGTAAGCAGGAAGTCTGGCATAGTGTGAGCCAGGAAGTCTGGTATAGTGTAAGCAGGATGTCTGGCATAGTGTTAGCAGGAAGTCGTGCATAGTGTGAGCAGGAAGTCGTGCATAGTGTGAGCAGGAAGTCTGGTATAGTGTTAGCAGGAAGTCTGGTATAGTGTTAGCAGGAAGTCTGGTATAGTGTGCGCAGGATGTCTGGCATAGTGTAAGCAGGAAGTCTGGTATAGTGTAAGCAGGATGTCTGGCATAGTGTAAGCAGGAAGTCGTGCATAGTGTGAGCAGGATGTCTGGCATAGTGTAAGCAGGAAGTCTGGCATAGTGTGAGCAGGAAGTCGTGCATAGTGTAAGCAGGTAGTCTGGCATAGTGTAAGCAGGAAGTCTGGCATAGTGTAAGCAGGAAGTCTGGCACAGTGTAAGCAGGAAGTCTGGCACAGTGTAAGCAGGAAGTCTGGCATAGTGTAAGCAGGAAGTCTGGCATAGTGTAAGCAGGAAGTCTGGCATAGTGTAAGCAGGAAGTCTGGCATAGTGTAAGCAGGAAGTCTGGCATAGTGTAAGCAGGAAGTCTGGTATAGTGTAAGCAGGAAGTCTGGTATAGTGTAAGCAGGAAGTCTGGTATAGTGTAAGCAGGAAGTCTGGCATAGTGTTAGCAGGAAGTCTGGCATAGTGTAAGCAGGAAGTCTGGCATAGTGTTAGCAGGAAGTCTGGCATAGTGTTAGCAGGAAGTCTGGCATAGTGTAAGCAGGAGGTCTGCATAGTGTAAGCAGGAAGTCTGGCATAGTGTGAGCAGGAAGTCGTGCATAGTGTGAGCAGGATGTCTGGCATAGTGTAAGCAGGAAGTCTGGCATGGTGTGAGCAGGAAGTCGTGCATAGTGTAGTGTAAGCAGGAAGTCTGCATAGTGTAAGCAGGAAGTCTGGCATAGTGTGAGCAGGAAGTCGTGCATAGTGTGAGCAGGATGTCTGGCATAGTGTAAGCAGGAAGTCTGGCATGGTGTGAGCAGGAAGTCGTGCATAGTGTAAGCAGGTAGTCTGGTATAGTGTAAGCAGGAAGTCTGGCATAGTGTTAGCAGGAAGTCTGGTATAGTGTAAGCAGGTAGTCTGGCATAGTGTTAGCAGGAAGTCTGGCATATTGTTAGCAGGAAGTCTGGTATAGTGTGAGCAGGAAGTCGTGCATAGTGTAAGCAGGATGGCTGCATAGTGTAAGCAGGAAGTCTGGCATAGTGTAAGCAGGAAGTCGTGCATAGTGTGAGCAGGAAGTCTGGTATAGTGTTAGCAGGAAGTCTGGCATAGTGTGAGCAGGAAGTCTGGCATAGTGTGAGCAGGAAGTCTGGCATAGTGTGAGCAGGAAGTCTGGCATAGTGTAAGCAGGAAGTCTGGCATAGTGTAAGCAGGAAGTCTGGCATAGTGTAAGCAGGAAGTCTGGCATGGTGTAAGCAGGTAGTCTGGTATAGTGTAAGCAGGAAGTCTGGCATAGTGTACGCAGGAAGTCTGGCATAGTGTAAGCAGGAAGTCTGGCATAGTGTAAGCAGGAAGTCTGGTATAGTGTAAGCAGGAAGTCTGGCATAGTGTAAGCAGGAAGTCTGGCATAGTGTAAGCAGGAAGTCTGGCATAGTGTAAGCAGGTTGTCTGGTATAGTGTAAGCAGGAAGTCTGGTATAGTGTTAGCAGGAAGTCTGGTATAGTGTAAGCAGGATGTCTGGTATAGTGTGAGCCAGGAAGTCTGGCATAGTGTAAGCAGGAAGTCTGGCATAGTGTTAGCAGGAAGTCTGGCATAGTGTGAGCAGGAAGTCTGGCATAGTGTAAGTTGGAAGTCTGCCATAGTGTTAGCAGGAAGTCGAGCATAGTGTGAGCAGGAAGTCTGGTATAGTGTGAGCAGGAAGTCTGGTATAGTGTAAGCTGGAAGTCTGGCATAGTGTAAGCAGGAAGTCTGGCATAGTGTTAGCAGGAAGTCTGGTATAGTGTGAGCAGGAAGTCGTGCATAGTGTGAGCAGGAAGTCGTGCATAGTGTGAGCAGGAAGTCTGCCATAGTGTGAGCAGGAAGTCGTGCATAGTGTGAGCAGGAAGTCTGGCATAGTGTGTGCAGGAAGTCTGGCATAGTGTAAGCAGGAAGTCTGGCATAGTGTAAGCAGGAAGTCTGGCATAGTGTAAGCAGGAAGTCTGGCATAGTGTAAGCAGGTTGTCTGGTATAGTGTAAGCAGGAAGTCTGGTATAGTGTTAGCAGGAAGTCTGGTATAGTGTAAGCAGGATGTCTGGTATAGTGTGAGCCAGGAAGTCTGGCATAGTGTGAGCCAGGAAGTCTGGCATAGTGTTAGCAGGAAGTCTGGCATAGTGTGAGCAGGAAGTCTGGCATAGTGTAAGTTGGAAGTCTGCCATAGTGTGAGCAGGAAGTCTGCCATAGTGTGAGCAGGAAGTCTGCCATAGTGTGAGCAGGAAGTCTGGCATAGTGTTTGCAGGATGTCTGGCATAGTGTGAGCAGGAAGTCTGGGATAGTGTTAGCAGGAAGTCTGGCATAGTGTTAGCAGGAAGTCTGGTATAGTGTTAGCAGGAAGTCTGGTATAGTGTAAGCAGGAAGTCTGGCATAGTGTTAGCAGGAAGTCTGGCATAGTGTAAGCAGGAAGTCTGGCATAGTGTAAGCAGGAAGTCTGGCACAGTGTGAGCAGGAAGTCTGGCACAGTGTGAGCAGGAAGTCTGGCATAGTGTGAGCAGGAAGTCTGGCATAGTGTGAGCAGGAAGTCTGGCATAGTGTGAGCAGGAAGTCTGGCATAGTGTAAGCAGGAAGTCTGGTATAGTGTAAGCAGGAAGTCTGGCATAGTGTAAGCAGGAAGTCTGGCATAGTGTAAGCAGGAAGTCTGGCATAGTGTAAGCAGGAAGTCTGGCATAGTGTAAGCAGGTAGTTGGTATAGTGTAAGCAGGAAGTCTGGTGTAGTGTAAGCAGGAAGTCTGGCATAGTGTAAGCAGGAAGTCTGGCATAGTGTAAGCAGGAAGTCTGGTATAGTGTAAGCAGGAAGTCTGGCATAGTGTAAGCAGGAAGTCTGGCATAGTGTAAGCAGGAAGTCTGGCATAGTGTAAGCAGGTTGCCTGGTATAGTGTAAGCAGGAAGTCTGGTATAGTGTTAGCAGGAAGTCTGGTATAGTGTAAGCAGGATGTCTGGTATAGTGTGAGCCAGGAAGTCTGGCATAGTGTGAGCCAGGAAGTCTGGCATAGTGTGAGCAGGAAGTCTGGCATAGTGTGAGCAGGAAGTCTGGCATAGTGTAAGTTGGAAGTCTGCCATAGTGTTAGCAGGAAGTCATGCATAGTGTGAGCAGGAAGTCTGGTATAGTGTAAGCAGGAAGTCTGGCATAGTGTAAGCAGGAAGTCTGGCATAGTGTTAGCAGGAAGTCTGGTATAGTGTGAGCAGGAAGTCGTGCATAGTGTGAGCAGGAAGTCTGCCATAGTGTGAGCAGGAAGTCGTGCTTAGTGTGAGCAGGAAGTCTGGCATAGTGTGTGCAGGAAGTCTGGCATAGTGTAAGCAGGAAGTCTGGCATAGTGTAAGCAGGAAGTCTGGCATAGTGTGAGCCAGGAAGTCTGCATAGTGTAAGCAGGAAGTCTGGCATAGTGTGAGCAGGAAGTCGTGCATAGTGTGAGCAGGATGTCTGGCATAGTGTGAGCAGGAAGTCTGGCATAGTGTGAGCAGGAAGTCGTGCATAGTGTAAGCAGGTAGTCTGGCATAGTGTAAGCAGGAAGTCTGGCATAGTGTTAGCAGGAAGTCTGGCATAGTGTTAGCAGGAAGTCTGGCATAGTGTTAGCAGGAAGTCTGGCATAGTGTGAGCAGGAAGTCTGGTATAGTGTGAGCAGGTAGTCTGGCATAGTGTTAGCAGGAAGTCTGGCATAGTGTTAGCAGGAAGTCTGGCATAGTGTTAGCAGGAAGTCTGGCATAGTGTGAGCAGGAAGTCTGGGATAGTGTTAGCAGGAAGTCTGGCATAGTGTTAGCAGGAAGTCTGGCATAGTGTCAGCAGGAAGTCTGGTATAGTGTTAGCAGGAAGTCTGGTATAGTGTAAGCAGGAAGTCTGGTATAGTGTTAGCAGGAAGTCTGGTATAGTGTAAGCAGGAAGACTGGCATAGTGTAAGCAGGAAGTCTGGCATAGTGTAAGCAGGAAGTCTGGCATAGTGTAAGCAGGAAGTCTGGTATCTGGTATAGTGTAAGCAGGATGTCTGGCATAGTGTGAGCAGGAAGTCTGGTATAGTGTGAGCAGGAAGTCTGGCATAGTGTTAGCAGGAAGTCTGGCATAGTGTGAGCAGGAAGTCTGCATAGTGTAAGCAGGAAGTCTGGCATAGTGTAAGCAGGAAGTCTGGTATAGTGTGAGCAGGAAGTCGTGCATAGTGTAAGCAGGATGTCTGCATAGTGTAAGCAGGAAGTCTGGTATAGTGTAAGCAGGAAGTCTGGCATAGTGTAAGCAGTAAGTCTGGTATAGTGTTAGCAGGAAGTCGTGCATAGTGTTAGCAGGAAGTCTGGTATAGTGTTAGCAGGAAGTCTGGTATAGTGTTAGCAGGAAGTCTGGCATAGTGTTAGCAGGAAGTCTGGCATAGTGTGAGCAGGAAGTCTGGCATAGTGTAAGCAGGAAGTCTGGCATAGTGTGAGCAGGAAGTCGTGCATAGTGTAAGCAGGAAGTCTGGTATAGTGTAAGCAGGAAGTCTGGCATAGTGTAAGCAGGAAGTCTGGTATAGTGTTAGCAGGAAGTCGTGCATAGTGTTAGCAGGAAGTCTGGTATAGTGTTAGCAGGAAGTCTGGCATAGTGTTAGCAGGAAGTCTGGTATAGTGTAAGCAGGAAGTCTGGCATAGTGTAAGCAGGAAGTCTGGCATAGTGTAAGCAGGAAGTCTGGCATAGTGTAAGCAGGTTGTCTGGTATAGTGTAAGCAGGAAGTCTGGTATAGTGTTAGCAGGAAGTCTGGTATAGTGTAAGCAGGATGTCTGGTATAGTGTGAGCCAGGAAGTCTGGCATAGTGTGAGCCAGGAAGTCTGGCATAGTGTTAGCAGGAAGTCTGGCATAGTGTAAGTTGGAAGTCTACCATAGTGTGAGCAGGAAGTCTGCCATAGTGTGAGCAGGAAGTCTGCCATAGTGTGAGCAGGAAGTCTGGTATAGTGTAAGCAGGAAGTCTGGCATAGTGTTAGCAGGAAGTCTGGCATAGTGTGAGCAGGAAGTCTGGCATAGTGTAAGTTGGAAGTCTGCCATAGTGTAAGCAGGAAGTCTGGCATAGTGTTAGCAGGAAGTCTGGTATAGTGTGAGCAGGAAGTCGTGCATAGTGTGAGCAGGAAGTCTGCCATAGTGTGAGCAGGAAGTCGTGCATAGTGTGAGCAGGAAGTCGTGCATAGTGTGAGCAGGAAGTCTGGCATAGTGTTAGCAGGAAGTCTGGCATAGTGTAAGCAGGAAGTCTGGCATAGTGTAAGCAGGAAGTCTGGCATAGTGTGAGCCAGGAAGTCTGGTATAGTGTAAGCATGATGTCTGGCATAGTGTTAGCAGGAAGTCATGCATAGTGTGAGCAGGAAGTCGTGCATAGTGTGAGCAGGAAGTCTGGTATAGTGTTAGCAGGAAGTCTGGTATAGTGTTAGCAGGAAGTCTGGTATAGTGTGCGCAGGATGTCTGGCATAGTGTGAGCAGGAAGTCTGGTATAGTGTAAGCAGGATGTCTGGCATAGTGTAAGCAGGAAGTCGTGCATAGTGTGAGCAGGATGTCTGGCATAGTGTAAGCAGGAAGTCTGGCATAGTGTGAGCAGGAAGTCGTGCATCGTGTAAGCAGGTAGTCTGGTATAGTGTAAGCAGGAAGTCTGGCATAGTGTAAGCAGGAAGTCTGGCATAGTGTAAGCAGGAAGTCTGGTATAGTGTAAGCAGGAAGTCTGGCACAGTGTAAGCAGGAAGTCTGGCATAGTGTAAGCAGGAAGTCTGGCATAGTGTAAGCAGGATCTGGTATAGTGTAAGCAGGAAGTCTGGCATAGTGTAAGCAGGAAGTCTGGCATAGTGTAAGCAGGAAGTCTGGCATAGTGTAAGCAGGAAGTCTGGTATAGTGTAAGCAGGAAGTCTGGTATAGTGTAAGCAGGAAGTCTGGTATAGTGTAAGCAGGAAGTCTGGCATAGTGTTAGCAGGAAGTCTGGCATAGTGTAAGCAGGAAGTCTGGCATAGTGTTAGCAGGAAGTCTGGCATAGTGTTAGCAGGAAGTCTGGCATAGTGTAAGCAGGAAGTCTGGTATAGTGTAAGCAGGAAGTCGTGCATAGTGTGAGCAGGAAGTCGTGCATAGTGTGAGCAGGTAGTCTGGTATAGTGTGAGCAGGAAGTCTGGCATAGTGTTAGCAGGAAGTCTGGCATAGTGTTAGCAGGAAGTCTGGCATAGTGTTAGCAGGAAGTCTGGCATAGTGTTAGCAGGAAGTCTGGCATAGTGTGAGCAGGAAGTCTGGCATAGTGTGAGCAGGAAGTCTGGCATAGTGTGAGCAGGAAGTCTGGCACAGTGTGAGCAGGAAGTCTGGCACAGTGTGAGCAGGAAGTCTGGCCTAGTGTGAGCAGGAAGTCTGGCATAGTGTTAGCAGGAAGTCTGCATAGTGTAAGCAGGAAGTCTGGCATAGTGTGAGCAGGAAGTCGTGCATAGTGTGAGCAGGATGTCTGGCATAGTGTGAGCAGGAAGTCTGGCATAGTGTGAGCAGGAAGTCGTGCATAGTGTAAGCAGGTAGTCTGGCATAGTGTAAGCAGGAAGTCTGGCATAGTGTTAGCAGGAAGTCTGGTATAGTGTAAGCAGGTAGTCTGGCATAGTGTTAGCAGGAAGTCTGGCATAGTGTTAGCAGGAAGTCTGGCATAGTGTGAGCAGGAAGTTTGGTATAGTGTGAGCAGGAAGTCTGGGATAGTGTAAGCAGGAAGTCTGGCATAGTGTGAGCAGGAAGTCTGGCATAGTGTGAGCAGGAAGTCTGGCATAGTGTGAGCAGGAAGTCTGGCACAGTGTGAGCAGGAAGTCTGGCATAGTGTGAGCAGGAAGTCTGGCATAGTGTTAGCAGGAAGTCTGCATAGTGTAAGCAGGAAGTCTGGCATAGTGTGAGCAGGAAGTCGTGCATAGTGTGAGCAGGATGTCTGGCATAGTGTGAGCAGGAAGTCTGGCATAGTGTGAGCAGGAAGTCGTGCATAGTGTAAGCAGGTAGTCTGGCATAGTGTAAGCAGGAAGTCTGGCATAGTGTTAGCAGGAAGTCTGGCATAGTGTTAGCAGGAAGTCTGGCATAGTGTTAGCAGGAAGTCTGGCATAGTGTGAGCAGGAAGTCTGGTATAGTGTGAGCAGGTAGTCTGGCATAGTGTTAGCAGGAAGTCTGGCATAGTGTTAGCAGGAAGTCTGGCATAGTGTTAGCAGGAAGTCTGGCATAGTGTGAGCAGGAAGTCTGGGATAGTGTTAGCAGGAAGTCTGGCATAGTGTCAGCAGGAAGTCTGGCATAGTGTCAGCAGGAAGTCTGGTATAATGTTAGCAGGAAGTCTGGTATAGTGTAAGCAGGAAGTCTGGTATAGTGTTAGCAGGAAGTCTGGTATAGTGTAAGCAGGAAGACTGGCATAGTGTAAGCAGGAAGTCTGGCATAGTGTAAGCAGGAAGTCTGGCATAGTGTAAGCAGGAAGTCTGGTATCTGGTATAGTGTAAGCAGGATCTGGTATAGTGTAAGCAGGATGTCTGGCATAGTGTGAGCAGGAAGTCTGGTATAGTGTGAGCAGGAAGTCTGGCATAGTGTTAGCAGGAAGTCTGGCATAGTGTGAGCAGGAAGTCTGCATAGTGTAAGCAGGAAGTCTGGCATAGTGTAAGCAGGAAGTCTGGTATAGTGTGAGCAGGAAGTCGTGCATAGTGTAAGCAGGATGTCTGCATAGTGTAAGCAGGAAGTCTGGTATAGTGTAAGCAGGAAGTCTGGCATAGTGTAAGCAGTAAGTCTGGTATAGTGTTAGCAGGAAGTCGTGCATAGTGTTAGCAGGAAGTCTGGTATAGTGTTAGCAGGAAGTCTGGTATAGTGTTAGCAGGAAGTCTGGCATAGTGTTAGCAGGAAGTCTGGCATAGTGTGAGCAGGAAGTCTGGCATAGTGTGAGCAGGAAGTCTGGCATAGTGTGAGCAGGAAGTCGTGCATAGTGTAAGCAGGAAGTCTGGTATAGTGTAAGCAGGAAGTCTGGCATAGTGTAAGCAGGAAGTCTGGTATAGTGTTAGCAGGAAGTCGTGCATAGTGTTAGCAGGAAGTCTGGTATAGTGTTAGCAGGAAGTCTGGCATAGTGTTAGCAGGAAGTCTGGTATAGTGTAAGCAGGAAGTCTGGCATAGTGTAAGCAGGAAGTCTGGCATAGTGTAAGCAGGAAGTCTGGCATAGTGTAAGCAGGTTGTCTGGTATAGTGTAAGCAGGAAGTCTGGTATAGTGTTAGCAGGAAGTCTGGTATAGTGTAAGCAGGATGTCTGGTATAGTGTGAGCCAGGAAGTCTGGCATAGTGTGAGCCAGGAAGTCTGGCATAGTGTTAGCAGGAAGTCTGGCATAGTGTGAGCAGGAAGTCTGGCATAGTGTAAGTTGGAAGTCTGCCATAGTGTGAGCAGGAAGTCTGCCATAGTGTGAGCAGGAAGTCTGCCATAGTGTGAGCAGGAAGTCTGGTATAGTGTAAGCAGGAAGTCTGGCATAGTGTTAGCAGGAAGTCTGGCATAGTGTGAGCAGGAAGTCTGGCATAGTGTAAGTTGGAAGTCTGCCATAGTGTTAGCAGGAAGTCGTGCATAGTGTGAGCAGGAAGTCTGGTATAGTGTGAGCAGGAAGTCTGGTATAGTGTAAGCTGGAAGTCTGGCATAGTGTAAGCAGGAAGTCTGGCATAGTGTTAGCAGGAAGTCTGGTATAGTGTGAGCAGGAAGTCGTGCATAGTGTGAGCAGGAAGTCTGCCATAGTGTGAGCAGGAAGTCGTGCATAGTGTGAGCAGGAAGTCGTGCATAGTGTGAGCAGGAAGTCTGGCATAGTGTTAGCAGGAAGTCTGGCATAGTGTAAGCAGGAAGTCTGGCATAGTGTAAGCAGGAAGTCTGGCATAGTGTGAGCCAGGAAGTCTGGTATAGTGTAAGCAGGATGTCTGGCATAGTGTTAGCAGGAAGTCATGCATAGTGTGAGCAGGAAGTCGTGCATAGTGTGAGCAGGAAGTCTGGTATAGTGTTAGCAGGAAGTCTGGTATAGTGTTAGCAGGAAGTCTGGTATAGTGTGCGCAGGATGTCTGGCATAGTGTGAGCAGGAAGTCTGGTATAGTGTAAGCAGGATGTCTGGCATAGTGTAAGCAGGAAGTCGTGCATAGTGTGAGCAGGATGTCTGGCATAGTGTAAGCAGGAAGTCTGGCATAGTGTGAGCAGGAAGTCGTGCATCGTGTAAGCAGGTAGTCTGGTATAGTGTAAGCAGGAAGTCTGGCATAGTGTAAGCAGGAAGTCTGGCATAGTGTAAGCAGGAAGTCTGGTATAGTGTAAGCAGGAAGTCTGGCACAGTGTAAGCAGGAAGTCTGGCATAGTGTAAGCAGGAAGTCTGGCATAGTGTAAGCAGGATCTGGTATAGTGTAAGCAGGAAGTCTGGCATAGTGTAAGCAGGAAGTCTGGCATAGTGTAAGCAGGAAGTCTGGCATAGTGTAAGCAGGAAGTCTGGTATAGTGTAAGCAGGAAGTCTGGTATAGTGTAAGCAGGAAGTCTGGTATAGTGTAAGCAGGAAGTCTGGCATAGTGTTAGCAGGAAGTCTGGCATAGTGTAAGCAGGAAGTCTGGCATAGTGTTAGCAGGAAGTCTGGCATAGTGTTAGCAGGAAGTCTGGCATAGTGTAAGCAGGAAGTCTGGTATAGTGTAAGCAGGAAGTCGTGCATAGTGTGAGCAGGAAGTCGTGCATAGTGTGAGCAGGTAGTCTGGTATAGTGTAAGCAGGAAGTCTGGCATAGTGTTAGCAGGAAGTCTGGCATAGTGTTAGCAGGAAGTCTGGCATAGTGTGAGCAGGAAGTCTGGCATAGTGTGAGCAGGAAGTCTGGCACAGTGTGAGCAGGAAGTCTGGCACAGTGTGAGCAGGAAGTCTGGCACAGTGTGAGCAGGAAGTCTGGCCTAGTGTGAGCAGGAAGTCTGGCATAGTGTTAGCAGGAAGTCTGCATAGTGTAAGCAGGAAGTCTGGCATAGTGTGAGCAGGAAGTCGTGCATAGTGTGAGCAGGATGTCTGGCATAGTGTGAGCAGGAAGTCTGGCATAGTGTGAGCAGGAAGTCGTGCATAGTGTAAGCAGGTAGTCTGGCATAGTGTAAGCAGGAAGTCTGGCATAGTGTTAGCAGGAAGTCTGGCATAGTGTAAGCAGGTAGTCTGGCATAGTGTTAGCAGGAAGTCTGGCATAGTGTTAGCAGGAAGTCTGGCATAGTGTGAGCAGGAAGTTTGGTATAGTGTGAGCAGGAAGTCTGGGATAGTGTTAGCAGGAAGTCGTGCATAGTGTTAGCAGGAAGTCTGGCATAGTGTTAGCAGGAGGTCTGGTATAGTGTTAGCAGGAAGTCTGGTATAGTGTAAGCAGGAAGTCTGGTATAGTGTTAGCAGGAAGTCTGGTATAGTGTTAGCAGGAAGTCTGGCATAGTGTAAGCAGGAAGTCTGGCATAGTGTAAGCAGGAAGTCTGGCATAGTGTACGCAGGAAGTCTGGCATAGTGTAAGCAGGAAGTCTGGCATAGTGTTAGCAGGAAGTCTGGCATAGTGTGAGCAGGAAATCTGGCATAGTGTTAGCAGGAAGTCTGCATAGTGTAAGCAGGAGGTCTGGCATAGTGTGAGCAGGAAGTCGTGCATAGTGTGAGCAGGATGTCTGGCATAGTGTAAGCAGGAAGTCTGGCATAGTGTGAGCAGGAAGTCGTGCATAGTGTAAGCAGGTAGTCTGGTATAGTGTAAGCAGGAAGTCTGGCATAGTGTAAGCAGGAAGTATGGTATAGTGTAAGCAGGTAGTCTGGCATAGTGTTAGCAGGAAGTCTGGCATAGTGTTAGCAGGAAGTCTGGCATAGTGTTTGCAGGATGTCTGGCATAGTGTGAGCAGGAAGTCTGGGATAGTGTTAGCAGGAAGTCTGGCATAGTGTTAGCAGGAAGTCTGGTATAGTGTTAGCAGGAAGTCTGGTATAGTGTAAGCAGGAAGTCTGGCATAGTGTTAGCAGGAAGTCTGGCATAGTCTTAGCAGGAAGTCTGGGATAGTGTTAGCAGGAAGTCTGGCATAGTGTAAGCAGGAAGTCTGGCATAGTGTAAGCAGGTAGTCTGGCATAGTGTAAGCAGGAAGTCTGGCATAGTGTTAGCAGGAAGTCTGGCATAGTGTTAGCAGGAAGTCTGGCATAGTGTTAGCAGGAAGTCTGGCATAGTGTGAGCAGGAAGTCTGGCATAGTGTGAGCAGGAAGTCTGGTATAGTGTAAGCAGGTAGTCTGGCATAGTGTTAGCAGGAAGTCTGGCATAGTGTTAGCAGGAAGTCTGGCATAGTGTTAGCAGGAAGTCTGGCATAGTGTGAGCAGGAAGTCTGGGATAGTGTTAGCAGGAAGTCTGGCATAGTGTTAGCAGGAAGTCTGGCATAGTGTCAGCAGGAAGTCTGGTATAGTGTTAGCAGGAAGTCTGTTATAGTGTGAGCAGGAAGTCTGGTATAGTGTTAGCAGGAAGTCTGGTATAGTGTAAGCAGGAAGACTGGCATAGTGTAAGCAGGAAGTCTGGCATAGTGTAAGCAGGAAGTCTGGCATAGTGTAAGCAGGAAGTCTGGTATCTGGTATAGTGTAAGCAGGATCTGGTATAGTGTAAGCAGGATGTCTGGCATAGTGTGAGCAGGAAGTCTGGTATAGTGTGAGCAGGAAGTCTGGCATAGTGTTAGCAGGAAGTCTGGCATAGTGTGAGCAGGAAGTCTGCATAGTGTAAGCAGGAAGTCTGGCATAGTGTAAGCAGGAAGTCGTGCATAGTGTAAGCAGGATGTCTGCATAGTGTAAGCAGGAAGTCTGGTATAGTGTAAGCAGGAAGTCTGGCATAGTGTAAGCAGTAAGTCTGGTATAGTGTTAGCAGGAAGTCGTGCATAGTGTTAGCAGGAAGTCTGGTATAGTGTTAGCAGGAAGTCTGGTATAGTGTTAGCAGGAAGTCTGGCATAGTGTTAGCAGGAAGTCTGGCATAGTGTGAGCAGGAAGTCTGGCATAGTGTAAGCAGGAAGTCTGGCATAGTGTGAGCAGGAAGTCGTGCATAGTGTAAGCAGGATGTCTGCATAGTGTAAGCAGGAAGTCTGGTATAGTGTAAGCAGGAAGTCTGGCATAGTGTAAGCAGGAAGTCTGGTATAGTGTTAGCAGGAAGTCGTGCATAGTGTTAGCAGGAAGTCTGGTATAGTGTTAGCAGGAAGTCTGGCATAGTGTTAGCAGGAAGTCTGGCATAGTGTGAGCAGGAAGTCTGGCATAGTGTGAGCAGGAAGTCTGGCATAGTGTGAGCAGGAAGTCTGGCATAGTGTAAGCAGGAAGTCTGGTATAGTGTAAGCAGGAAGTCTGGCATAGTGTAAGCAGGAAGTCTGGCATAGTGTAAGCAGGAAGTCTGGCATAGTGTAAGCAGGAAGTCTGGCATAGTGTAAGCAGGTAGTTGGTATAGTGTAAGCAGGAAGTCTGGTGTAGTGTAAGCAGGAAGTCTGGCATAGTGTAAGCAGGAAGTCTGGCATAGTGTAAGCAGGAAGTCTGGTATAGTGTAAGCAGGAAGTCTGGCATAGTGTAAGCAGGAAGTCTGGCATAGTGTAAGCAGGAAGTCTGGCATAGTGTAAGCAGGTTGCCTGGTATAGTGTAAGCAGGAAGTCTGGTATAGTGTTAGCAGGAAGTCTGGTATAGTGTAAGCAGGATGTCTGGTATAGTGTGAGCCAGGAAGTCTGGCATAGTGTGAGCCAGGAAGTCTGGCATAGTGTGAGCAGGAAGTCTGGCATAGTGTGAGCAGGAAGTCTGGCATAGTGTAAGTTGGAAGTCTGCCATAGTGTTAGCAGGAAGTCATGCATAGTGTGAGCAGGAAGTCTGGTATAGTGTAAGCAGGAAGTCTGGCATAGTGTAAGCAGGAAGTCTGGCATAGTGTTAGCAGGAAGTCTGGTATAGTGTGAGCAGGAAGTCGTGCATAGTGTGAGCAGGAAGTCTGCCATAGTGTGAGCAGGAAGTCGTGCTTAGTGTGAGCAGGAAGTCTGGCATAGTGTGTGCAGGAAGTCTGGCATAGTGTAAGCAGGAAGTCTGGCATAGTGTAAGCAGGAAGTCTGGCATAGTGTGAGCCAGGAAGTCTGGTATAGTGTAAGCAGGATGTCTGGCATAGTTTTAGCAGGAGGTCGTGCATAGTGTGAGCAGGAAGTCGTGCATAGTGTGAGCAGGAAGTCTGGTATAGTGTTAGCAGGAAGTCTGGTATAGTGTTAGCAGGAAGTCTGGTATAGTGTGCGCAGGATGTCTGGCATAGTGTAAGCAGGAAGTCTGGTATAGTGTAAGCAGGATGTCTGGCATAGTGTAAGCAGGAAGTCGTGCATAGTGTGAGCAGGATGTCTGGCATAGTGTAAGCAGGAAGTCTGGCATAGTGTGAGCAGGAAGTCGTGCATAGTGTAAGCAGGTAGTCTGGTATAGTGTAAGCAGGAAGTCTGGCATAGTGTAAGCAGGAAGTCTGGCACAGTGTAAGCAGGAAGTCTGGCACAGTGTAAGCAGGAAGTCTGGCATAGTGTAAGCAGGAAGTCTGGCATAGTGTAAGCAGGAAGTCTTTTATGAAGCTGATTTTTGCATGCAATCAAGCTATGTAATTGTGTCTTTTTGTATTATTAATAAATCTTCTACTATTTGATTTACATATCCTGAACCCTAGCCAAAAATTTCTTATAGTATAGTGTAAGCAGGAAGTCTGGCATAGTGTAAGCAGGAAGTCTGGTATAGTGTAAGCAGGAAGTCTGGTATAGTGTAAGCAGGAAGTCTGGTATAGTGTAAGCAGGAAGTCTGGCATAGTGTTAGCAGGAAGTCTGGCATAGTGTAAGCAGGAAGTCTGGCATAGTGTAAGCAGGAAGTCTGGCATAGTGTGAGCCAGGAAGTCTGGTATAGTGTAAGCAGGATGTCTGGCATAGTGTTAGCAGGAAGTCGTGCATAGTGTGAGCAGGAAGTCGTGCATAGTGTGAGCAGGAAGTCTGGTATAGTGTTAGCAGGAAGTCTGGTATAGTGTTAGCAGGAAGTCTGGTATAGTGTGCGCAGGATGTCTGGCATAGTGTAAGCAGGAAGTCTGGTATAGTGTAAGCAGGATGTCTGGCATAGTGTAAGCAGGAAGTCGTGCATAGTGTGAGCAGGATGTCTGGCATAGTGTAAGCAGGAAGTCTGGCATAGTGTGAGCAGGAAGTCGTGCATAGTGTAAGCAGGTAGTCTGGCATAGTGTAAGCAGGAAGTCTGGCATAGTGTAAGCAGGAAGTCTGGCACAGTGTAAGCAGGAAGTCTGGCACAGTGTAAGCAGGAAGTCTGGCATAGTGTAAGCAGGAAGTCTGGCATAGTGTAAGCAGGAAGTCTGGCATAGTGTAAGCAGGAAGTCTGGCATAGTGTAAGCAGGAAGTCTGGCATAGTGTAAGCAGGAAGTCTGGTATAGTGTAAGCAGGAAGTCTGGTATAGTGTAAGCAGGAAGTCTGGTATAGTGTAAGCAGGAAGTCTGGCATAGTGTTAGCAGGAAGTCTGGCATAGTGTAAGCAGGAAGTCTGGCATAGTGTTAGCAGGAAGTCTGGCATAGTGTTAGCAGGAAGTCTGGCATAGTGTAAGCAGGAGGTCTGCATAGTGTAAGCAGGAAGTCTGGCATAGTGTGAGCAGGAAGTCGTGCATAGTGTGAGCAGGATGTCTGGCATAGTGTAAGCAGGAAGTCTGGCATGGTGTGAGCAGGAAGTCGTGCATAGTGTAGTGTAAGCAGGAAGTCTGCATAGTGTAAGCAGGAAGTCTGGCATAGTGTGAGCAGGAAGTCGTGCATAGTGTGAGCAGGATGTCTGGCATAGTGTAAGCAGGAAGTCTGGCATGGTGTGAGCAGGAAGTCGTGCATAGTGTAAGCAGGTAGTCTGGTATAGTGTAAGCAGGAAGTCTGGCATAGTGTTAGCAGGAAGTCTGGTATAGTGTAAGCAGGTAGTCTGGCATAGTGTTAGCAGGAAGTCTGGCATATTGTTAGCAGGAAGTCTGGTATAGTGTGAGCAGGAAGTCGTGCATAGTGTAAGCAGGATGGCTGCATAGTGTAAGCAGGAAGTCTGGCATAGTGTAAGCAGGAAGTCGTGCATAGTGTGAGCAGGAAGTCTGGTATAGTGTTAGCAGGAAGTCTGGCATAGTGTGAGCAGGAAGTCTGGCATAGTGTGAGCAGGAAGTCTGGCATAGTGTGAGCAGGAAGTCTGGCATAGTGTAAGCAGGAAGTCTGGCATAGTGTAAGCAGGAAGTCTGGCATAGTGTAAGCAGGAAGTCTGGCATGGTGTAAGCAGGTAGTCTGGTATAGTGTAAGCAGGAAGTCTGGCATAGTGTAAGCAGGAAGTCTGGCATAGTGTAAGCAGGAAGTCTGGCATAGTGTAAGCAGGAAGTCTGGTATAGTGTAAGCAGGAAGTCTGGCATAGTGTAAGCAGGAAGTCTGGCATAGTGTAAGCAGGAAGTCTGGCATAGTGTAAGCAGGTTGTCTGGTATAGTGTAAGCAGGAAGTCTGGTATAGTGTTAGCAGGAAGTCTGGTATAGTGTAAGCAGGATGTCTGGTATAGTGTGAGCCAGGAAGTCTGGCATAGTGTAAGCAGGAAGTCTGGCATAGTGTTAGCAGGAAGTCTGGCATAGTGTGAGCAGGAAGTCTGGCATAGTGTAAGTTGGAAGTCTGCCATAGTGTTAGCAGGAAGTCGAGCATAGTGTGAGCAGGAAGTCTGGTATAGTGTGAGCAGGAAGTCTGGTATAGTGTAAGCTGGAAGTCTGGCATAGTGTAAGCAGGAAGTCTGGCATAGTGTTAGCAGGAAGTCTGGTATAGTGTGAGCAGGAAGTCGTGCATAGTGTGAGCAGGAAGTCGTGCATAGTGTGAGCAGGAAGTCTGCCATAGTGTGAGCAGGAAGTCGTGCATAGTGTGAGCAGGAAGTCTGGCATAGTGTGTGCAGGAAGTCTGGCATAGTGTAAGCAGGAAGTCTGGCATAGTGTAAGCAGGAAGTCTGGCATAGTGTAAGCAGGAAGTCTGGCATAGTGTAAGCAGGTTGTCTGGTATAGTGTAAGCAGGAAGTCTGGTATAGTGTTAGCAGGAAGTCTGGTATAGTGTAAGCAGGATGTCTGGTATAGTGTGAGCCAGGAAGTCTGGCATAGTGTGAGCCAGGAAGTCTGGCATAGTGTTAGCAGGAAGTCTGGCATAGTGTGAGCAGGAAGTCTGGCATAGTGTAAGTTGGAAGTCTGCCATAGTGTGAGCAGGAAGTCTGCCATAGTGTGAGCAGGAAGTCTGCCATAGTGTGAGCAGGAAGTCTGGCATAGTGTTTGCAGGATGTCTGGCATAGTGTGAGCAGGAAGTCTGGGATAGTGTTAGCAGGAAGTCTGGCATAGTGTTAGCAGGAAGTCTGGTATAGTGTTAGCAGGAAGTCTGGTATAGTGTAAGCAGGAAGTCTGGCATAGTGTTAGCAGGAAGTCTGGCATAGTGTAAGCAGGAAGTCTGGCATAGTGTAAGCAGGAAGTCTGGCACAGTGTGAGCAGGAAGTCTGGCACAGTGTGAGCAGGAAGTCTGGCATAGTGTGAGCAGGAAGTCTGGCATAGTGTGAGCAGGAAGTCTGGCATAGTGTGAGCAGGAAGTCTGGCATAGTGTAAGCAGGAAGTCTGGTATAGTGTAAGCAGGAAGTCTGGCATAGTGTAAGCAGGAAGTCTGGCATAGTGTAAGCAGGAAGTCTGGCATAGTGTAAGCAGGAAGTCTGGCATAGTGTAAGCAGGTAGTTGGTATAGTGTAAGCAGGAAGTCTGGTGTAGTGTAAGCAGGAAGTCTGGCATAGTGTAAGCAGGAAGTCTGGCATAGTGTAAGCAGGAAGTCTGGTATAGTGTAAGCAGGAAGTCTGGCATAGTGTAAGCAGGAAGTCTGGCATAGTGTAAGCAGGAAGTCTGGCATAGTGTAAGCAGGTTGCCTGGTATAGTGTAAGCAGGAAGTCTGGTATAGTGTTAGCAGGAAGTCTGGTATAGTGTAAGCAGGATGTCTGGTATAGTGTGAGCCAGGAAGTCTGGCATAGTGTGAGCCAGGAAGTCTGGCATAGTGTGAGCAGGAAGTCTGGCATAGTGTGAGCAGGAAGTCTGGCATAGTGTAAGTTGGAAGTCTGCCATAGTGTTAGCAGGAAGTCATGCATAGTGTGAGCAGGAAGTCTGGTATAGTGTAAGCAGGAAGTCTGGCATAGTGTAAGCAGGAAGTCTGGCATAGTGTTAGCAGGAAGTCTGGTATAGTGTGAGCAGGAAGTCGTGCATAGTGTGAGCAGGAAGTCTGCCATAGTGTGAGCAGGAAGTCGTGCTTAGTGTGAGCAGGAAGTCTGGCATAGTGTGTGCAGGAAGTCTGGCATAGTGTAAGCAGGAAGTCTGGCATAGTGTAAGCAGGAAGTCTGGCATAGTGTGAGCCAGGAAGTCTGCATAGTGTAAGCAGGAAGTCTGGCATAGTGTGAGCAGGAAGTCGTGCATAGTGTGAGCAGGATGTCTGGCATAGTGTGAGCAGGAAGTCTGGCATAGTGTGAGCAGGAAGTCGTGCATAGTGTAAGCAGGTAGTCTGGCATAGTGTAAGCAGGAAGTCTGGCATAGTGTTAGCAGGAAGTCTGGCATAGTGTTAGCAGGAAGTCTGGCATAGTGTTAGCAGGAAGTCTGGCATAGTGTGAGCAGGAAGTCTGGTATAGTGTGAGCAGGTAGTCTGGCATAGTGTTAGCAGGAAGTCTGGCATAGTGTTAGCAGGAAGTCTGGCATAGTGTTAGCAGGAAGTCTGGCATAGTGTGAGCAGGAAGTCTGGGATAGTGTTAGCAGGAAGTCTGGCATAGTGTTAGCAGGAAGTCTGGCATAGTGTCAGCAGGAAGTCTGGTATAGTGTTAGCAGGAAGTCTGGTATAGTGTAAGCAGGAAGTCTGGTATAGTGTTAGCAGGAAGTCTGGTATAGTGTAAGCAGGAAGACTGGCATAGTGTAAGCAGGAAGTCTGGCATAGTGTAAGCAGGAAGTCTGGCATAGTGTAAGCAGGAAGTCTGGTATCTGGTATAGTGTAAGCAGGATGTCTGGCATAGTGTGAGCAGGAAGTCTGGTATAGTGTGAGCAGGAAGTCTGGCATAGTGTTAGCAGGAAGTCTGGCATAGTGTGAGCAGGAAGTCTGCATAGTGTAAGCAGGAAGTCTGGCATAGTGTAAGCAGGAAGTCTGGTATAGTGTGAGCAGGAAGTCGTGCATAGTGTAAGCAGGATGTCTGCATAGTGTAAGCAGGAAGTCTGGTATAGTGTAAGCAGGAAGTCTGGCATAGTGTAAGCAGTAAGTCTGGTATAGTGTTAGCAGGAAGTCGTGCATAGTGTTAGCAGGAAGTCTGGTATAGTGTTAGCAGGAAGTCTGGTATAGTGTTAGCAGGAAGTCTGGCATAGTGTTAGCAGGAAGTCTGGCATAGTGTGAGCAGGAAGTCTGGCATAGTGTAAGCAGGAAGTCTGGCATAGTGTGAGCAGGAAGTCGTGCATAGTGTAAGCAGGAAGTCTGGTATAGTGTAAGCAGGAAGTCTGGCATAGTGTAAGCAGGAAGTCTGGTATAGTGTTAGCAGGAAGTCGT
This sequence comes from Hyperolius riggenbachi, assembly GCF_040937935.1. Classification (NCBI taxonomy): domain Eukaryota; kingdom Metazoa; phylum Chordata; class Amphibia; order Anura; family Hyperoliidae; genus Hyperolius; species Hyperolius riggenbachi. The sequence continues at coordinate 321,986,390 of NC_090652.1, forward strand.
GCATAGTGTTAGCAGGAAGTCTGGTATAGTGTTAGCAGGAAGTCTGGCATAGTGTTAGCAGGAAGTCTGGTATAGTGTAAGCAGGAAGTCTGGCATAGTGTAAGCAGGAAGTCTGGCATAGTGTAAGCAGGAAGTCTGGCATAGTGTAAGCAGGTTGTCTGGTATAGTGTAAGCAGGAAGTCTGGTATAGTGTTAGCAGGAAGTCTGGTATAGTGTAAGCAGGATGTCTGGTATAGTGTGAGCCAGGAAGTCTGGCATAGTGTGAGCCAGGAAGTCTGGCATAGTGTTAGCAGGAAGTCTGGCATAGTGTGAGCAGGAAGTCTGGCATAGTGTAAGTTGGAAGTCTACCATAGTGTGAGCAGGAAGTCTGCCATAGTGTGAGCAGGAAGTCTGCCATAGTGTGAGCAGGAAGTCTGGTATAGTGTAAGCAGGAAGTCTGGCATAGTGTTAGCAGGAAGTCTGGCATAGTGTGAGCAGGAAGTCTGGCATAGTGTAAGTTGGAAGTCTGCCATAGTGTAAGCAGGAAGTCTGGCATAGTGTTAGCAGGAAGTCTGGTATAGTGTGAGCAGGAAGTCGTGCATAGTGTGAGCAGGAAGTCTGCCATAGTGTGAGCAGGAAGTCGTGCATAGTGTGAGCAGGAAGTCGTGCATAGTGTGAGCAGGAAGTCTGGCATAGTGTTAGCAGGAAGTCTGGCATAGTGTAAGCAGGAAGTCTGGCATAGTGTAAGCAGGAAGTCTGGCATAGTGTGAGCCAGGAAGTCTGGTATAGTGTAAGCATGATGTCTGGCATAGTGTTAGCAGGAAGTCATGCATAGTGTGAGCAGGAAGTCGTGCATAGTGTGAGCAGGAAGTCTGGTATAGTGTTAGCAGGAAGTCTGGTATAGTGTTAGCAGGAAGTCTGGTATAGTGTGCGCAGGATGTCTGGCATAGTGTGAGCAGGAAGTCTGGTATAGTGTAAGCAGGATGTCTGGCATAGTGTAAGCAGGAAGTCGTGCATAGTGTGAGCAGGATGTCTGGCATAGTGTAAGCAGGAAGTCTGGCATAGTGTGAGCAGGAAGTCGTGCATCGTGTAAGCAGGTAGTCTGGTATAGTGTAAGCAGGAAGTCTGGCATAGTGTAAGCAGGAAGTCTGGCATAGTGTAAGCAGGAAGTCTGGTATAGTGTAAGCAGGAAGTCTGGCACAGTGTAAGCAGGAAGTCTGGCATAGTGTAAGCAGGAAGTCTGGCATAGTGTAAGCAGGATCTGGTATAGTGTAAGCAGGAAGTCTGGCATAGTGTAAGCAGGAAGTCTGGCATAGTGTAAGCAGGAAGTCTGGCATAGTGTAAGCAGGAAGTCTGGTATAGTGTAAGCAGGAAGTCTGGTATAGTGTAAGCAGGAAGTCTGGTATAGTGTAAGCAGGAAGTCTGGCATAGTGTTAGCAGGAAGTCTGGCATAGTGTTAGCAGGAAGTCTGGCATAGTGTAAGCAGGAAGTCTGGCATAGTGTTAGCAGGAAGTCTGGCATAGTGTTAGCAGGAAGTCTGGCATAGTGTAAGCAGGAAGTCTGGTATAGTGTAAGCAGGAAGTCGTGCATAGTGTGAGCAGGAAGTCGTGCATAGTGTGAGCAGGTAGTCTGGTATAGTGTGAGCAGGAAGTCTGGCATAGTGTTAGCAGGAAGTCTGGCATAGTGTTAGCAGGAAGTCTGGCATAGTGTTAGCAGGAAGTCTGGCATAGTGTTAGCAGGAAGTCTGGCATAGTGTGAGCAGGAAGTCTGGCATAGTGTGAGCAGGAAGTCTGGCATAGTGTGAGCAGGAAGTCTGGCACAGTGTGAGCAGGAAGTCTGGCACAGTGTGAGCAGGAAGTCTGGCCTAGTGTGAGCAGGAAGTCTGGCATAGTGTTAGCAGGAAGTCTGCATAGTGTAAGCAGGAAGTCTGGCATAGTGTGAGCAGGAAGTCGTGCATAGTGTGAGCAGGATGTCTGGCATAGTGTGAGCAGGAAGTCTGGCATAGTGTGAGCAGGAAGTCGTGCATAGTGTAAGCAGGTAGTCTGGCATAGTGTAAGCAGGAAGTCTGGCATAGTGTTAGCAGGAAGTCTGGTATAGTGTAAGCAGGTAGTCTGGCATAGTGTTAGCAGGAAGTCTGGCATAGTGTTAGCAGGAAGTCTGGCATAGTGTGAGCAGGAAGTTTGGTATAGTGTGAGCAGGAAGTCTGGGATAGTGTTAGCAGGAAGTCGTGCATAGTGTTAGCAGGAAGTCTGGCATAGTGTTAGCAGGAGGTCTGGTATAGTGTTAGCAGGAAGTCTGGTATAGTGTAAGCAGGAAGTCTGGTATAGTGTTAGCAGGAAGTCTGGTATAGTGTTAGCAGGAAGTCTGGTATAGTGTAAGCAGGAAGTCTGGCATAGTGTAAGCAGGAAGTCTGGCATAGTGTAAGCAGGAAGTCTGGCATAGTGTAAGCAGGAAGTCTGGCATAGTGTTAGCAGGAAGTCTGGCATAGTGTGAGCAGGAAATCTGGCATAGTGTTAGCAGGAAGTCTGCATAGTGTAAGCAGGAGGTCTGGCATAGTGTGAGCAGGAAGTCGTGCATAGTGTGAGCAGGATGTCTGGCATAGTGTAAGCAGGAAGTCTGGCATAGTGTGAGCAGGAAGTCGTGCATAGTGTAAGCAGGTAGTCTGGTATAGTGTAAGCAGGAAGTCTGGCATAGTGTAAGCAGGAAGTATGGTATAGTGTAAGCAGGTAGTCTGGCATAGTGTTAGCAGGAAGTCTGGCATAGTGTTAGCAGGAAGTCTGGCATAGTGTTTGCAGGATGTCTGGCATAGTGTGAGCAGGAAGTCTGGGATAGTGTTAGCAGGAAGTCTGGCATAGTGTTAGCAGGAAGTCTGGTATAGTGTTAGCAGGAAGTCTGGTATAGTGTAAGCAGGAAGTCTGGCATAGTGTTAGCAGGAAGTCTGGCATAGTCTTAGCAGGAAGTCTGGGATAGTGTTAGCAGGAAGTCTGGCATAGTGTAAGCAGGAAGTCTGGCATAGTGTAAGCAGGTAGTCTGGCATAGTGTAAGCAGGAAGTCTGGCATAGTGTTAGCAGGAAGTCTGGCATAGTGTTAGCAGGAAGTCTGGCATAGTGTGAGCAGGAAGTCTGGCATAGTGTGAGCAGGAAGTCTGGTATAGTGTAAGCAGGTAGTCTGGCATAGTGTTAGCAGGAAGTCTGGCATAGTGTTAGCAGGAAGTCTGGCATAGTGTTAGCAGGAAGTCTGGCATAGTGTGAGCAGGAAGTCTGGGATAGTGTTAGCAGGAAGTCTGGCATAGTGTTAGCAGGAAGTCTGGCATAGTGTCAGCAGGAAGTCTGGTATAGTGTTAGCAGGAAGTCTGGTATAGTGTAAGCAGGAAGTCTGGTATAGTGTTAGCAGGAAGTCTGGTATAGTGTAAGCAGGAAGACTGGCATAGTGTAAGCAGGAAGTCTGGCATAGTGTAAGCAGGAAGTCTGGCATAGTGTAAGCAGGAAGTCTGGTATCTGGTATAGTGTAAGCAGGATCTGGTATAGTGTAAGCAGGATGTCTGGCATAGTGTGAGCAGGAAGTCTGGTATAGTGTGAGCAGGAAGTCTGGCATAGTGTTAGCAGGAAGTCTGGCATAGTGTGAGCAGGAAGTCTGCATAGTGTAAGCAGGAAGTCTGGCATAGTGTAAGCAGGAAGTCTGGTATAGTGTGAGCAGGAAGTCGGGCATAGTGTGAGCAGGAAGTCTGGCATAGTGTAAGCAGGAAGTCTGGCATAGTGTGAGCAGGAAGTCTGGCATAGTGTAAGCAGGAAGTCTGGCATAGTGTAAGCAGGAAGTCTGGTATAGTGTTAGCAGGAAGTCGTGCATAGTGTTAGCAGGAAGTCTGGTATAGTGTTAGCAGGAAGTCTGGCATAGTGTTAGCAGGAAGTCTGGCATAGTGTGAGCAGGAAGTCTGGCATAGTGTGAGCAGGAAGTCTGGCATAGTGTGAGCAGGAAGTCTGGCATAGTGTAAGCAGGAAGTCTGGTATAGTGTAAGCAGGAAGTCTGGCATAGTGTAAGCAGGAAGTCTGGCATAGTGTAAGCAGGAAGTCTGGCATAGTGTAAGCAGGAAGTCTGGCATAGTGTAAGCAGGTAGTTGGTATAGTGTAAGCAGGAAGTCTGGTGTAGTGTAAGCAGGAAGTCTGGCGTAGTGTAAGCAGGAAGTCTGGCATAGTGTAAGCAGGAAGTCTGGTATAGTGTAAGCAGGAAGTCTGGCATAGTGTAAGCAGGAAGTCTGGCATAGTGTAAGCAGGAAGTCTGGCATAGTGTAAGCAGGTTGCCTGGTATAGTGTAAGCAGGAAGTCTGGTATAGTGTTAGCAGGAAGTCTGGTATAGTGTAAGCAGGATGTCTGGTATAGTGTGAGCCAGGAAGTCTGGCATAGTGTGAGCCAGGAAGTCTGGCATAGTGTGAGCAGGAAGTCTGGCATAGTGTGAGCAGGAAGTCTGGCATAGTGTAAGTTGGAAGTCTGCCATAGTGTTAGCAGGAAGTCATGCATAGTGTGAGCAGGAAGTCTGGTATAGTGTAAGCAGGAAGTCTGGCATAGTGTAAGCAGGAAGTCTGGCATAGTGTTAGCAGGAAGTCTGGTATAGTGTGAGCAGGAAGTCGTGCATAGTGTGAGCAGGAAGTCTGCCATAGTGTGAGCAGGAAGTCGTGCTTAGTGTGAGCAGGAAGTCTGGCATAGTGTGTGCAGGAAGTCTGGCATAGTGTAAGCAGGAAGTCTGGCATAGTGTGAGCCAGGAAGTCTGGTATAGTGTAAGCAGGATGTCTGGCATAGTGTTAGCAGGAAGTCGTGCATAGTGTGAGCAGGAAGTCGTGCATAGTGTGAGCAGGAAGTCTGGTATAGTGTTAGCAGGAAGTCTGGTATAGTGTTAGCAGGAAGTCTGGTATAGTGTGCGCAGGATGTCTGGCATAGTGTAAGCAGGAAGTCTGGTATAGTGTAAGCAGGATGTCTGGCATAGTGTAAGCAGGAAGTCGTGCATAGTGTGAGCAGGATGTCTGGCATAGTGTAAGCAGGAAGTCTGGCATAGTGTGAGCAGGAAGTCGTGCATAGTGTAAGCAGGTAGTCTGGTATAGTGTAAGCAGGAAGTCTGGCATAGTGTAAGCAGGAAGTCTGGCATAGTGTAAGCAGGAAGTCTGGCACAGTGTAAGCAGGAAGTCTGGCACAGTGTAAGCAGGAAGTCTGGCACAGTGTAAGCAGGAAGTCTGGCATAGTGTAAGCAGGAAGTCTGGCATAGTGTAAGCAGGAAGTCTTTTATGAAGCTGATTTTTGCATGCAATCAAGCTATGTAATTGTGTCTTTTTGTATTATTAATAAATCTTCTACTATTTGATTTACATATCCTGAACCCTAGCCAAAAATTTCTTATAGTATAGTGTAAGCAGGAAGTCTGGCATAGTGTAAGCAGGAAGTCTGGTATAGTGTAAGCAGGAAGTCTGGTATAGTGTAAGCAGGAAGTCTGGCATAGTGTAAGCAGGAAGTCTGGCATAGTGTGAGCCAGGAAGTCTGGTATAGTGTAAGCATGATGTCTGGCATAGTGTTAGCAGGAAGTCATGCATAGTGTGAGCAGGAAGTCGTGCATAGTGTGAGCAGGAAGTCTGGTATAGTGTTAGCAGGAAGTCTGGTATAGTGTTAGCAGGAAGTCTGGTATAGTGTGCGCAGGATGTCTGGCATAGTGTGAGCAGGAAGTCTGGTATAGTGTAAGCAGGATGTCTGGCATAGTGTAAGCAGGAAGTCGTGCATAGTGTGAGCAGGATGTCTGGCATAGTGTAAGCAGGAAGTCTGGCATAGTGTGAGCAGGAAGTCGTGCATCGTGTAAGCAGGTAGTCTGGTATAGTGTAAGCAGGAAGTCTGGCATAGTGTAAGCAGGAAGTCTGGCATAGTGTAAGCAGGAAGTCTGGTATAGTGTAAGCAGGAAGTCTGGCACAGTGTAAGCAGGAAGTCTGGCATAGTGTAAGCAGGAAGTCTGGCATAGTGTAAGCAGGATCTGGTATAGTGTAAGCAGGAAGTCTGGCATAGTGTAAGCAGGAAGTCTGGCATAGTGTAAGCAGGAAGTCTGGCATAGTGTAAGCAGGAAGTCTGGTATAGTGTAAGCAGGAAGTCTGGTATAGTGTAAGCAGGAAGTCTGGTATAGTGTAAGCAGGAAGTCTGGCATAGTGTTAGCAGGAAGTCTGGCATAGTGTAAGCAGGAAGTCTGGCATAGTGTTAGCAGGAAGTCTGGCATAGTGTTAGCAGGAAGTCTGGCATAGTGTAAGCAGGAAGTCTGGTATAGTGTAAGCAGGAAGTCGTGCATAGTGTGAGCAGGAAGTTGTGCATAGTGTGAGCAGGTATTCTGGCATAGTGTGAGCAGGAAGTCTGGCATAGTGTTAGCAGGAAGTCTGGCATAGTGTTAGCAGGAAGTCTGGCATAGTGTTAGCAGGAAGTCTGGCATAGTGTTAGCAGGAAGTCTGGCATAGTGTGAGCAGGAAGTCTGGCATAGTGTGAGCAGGAAGTCTGGCACAGTGTGAGCAGGAAGTCTGGCACAGTGTGAGCAGGAAGTCTGGCCTAGTGTGAGCAGGAAGTCTGGCATAGTGTTAGCAGGAAGTCTGCATAGTGTAAGCAGGAAGTCTGGCATAGTGTGAGCAGGAAGTCGTGCATAGTGTGAGCAGGATGTCTGGCATAGTGTGAGCAGGAAGTCTGGCATAGTGTGAGCAGGAAGTCGTGCATAGTGTAAGCAGGTAGTCTGGCATAGTGTAAGCAGGAAGTCTGGCATAGTGTTAGCAGGAAGTCTGGTATAGTGTAAGCAGGTAGTCTGGCATAGTGTTAGCAGGAAGTCTGGCATAGTGTTAGCAGGAAGTCTGGCATAGTGTGAGCAGGAAGTTTGGTATAGTGTGAGCAGGAAGTCTGGGATAGTGTTAGCAGGAAGTCGTGCATAGTGTTAGCAGGAAGTCTGGCATAGTGTTAGCAGGAGGTCTGGTATAGTGTTAGCAGGAAGTCTGGTATAGTGTAAGCAGGAAGTCTGGTATAGTGTTAGCAGGAAGTCTGGTATAGTGTTAGCAGGAAGTCTGGTATAGTGTAAGCAGGAAGTCTGGCATAGTGTAAGCAGGAAGTCTGGCATAGTGTAAGCAGGAAGTCTGGCATAGTGTAAGCAGGAAGTCTGGCATAGTGTTAGCAGGAAGTCTGGCATAGTGTGAGCAGGAAATCTGGCATAGTGTTAGCAGGAAGTCTGCATAGTGTAAGCAGGAGGTCTGGCATAGTGTGAGCAGGAAGTCGTGCATAGTGTGAGCAGGATGTCTGGCATAGTGTAAGCAGGAAGTCTGGCATAGTGTGAGCAGGAAGTCGTGCATAGTGTAAGCAGGTAGTCTGGTATAGTGTAAGCAGGAAGTCTGGCATAGTGTAAGCAGGAAGTATGGTATAGTGTAAGCAGGTAGTCTGGCATAGTGTTAGCAGGAAGTCTGGCATAGTGTTAGCAGGAAGTCTGGCATAGTGTTTGCAGGATGTCTGGCATAGTGTGAGCAGGAAGTCTGGGATAGTGTTAGCAGGAAGTCTGGCATAGTGTTAGCAGGAAGTCTGGTATAGTGTTAGCAGGAAGTCTGGTATAGTGTAAGCAGGAAGTCTGGCATAGTGTTAGCAGGAAGTCTGGCATAGTCTTAGCAGGAAGTCTGGGATAGTGTTAGCAGGAAGTCTGGCATAGTGTAAGCAGGAAGTCTGGCATAGTGTAAGCAGGTAGTCTGGCATAGTGTAAGCAGGAAGTCTGGCATAGTGTTAGCAGGAAGTCTGGCATAGTGTTAGCAGGAAGTCTGGCATAGTGTTAGCAGGAAGTCTGGCATAGTGTGAGCAGGAAGTCTGGCATAGTGTGAGCAGGAAGTCTGGTATAGTGTAAGCAGGTAGTCTGGCATAGTGTTAGCAGGAAGTCTGGCATAGTGTTAGCAGGAAGTCTGGCATAGTGTTAGCAGGAAGTCTGGCATAGTGTGAGCAGGAAGTCTGGGATAGTGTTAGCAGGAAGTCTGGCATAGTGTTAGCAGGAAGTCTGGCATAGTGTCAGCAGGAAGTCTGGTATAGTGTTAGCAGGAAGTCTGGTATAGTGTAAGCAGGAAGTCTGGTATAGTGTTAGCAGGAAGTCTGGTATAGTGTAAGCAGGAAGACTGGCATAGTGTAAGCAGGAAGTCTCGCATAGTGTAAGCAGGAAGTCTGGCATAGTGTAAGCAGGAAGTCTGGTATCTGGTATAGTGTAAGCAGGATCTGGTATAGTGTAAGCAGGATGTCTGGCATAGTGTGAGCAGGAAGTCTGGTATAGTGTGAGCAGGAAGTCTGGCATAGTGTTAGCAGGAAGTCTGGCATAGTGTGAGCAGGAAGTCTGCATAGTGTAAGCAGGAAGTCTGGCATAGTGTAAGCAGGAAGTCTGGTATAGTGTGAGCAGGAAGTCGTGCATAGTGTAAGCAGGATGTCTGCATAGTGTAAGCAGGAAGTCTGGTATAGTGTAAGCAGGAAGTCTGGCATAGTGTAAGCAGTAAGTCTGGTATAGTGTTAGCAGGAAGTCGTGCATAGTGTTAGCAGGAAGTCTGGTATAGTGTTAGCAGGAAGTCTGGTATAGTGTTAGCAGGAAGTCTGGCATAGTGTTAGCAGGAAGTCTGGCATAGTGTGAGCAGGAAGTCTGGCATAGTGTAAGCAGGAAGTCTGGCATAGTGTGAGCAGGAAGTCGTGCATAGTGTAAGCAGGATGTCTGCATAGTGTAAGCAGGAAGTCTGGTATAGTGTAAGCAGGAAGTCTGGCATAGTGTAAGCAGGAAGTCTGGCATAGTGTAAGCAGGAAGTCTGGTATAGTGTTAGCAGGAAGTCGTGCATAGTGTTAGCAGGAAGTCTGGTATAGTGTTAGCAGGAAGTCTGGCATAGTGTTAGCAGGAAGTCTGGCATAGTGTGAGCAGGAAGTCTGGCATAGTGTGAGCAGGAAGTCTGGCATAGTGTGAGCAGGAAGTCTGGCATAGTGTAAGCAGGAAGTCTGGTATAGTGTAAGCAGGAAGTCTGGCATAGTGTAAGCAGGAAGTCTGGCATAGTGTAAGCAGGAAGTCTGGCATAGTGTAAGCAGGAAGTCTGGCATAGTGTAAGCAGGTAGTTGGTATAGTGTAAGCAGGAAGTCTGGCGTAGTGTAAGCAGGAAGTCTGGCGTAGTGTAAGCAGGAAGTCTGGCGTAGTGTAAGCAGGAAGTCTGGCATAGTGTAAGCAGGAAGTCTGGTATAGTGTAAGCAGGAAGTCTGGCATAGTGTAAGCAGGAAGTCTGGCATAGTGTAAGCAGGAAGTCTGGCATAGTGTAAGCAGGTTGCCTGGTATAGTGTAAGCAGGAAGTCTGGTATAGTGTTAGCAGGAAGTCTGGTATAGTGTAAGCAGGATGTCTGGTATAGTGTGAGCCAGGAAGTCTGGCATAGTGTGAGCCAGGAAGTCTGGCATAGTGTGAGCAGGAAGTCTGGCATAGTGTGAGCAGGAAGTCTGGCATAGTGTAAGTTGGAAGTCTGCCATAGTGTTAGCAGGAAGTCATGCATAGTGTGAGCAGGAAGTCTGGTATAGTGTAAGCAGGAAGTCTGGCATAGTGTAAGCAGGAAGTCTGGCATAGTGTTAGCAGGAAGTCTGGTATAGTGTGAGCAGGAAGTCGTGCATAGTGTGAGCAGGAAGTCTGCCATAGTGTGAGCAGGAAGTCGTGCTTAGTGTGAGCAGGAAGTCTGGCATAGTGTGTGCAGGAAGTCTGGCATAGTGTAAGCAGGAAGTCTGGCATAGTGTAAGCAGGAAGTCTGGCATAGTGTGAGCCAGGAAGTCTGGTATAGTGTAAGCAGGATGTCTGGCATAGTGTTAGCAGGAAGTCGTGCATAGTGTGAGCAGGAAGTCGTGCATAGTGTGAGCAGGAAGTCTGGTATAGTGTTAGCAGGAAGTCTGGTATAGTGTTAGCAGGAAGTCTGGTATAGTGTGCGCAGGATGTCTGGCATAGTGTAAGCAGGAAGTCTGGTATAGTGTAAGCAGGATGTCTGGCATAGTGTAAGCAGGAAGTCGTGCATAGTGTGAGCAGGATGTCTGGCATAGTGTAAGCAGGAAGTCTGGCATAGTGTGAGCAGGAAGTCGTGCATAGTGTAAGCAGGTAGTCTGGTATAGTGTAAGCAGGAAGTCTGGTATAGTGTAAGCAGGAAGTCTGGTATAGTGTAAGCAGGAAGTCTGGTATAGTGTAAGCAGGAAGTCTGGTATAGTGTAAGCAGGAAGTCTGGCATAGTGTTAGCAGGAAGTCTGGCATAGTGTAAGCAGGAAGTCTGGCATAGTGTTAGCAGGAAGTCTGGCATAGTGTTAGCAGGAAGTCTGGCATAGTGTAAGCAGGAGGTCTGCATAGTGTAAGCAGGAAGTCTGGCATAGTGTGAGCAGGAAGTCGTGCATAGTGTGAGCAGGATGTCTGGCATAGTGTAAGCAGGAAGTCTGGCATGGTGTGAGCAGGAAGTCGTGCATAGTGTAGTGTAAGCAGGAAGTCTGCATAGTGTAAGCAGGAAGTCTGGCATAGTGTGAGCAGGAAGTCGTGCATAGTGTGAGCAGGATGTCTGGCATAGTGTAAGCAGGAAGTCTGGCATGGTGTGAGCAGGAAGTCGTGCATAGTGTAAGCAGGTAGTCTGGTATAGTGTAAGCAGGAAGTCTGGCATAGTGTTAGCAGGAAGTCTGGTATAGTGTAAGCAGGTAGTCTGGCATAGTGTTAGCAGGAAGTCTGGCATAGTGTTAGCAGGAAGTCTGGTATAGTGTGAGCAGGAAGTCGTGCATAGTGTAAGCAGGATGGCTGCATAGTGTAAGCAGGAAGTCTGGCATAGTGTAAGCAGGAAGTCGTGCATAGTGTGAGCAGGAAGTCTGGTATAGTGTTAGCAGGAAGTCTGGCATAGTGTGAGCAGGAAGTCTGGCATAGTGTGAGCAGGAAGTCTGGCATAGTGTAAGCAGGAAGTCTGGCATAGTGTAAGCAGGAAGTCTGGCATAGTGTAAGCAGGTTGTCTGGTATAGTGTAAGCAGGAAGTCTGGTATAGTGTTAGCAGGAAGTCTGGTATAGTGTAAGCAGGATGTCTGGTATAGTGTGAGCCAGGAAGTCTGGCATAGTGTAAGCAGGAAGTCTGGCATAGTGTTACCAGGAAGTCTGGCATAGTGTGAGCAGGAAGTCTGGCATAGTGTAAGTTGGAAGTCTGCCATAGTGTTAGCAGGAAGTCGAGCATAGTGTGAGCAGGAAGTCTGGTATAGTGTGAGCAGGAAGTCTGGTATAGTGTAAGCTGGAAGTCTGGCATAGTGTAAGCAGGAAGTCTGGCATAGTGTTAGCAGGAAGTCTGGTATAGTGTTAGCAGGAAGTCTGGTATAGTGTGAGCAGGAAGTCGTGCATAGTGTGAGCAGGAAGTCGTGCATAGTGTGAGCAGGAAGTCTGCCATAGTGTGAGCAGGAAGTCGTGCATAGTGTGAGCAGGAAGTCTGGCATAGTGTGTGCAGGAAGTCTGGCATAGTGTGAGCAGGAAGTCTGGCATAGTGTAAGCAGGAAGTCTGGCATAGTGTAAGCAGGAAGTCTGGCATAGTGTAAGCAGGTTGTCTGGTATAGTGTAAGCAGGAAGTCTGGTATAGTGTTAGCAGGAAGTCTGGTATAGTGTAAGCAGGATGTCTGGTATAGTGTGAGCCAGGAAGTCTGGCATAGTGTGAGCCAGGAAGTCTGGCATAGTGTTAGCAGGAAGTCTGGCATAGTGTGAGCAGGAAGTCTGGCATAGTGTAAGTTGGAAGTCTGCCATAGTGTGAGCAGGAAGTCTGCCATAGTGTGAGCAGGAAGTCTGCCATAGTGTGAGCAGGAAGTCTGGTATAGTGTAAGCAGGAAGTCTGGCATAGTGTTAGCAGGAAGTCTGGCATAGTGTAAGCAGGTTGTCTGGTATAGTGTAAGCAGGAAGTCTGGTATAGTGTTAGCAGGAAGTCTGGTATAGTGTAAGCAGGATGTCTGGTATAGTGTGAGCCAGGAAGTCTGGCATAGTGTGAGCCAGGAAGTCTGGCATAGTGTTAGCAGGAAGTCTGGCATAGTGTGAGCAGGAAGTCTGGCATAGTGTAAGTTGGAAGTCTGCCATAGTGTGAGCAGGAAGTCTGCCATAGTGTGAGCAGTAAGTCTGCCATAGTGTGAGCAGGAAGTCTGGTATAGTGTAAGCAGGAAGTCTGGCATAGTGTTAGCAGGAAGTCTGGCATAGTGTGAGCAGGAAGTCTGGCATAGTGTAAGTTGGAAGTCTGCCATAGTGTTAGCAGGAAGTCGTGCATAGTGTGAGCAGGAAGTCTGGTATAGTGTGAGCAGGAAGTCTGGTATAGTGTAAGCTGGAAGTCTGGCATAGTGTAAGCAGGAAGTCTGGCATAGTGTTAGCAGGAAGTCTGGTATAGTGTGAGCAGGAAGTCGTGCATAGTGTGAGCAGGAAGTCGTGCATAGTGTGAGCAGGAAGTCTGGTATAGTGTTAGCAGGAAGTCTGGTATAGTGTTAGCATTAAGTCTGGTATAGTGTGCGCAGGATGTCTGGCATAGTGTGAGCAGGAAGTCTGGTATAGTGTAAGCAGGATGTCTGGCATAGTGTAAGCAGGAAGTCGTGCATAGTGTGAGCAGGATGTCTGGCATAGTGTAAGCAGGAAGTCTGGCATAGTGTGAGCAGGAAGTCGTGCATAGTGTAAGCAGGTAGTCTGGTATAGTGTAAGCAGGAAGTCTGGCATAGTGTAAGCAGGAAGTCTGGCATAGTGTAAGCAGGAAGTCTGGTACAGTGTAAGCAGGAAGTCTGGCACAGTGTAAGCAGGAAGTCTGGCATAGTGTAAGCAGGAAGTCTGGCATAGTGTAAGCAGGATCTGGTATAGTGTAAGCAGGAAGTCTGGCATAGTGTAAGCAGGAAGTCTGGCATAGTGTAAGCAGGAAGTCTGGCATAGTGTAAGCAGGAAGTCTGGCATAGTGTAAGCAGGAAGTCTGGTATAGTGTAAGCAGGAAGTCTGGTATAGTGTAAGCAGGAAGTCTGGTATAGTGTAAGCAGGAAGTCTGGCATAGTGTTAGCAGGAAGTCTGGCATAGTGTAAGCAGGAAGTCTGGCATAGTGTTAGCAGGAAGTCTGGCATAGTGTTAGCAGGAAGTCTGGCATAGTGTTAGCAGGAAGTCTGGCATAGTGTTAGCAGGAAGTCTGGCATAGTGTTAGCAGGAAGTCTGGCATAGTGTGAGCAGGAAGTCTGGCATAGTGTGAGCAGGAAGTCTGGCATAGTGTGAGCAGGAAGTCTGGCATAGTGTGAGCAGGAAGTCTGGCATAGTGTGAGCAGGAAGTCTGGCATAGTGTGAGCAGGAAGTCGTGCATAGTGTGAGCAGGATGTCTGGCATAGTGTAAGCAGGAAGTCTGGCATAGTGTGAGCAGGAAGTCGTGCATAGTGTAAGCAGGAAGTCTGGCATAGTGTAAGCAGGAAGTCTGGCATAGTGTAAGCAGGAAGTCTGGTACAGTGTAAGCAGGAAGTCTGGCACAGTGTAAGCAGGAAGTCTGGCATAGTGTAAGCAGGAAGTCTGGCATAGTGTAAGCAGGATCTGGTATAGTGTAAGCAGGAAGTCTGGCATAGTGTAAGCAGGAAGTCTGGCATAGTGTAAGCAGGAAGTCTGGCATAGTGTAAGCAGGAAGTCTGGTATAGTGTAAGCAGGAAGTCTGGTATAGTGTAAGCAGGAAGTCTGGTATAGTGTAAGCAGGAAGTCTGGCATAGTGTTAGCAGGAAGTCTGGCATAGTGTAAGCAGGAAGTCTGGCATAGTGTTAGCAGGAAGTCTGGCATAGTGTTAGCAGGAAGTCTGGCATAGTGTAAGCAGGAAGTCTGGTATAGTGTAAGCAGGTAGTCTGGCATAGTGTTAGCAGGAAGTCTGGCATAGTGTTAGCAGGAAGTCTGGCATAGTGTTAGCAGGAAGTCTGGCATAGTGTGAGCAGGAAGTCTGGCATAGTGTGAGCAGGAAGTCTGGCATAGTGTGAGCAGGAAGTCTGGCATAGTGTGAGCAGGAAGTCTGGCACAGTGTGAGCAGGAAGTCGTGCATAGTGTAAGCAGGTAGTCTGGTATAGTGTAAGCAGGAAGTCTGGCATAGTGTAAGCAGGAAGTCTGGCATAGTGTAAGCAGGAAGTCTGGTACAGTGTAAGCAGGAAGTCTGGCACAGTGTAAGCAGGAAGTCTGGCATAGTGTAAGCAGGAAGTCTGGCATAGTGTAAGCAGGATCTGGTATAGTGTAAGCAGGAAGTCTGGCATAGTGTAAGCAGGAAGTCTGGCATAGTGTAAGCAGGAAGTCTGGCATAGTGTAAGCAGGAAGTCTGGTATAGTGTAAGCAGGAAGTCTGGTATAGTGTAAGCAGGAAGTCTGGTATAGTGTAAGCAGGAAGTCTGGCATAGTGTTAGCAGGAAGTCTGGCATAGTGTAAGCAGGAAGTCTGGCATAGTGTTAGCAGGAAGTCTGGCATAGTGTTAGCAGGAAGTCTGGCATAGTGTAAGCAGGAAGTCTGGTATAGTGTAAGCAGGAAGTCGTGCATAGTGTGAGCAGGAAGTCGTGCATAGTGTGAGCAGGAAGTCGTGCATAGTGTGAGCAGGTAGTCTGGCATAGTGTTAGCAGGAAGTCTGGCATAGTGTTAGCAGGAAGTCTGGCATAGTGTTAGCAGGAAGTCTGGCATAGTGTTAGCAGGAAGTCTGGCATAGTGTGAGCAGGAAGTCTGGCATAGTGTGAGCAGGAAGTCTGGCATAGTGTGAGCAGGAAGTCTGGCATAGTGTGAGCAGGAAGTCTGGCACAGTGTGAGCAGGAAGTCTGGTATAGTGTGAGCAGGAAGTCTGGCCTAGTGTGAGCAGGAAGTCTGGCATAGTGTTAGCAGGAAGTCTGCATAGTGTAAGCAGGAAGTCTGGCATAGTGTGAGCAGGAAGTCGTGCATAGTGTGAGCAGGATGTCTGGCATAGTGTAAGCAGGAAGTCTGGCATAGTGTGAGCAGTAAGTCGTGCATAGTGTAAGCAGGTAGTCTGGCATAGTGTAAGCAGGAAGTCTGGCATAGTGTTAGCAGGAAGTCTGGTATAGTGTAAGCAGGTAGTCTGGCATAGTGTTAGCAGGAAGTCTGGCATAGTGTTAGCAGGAAGTCTGGCATAGTGTGAGCAGGAAGTCTGGTATAGTGTGAGCAGGAAGTCTGGGATAGTGTTAGCAGAAAGTCGTGCATAGTGTTAGCAGGAAGTCTGGCATAGTGTTAGCAGGAGGTCTGGTATAGTGTTAGCAGGAAGTCTGGTATAGTGTAAGCAGGAAGTCTGGTATAGTGTTAGCAGGAAGTCTGGTATAGTGTTAGCAGGAAGTCTGGTATAGTGTAAGCAGGAAGTCTGGCATAGTGTTAGCAGGAAGTCTGGCATAGTGTTAGCAGGAAGTCTGGCATAGTGTTAGCAGGAAGTCTGGCATAGTGTGAGCAGGAAGTCTGGTATAGTGTAAGCAGGTAGTCTGGCATAGTGTTAGCAGGAAGTCTGGCATAGTGTTAGCAGGAAGTCTGGCATAGTGTTAGCAGGAAGTCTGGCATAGTGTGAGCAGGAAGTCTGGGATAGTGTTAGCAGGAAGTCTGGCATAGTGTCAGCAGGAAGTCTGGTATAGTGTTAGCAGGAAGTCTGGTATAGTGTAAGCAGGAAGTCTGGTATAGTGTTAGCAGGAAGTCTGGCATAGTGTAAGCAGGAAGTCTGGCATAGTGTAAGCAGGAAGTCTGGTATCTGGTATAGTGTAAGCAGGATCTGGTATAGTGTAAGCAGGATGTCTGGCATAGTGTGAGCAGGAAGTCTGGTATAGTGTGAGCAGGAAGTCTGGCATAGTGTTAGCAGGAAGTCTGGCATAGTGTGAGCAGGAAGTCTGCATAGTGTAAGCAGGAAGTCTGGCATAGTGTAAGCAGGAAGTCTGGTATAGTGTAAGCAGGAAGTCTGGTATAGTGTAAGCAGGAAGTCTGGTATAGTGTAAGCAGGATGTCTGGTATAGTGTAAGCAGGAAGTCTGGCATAGTGTTAGCAGGAAGTCTGGCATAGTGTGAGCAGGAAGTCTGGCATAGTGTGAGCAGGAAGTCTGGCATAGTGTGAGCAGGAAGTCGTGCATAGTGTGAGCAGGAAGTCTGGTATAGTGTAAGCAGGTAGTCTGGCATAGTGTTAGCAGGAAGTCTGGCATAGTGTAAGCAGGAAGTCTGGCATAGTGTGAGCAGGAAGTCGTGCATAGTGTAAGCAGGTAGTCTGGTATAGTGTAAGCAGGAAGTCTGGTATAGTGTAAGCAGGAAGTCTGGCATAGTGTAAGCAGGAAGTCTGGCATAGTGTAAGCAGGAAGTCTGGTATCTGGTATAGTGTAAGCAGGATCTGGTATAGTGTAAGCAGGATGTCTGGCATAGTGTGAGCAGGAAGTCTGGCATAGTGTGAGCAGGAAGTCTGGCATAGTGTGAGCAGGAAGTCGTGCATAGTGTGAGCAGGAAGTCTGGCATAATGTGAGCAGGAAGTCTGGCATAATGTGAGCAGGAAGTCTGGCATAGTGTAAGCTGGAAGTCTGCCATAGTGTTAGCAGGAAGTCGTGCATAGCTTGAGCAGGAAGTCTGGCATAGAGTGTGCAGGAAGTCTGGGATAGTGTAAGCAGCAAGTCTGGGATAGTGTTAGCAGGAAGTCTGGTATAGTGTTAGCAGGAAGTCTGGCATAGTGTGAGCAGGAAGTCTCGCATAGTGTGAGCAGGAAGTCTGGTATAGTGTAAGCAGGAAGTCTGGCATAGTGTTAGCAGGAAGTCTGCCATAGTGTGAGCAGGAAGTCTGGCATAGTGTGAGCAGGAAGTCTGGCATAGTGTGAGCAGGAAGTCGTGCATAGTGTGAGCAGGAAGTCTGGCATAATGTGAGCAGGAAGTCTGGCATAATGTGAGCAGGAAGTCTGGCATAGTGTAAGCTGGAAGTCTGCCATAGTGTTAGCAGGAAGTCGTGCATAGCTTGAGCAGGAAGTCTGGCATAGAGTGTGCAGGAAGTCTGGGATAGTGTAAGCAGCAAGTCTGGGATAATGTAGGCAGGACATCCTGCGTAGTGTAAGCAGGAAGTCTGGTATAGTGTGTGCAGGAAGTTTGGTAAAGTGTGAGCAGGATGACTAAGATAGTGTAAGCAGGCAGTCTGGCATAGTGTAAGCAGGAAGTCTGGCATAGTGTGTGCAGGAAGTCTGGCATAGTGTGTGCAGGAAGTCTCGCATAGTGTGAGCAGGAAGTCTGGTATAGTGTAAGCAGGAAGTCGGGCATAGTGTTAGCAGGAAGTCTGCCATAGTGTGAGCAGGAAGTCTGCCATAGTGTGAGCAGGAAGTCTGGCATAGTGTGAGCAGGAAGTCTGGCATAGTGTGAGCAGGAAGTCGTGCATAGTGTGAGCAGGAAGTCTGGCATAGTGTAAGCTGGAAGTCTGCCATAGTGTTAGCAGGAAGTCGTGCATAGCTTGAGCAGGAAGTCTGGCATAGAGTGTGCAGGAAGTCTGGGATAGTGTAAGCAGCAAGTCTGGGATAATGTAGGCAGGACATCCTGCGTAGTGTAAGCAGGAAGTCTGGTATAGTGTAAGCAGGAAGTCTGGCATAGTGTGTGCAGGAAGTCTGGCATAGTGTGAGCAGGAAGTCTGGCATAGTGTGAGCAGGAAGTCTGGTATAGTGTAAGCAGGAAGTCTGGCATAGTGTTAGCAGGAAGTCTGCCATAGTGTGAGCAGGAAGTCTGGCATAGTGTGAGCAGGAAGTCATGCATAGTGTGAGCAGGAAGTCTGGCATAATGTGAGCAGGAAGTTTGGCATAGTGTAAGCTGGAAGTCTGCCATAGTGTTAGCAGGAAATCGTGCATAGCTTGAGCAGGAAGTCTGGCATAGTGTTAGCAGGAAGTCTGGTATAGTGTTAGCAGGAAGTCTGGTATAGTGTAAGCAGCTAGTCTGGTATAGTGTAAGCAGGAAGTCTGGTATAGTGTAAGCAGGATGTCTGGTATAGTGTAAGCAGGAAATCTGGCATAGTGTAAGGAGGAAGTCTGGCATAGTGTAAGCAGGAAGTCTGGCATAGTGTAAGCAGGAAGTCTGGTATCTGGTATAGTGTAAGCAGGATCTGGTATAGTGTAAGCAGGATGTCTGGCATAGTGTGAGCAGGAAGTCTGGCATAGTGTGAGCAGGAAGTCTGGCATAGTGTGAGCAGGAAGTCTGGCATAGTGTGAGCAGGAAGTCTGGCATAGTGTGAGCAGGAAGTCTGGCACAGTGTGAGCAGGAAGTCGTGCATAGTGTAAGCAGGTAGTCTGGTATAGTGTAAGCAGGAAGTCTGGCATAGTGTAAGCAGGAAGTCTGGCATAGTGTAAGCAGGAAGTCTGGTACAGTGTAAGCAGGAAGTCTGGCACAGTGTAAGCAGGAAGTCTGGCATAGTGTAAGCAGGAAGTCTGGCATAGTGTAAGCAGGATCTGGTATAGTGTAAGCAGGAAGTCTGGCATAGTGTAAGCAGGAAGTCTGGCATAGTGTAAGCAGGAAGTCTGGCATAGTGTAAGCAGGAAGTCTGGTATAGTGTAAGCAGGAAGTCTGGTATAGTGTAAGCAGGAAGTCTGGTATAGTGTAAGCAGGAAGTCTGGCATAGTGTTAGCAGGAAGTCTGGCATAGTGTAAGCAGGAAGTCTGGCATAGTGTTAGCAGGAAGTCTGGCATAGTGTTAGCAGGAAGTCTGGCATAGTGTAAGCAGGAAGTCTGGTATAGTGTAAGCAGGAAGTCGTGCATAGTGTGAGCAGGAAGTCGTGCATAGTGTGAGCAGGTAGTCTGGCATAGTGTTAGCAGGAAGTCTGGCATAGTGTTAGCAGGAAGTCTGGCATAGTGTTAGCAGGAAGTCTGGCATAGTGTTAGCAGGAAGTCTGGCATAGTGTGAGCAGGAAGTCTGGCATAGTGTGAGCAGGAAGTCTGGCATAGTGTGAGCAGGAAGTCTGGCATAGTGTGAGCAGGAAGTCTGGCACAGTGTGAGCAGGAAGTCTGGTATAGTGTGAGCAGGAAGTCTGGCCTAGTGTGAGCAGGAAGTCTGGCATAGTGTTAGCAGGAAGTCTGCATAGTGTAAGCAGGAAGTCTGGCATAGTGTGAGCAGGAAGTCGTGCATAGTGTGAGCAGGATGTCTGGCATAGTGTAAGCAGGAAGTCTGGCATAGTGTGAGCAGTAAGTCGTGCATAGTGTAAGCAGGTAGTCTGGCATAGTGTAAGCAGGAAGTCTGGCATAGTGTTAGCAGGAAGTCTGGTATAGTGTAAGCAGGTAGTCTGGCATAGTGTTAGCAGGAAGTCTGGCATAGTGTTAGCAGGAAGTCTGGCATAGTGTGAGCAGGAAGTCTGGTATAGTGTGAGCAGGAAGTCTGGGATAGTGTTAGCAGAAAGTCGTGCATAGTGTTAGCAGGAAGTCTGGCATAGTGTTAGCAGGAGGTCTGGTATAGTGTTAGCAGGAAGTCTGGTATAGTGTAAGCAGGAAGTCTGGTATAGTGTTAGCAGGAAGTCTGGTATAGTGTTAGCAGGAAGTCTGGTATAGTGTAAGCAGGAAGTCTGGCATAGTGTTAGCAGGAAGTCTGGCATAGTGTTAGCAGGAAGTCTGGCATAGTGTTAGCAGGAAGTCTGGCATAGTGTGAGCAGGAAGTCTGGTATAGTGTAAGCAGGTAGTCTGGCATAGTGTTAGCAGGAAGTCGTGCATAGTGTGAGCAGGAAGTCTGGCATAATGTGAGCAGGAAGTCTGGCATAATGTGAGCA
The DNA here is from genome assembly GCF_040937935.1 of Hyperolius riggenbachi. Taxonomy (NCBI): domain Eukaryota; kingdom Metazoa; phylum Chordata; class Amphibia; order Anura; family Hyperoliidae; genus Hyperolius; species Hyperolius riggenbachi. The sequence continues at coordinate 322,006,087 of NC_090652.1, forward strand.
GGAAGTCTGGCATAGTGTAAGCTGGAAGTCTGCCATAGTGTTAGCAGGAAGTCGTGCATAGCTTGAGCAGGAAGTCTGGCATAGAGTGTGCAGGAAGTCTGGGATAGTGTAAGCAGCAAGTCTGGGATAATGTAGGCAGGACATCCTGCGTAGTGTAAGCAGGAAGTCTGGTATAGTGTGTGCAGGAAGTTTGGTAAAGTGTGAGCAGGATGACTAAGATAGTGTAAGCAGGCAGTCTGGCATAGTGTAAGCAGGAAGTCTGGCATAGTGTGTGCAGGAAGTCTGGCATAGTGTGTGCAGGAAGTCTCGCATAGTGTGAGCAGGAAGTCTGGTATAGTGTAAGCAGGAAGTCGGGCATAGTGTTAGCAGGAAGTCTGCCATAGTGTGAGCAGGAAGTCTGCCATAGTGTGAGCAGGAAGTCTGGCATAGTGTGAGCAGGAAGTCTGGCATAGTGTGAGCAGGAAGTCGTGCATAGTGTGAGCAGGAAGTCTGGCATAGTGTAAGCTGGAAGTCTGCCATAGTGTTAGCAGGAAGTCGTGCATAGCTTGAGCAGGAAGTCTGGCATAGAGTGTGCAGGAAGTCTGGGATAGTGTAAGCAGCAAGTCTGGGATAATGTAGGCAGGACATCCTGCGTAGTGTAAGCAGGAAGTCTGGTATAGTGTAAGCAGGAAGTCTGGCATAGTGTGTGCAGGAAGTCTGGCATAGTGTGAGCAGGAAGTCTGGCATAGTGTGAGCAGGAAGTCTGGTATAGTGTAAGCAGGAAGTCTGGCATAGTGTTAGCAGGAAGTCTGCCATAGTGTGAGCAGGAAGTCTGGCATAGTGTGAGCAGGAAGTCATGCATAGTGTGAGCAGGAAGTCTGGCATAATGTGAGCAGGAAGTTTGGCATAGTGTAAGCTGGAAGTCTGCCATAGTGTTAGCAGGAAATCGTGCATAGCTTGAGCAGGAAGTCTGGCATAGTGTTAGCAGGAAGTCTGGTATAGTGTTAGCAGGAAGTCTGGTATAGTGTAAGCAGCTAGTCTGGTATAGTGTAAGCAGGAAGTCTGGTATAGTGTAAGCAGGATGTCTGGTATAGTGTAAGCAGGAAATCTGGCATAGTGTAAGGAGGAAGTCTGGCATAGTGTAAGCAGGAAGTCTGGCATAGTGTAAGCAGGAAGTCTGGTATCTGGTATAGTGTAAGCAGGATCTGGTATAGTGTAAGCAGGATGTCTGGCATAGTGTGAGCAGGAAGTCTGGCATAGTGTGAGCAGGAAGTCTGGCATAGTGTGAGCAGGAAGTCTGGCATAGTGTGAGCAGGAAGTCTGGCATAGTGTGAGCAGGAAGTCTGGCACAGTGTGAGCAGGAAGTCGTGCATAGTGTAAGCAGGTAGTCTGGTATAGTGTAAGCAGGAAGTCTGGCATAGTGTAAGCAGGAAGTCTGGCATAGTGTAAGCAGGAAGTCTGGTACAGTGTAAGCAGGAAGTCTGGCACAGTGTAAGCAGGAAGTCTGGCATAGTGTAAGCAGGAAGTCTGGCATAGTGTAAGCAGGATCTGGTATAGTGTAAGCAGGAAGTCTGGCATAGTGTAAGCAGGAAGTCTGGCATAGTGTAAGCAGGAAGTCTGGCATAGTGTAAGCAGGAAGTCTGGCATAGTGTAAGCAGGAAGTCTGGTATAGTGTAAGCAGGAAGTCTGGTATAGTGTAAGCAGGAAGTCTGGTATAGTGTAAGCAGGAAGTCTGGCATAGTGTTAGCAGGAAGTCTGGCATAGTGTAAGCAGGAAGTCTGGCATAGTGTTAGCAGGAAGTCTGGCATAGTGTTAGCAGGAAGTCTGGCATAGTGTAAGCAGGAAGTCTGGTATAGTGTAAGCAGGAAGTCGTGCATAGTGTGAGCAGGAAGTCGTGCATAGTGTGAGCAGGTAGTCTGGCATAGTGTTAGCAGGAAGTCTGGCATAGTGTTAGCAGGAAGTCTGGCATAGTGTTAGCAGGAAGTCTGGCATAGTGTTAGCAGGAAGTCTGGCATAGTGTGAGCAGGAAGTCTGGCATAGTGTGAGCAGGAAGTCTGGCATAGTGTGAGCAGGAAGTCTGGCATAGTGTGAGCAGGAAGTCTGGCACAGTGTGAGCAGGAAGTCTGGTATAGTGTGAGCAGGAAGTCTGGCCTAGTGTGAGCAGGAAGTCTGGCATAGTGTTAGCAGGAAGTCTGCATAGTGTAAGCAGGAAGTCTGGCATAGTGTGAGCAGGAAGTCGTGCATAGTGTGAGCAGGATGTCTGGCATAGTGTAAGCAGGAAGTCTGGCATAGTGTGAGCAGTAAGTCGTGCATAGTGTAAGCAGGTAGTCTGGCATAGTGTAAGCAGGAAGTCTGGCATAGTGTTAGCAGGAAGTCTGGTATAGTGTAAGCAGGTAGTCTGGCATAGTGTTAGCAGGAAGTCTGGCATAGTGTTAGCAGGAAGTCTGGCATAGTGTGAGCAGGAAGTCTGGTATAGTGTGAGCAGGAAGTCTGGGATAGTGTTAGCAGAAAGTCGTGCATAGTGTTAGCAGGAAGTCTGGCATAGTGTTAGCAGGAGGTCTGGTATAGTGTTAGCAGGAAGTCTGGTATAGTGTAAGCAGGAAGTCTGGTATAGTGTTAGCAGGAAGTCTGGTATAGTGTTAGCAGGAAGTCTGGTATAGTGTAAGCAGGAAGTCTGGCATAGTGTTAGCAGGAAGTCTGGCATAGTGTTAGCAGGAAGTCTGGCATAGTGTTAGCAGGAAGTCTGGCATAGTGTGAGCAGGAAGTCTGGTATAGTGTAAGCAGGTAGTCTGGCATAGTGTTAGCAGGAAGTCTGGCATAGTGTTAGCAGGAAGTCTGGCATAGTGTTAGCAGGAAGTCTGGCATAGTGTGAGCAGGAAGTCTGGGATAGTGTTAGCAGGAAGTCTGGCATAGTGTCAGCAGGAAGTCTGGTATAGTGTTAGCAGGAAGTCTGGTATAGTGTAAGCAGGAAGTCTGGTATAGTGTTAGCAGGAAGTCTGGCATAGTGTAAGCAGGAAGTCTGGCATAGTGTAAGCAGGAAGTCTGGTATCTGGTATAGTGTAAGCAGGATCTGGTATAGTGTAAGCAGGATGTCTGGCATAGTGTGAGCAGGAAGTCTGGTATAGTGTGAGCAGGAAGTCTGGCATAGTGTTAGCAGGAAGTCTGGCATAGTGTGAGCAGGAAGTCTGCATAGTGTAAGCAGGAAGTCTGGCATAGTGTAAGCAGGAAGTCTGGTATAGTGTAAGCAGGAAGTCTGGTATAGTGTAAGCAGGAAGTCTGGTATAGTGTAAGCAGGATGTCTGGTATAGTGTAAGCAGGAAGTCTGGCATAGTGTTAGCAGGAAGTCTGGCATAGTGTGAGCAGGAAGTCTGGCATAGTGTGAGCAGGAAGTCTGGCATAGTGTGAGCAGGAAGTCGTGCATAGTGTGAGCAGGAAGTCTGGTATAGTGTAAGCAGGTAGTCTGGCATAGTGTTAGCAGGAAGTCTGGCATAGTGTAAGCAGGAAGTCTGGCATAGTGTGAGCAGGAAGTCGTGCATAGTGTAAGCAGGTAGTCTGGTATAGTGTAAGCAGGAAGTCTGGTATAGTGTAAGCAGGAAGTCTGGCATAGTGTAAGCAGGAAGTCTGGCATAGTGTAAGCAGGAAGTCTGGTATCTGGTATAGTGTAAGCAGGATCTGGTATAGTGTAAGCAGGATGTCTGGCATAGTGTGAGCAGGAAGTCTGGCATAGTGTGAGCAGGAAGTCTGGCATAGTGTGAGCAGGAAGTCGTGCATAGTGTGAGCAGGAAGTCTGGCATAATGTGAGCAGGAAGTCTGGCATAATGTGAGCAGGAAGTCTGGCATAGTGTAAGCTGGAAGTCTGCCATAGTGTTAGCAGGAAGTCGTGCATAGCTTGAGCAGGAAGTCTGGCATAGAGTGTGCAGGAAGTCTGGGATAGTGTAAGCAGCAAGTCTGGGATAGTGTTAGCAGGAAGTCTGGTATAGTGTTAGCAGGAAGTCTGGCATAGTGTGAGCAGGAAGTCTCGCATAGTGTGAGCAGGAAGTCTGGTATAGTGTAAGCAGGAAGTCTGGCATAGTGTTAGCAGGAAGTCTGCCATAGTGTGAGCAGGAAGTCTGGCATAGTGTGAGCAGGAAGTCTGGCATAGTGTGAGCAGGAAGTCGTGCATAGTGTGAGCAGGAAGTCTGGCATAATGTGAGCAGGAAGTCTGGCATAATGTGAGCAGGAAGTCTGGCATAGTGTAAGCTGGAAGTCTGCCATAGTGTTAGCAGGAAGTCGTGCATAGCTTGAGCAGGAAGTCTGGCATAGAGTGTGCAGGAAGTCTGGGATAGTGTAAGCAGCAAGTCTGGGATAATGTAGGCAGGACATCCTGCGTAGTGTAAGCAGGAAGTCTGGTATAGTGTGTGCAGGAAGTTTGGTAAAGTGTGAGCAGGATGACTAAGATAGTGTAAGCAGGCAGTCTGGCATAGTGTAAGCAGGAAGTCTGGCATAGTGTGTGCAGGAAGTCTGGCATAGTGTGTGCAGGAAGTCTCGCATAGTGTGAGCAGGAAGTCTGGTATAGTGTAAGCAGGAAGTCGGGCATAGTGTTAGCAGGAAGTCTGCCATAGTGTGAGCAGGAAGTCTGCCATAGTGTGAGCAGGAAGTCTGGCATAGTGTGAGCAGGAAGTCTGGCATAGTGTGAGCAGGAAGTCGTGCATAGTGTGAGCAGGAAGTCTGGCATAGTGTAAGCTGGAAGTCTGCCATAGTGTTAGCAGGAAGTCGTGCATAGCTTGAGCAGGAAGTCTGGCATAGAGTGTGCAGGAAGTCTGGGATAGTGTAAGCAGCAAGTCTGGGATAATGTAGGCAGGACATCCTGCGTAGTGTAAGCAGGAAGTCTGGTATAGTGTAAGCAGGAAGTCTGGCATAGTGTGTGCAGGAAGTCTGGCATAGTGTGAGCAGGAAGTCTGGCATAGTGTGAGCAGGAAGTCTGGTATAGTGTAAGCAGGAAGTCTGGCATAGTGTTAGCAGGAAGTCTGCCATAGTGTGAGCAGGAAGTCTGGCATAGTGTGAGCAGGAAGTCATGCATAGTGTGAGCAGGAAGTCTGGCATAATGTGAGCAGGAAGTTTGGCATAGTGTAAGCTGGAAGTCTGCCATAGTGTTAGCAGGAAATCGTGCATAGCTTGAGCAGGAAGTCTGGCATAGTGTTAGCAGGAAGTCTGGTATAGTGTTAGCAGGAAGTCTGGTATAGTGTAAGCAGCTAGTCTGGTATAGTGTAAGCAGGAAGTCTGGTATAGTGTAAGCAGGATGTCTGGTATAGTGTAAGCAGGAAATCTGGCATAGTGTAAGGAGGAAGTCTGGCATAGTGTAAGCAGGAAGTCTGGCATAGTGTAAGCAGGAAGTCTGGTATCTGGTATAGTGTAAGCAGGATCTGGTATAGTGTAAGCAGGATGTCTGGCATAGTGTGAGCAGGAAGTCTGGTATAGTGTGAGCAGGAAGTCTGGCATAGTGTTAGCAGGAAGTCTGGCATAGTGTGAGCAGGAAGTCTGCATAGTGTAAGCAGGAAGTCTGGCATAGTGTAAGCAGGAAGTCTGGTATAGTGTAAGCAGGAAGTCTGGTATAGTGTAAGCAGGATGTCTAGTATAGTGTAAGCAGGAAGTCTGGCATAGTGTGAGCAGGAAGTCTGGCATAGTGTGAGCAGGAAGTCTGGCATAGTGTGAGCAGGAAGTCGTGCATAGTGTGAGCAGGAAGTCTGGCATAGTGTTAGCAGGATGTCTGGCATAGTGTGAGCAGGAAGTCTGGGATAGTGTTAGCAGGAAGTCTGGTATAGTGTTAGCAGGAAGTCTGGTATAGTGTTAGCAGGAAGTCTGGCATAGTGTGAGCAGGAAGTCTGCCATAGTGTGAGCAGGAAGTCTGGCATAGTGTGAGCAGGAAGTCTGGCATAGTGTGAGCAGGAAGTCGTGCATAGTGTGAGCAGGAAGTCTAGCATAATGTGAGCAGGAAGTCTGGCATAGTGTAAGCTGGAAGTCTGCCATAGTGTTAGCAGGAAGTCGTGCATAGCTTGAGCAGGAAGTCTGGCATAGAGTGTGCAGGAAGTCTGGGATAGTGTAAGCAGCAAGTCTGGGATAATGTAGGCAGGACATCCTGCGTAGTGTAAGCAGGAAGTCTGGTATAGTGTGTGCAGGAAGTTTGGTAAAGTGTGAGCAGGATGACTAAGATAGTGGAAGCAGGCAGTCTGGCATAGTGTGAGCAGGAAGTCTGGCAAAGTGTGTGCAGGAAGTCTGGCAAAGTGTGTGCAGGAAGTCTGGCATAGTGTGTGCAGGAAGTCTCGCATAGTGTGAGCAGGAAGTCTGGTATAGTGTGAGCAGGAAGTCTGGTATAGTGTAAGCAGGAAGTCGGGCATAGTGTTAGCAGGAAGTCTGCCATAGTGTGAGCAGGAAGTCTGCCAGAGTGTGAGCAGGAAGTCTGGCATAGTGTGAGCAGGAAGTCTGGCATAGTGTGAGCAGGAAGTCGTGCATAGTGTGAGCAGGAAGTCTGGCATAATGTGTGCAGGAAGTCTGGGATAATGTAGGCAGGACATCCTGCGTAGTGTAAGCAGGAAGTCTGGTATAGTGTGTGCAGGAAGTTTTGTAAAGTGTGAGCAGGGTGACTAAGATAGTGTAAGCAGGCAGTCTGGCATAGTGTAAGCAGGAAGTCTGGCATAGTGTGTGCAGGAAGTCTGGCATAGTGTGAGTAGGAAGTCTGGCATAGTGTGAGCAGGAAGTCTGGCATAGTGTTAGCAGGAAGTCTGCCATAGTGTGAGCAGGAAGTCTGGCATAGTGTGAGCAGGAAGTCTGGCATAGTGTGAGCAGGAAGTCATGCATAGTGTGAGCAGGAAGTCTGGCATAATGTGAGCAGGAAGTCTGGCATAGTGTAAGCTGGAAGTCTGCCATAGTGTTAGCAGGAAATCGTGCATAGCTTGAGCAGGAAGTCTGGCATAGTGTTAGCAGGAAGTCTGGTATAGTGTTAGCAGGAAGTCTGGTATAGTGTAAGCAGGAAGTCTGGTATAGTTTTAGCAGGAAGTCTGGTATAGTGTAAGCAGGAAGACTGGCATAGTGTAAGCAGGAAGTCTGGCATAGTGTAAGCAGGAAGTCTGGCATATTGTTAGCAGGAAGTCTGGCATAGTGTGAGCAGGAAGTCTGGCATAGTGTGAGCAGGAAGTCTGGTATAGTGTAAGCAGGAAGTCTGGCATAGTGTTAGCAGGAAGTCTGGCATAGTGTTAGCAGGAAGTCTGGCATAGCGTGAGCAGGAAGTCGTGCATAGCGTGAGCAGGAAGTCGTGCATAGTGTTAGCAGGAAGTCTGGTATAGTGTTAGCAGGAAGTCTGGTATAGTGTTAGCAGGAAGTCTGGTATAGTGTTAGCAGGAAGTCTGGCATAGTGTTAGCTGGAAGTCGTGCATAGTGTGAGCAGGATGTCTGGCATAGTGTAAGCATGAAGTCTGGCATAGTGTGAGCAGGAAGTCGTGCATAGTGTAAGCAGGTAGTCTGGTATAGTGTAAGCAGGAAGTCTGGTATAGTGTAAGCAGGATGTCTGGTATAGTGTAAGCAGGAAGTCTGGCATAGTGTTAGCAGGAAGTCTGGCATAGTGTTAGCAGGAAGTCTGGCATAGTGTTAGCAGGAAGTCTGGCATAGTGTGAGCAGGAAGTCTGGTATAGTGTGAGCAGGTAGTCTGGCATAGTGTTAGCAGGAAGTCTGGCATAGTGTTAGCAGGAAGTCTGGCATAGTGTGAGCAGGAAGTCTGGGATAGTGTTAGCAGGAAGTCTGGCATAGTGTCAGCAGGAAGTCTGGCATAGTGTCAGCAGGAAGTCTGGTATAGTGTTAGCAGGAAGTCTGGTATAGTGTAAGCAGGAAGTCTGGTATAGTGTAAGCAGGAAGTCTGGCATAGTGTAAGCAGGAAGTCTGGTATCTGGTATAGTGTAAGCAGGATCTGGTATAGTGTAAGCAGGATGTCTGGCATAGTGTGAGCAGGAAGTCTGGTATAGTGTGAGCAGGAAGTCTGGCATAGTGTTAGCAGGAAGTCTGGCATAGTGTGAGCAGGAAGTCTGCATAGTGTAAGCAGGAAGTCTGGCATAGTGTAAGCAGGAAGTCTGGTATAGTGTAAGCAGGAAGTCTGGTATAGTGTAAGCAGGAAGTCTGGTATAGTGTAAGCAGGATGTCTGGTATAGTGTAAGCAGGAAGTCTGGCATAGTGTTAGCAGGAAGTCTGGCATAGTGTGAGCAGGAAGTCTGGCATAGTGTGAGCAGGAAGTCTGGCATAGTGTGAGCAGGAAGTCGTGCATAGTGTGAGCAGGAAGTCTGGTATAGTGTAAGCAGGTAGTCTGGCATAGTGTTAGCAGGAAGTCTGGCATAGTGTAAGCAGGAAGTCTGGCATAGTGTGAGCAGGAAGTCGTGCATAGTGTAAGCAGGTAGTCTGGTATAGTGTAAGCAGGAAGTCTGGTATAGTGTAAGCAGGATGTCTGGCATAGTGTAAGCAGGAAGTCTGGCATAGTGTAAGCAGGAAGTCTGGCATAGTGTAAGCAGGAAGTCTGGCATAGTGTAAGCAGGAAGTCTGGTATCTGGTATAGTGTAAGCAGGATCTGGTATAGTGTAAGCAGGATGTCTGGCATAGTGTGAGCAGGAAGTCTGGTATAGTGTGAGCAGGAAGTCTGGTATAGTGTAAGCAGGATGTCTGGTATAGTGTAAGCAGGAAGTCTGGCATAGTGTTAGCAGGAAGTCTGGCATAGTGTGAGCAGGAAGTCTGGCATAGTGTGAGCAGGAAGTCTGGCATAGTGTGAGCAGGAAGTCGTGCATAGTGTGAGCAGGAAGTCTGGTATAGTGTAAGCAGGTAGTCTGGCATAGTGTTAGCAGGAAGTCTGGCATAGTGTAAGCAGGAAGTCTGGCATAGTGTGAGCAGGAAGTCGTGCATAGTGTAAGCAGGTAGTCTGGTATAGTGTAAGCAGGAAGTCTGGTATAGTGTAAGCAGGATGTCTGGCATAGTGTAAGCAGGAAGTCTGGCATAGTGTAAGCAGGAAGTCTGGCATAGTGTAAGCAGGAAGTCTGGCATAGTGTAAGCAGGAAGTCTGGTATCTGGTATAGTGTAAGCAGGATCTGGTATAGTGTAAGCAGGATGTCTGGCATAGTGTGAGCAGGAAGTCTGGTATAGTGTGAGCAGGAAGTCTGGCATAGTGTTAGCAGGAAGTCTGGCATAGTGTGAGCAGGAAGTCTGCATAGTGTAAGCAGGAAGTCTGGCATAGTGTAAGCAGGAAGTCTGGCATAGTGTAAGCAGGAAGTCTGGTATAGTGTAAGCAGGATGTCTGGTATAGTGTAAGCAAGAAGTCTGGCATAGTGTTAGCAGGAAGTCTGGCATAGTGTGAGCAGGAAGTCTGGCATAGTGTGAGCAGGAAGTCTGGCATAGTTTGAGCAGGAAGTCGTGCATAGTGTGAGCAGGAAGTCTGGTATAGTGTAAGCAGGTAGTCTGGCATAGTGTTAGCAGGAAGTCTGCCATAGTGTGAGCAGGAAGTCTGGCATAGTGTGAGCAGGAAGTCTGGCATAGTGTGAGCAGGAAGTCGTGCATAGTGTGAGCAGGAAGTCTGGCATAATGTGAGCAGGAAGTCTGGCATAGTGTAAGCTGGAAGTCTGCCATAGTGTTAGCAGGAAGTCGTGCATAGCTTGAGCAGGAAGTCTGGCATAGAGTGTGCAGGAAGTCTGGGATAGTGTAAGCAGCAAGTCTGGGATAATGTAGGCAGGACATCCTGCGTAGTGTAAGCAGGAAGTCTGGTATAGTGTGTGCAGGAAGTTTGGCATAGTGTTAGCAGGAAGTCTGGCATAGTGTTAGCAGGAAGTCTGGCATAGTGTGAGCAGGAAGTCTGGCATAGTGTGAGCAGGAAGTCTGGGATAGTGTTAGCAGGAAGTCTGGTATAGTGTTAGCAGGAAGTCTGGTATAGTGTAAGCAGGAAGTCTGGCATAGTGTGAGCAGGAAGTCTGCCATAGTGTGAGCAGGAAGTCTGGCATAGTGTGAGCAGGAAGTCTGGCATAGTGTGAGCAGGAAGTCGTGCATAGTGTGAGCAGGAAGTCTGGCATAATGTTAGCAGGAAGTCTGGCATAATGTGAGCAGGAAGTCTGGCATAGTGTAAGCTGGAAGTCTGCCATAGTGTTAGCAGGAAGTCGTGCATAGCTTGAGCAGGAAGTCTGGCATAGAGTGTGCAGGAAGTCTGGGATAGTGTAAGCAGCAAGTCTGGGATAATGTAGGCAGGACATCCTGCTTAGTGTAAGCAGGAAGTCTGGTATAGTGTGTGCAGGAAGTTTGGTAAAGTGTGAGCAGGATGACTAAGATAGTGTAAGCAGGCAGTCTGGCATAGTGTAAGCAGGAAGTCTGGCATAGTGTGTGCAGGAAGTCTGGCATAGTGTGTGCAGGAAGTCTCGCATAGTGTGAGCAGGAAGTCTGGTATAGTGTAAGCAGGAAGTCGGGCATAGTGTTAGCAGGAAGTCTGCCATAGTGTGAGCAGGAAGTCTGCCATAGTGTGAGCAGGAAGTCTGGCATAGTGTGAGCAGGAAGTCTGGCATAGTGTGAGCAGGAAGTCGTGCATAGTGTGAGCAGGAAGTCTGGCATAGTGTAAGCTGGAAGTCTGCCATAGTGTTAGCAGGAAGTCGTGCATAGCTTGAGCAGGAAGTCTGGCATAGAGTGTGCAGGAAGTCTGGGATAGTGTAAGCAGCAAGTCTGGGATAATGTAGGCAGGACATCCTGCGTAGTGTAAGCAGGAAGTCTGGTATAGTGTAAGCAGGAAGTCTGGCATAGTGTGTGCAGGAAGTCTGGCATAGTGTGAGCAGGAAGTCTGGCATAGTGTGAGCAGGAAGTCTGGTATAGTGTAAGCAGGAAGTCTGGCATAGTGTTAGCAGGAAGTCTGCCATAGTGTGAGCAGGAAGTCTGGCATAGTGTGAGCAGGAAGTCATGCATAGTGTGAGCAGGAAGTCTGGCATAATGTGAGCAGGAAGTTTGGCATAGTGTAAGCTGGAAGTCTGCCATAGTGTTAGCAGGAAATCGTGCATAGCTTGAGCAGGAAGTCTGGCATAGTGTTAGCAGGAAGTCTGGTATAGTGTTAGCAGGAAGTCTGGTATAGTGTAAGCAGCTAGTCTGGTATAGTGTAAGCAGGAAGTCTGGTATAGTGTAAGCAGGATGTCTGGTATAGTGTAAGCAGGAAGTCTGGCATAGTGTAAGGAGGAAGTCTGGCATAGTGTAAGCAGGAAGTCTGGCATAGTGTAAGCAGGAAGTCTGGTATCTGGTATAGTGTAAGCAGGATCTGGTATAGTGTAAGCAGGATGTCTGGCATAGTGTGAGCAGGAAGTCTGGTATAGTGTGAGCAGGAAGTCTGGCATAGTGTTAGCAGGAAGTCTGGCATAGTGTGAGCAGGAAGTCTGCATAGTGTAAGCAGGAAGTCTGGCATAGTGTAAGCAGGAAGTCTGGTATAGTGTAAGCAGGAAGTCTGGTATAGTGTAAGCAGGATGTCTGGTATAGTGTAAGCAGGAAGTCTGGCATAGTGTGAGCAGGAAGTCTGGCATAGTGTGAGCAGGAAGTCTGGCATAGTGTGAGCAGGAAGTCGTGCATAGTGTGAGCAGGAAGTCTGGCATAGTGTTAGCAGGAAGTCTGGCATAGTGTTAGCAGGAAGTCTGGCATAGTGTGAGCAGGAAGTCTGGGATAGTGTTAGCAGGAAGTCTGGTATAGTGTTAGCAGGAAGTCTGGTATAGTGTTAGCAGGAAGTCTGGCATAGTGTGAGCAGGAAGTCTGCCATAGTGTGAGCAGGAAGTCTGGCATAGTGTGAGCAGGAAGTCTGGCATAGTGTAAGCAGGAAGTCTAGCATAGTGTAAGCAGGTAGTTGGTATAGTGTAAGCAGGAAGTCTGGTGTAGTGTAAGCAGGAAGTCTGGCATAGTGTAAGCAGGAAGTCTGGTATAGTGTAAGCAGGAAGTCTGGCATAGTGTAAGCAGGAAGTCTGGCATAGTGTAAGCAGGAAGTCTGGCATAGTGTAAGCAGGTTGCCTGGTATAGTGTAAGCAGGAAGTCTGGTATAGTGTTAGCAGGAAGTCTGGCATAGTGTAAGCAGGATCTGGTATAGTGTAAGCAGGAAGTCTGGCATAGTGTAAGCAGGAAGTCTGGCATAGTGTAAGCAGGAAGTCTGGCATAGTGTAAGCAGGAAGTCTGGTATAGTGTAAGCAGGAAGTCTGGTATAGTGTAAGCAGGAAGTCTGGTATAGTGTAAGCAGGAAGTCTGGCATAGTGTTAGCAGGAAGTCTGGCATAGTGTAAGCAGGAAGTCTGGCATAGTGTTAGCAGGAAGTCTGGCATAGTGTTAGCAGGAAGTCTGGCATAGTGTTAGCAGGAAGTCTGGCATAGTGTTAGCAGGAAGTCTGGCATAGTGTTAGCAGGAAGTCTGGCATAGTGTGAGCAGGAAGTCTGGCATAGTGTGAGCAGGAAGTCTGGCATAGTGTGAGCAGGAAGTCTGGCATAGTGTGAGCAGGAAGTCTGGCATAGTGTGAGCAGGAAGTCTGGCATAGTGTGAGCAGGAAGTCGTGCATAGTGTGAGCAGGATGTCTGGCATAGTGTAAGCAGGAAGTCTGGCATAGTGTGAGCAGGAAGTCGTGCATAGTGTAAGCAGGAAGTCTGGCATAGTGTAAGCAGGAAGTCTGGTACAGTGTAAGCAGGAAGTCTGGCACAGTGTAAGCAGGAAGTCTGGCATAGTGTAAGCAGGAAGTCTGGCATAGTGTAAGCAGGATCTGGTATAGTGTAAGCAGGAAGTCTGGCATAGTGTAAGCAGGAAGTCTGGCATAGTGTAAGCAGGAAGTCTGGCATAGTGTAAGCAGGAAGTCTGGTATAGTGTAAGCAGGAAGTCTGGTATAGTGTAAGCAGGAAGTCTGGTATAGTGTAAGCAGGAAGTCTGGCATAGTGTTAGCAGGAAGTCTGGCATAGTGTAAGCAGGAAGTCTGGCATAGTGTTAGCAGGAAGTCTGGCATAGTGTTAGCAGGAAGTCTGGCATAGTGTAAGCAGGAAGTCTGGTATAGTGTAAGCAGGAAGTCGTGCATAGTGTGAGCAGGAAGTCGTGCATAGTGTGAGCAGGTAGTCTGGCATAGTGTTAGCAGGAAGTCTGGCATAGTGTTAGCAGGAAGTCTGGCATAGTGTTAGCAGGAAGTCTGGCATAGTGTGAGCAGGAAGTCTGGCATAGTGTGAGCAGGAAGTCTGGCATAGTGTGAGCAGGAAGTCTGGCATAGTGTGAGCAGGAAGTCTGGCACAGTGTGAGCAGGAAGTCGTGCATAGTGTAAGCAGGTAGTCTGGTATAGTGTAAGCAGGAAGTCTGGCATAGTGTAAGCAGGAAGTCTGGCATAGTGTAAGCAGGAAGTCTGGCACAGTGTGAGCAGGAAGTCGTGCATAGTGTAAGCAGGTAGTCTGGTATAGTGTAAGCAGGAAGTCTGGCATAGTGTAAGCAGGAAGTCTGGCATAGTGTAAGCAGGAAGTCTGGCATAGTGTAAGCAGGTTGCCTGGTATAGTGTAAGCAGGAAGTCTGGTATAGTGTTAGCAGGAAGTCTGGCATAGTGTAAGCAGGATCTGGTATAGTGTAAGCAGGAAGTCTGGCATAGTGTAAGCAGGAAGTCTGGCATAGTGTGAGCAGGAAGTCTGGCATAGTGTGAGCAGGAAGTCGTGCATAGTGTGAGCAGGATGTCTGGCATAGTGTAAGCAGGAAGTCTGGCATAGTGTGAGCAGGAAGTCGTGCATAGTGTAAGCAGGAAGTCTGGCATAGTGTAAGCAGGAAGTCTGGTACAGTGTAAGCAGGAAGTCTGGCACAGTGTAAGCAGGTTGCCTGGTATAGTGTAAGCAGGAAGTCTGGTACAGTGTAAGCAGGAAGTCTGGCATAGTGTAAGCAGGTTGCCTGGTATAGTGTAAGCAGGAAGTCTGGTATAGTGTTAGCAGGAAGTCTGGCATAGTGTAAGCAGGATCTGGTATAGTGTAAGCAGGAAGTCTGGCATAGTGTAAGCAGGAAGTCTGGCATAGTGTAAGCAGGAAGTCTGGCATAGTGTAAGCAGGAAGTCTGGTATAGTGTAAGCAGGAAGTCTGGTATAGTGTAAGCAGGAAGTCTGGTATAGTGTAAGCAGGAAGTCTGGCATAGTGTTAGCAGGAAGTCTGGCATAGTGTAAGCAGGAAGTCTGGCATAGTGTTAGCAGGAAGTCTGGCATAGTGTTAGCAGGAAGTCTGGCATAGTGTTAGCAGGAAGTCTGGCATAGTGTTAGCAGGAAGTCTGGCATAGTGTTAGCAGGAAGTCTGGCATAGTGTGAGCAGGAAGTCTGGCATAGTGTGAGCAGGAAGTCTGGCATAGTGTGAGCAGGAAGTCTGGCATAGTGTGAGCAGGAAGTCTGGCATAGTGTGAGCAGGAAGTCTGGCATAGTGTGAGCAGGAAGTCGTGCATAGTGTGAGCAGGATGTCTGGCATAGTGTAAGCAGGAAGTCTGGCATAGTGTGAGCAGGAAGTCGTGCATAGTGTAAGCAGGAAGTCTGGCATAGTGTAAGCAGGAAGTCTGGTACAGTGTAAGCAGGAAGTCTGGCACAGTGTAAGCAGGTTGCCTGGTATAGTGTAAGCAGGAAGTCTGGTACAGTGTAAGCAGGAAGTCTGGCATAGTGTAAGCAGGTTGCCTGGTATAGTGTAAGCAGGAAGTCTGGTATAGTGTTAGCAGGAAGTCTGGCATAGTGTAAGCAGGATCTGGTATAGTGTAAGCAGGAAGTCTGGCATAGTGTAAGCAGGAAGTCTGGCATAGTGTAAGCAGGAAGTCTGGCATAGTGTAAGCAGGAAGTCTGGTATAGTGTAAGCAGGAAGTCTGGTATAGTGTAAGCAGGAAGTCTGGTATAGTGTAAGCAGGAAGTCTGGCATAGTGTTAGCAGGAAGTCTGGCATAGTGTAAGCAGGAAGTCTGGCATAGTGTTAGCAGGAAGTCTGGCATAGTGTTAGCAGGAAGTCTGGCATAGTGTAAGCAGGAAGTCTGGTATAGTGTAAGCAGGAAGTCGTGCATAGTGTGAGCAGGAAGTCGTGCATAGTGTGAGCAGGTAGTCTGGCATAGTGTTAGCAGGAAGTCTGGCATAGTGTTAGCAGGAAGTCTGGCATAGTGTTAGCAGGAAGTCTGGCATAGTGTTAGCAGGAAGTCTGGCATAGTGTGAGCAGGAAGTCTGGCATAGTGTGAGCAGGAAGTCTGGCATAGTGTGAGCAGGAAGTCTGGCATAGTGTGAGCAGGAAGTCTGGCACAGTGTGAGCAGGAAGTCTGGTATAGTGTGAGCAGGAAGTCTGGCCTAGTGTGAGCAGGAAGTCTGGCAGAGTGTTAGCAGGAAGTCTGCATAGTGTAAGCAGGAAGTCTGGCATAGTGTGAGCAGGAAGTCGTGCATAGTGTGAGCAGGATGTCTGGCATAGTGTAAGCAGGAAGTCTGGCATACTGTGAGCAGTAAGTCGTGCATAGTGTAAGCAGGTAGTCTGGCATAGTGTAAGCAGGAAGTCTGGCATAGTGTTAGCAGGAAGTCTGGTATAGTGTAAGCAGGTAGTCTGGCATAGTGTTAGCAGGAAGTCTGGCATAGTGTTAGCAGGAAGTCTGGCATAGTGTGAGCAGGAAGTCTGGTATAGTGTGAGCAGGAAGTCTGGGATAGTGTTAGCAGAAAGTCGTGCATAGTGTTAGCAGGAAGTCTGGCATAGTGTTAGCAGGAGGTCTGGTATAGTGTTAGCAGGAAGTCTGGTATAGTGTAAGCAGGAAGTCTGGTATAGTGTTAGCAGGAAGTCTGGTATAGTGTTAGCAGGAAGTCTGGTATAGTGTAAGCAGGAAGTCTGGCATAGTGTTAGCAGGAAGTCTGGCATAGTGTTAGCAGGAAGTCTGGCATAGTGTTAGCAGGAAGTCTGGCATAGTGTGAGCAGGAAGTCTGGTATAGTGTAAGCAGGTAGTCTGGCATAGTGTTAGCAGGAAGTCTGGCATAGTGTTAGCAGGAAGTCTGGCATAGTGTTAGCAGGAAGTCTGGCATAGTGTGAGCAGGAAGTCTGGGATAGTGTTAGCAGGAAGTCTGGCATAGTGTCAGCAGGAAGTCTGGTATAGTGTTAGCAGGAAGTCTGGTATAGTGTAAGCAGGAAGTCTGGTATAGTGTTAGCAGGAAGTCTGGCATAGTGTAAGCAGGAAGTCTGGCATAGTGTAAGCAGGAAGTCTGGTATCTGGTATAGTGTAAGCAGGATCTGGTATAGTGTAAGCAGGATGTCTGGCATAGTGTGAGCAGGAAGTCTGGTATAGTGTGAGCAGGAAGTCTGGCATAGTGTTAGCAGGAAGTCTGGCATAGTGTGAGCAGGAAGTCTGCATAGTGTAAGCAGGAAGTCTGGCATAGTGTAAGCAGGAAGTCTGGTATAGTGTAAGCAGGAAGTCTGGTATAGTGTAAGCAGGAAGTCTGGTATAGTGTAAGCAGGATGTCTGGTATAGTGTAAGCAGGAAGTCTGGCATAGTGTTAGCAGGAAGTCTGGCATAGTGTGAGCAGGAAGTCTGGCATAGTGTGAGCAGGAAGTCTGGCATAGTGTGAGCAGGAAGTCGTGCATAGTGTGAGCAGGAAGTCTGGTATAGTGTAAGCAGGTAGTCTGGCATAGTGTTAGCAGGAAGTCTGGCATAGTGTAAGCAGGAAGTCTGGCATAGTGTGAGCAGGAAGTCGTGCATAGTGTAAGCAGGTAGTCTGGTATAGTGTAAGCAGGAAGTCTGGTATAGTGTAAGCAGGAAGTCTGGCATAGTGTAAGCAGGAAGTCTGGCATAGTGTAAGCAGGAAGTCTGGTATCTGGTATAGTGTAAGCAGGATCTGGTATAGTGTAAGCAGGATGTCTGGCATAGTGTGAGCAGGAAGTCTGGCATAGTGTGAGCAGGAAGTCTGGCATAGTGTGAGCAGGAAGTCGTGCATAGTGTGAGCAGGAAGTCTGGCATAATGTGAGCAGGAAGTCTGGCATAATGTGAGCAGGAAGTCTGGCATAGTGTAAGCTGGAAGTCTGCCATAGTGTTAGCAGGAAGTCGTGCATAGCTTGAGCAGGAAGTCTGGCATAGAGTGTGCAGGAAGTCTGGGATAGTGTAAGCAGCAAGTCTGGGATAGTGTTAGCAGGAAGTCTGGTATAGTGTTAGCAGGAAGTCTGGCATAGTGTGAGCAGGAAGTCTCGCATAGTGTGAGCAGGAAGTCTGGTATAGTGTAAGCAGGAAGTCTGGCATAGTGTTAGCAGGAAGTCTGCCATAGTGTGAGCAGGAAGTCTGGCATAGTGTGAGCAGGAAGTCTGGCATAGTGTGAGCAGGAAGTCGTGCATAGTGTGAGCAGGAAGTCTGGCATAATGTGAGCAGGAAGTCTGGCATAATGTGAGCAGGAAGTCTGGCATAGTGTAAGCTGGAAGTCTGCCATAGTGTTAGCAGGAAGTCGTGCATAGCTTGAGCAGGAAGTCTGGCATAGAGTGTGCAGGAAGTCTGGGATAGTGTAAGCAGCAAGTCTGGGATAATGTAGGCAGGACATCCTGCGTAGTGTAAGCAGGAAGTCTGGTATAGTGTGTGCAGGAAGTTTGGTAAAGTGTGAGCAGGATGACTAAGATAGTGTAAGCAGGCAGTCTGGCATAGTGTAAGCAGGAAGTCTGGCATAGTGTGTGCAGGAAGTCTGGCATAGTGTGTGCAGGAAGTCTCGCATAGTGTGAGCAGGAAGTCTGGTATAGTGTAAGCAGGAAGTCGGGCATAGTGTTAGCAGGAAGTCTGCCATAGTGTGAGCAGGAAGTCTGCCATAGTGTGAGCAGGAAGTCTGGCATAGTGTGAGCAGGAAGTCTGGCATAGTGTGAGCAGGAAGTCGTGCATAGTGTGAGCAGGAAGTCTGGCATAGTGTAAGCTGGAAGTCTGCCATAGTGTTAGCAGGAAGTCGTGCATAGCTTGAGCAGGAAGTCTGGCATAGAGTGTGCAGGAAGTCTGGGATAGTGTAAGCAGCAAGTCTGGGATAATGTAGGCAGGACATCCTGCGTAGTGTAAGCAGGAAGTCTGGTATAGTGTAAGCAGGAAGTCTGGCATAGTGTGTGCAGGAAGTCTGGCATAGTGTGAGCAGGAAGTCTGGCATAGTGTGAGCAGGAAGTCTGGTATAGTGTAAGCAGGAAGTCTGGCATAGTGTTAGCAGGAAGTCTGCCATAGTGTGAGCAGGAAGTCTGGCATAGTGTGAGCAGGAAGTCATGCATAGTGTGAGCAGGAAGTCTGGCATAATGTGAGCAGGAAGTTTGGCATAGTGTAAGCTGGAAGTCTGCCATAGTGTTAGCAGGAAATCGTGCATAGCTTGAGCAGGAAGTCTGGCATAGTGTTAGCAGGAAGTCTGGTATAGTGTTAGCAGGAAGTCTGGTATAGTGTAAGCAGCTAGTCTGGTATAGTGTAAGCAGGAAGTCTGGTATAGTGTAAGCAGGATGTCTGGTATAGTGTAAGCAGGAAATCTGGCATAGTGTAAGGAGGAAGTCTGGCATAGTGTAAGCAGGAAGTCTGGCATAGTGTAAGCAGGAAGTCTGGTATCTGGTATAGTGTAAGCAGGATCTGGTATAGTGTAAGCAGGATGTCTGGCATAGTGTGAGCAGGAAGTCTGGTATAGTGTGAGCAGGAAGTCTGGCATAGTGTTAGCAGGAAGTCTGGCATAGTGTGAGCAGGAAGTCTGCATAGTGTAAGCAGGAAGTCTGGCATAGTGTAAGCAGGAAGTCTGGTATAGTGTAAGCAGGAAGTCTGGTATAGTGTAAGCAGGATGTCTAGTATAGTGTAAGCAGGAAGTCTGGCATAGTGTGAGCAGGAAGTCTGGCATAGTGTGAGCAGGAAGTCTGGCATAGTGTGAGCAGGAAGTCGTGCATAGTGTGAGCAGGAAGTCTGGCATAGTGTTAGCAGGATGTCTGGCATAGTGTGAGCAGGAAGTCTGGGATAGTGTTAGCAGGAAGTCTGGTATAGTGTTAGCAGGAAGTCTGGTATAGTGTTAGCAGGAAGTCTGGCATAGTGTGAGCAGGAAGTCTGCCATAGTGTGAGCAGGAAGTCTGGCATAGTGTGAGCAGGAAGTCTGGCATAGTGTGAGCAGGAAGTCGTGCATAGTGTGAGCAGGAAGTCTAGCATAATGTGAGCAGGAAGTCTGGCATAGTGTAAGCTGGAAGTCTGCCATAGTGTTAGCAGGAAGTCGTGCATAGCTTGAGCAGGAAGTCTGGCATAGAGTGTGCAGGAAGTCTGGGATAGTGTAAGCAGCAAGTCTGGGATAATGTAGGCAGGACATCCTGCGTAGTGTAAGCAGGAAGTCTGGTATAGTGTGTGCAGGAAGTTTGGTAAAGTGTGAGCAGGATGACTAAGATAGTGGAAGCAGGCAGTCTGGCATAGTGTGAGCAGGAAGTCTGGCAAAGTGTGTGCAGGAAGTCTGGCAAAGTGTGTGCAGGAAGTCTGGCATAGTGTGTGCAGGAAGTCTCGCATAGTGTGAGCAGGAAGTCTGGTATAGTGTGAGCAGGAAGTCTGGTATAGTGTAAGCAGGAAGTCGGGCATAGTGTTAGCAGGAAGTCTGCCATAGTGTGAGCAGGAAGTCTGCCAGAGTGTGAGCAGGAAGTCTGGCATAGTGTGAGCAGGAAGTCTGGCATAGTGTGAGCAGGAAGTCGTGCATAGTGTGAGCAGGAAGTCTGGCATAATGTGTGCAGGAAGTCTGGGATAATGTAGGCAGGACATCCTGCGTAGTGTAAGCAGGAAGTCTGGTATAGTGTGTGCAGGAAGTTTTGTAAAGTGTGAGCAGGGTGACTAAGATAGTGTAAGCAGGCAGTCTGGCATAGTGTAAGCAGGAAGTCTGGCATAGTGTGTGCAGGAAGTCTGGCATAGTGTGAGTAGGAAGTCTGGCATAGTGTGAGCAGGAAGTCTGGCATAGTGTTAGCAGGAAGTCTGCCATAGTGTGAGCAGGAAGTCTGGCATAGTGTGAGCAGGAAGTCTGGCATAGTGTGAGCAGGAAGTCATGCATAGTGTGAGCAGGAAGTCTGGCATAATGTGAGCAGGAAGTCTGGCATAGTGTAAGCTGGAAGTCTGCCATAGTGTTAGCAGGAAATCGTGCATAGCTTGAGCAGGAAGTCTGGCATAGTGTTAGCAGGAAGTCTGGTATAGTGTTAGCAGGAAGTCTGGTATAGTGTAAGCAGGAAGTCTGGTATAGTTTTAGCAGGAAGTCTGGTATAGTGTAAGCAGGAAGACTGGCATAGTGTAAGCAGGAAGTCTGGCATAGTGTAAGCAGGAAGTCTGGCATATTGTTAGCAGGAAGTCTGGCATAGTGTGAGCAGGAAGTCTGGCATAGTGTGAGCAGGAAGTCTGGTATAGTGTAAGCAGGAAGTCTGGCATAGTGTTAGCAGGAAGTCTGGCATAGTGTTAGCAGGAAGTCTGGCATAGCGTGAGCAGGAAGTCGTGCATAGCGTGAGCAGGAAGTCGTGCATAGTGTTAGCAGGAAGTCTGGTATAGTGTTAGCAGGAAGTCTGGTATAGTGTTAGCAGGAAGTCTGGTATAGTGTTAGCAGGAAGTCTGGCATAGTGTTAGCTGGAAGTCGTGCATAGTGTGAGCAGGATGTCTGGCATAGTGTAAGCATGAAGTCTGGCATAGTGTGAGCAGGAAGTCGTGCATAGTGTAAGCAGGTAGTCTGGTATAGTGTAAGCAGGAAGTCTGGTATAGTGTAAGCAGGATGTCTGGTATAGTGTAAGCAGGAAGTCTGGCATAGTGTTAGCAGGAAGTCTGGCATAGTGTTAGCAGGAAGTCTGGCATAGTGTTAGCAGGAAGTCTGGCATAGTGTGAGCAGGAAGTCTGGTATAGTGTGAGCAGGTAGTCTGGCATAGTGTTAGCAGGAAGTCTGGCATAGTGTTAGCAGGAAGTCTGGCATAGTGTGAGCAGGAAGTCTGGGATAGTGTTAGCAGGAAGTCTGGCATAGTGTCAGCAGGAAGTCTGGCATAGTGTCAGCAGGAAGTCTGGCATAGTGTAAGCAGGAAGTCTGGTATCTGGTATAGTGTAAGCAGGATCTGGTATAGTGTAAGCAGGATGTCTGGCATAGTGTGAGCAGGAAGTCTGGCATAGTGTGAGCAGGAAGTCTGGGATAGTGTTAGCAGGAAGTCTGGTATAGTGTAAGCAGGAAGTCTGGTATAGTGTAAGCAGGAAGTCTGGCATAGTGTAAGCAGGAAGTCTGGTATCTGGTATAGTGTAAGCAGGATCTGGTATAGTGTAAGCAGGATGTCTGGCATAGTGTGAGCAGGAAGTCTGGTATAGTGTGAGCAGGAAGTCTGGCATAGTGTTAGCAGGAAGTCTGGCATAGTGTGAGCAGGAAGTCTGCATAGTGTAAGCAGGAAGTCTGGCATAGTGTAAGCAGGAAGTCTGGTATAGTGTAAGCAGGAAGTCTGGTATAGTGTAAGCAGGAAGTCTGGTATAGTGTAAGCAGGATGTCTGGTATAGTGTAAGCAGGAAGTCTGGCATAGTGTTAGCAGGAAGTCTGGCATAGTGTGAGCAGGAAGTCTGGCATAGTGTGAGCAGGAAGTCTGGCATAGTGTGAGCAGGAAGTCGTGCATAGTGTGAGCAGGAAGTCTGGTATAGTGTAAGCAGGTAGTCTGGCATAGTGTTAGCAGGAAGTCTGGCATAGTGTAAGCAGGAAGTCTGGCATAGTGTGAGCAGGAAGTCGTGCATAGTGTAAGCAGGTAGTCTGGTATAGTGTAAGCAGGAAGTCTGGTATAGTGTAAGCAGGATGTCTGGCATAGTGTAAGCAGGAAGTCTGGCATAGTGTAAGCAGGAAGTCTGGCATAGTGTAAGCAGGAAGTCTGGCATAGTGTAAGCAGGAAGTCTGGTATCTGGTATAGTGTAAGCAGGATCTGGTATAGTGTAAGCAGGATGTCTGGCATAGTGTGAGCAGGAAGTCTGGTATAGTGTGAGCAGGAAGTCTGGTATAGTGTAAGCAGGATGTCTGGTATAGTGTAAGCAGGAAGTCTGGCATAGTGTTAGCAGGAAGTCTGGCATAGTGTGAGCAGGAAGTCTGGCATAGTGTGAGCAGGAAGTCTGGCATAGTGTGAGCAGGAAGTCGTGCATAGTGTGAGCAGGAAGTCTGGTATAGTGTAAGCAGGTAGTCTGGCATAGTGTTAGCAGGAAGTCTGGCATAGTGTAAGCAGGAAGTCTGGCATAGTGTGAGCAGGAAGTCGTGCATAGTGTAAGCAGGTAGTCTGGTATAGTGTAAGCAGGAAGTCTGGTATAGTGTAAGCAGGATGTCTGGCATAGTGTAAGCAGGAAGTCTGGCATAGTGTAAGCAGGAAGTCTGGCATAGTGTAAGCAGGAAGTCTGGCATAGTGTAAGCAGGAAGTCTGGTATCTGGTATAGTGTAAGCAGGATCTGGTATAGTGTAAGCAGGATGTCTGGCATAGTGTGAGCAGGAAGTCTGGTATAGTGTGAGCAGGAAGTCTGGCATAGTGTTAGCAGGAAGTCTGGCATAGTGTGAGCAGGAAGTCTGCATAGTGTAAGCAGGAAGTCTGGCATAGTGTAAGCAGGAAGTCTGGCATAGTGTAAGCAGGAAGTCTGGTATAGTGTAAGCAGGATGTCTGGTATAGTGTAAGCAAGAAGTCTGGCATAGTGTTAGCAGGAAGTCTGGCATAGTGTGAGCAGGAAGTCTGGCATAGTGTGAGCAGGAAGTCTGGCATAGTTTGAGCAGGAAGTCGTGCATAGTGTGAGCAGGAAGTCTGGTATAGTGTAAGCAGGTAGTCTGGCATAGTGTTAGCAGGAAGTCTGGCATAGTGTTAGCAGGAAGTCTGGCATAGTGTTAGCAGGAAGTCTGGCATAGTGTGAGCAGGAAGTCTGGTATAGTGTTAGCAGGAAGTCTGGTATAGTGTTAGCAGGAAGTCTGGCATAGTGTGAGCAGGAAGTCTCGCATAGTGTGAGCAGGAAGTCTGGTATAGTGTAAGCAGGAAGTCTGGCATAGTGTTAGCAGGAAGTCTGCCATAGTGTGAGCAGGAAGTCTGGCATAGTGTGAGCAGGAAGTCTGGCATAGTGTGAGCAGGAAGTCGTGCATAGTGTGAGCAGGAAGTCTGGCATAATGTGAGCAGGAAGTCTGGCATAGTGTAAGCTGGAAGTCTGCCATAGTGTTAGCAGGAAGTCGTGCATAGCTTGAGCAGGAAGTCTGGCATAGAGTGTGCAGGAAGTCTGGGATAGTGTAAGCAGCAAGTCTGGGATAATGTAGGCAGGACATCCTGCGTAGTGTAAGCAGGAAGTCTGGTATAGTGTGTGCAGGAAGTTTGGCATAGTGTTAGCAGGAAGTCTGGCATAGTGTTAGCAGGAAGTCTGGCATAGTGTGAGCAGGAAGTCTGGCATAGTGTGAGCAGGAAGTCTGGGATAGTGTTAGCAGGAAGTCTGGTATAGTGTTAGCAGGAAGTCTGGTATAGTGTAAGCAGGAAGTCTGGCATAGTGTGAGCAGGAAGTCTGCCATAGTGTGAGCAGGAAGTCTGGCATAGTGTGAGCAGGAAGTCTGGCATAGTGTGAGCAGGAAGTCGTGCATAGTGTGAGCAGGAAGTCTGGCATAATGTTAGCAGGAAGTCTGGCATAATGTGAGCAGGAAGTCTGGCATAGTGTAAGCTGGAAGTCTGCCATAGTGTTAGCAGGAAGTCGTGCATAGCTTGAGCAGGAAGTCTGGCATAGAGTGTGCAGGAAGTCTGGGATAGTGTAAGCAGCAAGTCTGGGATAATGTAGGCAGGACATCCTGCTTAGTGTAAGCAGGAAGTCTGGTATAGTGTGTGCAGGAAGTTTGGTAAAGTGTGAGCAGGATGACTAAGATAGTGTAAGCAGGCAGTCTGGCATAGTGTAAGCAGGAAGTCTGGCATAGTGTGTGCAGGAAGTCTGGCATAGTGTGTGCAGGAAGTCTCGCATAGTGTGAGCAGGAAGTCTGGTATAGTGTAAGCAGGAAGTCGGGCATAGTGTTAGCAGGAAGTCTGCCATAGTGTGAGCAGGAAGTCTGCCATAGTGTGAGCAGGAAGTCTGGCATAGTGTGAGCAGGAAGTCTGGCATAGTGTGAGCAGGAAGTCGTGCATAGTGTGAGCAGGAAGTCTGGCATAGTGTAAGCTGGAAGTCTGCCATAGTGTTAGCAGGAAGTCGTGCATAGCTTGAGCAGGAAGTCTGGCATAGAGTGTGCAGGAAGTCTGGGATAGTGTAAGCAGCAAGTCTGGGATAATGTAGGCAGGACATCCTGCGTAGTGTAAGCAGGAAGTCTGGCATAGTGTGTGCAGGAAGTCTGGCATAGTGTGAGCAGGAAGTCTGGCATAGTGTGAGCAGGAAGTCTGGTATAGTGTAAGCAGGAAGTCTGGCATAGTGTTAGCAGGAAGTCTGCCATAGTGTGAGCAGGAAGTCTGGCATAGTGTGAGCAGGAAGTCATGCATAGTGTGAGCAGGAAGTCTGGCATAATGTGAGCAGGAAGTTTGGCATAGTGTAAGCTGGAAGTCTGCCATAGTGTTAGCAGGAAATCGTGCATAGCTTGAGCAGGAAGTC
This sequence comes from Hyperolius riggenbachi, assembly GCF_040937935.1. Lineage (NCBI taxonomy): Eukaryota > Metazoa > Chordata > Amphibia > Anura > Hyperoliidae > Hyperolius > Hyperolius riggenbachi. The sequence goes on from NC_090652.1 coordinate 322,030,571, forward strand.
TGGCATAGTGTTAGCAGGAAGTCTGGTATAGTGTTAGCAGGAAGTCTGGTATAGTGTAAGCAGCTAGTCTGGTATAGTGTAAGCAGGAAGTCTGGTATAGTGTAAGCAGGATGTCTGGTATAGTGTAAGCAGGAAGTCTGGCATAGTGTAAGGAGGAAGTCTGGCATAGTGTAAGCAGGAAGTCTGGCATAGTGTAAGCAGGAAGTCTGGTATCTGGTATAGTGTAAGCAGGATCTGGTATAGTGTAAGCAGGATGTCTGGCATAGTGTGAGCAGGAAGTCTGGTATAGTGTGAGCAGGAAGTCTGGCATAGTGTTAGCAGGAAGTCTGGCATAGTGTGAGCAGGAAGTCTGCATAGTGTAAGCAGGAAGTCTGGCATAGTGTAAGCAGGAAGTCTGGTATAGTGTAAGCAGGAAGTCTGGTATAGTGTAAGCAGGATGTCTGGTATAGTGTAAGCAGGAAGTCTGGCATAGTGTGAGCAGGAAGTCTGGCATAGTGTGAGCAGGAAGTCTGGCATAGTGTGAGCAGGAAGTCGTGCATAGTGTGAGCAGGAAGTCTGGCATAGTGTTAGCAGGAAGTCTGGCATAGTGTTAGCAGGAAGTCTGGCATAGTGTGAGCAGGAAGTCTGGTATATTGTTAGCAGGAAGTCTGGTATAGTGTTAGCAGGAAGTCTGGTATAGTGTTAGCAGGAAGTCTGGCATAGTGTGAGCAGGAAGTCTGCCATAGTGTGAGCAGGAAGTCTGGCATAGTGTGAGCAGGAAGTCTGGCATAGTGTAAGCAGGAAGTCTAGCATAGTGTAAGCAGGTAGTTGGTATAGTGTAAGCAGGAAGTCTGGTGTAGTGTAAGCAGGAAGTCTGGCATAGTGTAAGCAGGAAGTCTGGCATAGTGTAAGCAGGAAGTCTGGTATAGTGTAAGCAGGAAGTCTGGCATAGTGTAAGCAGGAAGTCTGGCATAGTGTAAGCAGGAAGTCTGGCATAGTGTAAGCAGGTTGCCTGGTATAGTGTAAGCAGGAAGTCTGGTATAGTGTTAGCAGGAAGTCTGGTATAGTGTAAGCAGGATGTCTGGTATAGTGTGAGCCAGGAAGTCTGGCATAGTGTGAGCCAGGAAGTCTGGCATAGTGTGAGCCAGGAAGTCTGGCATAGTGTGAGCCAGGAAGTCTGGCATAGTGTGAGCAGGAAGTCTGGCATAGTGTAAGTTGGAAGTCTGCCATAGTGTTAGCAGGATGTCATGCATAGTGTGAGCAGGAAGTCTGGAATAGTGTAAGCAGGAAGTCTGGCATAGTGTAAGCAGGAAGTCTGGCATAGTGTTAGCAGGAAGTCTGGTATAGTGTGAGCAGGAAGTCGTGCATAGTGTGAGCAGGAAGTCTGCCATAGTGTGAGCAGGAAGTCGTGCATAGTGTGAGCAGGAAGTCTGGCATAGTGTGTGCAGGAAGTCTGGCATAGTGTTAGCAGGAAGTCTGGCATAGTGTAAGCAGGAAGTCTGGCATAGTGTAAGCAGGAAGTCTGGCATAGTGTGAGCCAGGAAGTCTGGTATAGTGTAAGCAGGATGTCTGGCATAGTGTTAGCAGGAAGTCGTGCATAGTGTGAGCAGGAAGTCGTGCATAGTGTGAGCAGGAAGTCTGGTATAGTGTTAGCAGGAAGTCTGGTATCTGGTATAGTGTAAGCAGGATCTGGTATAGTGTAAGCAGGATGTCTGGCATAGTGTGAGCAGGAAGTCTGGTATAGTGTGAGCAGGAAGTCTGGCATAGTGTTAGCAGGAAGTCTGGCATAGTGTGAGCAGGAAGTCTGCATAGTGTAAGCAGGAAGTCTGGCATAGTGTAAGCAGGAAGTCTGGTATAGTGTAAGCAGGAAGTCTGGTATAGTGTAAGCAGGAAGTCTGGTATAGTGTAAGCAGGATGTCTGGTATAGTGTAAGCAGGAAGTCTGGCATAGTGTTAGCAGGAAGTCTGGCATAGTGTGAGCAGGAAGTCTGGCATAGTGTGAGCAGGAAGTCTGGCATAGTGTGAGCAGGAAGTCGTGCATAGTGTGAGCAGGAAGTCTGGTATAGTGTAAGCAGGTAGTCTGGCATAGTGTTAGCAGGAAGTCTGGCATAGTGTAAGCAGGAAGTCTGGCATAGTGTGAGCAGGAAGTCGTGCATAGTGTAAGCAGGTAGTCTGGTATAGTGTAAGCAGGAAGTCTGGTATAGTGTAAGCAGGATGTCTGGCATAGTGTAAGCAGGAAGTCTGGCATAGTGTAAGCAGGAAGTCTGGCATAGTGTAAGCAGGAAGTCTGGCATAGTGTAAGCAGGAAGTCTGGTATCTGGTATAGTGTAAGCAGGATCTGGTATAGTGTAAGCAGGATGTCTGGCATAGTGTGAGCAGGAAGTCTGGTATAGTGTAAGCAGGAAGTCTGGTATAGTGTAAGCAGGATGTCTGGTATAGTGTAAGCAGGAAGTCTGGCATAGTGTTAGCAGGAAGTCTGGCATAGTGTGAGCAGGAAGTCTGGCATAGTGTGAGCAGGAAGTCTGGCATAGTGTGAGCAGGAAGTCGTGCATAGTGTGAGCAGGAAGTCTGGTATAGTGTAAGCAGGTAGTCTGGCATAGTGTTAGCAGGAAGTCTGGCATAGTGTAAGCAGGAAGTCTGGCATAGTGTGAGCAGGAAGTCGTGCATAGTGTAAGCAGGTAGTCTGGTATAGTGTAAGCAGGAAGTCTGGTATAGTGTAAGCAGGATGTCTGGCATAGTGTAAGCAGGAAGTCTGGCATAGTGTAAGCAGGAAGTCTGGCATAGTGTAAGCAGGAAGTCTGGCATAGTGTAAGCAGGAAGTCTGGTATCTGGTATAGTGTAAGCAGGATCTGGTATAGTGTAAGCAGGATGTCTGGCATAGTGTGAGCAGGAAGTCTGGTATAGTGTGAGCAGGAAGTCTGGCATAGTGTTAGCAGGAAGTCTGGCATAGTGTGAGCAGGAAGTCTGGCATAGTGTAAGCAGGAAGTCTGGCATAGTGTAAGCAGGAAGTCTGGTATAGTGTAAGCAGGATGTCTGGTATAGTGTAAGCAAGAAGTCTGGCATAGTGTTAGCAGGAAGTCTGGCATAGTGTGAGCAGGAAGTCTGGCATAGTGTGAGCAGGAAGTCTGGCATAGTTTGAGCAGGAAGTCGTGCATAGTGTGAGCAGGAAGTCTGGTATAGTGTAAGCAGGTAGTCTGGCATAGTGTTAGCAGGAAGTCTGGCATAGTGTTAGCAGGAAGTCTGGCATAGTGTTAGCAGGAAGTCTGGCATAGTGTGAGCAGGAAGTCTGGTATAGTGTTAGCAGGAAGTCTGGTATAGTGTTAGCAGGAAGTCTGGCATAGTGTGAGCAGGAAGTCTCGCATAGTGTGAGCAGGAAGTCTGGTATAGTGTAAGCAGGAAGTCTGGCATAGTGTTAGCAGGAAGTCTGCCATAGTGTGAGCAGGAAGTCTGGCATAGTGTGAGCAGGAAGTCTGGCATAGTGTGAGCAGGAAGTCGTGCATAGTGTGAGCAGGAAGTCTGGCATAATGTGAGCAGGAAGTCTGGCATAGTGTAAGCTGGAAGTCTGCCATAGTGTTAGCAGGAAGTCGTGCATAGCTTGAGCAGGAAGTCTGGCATAGAGTGTGCAGGAAGTCTGGGATAGTGTAAGCAGCAAGTCTGGGATAATGTAGGCAGGACATCGAGCGTAGTGTAAGCAGGAAGTCTGGTATAGTGTGTGCAGGAAGTTTGGCATAGTGTTAGCAGGAAGTCTGGCATAGTGTTAGCAGGAAGTCTGGCATAGTGTTAGCAGGAAGTCTGGCATAGTGTGAGCAGGAAGTCTGGGATAGTGTTAGCAGGAAGTCTGGTATAGTGTTAGCAGGAAGTCTGGTATAGTGTTAGCAGGAAGTCTGGCATAGTGTGAGCAGGAAGTCTCGCATAGTGTGAGCAGGAAGTCTGGTATAGTGTAAGCAGGAAGTCTGGCATAGTGTTAGCAGGAAGTCTGCCATAGTGTGAGCAGGAAGTCTGGCATAGTGTGAGCAGGAAGTCTGGCATAGTGTGAGCAGGAAGTCGTGCATAGTGTGAGCAGGAAGTCTGGCATAATGTTAGCAGGAAGTCTGGCATAATGTGAGCAGGAAGTCTGGCATAGTGTAAGCTGGAAGTCTGCCATAGTGTTAGCAGGAAGTCGTGCATAGCTTGAGCAGGAAGTCTGGCATAGAGTGTGCAGGAAGTCTGGGATAGTGTAAGCAGCAAGTCTGGGATAATGTAGGCAGGACATCCTGCTTAGTGTAAGCAGGAAGTCTGGTATAGTGTGTGCAGGAAGTTTGGTAAAGTGTGAGCAGGATGACTAAGATAGTGTAAGCAGGCAGTCTGGCATAGTGTAAGCAGGAAGTCTGGCATAGTGTGTGCAGGAAGTCTGGCATAGTGTGTGCAGGAAGTCTCGCATAGTGTGAGCAGGAAGTCTGGTATAGTGTAAGCAGGAAGTCGGGCATAGTGTTAGCAGGAAGTCTGCCATAGTGTGAGCAGGAAGTCTGCCATAGTGTGAGCAGGAAGTCTGGCATAGTGTGAGCAGGAAGTCTGGCATAGTGTGAGCAGGAAGTCGTGCATAGTGTGAGCAGGAAGTCTGGCATAGTGTAAGCTGGAAGTCTGCCATAGTGTTAGCAGGAAGTCGTGCATAGCTTGAGCAGGAAGTCTGGCATAGAGTGTGCAGGAAGTCTGGGATAGTGTAAGCAGCAAGTCTGGGATAATGTAGGCAGGACATCCTGCGTAGTGTAAGCAGGAAGTCTGGTATAGTGTAAGCAGGAAGTCTGGCATAGTGTGTGCAGGAAGTCTGGCATAGTGTGTGCAGGAAGTCTGGCATAGTGTGAGCAGGAAGTCTGGCATAGTGTGAGCAGGAAGTCTGGTATAGTGTAAGCAGGAAGTCTGGCATAGTGTTAGCAGGAAGTCTGCCATAGTGTGAGCAGGAAGTCTGGCATAGTGTGAGCAGGAAGTCATGCATAGTGTGAGCAGGAAGTCTGGCATAATGTGAGCAGGAAGTTTGGCATAGTGTAAGCTGGAAGTCTGCCATAGTGTTAGCAGGAAATCGTGCATAGCTTGAGCAGGAAGTCTGGCATAGTGTTAGCAGGAAGTCTGGTATAGTGTTAGCAGGAAGTCTGGTATAGTGTAAGCAGGAAGTCTGGTATAGTGTAAGCAGGATGTCTGGTATAGTGTAAGCAGGAAGTCTGGCATAGTGTAAGGAGGAAGTCTGGCATAGTGTAAGCAGGAAGTCTGGCATAGTGTAAGCAGGAAGTCTGGTATCTGGTATAGTGTAAGCAGGATCTGGTATAGTGTAAGCAGGATGTCTGGCATAGTGTGAGCAGGAAGTCTGGTATAGTGTGAGCAGGAAGTCTGGCATAGTGTTAGCAGGAAGTCTGGCATAGTGTGAGCAGGAAGTCTGCATAGTGTAAGCAGGAAGTCTGGCATAGTGTAAGCAGGAAGTCTGGTATAGTGTAAGCAGGAAGTCTGGTATAGTGTAAGCAGGATGTCTGGTATAGTGTAAGCAGGAAGTCTGGCATAGTGTGAGCAGGAAGTCTGGCATAGTGTGAGCAGGAAGTCTGGCATAGTGTGAGCAGGAAGTCGTGCATAGTGTGAGCAGGAAGTCTGGTATAGTGTTAGCAGGAAGTCTGGCATAGTGTTAGCAGGAAGTCTGGCATAGTGTGAGCAGGAAGTCTGGGATAGTGTTAGCAGGAAGTCTGGTATAGTGTTAGCAGGAAGTCTGGTATAGTGTTAGCAGGAAGTCTGGCATAGTGTGAGCAGGAAGTCTGCCATAGTGTGAGCAGGAAGTCTGGCATAGTGTGAGCAGGAAGTCTGGCATAGTGTAAGCAGGAAGTCTAGCATAGTGTAAGCAGGTAGTTGGTATAGTGTAAGCAGGAAGTCTGGTGTAGTGTAAGCAGGAAGTCTGGCATAGTGTAAGCAGGAAGTCTGGCATAGTGTAAGCAGGAAGTCTGGTATAGTGTAAGCAGGAAGTCTGGCATAGTGTAAGCAGGAAGTCTGGCATAGTGTAAGCAGGAAGTCTGGCATAGTGTAAGCAGGTTGCCTGGTATAGTGTAAGCAGGAAGTCTGGTATAGTGTTAGCAGGAAGTCTGGTATAGTGTAAGCAGGATGTCTGGTATAGTGTGAGCCAGGAAGTCTGGCATAGTGTGAGCCAGGAAGTCTGGCATAGTGTGAGCCAGGAAGTCTGGCATAGTGTGAGCCAGGAAGTCTGGCATAGTGTGAGCAGGAAGTCTGGCATAGTGTAAGTTGGAAGTCTGCCATAGTGTTAGCAGGAAGTCATGCATAGTGTGAGCAGGAAGTCTGGAATAGTGTAAGCAGGAAGTCTGGCATAGTGTAAGCAGGAAGTCTGGCATAGTGTTAGCAGGAAGTCTGGTATAGTGTGAGCAGGAAGTCGTGCATAGTGTGAGCAGGAAGTCTGCCATAGTGTGAGCAGGAAGTCGTGCATAGTGTGAGCAGGAAGTCTGGCATAGTGTGTGCAGGAAGTCTGGCATAGTGTTAGCAGGAAGTCTGGCATAGTGTTAGCAGGAAGTCTGGCATAGTGTAAGCAGGAAGTCTGGCATAGTGTGAGCCAGGAAGTCTGGTATAGTGTAAGCAGGATGTCTGGCATAGTGTTAGCAGGAAGTCGTGCATAGTGTGAGCAGGAAGTCGTGCATAGTGTGAGCAGGAAGTCTGGTATAGTGTTAGCAGGAAGTCTGGTATCTGGTATAGTGTAAGCAGGATCTGGTATAGTGTAAGCAGGATGTCTGGCATAGTGTGAGCAGGAAGTCTGGTATAGTGTGAGCAGGAAGTCTGGCATAGTGTTAGCAGGAAGTCTGGCATAGTGTGAGCAGGAAGTCTGCATAGTGTAAGCAGGAAGTCTGGCATAGTGTAAGCAGGAAGTCTGGTATAGTGTAAGCAGGAAGTCTGGTATAGTGTAAGCAGGATGTCTGGTATAGTGTAAGCAGGAAGTCTGGCATAGTGTGAGCAGGAAGTCTGGCATAGTGTGAGCAGGAAGTCTGGCATAGTGTGAGCAGGAAGTCGTGCATAGTGTGAGCAGGAAGTCTGGTATAGTGTTAGCAGGAAGTCTGGCATAGTGTTAGCAGGAAGTCTGGCATAGTGTGAGCAGGAAGTCTGGGATAGTGTTAGCAGGAAGTCTGGTATAGTGTTAGCAGGAAGTCTGGTATAGTGTTAGCAGGAAGTCTGGCATAGTGTGAGCAGGAAGTCTGCCATAGTGTGAGCAGGAAGTCTGGCATAGTGTGAGCAGGAAGTCTGGCATAGTGTAAGCAGGAAGTCTAGCATAGTGTAAGCAGGTAGTTGGTATAGTGTAAGCAGGAAGTCTGGTGTAGTGTAAGCAGGAAGTCTGGCGTAGTGTAAGCAGGAAGTCTGGCATAGTGTAAGCAGGAAGTCTGGCATAGTGTAAGCAGGAAGTCTGGTATAGTGTAAGCAGGAAGTCTGGCATAGTGTAAGCAGGAAGTCTGACATAGTGTAAGCAGGAAGTCTGGCATAGTGTAAGCAGGTTGCCTGGTATAGTGTAAGCAGGAAGTCTGGTATAGTGTTAGCAGGAAGTCTGGTATAGTGTAAGCAGGAGGTCTGGTATAGTGTGAGCCAGGAAGTCTGGCATAGTGTGAGCCAGGAAGTCTGGCATAGTGTGAGCAGGAAGTCTGGCATAGTGTGAGCAGGAAGTCTGGCATAGTGTAAGTTGGAAGTCTGCCATAGTGTTAGCAGGAAGTCATGCATAGTGTGAGCAGGAAGTCTGGAATCGTGTAAGCAGGAAGTCTGGCATAGTGTAAGCAGGAAGTCTGGCATAGTGTTAGCAGGAAGTCTGGTATAGTGTGAGCAGGAAGTCGTGCATAGTGTGAGCAGGAAGTCGTGCATAGTGTGAGCAGGAAGTCTGCCATAGTGTGAGCAGGAAGTCTGGCATAGTGTGTGCAGGAAGTCTGGCATAGTGTTAGCAGGAAGTCTGGCATAGTGTAAGCAGGAAGTCTGGCATAGTGTAAGCAGGAAGTCTGGCATAGTGTGAGCCAGGAAGTCTGGTATAGTGTAAGCAGGATGTCTGGCATAGTGTTAGCAGGAAGTCGTGCATAGTGTGAGCAGGAAGTCGTGCATAGTGTGAGCAGGAAGTCTGGTATAGTGTTAGCAGGAAGTCTGGTATAGTGTTAGCAGGAAGTCTGGTATAGTGTGCGCAGGATGTCTGGCATAGTGTAAGCAGGAAGTCTGGTATAGTGTAAGCAGGATGTCTGGCATAGTGTAAGCAGGAAGTCGTGCATAGTGTGAGCAGGATGTCTGGCATAGTGTAAGCAGGAAGTCTGCCATAGTGTGAGCAGGAAGTCGTGCATAGTGTGAGCAGGAAGTCTGGCATAGTGTGTGCAGGAAGTCTGGCATAGTGTTAGCAGGAAGTCTGGCATAGTGTAAGCAGGAAGTCTGGTATAGTGTAAGCAGGATGTCTGGCATAGTGTAAGCAGGAAGTCGTGCATAGTGTGAGCAGGAAGTCGTGCATAGTGTAAGCAGGAAGTCTGGCACAGTGTAAGCAGGAAGTCTGGCACAGTGTAAGCAGGAAGTCTGGCACAGTGTAAGCAGGAAGTCTGGCACAGTGTAAGCAGGAAGTCTGGCATAGTGTAAGCAGGAAGTCTGGCATAGTGTAAGCAGGAAGTCTGGCATAGTGTAAGCAGGAAGTCTGGTATAGTGTAAGCAGGAAGTCTGGTATAGTGTAAGCAGGAAGTCTGGTATAGTGTAAGCAGGAAGTCTGGCATAGTGTTAGCAGGAAGTCTGGCATAGTGTAAGCAGGAAGTCTGGCATCGTGTGAGCCAGGAAGTCTGGCATAGTGTAAGCAGGATGTCTGGCATAGTGTTAGCAGGAAGTCGTGCATAGTGTGAGCAGGAAGTCGTGCATAGTGTGAGCAGGAAGTCGTGCATAGTGTGAGCAGGAAGTCTGGTATAGTGTTAGCAGGAAGTCTGGTATAGTGTTAGCAGGAAGTCTGGTATAGTGTGCGCAGGATGTCTGGCATAGTGTAAGCAGGAAGTCTGGTATAGTGTAAGCAGGATGTCTGGCATAGTGTGAGCAGGAAGTCGTGCATAGTGTGAGCAGGAAGTCTGGCATAGTGTTAGCAGGAAGTCTGGTATAGTGTTAGCAGGAAGTCTGGTATAGTGTAAGCAGGAAGTCTGGCATAGTGTTAGCAGGAAGTCTGCCATAGTGTGAGCAGGAAGTCTGGCATAGTGTGAGCAGGAAGTCTGGCATAGTGTGAGCAGGAAGTCGTGCATAGTGTGAGCAGGAAGTCTGGCATAATGTTAGCAGGAAGTCTGGCATAATGTGAGCAGGAAGTCTGGCATAGTGTAAGCTGGAAGTCTGCCATAGTGTTAGCAGGAAGTCGTGCATAGCTTGAGCAGGAAGTCTGGCATAGAGTGTGCAGGAAGTCTGGGATAGTGTAAGCAGCAAGTCTGGGATAATGTAGGCAGGACATCCTGCTTAGTGTAAGCAGGAAGTCTGGTATAGTGTGTGCAGGAAGTTTGGTAAAGTGTGAGCAGGATGACTAAGATAGTGTAAGCAGGCAGTCTGGCATAGTGTAAGCAGGAAGTCTGGCATAGTGTGTGCAGGAAGTCTGGCATAGTGTGTGCAGGAAGTCTCGCATAGTGTGAGCAGGAAGTCTGGTATAGTGTAAGCAGGAAGTCGGGCATAGTGTTAGCAGGAAGTCTGCCATAGTGTGAGCAGGAAGTCTGCCATAGTGTGAGCAGGAAGTCTGGCATAGTGTGAGCAGGAAGTCTGGCATAGTGTGAGCAGGAAGTCGTGCATAGTGTGAGCAGGAAGTCTGGCATAGTGTAAGCTGGAAGTCTGCCATAGTGTTAGCAGGAAGTCGTGCATAGCTTGAGCAGGAAGTCTGGCATAGAGTGTGCAGGAAGTCTGGGATAGTGTAAGCAGCAAGTCTGGGATAATGTAGGCAGGACATCCTGCGTAGTGTAAGCAGGAAGTCTGGTATAGTGTAAGCAGGAAGTCTGGCATAGTGTGTGCAGGAAGTCTGGCATAGTGTGAGCAGGAAGTCTGGCATAGTGTGAGCAGGAAGTCTGGTATAGTGTAAGCAGGAAGTCTGGCATAGTGTTAGCAGGAAGTCTGCCATAGTGTGAGCAGGAAGTCTGGCATAGTGTGAGCAGGAAGTCATGCATAGTGTGAGCAGGAAGTCTGGCATAATGTGAGCAGGAAGTTTGGCATAGTGTAAGCTGGAAGTCTGCCATAGTGTTAGCAGGAAATCGTGCATAGCTTGAGCAGGAAGTCTGGCATAGTGTTAGCAGGAAGTCTGGTATAGTGTTAGCAGGAAGTCTGGTATAGTGTAAGCAGGAAGTCTGGTATAGTGTAAGCAGGATGTCTGGTATAGTGTAAGCAGGAAGTCTGGCATAGTGTAAGGAGGAAGTCTGGCATAGTGTAAGCAGGAAGTCTGGCATAGTGTAAGCAGGAAGTCTGGTATCTGGTATAGTGTAAGCAGGATCTGGTATAGTGTAAGCAGGATGTCTGGCATAGTGTGAGCAGGAAGTCTGGTATAGTGTGAGCAGGAAGTCTGGCATAGTGTTAGCAGGAAGTCTGGCATAGTGTGAGCAGGAAGTCTGCATAGTGTAAGCAGGAAGTCTGGCATAGTGTAAGCAGGAAGTCTGGTATAGTGTAAGCAGGAAGTCTGGTATAGTGTAAGCAGGATGTCTGGTATAGTGTAAGCAGGAAGTCTGGCATAGTGTGAGCAGGAAGTCTGGCATAGTGTGAGCAGGAAGTCGTGCATAGTGTGAGCAGGAAGTCTGGTATAGTGTTAGCAGGAAGTCTGGCATAGTGTTAGCAGGAAGTCTGGCATAGTGTGAGCAGGAAGTCTGGGATAGTGTTAGCAGGAAGTCTGGTATAGTGTTAGCAGGAAGTCTGGTATAGTGTTAGCAGGAAGTCTGGCATAGTGTGAGCAGGAAGTCTGCCATAGTGTGAGCAGGAAGTCTGGCATAGTGTGAGCAGGAAGTCTGGCATAGTGTAAGCAGGAAGTCTAGCATAGTGTAAGCAGGTAGTTGGTATAGTGTAAGCAGGAAGTCTGGTGTAGTGTAAGCAGGAAGTCTGGCATAGTGTAAGCAGGAAGTCTGGCATAGTGTAAGCAGGAAGTCTGGTATAGTGTAAGCAGGAAGTCTGGCATAGTGTAAGCAGGAAGTCTGGCATAGTGTAAGCAGGAAGTCTGGCATAGTGTAAGCAGGTTGCCTGGTATAGTGTAAGCAGGAAGTCTGGTATAGTGTTAGCAGGAAGTCTGGTATAGTGTAAGCAGGATGTCTGGTATAGTGTGAGCCAGGAAGTCTGGCATAGTGTGAGCCAGGAAGTCTGGCATAGTGTGAGCCAGGAAGTCTGGCATAGTGTGAGCCAGGAAGTCTGGCATAGTGTGAGCAGGAAGTCTGGCATAGTGTAAGTTGGAAGTCTGCCATAGTGTTAGCAGGAAGTCATGCATAGTGTGAGCAGGAAGTCTGGAATAGTGTAAGCAGGAAGTCTGGCATAGTGTAAGCAGGAAGTCTGGCATAGTGTTAGCAGGAAGTCTGGTATAGTGTGAGCAGGAAGTCGTGCATAGTGTGAGCAGGAAGTCTGCCATAGTGTGAGCAGGAAGTCGTGCATAGTGTGAGCAGGAAGTCTGGCATAGTGTGTGCAGGAAGTCTGGCATAGTGTTAGCAGGAAGTCTGGCATAGTGTAAGCAGGAAGTCTGGCATAGTGTAAGCAGGAAGTCTGGCATAGTGTGAGCCAGGAAGTCTGGTATAGTGTAAGCAGGATGTCTGGCATAGTGTTAGCAGGAAGTCGTGCATAGTGTGAGCAGGAAGTCGTGCATAGTGTGAGCAGGAAGTCTGGTATAGTGTTAGCAGGAAGTCTGGTATCTGGTATAGTGTAAGCAGGATCTGGTATAGTGTAAGCAGGATGTCTGGCATAGTGTGAGCAGGAAGTCTGGTATAGTGTGAGCAGGAAGTCTGGCATAGTGTTAGCAGGAAGTCTGGCATAGTGTGAGCAGGAAGTCTGCATAGTGTAAGCAGGAAGTCTGGCATAGTGTAAGCAGGAAGTCTGGTATAGTGTAAGCAGGAAGTCTGGTATAGTGTAAGCAGGATGTCTGGTATAGTGTAAGCAGGAAGTCTGGCATAGTGTGAGCAGGAAGTCTGGCATAGTGTGAGCAGGAAGTCTGGCATAGTGTGAGCAGGAAGTCGTGCATAGTGTGAGCAGGAAGTCTGGTATAGTGTGAGCCAGGAAGTCTGGCATAGTGTTAGCAGGAAGTCTGGCATAGTGTGAGCAGGAAGTCTGGGATAGTGTTAGCAGGAAGTCTGGTATAGTGTTAGCAGGAAGTCTGGTATAGTGTTAGCAGGAAGTCTGGCATAGTGTGAGCAGGAAGTCTGCCATAGTGTGAGCAGGAAGTCTGGCATAGTGTGAGCAGGAAGTCTGGCATAGTGTAAGCAGGAAGTCTAGCATAGTGTAAGCAGGTAGTTGGTATAGTGTAAGCAGGAAGTCTGGTGTAGTGTAAGCAGGAAGTCTGGCGTAGTGTAAGCAGGAAGTCTGGCATAGTGTAAGCAGGAAGTCTGGCATAGTGTAAGCAGGAAGTCTGGTATAGTGTAAGCAGGAAGTCTGGCATAGTGTAAGCAGGAAGTCTGGCATAGTGTAAGCAGGAAGTCTGGCATAGTGTAAGCAGGTTGCCTGGTATAGTGTAAGCAGGAAGTCTGGTATAGTGTTAGCAGGAAGTCTGGTATAGTGTAAGCAGGAGGTCTGGTATAGTGTGAGCCAGGAAGTCTGGCATAGTGTGAGCCAGGAAGTCTGGCATAGTGTGAGCAGGAAGTCTGGCATAGTGTGAGCAGGAAGTCTGGCATAGTGTAAGTTGGAAGTCTGCCATAGTGTTAGCAGGAAGTCATGCATAGTGTGAGCAGGAAGTCTGGAATCGTGTAAGCAGGAAGTCTGGCATAGTGTAAGCAGGAAGTCTGGCATAGTGTTAGCAGGAAGTCTGGTATAGTGTGAGCAGGAAGTCGTGCATAGTGTGAGCAGGAAGTCGTGCATAGTGTGAGCAGGAAGTCTGCCATAGTGTGAGCAGGAAGTCGTGCATAGTGTGAGCAGGAAGTCTGGCATAGTGTGTGCAGGAAGTCTGGCATAGTGTTAGCAGGAAGTCTGGCATAGTGTAAGCAGGAAGTCTGGCATAGTGTAAGCAGGAAGTCTGGCATAGTGTGAGCCAGGAAGTCTGGTATAGTGTAAGCAGGATGTCTGGCATAGTGTTAGCAGGAAGTCGTGCATAGTGTGAGCAGGAAGTCGTGCATAGTGTGAGCAGGAAGTCTGGTATAGTGTTAGCAGGAAGTCTGGTATAGTGTTAGCAGGAAGTCTGGTATAGTGTGCGCAGGATGTCTGGCATAGTGTAAGCAGGAAGTCTGGTATAGTGTAAGCAGGATGTCTGGCATAGTGTAAGCAGGAAGTCGTGCATAGTGTGAGCAGGATGTCTGGCATAGTGTAAGCAGGAAGTCTGCCATAGTGTGAGCAGGAAGTCGTGCATAGTGTGAGCAGGAAGTCTGGCATAGTGTGTGCAGGAAGTCTGGCATAGTGTTAGCAGGAAGTCTGGCATAGTGTAAGCAGGAAGTCTGGCATAGTGTAAGCAGGAAGTCTGGTATAGTGTAAGCAGGATGTCTGGCATAGTGTAAGCAGGAAGTCGTGCATAGTGTGAGCAGGAAGTCGTGCATAGTGTGAGCAGGAAGTCTGGCACAGTGTAAGCAGGAAGTCTGGCACAGTGTAAGCAGGAAGTCTGGCACAGTGTAAGCAGGAAGTCTGGCATAGTGTAAGCAGGAAGTCTGGCATAGTGTAAGCAGGAAGTCTGGCATAGTGTAAGCAGGAAGTCTGGCATAGTGTAAGCAGGAAGTCTGGTATAGTGTAAGCAGGAAGTCTGGTATAGTGTAAGCAGGAAGTCTGGCATAGTGTTAGCAGGAAGTCTGGCATAGTGTAAGCAGGAAGTCTGGCATCGTGTGAGCCAGGAAGTCTGGCATAGTGTAAGCAGGATGTCTGGCATAGTGTTAGCAGGAAGTCGTGCATAGTGTGAGCAGGAAGTCGTGCATAGTGTGAGCAGGAAGTCGTGCATAGTGTGAGCAGGAAGTCTGGTATAGTGTTAGCAGGAAGTCTGGTATAGTGTTAGCAGGAAGTCTGGTATAGTGTGCGCAGGATGTCTGGCATAGTGTAAGCAGGAAGTCTGGTATAGTGTAAGCAGGATGTCTGGCATAGTGTAAGCAGGAAGTCGTGCATAGTGTGAGCAGGATGTCTGGCATAGTGTTAGCAGGAAGTCTGGCATAGTGTGAGCAGGAAGTCGTGCATAGTGTGAGCAGGAAGTCTGGCATAATGTTAGCAGGAAGTCTGGTATAGTGTTAGCAGGAAGTCTGGTATAGTGTAAGCAGGAAGTCTGGCATAGTGTAAGCAGGAAGTCTGGTATAGTGTAAGCAGGATGTCTGGCATAGTGTAAGCAGGAAGTCGTGCATAGTGTGAGCAGGATGTCTGGCATAGTGTAAGCAGGAAGTCTGGCATGGTGTGAGCAGGAAGTCGTGCATAGTGTAAGCAGGAAGTCTGGCATAGTGTTAGCAGGAAGTCTGGCATAGTGTAAGCAGGAAGTCTGGTATAGTGTAAGCAGGAAGTCTGGTATAGTGTAAGCAGGAAGTCTGGCATAGTGTTAGCAGGAAGTCTGGCATAGTGTAAGCAGGAAGTCTGGCATAGTGTGAGCCAGGAAGTCTGGTATAGTGTAAGCAGGATGTCTGGCATAGTGTTAGCAGGAAGTCGTGCATAGTGTGAGCAGGAAGTCGTGCATAGTGTGAGCAGGAAGTCTGGTATAGTGTTAGCAGGAAGTCTGGTATAGTGTTAGCAGGAAGTCTGGTATAGTGTGCGCAGGATGTCTGGCATAGTGTAAGCAGGAAGTCTGGTATAGTGTAAGCAGGATGTCTGGCATAGTGTAAGCAGGAAGTCGTGCATAGTGTGAGCAGGATGTCTGGCATAGTGTAAGCAGGAAGTCTGGCATGGTGTGAGCAGGAAGTCGTGCATAGTGTAAGCAGGAAGTCTGGCATAGTGTTAGCAGGAAGTCTGGTATAGTGTTAGCAGGTAGTCTGGCATAGTGTTAGCAGGAAGTCTGGCATAGTGTTAGCAGGAAGTCTGGCATAGTGTGAGCAGGAAGTCTGGGATAGTGTTAGCAGGAAGTCGTGCATAGTGTTAGCAGGAAGTCTGGCATAGTGTTAGCAGGAAGTCTGGTATAGTGTAAGCAGGAAGTCTGGTATAGTGTTAGCAGGAAGTCTGGTATAGTGTTAGCAGGAAATCTGGTATAGTGTAAGCAGGAAGTCTGGCATAGTGTAAGCAGGAAGTCTGGCATAGTGTAAGCAGGAAGTCTGGCATAGTGTAAGCAGGAAGTCTAACATAGTGTTAGCAGGAAGTCTGGTATAGTGTTAGCAGGAAGTCTGGTATAGTGTAAGCAGGAAGTCTGGTATAGTGTTAGCAGGAAGTCTGGTATAGTGTTAGCAGGAAGTCTGGCATAGTGTAAGCAGGAAGTCTGGCATAGTGTGCGCAGGATGTTTGGCATAGTGTAAGCAGGAAGTCTGGTATAGTGTGAGCAGGAAGTCGTGCATAGTGTAAGCAGGATGGCTGCATAGTGTAAGCAGGAAGTCTGGCATAGTGTAAGCAGGAAGTCGTGCATAGTGTGAGCAGGAAGTCTGGCATAGTGTTAGCAGGAAGTCTGGCATAGTGTGAGCAGGAAGTCTGGCATAGTGTGAGCAGGAAGTCTGGCATAGTGTGAGCAGGAAGTCTGGCATAGTGTGAGCAGGAAGTCTGGTATAGTGTAAGCAGGAAGTCTGGCATAGTGTAAGCAGGAAGTCTGGCATAGTGTAAGCAGGAAGTCTGAAGTCTGGCATAGTGTAAGCAGGAAGTCTGGCATAGTGTAAGCAGGTTGTCTGGTATAGTGTAAGCAGGAAGTCTGGTATAGTGTTAGCAGGAAGTCTGGTATAGTGTAAGCAGGATGTCTGGCATAGTGTGAGCCAGGAAGTCTGGCATAGTGTTAGCAGGAAGTCTGGCATAGTGTGAGCAGGAAGTCTGGCATAGTGTAAGTTGGAAGTCTGCCATAGTGTGAGCAGGAAGTCTGCCATAGTGTGAGCAGGAAGTCTGCCATAGTGTGAGCAGGAAGTCTGGTATAGTGTAAGCAGGAAGTCTGGCATAGTGTTAGCAGGAAGTCTGGCATAGTGTGAGCAGGAAGTCTGGCATAGTGTAAGTTGGAAGTCTGCCATAGTGTTAGCAGGAAGTCGAGCATAGTGTGAGCAGGAAGTCTGGTATAGTGTGAGCAGGAAGTCTGGGATAGTGTCAGCTGGAAGTCTGGCATAGTGTAAGCAGGAAGTCTGGCATAGTGTTAGCAGGAAGTCTGAAGTCTGGCATAGTGTAAGCAGGAAGTCTGGCATAGTGTAAGCAGGTTGTCTGGTATAGTGTAAGCAGGAAGTCTGGTATAGTGTTAGCAGGAAGTCTGGTATAGTGTAAGCAGGATGTCTGGCATAGTGTGAGCCAGGAAGTCTGGCATAGTGTTAGCAGGAAGTCTGGCATAGTGTGAGCAGGAAGTCTGGCATAGTGTAAGTTGGAAGTCTGCCATAGTGTGAGCAGGAAGTCTGCCATAGTGTGAGCAGGAAGTCTGCCATAGTGTGAGCAGGAAGTCTGGTATAGTGTAAGCAGGAAGTCTGGCATAGTGTTAGCAGGAAGTCTGGCATAGTGTGAGCAGGAAGTCTGGCATAGTGTAAGTTGGAAGTCTGCCATAGTGTTAGCAGGAAGTCGAGCATAGTGTGAGCAGGAAGTCTGGTATAGTGTGAGCAGGAAGTCTGGTATAGTGTCAGCTGGAAGTCTGGCATAGTGTAAGCAGGAAGTCTGGCATAGTGTTAGCAGGAAGTCTGCCATAGTGTGAGCAGGAAGTCGTGCATAGTGTGAGCAGGAAGTCTGGCATAGTGTGTGCAGGAAGTCTGGTATAGTGTAAGCAGGAAGTCTGGCATAGTGTAAGCAGGAAGTCTGGCATAGTGTAAGCAGGAAGTCTGGCATGGTGTAAGCAGGTAGTCTGGTATAGTGTAAGCAGGAAGTCTGGCATAGTGTAAGCAGGTTGTCTGGTATAGTGTTAGCAGGAAGTCTGGTATAGTGTAAGCAGGATGTCTGGCATAGTGTGAGCCAGGAAGTCTGGCATAGTGTGAGCCAGGAAGTCTGGCATAGTGTTAGCAGGAAGTCTGGCATAGTGTGAGCAGGAAGTCTGGCATAGTGTAAGCAGGTAGTCTGGTATGGTGTAAGCAGGAAGTCTGGTATAGTGTAAGCAGGAAGTCTGGCATAGTGTAAGCAGGTTGTCTGGTATAGTGTTAGCAGGAAGTCTGGTATAGTGTAAGCAGGATGTCTGGCATAGTGTGAGCCAGGAAGTCTGGCATAGTGTGAGCCAGGAAGTCTGGCATAGTGTTAGCAGGAAGTCTGGCATAGTGTGAGCAGGAAGTCTGGCATAGTGTAAGTTGGAAGTCTGCCATAGTGTGAGCAGGAAGTCTGCCATAGTGTGAGCAGGAAGTCTGCCATAGTGTGAGCAGGAAGTCTGGTATAGTGTAAGCAGGAAGTCTGGCATAGTGTTAGCAGGAAGTCTGGCATAGTGTGAGCAGGAAGTCTGGCATAGTGTAAGTTGGAAGTCTGCCATAGTGTTAGCAGGAAGTCGAGCATAGTGTGAGCAGGAAGTCTGGTATAGTGTGAGCAGGAAGTCTGGTATAGTGTCAGCTGGAAGTCTGGCATAGTGTAAGCAGGAAGTCTGGCATAGTGTTAGCAGGAAGTCTGGTATAGTGTGAGCAGGAAGTCGTGCATAGTGTGAGCAGGAAGTCTGCCATAGTGTGAGCAGGAAGTCGTGCATAGTGTGAGCAGGAAGTCTGGCATAGTGTGTGCAGGAAGTCTGGTATAGTGTAAGCAGGAAGTCTGGCATAGTGTAAGCAGGAAGTCTGGCATAGTGTAAGCAGGAAGTCTGGCATGGTGTAAGCAGGTAGTCTGGTATAGTGTAAGCAGGAAGTCTGGTATAGTGTAAGCAGGAAGTCTGGCATAGTGTAACCAGGAAGTCTGGCATAGTGTGAGCAGGAAGTCTGGTATAGTGTAAGCAGGAAGTCTGGCATAGTGTAAGCAGGAAGTTTGGCATAGTGTAAGCAGGTTGTCTGGTATAGTGTAAGCAGGAAGTCTGGTATAGTGTTAGCAGGAAGTCTGGTATAGTGTAAGCAGGATGTCTGGTATAGTGTGAGCCAGGAAGTCTGGCATAGTGTGAGCCAGGAAGTCTGGCATAGTGTTAGCAGGAAGTCTGGCATAGTGTGAGCAGGAAGTCTGGCATAGTGTAAGTTGGAAGTCTGCCATAGTGTGAGCAGGAAGTCTGCCATAGTGTGAGCAGGAAGTCGTGCATAGTGTAAGCAGGAAGTCTGGCATAGTGTTAGCAGGAAGTCTGGTATAGTGTAAGCTGGAAGTCTGGCATAGTGTAAGCAGGAAGTCTGGCATAGTGTTAGCAGGAAGTCTGGCATAGTGTAACCAGGAAGTCTGGCATAGTGTGAGCAGGAAGTCTGGTATAGTGTAAGCAGGAAGTCTGGCATAGTGTAAGCAGGAAGTCTGGCATAGTGTAAGCAGGAAGTCTGGCATAGTGTAAGCAGGTTGTCTGGTATAGTGTAAGCAGGAAGTCTGGTATAGTGTTAGCAGGAAGTCTGGTATAGTGTAAGCAGGATGTCTGGTATAGTGTGAGCCAGGAAGTCTGGCATAGTGTGAGCCAGGAAGTCTGGCATATTGTTAGCAGGAAGTCTGGTATAGTGTTAGCAGGAAGTCTGGTATAGTGTTAGCAGGAAGTCTGGCATAGTGTTAGCAGGAAGTCTGGCATAGTGTGCGCAGGATGTTTGGCATAGTGTAAGCAGGAAGTCTGGTATAGTGTGAGCAGGAAGTCGTGCATAGTGTAAGCAGGATGGCTGCATAGTGTAAGCAGGAAGTCTGGCATAGTGTAAGCAGGAAGTCGTGCATAGTGTGAGCAGGAAGTCTGGCATAGTGTTAGCAGGAAGTCTGGCATAGTGTGAGCAGGAAGTCTGGCATAGTGTGAGCAGGAAGTCTGGCATAGTGTGAGCAGGAAGTCTGGCATAGTGTAAGCAGGAAGTCTGGTATAGTGTAAGCAGGAAGTCTGGCATAGTGTAAGCAGGAAGTCTGGCATAGTGTAAGCAGGAAGTCTGAAGTCTGGCATAGTGTAAGCAGGAAGTCTGGCATAGTGTAAGCAGGTTGTCTGGTATAGTGTAAGCAGGAAGTCTGGTATAGTGTTAGCAGGAAGTCTGGTATAGTGTAAGCAGGATGTCTGGCATAGTGTGAGCCAGGAAGTCTGGCATAGTGTTAGCAGGAAGTCTGGCATAGTGTGAGCAGGAAGTCTGGCATAGTGTAAGCAGGAAGTCTGGTATAGTGTAAGCAGGAAGTCTGGCATAGTGTAAGCAGGAAGTCTGGCATAGTGTAAGCAGGAAGTCTGAAGTCTGGCATAGTGTAAGCAGGAAGTCTGGCATAGTGTAAGCAGGTTGTCTGGTATAGTGTAAGCAGGAAGTCTGGTATAGTGTTAGCAGGAAGTCTGGTATAGTGTAAGCAGGATGTCTGGCATAGTGTGAGCCAGGAAGTCTGGCATAGTGTTAGCAGGAAGTCTGGCATAGTGTGAGCAGGAAGTCTGGCATAGTGTAAGTTGGAAGTCTGCCATAGTGTGAGCAGGAAGTCTGCCATAGTGTGAGCAGGAAGTCTGCCATAGTGTGAGCAGGAAGTCTGGTATAGTGTAAGCAGGAAGTCTGGCATAGTGTTAGCAGGAAGTCTGGCATAGTGTGAGCAGGAAGTCTGGCATAGTGTAAGTTGGAAGTCTGCCATAGTGTTAGCAGGAAGTCGAGCATAGTGTGAGCAGGAAGTCTGGTATAGTGTGAGCAGGAAGTCTGGGATAGTGTCAGCTGGAAGTCTGGCATAGTGTAAGCAGGAAGTCTGGCATAGTGTTAGCAGGAAGTCTGAAGTCTGGCATAGTGTAAGCAGGAAGTCTGGCATAGTGTAAGCAGGTTGTCTGGTATAGTGTAAGCAGGAAGTCTGGTATAGTGTTAGCAGGAAGTCTGGTATAGTGTAAGCAGGATGTCTGGCATAGTGTGAGCCAGGAAGTCTGGCATAGTGTTAGCAGGAAGTCTGGCATAGTGTGAGCAGGAAGTCTGGCATAGTGTAAGTTGGAAGTCTGCCATAGTGTGAGCAGGAAGTCTGCCATAGTGTGAGCAGGAAGTCTGCCATAGTGTGAGCAGGAAGTCTGGTATAGTGTAAGCAGGAAGTCTGGCATAGTGTTAGCAGGAAGTCTGGCATAGTGTGAGCAGGAAGTCTGGCATAGTGTAAGTTGGAAGTCTGCCATAGTGTTAGCAGGAAGTCGAGCATAGTGTGAGCAGGAAGTCTGGTATAGTGTGAGCAGGAAGTCTGGTATAGTGTCAGCTGGAAGTCTGGCATAGTGTAAGCAGGAAGTCTGGCATAGTGTTAGCAGGAAGTCTGGTATAGTGTGAGCAGGAAGTCGTGCATAGTGTGAGCAGGAAGTCTGCCATAGTGTGAGCAGGAAGTCGTGCATAGTGTGAGCAGGAAGTCTGGCATAGTGTGTGCAGGAAGTCTGGTATAGTGTAAGCAGGAAGTCTGGCATAGTGTAAGCAGGAAGTCTGGCATAGTGTAAGCAGGAAGTCTGGCATGGTGTAAGCAGGTAGTCTGGTATAGTGTAAGCAGGAAGTCTGGCATAGTGTAAGCAGGTTGTCTGGTATAGTGTTAGCAGGAAGTCTGGTATAGTGTAAGCAGGATGTCTGGCATAGTGTGAGCCAGGAAGTCTGGCATAGTGTGAGCCAGGAAGTCTGGCATAGTGTTAGCAGGAAGTCTGGCATAGTGTGAGCAGGAAGTCTGGCATAGTGTAAGCAGGTAGTCTGGTATGGTGTAAGCAGGAAGTCTGGTATAGTGTAAGCAGGAAGTCTGGCATAGTGTAAGCAGGTTGTCTGGTATAGTGTTAGCAGGAAGTCTGGTATAGTGTAAGCAGGATGTCTGGCATAGTGTGAGCCAGGAAGTCTGGCATAGTGTGAGCCAGGAAGTCTGGCATAGTGTGAGCAGGAAGTCTGGCATAGTGTGAGCAGGAAGTCTGGCATAGTGTAAGTTGGAAGTCTGGCATAGTGTGAGCAGGAAGTCTGCCATAGTGTGAGCAGGAAGTCTGCCATAGTGTGAGCAGGAAGTCTGGTATAGTGTAAGCAGGAAGTCTGGCATAGTGTTAGCAGGAAGTCTGGCATAGTGTGAGCAGGAAGTCTGGCATAGTGTAAGTTGGAAGTCTGCCATAGTGTTAGCAGGAAGTCGAGCATAGTGTGAGCAGGAAGTCTGGTATAGTGTGAGCAGGAAGTCTGGTATAGTGTCAGCTGGAAGTCTGGCATAGTGTAAGCAGGAAGTCTGGCATAGTGTTAGCAGGAAGTCTGGTATAGTGTGAGCAGGAAGTCGTGCATAGTGTGAGCAGGAAGTCTGCCATAGTGTGAGCAGGAAGTCGTGCATAGTGTGAGCAGGAAGTCTGGCATAGTGTGTGCAGGAAGTCTGGTATAGTGTAAGCAGGAAGTCTGGCATAGTGTAAGCAGGAAGTCTGGCATAGTGTAAGCAGGAAGTCTGGCATGGTGTAAGCAGGTAGTCTGGTATAGTGTAAGCAGGAAGTCTGGTATAGTGTAAGCAGGAAGTCTGGCATAGTGTAACCAGGAAGTCTGGCATAGTGTGAGCAGGAAGTCTGGTATAGTGTAAGCAGGAAGTCTGGCATAGTGTAAGCAGGAAGTTTGGCATAGTGTAAGCAGGTTGTCTGGTATAGTGTAAGCAGGAAGTCTGGTATAGTGTTAGCAGGAAGTCTGGTATAGTGTAAGCAGGATGTCTGGTATAGTGTGAGCCAGGAAGTCTGGCATAGTGTGAGCCAGGAAGTCTGGCATAGTGTTAGCAGGAAGTCTGGCATAGTGTGAGCAGGAAGTCTGGCATAGTGTAAGTTGGAAGTCTGCCATAGTGTGAGCAGGAAGTCTGCCATAGTGTGAGCAGGAAGTCTGGCATAGTGTAAGTTGGAAGTCTGCCATAGTGTGAGCAGGAAGTCTGCCATAGTGTGAGCAGGAAGTCGTGCATAGTGTAAGCAGGAAGTCTGGCATAGTGTTAGCAGGAAGTCTGGTATAGTGTAAGCTGGAAGTCTGGCATAGTGTAAGCAGGAAGTCTGGCATAGTGTTAGCAGGAAGTCTGGCATAGTGTAACCAGGAAGTCTGGCATAGTGTGAGCAGGAAGTCTGGTATAGTGTAAGCAGGAAGTCTGGCATAGTGTAAGCAGGAAGTCTGGCATAGTGTAAGCAGGAAGTCTGGCATAGTGTAAGCAGGTTGTCTGGTATAGTGTAAGCAGGAAGTCTGGTATAGTGTTAGCAGGAAGTCTGGTATAGTGTAAGCAGGATGTCTGGTATAGTGTGAGCCAGGAAGTCTGGCATAGTGTGAGCCAGGAAGTCTGGCATATTGTTAGCAGGAAGTCTGGTATAGTGTTAGCAGGAAGTCTGGTATAGTGTTAGCAGGAAGTCTGGCATAGTGTAAGCAGGAAGTCTGGCATAGTGTGCGCAGGATGTTTGGCATAGTGTAAGCAGGAAGTCTGGTATAGTGTGAGCAGGAAGTCGTGCATAGTGTAAGCAGGATGGCTGCATAGTGTAAGCAGGAAGTCTGGCATAGTGTAAGCAGGAAGTCGTGCATAGTGTGAGCAGGAAGTCTGGCATAGTGTTAGCAGGAAGTCTGGCATAGTGTGAGCAGGAAGTCTGGCATAGTGTGAGCAGGAAGTCTGGCATAGTGTGAGCAGGAAGTCTGGCATAGTGTAAGCAGGAAGTCTGGTATAGTGTAAGCAGGAAGTCTGGCATAGTGTAAGCAGGAAGTCTGGCATAGTGTAAGCAGGAAGTCTGAAGTCTGGCATAGTGTAAGCAGGAAGTCTGGCATAGTGTAAGCAGGTTGTCTGGTATAGTGTAAGCAGGAAGTCTGGTATAGTGTTAGCAGGAAGTCTGGTATAGTGTAAGCAGGATGTCTGGCATAGTGTGAGCCAGGAAGTCTGGCATAGTGTTAGCAGGAAGTCTGGCATAGTGTGAGCAGGAAGTCTGGCATAGTGTAAGTTGGAAGTCTGCCATAGTGTGAGCAGGAAGTCTGCCATAGTGTGAGCAGGAAGTCTGCCATAGTGTGAGCAGGAAGTCTGGTATAGTGTAAGCAGGAAGTCTGGCATAGTGTTAGCAGGAAGTCTGGCATAGTGTGAGCAGGAAGTCTGGCATAGTGTAAGTTGGAAGTCTGCCATAGTGTTAGCAGGAAGTCGAGCATAGTGTGAGCAGGAAGTCTGGTATAGTGTGAGCAGGAAGTCTGGTATAGTGTCAGCTGGAAGTCTGGCATAGTGTAAGCAGGAAGTCTGGCATAGTGTTAGCAGGAAGTCTGGTATAGTGTGAGCAGGAAGTCGTGCATAGTGTGAGCAGGAAGTCTGCCATAGTGTGAGCAGGAAGTCGTGCATAGTGTGAGCAGGAAGTCTGGCATAGTGTGTGCAGGAAGTCTGGTATAGTGTAAGCAGGAAGTCTGGCATAGTGTAAGCAGGAAGTCTGGCATAGTGTAAGCAGGAAGTCTGGCATGGTGTAAGCAGGTAGTCTGGTATAGTGTAAGCAGGAAGTCTGGTATAGTGTAAGCAGGAAGTCTGGCATAGTGTAAGCAGGTTGTCTGGTATAGTGTTAGCAGGAAGTCTGGTATAGTGTAAGCAGGATGTCTGGCATAGTGTGAGCCAGGAAGTCTGGCATAGTGTGAGCCAGGAAGTCTGGCATAGTGTTAGCAGGAAGTCTGGCATAGTGTGAGCAGGAAGTCTGGCATAGTGTAAGCAGGTAGTCTGGTATGGTGTAAGCAGGAAGTCTGGTATAGTGTAAGCAGGAAGTCTGGCATAGTGTAAGCAGGTTGTCTGGTATAGTGTTAGCAGGAAGTCTGGTATAGTGTAAGCAGGATGTCTGGCATAGTGTGAGCCAGGAAGTCTGGCATAGTGTGAGCCAGGAAGTCTGGCATAGTGTTAGCAGGAAGTCTGGCATAGTGTGAGCAGGAAGTCTGGCATAGTGTAAGTTGGAAGTCTGCCATAGTGTGAGCAGGAAGTCTGCCATAGTGTGAGCAGGAAGTCTGCCATAGTGTGAGCAGGAAGTCTGGTATAGTGTAAGCAGGAAGTCTGGCATAGTGTTAGCAGGAAGTCTGGCATAGTGTGAGCAGGAAGTCTGGCATAGTGTAAGTTGGAAGTCTGCCATAGTGTTAGCAGGAAGTCGAGCATAGTGTGAGCAGGAAGTCTGGTATAGTGTGAGCAGGAAGTCTGGTATAGTGTCAGCTGGAAGTCTGGCATAGTGTAAGCAGGAAGTCTGGCATAGTGTTAGCAGGAAGTCTGGTATAGTGTGAGCAGGAAGTCGTGCATAGTGTGAGCAGGAAGTCTGCCATAGTGTGAGCAGGAAGTCGTGCATAGTGTGAGCAGGAAGTCTGGCATAGTGTGTGCAGGAAGTCTGGTATAGTGTAAGCAGGAAGTCTGGCATAGTGTAAGCAGGAAGTCTGGCATAGTGTAAGCAGGAAGTCTGGCATGGTGTAAGCAGGTAGTCTGGTATAGTGTAAGCAGGAAGTCTGGTATAGTGTAAGCAGGAAGTCTGGCATAGTGTAACCAGGAAGTCTGGCATAGTGTGAGCAGGAAGTCTGGTATAGTGTAAGCAGGAAGTCTGGCATAGTGTAAGCAGGAAGTCTGGCATAGTGTAAGCAGGTTGTCTGGTATAGTGTAAGCAGGAAGTCTGGTATAGTGTTAGCAGGAAGTCTGGTATAGTGTAAGCAGGATGTCTGGTATAGTGTGAGCCAGGAAGTCTGGCATAGTGTGAGCCAGGAAGTCTGGCATAGTGTTAGCAGGAAGTCTGGCATAGTGTGAGCAGGAAGTCTGGCATAGTGTAAGTTGGAAGTCTGCCATAGTGTGAGCAGGAAGTCTGCCATAGTGTGAGCAGGAAGTCGTGCATAGTGTAAGCAGGAAGTCTGGCATAGTGTTAGCAGGAAGTCTGGTATAGTGTAAGCTGGAAGTCTGGCATAGTGTAAGCAGGAAGTCTGGCATAGTGTTAGCAGGAAGTCTGGCATAGTGTAACCAGGAAGTCTGGCATAGTGTGAGCAGGAAGTCTGGTATAGTGTAAGCAGGAAGTCTGGCATAGTGTAAGCAGGAAGTCTGGCATAGTGTAAGCAGGAAGTCTGGCATAGTGTAAGCAGGTTGTCTGGTATAGTGTAAGCAGGAAGTCTGGTATAGTGTTAGCAGGAAGTCTGGTATAGTGTAAGCAGGATGTCTGGTATAGTGTGAGCCAGGAAGTCTGGCATAGTGTGAGCCAGGAAGTCTGGCATATTGTTAGCAGGAAGTCTGGCATAGTGTGAGCAGGAAGTCTGGCATAGTGTGAGCAGGAAGTCTGGCATAGTGTAAGCAGGAAGTCTGGCATAGCGTTAGCAGGAAGTCTGGCATAGCGTTAGCAGGAAGTCTGGCATAGCGTGAGCAGGAAGTCGTGCATAACGTGAGCAGGAAGTCGTGCATAGTGTTAGCAGGAAGTCTGGTATAGTGTTAGCAGGAAGTCTGGTATAGTGTTAGCAGGAAGTCTGGCATAGTGTTAGCTGGAAGTCGTGCATAGTGTGAGCAGGATGTCTGGCATAGTGTAAGCAGGAAGTCTGGCATAGTGTGAGCAGGAAGTCGTGCATAGTGTGAGCAGGTAGTCTGGTATAGTGTAAGCAGGAAGTCTGGTATAGTGTAAGCAGGAAGTCTGGCATAGTGTTAGCAGGAAGTCTGGCATAGTGTTAGCAGGAAGTCTGGCATAGTGTTAGCAGGAAGTCTGGCATAGTGTGAGCAGGAAGTCTGGTATAGTGTAAGCAGGTAGTCTGGCATAGTGTTAGCAGGAAGTCTGGCATAGTGTTAGCAGGAAGTCTGGGATAGTGTTAGCAGGAAGTCTGGCATAGTGTTAGCAGGAAGTCTGGCATAGTGTCAGCAGGAAGTCTGGTATAGTGTTAGCAGGAAGTCTGGTATAGTGTAAGCAGGAAGTCTGGTATAGTGTTAGCAGGAAATCTGGCATAGTGTAAGCAGGAAGTCTGGCATAGTGTAAGCAGGAAGTCTGGTATCTGGTATAGTGTAAGCAGGATGTCTGGCATAGTGTGAGCAGGAAGTCTGGTATAGTGTGAGCAGGAAGTCTGGCATAGTGTTAGCAGGAAGTCTGGCATAGTGTGAGCAGGAAGTCTGCATAGTGTAAGCAGGAAGTCTGGCATAGTGTAAGCAGGAAGTCTGGTATAGTGTAAGCAGGAAGTCTGGTATAGTGTAAGCAGGAAGTCTGGTATAGTGTAAGCAGGATGTCTGGTATAGTGTAAGCAGGAAGTCTGGCATAGTGTTAGCAGGAAGTCTGGCATAGTGTGAGCAGGAAGTCTGGCATAGTGTGAGCAGGAAGTCTGGCATAGTGTGAGCAGGAAGTCGTGCATAGTGTGAGCAGGAAGTCGTGCATAGTGTGAGCAGGTAGTCTGGCATAGTGTTAGCAGGAAGTCTGGCATAGTGTGAGCAGGAAGTCGTGCATAGTGTAAGCAGGTAGTCTGGTATAGTGTAAGCAGGAAGTCTGGTATAGTGTAAGCAGGATGTCTGGCATAGTGTAAGCAGGAAGTCTGGCATAGTGTAAGCAGGAAGTCTGGCATAGTGTAAGCAGGAAGTCTGGCATAGTGTAAGCAGGAAGTCTGGTATCTGGTATAGTGTAAGCAGGATCTGGTATAGTGTAAGCAGGATGTCTGGCATAGTGTGAGCAGGAAGTCTGGTATAGTGTAAGCAGGAAGTCTGGTATAGTGTAAGCAGGAAGTCTGGTATAGTGTAAGCAGGATGTCTGGCATAGTGTTAGCAGGAAGTCTGGCATAGTGTGAGCAGGAAGTCTGGCATAGTGTGAGCAGGAAGTCTGGCATAGTGTGAGCAGGAAGTCGTGCATAGTGTGAGCAGGAAGTCTGGTATAGTGTAAGCAGGTAGTCTGGCATAGTGTAAGCAGGAAGTCTGGCATAGTGTAAGCAGGAAGTCTGGCATAGTGTAAGCAGGAAGTCTGGTATCTGGTATAGTGTAAGCAGGATCTGGTATAGTGTAAGCAGGATGTCTGGCATAGTGTGAGCAGGAAGTCTGGTATAGTGTGAGCAGGAAGTCTGGCATAGTGTTAGCAGGAAGTCTGGCATAGTGTTAGCAGGAAGTCTGGCATAGTGTGAGCAGGAAGTCTGGCATAGTGTAAGCAGGAAGTCTGGCATAGTGTAAGCAGGAAGTCTGGTATAGTGTAAGCAGGATGTCTGGTATAGTGTAAGCAAGAAGTCTGGCATAGTGTTAGCAGGAAGTCTGGCATAGTGTGAGCAGGAAGTCTGGCATAGTGTGAGCAGGAAGTCTGGCATAGTTTGAGCAGGAAGTCGTGCATAGTGTGAGCAGGAAGTCTGGTATAGTGTAAGCAGGTAGTCTGGCATAGTGTTAGCAGGAAGTCTGGCATAGTGTTAGCAGGAAGTCTGGCATAGTGTTAGCAGGAAGTCTGGCATAGTGTGAGCAGGAAGTCTGGTATAGTGTTAGCAGGAAGTCTGGTATAGTGTTAGCAGGAAGTCTGGCATAGTGTGAGCAGGAAGTCTCGCATAGTGTGAGCAGGAAGTCTGGTATAGTGTAAGCAGGAAGTCTGGCATAGTGTTAGCAGGAAGTCTGCCATAGTGTGAGCAGGAAGTCTGGCATAGTGTGAGCAGGAAGTCGTGCATAGTGTGAGCAGGAAGTCTGGCATAATGTGAGCAGGAAGTCTGGCATAGTGTAAGCTGGAAGTCTGCCATAGTGTTAGCAGGAAGTCGTGCATAGCTTGAGCAGGAAGTCTGGCATAGAGTGTGCAGGAAGTCTGGGATAGTGTAAGCAGCAAGTCTGGGATAATGTAGGCAGGACATCCTGCGTAGTGTAAGCAGGAAGTCTGGTATAGTGTGTGCAGGAAGTTTGGCATAGTGTTAGCAGGAAGTCTGGCATAGTGTTAGCAGGAAGTCTGGCATAGTGTTAGCAGGAAGTCTGGCATAGTGTGAGCAGGAAGTCTGGGATAGTGTTAGCAGGAAGTCTGGTATAGTGTTAGCAGGAAGTCTGGTATAGTGTTAGCAGGAAGTCTGGCATAGTGTGAGCAGGAAGTCTCGCATAGTGTGAGCAGGAAGTCTGGTATAGTGTAAGCAGGAAGTCTGGCATAGTGTTAGCAGGAAGTCTGCCATAGTGTGAGCAGGAAGTCTGGCATAGTGTGAGCAGGAAGTCTGGCATAGTGTGAGCAGGAAGTCGTGCATAGTGTGAGCAGGAAGTCTGGCATAATGTTAGCAGGAAGTCTGGCATAATGTGAGCAGGAAGTCTGGCATAGTGTAAGCTGGAAGTCTGCCATAGTGTTAGCAGATAGTCGTGCATAGCTTGAGCAGGAAGTCTGGCATAGAGTGTGCAGGAAGTCTGGGATAGTGTAAGCAGCAAGTCTGGGATAATGTAGGCAGGACATCCTGCGTAGTGTAAGCAGGAAGTCTGGTATAGTGTGTGCAGGAAGTTTGGTAAAGTGTGAGCAGGATGACTAAGATAGTGTAAGCAGGCAGTCTGGCATAGTGTAAGCAGGAAGTCTGGCATAGTGTGTGCAGGAAGTCTGGCATAGTGTGTGCAGGAAGTCTCGCATAGTGTGAGCAGGAAGTCTGGTATAGTGTAAGCAGGAAGTCGGGCATAGTGTTAGCAGGAAGTCTGCCATAGTGTGAGCAGGAAGTCTGCCATAGTGTGAGCAGGAAGTCTGGCATAGTGTGAGCAGGAAGTCTGGCATAGTGTGAGCAGGAAGTCGTGCATAGTGTGAGCAGGAAGTCTGGCATAGTGTAAGCTGGAAGTCTGCCATAGTGTTAGCAGGAAGTCGTGCATAGCTTGAGCAGGAAGTCTGGCATAGAGTGTGCAGGAAGTCTGGGATAGTGTAAGCAGCAAGTCTGGGATAATGTAGGCAGGACATCCTGCGTAGTGTAAGCAGGAAGTCTGGTATAGTGTAAGCAGGAAGTCTGGCATAGTGTGTGCAGGAAGTCTGGCATAGTGTGAGCAGGAAGTCTGGCATAGTGTGAGCAGGAAGTCTGGTATAGTGTAAGCAGGAAGTCTGGCATAGTGTTAGCAGGAAGTCTGGCATAGTGTGAGCAGGAAGTCATGCATAGTGTGAGCAGGAAGTCTGGCATAATGTGAGCAGGAAGTTTGGCATAGTGTAAGCTGGAAGTCTGCCATAGTGTTAGCAGGAAATCGTGCATAGCTTGAGCAGGAAGTCTGGCATAGTGTTAGCAGGAAGTCTGGTATAGTGTTAGCAGGAAGTCTGGTATAGTGTAAGCAGCTAGTCTGGTATAGTGTAAGCAGGAAGTCTGGTATAGTGTAAGCAGGATGTCTGGTATAGTGTAAGCAGGAAGTCTGGCATAGTGTAAGGAGGAAGTCTGGCATAGTGTAAGCAGGAAGTCTGGCATAGTGTAAGCAGGAAGTCTGGTATCTGGTATAGTGTAAGCAGGATCTGGTATAGTGTAAGCAGGATGTCTGGCATAGTGTGAGCAGGAAGTCTGGTATAGTGTGAGCAGGAAGTCTGGCATAGTGTTAGCAGGAAGTCTGGCATAGTGTGAGCAGGAAGTCTGCATAGTGTAAGCAGGAAGTCTGGCATAGTGTAAGCAGGAAGTCTGGTATAGTGTAAGCAGGATGTCTGGTATAGTGTAAGCAGGAAGTCTGGCATAGTGTGAGCAGGAAGTCTGGCATAGTGTGAGCAGGAAGTCTGGCATAGTGTGAGCAGGAAGTCGTGCATAGTGTGAGCAGGAAGTCTGGTATAGTGTTAGCAGGAAGTCTGGCATAGTGTTAGCAGGAAGTCTGGCATAGTGTGAGCAGGAAGTCTGGGATAGTGTTAGCAGGAAGTCTGGTATAGTGTTAGCAGGAAGTCTGGCATAGTGTTAGCAGGAAGTCTGGCATAGTGTGAGCAGGAAGTCTGCCATAGTGTGAGCAGGAAGTCTGGCATAGTGTGAGCAGGAAGTCTGGCATAGTGTAAGCAGGAAGTCTGGCATAGTGTAAGCAGGTAGTTGGTATAGTGTAAGCAGGAAGTCTGGTGTAGTGTAAGCAGGAAGTCTGGCATAGTGTAAGCAGGAAGTCTGGCATAGTGTAAGCAGGAAGTCTGGTATAGTGTAAGCAGGAAGTCTGGCATAGTGTAAGCAGGAAGTCTGGCATAGTGTAAGCAGGAAGTCTGGCATAGTGTAAGCAGGTTGCCTGGTATAGTGTAAGCAGGAAGTCTGGTATAGTGTTAGCAGGAAGTCTGGTATAGTGTAAGCAGGATGTCTGGTATAGTGTGAGCCAGGAAGTCTGGCATAGTGTGAGCCAGGAAGTCTGGCATAGTGTGAGCAGGAAGTCTGGCATAGTGTAAGTTGGAAGTCTGCCATAGTGTTAGCAGGAAGTCATGCATAGTGTGAGCAGGAAGTCTGGAATAGTGTAAGCAGGAAGTCTGGCATAGTGTAAGCAGGAAGTCTGGCATAGTGTAAGCAGGAAGTCTGGCATAGTGTTAGCAGGAAGTCTGGTATAGTGTGAGCAGGAAGTCGTGCATAGTGTGAGCAGGAAGTCGTGCATAGTGTGAGCAGGAAGTCGTGCATAGTGTGAGCAGGAAGTCTGGCATAGTGTGTGCAGGAAGTCTGGCATAGTGTGTGCAGGAAGTCTGGCATAGTGTAAGCAGGAAGTCTGGCATAGTGTAAGCAGGAAGTCTGGCATAGTGTGAGCCAGGAAGTCTGGTATAGTGTAAGCAGGATGTCTGGCATAGTGTTAGCAGGAAGTCGTGCATAGTGTGAGCAGGAAGTCGTGCATAGTGTGAGCAGGAAGTCTGGTATAGTGTTAGCAGGAAGTCTGGTATCTGGTATAGTGTAAGCAGGATCTGGTATAGTGTAAGCAGGATGTCTGGCATAGTGTGAGCAGGAAGTCTGGTGTAGTGTAAGCAGGAAGTCTGGCATAGTGTAAGCAGGAAGTCTGGCATAGTGTAAGCAGGAAGTCTGGTATAGTGTAAGCAGGAAGTCTGGCATAGTGTAAGCAGGAAGTCTGGCATAGTGTAAGCAGGAAGTCTGGCATAGTGTAAGCAGGTTGCCTGGTATAGTGTAAGCAGGAAGTCTGGTATAGTGTTAGCAGGAAGTCTGGTATAGTGTAAGCAGGAGGTCTGGTATAGTGTGAGCCAGGAAGTCTGGCATAGTGTGAGCCAGGAAGTCTGGCATAGTGTGAGCAGGAAGTCTGGCATAGTGTGAGCAGGAAGTCTGGCATAGTGTAAGTTGGAAGTCTGCCATAGTGTTAGCAGGAAGTCATGCATAGTGTGAGCAGGAAGTCATGCATAGTGTGAGCAGGAAGTCTGGCATAGTGTAAGCAGGAAGTCTGGCATAGTGTTAGCAGGAAGTCTGGTATAGTGTGAGCAGGAAGTCGTGCATAGTGTGAGCAGGAAGTCTGCCATAGTGTGAGCAGGAAGTCGTGCATAGTGTGAGCAGGAAGTCTGGCATAGTGTGTGCAGGAAGTCTGGCATAGTGTTAGCAGGAAGTCTGGCATAGTGTAAGCAGGAAGTCTGGCATAGTGTAAGCAGGAAGTCTGGCATAGTGTGAGCCAGGAAGTCTGGTATAGTGTAAGCAGGATGTCTGGCATAGTGTTAGCAGGAAGTCGTGCATAGTGTGAGCAGGAAGTCGTGCATAGTGTGAGCAGGAAGTCTGGTATAGTGTTAGCAGGAAGTCTGGTATAGTGTTAGCAGGAAGTCTGGTATAGTGTGCGCAGGATGTCTGGCATAGTGTAAGCAGGAAGTCTGGTATAGTGTAAGCAGGATGTCTGGCATAGTGTAAGCAGGAAGTCGTGCATAGTGTGAGCAGGATGTCTGGCATAGTGTAAGCAGGAAGTCTGCCATAGTGTGAGCAGGAAGTCGTGCATAGTGTGAGCAGGAAGTCTGGCATAGTGTGTGCAGGAAGTCTGGCATAGTGTTAGCAGGAAGTCTGGCATAGTGTAAGCAGGAAGTCTGGTATAGTGTAAGCAGGATGTCTGGCATAGTGTAAGCAGGAAGTCGTGCATAGTGTGAGCAGGAAGTCGTGCATAGTGTAAGCAGGTAGTCTGGTATAGTGTAAGCAGGAAGTCTGGCATAGTGTAAGCAGGAAGTCTGGCATAGTGTAAGCAGGAAGTCTGGCACAGTGTAAGCAGGAAGTCTGGCACAGTGTAAGCAGGAAGTCTGGCACAGTGTAAGCAGGAAGTCTGGCACAGTGTAAGCAGGAAGTCTGGCATAGTGTAAGCAGGAAGTCTGGCATAGTGTAAGCAGGAAGTCTGGCATAGTGTAAGCAGGAAGTCTGGCATAGTGTAAGCAGGAAGTCTGGCATAGTGTAAGCAGGAAGTCTGGTATAGTGTAAGCAGGAAGTCTGGCATAGTGTTAGCAGGAAGTCTGGCATAGTGTAAGCAGGAAGTCTGGCATAGTGTGAGCCAGGAAGTCTGGTATAGTGTAAGCAGGATGTCTGGCATAGTGTTAGCAGGAAGTCGTGCATAGTGTGAGCAGGAAGTCGTGCATAGTGTGAGCAGGAAGTCTGGTATAGTGTTAGCAGGAAGTCTGGTATAGTGTTAGCAGGAAGTCTGGTATAGTGTGCGCAGGATGTCTGGCATAGTGTAAGCAGGAAGTCTGGTATAGTGTAAGCAGGATGTCTGGCATAGTGTAAGCAGGAAGTCGTGCATAGTGTGAGCAGGAAGTCGTGCATAGTGTAAGCAGGTAGTCTGGTATAGTGTAAGCAGGAAGTCTGGCATAGTGTAAGCAGGAAGTCTGGCATAGTGTAAGCAGGAAGTCTGGCACAGTGTAAGCAGGAAGTCTGGCACAGTGTAAGCAGGAAGTCTGGCACAGTGTAAGCAGGAAGTCTGGCACAGTGTAAGCAGGAAGTCTGGCATAGTGTAAGCAGGAAGTCTGGCACAGTGTAAGCAGGAAGTCTGGCATAGTGTAAGCAGGAAGTCGTGCATAGTGTGAGCAGGATGTCTGGCATAGTGTGTGCAGGAAGTCTGGCATGGTGTGAGCAGGAAGTCGTGCATGGTGTAAGCAGGAAGTCTGGCATAGTGTTAGCAGGAAGTCTGGTATAGTGTTAGCAGGTAGTCTGGCATAGTGTTAGCAGGAAGTCTGGCATAGTGTTAGCAGGAAGTCTGGCATAGTGTGAGCAGGAAGTCTGGGATAGTGTTAGCAGGAAGTCGTGCATAGAGTTAGCAGGAAGTCTGGCATAGTGTTAGCAGGAAGTCTGGTATAGTGTAAGCAGGAAGTCTGGTATAGTGTTAGCAGGAAGTCTGGTATAGTGTAAGCAGGAAGTCTGGCATAGTGTAAGCAGGAAGTCTGGCATAGTGTAAGCAGGAAGTCTAACATAGTGTTAGCAGGAAGTCTGGTATAGAGTTAGCAGGAAGTCTGGTATAGTGTAAGCAGGAAGTCTGGTATAGTGTTAGCAGGAAGTCTGGTATAGTGTTAGCAGGAAGTCTGGCATAGTGTAAGCAGGAAGTCTGGCATAGTGTGCGCAGGATGTTTGGCATAGTGTAAGCAGGAAGTCTGGTACAGTGTGAGCAGGAAGTCGTGCATAGTGTAAGCAGGATGGCTGCATAGTGTAAGCAGGAAGTCTGGCATAGTGTAAGCAGGAAGTCGTGCATAGTGTGAGCAGGAAGTCTGGTATAGTGTTAGCAGGAAGTCTGGCATAGTGTGAGCAGGAAGTCTGGCATAGTGTGAGCAGGAAGTCTGGCATAGTGTGAGCAGGAAGTCTGGCATAGTGTGAGCAGGAAGTCTGGTATAGTGTAAGCAGGAAGTCTGGCATAGTGTAAGCAGGAAGTCTGGCATAGTGTAAGCAGGAAGTCTGGCATGGTGTAAGCAGGTAGTCTGGTATAGTGTAAGCAGGAAGTCTGGCATAGTGTAACCAGGAAGTCTGGCATAGTGTAAGCAGGAAGTCTGGTATAGTGTAAGCAGGAAGTCTGGCATAGTGTAAGCAGGAAGTCTGGCATAGTGTAAGCAGGAAGTCTGGCATAGTGTAAGCAGGTTGTCTGGTATAGTGTAAGCAGGAAGTCTGGTATAGTGTTAGCAGGAAGTCTGGTATAGTGTAAGCAGGATGTCTGGCATAGTGTGAGCCAGGAAGTCTGGCATAGTGTGAGCCAGGAAGTCTGGCATAGTGTTAGCAGGAAGTCTGGCATAGTGTGAGCAGGAAGTCTGGCATAGTGTAAGTTGGAAGTCTGCCATAGTGTGAGCAGGAAGTCTGCCATAGTGTGAGCAGGAAGTCTGCCATAGTGTGAGCAGGAAGTCTGGTATAGTGTAAGCAGGAAGTCTGGCATAGTGTTAGCAGGAAGTCTGGCATAGTGTGAGCAGGAAGTCTGGCATAGTGTAAGTTGGAAGTCTGCCATAGTGTTAGCAGGAAGTCGAGCATAGTGTGAGCAGGAAGTCTGGTATAGTGTGAGCAGGAAGTCTGGTATAGTGTCAGCTGGAAGTCTGGCATAGTGTAAGCAGGAAGTCTGGCATAGTGTTAGCAGGAAGTCTGGTATAGTGTGAGCAGGAAGTCGTGCATAGTGTGAGCAGGAAGTCTGCCATAGTGTGAGCAGGAAGTCGTGCATAGTGTGAGCAGGAAGTCTGGCATAGTGTGTGCAGGAAGTCTGGTATAGTGTAAGCAGTTAGTCTGGCATAGTGTAAGCAGGAAGTCTGGCATAGTGTAACCAGGAAGTCTGGCATAGTGTAAGCAGGTTGTCTGGTATAGTGTAAGCAGGAAGTCTGGTATAGTGTTAGCAGGAAGTCTGGTATAGTGTAAGCAGGATGTCTGGCATAGTGTGAGCCAGGAAGTCTGGCATAGTGTGAGCCAGGAAGTCTGGCATAGTGTTAGCAGGAAGTCTGGCATAGTGTGAGCAGGAAGTCTGGCATAGTGTAAGTTGGAAGTCTGCCATAGTGTGAGCAGGAAGTCTGCCATAGTGTGAGCAGGAAGTCTGCCATAGTGTGAGCAGGAAGTCTGCCATAGTGTGAGCAGGAAGTCTGCCATAGTGTGAGCAGGAAGTCTGGTATAGTGTAAGCAGGAAGTCTGGCATAGTGTTAGCAGGAAGTCTGGCATAGTGTAAGTTGGAAGTCTGCCATAGTGTTAGCAGGAAGTCGAGCATAGTGTGAGCAGGAAGTCTGGTATAGTGTGAGCAGGAAGTCTGGTATAGTGTCAGCTGGAAGTCTGGCATAGTGTAAGCAGGAAGTCTGGCATAGTGTTAGCAGGAAGTCTGGTATAGTGTGAGCAGGAAGTCGTGCATAGTGTGAGCAGGAAGTCGTGCATAGTGTGAGCAGGAAGTCGTGCATAGTGTGAGCAGGAAGTCTGGCATAGTGTGTGCAGGAAGTCTGGCATAGTGTGTGCAGGAAGTCTGGCATAGTGTAAGCAGGAAGTCTGGCATAGTGTAAGCAGGAAGTCTGGCATGGTGTAAGCAGGTAGTCTGGTATAGTGTAAGCAGGAAGTCTGGTATAGTGTAAGCAGGAAGTCTGGCATAGTGTAACCAGGAAGTCTGGCATAGTGTGAGCAGGAAGTCTGGTATAGTGTAAGCAGGAAGTCTGGCATAGTGTAAGCAGGAAGTCTGGCATAGTGTAAGCAGGTTGTCTGGTATAGTGTAAGCAGGAAGTCTGGTATAGTGTTAGCAGGAAGTCTGGTATAGTGTAAGCAGGATGTCTGGTATAGTGTGAGCCAGGAAGTCTGGCATAGTGTGAGCCAGGAAGTCTGGCATAGTGTGAGCAGGAAGTCTGGCATAGTGTGAGCAGGAAGTCTGGCATAGTGTAAGTTGGAAGTCTGCCATAGTGTAAGCAGGAAGTCTGGTATAGTGTAAGCAGGAAGTCTGGCATAGTGTAAGCAGGAAGTCTGGCATAGTGTAAGCAGGAAGTCTGGCATGGTGTAAGCAGGTAGTCTGGTATAGTGTAAGCAGGAAGTCTGGTATAGTGTAAGCAGGAAGTCTGGCATAGTGTAACCAGGAAGTCTGGCATAGTGTGAGCAGGAAGTCTGGTATAGTGTAAGCAGGAAGTCTGGCATAGTGTAAGCAGGAAGTCTGGCATAGTGTAAGCAGGAAGTCTGGCATAGTGTAAGCAGGTTGTCTGGTATAGTGTAAGCAGGAAGTCTGGTATAGTGTTAGCAGGAAGTCTGGTATAGTGTAAGCAGGATGTCTGGTATAGTGTGAGCCAGGAAGTCTGGCATAGTGTTAGCAGGAAGTCTGGCATAGTGTGAGCAGGAAGTCTGGCATAGTGTAAGTTGGAAGTCTGCCATAGTGTGAGCAGGAAGTCTGCCATAGTGTGAGCAGGAAGTCTGCCATAGTGTGAGCAGGAAGTCTGGTATAGTGTAAGCAGGAAGTCTGGCATAGTGTAAGCAGGAAGTCTGGCATAGTGTAAGCAGGTTGTCTGGTATAGTGTAAGCAGGAAGTCTGGTATAGTGTTAGCAGGAAGTCTGGTATAGTGTAAGCAGGATGTCTGGTATAGTGTGAGCCAGGAAGTCTGGCATAGTGTGAGCCAGGAAGTCTGGCATAGTGTTAGCAGGAAGTCTGGCATAGTGTGAGCAGGAAGTCTGGCATAGTGTAAGTTGGAAGTCTGCCATAGTGTTAGCAGGAAGTCGTGCATAGTGTGAGCAGGAAGTCTGGTATAGTGTGAGCAGGAAGTCTGGTATAGTGTAAGCTGGAAGTCTGGCATAGTGTAAGCAGGAAGTCTGGTATAGTGTGAGCAGGAAGTCGTGCATAGTGTGAGCAGGAAGTCTGCCATAGTGTGAGCAGGAAGTCGTGCATAGTGTGAGCAGGAAGTCTGGCATAGTGTGTGCAGGAAGTCTGGCATAGTGTAAGCAGGAAGTCTGGCATAGTGTAAGCAGGAAGTCTGGCATAGTGTGAGCCAGGAAGTCTGGTATAGTGTAAGCAGGATGTCTGGCATAGTGTTAGCAGGAAGTCATGCATAGTGTGAGCAGGAAGTCTGGTATAGTGTTAGCAGGAAGTCTGGTATAGTGTTAGCAGGAAGTCTGGTATAGTGTGCGCAGGATGTCTGGCATAGTGTGAGCAGGAAGTCTGGTATAGTGTAAGCAGGATGTCTGGCATAGTGTAAGCAGGAAGTCGTGCATAGTGTGAGCAGGATGTCTGGCATAGTGTAAGCAGGAAGTCTGGCATAGTGTGAGCAGGAAGTCGTGCATAGTGTAAGCAGGTAGTCTGGTATAGTGTAAGCAGGAAGTCTGGCATAGTGTAAGCAGGAAGTCTGGCATAGTGTAAGCAGGAAGTCTGGTATAGTGTAAGCAGGAAGTCTGGCACAGTGTAAGCAGGAAGTCTGGCATAGTGTAAGCAGGAAGTCTGGTATAGTGTAAGCAGGAAGTCTGGTATAGTGTAAGCAGGAAGTCTGGCATAGTGTTAGCAGGAAGTCTGGCATAGTGTAAGCAGGAAGTCTGGCATAGTGTTAGCAGGAAGTCTGGCATAGTGTTAGCAGGAAGTCTGGCATAGTGTAAGCAGGGAGTCTGGTATAGTGTAAGCAGGAAGTCGTGCATAGTGTGAGCAGGAAGTCGTGCATAGTGTGAGCAGGAAGTCTGGCACAGTGTGAGCAGGAAGTCTGGCACAGTGTGAGCAGGAAGTCTGGCACAGTGTGAGCAGGAAGTCTGGCACAGTGTGAGCAGGAAGTCTGGCACAGTGTGAGCAGGAAGTCTGGC
This sequence comes from Hyperolius riggenbachi, assembly GCF_040937935.1. Classification (NCBI taxonomy): domain Eukaryota; kingdom Metazoa; phylum Chordata; class Amphibia; order Anura; family Hyperoliidae; genus Hyperolius; species Hyperolius riggenbachi. Next base: position 322,068,228 of record NC_090652.1, read on the forward strand.
CTAGTGTGAGCAGGAAGTCTGGCATAGTGTTAGCAGGAAGTCTGCATAGTGTAAGCAGGAAGTCTGGCATAGTGTGAGCAGGAAGTCGTGCATAGTGTGAGCAGGATGTCTGGCATAGTGTGAGCAGGAAGTCTGGCATAGTGTGAGCAGGAAGTCGTGCATAGTGTAAGCAGGTAGTCTGGCATAGTGTAAGCAGGAAGTCTGGCATAGTGTTAGCAGGAAGTCTGGCATAGTGTTAGCAGGAAGTCTGGCATAGTGTGAGCAGGAAGTCTGGTATAGTGTGAGCAGGAAGTCTGGGATAGTGTTAGCAGGAAGTCGTGCATAGTGTTAGCAGGAAGTCTGGTATAGTGTAAGCAGGAAGTCTGGTATAGTGTTAGCAGGAAGTCTGGTATAGTGTTAGCAGGAAGTCTGATATAGTGTAAGCAGGAAGTCTGGCATAGTGTAAGCAGGAAGTCTGGCATAGTGTAAGCAGGAAGTCTGGCATAGTGTTAGCAGGAAGTCTGGCATAGTGTGAGCAGGAAATCTGGCATAGTGTTAGCAGGAAGTCTGCATAGTGTAAGCAGGAAGTCTGGGATAGTGTGAGCAGGAAGTCGTGCATAGTGTGAGCAGGATGTCTGGCATAGTGTAAGCAGGAAGTCTGGCATAGTGTGAGCAGGAAGTCGTGCATAGTGTAAGCAGGTAGTCTGGTATAGTGTAAGCAGGAAGTCTGGCATAGTGTAAGCAGGAAGTATGGTATAGTGTAAGCAGGTAGTCTGGCATAGTGTTAGCAGGAAGTCTGGCATAGTGTTAGCAGGAAGTCTGGCATAGTGTTTGCAGGATGTCTGGCATAGTGTGAGCAGGAAGTCTGGGATAGTGTTAGCAGGAAGTCTGGTATAGTGTTAGCAGGAAGTCTGGTATAGTGTAAGCAGGAAGTCTGGCATAGTGTTAGCAGGAAGTCTGGCATAGTCTTAGCAGGAAGTCTGGCATAGTGTTAGCAGGAAGTCTGGCATAGTGTAAGCAGGAAGTCTGGCATAGTGTAAGCAGGAAGTCTGGCATAGTGTGAGCAGGAAGTCTGGCATAGTGTGAGCAGGAAGTCTGGCACAGTGTGAGCAGGAAGTCTGGCACAGTGTGAGCAGGAAGTCTTGTATAGTGTGAGCAGGAAGTCTGGCATAGTGTTAGCAGGAAGTCTGCATAGTGTAAGCAGGAAGTCTGGCATAGTGTGAGCAGGAAGTCTGGCATAGTGTGAGCAGGAAGTCGTGCATAGTGTGAGCAGGATGTCTGGCATAGTGTAAGCAGGAAGTCTGGCATAGTGTGAGCAGGAAGTCGTGCATAGTGTAAGCAGGTAGTCTGGCATAGTGTAAGCAGGAAGTCTGGCATAGTGTTAGCAGGAAGTCTGGCATAGTGTTAGCAGGAAGTCTGGCATAGTGTTAGCAGGAAGTCTGGCATAGTGTGAGCAGGAAGTCTGGTATAGTGTAAGCAGGTAGTCTGGCATAGTGTTAGCAGGAAGTCTGGCATAGTGTTAGCAGGAAGTCTGGCATAGTGTTAGCAGGAAGTCTGGCATAGTGTGAGCAGGAAGTCTGGGATAGTGTTAGCAGGAAGTCTGGCATAGTGTTAGCAGGAAGTCTGGCATAGTGTCAGCAGGAAGTCTGGTATAGTGTAAGCAGGAAGTCTGGTATAGTGTTAGCAGGAAGTCTGGTATAGTGTAAGCAGGAAGACTGGCATAGTGTAAGCAGGAAGTCTGGCATAGTGTAAGCAGGAAGTCTGGCATAGTGTAAGCAGGAAGTCTGGTATAGTGTGAGCAGGAAGTCGTGCATAGTTTAAGCAGGATGTCTGCATAGTGTAAGCAGGAAGTCTGGTATAGTGTAAGCAGGAAGTCTGGCATAGTGTAAGCAGTAAGTCGAAAACAGCAGACTTTCAATTCGTAAAGGCTGTTACCGCATGAAAAACTGACATTACCGAGCAGTGAGGAAAATTACCCACTTGGCTGTAGGTACCTCCAACACATGTCAGAAAACTGTCAAATGTCAATTCATAAATTCTTCAACAAGCGGTAAGCCAGATGATAATTGCCAACACAGTTGGTGAGGTCTTAACAAGTTACTGACAGCTCTGGTAAGGTCTAAATGCAAAGTGCAGGGAGCCATCTGTGCAGGGAGCCGTAATTACAGCTTGTAACAAAAGAGATATTGCCACACTTCTGCTGTACCGCTCAATGGGCTGCAGTAATTTACCAAACTTCAAAGGCAGCTGTGAAAATCTTTATGAATTAGCACACAAAGGTCTAAAATACCGAATACAGTATTTTCCCACCCAGATTTTTTTTTTTTTACCAAACATACTTATGAATTGAGGCCATTGTCAGACGTGACAAGATCTGCTGCATGCTTGTTCAGGGTCTATGGATAAAAATATTAGAGGCAGAGGATCAGCAGGGCTGCCAGGCAACTGGTATTGCTTAAAAGGGAATAAATATGGTAGCCTCCATATAACACCTCGGGTTCATTTTAATGCTCTTCCCAGACTTTACTGCTGAGACCCAGAAGTTCCTGAGATAATTTACTCATGCAAAGCTAAAATTGCGGGGAGGAGAGCATCAGCTACTCGAGGTTTCCAGCTCCATTTTCAGGCCAGGGAAAGATACAATTCTGATACACTTTGGGACCTACAGTGTTTCCTCTAAAGTAAGACATCCCCTGAGAATAAGCCCTAGCAGGAATTCCTAGCATGCTTGAAATATAAGACATCCCCCGAATGTAAGCCCTAGGAGCAGCCCACATGACACCAGCAAGTCACGCTCAATACAAAGCCTGGATACAGTAGTGCAGCAGTTTAATGTGAGTTTTACAGTCCTGTATATGTGTGTCAGGCAATTAGTGTTTTTGTTGGAGCCATCCCTCCTGATCTGTCGTGATGAGCATCAGCAGCACTTCACCTCTTCCCAGGACACAGCTTATCCTATCACAGCTCTTGGGAGTCTGACAGAGTTCTCTGCCTGCAAGAAATAGACTCTTAGCCACATGAGCAGCAGAATCAGTTTCTTGTAAGCGAGAGACAATGGCCTTGATTCATAAAAAGCAGTGCGATAAAAAAAAATCTTGTCGGGAAAATACCGCACTTGGTATTTTCCCGGTCTGTGTGCTAATTCATAAAGATTTCCCCAGCTGCCCTTGGAGTTCGGTAAATTACCGCAGCCCATTGAGCGGTAGAGTAGAGCAGTGTCCCGATTCCCTCTTTGCCCTGCAGAAATGAATCACACAGACGGCTCTCTCCACTGATGACTCAGACAGATGAGTCACACAGTCTTTCCCTGCCTGCTCAAATGACTCACACAGACGGCTCTCTGGCTCTCTCCACTGATGATTCAGACAGATGAGTCACACAGTCTTTCCCTGCCTGCTCATTTGACTCACACAGAGGGCTCTCTGGCTCTCTCCACTGATGACTCACAGACTTCGGCTCTGTGCACTTTGCATTCATCAGAGCTGTCTGTAACTATTATTATTGCCTCACTAGAGGTGTCGGTAACTACCGCCAGGCTTACTGCTTGTTGCAGGCTTTATGAACTGACATTTGCTGACAAGTGTTGGAGGCAACTACAGCCAAGTCGGTAATTTATCTCCCTGGTCGGTAATATCAGCTTTTCATGCGGTAACAGCCTTTATGAATTGACACTTTGCTAAGTGGTCGGGAAAGTCTGCTGCTTTCAGCATTACCGCATGCAGTAATGCTTTATGAATTGAGGCCAATATCTGCAAACCACAGGCTCTGTGTATGCTGCTTGTGTTTCAGCATGGCATGCAGTATATACATTTTGTATAGGAAAACTACCAGTGTTTCCCCAAAAATAAGACATCCCCTGAAAATAAGCCCTAGCACATCTTTTGGAGCAAAAAAGATTAATATAAGACACTGTCTTATTTTCAGGGAAACACAGGTAGTATCATGGTTATTTTTTTTTTCGTTCAAAGCTTTGTCCATCTGTTCTGTAAGTTTAAACCCCTCTGAAAGTGAAAACTAGTCAGAGGCATCAGTGTGTTATGGTAACACATTACCAGGTACAGGGAAGCATACTTTCCATTGCCTGTATGCTTTACTGTACCTACTGTATGCAACAATAATGTTACCACCAGGTGTTTTTTGCGTTATGCGACATTCACAACGCAATATCCAACTGAATATAGCCGCAATCTGACAAGCCAGAGCTCTGTAGAAAGTTGGGCTACAAACATCTGCCCCAACAGCAAATGTTTTGCCAACTAAAGTGAACTGTAATACGGTAGCTAAAAGAAAGGTTACAGCTGAAGCCATCTTCCACCCTTCTACTGTGCCCTCTGCCCTTCTTCTGGTTTCACTTGTGAAGTCTAGTCTATACCCCTTCACTTGAGTCTTCATTCCTATAACCACTTCCAGACCAGGGTCATTGAAATCTATGCCCTAGTTGGCACCCAGCCCACTTATTCCTGCCAGGGTGTAGATTTTAATGACCACACCACATGGACCCACCACCACCAGCCACTCGCTCTGGCATAGATATGATGGCAGAGCTCTGTGAGGAGCTCATTTCATTGACTCCAGACCCTGTGAGCCGATCTCACTGCGGCCAAACTACCAAATGCTCTTGGTGCCCTTTACCTCTGTCCATATAATGCACTGACTTGCTGCAGGTGATACTAGCATCTGGAGTCACAATTCAACACTTCACACAAAGACACCTGGTATGGAAAGAACTATCCTTTTTGGATAGATTTTTCCCTACTTTCGGGGCACTAGTCCAATTTCAATAAGGTTTATGGTTGCTTCTGAGAAAGAGACTTCCGATTATGAAAACAGATCACAACCCAGCATCACCCTTCAAACAATGCTGCTACATTTCTAGCTTGTAGGAACTTCTGTCAAAGTAAGTTTGGCTTCCTCACTTATTCTACAGCCCTACCTAGTGTGTGTCTGTCCACCTTCCCTTAGGCCAGTGTTTCTCAACATTTTATTGGCCTGTAGCCCTTTGCACATCCTGTACTCACAAAGTACCCTCTAGTGTAGTAGACATTATCACAAGTACCCCTTGCCAAATATATATTTAATTGAAGTACATGATAATTGGTTCTAAACAATCGCCAAACATTTAACATTGCTTTTAATTAGCTACAACACTAGTTTGGTGTTTACATTTAGAGTTTTAGAAAAATGATAACATTTGTTATTCTTGGTTAAGTATATGAAGCCCGAGTACCCCCTGGAACCTGCAGAAGTACCCCCAGGGGTAGGCGTACCACACGTTGAGACCCTAGGCCTTAGATTGTAAGCCTTTGGTAGAGTCCTCTCTTCCATAGTGTATTTTACATGAGTTTGTTCCCATCATTGAGCTCCATTACTATGACCACCTTACACTTTTATTTCTGGGCCTACCTAACCAGCCCAAAATTGCACAATTGTGTATTTTGTACCATTTCCCTTGTACAGCTTTGTCCTATGTTGTATAACCTTGTTATGCATCATCCATAATCATTGTATGTATTGTCCAGCGCTGCGTAATATGGTGCTTTATAATTACTATATTCAGTGTTCTCCCCAGGCCCTTTTAGCCAGGTGCTTCACCCGGCTAGTTTTGGTGAGCACCCGGCTGTCATCGGCTCCTGTAAGCAGAATTGTGCAGAGAAGCACCGCCATGGCATTCTCTCATCTCGCCCCACCCGGCTACTTTCTCATGCCACCCGGCAGGAAACCTTTTCTGGGGAGAACACTGTATTAAACATTATCTGAGTAGTCAGCTGGGAGAAACACTTGCCCTCCCCTCCATCTAAAACTGAAAAACCAAATGACATGTTTGTGTCCCCCTCTTCCACATAATACATGAAATCAAATAATCATAGCCAAGAAACTAAAGTTTTCAAGCCTTTATTTAACCATTAAAATCTATATAAACATTGTGTCCAACTCTGTTTCATTCATTAATATTGTAAAACAACAAAAACTGCGCTTTTACACGTATGCAATTTATGAAATTGAATGGGAGCCACTTTAATAAAGCGCTCAGAAAGCACTAATCACTCAGCAAAGCGCTTATATAGTGTGGCTGATCCATTACTGTGTCAGTGATGCAGTAACCAAGAAGCGTAAATGAGGAATGGCAATGGGATGCAGAGGGCAGTACAAATCTGCACTAGGATAAACAGTTTACATACTGGAATATTTGCTTAGTTACACTTAAAGAGACACTGAAGCGAAAAAAAAAATGATGATATTATGATTTGTATGTGTAGTACAGCTAAGAAATAAAACATTAAGATCAGATACATCAGTGTAATTGTTTCCAGTACAGGAAGAGCTAAGAAACTCCAGTTGTTATCTCTATGCAAAAAAGCCATTAATCTCTACGACTAAGTTAGTCGTGGAGAGGGCTGTTATCTGACTTTTATTATCTCAACTGTAAGTGAACGGTTTTCTTTTTATCTGCTAGAGGAGAGGTCATTACTTCACAGACTGCTCTGAAAGACTCATTTTGAATGCTGAGTGTTGTGTAATCTGCACATATTAGAGAATGATGCAATGTTAGAAAAAACACTATATACCTGAAAATAAAAGTATGAGAATATTTTCTTTGCTGCTAATCTTCTAGTAATTATTCATAGTACACAACCAATTCATTATATCATATTTTTTTCGCTTCAGTGTCTTTAAACAATTTGCCTTTTTCTTTTTACATCGAGGCTGTCACCTCCCATCGTGCTTTTCAATGTGACTGCCTAGTGCTCCAACTTTCAAATAGGAGGCAGTGCTGAAACAGCTCTAAAGCAGACCTAAAAAAGTAAGGCTACTTTACCACCAAGACGTTGCGTTTTATGGGACGTTATGGTCGCATAACGTGTCCCAAACGCAACGCATGGTGGTGTTGAAGTTAGACGTCAGATTGAGCTGCGTTATGCAGCTCTCAAAGCAGCCGCTCCAGCTTAGTGATAGGAAGTCCGGATCTTTTAAAGGATTTGGATCGGATTATTGAAAAGATCTGGATCTTTGAACCGAATAATTTGAATCATTTTACTAGGGAAGCAGACTGGGTGAAATGACTAGCAGGACAGGACTTTCCCTGCACTGTACATTCTGTATGTTCCGGTTTCTTCCAGACAGACATCCATTGTGAACCGAATCTTTCATTGTGATGATCCGGATGAATCAACTCACAAAAAAGATCCGGATCAAGTGAACGATTCGTTCATGATCCGGACAACACTACAGTTCCACCACCAGTCTCCACAGTGCAGTGAATATTAATTAGCCATGTGGCTGGCCATGAGGAGGAGGGGAGACCTCCCCCTCCAACATTACTGAGCATGTGCAAACAGTCTAACGTGGCTTAGCCCAGTATATCGTACAGCATGCAGCACTTTGTTTAAACGTGCTGCGTTACTATGTAACGCAACGTGGGCACTGTGAACAGCACATTGATTTTACAGTGCTGTGAATTAGGCTGTGTTACAGGCTGCTGTAACGTGGGACATCCCACTGTGAAACCAGCCTAAAGTTTCACTTGCCTGGTCACACTGTGCTCACTTCCTGTCTGAGTCAGCCACTTACATACCTGATATTTAACCACTTGCCGACCGCCCACTGCAGAGGCGGCCGGCAAGTGGATCCCGCAAGGACCGCCGCATGCATAGAGGCGGCGGTCCTTGTACGGGCATGGGCGGAGCGAACGCGTCATTCGTGACACTATCCTCCGCCGGGGACTGGCTCCGCCCACCTCACGCTGTAACCTGCCGGCCGTTCGGAAGCGCCGGCGGGTTACTAACACCTGGATCGCCGCATACAAAGTGTATAATACACTTTGTAATGTATACAAAGTGTATTTTACAGGCTGCCTCCTGCCCTGGTGGTCCCAGTGTCCGAGGGACCACCAGGGCAGGCAGCAGCCACCCTAGTCTGCACCCAAGCACACTGATTTCCCCCCCTGCCCCCCCCCTGCCCACCCCCCAGACCACTGTTTGCACCCAATCACCCATCAATCACTCCCTGTCACTATCTGTAAACGCTATTTTTTTTTAATGCCCTAAACTGCCCCCTGATCACCCCCCAGATTCTCCCCAGACCCCCCCCCCCCCCCCCCCGTGTACTGTATGCATCTATCCACCTGACCACCTATCACCCCCTGTCACTGCCACCCATCAATCAGCCCCTAACCTGCCCCTTGCGGGCAATCTGATCACCCACACCAATAGATCGCTTGCAGATCCGACATCAGATCACCTCCCAAGTGCATTGTTTACATCTGTTCTCTACCCTAAACACCCACTAATTACCCATCAATCACCCCATGTCACTGCTACCTATCAGATTAGACCCCTATCTGCCCCTAGGGCACTCAATCACCCACCCACATCCTCAGACCCCAGCCCTGATCACCTCGCCAGTGCATTGCTTGCATCTATTTCCCCCCCCCCCCCCTCTAATCACAACTTGAGACACCCATCAATCACCTCCTGTCACCCCCTAGCACACCTACCCATCAGATCAGGCCCTAATTTGCCCCGTGTGGGCTCCTGATCACTCAGCCAAACCCTCAGACCCCCTTCCGATTACCTCCCCAGTGCATTGATTGCATCTATTTTCCCCTCTAACCACCCCCTGAGACACCCATCAATCACCTACTGTCGCCCCCTAGCACTCCTATCCATCAGATCAGGCCCAATACAACCTGTCAGCTAAAAGGCCACCCTGCTTATGACCAGTTCCACAAAATTCACCCCCTCATAGACCACCTATCATCAAATTTGCAAAGTGTCATTTTTCACTAACTTGACAAAAAATAAAAATCTATGAACTCGCCCTACACCTAATGGAATACCTTGGGGTGTCTTTCTAAAATGGGGTCACTTGTGGGGTTCCTATACTGCCCTGGCATTTTAGGGGCCCTAAACCGTGAGGAGTAGTCTTAAAACAAAAATGACCTGTGAAATCCTAAAGGTACTCATTAGACTTTGGGCCCCTTAGCGCAGTTAGGCTGCAACAAAGTGCCACACATGTGGTATCGCCGTACTCATGAGAAGTAATCTAATGTGTTTTGGGGTGTATTTTTACACATACCCATGCTGGGTGGGAGAAATCTCTGTAAATGGACAATTTTTTTTACACACAATTGTCATTTACAGAGATATTTCTCCCACCCAGCATGGGTATGTGTAAAAAATACACCCCAAAACACATTAGATTACTTCTCCTGAGTACGGCAATGCCACATGTGTGGCACTTTGTTGCAGCCTAACTGCGCTAAGGGGCCCAAAGTCCAATGAGCACCTTTAGGCTTTACAGGGGTGCTTACAATTAGGCATCCCCCAAAATGCCAGGACAGTAGACACACCCCACAAATTACCCCATTTTGGAAAGTAGACACTTCAAGGTATTCAGAGAGGGGCATGGCGAGTCCGTGGCAGATTTCATTTTTTTATCGCAAGTTAGCAGGAATGGAAACTTTTTTGTTTCTTTTTTGTCACAAAGTGTCATTTTCCGCTAACTTGTGACAAAAAAAAAAAAATATAAAATCTATGAACTCACCATGCTTCTCAGTGAATACTTTGGGATGTCTTCTTTCCAAAATGGGGTCATTTATACTATCCTGGAATTCTAGCCCCTCATGAAACATGACAGGTGGTCAGAAAAGTCATAGATGCTTCAAAATGGGAAAATTCACTTTGCACCATAGTTTGTAAACGCTATAACTTTTACCCAAACCAATCAATATAGGCTGAATGTTTTTTTTTTTATTATTAATAACATGTTTGTCCACATTTTTCGTGCTGCATGTATACAGAAATTTTACTTTATTATTTGAAAAATGTCAGCACAGAAAGTAAAAAAAAAAAAAAATCTTTTGACAAATTTCATGTCTTTGATGAATATAATAAAAAGTAAAAAAATCGCAGCAGCAATCAAATAGCACCAAAAGAAAGCTTTATTAGTGACAAGAAAAGGAGCCAAAATTCATTTAGGTGGTAGGTTGTATGAGCGAGCAATAAACCGTGAAAGCTGCAGTGGTCTGAATGGAAAAAAAAAAAGGAACTGGTCCTTGGGGGAAGAGGGGGGGGGGTAAAGGCCATGGTCCGTAAGTGGTTAACTCTCAGGCAGATTAAAAAAAAAAAAAAAAAAAAAAGACCAGCATAGTTATCTGTGTGCTAGGCACTGTAAAGGACTCAAAGTGACATAAGGTATTATGTAAAGGACAGCTGAAGTGAGGTATATGGAGGCTGCCAGTTGCCTGGTAGCCCTGCTGGTCTATTTGGCTGCAGTAGTGGGAACACCAGCAGAAACAAGCATGCAGCTGATCTTGTCAGATTTGACATCTGATTTGCTGCTTATATTGTTCAAGGAAATCAAGATGGCAGCCTTCATATACCTATAATATCAGTTGTCCTTTATGTAAGAAGTCATGGCATACCCAGCTGCTCTTCTCTTGTGGGAAGAGTGCTGCAAAACTACAGTGTGATCCCATCTAAAAATCAGTGTGTGAAGACAAACAAATCTACACCACTTCTCCACACAACCTTTGCAATTCCTAAAAAAAAAAAAAAAAAGGCCACAATCGTAAATTTAAAATTCACGTAAACACAAATAAGTACGTTTCTTCCAGAATAAAAATGAGTCCTAAGTTATTTTCTCCAATGTTGCTGTCACTTAAAATAGTAGAAATCTGACATTACCAACAGGTTTTGGACTAGTCCATCTCCTTATGGAGGATTCTCAAAGTTTTGTTTAGTTTTAAAAGCAGTTTGTGACTGGCAGTTGCTCTGTCCATCTTCCAAAAGGAGTGTGCAGTGAGCAGAGAGGCTGGTCAGCATAATTGTACAAATACTTTCTGAGAATCCCCCATGAAGAGATGGACTAGTTCAAAACTTGTTGGTTGTCAGATTACTACCTACTCTAAGTGACAGCAAGACAGGAGAAAAGTAATGTATTGCTCATTTTACTCTGGCAGAAATGTACTTTGATCCTAGAAAAAGGAACAGCAGAGAAAAAAAATACAGCAGACCATATAGTAGTATTGACCTCAGATCAAATAGGCCAAACAATGTGAAAGGGGAGTGTAGAATAGGAAATGCACAGGATCAAGTGGTTTCCTCACTAGTAGAAGTTACAACTAAGCTATCCCTCTTATAACCCTCTTCTGAAGTATGTGCACTACACTCCTCAGGTAGCGTTTCTTCTTCTATAGTGTTCTTCGCCATTGTGATTATTACAAAGGTGCCCAAAGAATAAAATATCACCAAATTCATAAAATAGGGGGTACTGGAAGACTTACCTCCCCAATGATGACAAATTGCACTCGTTCACATTAAAAAGAATGTATTCTTACTCCGCAATACACCTTGCAATGCGTTTCACGGGTCTATAGCTCGCTTCCTCAGGCAACAAAATTAGGAGCAGCAAGATTTGTCAAAAAGCAGGTTTAGTGCCTCTGTCTTTTTGACAAGTATTGATGCTCCTAATTTTATGTTGCCTGAGGAAGCGGGCTATAGACCTGTGAAAGGCGTTGCAAGGTGTATTGTGGATTAAGAATAAATTTTTTTTAATGTGAACGAGTGCAATTTTTCATCATTGGGGAGGTAAGTCTTCCAGTACCCCCCATTTTATGAATTTGGAGATATTTTATCCATTGGGCGCCTCAGTAATCAAAATACAGCTCAGGAGAACAGACAATTCAGCAGCCGCTCATACAGATTATACAGCTCAGGAGAGCAGAGAATTCAGCAGCCGCTCATACACAGATTATACAGCTCAGGAGAGCAGACACAATTTAGCAGCCGGTCATACACAGATTATACAGCTCAGGAGAGCAGAGACAATTCAGCAGCTGCTCATACACAGATTATACAGCTCAGGAGAGCAGAGAATTCAGCAGCCGCTCATACACAGATTATACAGCTCAGGAGAGCAGACACAATTTAGCAGCCGGTCATACACAGATTATACAGCTCAGGAGAGCAGAGACAATTCAGCAGCTGCTCATACACAGATTATACAGCTCAGGAGGGCAGAGACAATTCAGCAGCCGGCCATACACAGATTATACAGCTCAGGAGAGCAGAGACAATTCAGCAGCCGCTCATACACAGATTATACAGCTCAGGAGAGCAGAGACAATTCAGCAGCCGCTCATACACAGATTATACAGCTCAGGAGAGCAGAGAGAATTCAGCAGCCGCTCATACACAGATTATACAGCTCAGGAGAGCAGAGACAATTCAGCAGCCGCTCATACACAGATTATACAGCTCAGGAGAGCAGAGAGAATTCAGCAACCGCTCATACACAGATTATACAGCTCAGGAGAACAGAGACAATTCAGCAGCCGCTCATACACAGATTATACAGCTCAGGAGAGGAGAGAATTCAGCAGCCACTCATACACAGATTATACAGCTCAGGAGGGCAGAGACAATTCAGCAGCCACTCATACACAGATTATACAGCTCAGGAGAGCAGAGACAATTATGTCAAGCTCCTCTTCAGCCTCAGCATCTAAAATCTCTTCCTCACTAGATTAAGCAATACTATCTTTTAGGTCTAACGCTTCTTCCACAGCTAGAATACATGGTGAATGAAGTTCAGTTCTGCACAGCCATATCCGTATAACCCTGTAGCCAGAAAATGGTCCCCAGGCTTCACCAGGGCAAATACACCCGAGGTAAGCAATGTTTTTTCCCAGATGGGTTTCCAACATTTTGTGTCAGTTTCATTTTAAGAATTTGATTATTCTGGAAATAGTTGCTGATTAAAGGATTTACTTGAAAGAAAATAGAAAAGCAATAAAGGAGAGAATTGGCTCTTGGGTGCATGAAAAAAAATGTATATAAGCTTTATTACAAAATATTGATAAAAACATATATAGACTAAACAGTGAATCACAAAACCCCCCGAGAAAATACTATAATACCAATACTACCCCAAACTGGGCATAACACTTCTACTGGAACTATAAGGGGCTGCAGTCCCCAGAGGTTCTCTTATCAGATGATTAGAGGCAGTTCAATGCTATAGCTGAACAGCAAAGCCATGCGATATGCATGGAGTACTGTGCTTGCAGAAGAGTAAGCATATAGCTAGTGAACCTGTAATGATCATCCAATGGCAACTGATGGTCTCAGGTAGAACATGAAGCAAAGATCTCTAATCATGCATTTGTAGGCCACTTCTTGGACTGGTGATAGATACACCCACAATATAAAGTCATTGTTTCTGGTGAGAGAGGGCATGAGCTTCCCTTCTGATGAGGTTTTCTTCTGCAAGTCTTGTTCTCCTTAGGAAATAAGGTTGTATCATTTTCAGCAAATTCTCGGAAAGCTTTAGCCCAAGTGTTTTTCCATCTTGTGTTGCGTCTCTCTCTAGCCCTTGTAATTGGCTTTGCATACTCCATTGTAAAGGTCTTTGCAGTTCCAAGCAGCGTTCCTTGGCAGGCAAAGTCATATAAAGCCCACAACTCTTGTAAGTTGTTTTGGACGTACCAGTGAGAAGGACTCGATTTTTTGCAAAAATAGCAGCACAGGCTTGTGCCGTTTTGGAGGTTGGATTTTTTTATTTTATGAGCCTAATCCAAAATAAAATCCCATATAAAACTTTGCGCCATTATAGGAAGACACTTGCTGCCAGTTATTTAGTATCATTCTGTATGTAGATATAATTATGCCACCTTCTTTCTGTATTTTCTCTAGGTCTTTAGTCTTCTCTCAGCCCCATGGAATATTCTGAACTGCATGTCTGGAGTCCAATTTCTTATCTCCTCCACCCAATTGCTAACTAGCGTTGCTGGCATAATCAAAGGCACTGTTTTGATTTGTTTTGAATCAATCATACCAGAGAGGAAGGAAATTACTTGGATGGATTTGCCAAGCCCCATATCGGCCAAAATCCCTCCTTTTCTTCCCATCTCGGCACAAACTGTATAAAAAGGACACACCTTTTTGGTATTCATACAATTCATTAAACAACGTTCAACGTTAAGCATTCAGCATTAAACAATCCGGTTGTTCAGCATTTGACAGCTGTAAGGCTTTAAGGGGTGAAATTTGACCTTTGAGATTCTCAGTGGGGTGTATTGAGTTGGCTCTTTGAAAATATTTGATAGCTTGCGAGATGTTGCCACTCTTAGCCTCTTCTTTGGCTTTCCCCACATAACTGAAAATACAAACAAATACAATTACTATAGGCATACAAGGCAAGCTTCATGATACATCATTAAACCAGATTAGCAAATAGTACAATTCCATAGAAATGCCTTGTACACGTTAGATGGGAGCTGCCTCTACTGAGAATGAACATGTGTACAGCAGGCACCGATCCCCTCTATGAGTCAGCAAGAGATCAGATTGGCAAATTGCACGCTGAGGGCATTGTTGCCCTACTCCCCCTGCCAACTGTCATTGTACCTCCTCCTCATCAGCAGAACACTGTTAGCGTAGACTAGAGAAGTGTCTGTACAGCATTGGGCCCCAAACTATTGCTCAAGCTCTGGTGCTTACAAGGGTTAAAGTGGACTCAAATTAAAAATACAAGATTTCAGAAATAAAATCTATTTTCTAAATTATAATATATAGCAGCCTTTTTTCAGCTGCATGATGACAAATATAAAATATTTTACATTTATTGGAGGAACCCCTCCCCTTCCTTTCAAATTGCCGGGAAAAAAATCTGGCAAACTGGTGGAGTAGATGGTGTCCGGCAATGGAGGAATTGCTAATGGCTGCCACCTGTATAACCCTAGTTATGAAAAGAGAAGGGTGAAAAGCATGCACTGAAATGATCATAGGTTTGAAGGAGTGTTTATTTATCTTTGAATGTGTCAGAGTGGTGCAACTAAATATTTTTAATTAAAAAAAAAAAAAAATGTTTGGTTTGGGTCCGCTTTAAGGGAGAGGTTGCATGTCTACTTTTAGTTAAAGCATGCCCAGTAGAACATGTACAAGCACTTCCCTGTGGAGACACTAACATGGCCAGTAGCAGTCAGATGGTCCTGGGCCATAAAACTCATGTCCAACCTTCCCACAAAGTACAGTTGCTCCTGATGCCCTGCTCTAACCTCAACTACTTTACCACTGAAAAGGTGTTTCCCCTAATGGACCAAAGCAATTTTAAAATTCCAGTGTGCCTGCTATCCATTTGCCAATAACTCACTAATTATCACCTCTAAATGATCTCTACTTATCTTCACTACAAATTGGGCTCTTTGGGTGGTGCTTCTTGCTCAGAATTATTGTATGTCTTTTAACAGCAATTATAGTTTTAAAGTAAAACAAAAAAGTGACTAGATAAAACCCCCACACATTTTTCCCATTTCTCCTAATTACAACTAGAGATGGCCCGAACGGCTCGCCGATGAACTTCCATGGTTCGCGATCGCGGCGAACCGGGAACTTTTCTGGAAGTTTGGTTCACCCGCATAGTGCACCATTAGGGTCAACTTTGACCCTCTAAACAGTCAGCAGGCACATTGTAGCCAATCAGGCTACACTCCCTCCTGGAGCCACTCCCACCCTTATAAAAGGCAGGCACTGCCAGCCATTATACTCACTTGTGTGCCTGCAGTAAATAGAGAAGGGACAGCTGCTGCAGACAGAGCAGACTCATAGGGAAAGATTAGTTAGGCTCCTTACTGATTCTTATTGAAAAAAAAAAAAAATATAGCACCCCACAACATCTCTTTGGAGAGCCAATCTATTTTTTTCCTGTGTGTCCCACTGACACTTGTGTTGCATAGACAGACTTGATAATTCATACTGTGTGTGCCACTGCCACACTACCTGTGTGTGTCAGGCAGCTGCACATTGTAATACCCAGTACTGCATATTCCTACCTACCTGTTCACAGTGCACCCACCTACGTGAGCGCACGCAGTGTCACTGTGCCTGTCTGCTACCTGTCTGTGTGTGACAGGTGCACATTGTAATACCCATCACTGCATATACCTACCTGTTGTGTTCAGTGCATCCACCTACGTGAGTGCACGCAGTGCGATATACCACTCCGTGCATACCTGTTAACTGCACCTGTGTGACTGCACATTGTATTAGTCAAGTCAGTGCATACCTTTCACTTCATTCTCTTCCCCCCCCCCCCCCCCCAATATAGACAACGGACAAAACAGGTAGAGGTAGACCCAGAGGAAGGCCACCCGGCAGGTCTGTGCGAGGTCGGGTTGATGTGATTTTGTGCGGCCCTCGACCAAAGTACAGTGCTCAGAAGAAGGCACGTCCTATCAACTCCCAAGATTGTCAGGACATGGTTGACTAACAGAGCACTTCATCTTCCACAGCCACCAGCACTACTACAAGCACCACATCCACTAGCATTTGACACTTCGCAGAAGTTATTTGGTGGGGAATTAACCAATTCACAGCCATTGTTACAACCAGATGAAGGAGCTAAGCAATTTACACCACCTCATATGTCTGAGTTAGGCGGCGACACTATGGACGTAACATGTGAAGATGATGAAGTACCTGCTGTCGGTGCAGTTTGAGGCAAGCAAAGCTGGGCAGGATTATTGTGATGAGGACGATACGGATCCCAAGCATGTTCTCAATAGAGGAGATGAACATGGGACAGATCAGAGGGGGAGTCAGAGAGGAGTAGGAGACTAGTTGCTGAAAGCTTGTCAGAAACAGCTGGTGTCAGTATCCGGCGCCATGTATCGCCACCTATGGACAGCCAGCCAACATGCCCTTCAACGTCAGCTGCTGATGCCACCATAGTGCCATCACCCCAGGGGGGCTCAGCGGTTTGGAATTTTCTTCATGCGTCTGCAGCAGATCGGAGCAATGCCATCTGTTGTCTCTGCCTCCAAAAAAAGGCGAACACTCACGTAGGGAAAAGTGCCTTACGAAGGCACATGGAGAAAAAGGCACAAACTGCAATGGGAGGAGCACCTGAGCAGAAGCCACACAAAAGAAGAGCCACCCTCTTCCTCCAAGTGCAGCATCTTCAGCCACCCTCCTCCACTCTGCCCTTGAGCGGTTCCTGCTCCTCTGCCCACAGCAGCCAGGTGTCCGTGATGGAAATCTTTGAGTGGAAGGAGCCAAATTTCTGCCAGTCACCCCCTTGTCCAGCGTCTGACAGCTGGCGTGGCAGAACTGTTAGCTCGCCAGCTGTTACCATACCAGCTGGTGGACTCTGAGGCCTTCTGTAAATTTGTGGCCATTGGGACACTGCAGTGGAAGATGCCAGGCCGCAATTATTTATCTAAAAAGGTGATACCCAAACTGTACCATGAAGTGGCAAGTGGTGTCATCCCTGGCACACAGCATTGGGACAAGGGTCCACCTGACCATGGATGCCTGGTCTGCCAAGCATGGTCAGGGCCGCTACATTACTTACACAGCCCATTGGGTCAACCTGGTGACCGATGGCAAGCAGGGAGTACATGGCTGTGCAGCGGACCAACTTGTGGCACCTCCAC
Organism: Hyperolius riggenbachi; assembly: GCF_040937935.1. Taxonomy (NCBI): domain Eukaryota; kingdom Metazoa; phylum Chordata; class Amphibia; order Anura; family Hyperoliidae; genus Hyperolius; species Hyperolius riggenbachi. The sequence continues at coordinate 322,085,641 of NC_090652.1, forward strand.
GGCTTGCAGACAGGCCTCCTGCTACATCCTCTTTGCTGTCATACTCCTCCTCCTTGGCTGAGTGGCAGTTCAACTCTACTTGTGCTGTGATCTCCTCTCCAGCTACACAGTCCCAGATTCCCAGGGCCTATACTGCATGCCAGGTATGATGGTGTCACGCCATGTTAGACAGGTCTTCTTACCTCAAAGCGGAGAGTCCCACTGGAGCAGCTCTCCTGGCTGCTCTTAACAGGTGGATCAGTGGCTGACCCTGCACCAGCTGGAGATCGGCAATGTGGTGTGTGACAACGGCAGCAATCTCATTTCAGCTTTGAATTTGGGAAAGCTGACACATGTACCCTGCATGGCACATGTGCTCAATCTAGTCATTCAAAGATTTGTGTCAAAGTATCCAGGCTTAGAGGAAGGCCTGAAACAGGCCAGGAAGTTGTGTGGGTATTCCAGGCGGTCTTACACGGCCATGGCATGCTTTGGGGACATTCAGTGGGGAATCAACTTGCTGGTGAGACGCTTGATATTGGATAGCCCAACTCCCTGGAATTCGACCCTGGTCATGTTCTCTCGCCTGCTGGAACAGGAGAAAGCCATCACCCAGTACCTCTACAATTACAGTAGAAGGACACAATCTGGGGACATGGGGATGTTGTGGCCCAACCACTGGACACTGATGCGAAATGCATGCAGGCTCATGCAGCCGTTTGAGAAGGTAACCAACCTGCTAAGTTGCATTGAAGGCACCATTAACGACTTGAGCCCGTACACTTACTTCCTGGAGCGTGCCGTGCATAGAGTGGTGGATCAAGCTGTGGAGGAGCATCAACAGTAACAGGAGGAAGAGTTGTGGGATCAATCAGCAGAACCAGATGTTTCCTCAACACCTGCGGCAGCACAGAGGGGGAAGGAGGAAGAAGAGTCAGATGAGGACGTTTTTTTTTGTTTAAAAGAGGAGGCAACGGAAGAACTGCAGCAGGTGTCATGCAGGGACCCCTGTATAAAAAAAGCTCAAGGGGAATGACCTGTACTGGGTGGCAACGCTACTAGACCCTCGGTATAAGCACTGTGGCAGAGATGTTTCCAAATCACTAGAAGACAGAAAGGATGCAGCAAGCTGGCAACTATGCTTTACAGTGCATTTAAGGGTGCTGTCACAGCACAACGGAATACAGGTGCCACTGCCAGTAATCTTCCTCCCCCCCTATGTCCACGCAGGCAAGGACAGGACGCTCTAGCGATCTCATGGTGATGTCGGACATGCGGACATTCTTTAGTCCAACGTCTCGCCTTAGCCCTTCCGGATCCACCCTCCACCAATGCCTCGACCGGCAGGTAGCCGACTACCTGACCTTAAGTGTGAATGGAGACACTGAGCAGCGATGAACCCCTGGACTACTGGGTGCGCAGGCTTGACCTGTGGCCAGAGCTGTCACAATTTGCCATCCAACTTCTGTCTTGCCCTGCCTCAAGCACCCTGTAAGAAAGGACCTTTAGCGGAGGCATTGTCACTAAGATAAGTCGCCTAAGTGTTCAGTACCTCACCTTTAGCAAAATGAATGAGGCATGGATCCCAGAGGGCTACTGCCTGCCCGAAGACTAAGTCAGTCCCCCACACACAGCAGCTCTGCCTGCACACCGTGTGACTACCTGCCCCAAGACTAAGTTGTCCCCACACAGCATCTCTGCCTGCAGGCCGCTTGACTGCCTTCTCTGCCACCACCAACTGGGTCCAGGACTCCAAGTGGATTCCTGAATTTTTAAGGCCGCTACCAAACACATTTTTTCTGCTGTACGTCTGCCTAATTTTTCTGGCTGCACTGCAACAGCAAAACAAAAAGCACGTGCATGTGTCAATTCCCTTTCGTGATCGTTACCTTGCCGCGGTGAAGGGGCTTGCGTATCACAATGAAGCAATGACCGCCTGCTATATGAAAGTGTTAGGGGCACACCCAAGATAAGGTCGCTGCTTCATTGTGGACAGACCAAATTCGATCAGCTGGATAGTCACTACTGTTCTATCATTGCGCTACCTCAACCCAGCGACCATATGGGCTTGAAAACGCTATCGCCTGCACTCTCGCCAATGTGTGCACCAGTCCAGCACAGCCGTCACTACCCAAACAGCTGTTTGCGGTGCGTTACACAGAGTTTGGTCTGTCAGTGTGAAGTAGTACACTAATTACACTGCCTGATTGACGTACACACGTTGTTTGAAAGCACTTTATGCCTCCAATTTAGCATGCAATGCGATTTCTACCCTTACAACGCTGCTGTGCGTCAAATCCAGATTTTTCCCTGAGACTTTTGGCGTGTATCCCACTCCGCCATGCCCCCCTTCAGGTGTTAGACCCCTTGAAAAATCTTTTCCATCACTTTTCTGGCCAGAATTAATGTGTGAAGTTTTGAAAGTTTGCCTGCCCATTGAAGTCTATGGCGGTTCACAAACTTTTTCAGAAGCTCGCAAACCTAAAATTGGAGGTTCGAGCCATCTCTACAGCACAGAAGCCAAACCTGCATGGTAGAGAATGAAGACATCAGCTGCTGTATTTCTGTCACTTCACATTCCCTTTAACCCCTTCCCGACCACCTAAGGCATTGGGAAGGTGGCAGCACTAAAACCACCTAATGCCGAAAGGCATCAACTCCTGGGCCGGGTTTTATAGGAGATTGTGCGCATCCCTGCTTGAGTGACAGAGCTCCGCTATCAGTATACTTACATTGTACAGCGCTGCGATCTACTGCAGCGCTGTACTGGGGACAGCTGTGTCATAGGCTAATGCCTATGAGAGAGGATTGCCCTGATTGGCTGTCGGGGGGGAGGGAGGGGAGTGATAATCCAGAAATCTAAAATACAAATAAAAAGAATGAAGTTCTGTTGGTGGGCATAAAGGAGCGCATTCACTTGTGTGCCAAGTGATACGGCTCTGCAGCAAGCCATTAAAGCTGCAGAGCACTAAATTGTAAAAATAGCCTGGTTACTAGGGGGTTGCAAGCCTATGGTCCTGAACTGGTTAAAGTAACACAAGCTGTAGTGATACCCTGTAACAGAGGAGGAGCAATTTATGTTAGACACTTGAAAACCATAGGTTCAAACACCAGATTGTAAGTGCGCTGGCGGCTGTGACAGCATCAAACCTACATGCTCAGTCACCTAAAGCAGCCAAACAAGGTTCCCACTCACTGCAAGTTGTGCAACTCCTTTAAAGGAAACCTATAATGACAAACAGTGTCACTTACCTGGGGCATCTGCCATCCCCCACAGCTCCCCTGTGCCATCTCTGAACGATCCTTCGGTCCCTGCCAAGTTATCACAAGTGGATAGCCACTGTGCATGTGTGGTCCTGACCGTGACTGTCCTCATCTTCACTCCTGTTGGTGGGAGAGTCCTGAGCAGGGGCAGTATGTGAAAGCCTCATACTGCAGCAGATGCTCTCAGCAGGGGGGGGGGGGGGGGGGGGGAACACGCAAACGAGGACATGCGCAGCCAGGGCCGCATAGGTGCAGTGGCCATCAATGTGCGAGAAACTTAGCCACAGCAGGGGGGCAGAGGCTTGTTTAGAGATGGCACAGGGAGGCTGGCAGAAAGACGCCCCAGGTAGTAAGAAACTTGTCATTACAGGTATCCTTTAAAGCAATAGCAAAGACAATGGTACAATTTCCTTGACCCAAATCAGATACTTGCTGGCTAACAGTTCAATAATCAAATGTATGGGCAGATGGCAAGTTCAGCAGAGCAGGATGATTAGTAGCTCAGTGGGTTAGGCAGCACAGTCATATGCATAGTCCCACCAACACTGCAGTTGTACCAGCCACAGAACTCCTCTCAGAGGCTCCTCCCCCCACCACAGAGTTTCACCATCTGTTACTTAGAATACAAGGTGCAGTCTACACATGCTTAAAGCGGATGCAAACCAAACTTTTTTATTAAATATATTTAGTTGCACCACTGACACATACACAGATAAATAACCACTCCTTCAAGCCTATGAGCATTTCAGTGCATGCTTTTCACCCTCTTTTCATAACTACGGTTATACAGGTGGCCGCCATTACTTCTGAGCTTAGGAAGTTTTAGATCATGGGTGCGTTTGTCATCAGCTACCCTCCCTCACAGGGGCGGAGTCTATGTGAAATCTCACAAGCTGAGATCACCTCCCCTCTGACATCATCAGTAGCAGCCTGTGTTTTGTTTGTTTTTTTATCTCCTCCACCAGTCTGCTGGATTGTGTCCCGGCAATATGAAAGGAAGGAAGGGAGGGGTTCCTCCAATAAAATATTTTATATTTGTCATCATGCAGCTTAAAAAAGGCTTCTATTATAATTTAGAAAATAGATTTTATTTATTCCTATAAATCCTATATTTTTAATTTGGGTCCACTTTAAGAGAGAGGGAACCCAAGGTGGGGTACATGGAGGCTGCCATATGTATTTTGTTGTAAACAATGCCAGTTGCCTGCCTGTTATTCTGGCATACAAAGTGCAAGTCAAAACCACTCACCCGTTATCCTTGGTCAGGTGATGCTGGAAGCAGCCAATATGCATGGTGTGGCTTCACAAAGCTATGCCAGCAACAGAACTGCATTCTGCGTCGCCTATAGTGCTAAGCCAGTGACGGATGAGACAATTCCCTTCCAAGAAACTATCAAAAAAAAGAAAGAAAAAGGGCCCCTGGGAGATATTTACCTAAGGAGTGGAAGCATCTAGATCTGATTAAGGCTTCATCCCATGGTAGTCTTGCTGGGCCCCTCCAAAGCTACAGCCAATAATCTGTCAGGCTGTGGCACAGTAGCACCTGCAATATTTACTTTCCCCCACTCCAGTGCAGTAGCAGTGCTCGGCTTGGAAATAACTGAACCCAACTTGTTCCTGCGCATTAGAGCAGATCCTACTGGGATTGGCCATTTCCACCTGAGCCCAAGCCAAGAAGAGTTACTGCACCAGTGCTGGAGCCAGGAAGGGAAATATCACTTGGCCACCGTGGGAAGCCTCAATTGAATCTAGAGGCTGCCCCCTCCCGACGCAAGTAAACCCCCCCCCCCCTTTTTTTCAATACAGGTTCTCTTTAAAGTGATTTTCTAAACACCCTGAAGCTGCTCTTCCTGCCAGCTTGTACTGCAAATGCCCAGCTCAGTTTCACTGCAGAAAGGAGAGTGCTCCTGAATCAGGATGTGTCCCTCACTGGGCCTGTGAGTGTTGCAGGCTCACCAGTCACACCAACACCTCTCCCTGTGTCTTTATGAATTCCTACAGTGAGCACTTGTATCCCTTGACTAGAGTTGGGCGAACAGTTCGGCTGTGTTAGCCGAACTGCAGCCTAACTGTTCGGGTGCCCAACCTGTCATTTATGTATGGCTCTTACTACTTCCGGGTCGCAGTGACCCGGAGTAGTACGTCTGCGCTGGCCCGGCGGAGCGCGTCCTAGATCGCGCTCCCGTTGCCAGGCACTCTACGCATGTGTGTGACGTCACTCATGACATCACACACATGCGCAGAGAGTGCCCGGCAACGGGAGCGCGATCTAGGACGCGCTCCGCCGGGCCAGCGCAGATGTACTACTCCGGGTCACTGCGACCCGGAAGTAGTAAGAGCCATACATAAATGACAGGTTGGGCAGCCGAACTGTTCGCCCAACTCTACCCTTGACACCACCACATGTAGTAACAGTGTTATCACAGGATACAGACACTGAATGGTAACAATTTAAGAAAGAAGCCAGACACAGGAGAAGGCAAGCCAGCGTGACAGGTGAGTGTGTACCGTGACCATGGGCCCAGGGGGTACACATACTCTTGGGGGTGGGGCAGGGAGAAGCTGCAGAAACCCACCAGGAGGGTTGCCACGAAAGCAAACGCCATTTCCACTACACAACCTATGGAGGCCTTTCAACCAAAGTATTTCCAGCATGCCACACCAATGGTTTCTGTGGAAGTCAATATCTGTGAAATGCGGCGTTTATGATCAAATTGGCAGGGTATTGAAGGTGAAAATCATGGGCACCCTGTTTATACCAAAAAAGGGCCAGGGGTCATGTCATTTTAAGTCAATGGGCTCTATTCACAATAAGCAGTTCGGTAAAAGCATTTGGGACGGTAAAATACATCATGCGGTATTTTACACTTTTCCAAATTCACAAAAAAAAAAAGTTTCCACCCATGAGGCAGAAGTTAATTTACCGAACAAACATGCCTCAATTCATTAAGCCCTGGTCGGTATGTGGCACTTAGTGAGTGAGTGGTTTTCCAGACTGTGCAGCCTGCAGATACGGTTCCCGACTGTGGGTTTGACCAGCTCGAGAGGGGACGCTGCCTTAGTCGAGCTAACACAAGGCTGTAACCCCGCAAAACACTTCCCACTGCCACCACTAGCTGCTGCTAGACACTTCAACAATTCCCACTCTGCTGTCGAGTGGCCTGCATGCAGTGTGGCGCTTTCTTATTTGGGTCAGCTTTTGCGCTTTAGGCCAAATATGGGAACGCCACACACACTACAATCACAGTAGCAAGGCACAATCAGGCACTGAACTTTTAATGCAAATTACACTGCAGTCTCTTTCTCTAGGCTATGAGCTTTGGCTTAGTACAGCAGAAGTCAAGCTTATTAAATAAATATTTAATATTCCAAAAAGTGGAACAGTGCAGAAGATATATAAAAATTACAAAGATAAAAGTTACACAACAGAGTTTACATAACAACGGGGATTAACTTTACCAATACGAGGTCTAACTTGGTCGTGGGAGGGCACGAATTTCCAATTTGATCGGGAACATCTCTAGCTATGCGCTACCTCCAAGAGAAGATCTGTGACTGTCCCAGGCCGACTTATATAGTCCGCTTTGTAGCCGGGTGTACAGGTTCAGATACATCATAACACAGCCTGTCATCCCTTTAGATGTGCTGGAGCCACAAGGGGGAGCTCTTCTGTATGCTACAATACAAATATGCACATCTAAAGGGATGCCTGCACAATTGTCAGCTTCTTCTGCTTTGATACTTTTGGCCAATAAATGACATGCGGAAATCTTTGTGAATTGACATTTCCTGAGGTGATTACTGCACAAGTCTGTAATTGAGATCACTAGTCAGGAAAATGTGATTCTCTGTGCGGAGCTAAGTTTAGTGAATTGTAACTTGGGAAGGTGATCGGTAAAATCAGTTGGTTTCACCAATACCAGATGTGGTAATGCTTTGTGAAAAGAGCCCAATATAATGGATATAATGTTTTCCAGCAAGACCCACAGAGCAGCCAAAATTTAAAGTTCAACTGAAAACATTTCAGAACAAAAAAAAACAAAAACCTGTAAGCCATGGATCAATGGCATTCGTTTAACAGTCCTTGCACTAGTCAAATCAGAGGCAGCATACTGCACCTCAAATAAAAAATATATAGACACGCACCATCATGTCATCAGTTCATTATCACATACAAGTTTTGCCCACCATGTAAAGAGTGGAGTAAAAGGTGCCCACAGATCAGACGATTTAAGAGCAAATTGACCGAGAGATCTCTTTCTGATCAGAGGGAGATCTGTTGGCTGCTTGTACACCACAGGCCGATTCCCAATTAATTTCAACAGGATATCTCTTGAGATTTGGCATTGTGACCCCACATCCACCTCTGTCCCCTTAAAGGGGTTCTGTGGGGAGGGGTTGAAAAGTAAACTGACACTTACCTGGGGCTTCTACCAGTCTCTGCAGCTGTCATGTCCCACACCATCCTCCAACGATCCGCTGTTCCTGTAATTCAGCATCTAATCCAGCTGCGGCTGTGCTCGCTCCCGCACACGTTATTGGGAGTATACGTGCAGTACAAGAATACTATGTACTGTGCAGTAAGCTCCCAATGACATGCACAGGAGCGAGCACCATTTGTCTTAGACCACTATCAGACTAGGACTGGCGCTAAGGTTTGTAGGAGGATGGCGCCGGACATGACAGCTGCAGGGGCGCAGTAGAAGCCCAAGGTATGTGTACATTTTCAACCCCCCCACAGAACCCCTTTAATGTAAAAGGTGCCCCCTTATATGCTTCACCATATTCACTGTGTCTGCCATTGGTTCTGTCCACATGTAGGCTTCCCACATGGTTGCCAGAGTAACACAGGCAGGCGTGTGAAAACACACACACACACACACACACACACACAACCATCAGATCATTGTCTGAAACAGACCGAGCAGCAGTCCGCAAGTTATCCATCCTGGACTGTGAAACGGAACAGAGATCCCCTCCCCCATCCTCTGTGCAGAGCAACAAGTGTCCCAGCTCACTGCACAGACCTGTCAGCCATCCGGTGTCATGATGCACTGTTACTGTGTGCAGGGCTGCAGGCACATGTCTCTCCCGGGTGGTAGCAGCAGTGCTTTCCTTGTACAGTACAGAGGTGACAGTGCACTGCTTGCTATATGTGAACTCCCTCCCTCTGTGAAGCTGTGAAGCAGGAATGTGCTGAAATCTTTCCTCTTCTCACTCCACAAGCTCCCATCTCTTCAAAACTAGCGTGCTTGGCTCAACAAGTGGGAGCCTCCCCTCAGGCTTCTGATTGGGCTGGTGAGGCTGGAGACAGGGGCGGAGCAACAGAAGCGTCTCCTCCAGTAGAGATGGGAAGTCCAGATCTTTTCAATGATTCGGATGATTCGAATCGGATCATTGAAAAGATCCGGATCTTTGATCCGAATCTCGGATCATTTTACTAGGGAAGCATTCATGGGTGAAATGACTAGCAGGACAGGACTTTCCCTGCAGTGGACAGGAGAAGGGGAGGGGGGGTGGACACAGAGAAGGGGAGAAGATGGACACAGGGCAGGGAGTGGACAGAGGAGGGACGAGCAGAGAGCAGAAATGTTTGTTTGCACACAATACCCACATGCTGCAATCATATGCTTTACATGTATTTCACCTATATGTTCATCTGTATACTTTAAATGATAGATAGCACTACAAGTGTCAGCATGGCTTACATGTAGCTGCTGCTGTATTGCAAGCCATCAGAGAGCACTACAAGTGTCAGCATGGCTTACATGTAGCTGCTGCTGTATTGGAAGCCATCAGAGAGCATTACAAGTGTCAGCATGGCTCACATGAAGTTGATGTATCGCAAGCCATCAGAGAGCACTACAAGTATCAGCATGTCTTATAGGTAACTGCTGCTGTATTGCAAGCCATCAGATAGCACTACAAGTGTCAGCATGGTTCACTTGTAGCTGCTGTATCGCAAGCCATCAGATAGCACTACAAGTGTCAGCATGTAGCTGCTGCTGTATTACCATTGCCCTGTCGTTCTAGCCCAGCACGCTGTCTGCAAAGTTACTGAGCTGTGCTTCTGAGCCAAAACATTCCCATGTGTTCACTGTGCACAACTATGGAACAGACAGCCTATAATGAGCAGCACATTACAGCCAGTATGTGTGCTCTACACATATCTGGCAGTGGCACCCATGTCCCCTCATCTACCTGTCCCTGCAAGGCTGGCTCCCCTCCAAAAGAGCGATCCATCTCTGCTCTGCTTCCAGGACCCCGCTGCCCTGAGGGGGAGGGGGGGGGGCAGCGGGGTCCTGGAAACAGATTGTCGGCAGATTTCCCTACAACCAGATTGTCGGCAGATTTCCCTACAACCTGCAACCAGATTGGGTATCATTCATAAAGGTGTTGTCGGTAATGAGACTCAGTGCGGAAAAACACTGCTGCCGGTATTTATACTTCTGTGTGGACATTCATAGAAAAGGATACAGTTGCGATAGGAGTGCGGAGATTTCCCGAACTAGGCTGGCGGTAGGCTTGCGGAAACAGGAGAAGCTGCGGAGTTGATAAATTTCTCCGTGTTCCGCTCTACTGCAGCTGCCTGGGAGGTCTGTGTCTCCATTAGCTTAACATTGTTATCGCCACATCAGAGGGGGCGGTATTCCCTGTCCTCATACCGCTTGCGGTAATCTTTATGAATTGACAGTTTGTTACATTTTTTTATGATAATCACCACACAAGGCAGTGATTTATCGCTCTGCTCGGAAATGTCAGCTTCGCATGCGGAAAGAGCCTTTATGAATGGAGACTTTGCTAAGAGGTCGGTAAAGTGAGCTGTTTTCAGTATTTCCGCATGCCATTGTCGGCAGATTTCCCTACAACATGCAACCACATTATTGGCAGATTTCCACACAATATGCAACCAGATTATTGGCAGATTGCCACACAATAGGCAACGAGATTGTCGCCAGATTTCGCCACAAAATGCAGTATATGTAGTTAGGTATATAGTGGGCTAACATTTACCTGGAGGGAGGGTGGTTGGGCAGGCTGGTACACTATTTGCAGTGCAGGCACTGCACTGGGTAGGCAGTTAGGTAGCCGGGGTGGGCGGCTGGGCAGTTAGGTAGCCGGGGTGGGCGGCTGGGCAGTTAGGTAGCCGGGTAGTTAGTGGGGTAGGGTCCCGACTCCCATCACCCCTGCCTTACCTGGGGTCCCCCCTCCCATCAGCGGCGAGAGAGCGGCATATACAGGAAGCTCAGGCGGGGTAATCAGCCGCTAGAGGTTCAGCTGCCTCCGAGCTACGGTGTCTCCTCTCTGTATTGCTGCTCGCAATAAACCAGGAAGTGGTGCGAGCAGGAATACAGAGAGGAGACAGCGTAGCCCGGAGACAACTGAACCTATAGCGGCTGATTACCCCACCGGAGCTTCCTGTATATGCCGCACCTCCCGCCGCTGATGGAAGGAGGGGGGCCCCTAGGCAGTGCAGTTTCCAGGCTAAAATGCACCCAGGGCAAGGGTGTAACAATGTGGGTGCCCGCAGTATAGGTTAGCCAGGTCTAGTTGCACTCAGTATAGATAGCCCAGAATAGGTACCCCAGTATAGGTAGCCAGCTATAGGTCCCCCCAGTATAGGTGAGCCACTATAGTTGACTCCGGTATAGGTTAGCCAGGTAGGTGCCTCCAGTATAGGTTAGCCAGTATAGTTGCCCCCAGTATAGGTTAGCCAGTATAGGTGCCCCCAGTATAGGTTAGATAGGTAGGTGCCCCCAGTACAGGTTAGCTAGGTGGGTGCCTCTAATATAGGTAGCCAGAATAGTTGCCCCTAGCATAGGTTAGAAAGGTAGATGCCCCCAGTATAGGTAGGTTAGGTAGGTGTCTCCAATATAGGTAGCCAGTATAGTTGTCACCTGTATAGGCTAGCTAGGTAGGTGCCCCCAACAGTGGCGTAGCTAGGGTGTTTGACACCCGGTACAGATAATTCACCGACACCCCCCTCTCCCCCAAAAAAGCGAAGCGCGCAGCGGCAAAAAAAATTGGTGTAGACATGACTTGACATGGGTGGGGGTAACTAATGTAACTGTAAGGCAGTGGGCTAATATAGGTAGCCAGTATAGTCGCCACCAGTATAGGCTAGCTAGGTAGGTAGGTAGGTAGGTGCCCCCAATACAGGTTAGATAGGTAGCTGCCCCCCAGCATAGGTTAGATAGGTAGCTGCCCCCCAGCATAGGGTAGATAGGTAGCTGCCCCCCAGCATAGGGTAGATAGGTAGCTGCCCCCCAGCATAGGGTAGATAGGTAGCTGCCCCCCAGCATAGGGTAGATAGGTAGCTGCCCCCCAGCATAGGGTAGATAGGTAGCTGCCCCCCAGCATAGGGTAGATAGGTAGCTGCCCCCCAGCATAGGGTAGATAGGTAGCTGCCCCCCAGCAGCTGCCCCCCAGCATAGGGTAGATAGGTAGCTGCCCCCCAGCATAGGTTAGATAGGTAGCTGCCCCCCAGCATAGGTTAGATAGGTAGCTGCCCCCCAGCATAGGTTAGATAGGTAGCTGCCCCCCCAGCATAGGTTAGATAGGTAGCTGCCCCCCCCAGCATAGGTTAGATAGGTAGCTGCCCCCCCCAGCATAGGTTAGATAGGTAGCTGCCCCCCCCAGCATAGGTTAGATAGGTAGCTGCCCCCCCAGCATAGGTTAGATAGGTAGCTGCCCCCCCCAGCATAGGTTAGATAGGTAGCTGCCCCCCCCAGCATAGGTTAGATAGGTAGGTGCCCCCCAGCATAGGTTAGATAGGTAGCTGCTCCCCAGTATTGGTTAGATTGGTAGCTGCTCCCCAGTATTGGTTAGATTAGGTAGCTGCTCCCCAGTATAGGTTACATTAGGTAGGTTCCCCAGTATAGGTTAGATAGGTAGGTGCCCCCCAGTATTAGGTAGGTGCCCCCCTAATGGAGGGGAGAGCCACGGGGAGGGCAGCCCGACCTCTCCCTCCCTCTCCCAGGGCTGCCCTCCGTGCTCCCCCCTCCAGACTTCATAGAGCAATGCGCAGCCTGTACCACTCCCCTCCCTGCGGTCCCATCGCCGCTGCTCCTCTGCTCTCTGGAATACGCTGATACACTAGTGTTGTCCGGATCATGAACGATTCGGATCTTTGATCCGAATCTATTTTATGAGTCGATCATCCGAATCATCAAAATGAGTGATTCGGATCGCAAAAGGGGCGGGGCCAGGAGCGACACGCCCCCTCTCAGCGGGCAGCGGGGTCCTGGAAGCAGGGATCGCTCTGTTGGAAGGGAGGCAGCCTTGCAGGGACAGGTAGATGAGAGAAAGGGGACATGGGTGCCACTGCCAGATATGTGTAGAGCCCACATACTGGCTGCAACGTGCTGCTCATTATAGGCTGGCTGTTCCGTAGTGCTGCACAGTGAACACATTGGAAGCTTTTGGCTCAGCACAGCTCAGTAACTTTGCAGACAGTGTGATTGAAAGGCAATATGATCCTCCTGCACTCGGCACTAAACAGCTGCACTTATCTTCTGGGAATGCTTTCTTTCACTGTGCGACCTTTTCTTTCAAAGTGTACAGATGAACATATAGGTGAAATATATGTAAAGCATATGACTTCAGCATGTGGGTATTACGTGCAAACATTTCTGCTCTCTGCTCGTCCCTCCTCCCTTCTCTGTCCACTCCCTGCCCTCTGTCCATCTTCTCCCCTTCTCTGTGTGTCCACTCCCTCCCCTTCTCCTGTCCACAGACCTGTCCTGCTGTTCATTTCACCCCGACTGCTTCCGGTAGTAAAATGATCCGAGATTCGGATCAAAGATCCGGATCTCTTCAATGATCCGATTCGAATCATCCGGATCATTGAAAAGATCCGAACTTCCCATCTCTATGATACACACGCTGTATGTCCTGTTTAGCCGGAAGCAGCGTGTGTATCAGCGTATTACAGAGAGCAGAGGCGATGGGAACGCAGGGCGGGGAGTGGTACAGGCTGCGCATTGCTCTATGAAGTCTGGAGGGGGGAGCACGGAGGGCAGCCCTGGGAGAGGGAGGGAGAGGTCGGGCTGCCCTCCCCGCGGCTCTCCCCTTCATGCAGCGCATCCCCTCTACTAGGGACGTTACCACCAGCCTGCGTACGTCACACATGCCTAATCACTCACCGCTTGTAGCGATCCGCTCTGCTCTGCATACATCTCTGCTCTGCGCACATGCTGCCATATATAGTGTTTCCCTCTGTTCAGCACCCGCCTTTTATTCTAATCGCCTCCCCACAATGCATCGCGCTGGCCCAGTGCTATACACACGCCTGGCCAGTAGAGGGAGCTGGGGGCAATCTCCATGGACAGAGCAGAGCATACAGCGAGGTTCAGCAGCCCGGAAGTACTGTATACAAACCATGTGATACGTCATCAGCCACAGCTGCAGAGCTAGCTAGGAAGGCTGCTTGGTGTGAGTAGATGCTGCTGGTTAGCCTGTAATAGCTCAGAGCACAGATCTCTGTGTAAGTGCTGCATCTGGAGATCTGCACCTGTCTAGTGATCAGTCTGGGGAGTGACCCTGATCAGCTACATTGCTGGTGACATGCTACTGAGATCTGACTACCTGCTGCAGGCTTCCACATAGGGGCTCATTCACTAGGAACACAACATTAAGGATGGGAAGGCATTTTGGCTCCAATAGTGGCTGGTTGTGTCACTCTACTGAAAATCAATAATAACTTTTTTTTTTTTTTTTACAATATTTATAAATGATTTAGCCAGTGTGTGCCCATTGGAAAATCTTTCCTCTCCCTGATTAACATTCTGAAATGTATCACGAGAGGTAACATCCTAAGTGCTGTCAGGTGCCACTCTCTGGAATTATTATGTAGTATTTATATAGCGCTGACATATCACGCAGCGCTGTACAGAGTATATTGTCTTGTCACTTAACCAATGGCGAGAGACACTCACCTGTGCCGTGTGTCCGTCCCCCAGAGGCTGAACCGAGGCCGGTGTGCCAGGTGGGACGGACGCACGGCACAGGTGAGTGTCTCTCGCCATTGGTCCATATACTTGTACACAAGTTCCCCATTAGGTCCGCTTTTGATATAACGGACGGGGATTGGCTTAAGAGGATTTGAAAGCCTGTCATTGGGTAGTTTGAATATGTGATGTGGTATATATATATATATGTGATTACAAACGGAGTACTTTGAGACTGTCATGGCTTGAAAAAGGAGCAGGCTGAACGCTCTGAAACGTCGCTGTTACTTGTATACTTTGTCATCTGTATACTAATGACGGTCTTTTAATAAAAGTAAGAGAGCAAATGATGGTGCCGGCTACACCTTCTTTCCATCATCTGCTCAAGTGGTGATTGAGCCTGCCTGGGCACATCAGTTAGGACCTTCGTGGGGTGGTGCATTTCTTCAAGTTTCATACTGTGATAATAAAGAATGGCTGCTAGATTGATTTACATGTTTAGATGCCAGGAAGTCCATTTTAACCTATTGGCATTTTTTGTTTTGTTTTGTTTTGTACATGACTGTTTCTTTAGGTATGATCACTGAATGGATTTGATTGCAGGCACAACTAATCAAGCTTAGTAGAGTTACATGAACCCCATTAGTGCTCCTGAATATACCAATACATTGATTTGATGTACCCTTTTATCAGATGTTCATTAGATTCAGGGCTAGTTCACAGTGCTCAGTTGCGTTGTAGAATAATTCTGCATGCCATCGCTCTGTGCCCATGCAATACTATGGGCCTGTTCACAGTAATGCATTGTAACTGGTCATGTTATTCCAACTCGCTGCATGGAGGCTTTGTCTTAAAGTACACCTGCAAAAAAAATAAATAAAAAAACCCAGCTGCTGGGGAGGGGATACTTACCTTGCCAATATTTACCTTCAGGGCTCCAGCACAGGCGCAGTAGAAGCTCTCCACTTGGGCTCTGGCTGGGTCGCGGGAGGTAAATATTGCAGCACATGGAGTTCGGGGCTTCCAGCGATGGATGCAGGAGGCTTCACCTCCCGAGGTAAGTATCCCCCAGTGGATGTTTATTTTTTCATTACAGATTCTCTTTAAAGTCTATG
Source organism: Hyperolius riggenbachi (assembly GCF_040937935.1). Classification (NCBI taxonomy): domain Eukaryota; kingdom Metazoa; phylum Chordata; class Amphibia; order Anura; family Hyperoliidae; genus Hyperolius; species Hyperolius riggenbachi. The sequence continues at coordinate 322,100,948 of NC_090652.1, forward strand.
TCCAGTCTCCATTGCAGTTCACACTCATTATAATGTGTGCATTATGCAGCTGACCACAGTGAACCTAGCCTTAAGGTGGCCATACACTGGTCGATTTGTCATCCGATTCGACCAACAGATAGATCCCTCTCTGATGGAATCTGATCAGAGAGGGATCGTATGGCTACCTTTACTGCAAACAGATTGTGAATCGATTTCAGCCTGAAACCGATTCACCATGTGCTGAGCTGCCGCTGTCGCCTGTCCCCCCCGCATACATTACCTGAAGCCTGGTCCCGGGCATCTCCTCCGCATCACCTTCCGCATCACCACATCCGGCATCCGCGTATAACTTTCTGTGTCACTGCAGTGACAGCGGAAGTACAAATAGAGGGCGCTCTATATCAACTTCCGCTGTCACTGGAGTGACAGAAAGTTATACGCGGATGCCGGAAGTTGTGATGCGGAGAAGATGCCGGGAGCCAGCTTCACTTAATGTATACCTGCGTCGATCGTACGCCGCTAGGGATGCGCTCCCTACCCGCGGGCGATCTACGGTAATTTCCCGCACGGAGCGATCGACGGGATCGATCTATTTCGGGACCAACTAGATCGAAATTTAGCGTTTAGCGTGAACGATGTGACAGCAGATTCCATCCCAGTGATGGAATCTGCTGTCGATCGGCGGGTAATCGGCCTAGTGTATGGCCAGCTTTAGTGTACTTATCAAATCTCATGTCTAGTCTACTAAATATCTGATGCTAATACTGCAATCTATACTGTACAATGAGTGGAAAATCAGGTAACTGTTCAATGCCTTCTAGGTATGGATTGTGTTTCAGGTCTCGTCCTTTGCATCTGTGAACATCAGATACAATTCTGGCACAAATCTTGTCTGGATTCTCCGGAGGCTTCTTGTGTCTTCCGGTACACCGCCAGAGCTACAGGGACACTCTCTCTAAATGGCAACAGCGCTCCTCCATGCACGAGCATAGCCGTGCTGCACCCGTGCAAGTATAACATTTTTTTATTTTTTTTTAAATATTGTTTCCTGCTTTCTTTTTCACCAGTTCAGCCTATCTGGACGAACTTGCTCGTCCAGATAGGCTCTGCTGCTGCCACCGCATAGTGCCTGCGATCGGGCGCGCTCCCGCTGCCCGCCGCTAGCCCCCCGGTCAGTGAATGGGAATATAATTCCCATTCACCGATCTAAGTCCCACGGGGCTCCCTATTTCACTTTTCAAAAATCTCAAATCTTTTCAAAGGACGACGGCTCAGCAGTGGCAACTTTTCTAGCATTGTAGTGACTTTTAGGGGTTTCAGGACTGGTGAGTTTGGGGCCCCTAGGCCAAAGAGGTCATAGCCTAGGGTCACAAAAGCTTGTTTTTTTGGCAATGATGGCGGTGACGAACGTAAATCCCCGCCATGTCCGTTAGCAAAGTCTGAAGCTCACGACATGTCACATGCAGGTAGAAGGCATATTGTTGTACTTGCACTCCAACGTTGGATTCCCTACATCTCTGCAAACCAGAGTTATGGGGGTGCAAAAATGCTAAAATCTCCCATAGGCTTTCATTGGGGGCCTAGGTTATGAGGGTACAAAAGCGCAGGTTTCTGCCGAACGGTATGGCTGAGCAACTCCAAATTTTCAGGCTTTGTACGGAGTTTAAGGGGGCTCGGGGCTGGTGAGTTTCAGGCCCTTACCTTACCGTTCGGCAGAAACCTGCGCTTTTCCTTTTTCCTCTTGTTCCCACTGTTCTTTTTAACATTCCCAGCAATGTTGGTGTTTCTAGCTTTTAAGGGGGCTTTGCTATTAACCGCTAAAGTCGGCAGAGGGTTAAATTTCCCACGGTCAGAAGGAGAATTTTAAAATCGATTTTCTCAAAAACTACAAGGTCTTTTTGAAAAAAACAAATTCCCTCTTGTAGTCACTGCCCTCCTCTACATACCCTGCAAATTTGGTGTTTTTGCTATGTAAGGGGACTTTGCTATTAACCGCTAAAGTCGGCGGGCATTAAAGTCTATGGGAAAAATGCAAAGCAAACTTTTTTGAAAAAAACTTGTGGTTCACCGCAAACGCGAACCACCGAAGTTCGCCGGGAATCGTTCGCCGGCGAAACGTTCGGGCCATCTCTACTGGGGACAGCCGTGTCACATGGCTGTCCCCCTGGGAGACATAAGAGTGATCGGCTGTCATAGGCTGATGCCTATGTCAGCTGATCATGATGATTGGCTGGCGGTCCTTAAAAAAAAAAATTTCATTTATTAGAAAAAGAAATAAATAAATATTTATTAAAAAAAATAAACATCCTGGGAGCGATCAGAGCCCACCAATAGAGAGATTTGTTAGTGGGCAGAAAAGGGGGGGGGGGGAAGTCACTTGTGTGCTGTGTTGTGTGGCCATGCAGCAAGCCCTTAAAGCTGCAGTGGCTTAATTCATAAAAGACGGCCTGGTCTTTAGGGTGGTATAAGCCCATGGTCCTTAAGTGGTTAAAGAACAACTGACCTGAGAGCAATATTGAGGCTGCCATATTTATTTTGTTTTAAACTATTCCAGTTGCCTGGCTGTATTGCTGATCTTTCATGCATCAGTGGTGGCTGAATCACACATCTGAAACAAGCATGCAGCAAATGCAGTCATACATAAAGGGCCACTATTGCAAAGAAAAACTTGTGTACACATACTTATAAGAAGTACCGTATTTTTCAGACCATAAGACGCTCCGGACCATAAGACGCACCTGGGTTGACAAAATCCAGGGAAAAAATATATGCTAAACTTGGTGCGTCCATGGTGCAGGGGCGTCTTGTGCATCTTCTACCCTCAATCCCCCCAATTATCTCCCCTTGTATCTCGTGTCCTTTTCTGTCCCTCCTGTGTCTCCTCTGTTCCCGTGTCTCTTCTGTCTCACAGAAGACCCACCTCCATTGCCTTCCATGTCCTCCTCTGTCTCCCTGTTTCTCCTCTGCCCCCTGTGTCTCTTCTTCCTCCCTGTGTGTTTTTTGCCCCCACCCCTGTCTCTTCTGTTCGCCTGTGTTTCCTCTGCCTCCACCTGAGTTTCAATGGTCTGGTGTTTCCTCTGTTCCGTGTCCTCTTCCCCCACGTCTCTTATACCCCCTTATTCCTGTGTTTTCCCCCCTTCTGTGTCCCCATGTCACCTGGTCCAGGTGTCCTGTGAGATACTCACATCTCTTATGTTGCCATGTGTATCCTCAGTGGCCTGTGTTGCGTGTCCCTGTGTCCTCCTCCCCGTATCTTCATGTCCCCATGTGTGTAGTGCCCTGTGCACCTGTCTCCGTGTCTGTCTTCCTTCCCCCATGCCCGTTATGTCTGTTCCTCTTTTGCCCTCCGGTCCCCATGTCGCCTGGTCCGGGTATCCTGTCAGATACTCACCAATCAGCTGAAGATGAAGAGGAGTCCCGCGGCGAGATGCAGCTTCACAGGACTTTCTTCAGCCAGCGCCGCTCGGCCAATCAGATGGAGATGCTGCAAAACATCCATCCAATCACCGCCGCCTTCTATGATAACAGGACTCGATGGTCCCGGAGGCGGGACCAAAGCGCTATTATTGAGCCAGGGATTGGATGGACGTTTTGCAGCATCCGATTGGCCGCGCGGCGCTGGCTCAGGATGAAGAAAGTTCTGTGAAGCTGGATACAAACACGCGAATCTGCATCTCATCGCGGGACTCCTCTTAATCTTCAGCCCGGACACGAACACATGAATCAGCCTGGACACGATCGCGTGAATCTGCATCTCATCGCGGGACTACTCTTCAACTGATTGGTGAGTATCTGACAGGACACCCGGACCAGGAGACCCGGGGACCGGAGGGCAAGAGAGGAACAGACATAACGGGCGTGGGGGAAGGGGAACACGGAGACAGGTGCGCAGGGCACTACACACATGGGGACATGAAGATACGGGGAGGAGGGCACAGGGACACGCAAAACAGGCCACTGAGGTCACATGGGGGATATGAAGAGAAAGTGAAAGAGGACATGGAGACAGATGGGACACAAGCGGCAGACCCATCCACTTATGGGGAGCACCTTCGGACCATAAGACGCAGGGACTTTTTCCCCCACTTTTGGGGGAGAAAAAGTGCGTCTTATGGTCTGAAAAATACGGCATATTTCTAACAGATTAAAATGCACTATAAATTACTTTTCTCCTATGCTGCTTTAGCTTACAGTAAGCAGGAACAATCTGACAGATTTTGGACAAATCCATCTCCTCATGGGGGGGGGGGGGGTTTCTTGGTATCTCCTTTCTTGTCGTCAAAAGCAATCCCTGGAAAGAATCTGTACAAAAATACTTGCCAGCCTCCCTTATCACAGCACACTATTTTAGCAGTTGGACTGACCGACTGATGTTCAATAAGTGCTTGTGAAAATAAAAAACTCTGAGAATCCCCCATAAAAAGATGGACTAGTTCAAAAGCAGGAATATGAGATATAACTAATGTATAGCACATTTGAATGTCATGGAGAAATGTACTTGTATGCAAACACGAGTATTTTAAATGTAAACATTTTTCACGATGGTGGTCCTTTAACCCTCCTGGCGGTTTGCTAAAAATCCGCCAGGGGGCAGCAAATCAGTTTTAAAAAATTTTTTTTTTTCTTTTTCATGTAGCGAGACAAAGTCAGCGGCATCCCCCCAGCCCCTCCGATCGCCGGAGACCAGGAGATCCCGTTCAAAGAACGGGATCTTCTGGAGGGCTTCCCCCATCGCCATGGAGACGGGCGGGATGACGTCACTGATGTCATCGACGTCGTGACGTCAAAGGGGACTCCGATCCACCCCACATCGCTGCCTGGCACTGATTGGCCAGGCAGCGCATGGGGTCTGGGGGGGGGGCGGCCGCGGCGCAACGAATAGCGGCGGGTAGCGGCGGCGATCGCATTGCACACGCAGCTCGCAAAGTGCTAGCTGCGTGTAGCAAAAAAAAATTGTGCAAATCGGCCCAGTGGGGCCTGAGCGGTGTCTTCCGGCGGCATAGCCCGTGCTCAGCACGGGCTTACCGCCAAGGAGGTTAAAGGGACCCTTAGATCAGGCTCAAAACGGAATTTGAACTTACCTGGGGCTTCCACCAGCCCCCATAGCCCGCAAGGTCCCCCAGGGTCATTCTGACTACTCTCCTGGTCATGCTGGCATCGCGCACACCACGTATCATCATGCCAGCTGGCGTGAGAGTTCTCTAAGACTGAAGCGCGCATGCACAGGACTAACGCCGGCCGGTGTGATGGTGTGCGGTGGGGGTGTGCATGGCCAACTTGTGTATTGGCACTGTGTATTGACCTGAGGAAGTGGCTAGTACCTGTGAAACGCGTTGTCTGTCTGTGTTTTAAATAATAAAAAAAAATTCCAGTTGAACTGGTGTCCTATCTTCTGGAGATGTAAGAGAACACATCACTTTTATGATTTTTTTTTTAATTTTTATCCTATAATTTGGCCGTCTCCATCTCGGCTACTAGTGGGGTCATCACCTATGTTTCTCTTATAACCCCCATAAAACCTGGAGGTTACATTCAGGGCTGTGGAGTCGGTACAAAAATCATCCGACTCCAGGTACCCAAATTTGCTCTGACTCCTCGACTCTGATTCCTTAGTCTAATTTTTACAAAGGATATAGATTTGGTACAAAAATCATCTGACTCCGACTCCTCAGTTTATGAAACCACCGACTCCAGGTACCTAAAATTGCTCCGACTCCGATTCCACAGCCCTGGTTACATTGCTATATTGTAGTTCTTGTCTATATGCCATAATAAATGTTTCACCATCTTGTTACAAGACCCCTTAACACCTTGCTTTGTGGTATGGAGACATTGTCTGGGGCATGTGACATTGCCTATTTAGGTTTGGAGTTGCTATAGCTATTGGGCAGAACCATGTATTGAATTGTTTGTTCATAGAATATAGCATTGTTTTTAGCTTTCATTGATACTGGCCATTATTTCTGTGAATGACAGATTCCCAAACTAAATAAGGAAACCGTTCGTATGAGAGACCCACAGCGGGTGCAGGAACTAATCGTGGCGCTACAGAATGGAGGAGATCGGAAATTACAGGTAGGTTTTGCTGAAGGATGAAAATGTACCTGTGTTTCCCTGAAAATTAGCCCTCCCTCGAAAATAAGCCCTAGTTGTATACACATAGAAAATCGAACACTATGCTAGTGTAAGGGGCGGTGTGCAATCTCTTACCGCACCTCCCCTGTGGCTGCATCCCTCTCTGTTCATTTGTAAACAGCTCCGGTATCTTAACATGGTCGCCGCCCTTTGACCTGGTCACACTCACAAGTCTGCACAAAACAGGAAGTAAAATATAATGCACTCATAAGGCTTGATTCACTAAGCTGTGCTGCTATAGCATTTGTCACTACAGTGTGCTGCTTTGGCAGCCCAGCTTAGTTATTCAAGCCCATACAGCTTATCTGGTTTACTGTAGTGACACATACATTCTACAGGGTGGGCGGTTCCTCGCATCCATAAGGATTCTGACATGCATACGCAGAGTTGGGAATACTCATTCTTTTCTTTCTGGTATCTCTTTCTGCAGGTCATTTCTGACTTTGACATGACACTGAGCCGTTTCCAGTACAACGGTGAAAGGAGTCCCACCTGCTATAGTGAGTATGCAGCTGTTGCCCCCTACTGGCCTGCTGTGACATTCCCTGGATAATAACGCTGCCGGCCATCTTATCCCATCTCTCCTACACAGATATTATTGACAACAGCAAGATCGTTACTGAGGAGTGCAGGAAGAAGGTGGGTGGAAGAATTATACATAATACTTCCAGCAGCTAATAACTAGTGCTTACTTTTATTTGTGTTGTCAGCATGAAAACAAGATTCTAATAGGTTGCAGCACTAATGTTTCTCTATCCCGAACAACCCTAACTGCAGGTCAGCTTTTGCTGCAATGCAGAGGCTGGTGTGTTGTCAGGTGGGTGTGGCCTTGCATACATGGCCACACCCCTGCCCACACATGTAACTGCAAGCCAGCCTCTGCTCCAATAAGGAATGTGTGGGGTAAAAAATTCTTTACTTGAAGGGGGACTTTGAGTTGCATATTCCACTTCCCTCTATTATGGTTGTTCATAACTAACCACACAGAGGTTTCTCTGCAATAGCAAGGCACTCCCAGGTCATAGCATGCTGTGCGTTTTTGAGTAGTTTGCACCATCCCCTATAGAAATGAGACGTACCGTATACCGAAAGTTTAGGTGTAAGGTACTTGTTCTCTATGTGTGCAGTAGAGGTAAGGGACTCGATCACAATAACACTTTCCTTCCTTAGCATCCAGTGAACAGTGCTTAGATTAGGACTGCCCCACCTATTAAAGCACGCTGATGTGAGATTAATATGGAGGCTGACATTATTACTTTCTTGTAAACAATGTAAATGACTTGGCTGTGCTATTAATTATCTGCCTCTAATACCTGGAGGGCTCGTTCACACTGGGGGCGTTTTTGGCCTTTTTTCAAGCACAGGCGATTCTTAAAATCGCCCACAAAATGATTGTGCAATGAATCTCTATGAGACGGTTCATATCAGCGCGTTTCGTGCGCTGTGCATGCAGCAAAGCGGTGCCTGGTCCATTTTTGGGGCGATTTTGCCTCAATGGAAGGTATAGGAAAAATGCAAACGCTCACAAAATCGCTTTGTGCAGCAATTGCGTTCACGTTTTTAAGAATAAATTATATTATTCTTTTCCAGGTCAAAGAGTTCACTTCCTAACTTGCGTCAGGGAGTGAATTAAAAAAGCATTCAGGAAAAGCTCTTAGAAAAGCACTTTTCACAAAAACGCAACGCCCACCCAAGCGCCGGGAATCAAAAAAGAAAAATTGAACCAAAAAAAAGCCCAGCGCTTACGTGAGCGGAACGCAATGTGAATGAGGCCTTAAAGGGAAGGTCCAGGCAAAAAAATAAAGAGAAATCAGCTTCCTCCAGCCCCTTGCAGCTGTCCAGTGTCCTCGCCGCAGCTCCGGTGGCTCCCGATCTCCTCCGGGGCGAGGTCGGCATCTACCTGCGCACCAATGTCCGGCGCATGGAATTGCACTGACGTCATCCCGGATTGTGTTGCACTGTACAGTTCAGATGACGTCAGCGCGACTACATGAGACGCACGATGGAGTGCAGCTAGGCCTCTGAGACCGGAGAGGAGCCCAGGCCACCAGTGGGGAGCGGAGCTGTGGCGAGGGCACAGTACGGCTGCCAGGGGCTGGAGGAAGCCCGAGGTAAGTTGATTTTTGTTTATTTGATTAGCCTGGATGTGTCCTTTAAAGAGAAACCGTAAGGGTCCCTTCACACTTAAAAGCGCAAACTGCCGGCGATTACCGCCTGCGTTTTGCGGGAGTGATTTTTAATGCAGAAAAATCACTGGACACTGCAGCGATTTTTCTGTGATCGCGTTTAGCGCTTCTATAGCACTGAAACGCGATCGCCGGGAAATCGCCTGAAAATGGTGCAGGCTACATGTTTGCGCTTGGCGATTTGCATTAGTCGCTGGCGAAACTCTCAAGTGTGAATGGGCCCTAACCAAGAATTGAACTTCATCTCAATCAGTAGCTGATACCCCCTTTCCCATGAGAAACCTATTCCTTTTCTCAAATGGATCATCAGGAGGCGCTGTATGGCTGATTTTGTGGTGAAACCCCTCCCACAAATGATGTCAGTTCCTCACAGCACTGAGGTAGTGACATCACACTGTGGGAACCTTGTTGCATTGTGGGAAATAACATGTCACATGATGCCATAGTCACCATGTATATTGCCGCTGGAAAGTGTGATCGGGTGAGTTACCATCAAATCTCTTCCAGCGCACACTTTCTCCAGAGGGAGGAAGACAGAAACTGTTGCTTCCTCTAGAATGCGGCCCAATCAAAGTTTGCCCACTTCTGGTCTAGGGCCAATTTTATGGCTAATCCGATTAACTTATCTGTATGTTTTGGTATGTGTGAGGAAAGCGGGGTGCCCATGCTCCTGATAAGCAAATGGTGAGGTTTGCACAGGAGTGGGAATGTTACAAATGGCAGCAGAGAGGACTCCCAGCACTGGTGCAGGAAAATGCACTGTGGGCAGCCCTTACAATTGCTCTGAGGGGTTTATAAGTTGTTGTTTTTTTACCTCTTTTACATTGATGTGCAATACCTATGATCTGGCAGCAATTCTTTACATATGGAAGTGTGTGTGTGTGTTGTGATGATTGGTGGCACAGGGAGGCCTACATCCCTACAGGCACCTGCTATTTAGTGGACAGAGACTGCAATAACTTGTAAAACCACCAGGGGTGACCTGTTTTCTTACCTCTAAGCAAGTACAGGATTGTTCTTGGGAAAAGAGCACAGTGTTTTTACATGCACGGATTTACACACAGTCCTTGTCCTATAGAACACTGCTGACGTTGAATTGAAGATTTGGTTTAAAAATACAGTGCTAATTCATTTGTGCTCACCATCTGTGTTTTTATATCTGTTTTATGAGAATTATTGATTATTGGTTATTGATTTAAATCCATCTTGGCACTTTGTGATAGATAAGTGACTTTTGGGTTGAAGTTTGGGCACTCGGCCTCCAAAAGGTTCGCCACCACTGTCCTAATCTAATGTCCCACCATTGCTAAGTTTATGTAAATTTGTCTCCACCCGTGACCACACCCATTTTTCACCACGCTATGCGCGCCGCACAACTTAACCCCAATTTTTGGTGCTTTCACTCCCCCCCCCCCCCCCCCGAGACATTTTCTGCGGAAGCCCATGCTTCTTTCTCTCTTAGCTGCACCCCTTTGTCTCTTAGCTGTGCCCCTTTCTCTCTTAGCTGCACCCCTTTCTCTCTTAGCTGTGCCCCTTTCTCTCTTAGCTCCGCCTCTTTATCTCCCAGCTCCACCCCCTGATCTCCCAGCTCCGCCCCACTTCTCTCCGAGCTGCGCCTTCTTCTCTCCAAGAGATAAAGGGGTGCAGCTTGGAGAGAAGAAGGCACACCGTGTGGAGAATGGGGCGGAGCTGGAAGAGACAGGGACACAGCTGGGACAGAAGAAGGCGCATCTGGGAGAGAAAGGGGTGGAGCTGGGATATACAGAGGTGGAGCTAAAAGAGAAAGGGGGTGGAACTGGGGCAGAAGAAGGTGCACTGTGATGAGAATGGGGCGGAACTGGAAGAGAAAGGACCGCAGCTGGGACAGAAGAAGGCGCAGCTGGGAGAGAAGGTGGTGGAGCTGGGAGATAATGAGGTGGAGCTAAGAGAGAAAGGGGTGCAGCTGGAGAGAAGGCGGCGCACCGTGTGGAGAATGGGGCAGAGCTGGAAGAGAAAGGGGAGCAGCTGGGATAGAAGAAGGCACAGCTGGGCGAGAAAGAGGCGCAGCTAGGACAAAGGAAGGCGCAGCTGGAACAGAAGGGGGTGGAGCTGGAAGATAAAGAGGGAGCTGGGAGATAAAGAGGCGGAGCTAAGAGAGAGAGAGAGTGCACAGCTGAGACATAAGAAGGCACAGCTGGGAGAGAAGGGTCGGAGCTGGGAGTGAAGAAGGCAGAGCTGGGAGATAGAGGCGGAGCTAAGAGAGAAAAGGGGGCCGCTGGAGAGAAAAGGGCGCACTGTGTGGAGAATGGGGCGGAGCTGGAAGAGAAAGTGGCGCAGCTGGGACAGAAGAATGCGCAGCTGGGAGAGAATGGGGCAGAGCTGCTGGTCCTCTCCAGGTCAGTAAGGTTTTGAGGCAGATGTTTGGCAACTTGAACCTTCATCTCGCTCCACAGATTTTCTATTAGATTTAGGTCTGGACTTGCTAGGTCACTCCAGGACCTTCATATAGTGTACGTTTGACCTCTGGGGCCCAGATTTCCTGCTTCCCAGGCATTGATGGGCCATCTGTAGAGGTCATTGGCAGTAGCTTCAGGTTAAGGGTATGGACAGCTTAGGAGACTTTCTCCACCACTCACAAAATATAAATATGTCACATTTACATAGAACTAGAGTTGTCCAGGACGGGTCGCACGCAAACTTATTTGCGTGAACATCGCTGGTTCGCGATCGAATGTGAACGTTGTGTGAGTTCGACCCGCCCCTATACTACATCATTGGGCTAAACTTTGACCCTCCACTCTACATCACAGTCAGCAGACACATGGCAGCCAATCAGGCAGCACTCCCTCTTGTAGCCCCCCCCCCCCTATATAAGGTGGCTGCATCGGCCATCATCTCACTCTGTCTGCTGCTGTAGTGAGAGAAGGGAGAGGAACCTGCTGCAGAGATAGGGAAAGCTTAGTTAGGCTCTTGTAGCTTGCTCCTGCTGATATTTGTTGTTGAAAAGCACCACGCAAAGAGCTCTTTTCAGAGCTAATGTTCTTGTGAAATGTTTTTTCTCTTCTTTGTTTGCCACTGACACGGCATTATACAGCCCTGTGTGTTGCAGCTGGCCCTTGCTAATTGCTATACTGTGCCAGGTCCAGCACATTCAGTGTATACCTGGCACTGGACCTGCGTGTGTGACAGCTGCACATTGTATTGTGTAATACCAGTCACTACATACCTTTTACTGCACCTGTGTGACAGCTACACATTGTTCTACCAGCAGTCACTGAATACCTTTTACTGCACCTGTGTGACAGCTACATATTGTTCTACCAGCAGTCACTGAATACCTTTTACTGCACCTGTGTGACAGCTACACATTGTTCTACCAGCAGTCACTGAATACCTTTTACTGCACCTGTCTTTTGTGACTGCACATTGTTATACCAGTTATATAATTGTTATACACATTGTTATACCAGTCTGTACATACCTGTTAACTGCCCCTGTGTATTTGCACATTGTATTATATACCAGCAGTCAGTGCATCCATTTTCACTGCACCTGCGTGACTGCACATTGTTCTACCAGCAGTCACTGCATACCTTTTACTGCACCTGTGTGACTGCACATTGTTCTACCAACAGTCACTGCATACCTTTTACTGCACCTGTGTGACAGCTACACATTGTTCTACCAGCAGTCACTACATACCTTTTACTGCACCTGTGTGACAGCTACACATTGTTCTACTAGCAGTCACTACATACCTTTTACTGCACCTGTGTGACTGCACATTGTTCTACCAGCAGTCACTGAATACCTTTTACTGCACCTGTGTGGCAGCTACACATTGTTCTACCAGCAGTCACTGCATACCTTTTACTGCACCTGTGTGACAGCTACACATTGTTCTACCAGCAGTCACTGAATACCTTTTACTGCACCTGTGTGACAGCTACACATTGTTCTTCCAGCAGTCACTACATACCTTTTACTGCACCTGTGTGACAGCTACACATTGTTCTACCAGCAGTCACTGAATACCTTTTACTGCACCTGTGTGACAGCTACACATTGTTCTACCAACAGTCACTGAATACCTTTTACTGCAGCTGTCTTTTGTGACTGTACATTGTTATACCAGTTATATAATTGTTATACACATTGTTATACCAGTCTGTACATACCTGTTAACTGCCCCTGTGTATTTGCACATTGTATTATATACCAGCAGTCAGTGCATCCATTTTCACTGCACCTGCGTGACTGCACATTGTTCTACCAGCAGTCACTGCATACCTTTTACTGCACCTGTGTGACAGCTACACATTGTTCTACCAGCAGTCACTACATACCTTTTACTGCACCTGTGTGACAGCTACAAATTGTTCTATCAGCAGTCACTACATACCTTTTACTGCACCTGTGTGACTGCGCATTGTTCTACCAGCAGTCACTGAATACATTTTACTGCACCTGTGTGACAACTACACATTGTTCTACCAGCAGTCACTGCATACCTTTTACTGCACCTGTGTGACAGCTACACATTGTTCTACCAGCAGTCACTGAATACCTTTTACTGCACCTGTGTGACAGCTACACATTGTTCTACCAGCAGTCACTACATACCTTTTACTGCACCTGTGTGACAGCTACACATTGTTCTACCAGCAGTCACTGAATACCTTTTACTGCACCTGTGTGACAGCTACACATTGTTCTACCAACAGTCACTGAATACCTTTTACTGCACCTGTCTTTTGTGACTGTACATTGTTATACCAGTTATATAATTGTTATACACATTGTTATACCAGTCTGTACATACCTGTTAACTGCCCCTGTGTATTTGCACATTGTATTATATACCAGCAGTCAATGCATCCATTTTCACTGCACCTGCGTGACTGCACATTGTTCTACCAACAGTCACTGCATACCTTTTACTGCACCTGTGTGACTGCACATTGTTCTACCAACAGTCACTGCATACCTTTTACTGCACCTGTGTGACAGCTACACATTGTTCTACCAGCAGTCACTACATACCTTTTACTGCACCTGTGTGACAGCTACATATTGTTCTACCAGCAGTCACTACATACCTTTTACTGCACCTGTGTGACTGCGCATTGTTCTACCAGCAGTCACTGAATACCTTTTACTGCACCTGTGTGACAGCTACACATTGTTCTACCAGCAGTCACTGCATACCTTTTACTGCACCTGTGTGACAGCTACACATTGTTCTACCAGCAGTCACTGAATACCTTTTACTGCACCTGTGTGACAGCTACACATTGTTCTACCAGCAGTCACTACATACCTTTTACTGCACCTGTGTGACAGCTACAGATTGTTCTACCAGCAGTCACTGAATACCTTTTACTGCACCTGTGTGACAGCTACACATTTTTCTACCAACAGTCACTGAATACCTTTTACTGCACCTGTCTTTTGTGACTGCACATTGTTATACCAGTTATAGAATTGTTATACACATTGTTATACCAGTCTGTACATACCTGTTAACTGCCCCTGTGTATTTGCACATTGTATTATATACCAGCAGTCAATGCATCCATTTTCACTGCACCTGCGTGACTGCACATTGTTCTACCAGCAGTCATTGCATACCTTTTACTGCACCTGTGTAACCGCACATTGTTGTACCAGCAGTCACTACAACCTTTTCACTGCACCTGTGTAACCACACATTGTTGTACCAGCAGTCACCTTTTCACTGCACCTGTGTAACTGCACATTGTATTAGTCAAGTCAGTGCATACATTTCACTTCATCCCCCCCCAATATGGACAAAACAAGAGGCAGAGCCAGAACCAGAGGCAGGCCACCCGGCAGGTCTGTTTGAGGTCAAGGTGGCGTGATTTTGTGTGGCCCTGGACCAAAGTACAGTGTTCAGAAGGCATGTGCCATCAACTCCCAAGATTGCCAGGACGTTGGGAGGTCGTTGCTTCATTGTGGACAGACCAAATTCGATCAGCTGTACACTCAGTTACTGTTGTTCTGTCATTCAGCTACCTCAGCCCGACCATATGGGCCTGAAAACCGCCAATTGCCTGCACTCTCGCCATGGTGTCCACCAGTCCAGCACGGCCGTCACTACACAAATAGCTGTTTGCGGTGCGTTACACAGTGAGTTTAGTCTGTCAGTATGAAGCAGTACACTAATTACACTACATATGCAAGATGTTTTAAAGCACTTTAGGCCTCCAATATAGCAATAAAATGTGATTTCTGCGCTTAAACCCTGCTGTGCGTAAAATCCGGATTTTTCCCCGGGACTTTTGGCGTATATCCCACTTCGCCATGCCCCCTCCAGGTGTTCGACCCCTTGAAACATCTTTTCCATCACTTTAATGGCTACAATTAATGTTTGTAGTTTTGAACGTTTGCCTGCCCATTGAAGTCTATGGCGGTTCAAAAGTTTGCATGTGTTCGGGTTCGAGTTTCGCGAACCAAAATCGGAGGCTCGCGACAACTCTAGAGTGATGCGCATAGCGGCATAGGAGCCCGACGGACTTCTGGGTAAGTAACCCCTCGTCTTCCATGCTCACACCTGCCTTAATCAAGCTTCATTACAATTTTGATTTGAAGTGGCTTTTTCACTCGAAATCCCATGCCTGTCAGGAAGTAAAAAAAAAAAAAAAAAGCGCATTGAAAAGCGCTTATAAAAGCGCAAATCGCCCCGAAAGCGCTGAGGAAAGCACTTACAAAAGCTCTCACAAAAGCGCTCAGCGATTGTGATTCCGTTGGCAATTTATAATGTGAACAAGGCCTAAGTGTGAGGCTGGGCGCACACATACCAGAAACGCTAGAAATGCGTAAATGCGTATGGGCTACAAAATTTGCATAAACCTGCAGCAACACAGAATTATTTGCATCTCATTGACCATCCCTACTAGTGACACAACTACACATCGGGCTTTATTCTTACAGCATACAAGTTATTTAAAAGGACCCTGAGCTCTGAATAAAAATGAAATTTGGACTTACCTGGGACTTCCTCCAGCCCCCCGTAATCCGTGTGGTCTCCCGGCATTCTCCTGGTCCCCTGGCTCTGGTAATCTGGTGACTTCGACTGAAGTTGCCTGTGCTTCTCGCCACGCACGTTGCGCACCATCACGTCAGCTGGCGTAAGAGTCCTGCGAGGTTCAGTCTTAGAGAACCGTGCATGCGCAGGTCTCTTATGCCCACCAGCATGATGAGACACGTTGGGGTGACTTCAGCTGAAGTTGCCAGGTTACCGGGACCAGGAGGACGCTGGGGGACCTCCCAGGCTACAGGGGGCTGGAGGGAGCCTCAGGTAAGTCCAAATTTCATTTTTATTCAGAGCTCAGGGTTCTTTTAATATGCATAAAAGATTACTGTGTATACAAATATATTGTCACAATCAGATAGGTGTATATCCCATTTTATAAATATGGTGACTGCTTTATTGCAGCAGGACAAGTAACTTGTTTTTTGATTGCTTTATTTCATTTTTGTGGACTAAGCACTGCTATCACTGTATATATTTATTTATGATGAATTATTTATGATGACTTGTTATCTGAGAAATAGAACATCATATCAGGTTTTTCTCTTTTAATTACAGTTTAAATGTATTAGGACTCCAGGTACCCAAATCTGCTCCGACTCCACAGCCCTGAACGTTACTGAAGAAAACAAGCACATTTTCAGTCAGTGAAGATTTGAAGGTTGCATGTGAGGTAAACAACCAGATGATACTTATTACACATACACGCAGCTCCCTGCCCCACCGCTGACCTGCTCCACAGCTGGTACGTGACACTTACCGAGCAGGGCTTAGAGAATTGAAGCGTGTTTGATTAGTCAATTACCAAACTTCTGCCTCATGCGGAAAATCTTTACTGAATTTGGAAAAAAAAAGTGTAAAATACCAAATGAGGGCCTTTACCGACCAAAATTATTTTACCAAACTGCCCTTTGTGAATAGAGCCCTTTGATATGCCAAAGTGTCAGGAATGTTTTACCCTCCAAAAATCAGCTAGTAAGAGCTGAAATAGCTAACACTGGTGAGAAGATGACCTGCAATATTCAGCTGTTCAGACATGAAATATCTGACACTGGTAAGAAGCATATTAATATGCTAATTGTGAAATGGTTTAACCTGCAAAAATCAGCTTGTGCTGAAATATTTGACACTGGTGAGAAGACGTATTGAAATGCTGAGTGTGGGAAATGGTTTGACCTGCAAATATCTGGTGAGAAGACATATTGAAATGCTGAGTGTGGGAAATGGTTTGACCTGCAAATATCAGCTTGTCAGTGCTGAAATATTTGACACTGGTGAGAAGACATATTGAAATGCTGAGTGTGGGAAATGGTTTGACCTGCAAATATCAGCTTGTCAGTGCTGAAATATTTGACACTGGTGAGAAGACATGTTGAAATGCTGAGTGTGGGAAATGGTTTGACCTGCAAATATCGGCTTGTCAGTGCTGAAATATTTGACACTGGTGAGAACTGAGAAGACATTGAAATGCTGAGTGTGGGAAATGGTTTGACCTGCAAATATCAGCTTGTCAGTGCTGAAATATTTGACACTGGTGAGAAGACGTATTGAAATGCTGAGTGTTGGAAATGTTTTGACCTGCAAATATCAGCTTGTCAGTGCTGAAATATTTGACACTGGTGAGAAGACATGTTGAAATGCTGAGTGTGGGAAATGGTTTGACCTGCAAATATCAGCTTGTCAGTGCTGAAATATTTGACACTGGTGAGAACTGAGAAGACATATTGAAATGCTGAGTGTTGGAAATGTTTTGACCTGCAAATATCAGCTTGTCAGTGCTGAAATATTTGACACTGGTGAGAAGACATGTTGAAATGCTGAGTGTGGGAAATGGTTTGACCTGCAAATATCAGCTTGTCAGTGCTGAAATATTTGACACTGGTGAGAACTGAGAAGACATATTGAAATGCTGAGTGTGGGAAATGGTTTGACCTGCAAATATCAGCTTGTCAGTGCTGAATCATATATCACACTGGTGAGAAGACATGGAAATGCTGAGTGTGGGAAATGGTTTGACCTGCAAATATCACCTTGTCAGTGCTGAAATATTTGACACTGGTGAGAAGACATATTGAAATGCTGAGTGTGGGAAATGGTTTGACCTGCAAATATCAGCTTGTCAGTGCTGAAATATTTGACACTGGTTAGAAGACGTATTGAAATGCTGAGTGTTGGAAATGTTTTGACCTGCAAATATCAGCTTGTCAGTGCTGAAATATTTGACACTGGTGAGAAGACATGTTGAAATGCTGAGTGTGGGAAATGTTTTGACCTGCAAATATCAGCTTGTCAGTGCTGAAATATTTGACACTGTGGAGAAGACGTATTGAAATGCTGAGTGTGGGAAATGGTTTGACCTGCAAATATCAGCTTGTCAGTGCTGAAATATTTGACACTGGTGAGAACTGAGAAGACATATTGAAATGCTGAGTGTTGGAAATGTTTTTGACCTGCAAATATCAGCTTGTCAGTGCTGAAATATTTGACACTGTGGAGAAGACGTATTGAAATGCTGAGTGTTGGAAATGGTTTGACCTGCAAATATCAGCTTGTCAGTGCTGAAATATTTGACACTGGTGAGAAGACGTATTGAAATGCTGAGTGTGGGAAATGGTTTGACCTGCAAATATCAGCTTGTCAGTGCTGAAATATTTGACACTGGTGAGAAGACATGGAAATGCTGAGTGTGGGAAATGTTTTAACCTGCAAATATCAGCTTGTCAGTGCTGAAATATTTGACACTGGTGAGAAGACATATTGAAATGCTGAGTGTGGGAAATGGTTTGACCTGCAAATATCGGCTTGTCAGTGCTGAAATATTTAACACTGGTGAGAAGACATATTGAAATGCTGAGTGTGGGAAATGGTTTGACCTGCAAATATCAGCGTGTCAGTGCTGAAATATTTGACACTGGTGAGAAAACGTATTGAAATGCTGAGTGTGGGAAATGGTTTGACCTGAAAATATCAGCTTGTCAGTGCTGAATCATATATCACACTGGTGAGAAGACATGTAAATGCTGAGTGTGGGAAATGGTTTGACCTGCAAATATCAGCTTGTCAGCGCTAAAATATTTGACACTAGTGAGAAGACATGGAAATGCTGAGTGTGGGAAATGTTTTGACCTGCAAATATAAGCTTGTCAGCGCTGAAATATTTGACACTAGTGAGAAGACATATTGAAATGCTGAGTATGGGAAATGGTTTGACCTGCAAATATCAGCTTGTCGGTGCTGAAATATTTGACACTGGTGAGAAGACATATTGAAATGCTGAGTGTGGGAAATGGTTTGACCTGCAAATATCAGCTTGTCAGTGCTGAAATATCTGACACTGATGAGAATAATGAGAAGTTAATCAGACATGAAATACCGTATTTTCCGACGTATAAGACACACTTTTTCTCCCCCCAAAATGGGGAGAAAAAGTCCCTGCGTCTTATACGGCAAATGCAGGGAATCCCCGACTTACCAACGCCCGCAGATACGAACCGCGACCTGCCGCCACGTTGGGGATTCCCTGCATTAGCTCCCTGTATGGTCCGCTTTCCTTCCCTGTGTAATTAGTGTGGCAGCGGCATGTGTGTATCAGAGTGGCCGCCAAGATCACTGCCTGGCTCCCTGTACGGTCAGCTTGCCCAATTTCCCCTCCCCGCATATGTGTGCTTCCTTCCCCCGCTGGTGTGTCCACTCCCCCCAGGTGTCAGCACAGCGGCAGTCATACTTACTCCAGCCGCTCTCTGGGAATGCAGACCTGGTCTCCTCTCTGTCGCTCCTCTAATGATGGCTTCTGTACTACGCGTCATTGATGAAGATCACAAGTTAGCAGAAATTGATTTTTATTGTTTTTTTTTTTTCACAAAGTGTCATTTTCCACTAACTTGTGACAAAAAATAAAATCTTCTATGAACTCACCATGCCTCTCAGTGAATACTTTGGGATGTCTTCTTTCCAATGGGTCTTTTGGGGGTATTTATACTTTCCTGGAATTTTAGCCCCTCATGAAACATGACAGGTGCTCAGAAAAGTCAGAGATGCTTCAAAATGGGAAAATTCACTTTTTGCACCATAGTTTGTAAACGCTATAACTTTTACCCAAACCAATAAATATACACTGAATGTTTTGTTTTTGTGTTTTGTTTTGTTATCAAAGGCATGTAGCACAATAAATTTGGACAAAAATATACAGAAATTTTACTTTGACAAATTTTATCACAGAAAGTTAAAAAAAATTTTTTTTTGACAAAATTCATGTCTTTTTTGATGAATAAAAAGTAAAAATCGCAGCAGCAATCAAATAACACCAAAAGAAAGCTGTATTAGTGACAAGAAAAAGAAGTAAAATTCATTTAGGTGGTAGGTTGTATGCCTGAGCAATAAACCGTGAAAGCTGCAGTGGTCTGAATGGAAAAAAAAGGCTCTGGTCCCTAAAAGGCGAAAAGACTGTGGTCCTCAAGTGGTTAAGACACAATCACCTCTTCTCCTATATTTCCTCTGACAGGATTCTCACTTCAAAGGAAGGACTTATCTAGTGCTCTCCGTTATCTGAGGTATGTGATGTGCCCTGTTCCTCCCTCCAATGCAAATATCCCCATATCCCCGTTCTGTGCTCTGCACAAGAAACTTTACGCACTTGCTCTGCAAGCCAACTACAGGGAGACTCAGCATTTACCGCAAAGCCTCTGCTTTCTCCGTTCATGGAAGTTTTAAAAACGGGTCACCAGCCAGGAGTGTGAAGATCTGACTCCAAACTCTGCAAGCGCTCCTCTCTGCCTCAGATGCAGGTGTCCCGTGCTGTGCTCCATTCTCCTCCATTAACTCTGATGCAGGATGCAGGAAAGGGCACTCACCCTCTGTCCTGCTGGCAGCACTCTGCATACACCGGAGGCGACCTTCTATAGTGAAAGGGTCCTGACTTGATGACCTCATCAAGTAAGGGCCCTTAAAGACACACTGCAGAAGATTGCCGTCACTGTAATGCAGAGCCGTTGGAGGGACAGAGCGCTGCTGCCTGCATCTTATATCAGAGGGACAGAGGAGAAAGGCGCACAACACAGGACACCTGCATCTGAGGCGGATAGGAGAGCGGTAGGGGGAAATCTTTATCGGTGGGAAGGGAGCACAAAAGCTGCAACTTGTATCTCTCCAGGGGGGCCTGCTGGGGCCCGCCCCTTCCACTTAAAGGCGCCTGTAGGCACGTGCCTACAGTGCCTTATGGGAAATCCGGCCCTGTTGAAGGCAGATGCGTCAGGTGTGCCTAGTGTTGGCTCCCTTCCTGCAGGGAACCAACATGGTGAGCTGGGAACGGACATCCCTCTGTGAATGGGTGCCCATTGTTTGCCTGCTGGACAGGGCAATTTTCGATCTGCTGGAAGAGGGAGAGGCAGCCCTGACTTAGCTGGATCAGCACTCAGCTGCGCAGTCCACCTCTCTCAGGAGGAGGAGTTGCACTTGTTGGAGGAAGAGTTGGAGGTTCCTGGCTTGGATGTTGAAGGGGAAATGCAGAGTGCAGCTGCAGTGGTGCGAGGGTGGAGAGGGCATATAAGGGACAACGACAACGGGCACAACAGGAGGAGGACAGGCGTGTTGTCTCAGAGGGTGGTGATGACTATGATGTGTCTGCTGTGGCACACCTCTTCCTCATGGCTGTGCACATGCTGCGGAGTCTGCACAGAGACCCCAGGGTGACCCAGATGCGGGAATCCTGGACCCATGACTGAAGGACAAGCTGGGTCAGTTCATGCAGCGCAGAGACCCAGAGCATCAAACAAGGGAGTTGCAGGGGGCCCTTGTTTGCAGACTGGATAAAACCTTCCAACCCCCCTGCCCCTGTCTAGCCAACACAGCAGCCAGTGCCTGCAGCCCGGAGCAGCAGGTGCCCAGGAGATCTGCTGTGTCTGACTAGGCAACTCTACATAGTAGAACTACCTAGAGAGGAGGTGCCTTCAGCAGCAGCATCCGCCTCTAATCAGCACCAGTGTATGACCCACATGGTGGCAGACTACATGGGGTCCTTCAGCGGGCTTGACACCAAGGCCCCCATTGACTCCATGGAGTACTGGTCAAGAGGCTGGAGATCTGGAGGGAGCTCACGCAGTACACCCTGGAAGTCTTGTCCTGCCCCCTTCTAGCGTGCTGTCTAAAGAGATGCTTTAGTTTGGCCGTTGGCATGGTCACAGAGAATCGCCCTGGTCTGTCCACACAGTCTGTGGACTCACCTTCCTCAAGATGAACCAGGCTTGGGTTAAAGGTGATTTCCTAGCCCCTGCTGTCGGTGAGAGGACATGAGGTGGCTGGGAATAGTGCTATGGCCGACCAACCATCAACAGTACAACCCCCTGCAAATTAAATTAGGCCTGGTTCTTATTATTTTTGCTACGGCACCACCGCTAGGTGCCATACTGTAATACTGCTGCTGTCACACACTACTCCTCTTGCTGCTGCATGTACCTCCTGCTGACTGATTCCACTGCTAGGTTCAACAGAAAAGGCCTCTAACCCTAAGTTCCATTTCTGGGGTACAGTATCTCCAGTTCTTGGAGTGATAGTGACCCCAAATGTGTTGTGCATGTAGGTCAATATGCCCTCTACCTGCATACCCAGTTTCAAGAGCCTGTCTGGTTCCTAGAAGAAAAGGCCTCCAACCGTAGCTTCATTTTTTCTTCTTGGGGGGGGGGGGGGGGTTTATCTGCACTTCTGGGGGGTTGCTAGAGACCCCAAACTTGAAGTGCATGTGAGTCAATATGCCCTCTACCTACATACCAAGTTTCAAGAGCCTGGCTGGTTCCTAACAGAAACAGCATCCAACCCTATCCCTTCCTCATAGACTTACATGGAAAGCATCAAAGCATTGTTTTCCACTTTGTTTCCCCTGTAACCCTAACCCCAACCCTATACCTGCCTGGCTGGCTGCGGGGCAAGCTGGCCCAAATCTCTTAACCCTCCACCCCCCACTTACACCAGGGTTAATTTTTTTAACACCCCATGGCACTCCAGAATCCAGTGGTGCTCTCCCCTGTTTGCTGGCAGGACCCACGTTGCAAGCTTGCAGAGCGCCACTGGATCCTGGAGTGAGTGGAGGTTTTAGAAATTAACCCAGGTGTGGGTGCATGGAAGCTTAACAGATTTGGGCCAGCTTGCCCTGCAGCCAGCCGGGTAGGGTTGGGGTTATAGGGGAAACAAAGAAGAAAATTATGCTTTGATGCTTTCCATGTAAGTCTATGAGGAAGTGATAGTGTTGGAGGCTGTTTCTGTAAGGAACCAGCCAGGCTCTTGAAACTTGGTACGCAGGTAGAGGGCATATTGACTCACAGGCACTCCAAGTTTGGGGTCACTACCACCCCCAGAAGTGAAGATACCACACCCCAAAAAATGAAGCTCGGGTTGGAGGCCTTTTCTTTTAGGAACCAGACAGGCTCTTGAAACTGGTTATGCTGGTAGAGGGCAAAATCACCCTGTGCCCTGGAATACTGTCTACCTGTGCCCCACCATACTACATCAGCCTGAGCCCTGGCATATAGTCTACCTACATGTACCCCAACATACTACATCAGCCTGAGCCCTGGCATGATGTCTACCTGTGCCCCAACATACTACAACAGCCTGAGCCCTGGCATATAGTCTACCTACATGTACCCCAACATACTACATCACACTGTACCCTGGCATGATGTCTACCTGTGCCCCAACATACTACATCACACTGTACCCTGGCATGATGTCTACCTGTGCCCCAACATACTACATCAGCCTGAGCCCTGGCATATAGTCTACCTACATGTACCCCAACATACTACATCACACTGTACCCTGGCATGATGTCTACCTGTGCCCCAACATACTACATAAGCCTGAGCCCTGGCATATAGTCTACCTACATGTACCCCAACATACTACATCACACTGTACCCTGGCATGATGTCTACCTGTGCCCCACCATACTACATCAGCCTGAGCCCTGGCATATAGTCTACCTACATGTACCCCAACATACTACATCACCCTGTGCCCTGGCATATAGTCTACCTACATGTACCCCAACATACTACATCAGCCTGAGCCCTGGCATATAGTCTACCTACATGTACCCCAACATACTACATCACACTGTACCCTGGCATGATGTCTACCTGTGCCCCAACATACTACATCAGCCTGTGCCCTGGCATATAGTCTACCTACATGTACCCCAACATACTACATCACACTGTACCCTGGCATGATGTCTACCTGTGCCCCACCATACTACATCAGCCTGAGCCCTGGCATATAGTCTACCTACATGTACCCCAACATACTACATCACACTGTACCCTGGCATGATGTCTACCTGTGCCCCAACATACTACATCAGCCTGTGCCCTGGCATATAGTCTACCTACATGTACCCCAACATACTACATCACACTGTACCCTGGCATGATGTCTACCTGTGCCCCAACATACTACATCAGCCTGTGCCCTGGCATGATGTCTACCTGTGCCCCAACATACTACATCAGCCTGTGCCCTGGCATATAGTCTACCTACATGTACCCCAACATACTACATCACACTGTACCCTGGCATGATGTCTACCTGTGCCCCAACATACTACATCAGCCTGTGCCCTGGCATGATGTCTACCTGTGCCCCACCATACTACATCAGCCTGTGCCCTGGCTTACTGTCTACCTGGGCCACAACCGAATACATCGACAACAGTGGTGCTCATCCAGAATCTGGATACCCGAACTACCCGGATTATCCAAACTTTTTCAGCAATCCGACCTCGTATTCCAGATAGCGGGCCAAATCCGGAATGCAGTATCCGGATTCACAGCGGTATCCAAATAGGAATTCGGACATCTGGCTCGGATATCCGAATCTAGGTAGCGTAACCACGGAGATGACGTACCTGGCGTCACTGAGCCAATCAGAGAGCTCCCAGCAGAAGCCCTAGCAACCAATCACAGAGGGGAACCCTGGCCAGCCCCTCCTGTATATAAAGTGGCAGCCATGTTGAGGAATCTCGTCCTTGCTTGTGACTGCTCACTGAGAGACATTTCCAGTGCTGTTTGGCTAAGCAAGTGCTTTATACTGTGATAAAACCTAGCATTTGTGCACATAAACACCTGTACTATACCACTCTTATTGTTTTTTAGTTAGCTAACTTGTATTTTGATTTTAGTTAGTGTGTGTGACAGTCAGTCAGATTCTGTGCTGCAGCAGTTGCTAGAGGTCCTGTGTGTGTGCTGTGCACACAGGCCAGGCCTGCTATTAGCCTTAGCTACAGTATAGGTTAGGGAATAGGATTACTGTGTTATTGTGTAGTTAGTACTGCAGTGCTAGTTAGTTGTTAGAGTAGTACTGTGTTATTACAGATTACTGCAGTGCTGCTGTGCTGAGCAGCAGTGTCAGTGTGACAGATAGACCGTTAGTGTGCACTGTCTTCTACTCTGCTGTCTGTCATTCCGTGCTGATTGTCATTAAAGTTCAACACCACTTTCAATAAAGTACAAGTACCCCACATCCATCTGGTGACATCATCACACATAACTTGTACTATGTCTGCAGGCACTGGCAGCCAGGGGAAGGGCAGCAAGGCCAAGAAGAGAGGGAGCAGCATTGCTGCCACAGTCAGCAGTTCTGCCGTGTCAGTGTCCATTCCGCCGCTAGCCACTGGCCGTGGACTCACTGGGCGCCCAGCTGTTAGGGGGAGTCATGCTGCTCAGGCGCAGCAGCTTGTAGCGGCCATTTTTCAGCAGGGTCAGCGGTGCAAATTGGAGGAGAAAGACGCCAAGCCTGTGATGCAGCTGAGGATGGATGAGCAGGCCACCACCAGCTCTACATCTACAACTGAGACCTCCACTCCTGTTCGCAGGAGCAGCAGCAGCCCAGCAGTGCCTGGGGACTCCTCACCAGTCATGTCCACCCCAGCAGGCAGCCTACCCTCAGTCAGTGCGCTCTTTACTCCAGGTACCACAAGCGCAATCAGGGCTGTTACGAGAGTTTGAGGAGGATATTCTGGGCACAATGGGGTATTTGGAGGAGTCACAGATGGTGACGGTGGTTGTTGGGGGGGGGGGGGGTACCTTGCCTCATGTATCAGCAGAAGAGGAGTTTGGGGGGGACACATCATCCTAGCAGTTGTTTGAGGAGGGGGGGGGGGAGTATGATGATGATAAAGAGATCAAGGACTGTGACTATCATCCACAGGAGGGGGATGTTAGCTCTGAGGAGGAGGATGATGAGTTGGTGGGTCTGGCACAGAGGATCAGCATCGCAGACATCGGCAGGAGCAGCAATAGGCGTGGAATGCAGGACCCACAGCCTGCTGTTTCATCTTCTGCCACTACCACCAGCTGCACCACTCAACCCCAGGCCCAAACCACCCTAGGGAGAAAAGCAGCAGCAGCATCCCATTCAGGGCGTAAGGGAACATTTTTATACCCAATCTGGCAGTTTAACCACTAAGGGCCCGTTCTCACCTGAGCGGGAATCGAGCGATTCCCGCTCACGGCAAACCGCTAGCGGTTCTGCAAGAACCGCTGAACCGCTACACAATGTAGCGAGTGGCAGTGTTCTCACTGCCACGGTTAGCGATAACCGCAACCGCGCTGCATGCAGCGGTTTGCCGGCGACGAGCATTCCGTGATTAGCGATCGTGAATCGCGATCGCTCCAAAACCGCCGCAGTGTCCAGTGATTTTTCCGCGCTAATCGCGGGAAAATCACTACCGCAAAACGCCGGCGGTAATCGCCGGCGTTCTGCGGTTCTAAGTGTGAACGGGCCCTTAAGGACCAGGCCTGATTTGTGCAGCGTGGGCTCTCCAGCCCACAGCACAGATCAGGTTTGCAGCATGGCGATCAGACTTCCCCCCTTTTTTCCCCACTAGGGGGATGTCCTGCTGGGGGGGGGTCTGATCGCCGCCGGCTGCCTGTGATTTGCGGGGGGGGGGGTCTCCTCAAAGCCCCCCTCCGCAGCGATTTCCACCCTCTCTGCCCATACGTGTTTCTGCTGCAGGCTATGGGCTGCGCAGGACGGATATCCGGATAGGATAGGCTTCAGCCTATCAGGTGGCAGCGATCCCCGGCCAATCAGAGGCAGCGCCATACGATGTAAACAGCGGGGATTTCTTCCCCGCGTGTTTACTTTAAGCGTGCAAGCCGCGATCGGCGGCTCGCAGTCTGTTCACGGAGACACCCTCCCTGAACTGACATGGATGTAATACCACTTACGACCTGCCGACACCCATAGGCGTTAGGCGTTCGTTAGCTGCCCTCAGTGGACAGCCAGTTTTTCACTTGTAATATGTGCCATGTGAAGCTGAGCAGAGGTTGTAATCCCTCCAACTATGGCACCACAGCTTACTTGCACGATCCATGTCCTCCCAGCTCCTCCCGTACTCGTTTGTGCAGGAGGGGAGTCAGAGGCGTGTGCTCCTGCAGTGCGCAGCGCCGGATTGGCCAATACCCAGCCGGCACTACTTTTCATGCACGGCCACCCCAGCACTGCACCGCTTCGCTATGGCCAATGTGGAGCGTGGGCTGGATCATGCGGTGGGTAAGCAGGACCATGTGACCATGGACTCCTGGAGCAGCTGGTTTGGGACAGGCCGCTACCTCTCTTTCACCGTGCATTGGGTCAGTTTGGTAAAGGTGGGTGAGGAGGGGACAGCAGCATAAAGCACAGCAACAATCCAGTGGGTGGTGCCACCCCGCAGCAGGGTCAGGGTAAGTGCAGCAGGTTCTTCTGATCCAGTTCCCCCCTCCAGCAAACCCACCGCCAAACATCCCCGCCTCAGCAGCAGCGTGAAAGCCCGCCACTGCCAAGCGCTGCGGAAGATGGTCAGCCTGGGGAAGTACAATCTCAAAGCAGCCATCGTGCTTCGCTACCAGAGGGAGCAGGAGAGGAGTTGGCTGACCCCCAGAGGCCTGAAAGTTGGAGAGTTGGTGTCCGAAAATGGAGCCAACCTGGTTGCCACCATTCTCCGGGGAAACCTCATCCACATCCCCTGTCTGGCCCACATCCTGAACCTGGTGGTGCAGAAATTTCTGCGTACCTACCAGGGGATGGACACACTTTTGAAAGCGGCAAGGAAACCGGTGGGTCATTTCCACCACTCGGGTGGTGCCTCAGCATCCCTGGAAGGCGTGCAAAAAGAGCTGAACTTGCCACAGCACCATCTGATCATAGACTTTCTAACACGCTGGAATTCCACCCTGGCCATGTTGGAACGTCTGGTTGAACAGAGGCAGGCTGTCAACCAATACCTGGCCAGAGCCACCACGGACACAACCTTGTCTGGGACCGGCACCACCCACCTCCCGAACATCATCCTCAGTGCCGAGTGGGGAAAAATGCAGGTGTGCTTCGTGCTGGCACCCTTCCTGGAGGCCACCAACATGGTCAGCTGGGACCATGCGTCGGTGTGTGAGTGGGTGACCATGGTGTGCATACTGGACAAGGCCCTCTATGCTCTGCTGGAAGTGGGAGAGACAGCCTTGATCCAGCAGGAGCTGCAGCCAGCTGCACAGCCCACCTTTGTGTCTGCACAGTCCACCTCTGTGCATCAGGAGGAGGTGGACTTGGAGGTCCCTGACCTTGAAGATGAGGGGCACAGCCAAGTGCAGCTGCAGTGGTGCGAGGGTGGAGAGAGCAGGAGGAGGCTCAGGGGTCAGATGGAGGACGACAGGCTCTGGGCGTGATGATGATGTGTCAGCAGAGATGGCATCCCTCTTCCCATGGGAGCGCACATGCTGCAGTGCCTGCACAAGGACCCAAGGGTCAAGCAGATGCGTGATCGGGAGGACATGTGGATCACCATGATAATGGACCCACGGCTGAAGGGGAAGCTGCATCAGTTCCTGCCTGTAGGAGGAGACCCTGTGCACCGAATGAGGGACTTGCAGCGGTCCCTGGTTCGGCACTTGGAGGAAGCCTTCCCCCAGACTGCCACCCCCCCCTGCTGTCACAGTCCAGCCAGCACAGCAGCAGGCACCCAACAAACCTGCTGTCTCTGACTAAGGCGCTCTACACAATGCCGGTGCAGCTGCCAACATAGGAGGGTCCTTCAGCAGCATATGGCTCTCAAAGCCCGAACCAGCGCCTGACCCGGATGATGGCAGATTACATGGAGTCCTACAGCGGGCTTGACAGACACCCCTGTGGACCCCTTGGAGTACTGTGTCAAGTGCCTGGATATCTGGAGCGAGCTGGCGCAGTACGTCCTGGAAGTGCTGTTCTGCCCACCTTCCAGCGTGCCTTCAGAGAGGTGCTTCAGTGCGGCCGGTGGTGTGGTGATGGAGAAGCACTCTCTTCTGTTCCCCCAGTCTGTGGAAAGACTGACATTTCTCGAAATCAAACTAGCTTGGGTGGTTGGTGAGTGCCTGGCCCCTGTTGGCAAGAGGGGGACATGAAGTGGCTGGGTATCACTACCTTATCACCCTTTACCACAACAACCTCCTGGCTCAGTCTTGACTAATAAGCCTGGTTCATAATTATTATTATTTTTTTTTTTTACAGCCGTGGTACCAACACTAGGTGCCATGGTGGACTATCTATGCTGCCTACCACATGTTACACTCCTCCTCCTGCCTGTGCTGCTCCCACCACCAGGGTGCATCTACCTACTCCTCCTGCAGCTCCTGTCTGTGGTACCCACCACCAGGGTCCAGACAGAACTATATCTTCTGCCGCCACTGCCACCAGCTATTACGCCACTACAAAAGCTGAATTTTATTGAAAGAAAAAGGTTTAATTTTTTTAAGTCTTATGTCTTTTTAAGTCAATGTCTGAGCTGAAAACGGATGTACCATTTGTGCGTTGGACTTTGGACACAATGTGGGCTGCACAACCGCTGTCTGGAACCAGTCCGATGTTCATTTACAGGTTGGTTTTTTATGTATTATATCTCCCAGCAAACAATTACTGTTTTTCTTAAAAAAAAGATGCTTCATGCATCATTTACTATAACAGAAGTTTTGGAAGCAATGCAAAGGCCACTTCCGGTTTTCAATCTAGATACCAGGATTAACCCGGATAATGGGTTCGGATATCTGGATCTATTCGGACTCCAGAACGGTTTGAATTCGGCTATCCGATCCTCTCCGGATTTCTAGCTATCAGGATTAATTCAGAGTTTAAAAAGGAGTATCCGAGCACCCCTGCTTTTACACACCACCAGTTTCCTGGCAGCCCTGCTGATCTATTTGGTTGCAGTAGTGTCTGGAACACACCAGAAACGAGCATACAGCTAGTCAGGTGTTTGACAATATTGGCCTCAACTCAAAGCATTACTGCATGCGGTAAGGCTGAAAACAGCAGACTTTCAATTCGTAAAGGCTGTTACCGCATGAAAAACTGACATTACCGAGCAGTGAGGAAAATTACCCACTTGGCTGTAGGTACCTCCAACACATGGCAATTATCGTCTGGCTTACCGCTTGTTGAATTTATGAATTGACATTTGACAGTTTTCTGACAACACAGTTGGTGAGGTCTTAACAAGTTACTGACCGCTCTGGTAGGGTATTCCTGCACAGATGGCTCCCTGCACTTTGCATTGAGTCATCTGTGCAGGGAGCCGTAATTACAGCTTGTAACAAAAGAGATATTGCCACACTTCTGCTGTACCGCTCAATGGGCTGCAGTAATTTACCAAACTTCAAAGGCAGCTGTGAAAATCTTTATGAATTAGCACACAAAGGTCTAAAATACCGAATACAGTATTTTCCCGCCCAGATTTTTTTTACCGAACATACTTATGAATTGAGGCCATTGTCAGACGTGACCAGATCTGCTGCATGCTTGTTCAGGGTCTATGGATAAAAATATTAGAGGCAGAGGATCAGCAGGGCTGCCTGGCAACTGGTATTGCTTAAAAGGGAATAAATATGGTAGCCTCCATATAACACCTCGGGTTCATTTTAATGCTCTTCCCAGACTTTACTGCTGAGACCCAGAAGTTCCTGAGATAATTTACTCATGCAAAGCTAAAATTGTGGGAGGAGAACATCAGCTACTCGAGGTTTCCAGCTCCATTTTCAGGCCAGGGAAAGATACTGTAGGTCCCAAAGTGTATCAGAATTGTGTTTCCTCTAAAGTAAGACATCCCCTGAGAATAAGCCCTAGCAGGAATTCCTAGCATGCTTGAAATATAAGACATCCCCCGAATGTAAGCCCTGGGAGCAGCCCACATGACACGCTCAATACAAAGCCTGGATACAGTAGCGCAGCAGTTTAATGTGAGTTTTACAGTCCTGTATATGTGTGTGTCAGGCAATTAGTGTTTTTGTTGGAGCCATCCCTCCTGATCTGTCGTGATAAGCATCAGCAGCACTTCACCTCTTCCCAGGACACAGCTTATCCTATCACAGCTCTTGGGAGCCTGACAGAGTTCTCTGCCTGCAAGAAATAGACTCTTAGCCACATGAGCAGCAGAATCAGTTTCTTGTAAGCGAGAGACAATGGCCTTGATTCATAAAAAGCAGTGCGATAAGAAAAATCTTGTTGGGAAAATACCGCACTCTGTATTTTCCCGGTCTGTGTGCTAATTCATAAAGATTTCCCCAGCTGCCCTTGGAGGTCGGTAAATTACCACAGCCCATTAAGCGGTAGAGTAGAGCAGTGTCTCGATTCTCTCTTTGCCCTGCAGAAATGACTCACACAGACGGCTCTCTCCACTGATGACTCAGACAGACACAGTCTTTCCCTGCCTGCTCAAATGACTCACACAGACGGCTCTCTGGCTCTCTCCACTGATGACTCAAACAGACTTCGGCTCTCTGCACTTTGCATTCATCAGAGCTGTGAGAGCTGTCGGTAACTTGTTAACGCCTCACTAGAAGTGTCGGTAACTACCGCCAGGCTTACCGCTTGTTGCAGGCTTTATGAAGTCGTGCATGGTGTTAGCAGGAAGTCTGGTATAGTGTTAGCAGGAAGTCTGGCATAGTGTGAGCAGGAAGTCTGGCATAGTGTGAGCAGGAAGTCTGGCATAGTGTGAGCAGGAAGTCTGGCATAGTGTGAGCAGGAAGTCTGGCATAGTGTAAGCAGGAAGTCTGGCATAGTGTAAGCAGGTAGTCTGGTATAGTGTAAGCAGGAAGTCTGGTATAGTGTAAGCAGGAAGTCTGGTATAGTGTAAGCAGGTAGTCTGGTATAGTGTAAGCAGGAAGTCTGGTATAGTGTAAGCAGGAAGTCTGGCATAGTGTAAGCAGGAAGTCTGGTATAGTGTAAGCAGGAAGTCTGGTATAGTGTAAGCAGGAAGTCTGGCATAGTGTAAGCAGGAAGTCTGGCATAGTGTAAGCAGGAAGTCTGGCATAGTGTAAGCAGGAAGTCTGGCATAGTGTAAGGAGGAAGTCTGGCATAGTGTAAGCAGGAAGTCTGGCATAGTGTGAGCAGGAAGTCTGGCATAGTGTTAGAAGGAAGTCTGCATAGTGTAAGCAGGAAGTCTGGCATAGTGTGAGCAGGAAGTCGTGCATAGTGTGAGCAGGAAGTCGTGCATAGTGTGAGCAGGATGTCTGGCATAGTGTAAGCAGGAAGTCTGGCATAGTGTGAGCAGGAAGTCGTGCATAGTGTAAGCAGGTAGTCTGGTATAGTGTAAGCAGGAAGTCTTGTATAGTGTAAGCAGGATGTCTGGTATAGTGTGAGCAGGAAGTCTGGCATAGTGTGAGCAGGAAGTCTGGCATAGTGTGAGCAGGAAGTCTGGCATAGTGTTAGCAGGAAGTCTGTGATAGTGTTAGCAGGAAGTCTGGTATAGTGTGAGCAGGAAGTCTGGCATAGTGTTAGCAGGAAGTCTGGCATAGTGTAAGCAGGTAGTCTGGCATAGTGTAAGCAGGAAGTCTGGTATAGTGTAAGCAGGTAGTCTGGTATAGTGTAAGCAGGAAGTCTGGTATAGTGTAAGGAGGAAGTCTGGTATAGTGTAAGCAGGAAGTCTGGCATAGTGTAAGCAGGAAGTCTGGCATAGTGTAAGCAGGAATTCTGGCATAGTGTAAGCAGGAAGTCTGGCATAGTGTAAGCAGGAAGTCTGGCATAGTGTAAGGAGGAAGTCTGGTATAGTGTAAGCAGGAAGTCTGGCATAGTGTGAGCAGGAAGTCTGGCATAGTGTTAGCAGGAAGTCTGCATAGTGTAAGCAGGAAGTCTGGCATAGTGTGAGCAGGAAGTCGTGCATAGTGTGAGCAGGATGTCTGGCATAGTGTAAGCAGGAAGTCTGGCATAGTGTGAGCAGGAAGTCGTGCATAGTGTAAGCAGGTAGTCTGGTATAGTGTAAGCAGGAAGTCTTGTATAGTGTAAGCAGGATGTCTAGTATAGTGTGAGCAGGAAGTCTGGCATAGTGTGAGCAGGAAGTCTGGTATAGTGTGAGCAGGAAGTCTGGCATAGTGTGAGCAGGAAGTCTGGCATAGTGTGAGCAGGAAGTCTGGCATAGTGTTAGCAGGAAGTCTGGTATAGTGTAAGCAGGTAGTCTGGCATAGTGTTAGCAGGAAGTATGGCATAGTGTTAGCAGGAAGTCTGGCATAGTGTTAGCAGGAAGTCTGGCATAGTGTGAGCAGGAAGTCTGGCATAGTGTTAGCAGGAAGTCTGGCATAGTGTTAGCAGGAAGTCGTGCATAGTGTGAGCAGGAAGTCGTGCATAGTGTGAGCAGGTAGTCTGGTATAGTGTGAGCAGGAAGTCTGGTATAGTGTTAGCAGGAAGTCTGGTATAGTGTTAGCAGGAAGTCTGGTATAGTGTAAGCAGGAAGTCTGGAATAGTGTAAGCAGGAAGTCTGGCATAGTGTAAGCAGGAAGTCTGGCATAGTGTTAGCAGGAAGTCTGGCATAGTGTGAGCAGGAAGTCTGGCATAGTGTGAGCAGGAAGTCGTGCATAGTGTAAGCAGGTAGTCTGGTATAGTGTGAGCAGGAAATCTGGCATAGTGTGAGCAGGAAGTCGTGCATGGTGTTAGCAGGAAGTCTGGTATAGTGTTAGCAGGAAGTCTGGCATAGTGTGAGCAGGAAGTCTGGCATAGTGTGAGCAGGAAGTCTGGTATAGTGTAAGCAGGAAGTCTGGCATAGTGTAAGCAGGAAGTCTGGCATAGTGTAAGCAGGAAGTCTGGCATAGTGTAAGCAGGTAGTCTGGTATAGTGTAAGCAGGAAGTCTGGTATAGTGTAAGCAGGAAGTCTGGTATAGTGTAAGCAGGTAGTGTGGTATAGTGTAAGCAGGAAGTCTGGTATAGTGTAAGCAGGAAGTCTGGCATAGTGTAAGCAGGAAGTCTGGCATAGTGTAAGCAGGAAGTCTGGCATAGTGTAAGCAGGAAGTCTGGCATAGTGTAAGGAGGAAGTCTGGCATAGTGTAAGCAGGAAGTCTGGCATAGTGTGAGCAGGAAGTCTGGCATAGTGTTAGAAGGAAGTCTGCATAGTGTAAGCAGGAAGTCTGGCATAGTGTGAGCAGGAAGTCGTGCATAGTGTGAGCAGGAAGTCGTGCATAGTGTGAGCAGGATGTCTGGCATAGTGTAAGCAGGAAGTCTGGCATAGTGTGAGCAGGAAGTCGTGCATAGTGTAAGCAGGTAGTCTGGTATAGTGTAAGCAGGAAGTCTTGTATAGTGTAAGCAGGATGTCTGGTATAGTGTGAGCAGGAAGTCTGGTATAGTGTGAGCAGGAAGTCTGGCATAGTGTGAGCAGGAAGTCTGGCATAGTGTTAGCAGGAAGTCTGGCATAGTGTTAGCAGGAAGTCTGTGATAGTGTTAGCAGGAAGTCTGGTATAGTGTAAGCAGGAAGTCTGGTATAGTGTTAGCAGGAAGTCTGGCATAGTGTGAGCAGGAAGTCTGGCATAGTGTTAGCAGGAAGTCTGGCATAGTGTGAGCAGGAAGTCTGGGATAGTGTTAGCAGGAAGTCGTGCATAGTGTTAGCAGGAAGTCTGGCATAGTGTTAGCAGGAAGTCTGGTATAGTGTTAGCAGGAAGTCTGGTATACTGTAAGCAGGAAGTCTTGTATAGTGTTAGCAGGAAGTCTGGCATAGTGTAAGCAGGAAGTCTGGCATAGTGTTAGCAGGAAGTCTGGTATAGTGTAAGCAGGAAGTCTGGAATAGTGTAAGCAGGAAGTCTGGCATAGTGTAAGCAGGAAGTCTGGCATAGTGTTAGCAGGAAGTCTGGTATAGTGTTAGCAGGGAGTCTGGTATACTGTAAGCAGGAAGTCTTGTATAGTGTTAGCAGGAAGTCTGGCATAGTGTAAGCAGGAAGTCTGGCATAGTGTTAGCAGGAAGTCTGGTATAGTGTAAGCAGGAAGTCTGGAATAGTGTAAGCAGGAAGTCTGGCATAGTGTAAGCAGGAAGTCTGGCATAGTGTTAGCAGGAAGTCTGGCATAGTGTGAGCAGGAAGTCTGGCATAGTGTGAGCAGGAAGTCGTGCATAGTGTTAGCAGGAAGTCTGGGATAGTGTTAGCAGGAAGTCGTGCATAGTGTTAGCAGGAAGTCGTGCATAGTGTGAGCAGGAAGTCTGGCATAGTGTGAGCAGGAAGTCTGGCATAGTGTGAGCAGGAAGTCTGGCATAGTGTGAGCAGGAAGTCTGGCATAGTGTTAGCAGGAAGTCTGGCATAGTGTTAGCAGGAAGTCTGGTATAGTGTAAGCAGGAAGTCTGGTATAGTGTTAGCAGGAAGTCTGGTATAGTGTTAGCAGGAAGTCTGGCATAGTGTAAGCAGGAAGTCTGGCATAGTGTAAGCAGGAAGTCTGGCATAGTGTAAGCAGGAAGTCTGGCATAGTGTGAGCAGGAAGTCTGGCATAGTGTGAGCAGGAAGTCTGGCATAGTGTGAGCAGGAAGTCTGGCATAGTGTGAGCAGGAAGTCTGGCATAGTGTGAGCAGGAAGTCTGGTATAGTGTAAGCAGGAAGTCTGGCATAGTGTAAGCAGGAAGTCTGGCATAGTGTAAGCAGGTAGTCTGGCATAGTGTAAGCAGGTAGTCTGGTATAGTGTAAGCAGGAAGTCTGGTATAGTGTAAGCAGGTAGTCTGGTATAGTGTAAGCAGGAAGTCTGGTATAGTGTAAGGAGGAAGTCTGGTATAGTGTAAGCAGGAAGTCTGGCATAGTGTAAGCAGGAAGTCTGGTATAGTGTAAGCAGGAAGTCTGGCATAGTGTAAGCAGGAAGTCTGGCATAGTGTAAGGAGGAAGTCTGGTATAGTGTAAGCAGGAAGTCTGGCATAGTGTGAGCAGGAAGTCTGGCATAGTGTTAGCAGGAAGTCTGCATAGTGTAAGCAGGAAGTCTGGCATAGTGTGAGCAGGAAGTCGTGCATAGTGTGAGCAGGATGTCTGGCATAGTGTAAGCAGGAAGTCTGGCATAGTGTGAGCAGGAAGTCGTGCATAGTGTAAGCAGGTAGTCTGGTATAGTGTAAGCAGGAAGTCTTGTATAGTGTAAGCAGGATGTCTAGTATAGTGTGAGCAGGAAGTCTGGCATAGTGTGAGCAGGAAGTCTGGTATAGTGTGAGCAGGAAGTCTGGCATAGTGTGAGCAGGAAGTCTGGCATAGTGTGAGCAGGAAGTCTGGCATAGTGTTAGCAGGAAGTCTGGTATAGTGTAAGCAGGTAGTCTGGCATAGTGTTAGCAGGAAGTATGGCATAGTGTTAGCAGGAAGTCTGGCATAGTGTTAGCAGGAAGTCTGGCATAGTGTGAGCAGGAAGTCTGGCATAGTGTTAGCAGGAAGTCTGGCATAGTGTGAGCAGGAAGTCTGGCATAGTGTGAGCAGGAAGTCTGGCATAGTGTAAGCAGGAAGTCTGGCATAGTGTAAGCAGGAAGTCTGGCATAGTGTAAGCAGGAAGTCTGGTATAGTGTAAGCAGGAAGTCTGGTATAGTGTAAGCAGGTAGTGTGGTATAGTGTAAGCAGGAAGTCTGGCATAGTGTAAGCAGGAAGTCTGGCATAGTGTAAGCAGGAAGTCTGGTATAGTGTAAGCAGGAAGTCTGGCATAGTGTAAGCAGGAAGTCTGGCATAGTGTAAGCAGGAAGTCTGGCATAGTGTAAGCAGGAAGTCTGGCATAGTGTAAGGAGGAAGTCTGGCATAGTGTAAGCAGGAAGTCTGGCATAGTGTGAGCAGGAAGTCTGGCATAGTGTGAGCAGGAAGTCTGGCATAGTGTGAGCAGGAAGTCTGGCATAGTGTTAGAAGGAAGTCTGCATAGTGTAAGCAGGAAGTCTGGCATAGTGTGAGCAGGAAGTCGTGCATAGTGTGAGCAGGAAGTCGTGCATAGTGTGAGCAGGATGTCTGGCATAGTGTAAGCAGGAAGTCTGGCATAGTGTGAGCAGGAAGTCTTGTATAGTGTAAGCAGGATGTCTGGTATAGTGTGAGCAGGAAGTCTGGTATAGTGTGAGCAGGAAGTCGTGCATGGTGTTAGCAGGAAGTCTGGTATAGTGTGAGCAGGAAGTCTGGCATAGTGTGAGCAGGAAGTCGTGCATGGTGTTAGCAGGAAGTCTGGTATAGTGTGAGCAGGAAGTCTGGCATAGTGTGAGCAGGAAGTCTGGCATAGTGTTAGCAGGAAGTCTGTGATAGTGTTAGCAGGAAGTCTGGTATAGTGTAAGCAGGAAGTCTGGTATAGTGTTAGCAGGAAGTCTGGCATAGTGTGAGCAGGAAGTCTGGCATAGTGTTAGCAGGAAGTCTGGCATAGTGTGAGCAGGAAGTCTGGGATAGTGTTAGCAGGAAGTCGTGCATAGTGTTAGCAGGAAGTCTGGCATAGTGTTAGCAGGAAGTCTGGTATAGTGTTAGCAGGAAGTCTGGTATAGTGTAAGCAGGAAGTCTGGTATAGTGTTAGCAGGAAGTCTGGTATACTGTAAGCAGGAAGTCTGGTATAGTGTTAGCAGGAAGTCTGGCATAGTGTAAGCAGGAAGTCTGGCATAGTGTCAGCAGGAAGTCTGGTATAGTGTAAGCAGGAAGTCTGGAATAGTGTAAGCAGGAAGTCTGGCATAGTGTAAGCAGGAAGTCTGGCATAGTGTTAGCAGGAAGTCTGGCATAGTGTGAGCAGGAAGTCTGGCATAGTGTGAGCAGGAAGTCTGGCATAGTGTGAGCAGGAAGTCGTGCATAGTGTTAGCAGGAAGTCTGGTATAGTGTAAGCAGGAAGTCTGGCATAGTGTGAGCAGGAAGTCTGGCATAGTGTTAGCAGGAAGTCTGCATAGTGTAAGCAGGAAGTCTGGCATAGTGTGAGCAGGAAGTCGGGCATAGTGTGAGCAGGAAGTCTGGCATAGTGTAAGCAGGAAGTCTGCATAGTGTAAGAAGGAAGTCTGGCATAGTGTGAGCAGGAAGTCGTGCATAGTGTGAGCAGGATGTCTGGAATAGTGTAAGCAGGAAGTCTGGCATAGTGTTAGCAGGAAGTCTGGTATAGTGTAAGCAGGTAGTCTGGCATAGTGTTAGCAGGAAGTCTGGCATAGTGTTAGCAGGAAGTCTGGCATAGTGTTAGCAGGAAGTCTGGCATAGTGTTAGCAGGAAGTCTGGCATAGTGTGAGCAGGAAGTCTGGGATAGTGTTAGCAGGAAGTCGTGCATAGTGTTAGCAGGAAGTCTGGCATAGTGTGAGCAGGAAGTCTGGCATAGTGTGAGCAGGAAGTCTGGCATAGTGTGAGCAGGAAGTCTGGCATAGTGTGAGCAGGAAGTCTGGCATAGTGTTAGCAGGAAGTCTGGCATAGTGTTAGCAGGAAGTCTGGTATAGTGTAAGCAGGAAATCTGGTATAGTGTTAGCAGGAAGTCTGGCATAGTGTTAGCAGGAAGTCTGGCATAGTGTAAGCAGGAAGTCTGGCATAGTGTAAGCAGGACGTCTGGCATAGTGTAAGCAGGAAGTCTGGCATAGTGTTAGCAGGAAGTCTGGCATAGTGTGAGCAGGAAGTCTGGCATAGTGTGAGCAGGAAGTCTGGCATAGTGTGAGCAGGAAGTCTGGCATAGTGTGAGCAGGAAGTCTGGCATAGTGTGAGCAGGAAGTCGTGCACAGTGTTAGCAGGAAGTCTGGTATAGTGTAAGCAGGAAGTCTAGCATAGTGTAAGCCAGGAAGTCTGGTATAGTGTTAGCAGGAAGTCTGGCATAGTGTTAGCAGGAAGTCTGGCATAGTGTGAGCAGGAAGTCTGGCATAGTGTGAGCAGGAAGTCTGGCATAGTGTGAGCAGGAAGTCGTGCATGGTGTTAGCAGGAAGTCTGGTATAGTGTTAGCAGGAAGTCTGGCATAGTGTGAGCAGGAAGTCTGGCATAGTGTGAGCAGGAAGTCTGGTATAGTGTAAGCAGGAAGTCTGGCATAGTGTAAGCAGGAAGTCTGGCATAGTGTAAGCAGGAAGTCTGGCATAGTGTAAGCAGGTAGTCTGGTATAGTGTAAGCAGGAAGTCTGGTATAGTGTAAGCAGGAAGTCTGGTATAGTGTAAGCAGGTAGTCTGGTATAGTGTGAGCAGGAAGTCTGGCATAGTGTGAGCAGGAAGTCGTGCATAGTGTTAGCAGGAAGTCTGGTATAGTGTAAGCAGGAAGTCTGGCATAGTGTAAGCCAGGAAGTCTGGTATAGTGGTAGCAGGAAGTCTGGCATAGTGTTAGCAGGAAGTCTGGCATAGTGTGAGCAGGAAGCCTGGCATAGTGTGAGCAGGAAGTCGTGCATAGTGTAAGCAGGAAGTCTGGCATAGTGTAAGCAGGAAGTCTGGCATAGTGTAAGTAGGTAGTCTGGTATAGTGTAAGCAGGAAGTCTGGTATAGTGTAAGCAGGAAGTCTGGTATAGTGTAAGCAGGTAGTCTGGTATAGTGTAAGCAGGAAGTCTGGTATAGTGTAAGCAGGAAGTCTGGCATAGTGTAAGCAGGAAGTCTGGTATAGTGTAAGCAGGAAGTCTGGTATAGTGTAAGCAGGAAGTCTGGCATAGTGTAAGCAGGAAGTCTGGCATAGTGTAAGGAGGAAGTCTGGTATAGTGTAAGCAGGAAGTCTGGCATAGTGTGAGCAGGAAGTCTGGCATAGTGTTAGCAGGAAGTCTGCATAGTGTAAGCAGGAAGTCTGGCATAGTGTGAGCAGGAAGTCGTGCATAGTGTGAGCAGGATG
This sequence comes from Hyperolius riggenbachi, assembly GCF_040937935.1. Taxonomy (NCBI): domain Eukaryota; kingdom Metazoa; phylum Chordata; class Amphibia; order Anura; family Hyperoliidae; genus Hyperolius; species Hyperolius riggenbachi. The sequence goes on from NC_090652.1 coordinate 322,140,252, forward strand.
TCTGGCATAGTGTGAGCAGGAAGTCTGGCATAGTGTGAGCAGGAAGTCGTGCATAGTGTAAGCAGGTAGTCTGGTATAGTGTAAGCAGGAAGTCTTGTATAGTGTAAGCAGGATGTCTGTCTGGCATAGTGTAAGGAGGAAGTCTGGTATAGTGTAAGCAGGAAGTCTGGCATAGTGTGAGCAGGAAGTCTGGCATAGTGTTAGCAGGAAGTCTGCATAGTGTAAGCAGGAAGTCTGGCATAGTGTGAGCAGGAAGTCGTGCATAGTGTGAGCAGGATGTCTGGCATAGTGTAAGCAGGAAGTCTGGCATAGTGTGAGCAGGAAGTCGTGCATAGTGTAAGCAGGTAGTCTGGTATAGTGTAAGCAGGAAGTCTTGTATAGTGTAAGCAGGATGTCTGGCATAGTGTGAGCAGGAAGTCTGGTATAGTGTGAGCAGGAAGTCTGGCATAGTGTGAGCAGGAAGTCTGGCATAGTGTGAGCAGGAAGTCTGGCATAGTGTGAGCAGGAAGTCTGGCATAGTGTTAGCAGGAAGTCTGGCATAGTGTGAGCAGGAAGTCTGGCATAGTGTGAGCAGGAAGTCTGGCATAGTGTTAGCAGGAAGTCGTGCATAGTGTGAGCAGGAAGTCTGGTATAGTGTGAGCAGGTAGTCTGGTATAGTGTAAGCAGGAAGTCTGGTATAGTGTTAGCAGGAAGTCTGGTATAGTGTAAGCAGGAAGTCTGGTATAGTGTAAGCAGGAAGTCTGGAATAGTGTGAGCAGGAAGTCTGGCATAGTGTGAGCAGGAAGTCTGGCATAGTGTGAGCAGGAAGTCTGGCATAGTGTGAGCAGGAAGTCGTGCATAGTGTAAGCAGGTAGTCTGGTATAGTGTGAGCAGGAAATCTGGCATAGTGTGAGCAGGAAGTCGTGCATGGTGTTAGCAGGAAGTCTGGTATAGTGTTAGCAGGAAGTCTGGCATAGTGTAAGCAGGAAGTCTGGTATAGTGTAAGCAGGAAGTCTGGCACAGTGTAAGCAGGAAGTCTGGCACAGTGTAAGCAGGAAGTCTGGCATAGTGTAAGCAGGATCTGGCATAGTGTAAGCAGGAAGTCTGGCATAGTGTAAGCAGGAAGTCTGGCATAGTGTAAGCAGGAAGTCTGGTATAGTGTAAGCAGGAAGTCTGATATAGTGTAAGCAGGAAGTCTGGTATAGTGTAAGCAGGAAGTCTGGTATAGTGTAAGCAGGAAGTCTGGCATAGTGTAAGCAGGAAGTCTGGCATAGTGTAAGCAGGAAGTCTGGCATAGTGTTAGCAGGAAGTCTGGCATAGTGTTAGCAGGAAGTCTGGCATAGTGTAAGCAGGAAGTCTGGTATAGTGTAAGCAGGAAGTCGTGCATAGCGTGAGCAGGAAGTCGTGCATAGCGTGAGCAGGTAGTCTGGTATAGTGTAAGCAGGAAGTCTGGTATAGTGTAAGCAGGAAGTCTGGCATAGTGTAAGCAGGAAGTCTGGCATAGTGTTAGCAGGAAGTCTGGCATAGTGTAAGCAGGAAGTCTGGCATAGTGTTAGCAGGAAGTCTGGCATAGTGTTAGCAGGAAGTCTGGCATAGTGTGAGCAGGAAGTCTGGCATAGTGTGAGCAGGAAGTCTGGCATAGTGTGAGCAGGAAGTCTGGCATAGTGTGAGCAGGAAGTCTGGCATAGTGTTAGCAGGAAGTCTGGCATAGTGTGAGCAGGAAGTCTGGCATAGTGTGAGCAGTAAGTCTGGCATAGTGTGAGCAGGAAGTCGTGCATAGTGTTAGCAGGAAGTCGTGCATAGTGTTAGCAGGAAGTCTGGTATAGTTTAAGCAGGAAGTCTGGCATAGTGTAAGCCAGGAAGTCTGGCATAGTGTTAGCAGGAAGTCTGGCATAGTGTTAGCAGGAAGTCTGGCATAGTGTGAGCAGGAAGTCTGGCATAGTGTGAGCAGGAAGTCTGGCATAGTGTGAGCAGGAAGTCTGGCATAGTGTTAGCAGAAAGTCTGGCATAGTGTAAGCAGGTAGTCTGGCATAGTGTTAGCAGGAAGTCTGGCATAGTGTGAGCAGGAAGTCTGGGATAGTGTTAGCAGGAAGTCTGGCATAGTGTTAGCAGGAAGTCTGGCATAGTGTTAGCAGGAAGTCTGGTATAGTGTTAGCAGGAAGTCTGGTATAGTGTAAGCAGGAAGTCTGGCATAGTGTTAGCAGGAAGTCTGGCATAGTGTTAGCAGGAAGTCTGGCATAGTGTAAGCAGGAAGTCTGGCATAGTGTTAGCAGGAAGTCTGGCATAGTGTAAGCAGGAAGTCTGGCATAGTGTTAGCAGGAAGTCTGGCATAGTGTTAGCAGGAAGTCGTGCATAGTGTGAGCAGGAAGTCTGGCATAGTGTTAGCAGGAAGTCTGGTATAGTGTAAGCAGGAAGTCTGGCATAGTGTGAGCAGGAAGTCTGGCATAGTGTGAGCAGGAAGTCTGGCATAGTGTTAGCAGGAAGTCTGGTATAGTGTAAGCAGGAAGTCTGGCATAGTGTAAGCAGGAAGTCTGGCATAGTGTTAGCAGGAAGTCTGGCATAGTGTGAGCAGGAAGTCTGGCATAGTGTGAGCAGGAAGTCTGGCATAGTGTTAGCAGGAAGTCTGGTATAGTGTAAGCAGGAAGTCTGGCATAGTGTAAGCCAGGAAGTCTGGTATAGTATTAGCAGGAAGTCTGGCATAGTGTTAGCAGGAAGTCTGGTATAGTGTTAGCAGGAAGTCTGGTATAGTGTTAGCAGGAAGTCTGGTATAGTGTAAGCAGGAAGTCTGGAATAGTGTAAGCAGGAAGTCTGGCATAGTGTAAGCAGGAAGTCTGGCATAGTGTTAGCAGGAAGTCTGGCATAGTGTGAGCAGGAATTCTGGCATAGTGTGAGCAGGAGGTCTGGCATAGTGTGAGCAGGAAGTCTGGCATAGTGTGAGCAGGAAGTCGTGCATAGTGTTAGCAGGAAGTCTATTATAGTGTGAACAGGAAGTCTGGCATAGTGTGAGCAGGAAGTCTGGCATAGTGTTAGCAGGAAGTCTGCATAGTGTAAGCAGGAAGTCTGCCATAGTGTGAGCAGGAAGTCGTGCATAGTGTGAGCAGGATGTCTGGCATAGTGTAAGCAGGAAGTCTGGCATAGTGTGAGCAGGAAGTCGTGCATAGTGTAAGCAGGTAGTCTGGTATAGTGTAAGCAGGAAGTCTGGTATAGTGTTAGCAGGAAGTCTGGTATAGTGTTAGCAGGAAATCTGGTATAGTGTAAGCAGGAAGTCTGGAATAGTGTAAGCAGGAAGTCTGGCATAGTGTAAGCAGGAAGTCTGGCATAGTGTTAGCAGGAAGTCTGGCATAGTGTGAGTAGGAAGTCTGGCATAGTGTGAGCAGGAAGTCGTGCATAGTGTGAGCAGGTAGTCTGGTATAGTGTGAGCAGGAAGTCTGGCATAGTGTGAGCAGGAAGTCGTGCATGGTGTTAGCAGGAAGTCTGGCATAGTGTTAGCAGGAAGTCTGGCATAGTGTGAGCAGGAAGTCTGGCATAGTGTAAGCAGGAAGTCTGGCATAGTGTGAGCAGGAAGTCTGGCATAGTGTGAGCAGGAAGTCTGGCATAGTGTAAGCAGGAAGTCTGGTATAGTGTGAGCAGGAAGTCGTGCATAGTGTAAGCAGGATGTCTGCATAGTGTAAGCAGGAAGTCTGGTATAGTGTAAGCAGGAAGTCTGGTATAGTGTAAGCAGGAAGTCTGGCATAGTGTAAGCAGGAAGTCTGGTATAGTGTAAGCAGGAAGTCTGGCATAGTGTAAGCAGGAAGTCTGGCATAGTGTAAGCAGGAAGTCTGGTATAGTGTAAGCAGGAAGTCTGGTATAGTGTAAGCAGGAAGACTGGTATAGTGTAAGCAGGAAGTCTGGCATAGTGTAAGCAGGAAGTCTGGCATAGTGTAAGGAGGAAGTCTGGCATAGTGTAAGCAGGAAGTCTGGCATAGTGTGAGCTGGAAGTCGTGCATAGTGTGAGCAGGATGTCTGGCATAGTGTAAGCAGGAAGTCTGGCATAGTGTGAGCAGGAAGTCGCGCATAGTGTAAGCAGGTAGTCTGGTATAGTGTAAGCAGGAAGTCTTGTATAGTGTAAGCAGGATGTCTGCTATATTGTGAGCAGGAAGTCTGGCATAGTGTGAGCAGGAAGTCTGGCATAGTGTGAGCAGGAAGTCTGGCATAGTGTGAGCAGGAAGTCTGGCGAAGTGTGAGCAGGAAGTCTGGCATAGTGTAAGCAGGAAGTCTGGCATAATGTTAGCAGGAAGTCTGGCATAGTGTTAGCAGGAAGTCTGGCATAGTGTGAGCAGGAAGTCTGGCATTGTGTGAGCAGGAAGTCTGGTATAGTGTAAGCAGGAAGTCTGGCATAGTGTAAGCAGGAAGTCTGGTATAGTGTTAGCAGGAAGTCGTGCATAGTGTTAGCAGGAAGTCTGGTATAGTGTTAGCAGGAAGTCTGGCATAGTGTTAGCAGGAAGTCTGGCATAGTGTTAGCAGGAAGTCTGGCATAGTGTGAGCAGGAAGTCTGGCATAGTGTGAGCAGGAAGTCTGGCATAGTGTGAGCAGGAAGTCGTGCATAGTGTGAGCAGGATGTCTGCATAGTGTAAGCAGGATGTCTGCATAGTGTAAGCAGGAAGTCTGGTATAGTGTAAGCAGGAAGTCTGGCATAGTGTAAGCAGGAAGTCTGGTATAGTGTTAGCAGGAAGTCGTGCATAGTGTTAGCAGGAAGTCTGGCATAGTGTTAGCAGGAAGTCTGGCATAGTGTTAGCAGGAAGTCTGGCATAGTGTGAGCAGGAAGTCTGGCATAGTGTGAGCAGGAAGTCTGGCATAGTGTGAGCAGGAAGTCTGGCATAGTGTGAGCAGGAAGTCTGGTATAGTGTAAGCAGGAAGTCTGGCATAGTGTAAGCAGGAAGTCTGGCATAGTGTAAGCAGGAAGTCTGGCATAGTGTAAGCAGGAAGTCTGGCATAGTGTAAGCAGGAAGTCTGGTATAGTGTAAGCAGGAAGTCTGGCATAGTGTAAGCAGGAAGTCTGGCATAGTGTAAGCAGGAAGTCTGGCATAGTGTAAGCAGGAAGTCTGGTATAGTGTAAGCAGGAAGTCTGGTATAGTGTTAGCAGGAAGTCTGGCATAGTGTAAGCAGGAAGTCTGGCATAGTGTAAGCAGGAAGTCTGGCATAGTGTAAGCAGGAAGTCTGGCATAGTGTAAGCAGGAAGTCTGGCATAGTGTTAGCAGGAAGTCATGCATAGTGTGAGCAGGAAGTCTGGTATAGTGTAAGCAGGAAGTCTGGCATAGTGTAAGCAGGAAGTCTGGCATAGTGTTAGCAGGAAGTCTGGTATAGTGTGAGCAGGAAGTCGTGCATAGTGTGAGCAGGAAGTCTGCCATAGTGTGAGCAGGAAGTCGTGCATAGTGTGAGCAGGAAGTCTGGCATAGTGTGTGCAGGAAGTCTGGCATAGTGTTAGCAGGAAGTCTGGCATAGTGTAAGCAGGAAGTCTGGCATAGTGTAAGCAGGAAGTCTGGCATAGTGTGAGCCAGGAAGTCTGGTATAGTGTAAGCAGGAAGTCGTGCATAGTGTGAGCAGGAAGTCGTGCATAATGTGAGCAGGAAGTCTGGTATAGTGTTAGCAGGAAGTCTGGTATAGTGTTAGCAGGAAGTCTGGTATAGTGTGCGCAGGATGTCTGGCATAGTGTAAGCAGGAAGTCTGGTATAGTGTAAGCAGGATGTCTGGCATAGTGTAAGCAGGAAGTCGTGCATAGCTTGAGCAGGATGTCTGGCATAGTGTGAGCAGGAAGTCTGGCATAGTGTGAGCAGGAAGTCGTGCATAGTGTAAGCAGGTAGTCTGGTATAGTGTAAGCAGGAAGTCTGGCATAGTGTAAGCAGGAAGTCTGGCACAGTGTAAGCAGGAAGTCTGGCACAGTGTAAGCAGGAAGTCTGGCACAGTGTAAGCAGGAAGTCTGGCATAGTGTAAGCAGGAAGTCTGGCATAGTGTAAGCAGGAAGTCTGGCATAGTGTAAGCAGGATCTGGTATAGTGTAAGCAGGAAGTCTGGCATAGTGTAAGCAGGAAGTCTGGTATAGTGTAAGCAGGAAGTCTGGTATAGTGTAAGCAGGAAGTCTGGTATAGTGTAAGCAGGAAGTCTGGCATAGTGTTAGCAGGAAGTCTGGCATAGTGTTAGCAGGAAGTCTGGCATAGTGTAAGCAGGAAGTCTGGCATAGTGTTAGCAGGAAGTCTGGCATAGTGTTAGCAGGAAGTCTGGCATAGTGTAAGCAGGAAGTCTGCATAGTGTAAGCAGGAAGTCTGGCATAGTGTGAGCAGGAAGTCGTGCATAGTGTGAGCAGGATGTCTGGCATAGTGTAAGCAGGAAGTCTGGCATGGTGTGAGCAGGAAGTCTGGCATAGTGTGAGCAGGAAGTCGTGCATAGTGTTAGCAGGAAGTCTGGTATAGTGTCTGGCATAGTGTTAGCAGGAAGTCTGGTATAGTGTTAGCAGGAAGTCTGGTATAGTGTTAGCAGGAAGTCTGGTATAGTGTTAGCAGGAAGTCTGGTATAGTGTAAGCAGGAAGTCTGGAATAGTGTAAGCAGGAAGTCTGGCATAGTGTAAGCAGGAAGTCTGGCATAGTGTAAGCAGGAAGTCTGGCATAGTGTTAGCAGGAAGTCTGGCATAGTGTAAGCAGGAAGTCTGGCATAGTGTGAGCAGGAAGTCTGGCATAGTGTGAGCAGGAAGTCTGGCATAGTGTGAGCAGGAAGTCGTGCATAGTGTGAGCAGGAAGTCTGGTATAGTGTAAGCAGGAAGTCTGGCATAGTGTAAGCCAGGAAGTCTGGCATAGTGTAAGCAGGAAGTCTGTCATAGTGTTAGCAGGAAGTCTGGCATAGTGTGAGCAGGAAGTCTGGCATAGTGTGAGCAGGAAGTCTGGCATAGTGTGAGCAGGAAGTCTATTATAGTGTGAACAGGAAGTCTGCCATAGTGTGAGCAGGAAGTCTGGCATAGTGTTAGCAGGAAGTCTGCATAGTGTAAGCAGGAAGTCTGCCATAGTGTGAGCAGGAAGTCGTGCATAGTGTGAGCAGGATGTCTGGCATAGTGTAAGCAGGAAGTCTGGCATAGTGTGAGCAGGAAGTCGTGCATAGTGTAAGCAGGTAGTCTGGTATAGTGTAAGCAGGAAGTCTGGTATAGTGTTAGCAGGAATTCTGGTATAGTGTTAGCAGGAAATCTGGTATAGTGTAAGCAGGAAGTCTGGAATAGTGTAAGCAGGAAGTCTGGCATAGTGTAAGCAGGAAGTCTGGCATAGTGTTAGCAGGAAGTCTGGCATAGTGTGAGCAGGAAGTCTGGCATAGTGTGAGCAGGAAGTCGTGCATAGTGTAAGCAGGTAGTCTGGTATAGTGTTAGCAGGAGATCTGGTATAGTGTAAGCAGGAAGTCTGGAATAGTGTAAGCAGGAAGTCTGGCATAGTGTAAGCAGGAAGTCTGGCATAGTGTTAGCAGGAAGTCTGGCATAGTGTGAGCAGGAAGTCTGGTATAGTGTAAGCAGGATGTCTGGCATAGTGTAAGCAGGAAGTCATGCATAGTGTGAGCAGGATGTCTGGCATAGTGTAAGCAGGAAGTCTGGCATAGTGTGAGCAGGAAGTCGTGCATAGTGTAAGCAGGTAGTCTGGTATAGTGTAAGCAGGAAGTCTGGTATAGTGTAAGCAGGAAGTCTGGTATAGTGTAAGCAGGAAGTCTGGCATAGTGTAAGCAGGAAGTCTGGCATAGTGTAAGCAGGAAGTCTGGTATAGTGTAAGCAGGAAGTCTGGCACAGTGTAAGCAGGAAGTCTGGCACAGTGTAAGCAGGAAGTCTGGCATAGTGTAAGCAGGATCTGGTATAGTGTAAGCAGGAAGTCTGGCATAGTGTAAGCAGGATCTGGCATAGTGTAAGCAGGAAGTCTGGCATAGTGTAAGCAGGAAGTCTGGTATAGTGTAAGCAGGAAGTCTGATATAGTGTAAGCAGGAAGTCTGGTATAGTGTAAGCAGGAAGTCTGGTATAGTGTAAGCAGGAAGTCTGGCATAGTGTTAGCAGGAAGTCTGGCATAGTGTAAGCAGGAAGTCTGGCATAGTGTTAGCAGGAAGTCTGGCATAGTGTGAGCAGGAAGTCTGGCATAGTGTGAGCAGGAAGTCGCGCATAGTGTAAGCAGGTAGTCTGGTATAGTGTAAGCAGGAAGTCTTGTATAGTGTAAGCAGGATGTCTGCTATATTGTGAGCAGGAAGTCTGGCATAGTGTGAGCAGGAAGTCTGGCATAGTGTGAGCAGGAAGTCTGGCATAGTGTGAGCAGGAAGTCTGGCGAAGTGTGAGCAGGAAGTCTGGCATAGTGTGAGCAGGAAGTCTGGCATAATGTTAGCAGGAAGTCTGGCATAGTGTTAGCAGGAAGTCTGGCATAGTGTGAGCAGGAAGTCTGGCATAGTGTGAGCAGGAAGTCTGGCATAGTGTGAGCAGGAAGTCTGGTATAGTGTGAGCAGGAAGTCGTGCATAGTGTAAGCAGGATGTCTGCATAGTGTAAGCAGGAAGTCTGGTATAGTGTAAGCAGGAAGTCTGGCATAGTGTTAGCAGGAAGTCTGGTATAGTGTTAGCAGGAAGTCGTGCATAGTGTTAGCAGGAAGTCTGGTATAGTGTTAGCAGGAAGTCTGGCATAGTGTTAGCAGGAAGTCTGGCATAGTGTGAGCAGGAAGTCTGGCATAGTGTAAGCAGGAAGTCTGGCATAGTGTGAGCAGGAAGTCGTGCATAGTGTAAGCAGGATGTCTGCATAGTGTAAGCAGGAAGTCTGGTATAGTGTAAGCAGGAAGTCTGGCATAGTGTAAGCAGGAAGTCTGGTATAGTGTTAGCAGGAAGTCGTGCATAGTGTTAGCAGGAAGTCTGGCATAGTGTTAGCAGGAAGTCTGGCATAGTGTTAGCAGGAAGTCTGGCATAGTGTGAGCAGGAAGTCTGACATAGTGTGAGCAGGAAGTCTGGCATAGTGTGAGCAGGAAGTCTGGCATAGTGTGAGCAGGAAGTCTGGCATAGTGTAAGCAGGAAGTCTGGCATAGTGTAAGCAGGAAGTCTGGCATAGTGTAAGCAGGAAGTCTGGCATAGTGTAAGCAGGTAGTTGGTATAGTGTAAGCAGGAAGTCTGGCGTAGTGTAAGCAGGAAGTCTGGCGTAGTGTAAGCAGGAAGTCTGGCATAGTGTAAGCAGGAAGTCTGGTATAGTGTAAGCAGGAAGTCTGGCATAGTGTAAGCAGGAAGTCTGGCATAGTGTAACCAGGAAGTCTGGCATAGTGTAAGCAGGTTGCCTGGTATAGTGTAAGCAGGAAGTCTGGTATAGTGTTAGCAGGATGTCTGGTATAGTGTAAGCAGGATGTCTGGCATAGTGTGAGCCAGGAAGTCTGGCATAGTGTGAGCCAGGAAGTCTGGCATAGTGTGAGCAGGAAGTCTGGCATAGTGTGAGCAGGAAGTCTGCCATAGTGTAAGTTGGAAGTCTGCCATAGTGTGAGCAGGAAGTCTGGTATAGTGTAAGCAGGAAGTCTGGCATAGTGTAAGCAGGAAGTCTGGCATAGTGTTAGCAGGAAGTCTGGTATAGTGTGAGCAGGAAGTCGTGCATAGTGTGAGCAGGAAGTCTGCCATAGTGTGAGCAGGAAGTCGTGCATAGTGTGAGCAGGAAGTCTGGCATAGTGTGTGCAGGAAGTCTGGCATAGTGTTAGCAGGAAGTCTGGCATAGTGTAAGCAGGAAGTCTGGCATAGTGTAAGCAGGAAGTCTGGCATAGTGTGAGCCAGGAAGTCTGGTATAGTGTAAGCAGGAATTCGTGCATAGTGTGAGCAGGAAGTCGTGCATAGTGTGAGCAGGAAGTCTGGTATAGTGTTAGCAGGAAGTCTGGTATAGTGTGCGCAGGATGTCTGGTATAGTGTGCGCAGGATGTCTGGCATAGTGTAAGCAGGAAGTCTGGTATAGTGTAAGCAGGATGTCTGGCATAGTGTAAGCAGGAAGTCGTGCATAGTGTGAGCAGGATGTCTGGCATAGTGTGAGCAGGAAGTCTGGCATAGTGTGAGCAGGAAGTCGTGCATAGTGTGAGCAGGTAGTCTGGTATAGTGTAAGCAGGAAGTCTGGCATAGTGTAAGCAGGAAGTCTGGCATAGTGTAAGCAGGAAGTCTGGCACAGTGTAAGCAGGAAGTCTGGCACAGTGTAAGCAGGAAGTCTGGCATAGTGTAAGCAGGAAGTCTGGCATAGTGTAAGCAGGAAGTCTGGCATAGTGTAAGCAGGATCTGGTATAGTGTAAGCAGGAAGTCTGGCATAGTGTAAGCAGGAAGTCTGGTATAGTGTTAGCAGGAAGTCTGGCATAGTGTAAGCAGGAAGTCTGGCATAGTGTTAGCAGGAAGTCTGGCATAGTGTTAGCAGGAAGTCTGGCATAGTGTAAGCAGGAAGTCTGCATAGTGTAAGCAGGAAGTCTGGCATAGTGTGAGCAGGAAGTCGTGCATAGTGTGAGCAGGATGTCTGGCATAGTGTAAGCAGGAAGTCTGGCATGGTGTGAGCAGGAAGTCTGGCATAGTGTGAGCAGGAAGTCGTGCATAGTGTTAGCAGGAAGTCTGGTATAGTGTCTGGCATAGTGTTAGCAGGAAGTCTGGTATAGTGTTAGCAGGAAGTCTGGTATAGTGTTAGCAGGAAGTCTGGTATAGTGTTAGCAGGAAGTCTGGTATAGTGTAAGCAGGAAGTCTGGAATAGTGTAAGCAGGAAGTCTGGCATAGTGTAAGCAGGAAGTCTGGCATAGTGTAAGCAGGAAGTCTGGCATAGTGTTAGCAGGAAGTCTGGCATAGTGTAAGCAGGAAGTCTGGCATAGTGTGAGCAGGAAGTCTGGCATAGTGTGAGCAGGAAGTCTGGCATAGTGTGAGCAGGAAGTCGTGCATAGTGTGAGCAGGAAGTCTGGTATAGTGTAAGCAGGAAGTCTGGCATAGTGTAAGCCAGGAAGTCTGGCATAGTGTAAGCAGGAAGTCTGTCATAGTGTTAGCAGGAAGTCTGGTATAGTGTGAGCAGGAAGTCTGGCATAGTGTGAGCAGGAAGTCTGGCATAGTGTGAGCAGGAAGTCTGGCATAGTGTGAGCAGGAAGTCTATTATAGTGTGAACAGGAAGTCTGGCATAGTGTGAGCAGGAAGTCTGGCATAGTGTTAGCAGGAAGTCTGCATAGTGTAAGCAGGAAGTCTGCCATAGTGTGAGCAGGAAGTCGTGCATAGTGTGAGCAGGATGTCTGGCATAGTGTAAGCAGGAAGTCTGGCATAGTGTGAGCAGGAAGTCGTGCATAGTGTAAGCAGGTAGTCTGGTATAGTGTAAGCAGGAAGTCTGGTATAGTGTTAGCAGGAATTCTGGTATAGTGTTAGCAGGAAATCTGGTATAGTGTAAGCAGGAAGTCTGGAATAGTGTAAGCAGGAAGTCTGGCATAGTGTAAGCAGGAAGTCTGGCATAGTGTTAGCAGGAAGTCTGGCATAGTGTGAGCAGGAAGTCTGGCATAGTGTGAGCAGGAAGTCGTGCATAGTGTGAGCAGGTAGTCTGGTATAGTGTTAGCAGGAAATCTGGTATAGTGTAAGCAGGAAGTCTGGAATAGTGTAAGCAGGAAGTCTGGCATAGTGTAAGCAGGAAGTCTGGCATAGTGTTAGCAGGAAGTCTGGCATAGTGTGAGCAGGAAGTCTGGTATAGTGTGAGCAGGATGTCTGGCATAGTGTAAGCAGGAAGTCATGCATAGTGTGAGCAGGATGTCTGGCATAGTGTAAGCAGGAAGTCTGGCATAGTGTGAGCAGGAAGTCGTGCATAGTGTAAGCAGGAAGTCTGGCATAGTGTGAGCAGGAAGTCTGGCATAGTGTGAGCAGGAAGTCTGGCATAGTGTGAGCAGGAAGTCGTGCATAGTGTGAGCAGGAAGTCTGGTATAGTGTAAGCAGGAAGTCTGGCATAGTGTAAGCAGGAAGTCTGGCATAGTGTTAGCAGGAAGTCTGGCATAGTGTGAGCAGGAAGTCTGGCATAGTGTGAGCAGGAAGTCTGGCATAGTGTGAGCAGGAAGTCGTGCATAGTGTGAGCAGGATGTCTGGCATAGTGTAAGCAGGAAGTCTGGCATAGTGTGAGCAGGAAGTCGTGCATAGTGTAAGCAGGTAGTCTGGTATAGTGTAAGCAGGAAGTCTGGTATAGTGTTAGCAGGAAGTCTGGTATAGTGTTAGCAGGAATTCTGGTATAGTGTTAGCAGGAAATCTGGTATAGTGTAAGCAGGAAGTCTGGAATAGTGTAAGCAGGAAGTCTGGCATAGTGTAAGCAGGAAGTCTGGCATAGTGTTAGCAGGAAGTCTGGCATAGTGTGAGCAGGAAGTCTGGCATAGTGTGAGCAGGAAGTCGTGCATAGTGTAAGCAGGTAGTCTGGTATAGTGTTAGCAGGAGATCTGGTATAGTGTAAGCAGGAAGTCTGGAATAGTGTAAGCAGGAAGTCTGGCATAGTGTAAGCAGGAAGTCTGGCATAGTGTTAGCAGGAAGTCTGGCATAGTGTGAGCAGGAAGTCTGGTATAGTGTGAGCAGGATGTCTGGCATAGTGTAAGCAGGAAGTCATGCATAGTGTGAGCAGGATGTCTGGCATAGTGTAAGCAGGAAGTCTGGCATAGTGTGAGCAGGAAGTCGTGCATAGTGTAAGCAGGAAGTCTGGCATAGTGTGAGCAGGAAGTCTGGCATAGTGTGAGCAGGAAGTCTGGCATAGTGTTAGCAGGAAGTCTGGCATAGTGTGAGCAGGAAGTCTGGCATAGTGTGAGCAGGAAGTCTGGCATAGTGTGAGCAGGAAGTCTGGCATAGTGTGAGCAGGAAGTCGTGCATAGTGTAAGCAGGTAGTCTGGTATAGTGTTAGCAGGAGATCTGGTATAGTGTAAGCAGGAAGTCTGGAATAGTGTAAGCAGGAAGTCTGGCATAGTGTAAGCAGGAAGTCTGGCATAGTGTTAGCAGGAAGTCTGGCATAGTGTGAGCAGGAAGTCTGGTATAGTGTAAGCAGGAAGTCTGGCATAGTGTAAGCAGGAAGTCTGGCATAGTGTTAGCAGGAAGTCTGGCATAGTGTGAGCAGGAAGTCTGGCATAGTGTGAGCAGGAAGTCTGGCATAGTGTGAGCAGGAAGTCGTGCATAGTGTGAGCAGGATGTCTGGCATAGTGTAAGCAGGAAGTCTGGCATAGTGTGAGCAGGAAGTCGTGCATAGTGTAAGCAGGTAGTCTGGTATAGTGTAAGCAGGAAGTCTGGTATAGTGTTAGCAGGAAGTCTGGTATAGTGTTAGCAGGAAATCTGGTATAGTGTAAGCAGGAAGTCTGGAATAGTGTAAGCAGGAAGTCTGGCATAGTGTAAGCAGGAAGTCTGGCATAGTTTTAGCAGGAAGTCTGGCATAGTGTGAGCAGGAAGTCTGGCATAGTGTGAGCAGGAAGTCTGGCATAGTGTGAGCAGGAAGTCGTGCATAGTGTGAGCAGGTAGTCTGGTATAGTGTGAGCAGGAAGTCTGGCATAGTGTGAGCAGGAAGTCGTGCATGGTGTTAGCAGGAAGTCTGGTATAGTGTTAGCAGGAAGTCTGGCATAGTGTGAGCAGGAAGTCTGGCATAGTGTAAGCAGGAAGTCTGGCATAGTGTGAGCAGAAAGTCTGGCATAGTGTGAGCAGGAAGTCTGGCATAGTGTGAGCAGGAAGTCTGGTATAGTGTTAGCAGGGAGTCTGGCATAGTGTTAGCAGGAAGTCTGGTATAGTGTAAGCAGGTAGTCTGGCATAGTGTAAGCCAGGAAGTCTGGTATAGTGTTAGCAGGGAGTCTGGCATAGTGTTAGCAGGAAGTCTGGCATAGTGTGAGCAGGAAGTCTGGCATAGTGTGAGCAGGAAGTCTGGCATAGTGTGAGCAGGAAGTCTGGCATAGTGTTAGCAGGAAGTCTGGTATAGTGTAAGCAGGGAGTCGTGCATAGTGTTAGCAGGAAGTCTGGTATAGTGTAAGCAGGAAGTCTGGCATAGTGTAAGCCAGGAAGTCTGGTATAGTGTTAGCAGGGAGTCTGGCATAGTGTTAGCAGGAAGTCTGGCATAGTGTGAGCAGGAAGTCTGGCATAGTGTGAGCAGGAAGTCTGGCATAGTGTTAGCAGGAAGTCTGGTATAGTGTAAGCAGGTAGTCTGGCATAGTGTTAGCAGGAAGTCTGGCATAGTGTGAGCAGGAAGTCTGGGATAGTGTTAGCAGGAAGTCTGGCATAGTGTTAGCAGGAAGTCTGGCATAGTGTTAGCAGGAAGTCTGGTATAGTGTTAGCAGGAAGTCTGGTATAGTGTAAGCAGGAAGTCTGGTATAGTGTTAGCAGGAAGTCTGGCATAGTGTTAGCAGGAAGTCTGGCATAGTGTAAGCAGGAAGTCTGGCATAGTGTTAGCAGGAAGTCTGGCATAGTGTAAGCAGGAAGTCTGGCATAGTGTTAGCAGGAAGTCTGGCATAGTGTTAGCAGGAAGTCGTGCATAGTGTGAGCAGGAAGTCTGGCATAGTGTTAGCAGGAAGTCTGGTATAGTGTAAGCAGGAAGTCTGGCATAGTGTGAGCAGGTAGTCTGGCATAGTGTGAGCAGGAAGTCTGGCATAGTGTTAGCAGGAAGTCTGGCATAGTGTAAGCAGGAAGTCTGGCATAGTGTAAGCAGGAAGTCTGGCATAGTGTAAGCAGGAAGTCTGGCATAGTGTTAGCAGGAAGTCTGGCATAGTGTGAGCAGGAAGTCTGGCATAGTGTGAGCAGGAAGTCTGGCATAGTGTGAGCAGGAAGTCTGGCATAGTGTTAGCAGGAAGTCTGGTATAGTGTAAGCAGGAAGTCTGGCATAGTGTAAGCCAGGAAGTCTGGTATAGTATTAGCAGGAAGTCTGGCATAGTGTTAGCAGGAAGTCTGGTATAGTGTTAGCAGGAAGTCTGGTATAGTGTTAGCAGGAAGTCTGGTATAGTGTAAGCAGGAAGTCTGGTATAGTGTAAGCAGGAAGTCTGGAATAGTGTAAGCAGGAAGTCTGGCATAGTGTAAGCAGGAAGTCTGGCATAGTGTTAGCAGGAAGTCTGGCATAGTGTGAGCAGGAAGTCTGGCATAGTGTGAGCAGGAGGTCTGGCATAGTGTGAGCAGGAAGTCGTGCATAGTGTTAGCAGGAAGTCTATTATAGTGTGAACAGGAAGTCTGGCATAGTGTGAGCAGGAAGTCTGGCATAGTGTTAGCAGGAAGTCTGCATAGTGTAAGCAGGAAGTCTGCCATAGTGTGAGCAGGAAGTCGTGCATAGTGTGAGCAGGATGTCTGGCATAGTGTAAGCAGGAAGTCTGGCATAGTGTGAGCAGGAAGTCGTGCATAGTGTAAGCAGGTAGTCTGGTATAGTGTAAGCAGGAAGTCTTGTATAGTGTAAGCAGGATGTCTGTCTGGCATAGTGTAAGGAGGAAGTCTGGTATAGTGTGAGCAGGAAGTCTGGCATAGTGTTAGCAGGAAGTCTGCATAGTGTAAGCAGGAAGTCTGGCATAGTGTGAGCAGGAAGTCGTGCATAGTGTGAGCAGGATGTCTGGCATAGTGTGAGCAGGAAGTCTGGCATAGTGTGAGCAGGAAGTCGTGCATAGTGTAAGCAGGTAGTCTGGTATAGTGTAAGCAGGAAGTCTTGTATAGTGTAAGCAGGATGTCTGTCTGGCATAGTGTAAGGAGGAAGTCTGGTATAGTGTAAGCAGGAAGTCTGGCATAGTGTGAGCAGGAAGTCTGGCATAGTGTTAGCAGGAAGTCTGCATAGTGTAAGCAGGAAGTCTGGCATAGTGTGAGCAGGAAGTCGTGCATAGTGTGAGCAGGATGTCTGGCATAGTGTAAGCAGGAAGTCTGGCATAGTGTGAGCAGGAAGTCGTGCATAGTGTAAGCAGGTAGTCTGGTATAGTGTAAGCAGGAAGTCTTGTATAGTGTAAGCAGGATGTCTGGCATAGTGTGAGCAGGAAGTCTGGTATAGTGTGAGCAGGAAGTCTGGCATAGTGTGAGCAGGAAGTCTGGCATAGTGTGAGCAGGAAGTCTGGCATAGTGTGAGCAGGAAGTCTGGCATAGTGTTAGCAGGAAGTCTGGCATAGTGTGAGCAGGAAGTCTGGCATAGTGTGAGCAGGAAGTCTGGCATAGTGTTAGCAGGAAGTCGTGCATAGTGTGAGCAGGAAGTCGTGCATAGTGTGAGCAGGTAGTCTGGTATAGTGTAAGCAGGAAGTCTGGTATAGTGTTAGCAGGAAGTCTGGTATAGTGTTAGCAGGAAGTCTGGTATAGTGTAAGCAGGAAGTCTGGAATAGTGTAAGCAGGAAGTCTGGCATAGTGTGAGCAGGAAGTCTGGCATAGTGTGAGCAGGAAGTCTGGCATAGTGTGAGCAGGAAGTCGTGCATAGTGTAAGCAGGTAGTCTGGTATAGTGTGAGCAGGAAATCTGGCATAGTGTGAGCAGGAAGTCGTGCATGGTGTTAGCAGGAAGTCTGGTATAGTGTTAGCAGGAAGTCTGGCATAGTGTAAGCAGGAAGTCTGGTATAGTGTAAGCAGGAAGTCTGGCACAGTGTAAGCAGGAAGTCTGGCACAGTGTAAGCAGGAAGTCTGGCATAGTGTAAGCAGGATCTGGCATAGTGTAAGCAGGAAGTCTGGCATAGTGTAAGCAGGAAGTCTGGCATAGTGTAAGCAGGAAGTCTGGTATAGTGTAAGCAGGAAGTCTGATATAGTGTAAGCAGGAAGTCTGGTATAGTGTAAGCAGGAAGTCTGGTATAGTGTAAGCAGGAAGTCTGGCATAGTGTAAGCAGGAAGTCTGGCATAGTGTAAGCAGGAAGTCTGGCATAGTGTTAGCAGGAAGTCTGGCATAGTGTTAGCAGGAAGTCTGGCATAGTGTAAGCAGGAAGTCTGGTATAGGGTAAGCAGGAAGTCGTGCATAGCGTGAGCAGGAAGTCGTGCATAGCGTGAGCAGGTAGTCTGGTATAGTGTAAGCAGGAAGTCTGGTATAGTGTAAGCAGGAAGTCTGGCATAGTGTAAGCAGGAAGTCTGGCATAGTGTTAGCAGGAAGTCTGGCATAGTGTAAGCAGGAAGTCTGGCATAGTGTTAGCAGGAAGTCTGGCATAGTGTTAGCAGGAAGTCTGGCATAGTGTGAGCAGGAAGTCTGGCATAGTGTGAGCAGGAAGTCTGGCATAGTGTGAGCAGGAAGTCTGGCATAGTGTGAGCAGGAAGTCTGGCATAGTGTTAGCAGGAAGTCTGGCATAGTGTGAGCAGGAAGTCTGGCATAGTGTGAGCAGTAAGTCTGGCATAGTGTGAGCAGGAAGTCGTGCATAGTGTTAGCAGGAAGTCGTGCATAGTGTTAGCAGGAAGTCTGGTATAGTTTAAGCAGGAAGTCTGGCATAGTGTAAGCCAGGAAGTCTGGCATAGTGTTAGCAGGAAGTCTGGCATAGTGTTAGCAGGAAGTCTGGCATAGTGTGAGCAGGAAGTCTGGCATAGTGTGAGCAGGAAGTCTGGCATAGTGTGAGCAGGAAGTCTGGCATAGTGTTAGCAGGAAGTCTGGCATAGTGTTAGCAGGAAGTCTGGTATAGTGTTAGCAGGAAGTCTGGTATAGTGTAAGCAGGAAGTCTGGTATAGTGTTAGCAGGAAGTCTGGCATAGTGTTAGCAGGAAGTCTGGCATAGTGTAAGCAGGAAGTCTGGCATAGTGTTAGCAGGAAGTCTGGCATAGTGTAAGCAGGAAGTCTGGCATAGTGTTAGCAGGAAGTCTGGCATAGTGTTAGCAGGAAGTCGTGCATAGTGTGAGCAGGAAGTCTGGCATAGTGTTAGCAGGAAGTCTGGTATAGTGTAAGCAGGAAGTCTGGCATAGTGTGAGCAGGAAGTCTGGCATAGTGTGAGCAGGAAGTCTGGCATAGTGTTAGCAGGAAGTCTGGTATAGTGTAAGCAGGAAGTCTGGCATAGTGTAAGCAGGAAGTCTGGCATAGTGTTAGCAGGAAGTCTGGCATAGTGTGAGCAGGAAGTCTGGCATAGTGTGAGCAGGAAGTCTGGCATAGTGTTAGCAGGAAGTCTGGTATAGTGTAAGCAGGAAGTCTGGCATAGTGTAAGCCAGGAAGTCTGGTATAGTATTAGCAGGAAGTCTGGCATAGTGTTAGCAGGAAGTCTGGTATAGTGTTAGCAGGAAGTCTGGTATAGTGTTAGCAGGAAGTCTGGTATAGTGTAAGCAGGAAGTCTGGAATAGTGTAAGCAGGAAGTCTGGCATAGTGTAAGCAGGAAGTCTGGCATAGTGTTAGCAGGAAGTCTGGCATAGTGTGAGCAGGAATTCTGGCATAGTGTGAGCAGGAGGTCTGGCATAGTGTGAGCAGGAAGTCTGGCATAGTGTGAGCAGGAAGTCGTGCATAGTGTTAGCAGGAAGTCTATTATAGTGTGAACAGGAAGTCTGGCATAGTGTGAGCAGGAAGTCTGGCATAGTGTTAGCAGGAAGTCTGCATAGTGTAAGCAGGAAGTCTGCCATAGTGTGAGCAGGAAGTCGTGCATAGTGTGAGCAGGATGTCTGGCATAGTGTAAGCAGGAAGTCTGGCATAGTGTGAGCAGGAAGTCGTGCATAGTGTAAGCAGGTAGTCTGGTATAGTGTAAGCAGGAAGTCTGGTATAGTGTTAGCAGGAAGTCTGGTATAGTGTTAGCAGGAAATCTGGTATAGTGTAAGCAGGAAGTCTGGAATAGTGTAAGCAGGAAGTCTGGCATAGTGTAAGCAGGAAGTCTGGCATAGTGTTAGCAGGAAGTCTGGCATAGTGTGAGTAGGAAGTCTGGCATAGTGTGAGCAGGAAGTCGTGCATAGTGTGAGCAGGTAGTCTGGTATAGTGTGAGCAGGAAGTCTGGCATAGTGTGAGCAGGAAGTCGTGCATGGTGTTAGCAGGAAGTCTGGCATAGTGTTAGCAGGAAGTCTGGCATAGTGTGAGCAGGAAGTCTGGCATAGTGTAAGCAGGAAGTCTGGCATAGTGTGAGCAGGAAGTCTGGCATAGTGTGAGCAGGAAGTCTGGCATAGTGTAAGCAGGAAGTCTGGTATAGTGTGAGCAGGAAGTCGTGCATAGTGTAAGCAGGATGTCTGCATAGTGTAAGCAGGAAGTCTGGTATAGTGTAAGCAGGAAGTCTGGTATAGTGTAAGCAGGAAGTCTGGCATAGTGTAAGCAGGAAGTCTGGTATAGTGTAAGCAGGAAGTCTGGCATAGTGTAAGCAGGAAGTCTGGCATAGTGTAAGCAGGAAGTCTGGTATAGTGTAAGCAGGAAGTCTGGTATAGTGTAAGCAGGAAGACTGGTATAGTGTAAGCAGGAAGTCTGGCATAGTGTAAGCAGGAAGTCTGGCATAGTGTAAGGAGGAAGTCTGGCATAGTGTAAGCAGGAAGTCTGGCATAGTGTGAGCTGGAAGTCGTGCATAGTGTGAGCAGGATGTCTGGCATAGTGTAAGCAGGAAGTCTGGCATAGTGTGAGCAGGAAGTCGCGCATAGTGTAAGCAGGTAGTCTGGTATAGTGTAAGCAGGAAGTCTTGTATAGTGTAAGCAGGATGTCTGCTATATTGTGAGCAGGAAGTCTGGCATAGTGTGAGCAGGAAGTCTGGCATAGTGTGAGCAGGAAGTCTGGCATAGTGTGAGCAGGAAGTCTGGCGAAGTGTGAGCAGGAAGTCTGGCATAGTGTAAGCAGGAAGTCTGGCATAATGTTAGCAGGAAGTCTGGCATAGTGTTAGCAGGAAGTCTGGCATAGTGTGAGCAGGAAGTCTGGCATTGTGTGAGCAGGAAGTCTGGTATAGTGTAAGCAGGAAGTCTGGCATAGTGTAAGCAGGAAGTCTGGTATAGTGTTAGCAGGAAGTCGTGCATAGTGTTAGCAGGAAGTCTGGTATAGTGTTAGCAGGAAGTCTGGCATAGTGTTAGCAGGAAGTCTGGCATAGTGTTAGCAGGAAGTCTGGCATAGTGTGAGCAGGAAGTCTGGCATAGTGTGAGCAGGAAGTCTGGCATAGTGTGAGCAGGAAGTCGTGCATAGTGTGAGCAGGATGTCTGCATAGTGTAAGCAGGATGTCTGCATAGTGTAAGCAGGAAGTCTGGTATAGTGTAAGCAGGAAGTCTGGCATAGTGTAAGCAGGAAGTCTGGTATAGTGTTAGCAGGAAGTCGTGCATAGTGTTAGCAGGAAGTCTGGCATAGTGTTAGCAGGAAGTCTGGCATAGTGTTAGCAGGAAGTCTGGCATAGTGTGAGCAGGAAGTCTGGCATAGTGTGAGCAGGAAGTCTGGCATAGTGTGAGCAGGAAGTCTGGCATAGTGTGAGCAGGAAGTCTGGTATAGTGTAAGCAGGAAGTCTGGCATAGTGTAAGCAGGAAGTCTGGCATAGTGTAAGCAGGAAGTCTGGCATAGTGTAAGCAGGAAGTCTGGCATAGTGTAAGCAGGAAGTCTGGTATAGTGTAAGCAGGAAGTCTGGCATAGTGTAAGCAGGAAGTCTGGCATAGTGTAAGCAGGAAGTCTGGCATAGTGTAAGCAGGAAGTCTGGTATAGTGTAAGCAGGAAGTCTGGTATAGTGTTAGCAGGAAGTCTGGCATAGTGTAAGCAGGAAGTCTGGCATAGTGTAAGCAGGAAGTCTGGCATAGTGTAAGCAGGAAGTCTGGCATAGTGTAAGCAGGAAGTCTGGCATAGTGTTAGCAGGAAGTCATGCATAGTGTGAGCAGGAAGTCTGGTATAGTGTAAGCAGGAAGTCTGGCATAGTGTAAGCAGGAAGTCTGGCATAGTGTTAGCAGGAAGTCTGGTATAGTGTGAGCAGGAAGTCGTGCATAGTGTGAGCAGGAAGTCTGCCATAGTGTGAGCAGGAAGTCGTGCATAGTGTGAGCAGGAAGTCTGGCATAGTGTGTGCAGGAAGTCTGGCATAGTGTTAGCAGGAAGTCTGGCATAGTGTAAGCAGGAAGTCTGGCATAGTGTAAGCAGGAAGTCTGGCATAGTGTGAGCCAGGAAGTCTGGTATAGTGTAAGCAGGAAGTCGTGCATAGTGTGAGCAGGAAGTCGTGCATAATGTGAGCAGGAAGTCTGGTATAGTGTTAGCAGGAAGTCTGGTATAGTGTTAGCAGGAAGTCTGGTATAGTGTGCGCAGGATGTCTGGCATAGTGTAAGCAGGAAGTCTGGTATAGTGTAAGCAGGATGTCTGGCATAGTGTAAGCAGGAAGTCGTGCATAGCTTGAGCAGGATGTCTGGCATAGTGTGAGCAGGAAGTCTGGCATAGTGTGAGCAGGAAGTCGTGCATAGTGTAAGCAGGTAGTCTGGTATAGTGTAAGCAGGAAGTCTGGCATAGTGTAAGCAGGAAGTCTGGCACAGTGTAAGCAGGAAGTCTGGCACAGTGTAAGCAGGAAGTCTGGCACAGTGTAAGCAGGAAGTCTGGCATAGTGTAAGCAGGAAGTCTGGCATAGTGTAAGCAGGATCTGGTATAGTGTAAGCAGGAAGTCTGGCATAGTGTAAGCAGGAAGTCTGGTATAGTGTAAGCAGGAAGTCTGGTATAGTGTAAGCAGGAAGTCTGGTATAGTGTAAGCAGGAAGTCTGGCATAGTGTTAGCAGGAAGTCTGGCATAGTGTTAGCAGGAAGTCTGGCATAGTGTAAGCAGGAAGTCTGGCATAGTGTTAGCAGGAAGTCTGGCATAGTGTTAGCAGGAAGTCTGGCATAGTGTAAGCAGGAAGTCTGCATAGTGTAAGCAGGAAGTCTGGCATAGTGTGAGCAGGAAGTCGTGCATAGTGTGAGCAGGATGTCTGGCATAGTGTAAGCAGGAAGTCTGGCATGGTGTGAGCAGGAAGTCTGGCATAGTGTGAGCAGGAAGTCGTGCATAGTGTTAGCAGGAAGTCTGGTATAGTGTCTGGCATAGTGTTAGCAGGAAGTCTGGTATAGTGTTAGCAGGAAGTCTGGTATAGTGTTAGCAGGAAGTCTGGTATAGTGTTAGCAGGAAGTCTGGTATAGTGTAAGCAGGAAGTCTGGAATAGTGTAAGCAGGAAGTCTGGCATAGTGTAAGCAGGAAGTCTGGCATAGTGTAAGCAGGAAGTCTGGCATAGTGTTAGCAGGAAGTCTGGCATAGTGTAAGCAGGAAGTCTGGCATAGTGTGAGCAGGAAGTCTGGCATAGTGTGAGCAGGAAGTCTGGCATAGTGTGAGCAGGAAGTCGTGCATAGTGTGAGCAGGAAGTCTGGTATAGTGTAAGCAGGAAGTCTGGCATAGTGTAAGCCAGGAAGTCTGGCATAGTGTAAGCAGGAAGTCTGTCATAGTGTTAGCAGGAAGTCTGGCATAGTGTGAGCAGGAAGTCTGGCATAGTGTGAGCAGGAAGTCTGGCATAGTGTGAGCAGGAAGTCTATTATAGTGTGAACAGGAAGTCTGCCATAGTGTGAGCAGGAAGTCTGGCATAGTGTTAGCAGGAAGTCTGCATAGTGTAAGCAGGAAGTCTGCCATAGTGTGAGCAGGAAGTCGTGCATAGTGTGAGCAGGATGTCTGGCATAGTGTAAGCAGGAAGTCTGGCATAGTGTGAGCAGGAAGTCGTGCATAGTGTAAGCAGGTAGTCTGGTATAGTGTAAGCAGGAAGTCTGGTATAGTGTTAGCAGGAATTCTGGTATAGTGTTAGCAGGAAATCTGGTATAGTGTAAGCAGGAAGTCTGGAATAGTGTAAGCAGGAAGTCTGGCATAGTGTAAGCAGGAAGTCTGGCATAGTGTTAGCAGGAAGTCTGGCATAGTGTGAGCAGGAAGTCTGGCATAGTGTGAGCAGGAAGTCGTGCATAGTGTAAGCAGGTAGTCTGGTATAGTGTTAGCAGGAGATCTGGTATAGTGTAAGCAGGAAGTCTGGAATAGTGTAAGCAGGAAGTCTGGCATAGTGTAAGCAGGAAGTCTGGCATAGTGTTAGCAGGAAGTCTGGCATAGTGTGAGCAGGAAGTCTGGTATAGTGTAAGCAGGATGTCTGGCATAGTGTAAGCAGGAAGTCATGCATAGTGTGAGCAGGATGTCTGGCATAGTGTAAGCAGGAAGTCTGGCATAGTGTGAGCAGGAAGTCGTGCATAGTGTAAGCAGGTAGTCTGGTATAGTGTAAGCAGGAAGTCTGGTATAGTGTAAGCAGGAAGTCTGGTATAGTGTAAGCAGGAAGTCTGGCATAGTGTAAGCAGGAAGTCTGGCATAGTGTAAGCAGGAAGTCTGGTATAGTGTAAGCAGGAAGTCTGGCACAGTGTAAGCAGGAAGTCTGGCACAGTGTAAGCAGGAAGTCTGGCATAGTGTAAGCAGGATCTGGTATAGTGTAAGCAGGAAGTCTGGCATAGTGTAAGCAGGATCTGGCATAGTGTAAGCAGGAAGTCTGGCATAGTGTAAGCAGGAAGTCTGGTATAGTGTAAGCAGGAAGTCTGATATAGTGTAAGCAGGAAGTCTGGTATAGTGTAAGCAGGAAGTCTGGTATAGTGTAAGCAGGAAGTCTGGCATAGTGTTAGCAGGAAGTCTGGCATAGTGTAAGCAGGAAGTCTGGCATAGTGTTAGCAGGAAGTCTGGCATAGTGTGAGCAGGAAGTCTGGCATAGTGTGAGCAGGAAGTCGCGCATAGTGTAAGCAGGTAGTCTGGTATAGTGTAAGCAGGAAGTCTTGTATAGTGTAAGCAGGATGTCTGCTATATTGTGAGCAGGAAGTCTGGCATAGTGTGAGCAGGAAGTCTGGCATAGTGTGAGCAGGAAGTCTGGCATAGTGTGAGCAGGAAGTCTGGCGAAGTGTGAGCAGGAAGTCTGGCATAGTGTGAGCAGGAAGTCTGGCATAATGTTAGCAGGAAGTCTGGCATAGTGTTAGCAGGAAGTCTGGCATAGTGTGAGCAGGAAGTCTGGCATAGTGTGAGCAGGAAGTCTGGCATAGTGTGAGCAGGAAGTCTGGTATAGTGTGAGCAGGAAGTCGTGCATAGTGTAAGCAGGATGTCTGCATAGTGTAAGCAGGAAGTCTGGTATAGTGTAAGCAGGAAGTCTGGCATAGTGTTAGCAGGAAGTCTGGTATAGTGTTAGCAGGAAGTCGTGCATAGTGTTAGCAGGAAGTCTGGTATAGTGTTAGCAGGAAGTCTGGCATAGTGTTAGCAGGAAGTCTGGCATAGTGTGAGCAGGAAGTCTGGCATAGTGTAAGCAGGAAGTCTGGCATAGTGTGAGCAGGAAGTCGTGCATAGTGTAAGCAGGATGTCTGCATAGTGTAAGCAGGAAGTCTGGTATAGTGTAAGCAGGAAGTCTGGCATAGTGTAAGCAGGAAGTCTGGTATAGTGTTAGCAGGAAGTCGTGCATAGTGTTAGCAGGAAGTCTGGCATAGTGTTAGCAGGAAGTCTGGCATAGTGTTAGCAGGAAGTCTGGCATAGTGTGAGCAGGAAGTCTGACATAGTGTGAGCAGGAAGTCTGGCATAGTGTGAGCAGGAAGTCTGGCATAGTGTGAGCAGGAAGTCTGGCATAGTGTAAGCAGGAAGTCTGGCATAGTGTAAGCAGGAAGTCTGGCATAGTGTAAGCAGGAAGTCTGGCATAGTGTAAGCAGGTAGTTGGTATAGTGTAAGCAGGAAGTCTGGCGTAGTGTAAGCAGGAAGTCTGGCGTAGTGTAAGCAGGAAGTCTGGCATAGTGTAAGCAGGAAGTCTGGTATAGTGTAAGCAGGAAGTCTGGCATAGTGTAAGCAGGAAGTCTGGTATAGTGTAACCAGGAAGTCTGGCATAGTGTAAGCAGGTTGCCTGGTATAGTGTAAGCAGGAAGTCTGGTATAGTGTTAGCAGGATGTCTGGTATAGTGTAAGCAGGATGTCTGGCATAGTGTGAGCCAGGAAGTCTGGCATAGTGTGAGCCAGGAAGTCTGGCATAGTGTGAGCAGGAAGTCTGGCATAGTGTGAGCAGGAAGTCTGCCATAGTGTAAGTTGGAAGTCTGCCATAGTGTGAGCAGGAAGTCTGGTATAGTGTAAGCAGGAAGTCTGGCATAGTGTAAGCAGGAAGTCTGGCATAGTGTTAGCAGGAAGTCTGGTATAGTGTGAGCAGGAAGTCGTGCATAGTGTGAGCAGGAAGTCTGCCATAGTGTGAGCAGGAAGTCGTGCATAGTGTGAGCAGGAAGTCTGGCATAGTGTGTGCAGGAAGTCTGGCATAGTGTTAGCAGGAAGTCTGGCATAGTGTAAGCAGGAAGTCTGGCATAGTGTAAGCAGGAAGTCTGGCATAGTGTGAGCCAGGAAGTCTGGTATAGTGTAAGCAGGAATTCGTGCATAGTGTGAGCAGGAAGTCGTGCATAGTGTGAGCAGGAAGTCTGGTATAGTGTTAGCAGGAAGTCTGGTATAGTGTGCGCAGGATGTCTGGTATAGTGTGCGCAGGATGTCTGGCATAGTGTAAGCAGGAAGTCTGGTATAGTGTAAGCAGGATGTCTGGCATAGTGTAAGCAGGAAGTCGTGCATAGTGTGAGCAGGATGTCTGGCATAGTGTGAGCAGGAAGTCTGGCATAGTGTGAGCAGGAAGTCGTGCATAGTGTGAGCAGGTAGTCTGGTATAGTGTAAGCAGGAAGTCTGGCATAGTGTAAGCAGGAAGTCTGGCATAGTGTAAGCAGGAAGTCTGGCACAGTGTAAGCAGGAAGTCTGGCACAGTGTAAGCAGGAAGTCTGGCATAGTGTAAGCAGGAAGTCTGGCATAGTGTAAGCAGGAAGTCTGGCATAGTGTAAGCAGGATCTGGTATAGTGTAAGCAGGAAGTCTGGCATAGTGTAAGCAGGAAGTCTGGTATAGTGTAAGCAGGAAGTCTGGTATAGTGTAAGCAGGAAGTCTGGTATAGTGTAAGCAGGAAGTCTGGCATAGTGTTAGCAGGAAGTCTGGCATAGTGTAAGCAGGAAGTCTGGCATAGTGTTAGCAGGAAGTCTGGCATAGTGTTAGCAGGAAGTCTGGCATAGTGTAAGCAGGAAGTCTGCATAGTGTAAGCAGGAAGTCTGGCATAGTGTGAGCAGGAAGTCGTGCATAGTGTGAGCAGGATGTCTGGCATAGTGTAAGCAGGAAGTCTGGCATGGTGTGAGCAGGAAGTCTGGCATAGTGTGAGCAGGAAGTCGTGCATAGTGTTAGCAGGAAGTCTGGTATAGTGTCTGGCATAGTGTTAGCAGGAAGTCTGGTATAGTGTTAGCAGGAAGTCTGGTATAGTGTTAGCAGGAAGTCTGGTATAGTGTTAGCAGGAAGTCTGGTATAGTGTAAGCAGGAAGTCTGGAATAGTGTAAGCAGGAAGTCTGGCATAGTGTAAGCAGGAAGTCTGGCATAGTGTAAGCAGGAAGTCTGGCATAGTGTAAGCAGGAAGTCTGGCATAGTGTAAGCAGGAAGTCTGGCATAGTGTGAGCAGGAAGTCTGGCATAGTGTGAGCAGGAAGTCTGGCATAGTGTGAGCAGGAAGTCGTGCATAGTGTGAGCAGGAAGTCTGGTATAGTGTAAGCAGGAAGTCTGGCATAGTGTAAGCCAGGAAGTCTGGCATAGTGTAAGCAGGAAGTCTGTCATAGTGTTAGCAGGAAGTCTGGCATAGTGTGAGCAGGAAGTCTGGCATAGTGTGAGCAGGAAGTCTGGCATAGTGTGAGCAGGAAGTCTATTATAGTGTGAACAGGAAGTCTGGCATAGTGTGAGCAGGAAGTCTGGCATAGTGTTAGCAGGAAGTCTGCATAGTGTAAGCAGGAAGTCTGCCATAGTGTGAGCAGGAAGTCGTGCATAGTGTGAGCAGGATGTCTGGCATAGTGTAAGCAGGAAGTCTGGCATAGTGTGAGCAGGAAGTCGTGCATAGTGTAAGCAGGTAGTCTGGTATAGTGTAAGCAGGAAGTCTGGTATAGTGTTAGCAGGAATTCTGGTATAGTGTTAGCAGGAAATCTGGTATAGTGTAAGCAGGAAGTCTGGAATAGTGTAAGCAGGAAGTCTGGAATAGTGTAAGCAGGAAGTCTGGCATAGTGTAAGCAGGAAGTCTGGCATAGTGTTAGCAGGAAGTCTGGCATAGTGTGAGCAGGAAGTCTGGCATAGTGTGAGCAGGAAGTCGTGCATAGTGTGAGCAGGTAGTCTGGTATAGTGTTAGCAGGAAATCTGGTATAGTGTAAGCAGGAAGTCTGGAATAGTGTAAGCAGGAAGTCTGGCATAGTGTAAGCAGGAAGTCTGGCATAGTGTTAGCAGGAAGTCTGGCATAGTGTGAGCAGGAAGTCTGGTATAGTGTGAGCAGGATGTCTGGCATAGTGTAAGCAGGAAGTCATGCATAGTGTGAGCAGGATGTCTGGCATAGTGTAAGCAGGAAGTCTGGCATAGTGTGAGCAGGAAGTCGTGCATAGTGTAAGCAGGAAGTCTGGCATAGTGTGAGCAGGAAGTCTGGCATAGTGTGAGCAGGAAGTCTGGCATAGTGTGAGCAGGAAGTCGTGCATAGTGTGAGCAGGAAGTCTGGTATAGTGTAAGCAGGAAGTCTGGCATAGTGTAAGCAGGAAGTCTGGCATAGTGTTAGCAGGAAGTCTGGCATAGTGTGAGCAGGAAGTCTGGCATAGTGTGAGCAGGAAGTCGTGCATAGTGTGAGCAGGATGTCTGGCATAGTGTAAGCAGGAAGTCTGGCATAGTGTGAGCAGGAAGTCGTGCATAGTGTAAGCAGGTAGTCTGGTATAGTGTAAGCAGGAAGTCTGGTATAGTGTTAGCAGGAAGTCTGGTATAGTGTTAGCAGGAAATCTGGTATAGTGTAAGCAGGAAGTCTGGAATAGTGTAAGCAGGAAGTCTGGCATAGTGTAAGCAGGAAGTCTGGCATAGTTTTAGCAGGAAGTCTGGCATAGTGTGAGCAGGAAGTCTGGCATAGTGTGAGCAGGAAGTCTGGCATAGTGTGAGCAGGAAGTCGTGCATAGTGTGAGCAGGTAGTCTGGTATAGTGTGAGCAGGAAGTCTGGCATAGTGTGAGCAGGAAGTCGTGCATGGTGTTAGCAGGAAGTCTGGTATAGTGTTAGCAGGAAGTCTGGCATAGTGTGAGCAGGAAGTCTGGCATAGTGTAAGCAGGAAGTCTGGCATAGTGTGAGCAGAAAGTCTGGCATAGTGTGAGCAGGAAGTCTGGCATAGTGTGAGCAGGAAGTCTGGTATAGTGTTAGCAGGGAGTCTGGCATAGTGTTAGCAGGAAGTCTGGTATAGTGTAAGCAGGTAGTCTGGCATAGTGTAAGCCAGGAAGTCTGGTATAGTGTTAGCAGGGAGTCTGGCATAGTGTTAGCAGGAAGTCTGGCATAGTGTGAGCAGGAAGTCTGGCATAGTGTGAGCAGGAAGTCTGGCATAGTGTGAGCAGGAAGTCTGGCATAGTGTTAGCAGGAAGTCTGGTATAGTGTAAGCAGGGAGTCGTGCATAGTGTTAGCAGGAAGTCTGGTATAGTGTAAGCAGGAAGTCTGGCATAGTGTAAGCCAGGAAGTCTGGTATAGTGTTAGCAGGGAGTCTGGCATAGTGTTAGCAGGAAGTCTGGCATAGTGTGAGCAGGAAGTCTGGCATAGTGTGAGCAGGAAGTCTGGCATAGTGTGAGCAGGAAGTCTGGCATAGTGTTAGCAGGAAGTCTGGTATAGTGTAAGCAGGTAGTCTGGCATAGTGTTAGCAGGAAGTCTGGCATAGTGTGAGCAGGAAGTCTGGGATAGTGTTAGCAGGAAGTCTGGCATAGTGTTAGCAGGAAGTCTGGCATAGTGTTAGCAGGAAGTCTGGTATAGTGTTAGCAGGAAGTCTGGTATAGTGTAAGCAGGAAGTCTGGTATAGTGTTAGCAGGAAGTCTGGCATAGTGTTAGCAGGAAGTCTGGCATAGTGTAAGCAGGAAGTCTGGCATAGTGTTAGCAGGAAGTCTGGCATAGTGTAAGCAGGAAGTCTGGCATAGTGTAAGCAGGAAGTCTGGCATAGTGTTAGCAGGAAGTCTGGCATAGTGTTAGCAGGAAGTCGTGCATAGTGTGAGCAGGAAGTCTGGCATAGTGTTAGCAGGAAGTCTGGTATAGTGTAAGCAGGAAGTCTGGCATAGTGTGAGCAGGTAGTCTGGCATAGTGTGAGCAGGAAGTCTGGCATAGTGTTAGCAGGAAGTCTGGCATAGTGTAAGCAGGAAGTCTGGCATAGTGTAAGCAGGAAGTCTGGCATAGTGTTAGCAGGAAGTCTGGCATAGTGTGAGCAGGAAGTCTGGCATAGTGTGAGCAGGAAGTCTGGCATAGTGTGAGCAGGAAGTCTGGCATAGTGTTAGCAGGAAGTCTGGTATAGTGTAAGCAGGAAGTCTGGCATAGTGTAAGCCAGGAAGTCTGGTATAGTATTAGCAGGAAGTCTGGCATAGTGTTAGCAGGAAGTCTGGTATAGTGTTAGCAGGAAGTCTGGTATAGTGTTAGCAGGAAGTCTGGTATAGTGTAAGCAGGAAGTCTGGTATAGTGTAAGCAGGAAGTCTGGAATAGTGTAAGCAGGAAGTCTGGCATAGTGTAAGCAGGAAGTCTGGCATAGTGTTAGCAGGAAGTCTGGCATAGTGTGAGCAGGAAGTCTGGCATAGTGTGAGCAGGAGGTCTGGCATAGTGTGAGCAGGAAGTCGTGCATAGTGTTAGCAGGAAGTCTATTATAGTGTGAACAGGAAGTCTGGCATAGTGTGAGCAGGAAGTCTGGCATAGTGTTAGCAGGAAGTCTGCATAGTGTAAGCAGGAAGTCTGCCATAGTGTGATCAGGAAGTCGTGCATAGTGTGAGCAGGATGTCTGGCATAGTGTAAGCAGGAAGTCTGGCATAGTGTGAGCAGGAAGTCGTGCATAGTGTAAGCAGGTAGTCTGGTATAGTGTAAGCAGGAAGTCTGGTATAGTGTTAGCAGGAAGTCTGGTATAGTGTTAGCAGGAAATCTGGTATAGTGTAAGCAGGAAGTCTGGAATAGTGTAAGCAGGAAGTCTGGCATAGTGTAAGCAGGAAGTCTGGCATAGTGTAAGCAGGTAGTCTGGCATAGTGTAAGCCAGGAAGTCTGGTATAGTGTTAGCAGGGAGTCTGGCATAGTGTTAGCAGGAAGTCTGGCATAGTGTGAGCAGGAAGTCTGGCATAGTGTGAGCAGGAAGTCTGGCATAGTGTGAGCAGGAAGTCTGGCATAGTGTTAGCAGGAAGTCTGGTATAGTGTAAGCAGGGAGTCGTGCATAGTGTTAGCAGGAAGTCTGGTATAGTGTAAGCAGGAAGTCTGGCATAGTGTAAGCCAGGAAGTCTGGTATAGTGTTAGCAGGGAGTCTGGCATAGTGTTAGCAGGAAGTCTGGCATAGTGTGAGCAGGAAGTCTGGCATAGTGTGAGCAGGAAGTCTGGCATAGTGTGAGCAGGAAGTCTGGCATAGTGTTAGCAGGAAGTCTGGTATAGTGTAAGCAGGTAGTCTGGCATAGTGTTAGCAGGAAGTCTGGCATAGTGTGAGCAGGAAGTCTGGGATAGTGTTAGCAGGAAGTCTGGCATAGTGTTAGCAGGAAGTCTGGCATAGTGTTAGCAGGAAGTCTGGTATAGTGTTAGCAGGAAGTCTGGTATAGTGTAAGCAGGAAGTCTGGTATAGTGTTAGCAGGAAGTCTGGCATAGTGTTAGCAGGAAGTCTGGCATAGTGTAAGCAGGAAGTCTGGCATAGTGTTAGCAGGAAGTCTGGCATAGTGTAAGCAGGAAGTCTGGCATAGTGTTAGCAGGAAGTCTGGCATAGTGTTAGCAGGAAGTCGTGCATAGTGTGAGCAGGAAGTCTGGCATAGTGTTAGCAGGAAGTCTGGTATAGTGTAAGCAGGAAGTCTGGCATAGTGTGAGCAGGTAGTCTGGCATAGTGTGAGCAGGAAGTCTGGCATAGTGTAAGCAGGAAGTCTGGCATAGTGTAAGCAGGAAGTCTGGCATAGTGTTAGCAGGAAGTCTGGCATAGTGTGAGCAGGAAGTCTGGCATAGTGTGAGCAGGAAGTCTGGCATAGTGTGAGCAGGAAGTCTGGCATAGTGTTAGCAGGAAGTCTGGTATAGTGTAAGCAGGAAGTCTGGCATAGTGTAAGCCAGGAAGTCTGGTATAGTATTAGCAGGAAGTCTGGCATAGTGTTAGCAGGAAGTCTGGTATAGTGTTAGCAGGAAGTCTGGTATAGTGTTAGCAGGAAGTCTGGTATAGTGTAAGCAGGAAGTCTGGTATAGTGTAAGCAGGAAGTCTGGAATAGTGTAAGCAGGAAGTCTGGCATAGTGTAAGCAGGAAGTCTGGCATAGTGTTAGCAGGAAGTCTGGCATAGTGTGAGCAGGAAGTCTGGCATAGTGTGAGCAGGAGGTCTGGCATAGTGTGAGCAGGAAGTCGTGCATAGTGTTAGCAGGAAGTCTATTATAGTGTGAACAGGAAGTCTGGCATAGTGTGAGCAGGAAGTCTGGCATAGTGTTAGCAGGAAGTCTGCATAGTGTAAGCAGGAAGTCTGCCATAGTGTGAGCAGGAAGTCGTGCATAGTGTGAGCAGGATGTCTGGCATAGTGTAAGCAGGAAGTCTGGCATAGTGTGAGCAGGAAGTCGTGCATAGTGTAAGCAGGTAGTCTGGTATAGTGTAAGCAGGAAGTCTGGTATAGTGTTAGCAGGAAGTCTGGTATAGTGTTAGCAGGAAATCTGGTATAGTGTAAGCAGGAAGTCTGGAATAGTGTAAGCAGGAAGTCTGGCATAGTGTAAGCAGGAAGTCTGGCATAGTTTTAGCAGGAAGTCTGGCATAGTGTGAGCAGGAAGTCTGGCATAGTGTGAGCAGGAAGTCGTGCATAGTGTGAGCAGGTAGTCTGGTATAGTGTGAGCAGGAAGTCTGGCATAGTGTGAGCAGGAAGTCGTGCATGGTGTTAGCAGGAAGTCTGGTATAGTGTTAGCAGGAAGTCTGGCATAGTGTGAGCAGGAAGTCTGGCATAGTGTAAGCAGGAAGTCTGGCATAGTGTGAGCAGAAAGTCTGGCATAGTGTGAGCAGGAAGTCTGGCATAGTGTGAGCAGGAAGTCTGGTATAGTGTGAGCAGGAAGTCGTGCATAGTGTGAGCAGGATGTCTGCATAGTGTAAGCAGGAAGTCTGGTATAGTGTAAGCAGGAAGTCTGGTATAGTGTAAGCAGAAAGTCTGGCATAGTGTAAGCAGGAAGTCTGGTATAGTGTAAGCAGGAAGTCTGGTATAGTGTAAGCAGGAAGACTGGTATAGTGTAAGCAGGAAGTCTGGCATAGTGTAAGCAGGAAGTCTGGCATAGTGTAAGGAGGAAGTCTGGTATAGTGTAAGCAGGAAGTCTGGCATAGTGTGAGCAGGAAGTCTGGCATGTCGGGCGTTTTGTCAATGTTTGTATAACTTGTTTAAAAATAAATATAAAATCAAAAATGTAAATGTAACGCTCCTGGGAAAATAGGAGGAGCTAAAATACAAACATACGCCTAACTGTGTGAGCTTGTTTTCCGAGGTTTTACAGTACTGGTTTAAACATGCAAATAAATGTGGACCAATTTATAAAAATATCAATTTAATATCGAATAAATATTACAATATCAAAACAATATAATATTGCACTTTTGATATAAAACAAAACTCATAAGGTCATTCTTATAATAAGCAATGAGCTGGATAATAATTTCAGTAAAACATCAAAATGTTATTATACTTATTCACCAATACAAAAGGCTTAAACCAATTAGCAGTCAACTCAAATACAGTGCAGAGTTATGACTCATCAAATATGGCCGTCGGCCCTGTTACTCAATTTACCACAGGGTCTCTGGAGACAAAATGGATGAATTGAACGACAACAAAATGGCTGTTATCAAAATCAAAATGGCTGCTATCAAAAACAAAATGGTGGCTATCAAAAATCAAAATGGCGCAGTCAAAAATCAAAATGGCGGCTATCAAAAACAAAATGGTGGCTATCAAAAATCAAAATGGCGCAGTCAAAAAATCAAAATGGCGCAGTCAAAATCAAAAATGCGCTATCCAAAATAAAATGGCTGATGTCAGCTTTACCATTCACTATGACAAATTTAGGATGACTCAGTGGATATAACGACTGGGCGTTGCCCCACAATCGATATACAATCAACTATAAATGACAGGAATTTTCCCTCTGTCTACACTTTAACCTCCGCTGGCCTGTGTTACTACACAGAGCAGGCGGGTAAAATACATATAATTTTGGAATAAAATATCTATTGAGTCGTCCTAAACTTGGTTAGGTGTGGCTTGCACATGCTGCGGCAAAGTATCAAAATATCTAGAGGAGGTAGCTTGAAAGGTCTAGTTTTTTATCCAAGACTGAGTTAAACAGCCAGTTATCAATGAACATATGGTAGAACTTAGGTGAGTTGTTTCCAACTTGCAACTTTGGAAAAGCTCACCCCTTTTTAAAATATCAACCAATGAAATTCAATCAATACATCATATGTTCAGATATTCTGCGCTGTAATAAGCCGTCTAACTAACAAGAAAATCAGAACTGGGTTCAAGTATAGTCACCAAGATGGCCTCTGGGCGTGTTCCTCTTAGGCGTGGCTGTGTTCAGATGGCATGAATCCTCTATGTCCTGGTCTGCTCAGATCTCTTGATGGTCTGATCCTCCCTCATTGAATGACCCCTCTCATCTTATTCCCCTCACTCCCTATGGTCCTGCCCAGGAGATTAAATCTTCTAGCCTATCACTGGGCAGTGGGAGTTTTCAATGGGAGCTTTCTGTGACTAATCTTTAACCCAAGTGTAATACTGGCTTTCACCCTTTGTAGGTGCTGTTGGCTAACTAATCACAGACTTACTGGGATATTTGGCAAACTAAAAACAAAAATCATGTTTTATTATAACCCAACAGTGAATAAATGAATGTTATAATTCCTCTATGGATAGCTGACCTTGCTGGAATCACTGGTTATTATTCAGGATACAGTGACCTTTTCTACCATGTTTCGGATAGATTGGATTTGATCTAAAATCATAGTGACATATTGAAAACCACCATGGACCTCTCCTTTATAACATATTGTGCTTGTTAGCAGAGTTTTATATCTCTAACATCATTGTTTAACATACAACACTGGTAAACATATAGCATCTCTATATCATCCTGGATATATTCATTCAGGGAATCTTTATATTAACACGTATACATTTTCAATAACATTTTCATATTGTTACTGGTTTGCCCAGCTATAAGAAAAATAAAGGTATTTCCTAAGCCTTGTGTTTGTGTCTGGACTTTGGAAACACAAATATTGCATAGAAGCCTTGCATGGGTTTTGGTTTCACATTCAATGTAGCCAGGTTTGAGCCATTGTATACAGATATTAGTCCATTTTTAAACACACTATTGTCACTCAGACTCCTCTTGTTTGCTATCTTGTCAAGTGTTTTGACCTAAAACAAAGAATGGTCTGATATCATTGTTCCCAGTAAGGTGAATGGGATTACCCATTGCAAATAGCACATCAGCTGACTGCCTGTTGTTCAACATCTGACCTTCCTTTAGAGACACATACAAGTCAGCCTTGCATGGCAATATTACATCGCCATATTAAAATATGCTCTGCCTTTCTCAATGATCAATGTATATGTTAACCTATAATCACCCTACATTAAGAAGTCTTTGTCTTCTGTAACCTAAGGAAAGGAAATTATTAGGCTTATTTGTATTTGATCATACATAGTTCAGCTTATTGGGCAAAACGATATTCCGTCATATAGAAATCTCGACACATCCCCCTTTTTTCCAGAACGTTTCACAACGTGTGAACTTTCTGGAAAGAACAACAAGGATTATTAAACGTTTTTCGTTGCTTCATTCCTGTGGGAACGCGTTGTGAATAACCTTTGTTTTGTACTGGTAATCCAAGTATGAAAGGGAAAAATGGACTTTAAAACATCGTCTTCATCACATTGAAGTTCATGTTTCACGCTTCAAGAAAAATAAACTTGGCAAATGATACTCCGGACGTAAACAAACAGGTTTCCTCTTGTTGCAAAGGTAGCAAACAGCAACTGTAACAGCGATGAACTGCTTTGGCCTTTGGTTCAAATCAAAGGATTTCCCGGATTTTGCTCCAAGAGTTGAATAACTCACTCCGGTGAGTATCGGTGTGCAACAGGTATCAGACTTGCATCTCCATCAAATGGACCTCGGATACATCAGCTCATCATTTAACGACACATCGCGGGTTTAGGCTCATCTGGACCCTCTAGGATAGGAACATCTATCTGGTCATGATGAACTCCGCTGTATCCGGTAACATCACGGATGCTGGATCTGGCACCACACTTGGCTCGGCACTCTTCCCCAAGATTAGGACTGCGTAAAGGATGGCAATCGTCAGGTGGGGCATCTTTGCGCCGGATTGGAATCTTTGTGTCCATATGGATTCTAGTAGAGATTAACACATCATTAGGTATACCTGTCAGGAGAAAAATAATTTGTTAGCACACATTTCCAGATTGCTCAATTCTCCGCAACTGTGAGCTAGGGTGACAAATACGCAGTTGATTAATATGTACCCATTTTTCAACAAAATCATCCCCCTTAGGGATTTTAACCTTATAAACCACAGGAGACAATTTATCGGTGATTGGATATGGACCTTTCCATGAAGGGAGGAATTTCTTTTCCTTTACCTGGTCTCTGGCAAAATTATACAGATACACCTTATCGTCAACCTGATACTCCTTTTGTGTGGTTTTGAGGTCATAGTACGTTTTCGTACTGACTGCGGCTCTTTCGATGTTTCTTTGAGCAAATGCAAAGGCATGCTGGAGGTGTTTGCGTAAGTTCTCCACGTATTGATGTGCGGTAGTTGCATTCATCAAGTTATGATCTGTGGTTTTGTAAAGCAAATGCTGGGGTAACACCATCTTTCTACCAGTGAGCATCTCAAATGGGGAAAGTTTGGTTGCTGCGCTTGGAGTAGCTCTAATAGCCATAAGAACTAGTGGCAGCTTGACATCCCAGTCTTTACCTGATTCGCTAACAAATTTTTTCAGGATATTTACAATGGATTGATTGTAACGCTCCACTCCACCACTAGAGGCTGGTCGGTAAGCTATGTGTAGCTTCCGTTTTACCCCTAGGATTTCCCACATTTTGGTCATTACTTCACTGGTGAAGTGACTTCCGCGATCGGATTCGATGCGCTGTGGAAGACCAAATCGGGAAAATATGTGGTTAATGAGCAGTGATGCGCACACACTGGAACTGCATGTTTTACTTGGTAGACATTCTACCCATTTAGTGAACAGGCATGTTACGGTTAACATATACCGGTTTCCTTTTGAGGACGTTGTTACTGGACCAATAAAATCGATCTGGATGTCTGACCATGGCATAGCTATGCCTCTTTTCATCAGCGGTGCCCTGTGAGTGGGACCTTGTGGCTGGAATTGAGGGCATACCAAGCACCCTTGACAATATGTCCTGACATCCTGTAACATGTGTGGCCAGTAAGCGTAGTCTCTTAATAACTCATACGTTATTTTCTCTCCTCGATGACCAGCTGTCGGGGCATCATGAGCATGTTGCAACATCAAACCCCGATATGCTGCGGGTACTACCCATTGCGTAATACCATTTTTCGAGGTTCGTATCAGCAATCCATCCTGTAATGAAAATTGTGACACACCTTTCATCAGAATACGTAATTCTTCGTTGTCACTGCAGTCTTCCACGGTGATGGGATAATCATGTGGACTTCCAATATGTTTATAAAACAAACCAATAACGGGATCCCCCTTTTGGCTCGCAATGAGATCCTCATTAGGAGAATCTTGACTCCACATTGCTACACTGGGTTGAGACTCCTTTTGGGCCTGCCCCCTAGTGGTGACATTTACTTCGATAGTTCCCATGAGGTCATTGATATCGAAGATTTCACCATCAATGGCTGATTTCTTAGCGAGGGAATCTGCTAGATCGTTCCCATCTTTATCAGCGCCAGGGTGTTTCGAATGACCCCTTACCTTTTTCCAATAAATGGTAAGGTCGTGGGTATTAACCAGTTCATCAATTTTACAAAACAATTTACCATGTTTGACTGGCTTTTTGTTACTCCTTGTCATGCTAGTCCTTTTCCAACTGGGAAAATATTCCACAAAACTGTTCCGAACATACTCAGAATCTGTTATCAAAACAAATTCCTTAAGGTCATGTTCGATAGCCATTTGTATAGCTTTATACACGGCAGCGAGTTCTGCGACCTGGCTACTTTTGGGACCAATTTTGTATCCCGCAGATATCTCTGGAAATATGTTATTCCATACGATACCGATACCTGCAACCAGCATCTTTTCATCTCCTTCTGTGTGAAAAGAACAGCCGTCAACATATGCACATGGTAGTGATTTGCAGTACTCCTCTTCATAGGATTTATATGGAGATAGAGATTGCTCTTCCAGAAAATCGTTTTCTGGTGGCTCATCTTTATGTTCCACATGAGAGCAATCATGGAGTTCAGCTAATCCTTGAGCAACTGGATTTTTAGTATCCTGTTTATATTTGATTTCCAGTGGCCATCCCATTAGGGACATTGTCCATGCCGTTATCCTACTGTTTGACAGGTTACCTTCTTTTATTTGATCACTTTGTAAATATTGTAGTGATTGGTGTGCAGTTTCTACAATGATCTTTTCCCCTTGAATAAAACTTCTGAAATATTGCAAAGCCCACACAGTTGCTAATAATGCCTTCTCACAATTATTAAATTTGATTTCAACTGGTGATAGTGATTTACTGGCATAAGCAATTATTTTATTCAGTCTTTCTTGCTTTTGGAAAAGAACTGCACTTACACTCTTGTCGGTAAAACCTGTTTCAACATAGAAGGGTTTACCACCTTCTGGATAAGCAAGGCATGGGGCCTGTATGAGTTTTGTTTTAAGCTCAGATACAGCTTGTTCATGGCACTCATTCCATTCCCATTGTACTCCTTTCTTTAGCAGCTGCAATAGCGGCTTTGTAATCTCAGCATAGTTATCTATGAACTTGCGAGAATAATTCATCATCCCCAGGAATGATCTCAGTTCCTTGAGATTTGTGGGGGACTTCGTATTTTTGATTGCTTCCACTTTCTTTTTCTGTGGATTAATTCCTTCTGCAGTAATTTCGTGTCCCAGGAAATTTACCTTGGATCGGCACCATTGAGCTTTCTGTAGGGAAAGTTTAACACCTGCT
The DNA here is from genome assembly GCF_040937935.1 of Hyperolius riggenbachi. Lineage (NCBI taxonomy): Eukaryota > Metazoa > Chordata > Amphibia > Anura > Hyperoliidae > Hyperolius > Hyperolius riggenbachi. The sequence continues at coordinate 322,178,248 of NC_090652.1, forward strand.
TCTCTTAGTTGATTTAATACATATCTCAACTCTGAAATATGTTCCTCAAAGACTGTACTTTTGATAAGGATATCATCGACATAAGTTAGTGTACCTCGTTCTGCTGCATCAGGCATTGCTTTGTGCATGAACACAGCAAATTCGTGGCCTGCGTTGATGTATCCGAAAGGCGTACGGGTCCACGCAAATTGTCTGTTACCGAATGTGAACGCCAGTTTGTATTGATCCCTTTCATCCACTTTAATTGTCCAATATCCTTGTGCGCAGTCAAGGGCTGTGAATATTTTAGACCCTTGGATTTGCGCCAAGCATTGGTCAATGTATGGTACGGGCCAACCAGACATGTAGACACGTTTGTTTAGTTGTCTCAAGTCTGAGCATAGACGGAATTGCCCATTCGGTTTGAGGACTCCGAGTACTGGATGATTGAAGGAACTGTGTACTGGTCGGATAATACCTTTCTTTTCCAGGTTCTTAACTATTTCCGATAGTGACTCGTAGGCTGCTAGCGGAAGTCGATATTGTTTGATAAACACAGGGGGTGCGTCTGGATCAGTCAGGATTCTCGTAACATGCAGGTTAGTTTCCCCACAGTCATAAGAGTCCTTGGCAAACATATCCTGGAAATCCCAGAACAGTTGCCTTAGCTGCTGTCGTTCTGATTCACTAGAACATCCATCAGATATAGAGAGCTGTTCTTCCACCCGTTCCTGAAATTCTGGGAAAATCTCAGGTTGACCTACCTCATAAGCTTCTTCAAGCCTATTAGTTAAGTCATTTGGGGTGTAACATGCTTGATCCTTACCCTGCTGGAGTGTTTGATACTCACTTTCATTGATTTCATGGTTGAAAATCAATGATGTTTCCTCGACATGACATGTACCTTCCTCAGGACTGAAAGGATAAACAGAGTGTATGCTGAACAATCCTTCAGGTGTTGAGAAATATTGTTGGTCCACTATTTGTTCTTCTGTCAAATATTCATCAGGTATTAATCCAATGACTTCATTTTGGAATCCAAAAGTGTAATATTCTGAGTCAATGGCTAAGCCAATCATTGTATCCTCCTGTAACGTGATACTATGAGGGCTCATGTTTTGCATGACCATGTATAATGGTTCCTGATGAATATTTATTAGGGGAATTGGTTTTACCTTCAACCCTAATTGTTGCATCCGATTGGATAAACAAATCAAGGCATCTGCATTTCTCATCCTTTGACCCTTCTTTACTTGAATGGGTAAAAGAAATGATTTGCAACCTTCAGGGATTTTTACTTTTTCAGCGACAGTGATATCCACTGCATATGGTATTCGCTGTCCCCATCTCAGGGCTTGTTCTCTATCCTGGAATTCCTCTGGGTTTCCGGATAATTTGGACCACAGAACATTATTGACCAGATCAACCTGTATGGCAAATCGGTGAATAATGTCGTTTCCTAAGTACATTTGGTACTGTGGTTCCTTTAACACACTGAAGACATGTTTTGCAGATTTGTTTCCTAGAGACACAGATAAGATGCATTTTGCAATCACATTATGACTCTGGTTATCGTTATCCAGATCGTGGATCCATTCCTGTGTAGAGATAAATTTGATTACCTGAGGGTCGGTAACCTGCTTCAGCAGTCCTAGGCTTATGTAGCTGGCCTCAGATTTGAGATCCAACTTGGCATATTTTACCCGAGCAATATTATTTACCTGCACGGGAACCAGCACATTATCATTGATTTTCTCGATTTCAACCAATGCCTGTGTATGCTTGGTTATGCCTGCCACTTCCTGGTTTCCCCCTTTAAAGGAAATAGTTAACACATCCTCTTCAAGGACTATCTTTTCAATCTTATCCTTTCGGATATTTATGATGTGAAAAGCAGTGTTAGCATTTTCCTCGGGTTTACCGTTTTTCAGGATCGTGACTTCTGGTATCTGACTGTTCCGGAAATGGATTTCAACAGAGTTAGGCCTTTCCTCAATCATATGGCAGCTACGTTGCGACTGTGCATTGCTGGAGCGCTCAAAATCAATTGGAGTATTGACTTGAGCCCATATTGCTTCATTTATGAAGTCAATTATGGAATTTAGTCGTTTGAGCAAATCGATTCCAATGATCAATCTATCATATGGAAGATCAACAATCAAAGTTGGATGTTTAATGATCTTTTTACCGATCTTATATGTCAGCCAGGATGTGCCTTTTACTTGTAAACTATTACCACCAACGCTTATCAGCGCACCGTCAAAGGCTTTTAATCTTGGCTTCCTTTGTGATGAATCCAAGATCTGCTGGTAATAGTTAAAAGACAGAATAGTAACCTGGGAACCGGTATCCAGTAAACCTGGGATCGGTCCGATACATCCATCTTGTAGATGGGTATCGATAAAATACCGGCCATCTACCTGTTCAAGATTGCAAAGAAAATTGGAATGTTTTTCCATTTGTTGCTTCAGAGAATGATCTCTCTGTAGCGTCAGGGTATTAGGAACTTGTTCCTCCTGATTCTGCCTGCAAGGCATTTGGGTTCCCATGGATTCTACCAATGGGACAATCTGAACAGAGGGTACTTCACGCTCTGGCTCAAATGACATAATATCACCCATTTGTGGTGAAATATCAAGAACATTAGACTTCCCTTCCTCGACCTGGGGTAGGTCGGTACATTGCAAGTCATTTTCATTAACGGTATTTAGTACTGCCATATCCGTTTCCGTATAGTGATTTGTCTCGGTTTCCTTTAATTGGCAGAGCTGGGCCCTGCCTCCCCAGCTAAAAAATCCTCATGCTGTCTTCCTGCAGATCCCTGAGCCAACTTACCCATCATGTCACTCAATTTGTTCACTTGATCAACAAGCTGATCAAACCTATTAGGTCGGCGAGGGTTCTGGTTCCTGGGATCATATCTGTTCCCTGCGGGTGATCCACTCCTAGGTGAGTTAGGTGGGTGCTGTCTCCTTTCCCACTGCTGCCTGGGTCGGTTATCCCATTGTCTATATCTTTGGGGACGTCTGTACCCCTGGGGTTCTCTATATCCCTGGTAACCTCTATACCTTTGACTACCCTGGTTTCCTTGGTAACCCTGGTATCCTTGATACCTGCGATTGAACCGAGGACGGTAGACCTGGTTCTCAGAACCTGAGCTATCCCTATCTGACCCTTTAGGATTTTGTGGTCTGTTTTGATTAGGGTTTTGTTGCTGTCTTTGTACCTGCTGGATAGGTACTTTTGCAGGAGGTATTTTCTTCTGTTGGGATTCAAGGTTTAGGTCCGCTTTCACTTTGGTTTCTTCTACTCTGCGCTCTGGGTACTTTTTGTTGTTTCTCCCGCTTACATTGGAACTCCCACTGATGTTGAACAGCAGTGTCGCTGAGGTAACCATTTTCTCTAGGGAGTTTCCGAAGTCTAACTCATTGGCCATGCTTAACTTTATTTGGGTAGGCAATGCATCATAATATGCCTGTTTAAAGTCAAGAGACTCCCAGTTAGGATTCCGATATGCCAAACTGTAAGAGTTTTTTAGCACAGAAAGGAATTCTCGGGGGCTCTGATCGGGTCGACAAGTAAGTCGATACACATCTCGTTTTGCTTCTGAGATAGTGCGATACGGCCCAAACTCCAGCTTCACTTCGTATGAAACTGCTTGCCATCTAATGATACCTCGCTCCTTAAATGAGGTGAAATAGTGGCGGTATCTGTCATCAAAAACCCATGGGAGAAATCTGATTTTGTCTGCTTCAGACAGATTTAAAGAATCCATAGTGGATTCATATAACTCCAAGTGGGATGCGATTTGTGCTGAACCCTTTTTAGTGAATTTTGGCACAGCGGTGTTTAAGAATTTTATGATGCTGGCCGAGCTCTGCTTTTCCTGGGAGTACTGATTATTTCCCCTGCTTGAAACCCCTTTATACGTACCTTTCCCCCTTCTTGGGATAGGGCTGGATTTCCGCTTTCTTTCATCAGCCTCAAATTCATCTGAATCGATATCAGCAAGGGAGTCGTGACCTTTATGGGAATCATCATACCTAGGGGCCCTCATTTGCATATCTCTCTCTGGAGAGGAATCCAAATGTTGATCTTTAGGGACCCTTGTACTGTCATCGATTATGGTATTCATAGTCTTACATACCGTCTCCATACGATCCAACATGCCTTGCCATTTTAGGTCATATGGAGTGAGTACTGGCGGGCAAGGGCTGGATGATCTATCGAGTCTACCTGCCTGTTGGATTTTGAAGTACTGCTGTTGTAGTTCTTCAAAATCCTGTTTAAGTCTGCGATGCGCTTCACGATTCCGTTCGGCGTCTCTTTCCAGACTTTTGATCGCTACCTCCCTGTCTGAAATATTAATCATTAATTGGTCTCTATCAGCCCTTATAATTTGAAGATCTGATTCCACATCCCGTAACTGGGAGTTCAATGATTGGACGTCTCCCTCTGTTCCTTGCAATTGGGATCTCAACTGTACAATCTCTTTTTTTCTAGACTGTGCAAGGATATCTACCTCTAATAACCCATATAGAACAGAGGGTAGGGCGCCTAACAACCTCTTCTTCAGTTCGGAATCCGAGGTTATTGTGGTCATACATGAAAGATAATGATCCACCAGACCCTTAGATTGAAATATATGATCAGCTTCCTGTTTTATACTTTTCCTCATTCTGCTTATCCATTCATCTACTTCCTCATTATATTTCAGTTGTATAAATATAAATTCCACAATTTTTCGGAACGTCTGTTCCAAATGCAGTTCTGAATCACTACCTGTAGCACTCATGATTCAATAGCCAATGCAATAAAACCAGCTCAATAAAACGTTTTTACACTGTTTAAACCAGTAATGGAAAGTAAACGGATCTCGCTGGGGCCTCCAATTCTTATGTCGGGCGTTTTGTCAATGTTTGTATAACTTGTTTAAAAATAAATATAAAATCAAAAATGTAAATGTAACGCTCCTGGGAAAATAGGAGGAGCTAAAATACAAACATACGCCTAACTGTGTGAGCTTGTTTTCCGAGGTTTTACAGTACTGGTTTAAACATGCAAATAAATGTGGACCAATTTATAAAAATATCAATTTAATATCGAATAAATATTACAATATCAAAACAATATAATATTGCACTTTTGATATAAAACAAAACTCATAAGGTCATTCTTATAATAAGCAATGAGCTGGATAATAATTTCAGTAAAACATCAAAATGTTATTATACTTATTCACCAATACAAAAGGCTTAAACCAATTAGCAGTCAACTCAAATACAGTGCAGAGTTATGACTCATCAAATATGGCCGTCGGCCCTGTTACTCAATTTACCACAGGGTCTCTGGAGACAAAATGGATGAATTGAACGACAACAAAATGGCTGTTATCAAAATCAAAATGGCTGCTATCAAAAACAAAATGGTGGCTATCAAAAATCAAAATGGCGCAGTCAAAAATCAAAATGGCGGCTATCAAAAACAAAATGGTGGCTATCAAAAATCAAAATGGCGCAGTCAAAAAATCAAAATGGCGCAGTCAAAATCAAAAATGCGCTATCCAAAATAAAATGGCTGATGTCAGCTTTACCATTCACTATGACAAATTTAGGATGACTCAGTGGATATAACGACTGGGCGTTGCCCCACAATCGATATACAATCAACTATAAATGACAGGAATTTTCCCTCTGTCTACACTTTAACCTCCGCTGGCCTGTGTTACTACACAGAGCAGGCGGGTAAAATACATATAATTTTGGAATAAAATATCTATTGAGTCGTCCTAAACTTGGTTAGGTGTGGCTTGCACATGCTGCGGCAAAGTATCAAAATATCTAGAGGAGGTAGCTTGAAAGGTCTAGTTTTTTATCCAAGACTGAGTTAAACAGCCAGTTATCAATGAACATATGGTAGAACTTAGGTGAGTTGTTTCCAACTTGCAACTTTGGAAAAGCTCACCCCTTTTTAAAATATCAACCAATGAAATTCAATCAATACATCATATGTTCAGATATTCTGCGCTGTAATAAGCCGTCTAACTAACAAGAAAATCAGAACTGGGTTCAAGTATAGTCACCAAGATGGCCTCTGGGCGTGTTCCTCTTAGGCGTGGCTGTGTTCAGATGGCATGAATCCTCTATGTCCTGGTCTGCTCAGATCTCTTGATGGTCTGATCCTCCCTCATTGAATGACCCCTCTCATCTTATTCCCCTCACTCCCTATGGTCCTGCCCAGGAGATTAAATCTTCTAGCCTATCACTGGGCAGTGGGAGTTTTCAATGGGAGCTTTCTGTGACTAATCTTTAACCCAAGTGTAATACTGGCTTTCACCCTTTGTAGGTGCTGTTGGCTAACTAATCACAGACTTACTGGGATATTTGGCAAACTAAAAACAAAAATCATGTTTTATTATAACCCAACAGTGAATAAATGAATGTTATAATTCCTCTATGGATAGCTGACCTTGCTGGAATCACTGGTTATTATTCAGGATACAGTGACCTTTTCTACCATGTTTCGGATAGATTGGATTTGATCTAAAATCATAGTGACATATTGAAAACCACCATGGACCTCTCCTTTATAACATATTGTGCTTGTTAGCAGAGTTTTATATCTCTAACATCATTGTTTAACATACAACACTGGTAAACATATAGCATCTCTATATCATCCTGGATATATTCATTCAGGGAATCTTTATATTAACACGTATACATTTTCAATAACATTTTCATATTGTTACTGGTTTGCCCAGCTATAAGAAAAATAAAGGTATTTCCTAAGCCTTGTGTTTGTGTCTGGACTTTGGAAACACAAATATTGCATAGAAGCCTTGCATGGGTTTTGGTTTCACATTCAATGTAGCCAGGTTTGAGCCATTGTATACAGATATTAGTCCATTTTTAAACACACTATTGTCACTCAGACTCCTCTTGTTTGCTATCTTGTCAAGTGTTTTGACCTAAAACAAAGAATGGTCTGATATCATTGTTCCCAGTAAGGTGAATGGGATTACCCATTGCAAATAGCACATCAGCTGACTGCCTGTTGTTCAACATCTGACCTTCCTTTAGAGACACATACAAGTCAGCCTTGCATGGCAATATTACATCGCCATATTAAAATATGCTCTGCCTTTCTCAATGATCAATGTATATGTTAACCTATAATCACCCTACATTAAGAAGTCTTTGTCTTCTGTAACCTAAGGAAAGGAAATTATTAGGCTTATTTGTATTTGATCATACATAGTTCAGCTTATTGGGCAAAACGATATTCCGTCATATAGAAATCTCGACAGGCATAGTGTTAGCAGGAAGTCTGGCATAGTGTTAGCAGGAAGTCTGCATAGTGTAAGCAGGAAGTCTGGCATAGTGTGAGCTGGAAGTCGTGCATAGTGTGAGCAGGATGTCTGGCATAGTGTAAGCAGGAAGTCTGGCACAGTGTGAGCAGGAAGTCGTGCATAGTGTAAGCAGGTAGTCTGGTATAGTGTAAGCAGGAAGTATTGTATAGTGTAAGCAGGATGTCTGCTCTATTGTGAGCAGGAAGTCTGGCATAGTGTGAGCAGGAAGTCTGGCATAGTGTGAGCAGGAAGTCTGGCATAGTGTGAGCAGGAAGTCTGGCATAGTGTGAGCAGGAAGTCTGGCATAGTGTGAGCAGGAAGTCTGGCATAGTGTGAGCAGGAAGTCTGGCATAGTGTGAGCAGGAAGTCTGGCATAGTGTGAGCAGGAAGTCTGGCATAGTGTAAGCAGGAAGTCTGGCATAGTGTAAGCAGGAAGTCTGGCATAGTGTAAGCAGGAAGTCTGGCATAGTGTAAGCAGGAAGTCTGGCATAGTGTAAGCAGGTAGTTGGTATAGTGTAAGCAGGTAGTTGGTATAGTGTAAGCAGGAAGTCTGGCGTAGTGTAAGCAGGAAGTCTGGCGTAGTGTAAGCAGGAAGTCTGGTGTAGTGTAAGCAGGAAGTCTGGTATAGTGTAAGCAGGAAGTCTGGCATAGTGTAAGCAGGAAGTCTGGCATAGTGTAAGCAGGTTGCCTGGTATAGTGTAAGCAGGAAGTCTGGTATAGTGTTAGCAGGAAGTCTGGTATAGTGTAAGCAGGATGTCTGGTATAGTGTGAGCCAGGAAGTCTGGCATAGTGTGAGCCAGGAAGTCTGGCATAGTGTGAGCAGGAAGTCATGCATAGTGTGAGCAGGAAGTCTGGTATAGTGTAAGCAGGAAGTCTGGCATAGTGTAAGCAGGAAGTCTGGCATAGTGTTAGCAGGAAGTCTGGTATAGTGTGAGCAGGAAGTCGTGCATAGTGTGAGCAGGAAGTCTGCCATAGTGTGAGCAGGAAGTCGTGCATAGTGTGAGCAGGAAGTCTGGCATAGTGTGTGCAGGAAGTCTGGCATAGTGTTAGCAGGAAGTCTGGCATAGTGTAAGCAGGAAGTCTGGCATAGTGTAAGCAGGAAGTCTGGCATAGTGTGAGCCAGGAAGTCTGGTATAGTGTAAGCAGGATGTCTGGCATAGTGTTAGCAGGAAGTCGTGCATAGTGTGAGCAGGAAGTCGTGCATAGTGTGAGCAGGAAGTCTGGTATAGTGTTAGCAGGAAGTCTGGTATAGTGTTAGCAGGAAGTCTGGTATAGTGTGCGCAGGATGTCTGGCATAGTGTAAGCAGGAAGTCTGGTATAGTGTAAGCAGGATGTCTGGCATAGTGTAAGCAGGAAGTCGTGCATAGTGTGAGCAGGATGTCTGGCATAGTGTAAGCAGGAAGTCTGGCATAGTGTGAGCAGGAAGTCGTGCATAGTGTAAGCAGGTAGTCTGGTATAGTGTAAGCAGGAAGTCTGGCATAGTGTAAGCAGGAAGTCTGGCATAGTGTAAGCAGGAAGTCTGGCACAGTGTAAGCAGGAAGTCTGGCACAGTGTAAGCAGGAAGTCTGGCATAGTGTAAGCAGGAAGTCTGGCATAGTGTAAGCAGGAAGTCTGGCATAGTGTAAGCAGGATCTGGTATAGTGTAAGCAGGAAGTCTGGCATAGTGTAAGCAGGAAGTCTGGTATAGTGTAAGCAGGAAGTCTGGTATAGTGTAAGCAGGAAGTCTGGTATAGTGTAAGCAGGAAGTCTGGCATAGTGTTAGCAGGAAGTCTGGCATAGTGTAAGCAGGAAGTCTGGCATAGTGTGAGCAGGAAGTCTGGCATAGTGTGAGCAGGAAGTCTGGCATAGTGTAAGTTGGAAGTCTGCCATAGTGTTAGCAGGAAGTCATGCATAGTGTGAGCAGGAAGTCTGGTATAGTGTAAGCAGGAAGTCTGGCATAGTGTAAGCAGGAAGTCTGGCATAGTGTTAGCAGGAAGTCTGGTATAGTGTGAGCAGGAAGTCGTGCATAGTGTGAGCAGGAAGTCTGCCATAGTGTGAGCAGGAAGTCGTGCATAGTGTGAGCAGGAAGTCTGGCATAGTGTGTGCAGGAAGTCTGGCATAGTGTTAGCAGGAAGTCTGGCATAGTGTAAGCAGGAAGTCTGGCATAGTGTAAGCAGGAAGTCTGGCATAGTGTGAGCCAGGAAGTCTGGCATAGTGTAAGCAGGAAGTCTGGCATAGTGTAAGCAGGAAGTCTGGCACAGTGTAAGCAGGAAGTCTGGCACAGTGTAAGCAGGAAGTCTGGCATAGTGTAAGCAGGAAGTCTGGCATAGTGTAAGCAGGAAGTCTGGCATAGTGTAAGCAGGAAGTCTGGTATAGTGTAAGCAGGAAGTCTGGTATAGTGTAAGCAGGAAGTCTGGTATAGTGTAAGCAGGAAGTCTGGCATAGTGTTAGCAGGAAGTCTGGCATAGTGTAAGCAGGAAGTCTGGCATAGTGTAAGCAGGAAGTCTGGCATAGTGTGAGCCAGGAAGTCTGGTATAGTGTAAGCAGGATGTCTGGCATAGTGTTAGCAGGAAGTCGTGCATAGTGTGAGCAGGAAGTCGTGCATAGTGTGAGCAGGAAGTCTGGTATAGTGTTAGCAGGAAGTCTGGTATAGTGTTAGCAGGAAGTCTGGTATAGTGTGCGCAGGATGTCTGGCATAGTGTAAGCAGGAAGTCTGGTATAGTGTAAGCAGGATGTCTGGCATAGTGTAAGCAGGAAGTCGTGCATAGTGTGAGCAGGATGTCTGGCATAGTGTAAGCAGGAAGTCTGGCATAGTGTGAGCAGGAAGTCGTGCATAGTGTAAGCAGGTAGTCTGGTATAGTGTAAGCAGGAAGTCTGGCATAGTGTAAGCAGGAAGTCTGGCATAGTGTAAGCAGGAAGTCTGGCACAGTGTAAGCAGGAAGTCTGGCATGGTGTAAGCAGGAAGTCTGGCATAGTGTAAGCAGGAAGTCTGGCATAGTGTAAGCAGGAAGTCTGGCATAGTGTAAGCAGCATCTGGTATAGTGTAAGCAGGAAGTCTGGCATAGTGTAAGCAGGAAGTCTGGTATAGTGTAAGCAGGAAGTCTGGTATAGTGTAAGCAGGAAGTCTGGTATAGTGTAAGCAGGAAGTCTGGCATAGTGTAAGCAGGAAGTCGTGCATAGTGTGAGTAGGAAGTCGTGCATAGTGTGAGCAGGTAGTCTGGTATAGTGTAAGCAGGAAGTCTGGCATAGTGTTAGCAGGAAGTCTGGCATAGTGTGAGCAGGAAGTCTGGCATAGTGTGAGCAGGAAGTCTGGCACAGTGTGAGCAGGAAGTCTGGCACAGTGTGAGCAGGAAGTCTGGCACAGTGTGAGCAGGAAGTCTGGCACAGTGTGAGCAGGAAGTCTGGCATAGTGTGAGCAGGAAGTCTGGCCTAGTGTGAGCAGGAAGTCTGGCATAGTGTTAGCAGGAAGTCTGCATAGTGTAAGCAGGAAGTCTGGCATAGTGTGAGCAGGAAGTCGTGCATAGTGTGAGCAGGATGTCTGGCATAGTGTGAGCAGGAAGTCTGGCATAGTGTGAGCAGGAAGTTGTGCATAGTGTAAGCAGGTAGTCTGGCATAGTGTAAGCAGGAAGTCTGGCATAGTGTTAGCAGGAAGTCTGGTATAGTGTAAGCAGGTAGTCTGGCATAGTGTTAGCAGGAAGTCTGGCATAGTGTTAGCAGGAAGTCTGGCATAGTGTGAGCAGGAAGTCTGGTATAGTGTGAGCAGGAAGTCTGGGATAGTGTTAGCAGGAAGTCGTGCATAGTGTTAGCAGGAAGTCTGGCATAGTGTTAGCAGGAAGTCTGGTATAGTGTAAGCAGGAAGTCTGGTATAGTGTTAGCAGGAAGTCTGGTATAGTGTTAGCAGGAAGTCTGATATAGTGTAAGCAGGAAGTCTGGCATAGTGTAAGCAGGAAGTCTGGCATAGTGTAAGCAGGAAGTCTGGCATAGTGTAAGCAGGAAGTCTGGCATAGTGTTAGCAGGAAGTCTGGCATAGTGTGAGCAGGAAATCTGGCATAGTGTTAGCAGGAAGTCTGCATAGTGTAAGCAGGAAGTCTGGGATAGTGTGAGCAGGAAGTCGTGCATAGTGTGAGCAGGATGTCTGGCATAGTGTAAGCAGGAAGTCTGGCATAGTGTGAGCAGGAAGTCGTGCATAGTGTAAGCAGGTAGTCTGGTATAGTGTAAGCAGGAAGTCTGGCATAGTGTAAGCAGGAAGTATGGTATAGTGTAAGCAGGTAGTCTGGCATAGTGTTAGCAGGAAGTCTGGCATAGTGTTAGCAGGAAGTCTGGCATAGTGTTTGCAGGATGTCTGGCATAGTGTGAGCAGGAAGTCTGGGATAGTGTTAGCAGGAAGTCTGGTATAGTGTTAGCAGGAAGTCTGGTATAGTGTAAGCAGGAAGTCTGGCATAGTGTTAGCAGGAAGTCTGGCATAGTCTTAGCAGGAAGTCTGGCATAGTGTTAGCAGGAAGTCTGGCATAGTGTAAGCAGGAAGTCTGGCATAGTGTAAGCAGGAAGTCTGGCATAGTGTGAGCAGGAAGTCTGGCATAGTGTGAGCAGGAAGTCTGGCACAGTGTGAGCAGGAAGTCTGGCACAGTGTGAGCAGGAAGTCTTGTATAGTGTGAGCAGGAAGTCTGGCATAGTGTGAGCAGGAAGTCTGGCATAGTGTTAGCAGGAAGTCTGCATAGTGTAAGCAGGAAGTCTGGCATAGTGTGAGCAGGAAGTCGTGCATAGTGTGAGCAGGATGTCTGGCATAGTGTAAGCAGGAAGTCTGGCATAGTGTGAGCAGGAAGTCGTGCATAGTGTAAGCAGGTAGTCTGGCATAGTGTTAGCAGGAAGTCTGGCATAGTGTGAGCAGGAAGTCTGGTATAGTGTGAGCAGGAAGTCTGGGATAGTGTTAGCAGGAAGTCGTGCATAGTGTTAGCAGGAAGTCTGGCATAGTGTTAGCAGGAAGTCTGGTATAGTGTAAGCAGGAAGTCTGGTATAGTGTTAGCAGGAAGTCTGGTATAGTGTTAGCAGGAAGTCTGATATAGTGTAAGCAGGAAGTCTGGCATAGTGTAAGCAGGAAGTCTGGCATAGTGTAAGCAGGAAGTCTGGCATAGTGTAAGCAGGAAGTCTGGCATAGTGTTAGCAGGAAGTCTGGCATAGTGTGAGCAGGAAATCTGGCATAGTGTTAGCAGGAAGTCTGCATAGTGTAAGCAGGAAGTCTGGGATAGTGTGAGCAGGAAGTCGTGCATAGTGTGAGCAGGATGTCTGGCATAGTGTAAGCAGGAAGTCTGGCATAGTGTGAGCAGGAAGTCGTGCATAGTGTAAGCAGGTAGTCTGGTATAGTGTAAGCAGGAAGTCTGGCATAGTGTAAGCAGGAAGTATGGTATAGTGTAAGCAGGTAGTCTGGCATAGTGTTAGCAGGAAGTCTGGCATAGTGTTAGCAGGAAGTCTGGCATAGTGTTTGCAGGATGTCTGGCATAGTGTGAGCAGGAAGTCTGGGATAGTGTTAGCAGGAAGTCTGGTATAGTGTTAGCAGGAAGTCTGGTATAGTGTAAGCAGGAAGTCTGGCATAGTGTTAGCAGGAAGTCTGGCATAGTCTTAGCAGGAAGTCTGGCATAGTGTTAGCAGGAAGTCTGGCATAGTGTAAGCAGGAAGTCTGGCATAGTGTAAGCAGGAAGTCTGGCATAGTGTGAGCAGGAAGTCTGGCATAGTGTGAGCAGGAAGTCTGGCACAGTGTGAGCAGGAAGTCTGGCACAGTGTGAGCAGGAAGTCTTGTATAGTGTGAGCAGGAAGTCTGGCATAGTGTGAGCAGGAAGTCTGGCATAGTGTTAGCAGGAAGTCTGCATAGTGTAAGCAGGAAGTCTGGCATAGTGTGAGCAGGAAGTCGTGCATAGTGTGAGCAGGATGTCTGGCATAGTGTAAGCAGGAAGTCTGGCATAGTGTGAGCAGGAAGTCGTGCATAGTGTAAGCAGGTAGTCTGGCATAGTGTAAGCAGGAAGTCTGGCATAGTGTTAGCAGGAAGTCTGGCATAGTGTTAGCAGGAAGTCTGGCATAGTGTTAGCAGGAAGTCTGGCATAGTGTGAGCAGGAAGTCTGGTATAGTGTAAGCAGGTAGTCTGGCATAGTGTTAGCAGGAAGTCTGGCATAGTGTTAGCAGGAAGTCTGGCATAGTGTTAGCAGGAAGTCTGGCATAGTGTGAGCAGGAAGTCTGGGATAGTGTTAGCAGGAAGTCTGGCATAGTGTTAGCAGGAAGTCTGGCATAGTGTTAGCAGGAAGTCTGGCATAGTGTCAGCAGGAAGTCTGGTATAGTGTAAGCAGGAAGTCTGGTATAGTGTTAGCAGGAAGTCTGGTATAGTGTAAGCAGGAAGACTGGCATAGTGTAAGCAGGAAGTCTGGCATAGTGTAAGCAGGAAGTCTGGTATAGTGTAAGCAGGAAGTCTGGCATAGTGTAAGCAGGATCTGGTATAGTGTAAGCAGGAAGTCTGGCATAGTGTAAGCAGGAAGTCTGGCATAGTGTAAGCAGGAAGTCTGGCATAGTGTAAGCAGGAAGTCTGGCATAGTGTAAGCAGGATCTGGTATAGTGTAAGCAGGATGTCTGCATAGTGTAAGCAGGAAGTCTGGCATAGTGTAAGCAGTAAGTCGAAAACAGCAGACTTTCAATTCGTAAAGGCTGTTACCGCATGAAAAACTGACATGACCGAGCAGTGAGGAAAATTACCCACTTGGCTGTAGGTACCTCCAACACATGTCAGAAAACTGTCAAATGTCAATTCATAAATTCTTCAACAAGCGGTAAGCCAGATGATAATTGCCAACACAGTTGGTGAGGTCTTAACAAGTTACTGACAGCTCTGGTAAGGTCTTAATGCAAAGTGCAGGGAGCCATCTGTGCAGGGAGCCGTAATTACAGCTTGTAACAAAAGAGATATTGCCACACTTCTGCTGTACCGCTCAATGGGCTGCAGTAATTTACCAAACTTCAAAGGCAGCTGTGAAAATCTTTATGAATTAGCACACAAAGGTCTAAAATACCGAATACAGTATTTTCCCACCCAGATTTTTTTTTTTTTACCAAACATACTTATGAATTGAGGCCATTGTCAGACGTGACAAGATCTGCTGCATGCTTGTTCAGGGTCTATGGATAAAAATATTAGAGGCAGAGGATCAGCAGGGCTGCCAGGCAACTGGTATTGCTTAAAAGGGAATAAATATGGTAGCCTCCATATAACACCTCGGGTTCATTTTAATGCTCTTCCCAGACTTTACTGCTGAGACCCAGAAGTTCCTGAGATAATTTACTCATGCAAAGCTAAAATTGCGGGGAGGAGAGCATCAGCTACTCGAGGTTTCCAGCTCCATTTTCAGGCCAGGGAAAGATACAATTCTGATACACTTTGGGACCTACAGTGTTTCCTCTAAAGTAAGACATCCCCTGAGAATAAGCCCTAGCAGGAATTCCTAGCATGCTTGAAATATAAGACATCCCCCGAATGTAAGCCCTAGGAGCAGCCCACATGACACCAGCAAGTCACGCTCAATACAAAGCCTGGATACAGTAGCGCAGCAGTTTAATGTGAGTTTTACAGTCCTGTATATGTGTGTCAGGCAATTAGTGTTTTTGTTGGAGCCATCCCTCCTGATCTGTCGTGATGAGCATCAGCAGCACTTCACCTCTTCCCAGGACACAGCTTATCCTATCACAGCTCTTGGGAGTCTGACAGAGTTCTCTGCCTGCAAGAAATAGACTCTTAGCCACATGAGCAGCAGAATCAGTTTCTTGTAAGCGAGAGACAATGGCCTTGATTCATAAAAAGCAGTGCGATAAAAAAAAATCTTGTCGGGAAAATACCGCACTTGGTATTTTCCCGGTCTGTGTGCTAATTCATAAAGATTTCCCCAGCTGCCCTTGGAGTTCGGTAAATTACCGCAGCCCATTGAGCGGTAGAGTAGAGCAGTGTCCCGATTCCCTCTTTGCCCTGCAGAAATGAATCACACAGACGGCTCTCTCCACTGATGACTCAGACAGATGAGTCACACAGTCTTTCCCTGCCTGCTCAAATGACTCACACAGACGGCTCTCTGGCTCTCTCCACTGATGATTCAGACAGATGAGTCACACAGTCTTTCCCTGCCTGCTCATTTGACTCACACAGAGGGCTCTCTGGCTCTCTCCACTGATGACTCACAGACTTCGGCTCTGTGCACTTTGCATTCATCAGAGCTGTCTGTAACTATTATTATTGCCTCACTAGAGGTGTCGGTAACTACCGCCAGGCTTACTGCTTGTTGCAGGCTTTATGAACTGACATTTGCTGACAAGTGTTGGAGGCAACTACAGCCAAGTCGGTAATTTATCTCCCTGGTCGGTAATATCAGCTTTTCATGCGGTAACAGCCTTTATGAATTGACACTTTGCTAAGTGGTCGGGAAAGTCTGCTGCTTTCAGCATTACCGCATGCAGTAATGCTTTATGAATTGAGGCCAATATCTGCAAACCACAGGCTCTGTGTATGCTGCTTGTGTTTCAGCATGGCATGCAGTATATACATTTTGTATAGGAAAACTACCAGTGTTTCCCCAAAAATAAGACATCCCCTGAAAATAAGCCCTAGCACATCTTTTGGAGCAAAAAAGATTAATATAAGACACTGTCTTATTTTCAGGGAAACACAGGTAGTATCATGGTTATTTTTTTTTTCGTTCAAAGCTTTGTCCATCTGTTCTGTAAGTTTAAACCCCTCTGAAAGTGAAAACTAGTCAGAGGCATCAGTGTGTTATGGTAACACATTACCAGGTACAGGGAAGCATACTTTCCATTGCCTGTATGCTTTACTGTACCTACTGTATGCAACAATAATGTTACCACCAGGTGTTTTTTGCGTTATGCGACATTCACAACGCAATATCCAACTGAATATAGCCGCAATCTGACAAGCCAGAGCTCTGTAGAAAGTTGGGCTACAAACATCTGCCCCAACAGCAAATGTTTTGCCAACTAAAGTGAACTGTAATACGGTAGCTAAAAGAAAGGTTACAGCTGAAGCCATCTTCCACCCTTCTACTGTGCCCTCTGCCCTTCTTCTGGTTTCACTTGTGAAGTCTAGTCTATACCCCTTCACTTGAGTCTTCATTCCTATAACCACTTCCAGACCAGGGTCATTGAAATCTATGCCCTAGTTGGCACCCAGCCCACTTATTCCTGCCAGGGTGTAGATTTTAATGACCACACCACATGGACCCACCACCACCAGCCACTCGCTCTGGCATAGATATGATGGCAGAGCTCTGTGAGGAGCTCATTTCATTGACTCCAGACCCTGTGAGCCGATCTCACTGCGGCCAAACTACCAAATGCTCTTGGTGCCCTTTACCTCTGTCCATATAATGCACTGACTTGCTGCAGGTGATACTAGCATCTGGAGTCACAATTCAACACTTCACACAAAGACACCTGGTATGGAAAGAACTATCCTTTTTGGATAGATTTTTCCCTACTTTCGGGGCACTAGTCCAATTTCAATAAGGTTTATGGTTGCTTCTGAGAAAGAGACTTCCGATTATGAAAACAGATCACAACCCAGCATCACCCTTCAAACAATGCTGCTACATTTCTAGCTTGTAGGAACTTCTGTCAAAGTAAGTTTGGCTTCCTCACTTATTCTACAGCCCTACCTAGTGTGTGTCTGTCCACCTTCCCTTAGGCCAGTGTTTCTCAACATTTTATTGGCCTGTAGCCCTTTGCACATCCTGTACTCACAAAGTACCCTCTAGTGTAGTAGACATTATCACAAGTACCCCTTGCCAAATATATATTTAATTGAAGTACATGATAATTGGTTCTAAACAATCGCCAAACATTTAACATTGCTTTTAATTAGCTACAACACTAGTTTGGTGTTTACATTTAGAGTTTTAGAAAAATGATAACATTTGTTATTCTTGGTTAAGTATATGAAGCCCGAGTACCCCCTGGAACCTGCAGAAGTACCCCCAGGGGTAGGCGTACCACACGTTGAGACCCTAGGCCTTAGATTGTAAGCCTTTGGTAGAGTCCTCTCTTCCATAGTGTATTTTACATGAGTTTGTTCCCATCATTGAGCTCCATTACTATGACCACCTTACACTTTTATTTCTGGGCCTACCTAACCAGCCCAAAATTGCACAATTGTGTATTTTGTACCATTTCCCTTGTACAGCTTTGTCCTATGTTGTATAACCTTGTTATGCATCATCCATAATCATTGTATGTATTGTCCAGCGCTGCGTAATATGGTGCTTTATAATTACTATATTCAGTGTTCTCCCCAGGCCCTTTTAGCCAGGTGCTTCACCCGGCTAGTTTTGGTGAGCACCCGGCTGTCATCGGCTCCTGTAAGCAGAATTGTGCAGAGAAGCACCGCCATGGCATTCTCTCATCTCGCCCCACCCGGCTACTTTCTCATGCCACCCGGCAGGAAACCTTTTCTGGGGAGAACACTGTATTAAACATTATCTGAGTAGTCAGCTGGGAGAAACACTTGCCCTCCCCTCCATCTAAAACTGAAAAACCAAATGACATGTTTGTGTCCCCCTCTTCCACATAATACATGAAATCAAATAATCATAGCCAAGAAACTAAAGTTTTCAAGCCTTTATTTAACCATTAAAATCTATATAAACATTGTGTCCAACTCTGTTTCATTCATTAATATTGTAAAACAACAAAAACTGCGCTTTTACACGTATGCAATTTATGAAATTGAATGGGAGCCACTTTAATAAAGCGCTCAGAAAGCACTAATCACTCAGCAAAGCGCTTATATAGTGTGGCTGATCCATTACTGTGTCAGTGATGCAGTAACCAAGAAGCGTAAATGAGGAATGGCAATGGGATGCAGAGGGCAGTACAAATCTGCACTAGGATAAACAGTTTACATACTGGAATATTTGCTTAGTTACACTTAAAGAGACACTGAAGCGAAAAAAAAAATGATGATATGATTTGTATGTGTAGTACAGCTAAGAAATAAAACATTAAGATCAGATACATCAGTGTAATTGTTTCCAGTACAGGAAGAGCTAAGAAACTCCAGTTGTTATCTCTATGCAAAAAAGCCATTAATCTCTACGACTAAGTTAGTCGTGGAGAGGGCTGTTATCTGACTTTTATTATCTCAACTGTAAGTGAACGGTTTTCTTTTTATCTGCTAGAGGAGAGGTCATTACTTCACAGACTGCTCTGAAAGACTCATTTTGAATGCTGAGTGTTGTGTAATCTGCACATATTAGAGAATGATGCAATGTTAGAAAAAACACTATATACCTGAAAATAAAAGTATGAGAATATTTTCTTTGCTGCTAATCTTCTAGTAATTATTCATAGTACACAACCAATTCATTATATCATATTTTTTTCGCTTCAGTGTCTTTAAACAATTTGCCTTTTTCTTTTTACATCGAGGCTGTCACCTCCCATCGTGCTTTTCAATGTGACTGCCTAGTGCTCCAACTTTCAAATAGGAGGCAGTGCTGAAACAGCTCTAAAGCAGACCTAAAAAAGTAAGGCTACTTTACCACCAAGACGTTGCGTTTTATGGGACGTTATGGTCGCATAACGTGTCCCAAACGCAACGCATGGTGGTGTTGAAGTTAGACGTCAGATTGAGCTGCGTTATGCAGCTCTCAAAGCAGCCGCTCCAGCTTAGTGATAGGAAGTCCGGATCTTTTAAAGGATTTGGATCGGATTATTGAAAAGATCTGGATCTTTGAACCGAATAATTTGAATCATTTTACTAGGGAAGCAGACTGGGTGAAATGACTAGCAGGACAGGACTTTCCCTGCACTGTACATTCTGTATGTTCCGGTTTCTTCCAGACAGACATCCATTGTGAACCGAATCTTTCATTGTGATGATCCGGATGAATCAACTCACAAAAAAGATCCGGATCAAGTGAACGATTCGTTCATGATCCGGACAACACTACAGTTCCACCACCAGTCTCCACAGTGCAGTGAATATTAATTAGCCATGTGGCTGGCCATGAGGAGGAGGGGAGACCTCCCCCTCCAACATTACTGAGCATGTGCAAACAGTCTAACGTGGCTTAGCCCAGTATATCGTACAGCATGCAGCACTTTGTTTAAACGTGCTGCGTTACTATGTAACGCAACGTGGGCACTGTGAACAGCACATTGATTTTACAGTGCTGTGAATTAGGCTGTGTTACAGGCTGCTGTAACGTGGGACATCCCACTGTGAAACCAGCCTAAAGTTTCACTTGCCTGGTCACACTGTGCTCACTTCCTGTCTGAGTCAGCCACTTACATACCTGATATTTAACCACTTGCCGACCGCCCACTGCAGAGGCGGCCGGCAAGTGGATCCCGCAAGGACCGCCGCATGCATAGAGGCGGCGGTCCTTGTACGGGCATGGGCGGAGCGAACGCGTCATTCGTGACACTATCCTCCGCCGGGGACTGGCTCCGCCCACCTCACGCTGTAACCTGCCGGCCGTTCGGAAGCGCCGGCGGGTTACTAACACCTGGATCGCCGCATACAAAGTGTATAATACACTTTGTAATGTATACAAAGTGTATTTTACAGGCTGCCTCCTGCCCTGGTGGTCCCAGTGTCCGAGGGACCACCAGGGCAGGCAGCAGCCACCCTAGTCTGCACCCAAGCACACTGATTTCCCCCCCCCCCCCCTGCCCCCTGATCCCCCCCTGCCCACCCCCCAGACCACTGTTTGCACCCAATCACCCATCAATCACTCCCTGTCACTATCTGTAAACGCTATTTTTTTTTAATGCCCTAAACTGCCCCCTGATCACCCCCCAGATTCTCCCCAGACCCCCCCCCCCCCCCCGTGTACTGTATGCATCTATCCACCTGACCACCTATCACCCCCTGTCACTGCCACCCATCAATCAGCCCCTAACCTGCCCCTTGCGGGCAATCTGATCACCCACACCAATAGATCGCTTGCAGATCCGACATCAGATCACCTCCCAAGTGCATTGTTTACATCTGTTCTCTACCCTAAACACCCACTAATTACCCATCAATCACCCCATGTCACTGCTACCTATCAGATTAGACCCCTATCTGCCCCTAGGGCACTCAATCACCCACCCACATCCTCAGACCCCAGCCCTGATCACCTCGCCAGTGCATTGCTTGCATCTATTCCCCCCCCCCCCCCCCTCTAATCACAACTTGAGACACCCATCAATCACCTCCTGTCACCCCCTAGCACACCTACCCATCAGATCAGGCCCTAATTTGCCCCGTGTGGGCTCCTGATCACTCAGCCAAACCCTCAGACCCCCTTCCGATTACCTCCCCAGTGCATTGATTGCATCTATTTTCCCCTCTAACCACCCCCTGAGACACCCATCAATCACCTACTGTCGCCCCCTAGCACTCCTATCCATCAGATCAGGCCCAATACAACCTGTCAGCTAAAAGGCCACCCTGCTTATGACCAGTTCCACAAAATTCACCCCCTCATAGACCACCTATCATCAAATTTGCAAAGTGTCATTTTTCACTAACTTGACAAAAAATAAAAATCTATGAACTCGCCCTACACCTAATGGAATACCTTGGGGTGTCTTTCTAAAATGGGGTCACTTGTGGGGTTCCTATACTGCCCTGGCATTTTAGGGGCCCTAAACCGTGAGGAGTAGTCTTAAAACAAAAATGACCTGTGAAATCCTAAAGGTACTCATTAGACTTTGGGCCCCTTAGCGCAGTTAGGCTGCAACAAAGTGCCACACATGTGGTATCGCCGTACTCATGAGAAGTAATCTAATGTGTTTTGGGGTGTATTTTTACACATACCCATGCTGGGTGGGAGAAATCTCTGTAAATGGACAATTTTTTTTACACACAATTGTCATTTACAGAGATATTTCTCCCACCCAGCATGGGTATGTGTAAAAAATACACCCCAAAACACATTAGATTACTTCTCCTGAGTACGGCAATGCCACATGTGTGGCACTTTGTTGCAGCCTAACTGCGCTAAGGGGCCCAAAGTCCAATGAGCACCTTTAGGCTTTACAGGGGTGCTTACAATTAGGCATCCCCCAAAATGCCAGGACAGTAGACACACCCCACAAATTACCCCATTTTGGAAAGTAGACACTTCAAGGTATTCAGAGAGGGGCATGGCGAGTCCGTGGCAGATTTCATTTTTTTATCGCAAGTTAGCAGGAATGGAAACTTTTTTGTTTCTTTTTTGTCACAAAGTGTCATTTTCCGCTAACTTGTGACAAAAAAAAAAAAATATAAAATCTATGAACTCACCATGCTTCTCAGTGAATACTTTGGGATGTCTTCTTTCCAAAATGGGGTCATTTATACTATCCTGGAATTCTAGCCCCTCATGAAACATGACAGGTGGTCAGAAAAGTCATAGATGCTTCAAAATGGGAAAATTCACTTTGCACCATAGTTTGTAAACGCTATAACTTTTACCCAAACCAATCAATATAGGCTGAATGTTTTTTTTTTTATTATTAATAACATGTTTGTCCACATTTTTCGTGCTGCATGTATACAGAAATTTTACTTTATTATTTGAAAAATGTCAGCACAGAAAGTAAAAAAAAAAAAAAATCTTTTGACAAATTTCATGTCTTTGATGAATATAATAAAAAGTAAAAAAATCGCAGCAGCAATCAAATAGCACCAAAAGAAAGCTTTATTAGTGACAAGAAAAGGAGCCAAAATTCATTTAGGTGGTAGGTTGTATGAGCGAGCAATAAACCGTGAAAGCTGCAGTGGTCTGAATGGAAAAAAAAAAAGGAACTGGTCCTTGGGGGAAGAGGGGGGGGGGGGGGTAAAGGCCATGGTCCGTAAGTGGTTAACTCTCAGGCAGATTAAAAAAAAAAAAAAAAAAAAGGACCAGCATAGTTATCTGTGTGCTAGGCACTGTAAAGGACTCAAAGTGACATAAGGTATTATGTAAAGGACAGCTGAAGTGAGGTATATGGAGGCTGCCAGTTGCCTGGTAGCCCTGCTGGTCTATTTGGCTGCAGTAGTGGGAACACCAGCAGAAACAAGCATGCAGCTGATCTTGTCAGATTTGACATCTGATTTGCTGCTTATATTGTTCAAGGAAATCAAGATGGCAGCCTTCATATACCTATAATATCAGTTGTCCTTTATGTAAGAAGTCATGGAATACCCAGCTGCTCTTCTCTTGTGGGAAGAGTGCTGCAAAACTAAGTGTGATCCCATCTAAAAATCAGTGTGTGAAGACAAACAAATCTACACCACTTCTCCACACAACCTTTGCAATTCCTAAAAAAAAAAAAAAAAGGCCACAATCGTAAATTTAAAATTCACGTAAACACAAATAAGTACGTTTCTTCCAGAATAAAAATGAGTCCTAAGTTATTTTCTCCAATGTTGCTGTCACTTAAAATAGTAGAAATCTGACATTACCAACAGGTTTTGGACTAGTCCATCTCCTTATGGAGGATTCTCAAAGTTTTGTTTAGTTTTAAAAGCAGTTTGTGACTGGCAGTTGCTCTGTCCATCTTCCAAAAGGAGTGTGCAGTGAGCAGAGAGGCTGGTCAGCATAATTGTACAAATACTTTCTGAGAATCCCCCATGAAGAGATGGACTAGTTCAAAACTTGTTGGTTGTCAGATTACTACCTACTCTAAGTGACAGCAAGACAGGAGAAAAGTAATGTATTGCTCATTTTACTCTGGCAGAAATGTACTTTGATCCTAGAAAAAGGAACAGCAGAGAAAAAAAATACAGCAGACCATATAGTAGTATTGACCTCAGATCAAATAGGCCAAACAATGTGAAAGGGGAGTGTAGAATAGGAAATGCACAGGATCAAGTGGTTTCCTCACTAGTAGAAGTTACAACTAAGCTATCCCTCTTATAACCCTCTTCTGAAGTATGTGCACTACACTCCTCAGGTAGCGTTTCTTCTTCTATAGTGTTCTTCGCCATTGTGATTATTACAGAGGTGCCCAAAGAATAAAATATCACCAAATTCATAAAATAGGGGGTACTGGAAGACTTACCTCCCCAATGATGACAAATTGCACTCGTTCACATTAAAAAGAATTTATTCTTACTCCGCAATACACCTTGCAATGCGTTTCACGGGTCTATAGCTCGCTTCCTCAGGCAACAAAATTAGGAGCAGCAAGATTTGTCAAAAAGCAGGTTTAGTGCCTCTGTCTTTTTGACAAGTATTGATGCTCCTAATTTTATGTTGCCTGAGGAAGCGGGCTATAGACCTGTGAAAGGCGTTGCAAGGTGTATTGTGGATTAAGAATAAATTATTTTTTTTAATGTGAACGAGTGCAATTTTTCATCATTGGGGAGGTAAGTCTTCCAGTACCCCCCATTTTATGAATTTGGAGATATTTTATCCATTGGGCGCCTCAGTAATCAAAATACAGCTCAGGAGAACAGACAATTCAGCAGCCGCTCATACAGATTATACAGCTCAGGAGAGCAGAGAATTCAGCAGCCGCTCATACACAGATTATACAGCTCAGGAGAGCAGACACAATTTAGCAGCCGGTCATACACAGATTATACAGCTCAGGAGAGCAGAGACAATTCAGCAGCTGCTCATACACAGATTATACAGCTCAGGAGAGCAGAGAATTCAGCAGCCGCTCATACACAGATTATACAGCTCAGGAGAGCAGACACAATTTAGCAGCCGGTCATACACAGATTATACAGCTCAGGAGAGCAGAGACAATTCAGCAGCTGCTCATACACAGATTATACAGCTCAGGAGAGCAGAGACAATTCAGCAGCCGCTCATACACAGATTATACAGATCAGGAGAGCAGAGACACAATTCAGCAGCCGGTCATACACAGATTATACAGCTCAGGAGGACACAATTCAGCAGCCGCTCATACACAGATTATACAGCTCAGGAGAGCAGACAATTCAGCAGCCGCTCATACAGATTATACAGCTCAGGAGAGCAGAGAGAATTCAGCAGCCGCTCATACACAGATTATACAGCTCAGGAGAACAGACAATTCAGCAGCCGGTCATACACAGATTATACAGCTCAGGAGAACAGAGAATTCAGCAGCTGCTCATACACAGATTATACAGCTCAGGAGAGCAGACACAATTTAGCAGCCGGTCATACACAGATTATACAGCTCAGGAGAGCAGAGACAATTCAGCAGCTGCTCATACACAGATTATACAGCTCAGGAGAGCAGAGACAATTCAGCAGCCGCTCATACACAGATTATACAGATCAGGAGAGCAGAGACACAATTCAGCAGCCGGTCATACACAGATTATACAGCTCAGGAGGACACAATTCAGCAGCCGCTCATACACAGATTATACAGCTCAGGAGAGCAGACAATTCAGCAGCCGCTCATACAGATTATACAGCTCAGGAGAGCAGAGAGAATTCAGCAGCCGCTCATACACAGATTATACAGCTCAGGAGAACAGACAATTCAGCAGCCGGTCATACACAGATTATACAGCTCAGGAGAACAGAGAATTCAGCAGCTGCTCATACACAGATTATACAGCTCAGGAGAGCAGAGAATTCAGCAGCCGCTCATACACAGATTATACAGCTCAGGAGAGCAGAGACAATTCAGCAGCTGGTCATACACAGATTATACAGCTCAGGAGAGTAGACAATTCAGCAGCCGCTCATACACAGATTATACAGCTCAGGAGAGCAGAGACAATTCAGCAGCTGGTCATACACAGATTATACAGCTCAGGAGAGCAGAGACAATTCAGCAGCTGGTCATACACAGATTATACAGCTCAGGAGAGCAGAGACAATTCAGCAGCCGGCCATACACAGATTATACAGCTCAGGAGGGCAGAGACAATTCAGCAGCCGGCCATACACAGATTATACAGCTCAGGAGAGCAGAGACAATTCAGCAGCCGCTCATACACAGATTATACAGCTCAGGAGAGCAGAGACAATTCAGCAGCCGCTCATACACAGATTATACAGCTCAGGAGAGCAGAGAGAATTCAGCAGCCGCTCATACACAGATTATACAGCTCAGGAGAGCAGAGACAATTCAGCAGCCGCTCATACACAGATTATACAGCTCAGGAGAGCAGAGAGAATTCAGCAACCGCTCATACACAGATTATACAGCTCAGGAGAACAGAGACAATTCAGCAGCCGCTCATACACAGATTATACAGCTCAGGAGAGGAGAGAATTCAGCAGCCACTCATACACAGATTATACAGCTCAGGAGGGCAGAGACAATTCAGCAGCCACTCATACACAGATTATACAGCTCAGGAGAGCAGAGACAATTATGTCAAGCTCCTCTTCAGCCTCAGCATCTAAAATCTCTTCCTCACTAGATTAAGCAATACTATCTTTTAGGTCTAACGCTTCTTCCACAGCTAGAATACATGGTGAATGAAGTTCAGTTCTGCACAGCCATATCCGTATAACCCTGTAGCCAGAAAATGGTCCCCAGGCTTCACCAGGGCAAATACACCCGAGGTAAGCAATGTTTTTTCCCAGATGGGTTTCCAACATTTTGTGTCAGTTTCATTTTAAGAATTTGATTATTCTGGAAATAGTTGCTGATTAAAGGATTTACTTGAAAGAAAATAGAAAAGCAATAAAGGAGAGAATTGGCTCTTGGGTGCATGAAAAAAAAATGTATATAAGCTTTATTACAAAATATTGATAAAAACATATATAGACTAAACAGTGAATCACAAAACCCCCCAGAAAATACTATAATTCCAATACTACCCCAAACTGGGCATAACACTTCTACTGGAACTATAAGGGGCTGCAGTCCCCAGAGGTTCTCTTATCAGATGATTAGAGGCAGTTCAATGCTATAGCTGAACAGCAAAGCCATGCGATATGCATGGAGTACTGTGCTTGCAGAAGAGTAAGCATATAGCTAGTGAACCTGTAATGATCATCCAATGGCAACTGATGGTCTCAGGTAGAACATGAAGCAAAGATCTCTAATCATGCATTTGTAGGCCACTTCTTGGACTGGTGATAGATACACCCACAATATAAAGTCATTGTTTCTGGTGAGAGAGGGCATGAGCTTCCCTTCTGATGAGGTTTTCTTCTGCAAGTCTTGTTCTCCTTAGGAAATAAGGTTGTATCATTTTCAGCAAATTCTCGGAAAGCTTTAGCCCAAGTGTTTTTCCATCTTGTGTTGCGTCTCTCTCTAGCCCTTGTAATTGGCTTTGCATACTCCATTGTAAAGGTCTTTGCAGTTCCAAGCAGCGTTCCTTGGCAGGCAAAGTCATATAAAGCCCACAACTCTTGTAAGTTGTTTTGGACGTACCAGTGAGAAGGACTCGATTTTTTGCAAAAATAGCAGCACAGGCTTGTGCCGTTTTGGAGGTTGGATTTTTTTATTTTATGAGCCTAATCCAAAATAAAATCCCATATAAAACTTTGCGCCATTATAGGAAGACACTTGCTGCCAGTTATTTAGTATCATTCTGTATGTAGATATAATTATGCCACCTTCTTTCTGTATTTTCTCTAGGTCTTTAGTCTTCTCTCAGCCCCATGGAATATTCTGAACTGCATGTCTGGAGTCCAATTTCTTATCTCCTCCACCCAATTGCTAACTAGCGTTGCTGGCATAATCAAAGGCACTGTTTTGATTTGTTTTGAATCAATCATACCAGAGAGGAAGGAAATTACTTGGATGGATTTGCCAAGCCCCATATCGGCCAAAATCCCTCCTTTTCTTCCCATCTCGGCACAAACTGTATAAAAAGGACACACCTTTTTGGTATTCATACAATTCATTAAACAACGTTCAACGTTAAGCATTCAGCATTAAACAATCCGGTTGTTCAGCATTTGACAGCTGTAAGGCTTTAAGGGGTGAAATTTGACCTTTGAGATTCTCAGTGGGGTGTATTGAGTTGGCTCTTTGAAAATATTTGATAGCTTGCGAGATGTTGCCACTCTTAGCCTCTTCTTTGGCTTTCCCCACATAACTGAAAATACAAACAAATACAATTACTATAGGCATACAAGGCAAGCTTCATGATACATCATTAAACCAGATTAGCAAATAGTACAATTCCATAGAAATGCCTTGTACACGTTAGATGGGAGCTGCCTCTACTGAGAATGAACATGTGTACAGCAGGCACCGATCCCCTCTATGAGTCAGCAAGAGATCAGATTGGCAAATTGCACGCTGAGGGCATTGTTGCCCTACTCCCCCTGCCAACTGTCATTGTACCTCCTCCTCATCAGCAGAACACTGTTAGCGTAGACTAGAGAAGTGTCTGTACAGCATTGGGCCCCAAACTATTGCTCAAGCTCTGGTGCTTACAAGGGTTAAAGTGGACTCAAATTAAAAATACAAGATTTCAGAAATAAAATCTATTTTCTAAATTATAATATATAGCAGCCTTTTTTCAGCTGCATGATGACAAATATAAAATATTTTACATTTATTGGAGGAACCCCTCCCCTTCCTTTCAAATTGCCGGGAAAAAAATCTGGCAAACTGGTGGAGTAGATGGTGTCCGGCAATGGAGGAATTGCTAATGGCTGCCACCTGTATAACCCTAGTTATGAAAAGAGAAGGGTGAAAAGCATGCACTGAAATGATCATAGGTTTGAAGGAGTGTTTATTTATCTTTGAATGTGTCAGAGTGGTGCAACTAAATATTTTTAATTAAAAAAAAAAAAAAATGTTTGGTTTGGGTCCGCTTTAAGGGAGAGGTTGCATGTCTACTTTTAGTTAAAGCATGCCCAGTAGAACATGTACAAGCACTTCCCTGTGGAGACACTAACATGGCCAGTAGCAGTCAGATGGTCCTGGGCCATAAAACTCATGTCCAACCTTCCCACAAAGTACAGTTGCTCCTGATGCCCTGCTCTAACCTCAACTACTTTACCACTGAAAAGGTGTTTCCCCTAATGGACCAAAGCAATTTTAAAATTCCAGTGTGCCTGCTATCCATTTGCCAATAACTCACTAATTATCACCTCTAAATGATCTCTACTTATCTTCACTACAAATTGGGCTCTTTGGGTGGTGCTTCTTGCTCAGAATTATTGTATGTCTTTTAACAGCAATTATAGTTTTAAAGTAAAACAAAAAAGTGACTAGATAAAACCCCCACACATTTTTCCCATTTCTCCTAATTACAACTAGAGATGGCCCGAACGGCTCGCCGATGAACTTCCATGGTTCGCGATCGCGGCGAACCGGGAACTTTTCTGGAAGTTTGGTTCACCCGCATAGTGCACCATTAGGGTCAACTTTGACCCTCTAAACAGTCAGCAGGCACATTGTAGCCAATCAGGCTACACTCCCTCCTGGAGCCACTCCCACCCTTATAAAAGGCAGGCACTGCCAGCCATTATACTCACTTGTGTGCCTGCAGTAAATAGAGAAGGGACAGCTGCTGCAGACAGAGCAGACTCATAGGGAAAGATTAGTTAGGCTCCTTACTGATTCTTATTGAAAAAAAAAAAAATATATAGCACCCCACAACATCTCTTTGGAGAGCCAATCTATTTTTTCCTGTGTGTCCCACTGACACTTGTGTTGCATAGACAGACTTGATAATTCATACTGTGTGTGCCACTGCCACACTACCTGTGTGTGTCAGGCAGCTGCACATTGTAATACCCAGTACTGCATATTCCTACCTACCTGTTCACAGTGCACCCACCTACGTGAGCGCACGCAGTGTCACTGTGCCTGTCTGCTACCTGTCTGTGTGACAGGTGCACATTGTAATACCCATCACTGCATATACCTACCTGTTGTGTTCAGTGCATCCACCTACGTGAGTGCACGCAGTGCGATATACCACTCCGTGCATACCTGTTAACTGCACCTGTGTGACTGCACATTGTATTAGTCAAGTCAGTGCATACCTTTCACTTCATTCTCTTCCCCCCCCCCCCCCCCCCAATATAGACAACGGACAAAACAGGTAGAGGTAGACCCAGAGGAAGGCCACCCGGCAGGTCTGTGCGAGGTCGGGTTGATGTGATTTTGTGCGGCCCTCGACCAAAGTACAGTGCTCAGAAGAAGGCACGTCCTATCAACTCCCAAGATTGTCAGGACATGGTTGACTAACAGAGCACTTCATCTTCCACAGCCACCAGCACTACTACAAGCACCACATCCACTAGCATTTGACACTTCGCAGAAGTTATTTGGTGGGGAATTAACCAATTCACAGCCATTGTTACAACCAGATGAAGGAGCTAAGCAATTTACACCACCTCATATGTCTGAGTTAGGCGGCGACACTATGGACGTAACATGTGAAGATGATGAAGTACCTGCTGTCGGTGCAGTTTGAGGCAAGCAAAGCTGGGCAGGATTATTGTGATGAGGACGATACGGATCCCAAGCATGTTCTCAATAGAGGAGATGAACATGGGACAGATCAGAGGGGGAGTCAGAGAGGAGTAGGAGACTAGTTGCTGAAAGCTTGTCAGAAACAGCTGGTGTCAGTATCCGGCGCCATGTATCGCCACCTATGGACAGCCAGCCAACATGCCCTTCAACGTCAGCTGCTGATGCCACCATAGTGCCATCACCCCAGGGGGGCTCAGCGGTTTGGAATTTTCTTCATGCGTCTGCAGCAGATCGGAGCAATGCCATCTGTTGTCTCTGCCTCCAAAAAAAGGCGAACACTCACGTAGGGAAAAGTGCCTTACGAAGGCACATGGAGAAAAAGGCACAAACTGCAATGGGAGGAGCACCTGAGCAGAAGCCACACAAAAGAAGAGCCACCCTCTTCCTCCAAGTGCAGCATCTTCAGCCACCCTCCTCCACTCTGCCCTTGAGCGGTTCCTGCTCCTCTGCCCACAGCAGCCAGGTGTCCGTGATGGAAATCTTTGAGTGGAAGGAGCCAAATTTCTGCCAGTCACCCCCTTGTCCAGCGTCTGACAGCTGGCGTGGCAGAACTGTTAGCTCGCCAGCTGTTACCATACCAGCTGGTGGACTCTGAGGCCTTCTGTAAATTTGTGGCCATTGGGACACTGCAGTGGAAGATGCCAGGCCGCAATTATTTATCTAAAAAGGTGATACCCAAACTGTACCATGAAGTGGCAAGTGGTGTCATCCCTGGCACACAGCATTGGGACAAGGGTCCACCTGACCATGGATGCCTGGTCTGCCAAGCATGGTCAGGGCCGCTACATTACTTACACAGCCCATTGGGTCAACCTGGTGACCGATGGCAAGCAGGGAGTACATGGCTGTGCAGCGGACCAACTTGTGGCACCTCCACGGCTTGCAGACAGGCCTCCTGCTACATCCTCTTTGCTGTCATACTCCTCCTCCTTGGCTGAGTGGCAGTTCAACTCTACTTGTGCTGTGATCTCCTCTCCAGCTACACAGTCCCAGATTCCCAGGGCCTATACTGCATGCCAGGTATGATGGTGTCACGCCATGTTAGACAGGTCTTCTTACCTCAAAGCGGAGAGTCCCACTGGAGCAGCTCTCCTGGCTGCTCTTAACAGGTGGATCAGTGGCTGACCCTGCACCAGCTGGAGATCGGCAATGTGGTGTGTGACAACGGCAGCAATCTCATTTCAGCTTTGAATTTGGGAAAGCTGACACATGTACCCTGCATGGCACATGTGCTCAATCTAGTCATTCAAAGATTTGTGTCAAAGTATCCAGGCTTAGAGGAAGGCCTGAAACAGGCCAGGAAGTTGTGTGGGTATTCCAGGCGGTCTTACACGGCCATGGCATGCTTTGGGGACATTCAGTGGGGAATCAACTTGCTGGTGAGACGCTTGATATTGGATAGCCCAACTCCCTGGAATTCGACCCTGGTCATGTTCTCTCGCCTGCTGGAACAGGAGAAAGCCATCACCCAGTACCTCTACAATTACAGTAGAAGGACACAATCTGGGGACATGGGGATGTTGTGGCCCAACCACTGGACACTGATGCGAAATGCATGCAGGCTCATGCAGCCGTTTGAGAAGGTAACCAACCTGCTAAGTTGCATTGAAGGCACCATTAACGACTTGAGCCCGTACACTTACTTCCTGGAGCGTGCCGTGCATAGAGTGGTGGATCAAGCTGTGGAGGAGCATCAACAGTAACAGGAGGAAGAGTTGTGGGATCAATCAGCAGAACCAGATGTTTCCTCAACACCTGCGGCAGCACAGAGGGGGAAGGAGGAAGAAGAGTCAGATGAGGACGTTTTTTTTTGTTTAAAAGAGGAGGCAACGGAAGAACTGCAGCAGGTGTCATGCAGGGACCCCTGTATAAAAAAAGCTCAAGGGGAATGACCTGTACTGGGTGGCAACGCTACTAGACCCTCGGTATAAGCACTGTGGCAGAGATGTTTCCAAATCACTAGAAGACAGAAAGGATGCAGCAAGCTGGCAACTATGCTTTACAGTGCATTTAAGGGTGCTGTCACAGCACAACGGAATACAGGTGCCACTGCCAGTAATCTTCCTCCCCCCCTATGTCCACGCAGGCAAGGACAGGACGCTCTAGCGATCTCATGGTGATGTCGGACATGCGGACATTCTTTAGTCCAACGTCTCGCCTTAGCCCTTCCGGATCCACCCTCCACCAATGCCTCGACCGGCAGGTAGCCGACTACCTGACCTTAAGTGTGAATGGAGACACTGAGCAGCGATGAACCCCTGGACTACTGGGTGCGCAGGCTTGACCTGTGGCCAGAGCTGTCACAATTTGCCATCCAACTTCTGTCTTGCCCTGCCTCAAGCACCCTGTAAGAAAGGACCTTTAGCGGAGGCATTGTCACTAAGATAAGTCGCCTAAGTGTTCAGTACCTCACCTTTAGCAAAATGAATGAGGCATGGATCCCAGAGGGCTACTGCCTGCCCGAAGACTAAGTCAGTCCCCCACACACAGCAGCTCTGCCTGTACACCGTGTGACTACCTGCCCCAAGACTAAGTTGTCCCCACACAGCATCTCTGCCTGCAGGCCGCTTGACTGCCTTCTCTGCCACCACCAACTGGGTCCAGGACTCCAAGTGGATTCCTGAATTTTTAAGGCCGCTACCAAACACATTTTTTCTGCTGTACGTCTGCCTAATTTTTCTGGCTGCACTGCAACAGCAAAACAAAAAGCACGTGCATGTGTCAATTCCCTTTCGTGATCGTTACCTTGCCGCGGTGAAGGGGCTTGCGTATCACAATGAAGCAATGACCGCCTGCTATATGAAAGTGTTAGGGGCACACCCAAGATAAGGTCGCTGCTTCATTGTGGACAGACCAAATTCGATCAGCTGGATAGTCACTACTGTTCTATCATTGCGCTACCTCAACCCAGCGACCATATGGGCTTGAAAACGCTATCGCCTGCACTCTCGCCAATGTGTGCACCAGTCCAGCACAGCCGTCACTACCCAAACAGCTGTTTGCGGTGCGTTACACAGAGTTTGGTCTGTCAGTGTGAAGTAGTACACTAATTACACTGCCTGATTGACGTACACACGTTGTTTGAAAGCACTTTATGCCTCCAATTTAGCATGCAATGCGATTTCTACCCTTACAACGCTGCTGTGCGTCAAATCCAGATTTTTCCCTGAGACTTTTGGCGTGTATCCCACTCCGCCATGCCCCCCTCCAGGTGTTAGACCCCTTGAAAAATCTTTTCCATCACTTTTCTGGCCAGAATTAATGTGTGAAGTTTTGAAAGTTTGCCTGCCCATTGAAGTCTATGGCGGTTCACAAACTTTTTCAGAAGCTCGCAAACCTAAAATTGGAGGTTCGAGCCATCTCTACAGCACAGAAGCCAAACCTGCATGGTAGAGAATGAAGACATCAGCTGCTGTATTTCTGTCACTTCACATTCCCTTTAACCCCTTCCCGACCACCTAAGGCATTGGGAAGGTGGCAGCACTAAAACCACCTAATGCCGAAAGGCATCAACTCCTGGGCCGGGTTTTATAGGAGATTGTGCGCATCCCTGCTTGAGTGACAGAGCTCCGCTATCAGTATACTTACATTGTACAGCGCTGCGATCTACTGCAGCGCTGTACTGGGGACAGCTGTGTCATAGGCTAATGCCTATGAGAGAGGATTGCCCTGATTGGCTGTCGGGGGGGAGGGAGGGGAGTGATAATCCAGAAATCTAAAATACAAATAAAAAGAATGAAGTTCTGTTGGTGGGCATAAAGGAGCGCATTCACTTGTGTGCCAAGTGATACGGCTCTGCAGCAAGCCATTAAAGCTGCAGAGCACTAAATTGTAAAAATAGCCTGGTTACTAGGGGGTTGCAAGCCTATGGTCCTGAACTGGTTAAAGTAACACAAGCTGTAGTGATACCCTGTAACAGAGGAGGAGCAATTTATGTTAGACACTTGAAAACCATAGGTTCAAACACCAGATTGTAAGTGCGCTGGCGGCTGTGACAGCATGCATCAAACCTACACGCTCAGTCACCTAAAGCAGCCAAACAAGGTTCCCACTCACTGCAAGTTGTGCAACTCCTTTAAAGGAAACCTATAATGACAAACAGTGTCACTTACCTGGGGCATCTGCCATCCCCCACAGCTCCCCTGTGCCATCTCTGAACGATCCTTCGGTCCCTGCCAAGTTATCACAAGTGGATAGCCACTGTGCATGTGTGGTCCTGACCGTGACTGTCCTCATCTTCACTCCTGTTGGTGGGAGAGTCCTGAGCAGGGGCAGTATGTGAAAGCCTCATACTGCAGCAGATGCTCTCAGCAGGGGGGGGGGGGGGGGGGGGGGGGGGAACACGCAAACGAGGACATGCGCAGCCAGGGCCGCATAGGTGCAGTGGCCATCAATGTGCGAGAAACTTAGCCACAGCAGGGGGGCAGAGGCTTGTTTAGAGATGGCACAGGGAGGCTGGCAGAAAGACGCCCCAGGTAGTAAGAAACTTGTCATTACAGGTATCCTTTAAAGCAATAGCAAAGACAATGGTACAATTTCCTTGACCCAAATCAGATACTTGCTGGCTAACAGTTCAATAATCAAATGTATGGGCAGATGGCAAGTTCAGCAGAGCAGGATGATTAGTAGCTCAGTGGGTTAGGCAGCACAGTCATATGCATAGTCCCACCAACACTGCAGTTGTACCAGCCACAGAACTCCTCTCAGAGGCTCCTCCCCCCACCACAGAGTTTCACCATCTGTTACTTAGAATACAAGGTGCAGTCTACACATGCTTAAAGCGGATGCAAACCAAACTTTTTTATTAATATATTTAGTTGCACCACTGACACATACACAGATAAATAACCACTCCTTCAAGCCTATGAGCATTTCAGTGCATGCTTTTCACCCTCTTTTCATAACTACGGTTATACAGTGGCCGCCATTACTTCTGAGCTTAGGAAGTTTTAGATCATGGGTGCGTTTGTCATCAGCTACCCTCCCTCACAGGGGCGGAGTCTATGTGAAATCTCACAAGCTGAGATCACCTCCCCTCTGACATCATCAGTAGCAGCCTGTGTTTTGTTTGTTTTTTATCTCCTCCACCAGTCTGCTGGATTGTGTCCCGGCAATATGAAAGGAAGGAAGGGAGGGAGGGGTTCCTCCAATAAAATATTTTATATTTGTCATCATGCAGCTTAAAAAAGGCTTCTATTATAATTTAGAAAATAGATTTTATTATTCCTATAAATCCTATATTTTTAATTTGGGTCCACTTTAAGAGAGAGGGAACCCAAGGTGGGGTACATGGAGGCTGCCATATGTATTTTGTTGTAAACAATGCCAGTTGCCTGCCTGTTATTCTGGCATACAAAGTGCAAGTCAAAACCACTCACCCGTTATCCTTGGTCAGGTGATGCTGGAAGCAGCCAATATGCATGGTGTGGCTTCACAAAGCTATGCCAGCAACAGAACTGCATTCTGCGTCGCCTATAGTGCTAAGCCAGTGATGGATGAGACAATTCCCTTCCAAGAAACTATCAAAAAAAAGAAAGAAAAAGGGCCCCTGGAGATATTTACCTAAGGAGTGGAAGCATCTAGATCTGATTAAGGCTTCATCCCATGGTAGTCTTGCTGGGCCCCTCCAAAGCTACAGCCAATAATCTGTCAGGCTGTGGCACAGTAGCACCTGCAATATTTACTTTCCCCCACTCCAGTGCAGTAGCAGTGCTCGGCTTGGAAATAACTGAACCCAACTTGTTCCTGCGCATTAGAGCAGATCCTACTGGGATTGGCCATTTCCACCTGAGCCCAAGCCAAGAAGAGTTACTGCACCAGTGCTGGAGCCAGGAAGGGAAATATCACTTGGCCACCGTGGGAAGCCTCAATTGAATCTAGAGGCTGCCCCCTCCCGACGCAAGTAAACCCCCCCCCCCCCCTTTTTTTCAATACAGGTTCTCTTTAAAGTGATTTTCTAAACACCCTGAAGCTGCTCTTCCTGCCAGCTTGTACTGCAAATGCCCCATCTCAGCTTCACTGCAGAAAGGAGAGTGCTCCTGAATCAGGATGTGTACCTCACTGGGCCTGTGAGTGTTGCAGGCTCACCAGTCACACCAACACCTCTCCCTGTGTCTTTATGAATTTCTACAGTGAGCACTTGTATCCCTTGACACCACCACATGTAGTAACAGCGTTATCACAGGATACAGACACTCGATGGTAACAATTTAAGAAAGAAGCCAGACACAGGAGAAGGCAAGCCAGCGTGACAGGTGAGTGTGCAACCGTGACCATGGGCCCAGGGGGTTACACATACTCTTGGGGGTGGGGCAGGGAGAAGCTGCGGAGACCTACCAGGAGGGTTGCCACGAAAGAAAACGCCATTTCCACTACACAACCTATGGGAGGCCTTTCAACCAAAGTATTTCCAGCATGCACACCAATGGTTTCTGTGGAAGTCGATATCTGTGAAATGCGGTGTTTATGATCAAATTGGCAGGGGTATTGAAGGTGAAAATCATGGGCACCCTGTTTATACCAAAAAAGGGCCAGGGGTCATGTCATTTTAAGTCAATGGGCTCCATTTCACAATAAGCAGTTCGGTAAAAGCATTGTGGACGGTAAAATACATCATGCGGTATTTTACACTTTTCCAAATTCACAAAAAAAAAAAGTTTCCACCCATGAGGCAGAAGTTTGGTAATTTACCGAACAAACATGCCTCAATTCATTAAGCCCTGGTCGGTATGTGTCACTTAGTGAGTGTGTGAGTGGTTTTCCAGACTGTGCAGCCTGCAGATACGGTTTCCGACTGGGTTTGACCAGCTCGAGAGGGGACGCTGCCTTAGTCGAGCTAACACAAGGCTGTAACCCCGCAAAACACTTCTCACTGCCACCACTAGCTGCTGCTAGACACTTCAACAATTCCCACTCTGCTGTCGAGTGGCCTGCACGCAGTGTGGCGCTTTCGTATTTGGGTCAGCTTTTGCGCTTTAAGCCAAATACGGGAACGCCACACACACACACACACACACTACAATCACAGTAGCAAGGCACAATCAGGCACTGAACTTTTAATGCAAATTACACTGCAGTCTCTCTCTAGGCTATTAGCTTTGGCTTAGTACAGCAGAAGTTAAGCTTATTAAATAAATATTTAATATTCCAAAAAGTGGAACAGTGCAGAATATATATAAAAATTACAAAGATAAACGAGAGAGTGAGTTTACATAACGGGATAAACTTTACCAATACGAGGTCTAACTTGGCCGTGGGAGGGCACGAATTTCCGATTTGATCGGGATCATCTCTAGCTATGCGCTACCTCCAAGAGAAGATCTGTGACTGTCCCAGGCTGACTTATATAGTCCGCTTTGTAACCAGGGGTACAGGTTCAGATACATCATATCACAGCCTGTCATCCCTTTAGATGTGCTGGAGCCACAAGGGGGAGCTCTTCTGTATGCTACAATACAAATATGCACATCTAAAGGGATGCCTGCACAATTGTCAGCTTCTTCTGCTTTGATACTTTTGGCAAATAAAATACATGCGGAAATCTTTGTAAATTGACATTTCCATTTTACACACACACAGACAGACAGACACAGACACACAGACAGACACAGACACACAGACAGACACAGACACACAGACAGACACAGACACACAGACAGACACAGACACACAGACAGACACAGACACACAGACAGACACAGACACACAGACAGACACAGACACACAGACAGACACAGACACACAGACAGACACAGACACACAGACAGACACAGACACACAGACAGACACAGACACACAGACAGACACAGACACACAGACAGACACAGACACACAGACAGACACAGACACACAGACAGACACAGACACACAGACAGACACAGACACACAGACAGACACAGACACACAGACACAGACACACAGACACAGACACACAGACACAGACACACAGACAGACACACAGACACAGACACACAGACAGACACACAGACAGACACACAGACAGACACACAGACAGACACACACAGACAGACACACAGACAGACACACAGACAGACACACAGACAGACACACAGACAGACACACAGACAGACACACAGACACAGACAGACAGACACAGACAGACAGACACACAGACAGACACACAGACACAGACAGACAGACACAGACAGACAGACACAGACAGACAGACAGACAGACAGACACACAGACAGACACACAGACAGACACACAGACAGACACAGACAGACACACAGACAGACACACAGACAGACACACAGACAGACACACAGACAGACACACAGACACAGACAGACAGACACACAGACACACACACAGACACAGACAGACAGACACACAGACAGACACACAGACACAGACAGAGACAGACAGACAGACACAGACAGACAGACACAGACAGACAGACAGACAGACAGACACACAGACAGACACACAGACAGACAGACACAGACAGACACACAGACACAGACAGACACACAGACAGACACACAGACAGACAGACAGACACACAGACAGACAGACAGACAGACAGACACAGACAGACACAGACAGACAGACAGACAGACACAGACAGACACAGACAGACACACAGACACACAGACAGACAGACACAGACAGACAGACACAGACAGACAGACAGACAGACACACAGACAGACAGACACACAGACAGACAGACAGACACACAGACAGACAGACAGACACACAGACAGACAGACAGACAGACAGACACAGACAGACACAGACAGACAGACAGACAGACACAGACAGACACAGACAGACACACAGACAGACAGACACACAGACAGACAGACACAGACAGACAGACACAGACAGACACACAGACAGACACACAGACAGACACACAGACAGACACACACACAGACACACACACAGACAGACAGACACACAGACAGACACAGACACAGACAGACACAGACACAGACAGACAGACACAGACAGACACACAGACAGACACACAGACAGACACACAGACAGACAGACAGACAGACAGACACAGACAGACAGACACACAGACAGACAGACACACAGACAGACAGACACACAGACAGACAGACACAGACAGACACACAGACAGACACACAGACAGACACACAGACAGACACACAGACAGACACACAGACAGACACACAGACAGACACACAGACAGACACACAGACAGACACACAGACAGACACACACGACAACCATCAGATCATTGGCTAAAACAGACTGAGCAGCAGTCAGCAAGTTATCCATCCTGAACTGTGAAATGGAACTGAGATCCCCTCCCCCATCCTCTGTGCAGAGCAACAAGTGTCCCAGCTCACTGCACAGACCTGTCAGCCATCCGGTGTCATGATGCACTGTTACTTACTGTGTGCAGCGCTGCAGGCACATGTCTCTCCCGGTAGGCAGCAGCACTTTCCTTGTACAGTACAGAGGTGACATGCTTGCTATATGAACTCCCGCCCTCTGTGAAGCTGTGGAGCAGGAGTGTGCTGAAATCTTTCCTCATCACTTCACAAGCTCCCATCTCTGAAAACTAGCGTGCTTGGCT
This sequence comes from Hyperolius riggenbachi, assembly GCF_040937935.1. Taxonomy (NCBI): domain Eukaryota; kingdom Metazoa; phylum Chordata; class Amphibia; order Anura; family Hyperoliidae; genus Hyperolius; species Hyperolius riggenbachi. The sequence goes on from NC_090652.1 coordinate 322,217,537, forward strand.
CAACAAGTGGGAGCCTCCCCTCAGGCTTCTGATTGGGCTGCCACTTCATTAACTGGTGATAGATACACCCACAAAATAAAGTCATTTTTTCTGGTGAGAGGGCATGATCTTCCCTTCTGATGAGATTTTCTTCTGCAAGTCTTTTGTTCTCCTTAGGAAATAAGGTTGTATCATTTTCAGCAAATTCTCGGAAAGCTTTAGCCCAAGTGTTTTTCCATCTTGTGTTGCGTCTCTCTCTAGCCCTTGTAATTGGCTTTGCATACTCCATTGTAAAGGTCTTTGCAGTTCCAAGCAGCGTTCCTTGGCAGGCAAAGTCATATAAAGCCCACAACTCTTGCAAGTTGTTTTGGACGTACCAGTGAGAAGGACTCGATTTTTTGCAAAAATGGCAGCACAGGCTTGTGCAGTTTTGGAGGTTGGATTTTTTCTCTCATGAGCCGCATCCAAAATAAAATCCCATATAAACTTTGCGCCATTATAGGAAGACACTTGCTGCCAGTTATTTAGTATCATTCTGTATGTAGATATAATTATGCCACCGTCTCTCTGCATTTTCTCTAGGCCTTTAGTCTTCTCTCAGCCCCATGGAATATTCTGAACTGCATGCCATGAGTCCAATTTTTTTATCTCCTCCACCCAATTGCTAACTAGCGTTGCTGGCATAATCAAAAGCACTGTTTTGATTTGTTTTGAAGCAATCATACCAGAGAGAAAAGCAATTACTTGGATGGTTTTGCCAAGCCCCATATCATCAGCCAAAATACCTCCTTTTCTTCCCATCTCGGTACAAACTGTATAAAAATGCCACCCCTTCCTTTTGGTAGTGTGCAATCTTTTAAACAACGTGTCAGGGAGCAGCAGACCATTGTTGGGGAGGTTTGATAGCTTTAATGTTTTAGGTTTGAAATTCGAGCTTTGAGATTCTCCGTAGGTCTAATGGAGTTAGCGCTTTGCAAATATCGCATAGCTGTCAAGATTTTGCCATTTTTAGCCTCTTCCTTGGCTTTCCCCACATAACTGAAAAAACAAACAAACACAAATACAATTACTATAGGCATACAAGGCAAGCTTCATGATACATCATTAAACCAGATTAGCAAATAGTACAATTCCATAGAAATGCCTTGTACATGTTAGATGGGAGCTGCCTCTACTGAGAATCAACATGTGTACAGCAGGCACCGATCCCCTCTATGAGTCAGCAAGAGATCAGATTGGCAAATTGCACGCTGAGGGCATTGTTGCCCTACTCCCCCTGCCAACTGTCATTGTACCTCCTCCTCATCAGCAGAACACTGTTAGCGTAGACTAGAGAAGTGTCTGTACAGCATTGGGCCCCAAACTATTGCTCAAGCTCCGGTGCTTACAAGGGTTAAGGGAGAGGTTGCATGTCTACTTTTAGTTAAAGCATGCCCAGTAGAACATGTACAAGCACTTCCCTGTCGAGACACTTACATGGCCAGTAGCAGTCAGATGGTCCTGGGCCATAAAACTCATGCCCAACCTTCCCACAAAGTACAGTTGCTCCTGATGCCCTGCTCTAACCTCAACTACTTTACCACTGAAAAGGTGTTTCCCCTAATGGTCCAAAGCAATTTTAAAATTCCAGTGTGCCTGCTATCCATTTGCCAATAACCGTCACTAATTATCACCTCTAAATGATCTCTACTTATCTTCACCACAAATTGGACTCTTTGGGTGGTGCTTCTTGCTAAGAATTATTGTATGCCTTTTAACAGCAATTATAGTTTTAAAGTAAAACAAAGTGACTAGATAAAACCCCACACATTTTCCTATTTCTCCCAATTACAGCTAGAGATGGCCTGAAGGGCTCGCCGATGAACTTCCATGGTTCGCGATCGCGGCAAACCGGGAACTTTTCCGGAAGTTTGGTTCACCCACATAGTGCACATTGTCAGCAGGCACATTGTAGCCAATCAGGCTACACTCCCTCCTGGAGCCACTCCTACCCTTATAAAAAAAGGCAGGCACTGCCAGCCATTATACTCGTGTGCCTGCAGTAAATAGAGAAGGGACAGCTGCTGCAGACAGAGCAGACTCATAGGGAAAGATTAGTTAGGCTCTCGTAGGCTTCTTAGCTTGCTCCTTACTGATTCTTATTGCTAAAAAATAGCACCCCACAACATCTCTTTGGAGAGCCAATCTATTTTTTTCCTGTGTGTCCCACTGACACTTGTGTTGCATAGACAGACTTGATAATTCATACTGTGTGAGCCACTGCCACACTACCTGTGTGTGTCAGGCAGCTGCACATTGTAATACCCAGTACTGCATATATCTACCTACCTGTTCACAGTACACCCACCTACGTGAGCGCACGCAGTGTCACTGTGCCTGTCCGCTACCTGTCTGTGTGTGACAGGTACACATTGTAATACCCATCACTGCATATACCTACCTGTTGTGTTCAGTGCATCCACCTACGTGAGTGCACGCAGTGCGATATACCACTCCGTGCATGCCTGTTAACTGCACATTGTATTAGTCAAGTCAGTACATACCTTTCACTTCATTCTCCCCCCAATATAGACAACGGACAAAACAGGCAGAGGTAGAGGCAGACCCAGAGGAAGGCCACCCGGCAGGTCTGTGCGAGGTCGGGTTGATGTGATTTTGTGCAGCCCTCGACCAAAGTAAAGTGCTCAGAAGAAGGCACGTCCTATCAACTCCCAAGATTGTCAGGACATGGTTGACTAACAGAGCACTTCATCTTCCACAGCCACCAGCACTACTACAAGCACCACATCCACTAGCATTTGACACGTCGCAGGAGTTATTTGGTGGGGAATTAACCAATTCACAGCCATTGTTACAACCAGATGAAGGCGCTAAGCAATTTACACCACCTCATATGTCTGAGTTAGGCGGCGACACTATGGACGTAACATGTGAAGATGATGAAGTACCTGCTGTTGGTGCAGTTTGAGGCGTCTGAGGCAATCAAAGCTGGGCAGGTTTATGGTGAGGAGGACGATGATACGGATCCCACGCATGTTCTCAATAGAGGAGATGAACAGGGGACAGTTCAGAGGGGGAGTCAGAGAGTAGGAGACTAGTTGCTGAAAGCTTGTCAGAAACAGCTGGTGGCAGTATCCGGCGCCATGTATCGCCACCTATGGACAGCCAGCCAACATGCCCTTCAACGTCAGCTGCTGATGCCACCATAGTGCCATCACCCCAGGGGGGGGGGGGGCTCAGCGGTTTGGAATTTTCTTCATGAGTCTGCATCAGATCAGAGCAATGCCATCTGTTGTCTCTGCCTCCAAAAAAAGGCCAACACTCACGTAGGGAAAAGTGCCTTACGAAGGCACATGGAGAAAAAGGCACAAACTGCAATGGGAAGAGCACCTGAGCAGAAGCCACACAAAAGAAGAGCCACCCTCTTCCTCCTTCAGGTGCAGCATCTTCAGCCACCCTCCTCCACTCTTCCCTTGAGCGGTTCCTGCTCCTCTGCCCACAGCAGCCAGGTGTCCGTGAAGGAAATCTTTGAGTGGAAGGAGCCAAATTTCTGCCAGTCACCCCCTTGTCCAGCGTCTGACAGCTGGCGTGGCAGAACTGTTAGCTCGCCAGCTGTTACCATACCAGCTGGTGGACTCTGAGGCCTTCCGTAAATTTGTGGCCATTGGAACACTGCAGTGGAAGATGCCAGGCCGCAATTATGTCTCTAAAAAGGTGATACCCAAACTGTACCGTGAAGTGGCAAGTGGTGTCATCCCTGGCACAAGGGTCCACCTGACCATGGATGCCTGGTCTGCCAAGCACGGTCAGGGCCGCTACATTACTTACACAGCCCATTGGGTCAACCTGGTGACCGATGGCAAGCAGGGAGTGCGTGGCTGTGCAGCGGACCAACGTTTGACACCTCCACGGCTTGCAGGCAGGCCTCCTGCTACATCCTCTTTGCTGTCATACTCCTCCTTGGCTGAGTGGCAGTTCAACTCTACTTGTGCTGTGATCTCCTCTCCAGCTACACAGTCCCAGCTTCCCAGGGCCTATACTGCATGCCAGGTATGATGGTGTCACGCCATGTTAGACATGTCTTCTTACCTCAAAGACGAGAGTCACACTGGAGCAGCTCTCCTGGCTGGAGGAGGAGGAGAACTTACCTGACATCACTGAGGAAGAGCAAGAGGAGATGGATAGTACGTCTGCATCCAAATTTGTGCAGATGGCGGCTTTCATGCAGGGACCACTGTTTAAAAAAAGCTCAGGGGGAATGACCTGTACTGGGTGGCAACACTACTAGATCCTCGGTATAAGCACTGTGGCAGAGATGTTTCCAAATCACTAGAAGACAGAAAGGATGCAGCAAGCTGGCAACTATGCTTTACAGTGCATTTAAGGGTGATGTCACAGCACAACGGAATACAGGTGCCACTGCCAGTAATCTTCCTCCCCCCTACGTCCACGCAGGCAAGGACAGGACGCTCTAGCGATCTCATGGTGATGTCGGACATGTGGACATTCTTTAGTCCAACGTCTCGCCTTAGCCCTTCCGGATCCACCCTCCACCAATGCCTCGACCGGCAGGTAGCCGACTACCTGACCTTAAGTGTGGATGTAGACCCTGAGCAGCGATGAACTCCTGGACTACTGGGTGCGCAGGCTTGACCTGTGGCCAGAGCTGTCACAATTTGCCATCCAACTTCTGTCTTGCCCTGCCTCAAGCACCCTGTAAGAAAGGACCTTTAGCGGAGGCATTGTCACTAAGATGATAAGTCGCCTAGGTAAGTGTTCAGTACCTTTAGCAAAATGAATGAGGCATGGATCCCAGAGGGCTACTGCCTGACCGAAGACTAAGTCAGTCCCCACACACAGCATCTCTGCCTGCACACCGTGTGACTGCCTGCCCCAAGACTAAGTCGTCCCCACACAGCATCTCTGCCTGCAGGCCGCTTGACTGCCTTCTCCGCCACCACCAACTGGGTCCAGGACTCCAAGTTGATTCCTGAATTTTTAAGGCCGCTACCAAACACATTTTTTTCTGGTGTACATGTCTGCCTAATTTTTCTGGCTGCACTGCAACAGCAAAACAAAAAGCACGTGCATGTGTCAATTCCCTTTTGTGATCGTTACCTTGCCGCGGTGAAGGAGCTTGCGTATCACAATGAAGCAATGACCGCCTGCTGTATGAAAGTGTTGGGGGCACACCCAAGATAAGGTCGCTGCTTCATTGTGGACAGACCAAATTCGATCAGCTGGATAGTCACTACTGTTCTATCATTGTGCTACCACAGCCCAGCGACCATATGGGCTTGAAAAACGCTATCGCCTATGTGTGCACCACTCCAGCACGGCAGTCACTACACAGCTGTTTGCGGTGCATTACACAGAGTTTGGTCTGTCAGTGTGTAGTACAATAATTACACTGCCTGATTGACGGACACGTTGTTTGAAAGCACTTTATGCCTCCAATTTAGCATGCAATGCGATTTCTACCCTTACAACGCTGCTGTGCGTCAAATCCAGATTTTTCCCTGGGACTTGTGGGCGTGTATCCCACTCCGCCATGCCCCCCTCCAGGTGTTAGACCCCTTGAAAAATCTTTTCTATCACTTTTCTGGCCAGAATTAATGTTTGAAGTTTTGAAAGTTTGCCTGCCCATTGAAGTCTATGGCGGTTCACAAACTTTTTCAGAAGCTCGCAAACCTAAAATTGGAGGTTCAAGCCATCTCTACAGCACAGAAGCCAAACCTGCATGGTAGAGAATGAAGAGATCAGCTGCTGTATTTCTGTCACTTCACATTCCCTTTAACCCCTTCCCGACCACCTAAAGCATTGGGAAGGTGGCAGCACCAACACCACCTAATGCCGAAAGGCATCAACTCCTGGGCCGGGTTTTATAGGAGATTGCGCACATCCCCGCTTGAGTGACAGAGCTCCGCTATCAGTCTACTTACATTGTACAGCGCTGCGATCTACTGCAGCACTGTACTGGGGAGAGCCGTGTCATAGGCTAATGCCTATGAGAGAGGATTGCCCTGATTGGCTCTCGGGGGGGAGGGAGGGGAGTGATAAAAATCCGGAAATCTAAAATAAAAAGAATGAAGTTCTGTTGGTGGGCATAAAGGAGCGCATTCACTTGTGTGCCAAGTGATACGGCTCTGCAGCAAGCCTATAAAGCTGCAGAGCACTAAATTGTAAAAATAGCCTAGTTACTAGGGGGTTGCAAGCCTATGGTCCTGAACTGGTTAAAGTAACAAGCTGTAGTGATACCCTGTAACAGAGGAGGAGCAATTTATGTTAGACACTAGAAAACAATAGGGTCAAACACCAGATTGTAAGTGCGCTGGCGGCTGTGACAGCATGCATCAAACCTACACGGTCAGTCACCTAAAGCAGCCAAACAAGGTTCCCACTCACTGCAAGTTGTGCAACTCCTTTAAAGGAAACCTATAATGACAAACAGTGTCACTTACCTGGGGCATCTGCCATCCCCTACAGCTCCCCTGTGCCATCTCTGAACGATCCTTCGGTCCCTGCCAAGTTATCACAAGTGGATAGCCACAGTGCATGTGTGGTCCTGACAGTGACTGTCCTCATCTGCACTCCTGTTGGTGGGAGAGTCCTGAGCAGGGGCAGTATGTGAAAGCCTCATACTGCAGCAGATGCTCTCAGCAAGGGGGAAGGGGAGGACACGCAAACAAGGACATGCGCAGCTAGGTGCAGTGGCCATCAATGTGCGAGAAACTTAGCCACAGCAGGGGGCCAGAGGCTTGTTTAGAGATGGCACAGGGAGGCTGGCAGAAAGACGCCCCAGGTAGTAAGAAACTTGTCATTACAGGTATCCTTTAAAGCAATAGCAAAGACAATGGTACAATTTCCTTATTGACCCAAATCAGATACTTGCTGGCTAACAGTTCAATAATCAAATGTATGGGCAGATGGCAAGTTCAGCAAAGCAGGATGATTAGTAGCTCAGTGGGTTAGGCAGCACAGTCATATGCATAGTCCCACCAACACTGCAGTTGTACCAGCCACAGAACTCCTCTCAGAGGCTCCTCCCCCCACCACAGAGTTTCACCATCTGTTACTTAGAATACAAGGTGCAGTCTACACATGCTTAAAGCGGATGCAAACCAAACTTTTTTGTATTCAATATATTTAGTTGCACCACTGACACATACACAGATAAATACTCCTTCAAGCCTATGGGCATTTCAGTGCATACTTTTCACCCTCTTTTCAGAACTAGGGTTATAAAGGGTGGCAGCCATTACTTCTGAGCTTAGGAGGTTTTAGATCATGGGTGTGTTTGTCATCAGCTACCCTCCCTCACAGGGGCGGAGTCTATGTGAAATCTCACAAGCTGAGATCACCTCCCCTGTGACATCAGTAGCAGCCTGTGTTTTGTTTGTTTTTTATCTCCTCCACCAGTCTGCTGGATTGTGTCCCGGCAATATGAAAGGAAGGGAGGGAGGGGTTCCTTCAATAAAATATTTTATATTTGTCATCATGCAGCTGAAAAAGGCTGCTATTATAATTTAGAAAAGAGATTTCTGAAATCCCATATTTTTAATTTGGGTCCACTTTAAGAGAGGGAACCCAAGGTGGGGTACATGGAGGCTGCCATATGTATTTTGTTGTAAACAATGCCAGTTGCCTGCCTGTTATTCTGGCATACAAAGTGCGAGTCAAAACCACTCACCCGTTATCCTTGGTCAGGTGATGCTGGAAGCAGCCAATATGCATGGTGTGGCTTCACAAAGCTATGCCAGCAACAGAACTGCATTCTGCGTCGCCTACAGTACTAAGCCAATGACGGATGAGACCATTCCCTTCCAAGAAACTATCACAAAAGAGCCTCTAGATCTGATTAAGGCTTCATCCCATGGTAGTCTTGCTGGGCCCCTCCAGAGCTACAGCCAATAATCTGTCAGGCTGTGGCACAGTAGCGCCTGCAATATTTACTTTCCCCCACTCCAGTGCAGTAGCGGTGCTCGGCTTGGAAATAACTGAACCCAACTTGTTCCTGCGCATTAGAGCAGATCCTACTGGGATTGGCCATTTCCACCTGAGCCCAAGCCAAGAAGAGTTACTGCACCAGTGCTGGAGCCAGGAAGGGAAATATTACTTGGCCACCGTGGGAAGCCTCAATTGAATCTAGAGCAGGGGTCTCAAACTCGCGGCCCGCGGGCCATTTGCGGCCCTCGATACAATATTTTGTGGCCCTCGCCTGCAAAAGCTTCCTTATAGTTCGCTTCAGTGCTCCCAAGTAATCCGCCGCATCCCCGCCGCTAAATGAGGGCTGCAGAGCCCCCAAATCGACCGGGGGGCAATCCTCCGGCATTTCCTGCAAGGGGCAGAGCTTTCAGCTTCAGCTTTGCCCCTCCTGACGTCAATCGCCGCACAGATCGCCACCTCTCCCCGCCCCTCTCTGAAGGAAGAGTGAGAGGGGCAGGCAGAGGCGGCAAGATTGTGAAATTCCTTATGCGGCCCAGCCTCATCCTGACTTTGCCTCCTGCGGCCCCCAGGTAATTTGAGCTTGAGACCCCTGATCTAGAGGCTTCCCCCTCCCGACGCAAGTAACCCCCACCCCCACCCCCCCCCCCCGGGGCCCTTTTTTTTAATACAGGTTCTCTTTAAAGTGATTTTCTAAACACCCTGAAGCTGCTCTTCCTGCCAGCTTGTACTGCAAATGCCCATCTCAGCTTCACTGCAGAAAGGAGAGTGCTCCTGAATCAGGATGTGTCCCTCACTGGGCCTGTGAGTGTTGCAGGCTCACCAGTCACACCAACACCTCTCCCTGTGTCTTTATGAATTTCTACAGTGAGCACTTGTATCCCTTGACACCACCACATGTAGTAACAGTGTTATCACAGGATACAGACACTCGATGGTAACAATTTAAGAAAGAAGCCAGACAGCAGGAGAAGGTAAGCCAGCGTGACAGGTGAGTGTGCAACCGTGACCATGGGCCCAGGGGGTACACATACACTTGGGGGTGGGGCAGGGAGAAGCTGCGGAGACCCACCAGGAGGGTTGCCACGAAAGCAAACGCCATTTCCACTACACAACCTATGGAGGCCTTTCAACCAAAGTATTTCCAGCATGCCACACCAATGGTTTCTGTGGAAGTCGATATCTGTGAAATGCGGCGTTTATGATCAAATTGGCAGGGTATTGAAGGTGAAAATCATGGGCGCCCTGTTTATACCAAAAAAGGGCCAGGGGGTCATGTCATTTTAAGTCAATGGGCTCTATTCACAATAAGCAGTTCGGTAAAAGCATTTTGGACGGTAAAATACATCATGTGGTATTTTACACTTTTCCAAATTCACAAAAAAAGTTTCCACCCATGAGGCAGAAGTTTGGTAATTTACCGAACAAACATGCCTCAATTCATTAAGCCCTGGTCGATGTGTCACTGAGTGAGTGTGTGTGGTTTTCCAGACTGTGCAGCCTGCAGATACGGTTCCCGACTGTGGGTTTGACCAGCTCGAGAGGGGACGCTGCCTTAGTCAAGCTAACACAAGGCTGTAACCCCGCAAAACACTTCTCACTGCCACCACTAGCTGCTGCTAGACACTTCAACAATTCCCACTCTGCTGTCGAGTGGCCTGCACGCAGTGTGGCGCTTTCATATTTGGGTCAGCTTTTGCGCTTTAGGCCAATTATGGGAACGCCACACACTACAATCACAGTAGCAAGGCACAATCAGGCAATGAACTTTTAATGCAAATTACACTGCAGTCTCTTTCTCTAGGCTATCAGCTTTGGCTTAGTACAGCAGAAGTCAAGCTTATTAAATATTTAATATTCCAAAAAGTGGAACAGCGCAGAATATATACAAATTACAAAGATAAAAATGTTACAAAGATACACAAGAGAGAGTTTACATAACGGGGATAAACTTTACCAATACGAGGTCTAACTTGGTCGTGGGAAGGCACGAATTTCCGATTTGATCGGGATCATCTCTAGCTATGTGCTACCTCCAAGAGAAGATCTGTGACTGTCCCAGGCTGACTTATATAGTCCGCTTTGTAGCCGGGGGTACAGGTTCAGATACATCATATCACAGCCTGCCATCCCTTTAAATGTGCTGGAGCCACAAGGGGGAGCTCTTCTGTAGGCTACAATACAAATATGCACATCTAAAGGGTGCCTGCACAATTGTCAGCTTCTTCTGCTTTTATACTTTTGGCCAATAAAATACATGCGGAAATCTTTGTGAATTGACATTTCCTGAGATGATTACTGCACAAGTCTGTAATTGAGATCACTAGTCAGGAAAATGTGATTCTCTGTGCGGAGCTAAGTTTAGTGAATTGTAACTTGGGAAGGTGATCGGTAAAATCAGCTGGTTTCAGCAATACCGGATGTGGTAATGCTTTGTGAATAGAGCCCAATATAATGAAGAACTAATGGTTTCCAGCAAGACCCACAGAGCAGCCAAAATTTAAAGTTCAACTGAAAACCTTTCAGAACAAAAAAACAAAAACCTGTAAGCCATGGATCATCAATGGCATTCGTTTAACAGTCCTTGCACTAGTCAAATCAGAGGCAGCATACTGCACCTCAAATATATAGACACGCACCATCATGTCATCAGTTCATTATCACATACAAGTTTTGCCCACCATGTAAAGAGTGGAGTAAAAGGTGCCCACAGATCAGACAATTTAAGAGCAAATTGACCGAGAGATCTCTTTCTGATCAGAGGGAGATCTGTTGGCTGCTCGTACACCACAGGCCGATTCCCAATTAATTTCAACAGGATATCTCTTGAGATTTGGCATTGTGACCCCACATCCACCTCTGTCCCCTTAAAGGGGTTCTGTGGGGAGGGGTTGAAAAGTAAACCGACACTTACCTGGGGCTTCTACCAGTCTCTGCAGCTGTCATGTCCCACACCATCCTCCAACGATCCGCTGTTCCTGTAATTCAGCATCTAATCCAGCTGCAGCTGTGCTCGCTCCCGCTGACAGCTGCAGGGGCGCGGTAGAAGCCCAAGGTATGTGTACATTTTTAACTCCCCCCCCCCCCCCACAAAAACCCTTTAAAGGGATACTGTAGGGGGGGTCAGGGGAAAATGAGTTGAAGTTACCTGGGGCTTCTAATGGTCCCCCGCAGACATCCTGTGCCTGCGCAGCCACTCACTGATGCTCCAGCCCCGCCTCTAGTTCACTTCTGGAATTTCAGACTTTAAAGTCAGAAAACCACTGCGCCTGCATTGCCGTGTCCTCGCTCCCTCTGATGGCACCAGGAGCGTACTGCGCAGGCCCAGTATGCCGTGCGCTCCTGGTGACATCAGGGGAAGCGAGGACACGGCAATGCAGGCGCAGTGGTTGTCAGACTTTAAAGTCTGAAATTCCAGAAGTGAACTAGAGGCGGGGCCGGAGCATCAGTGAGTGGCTGCGCAGGATGTCTGCGGGGGACCATTAGAAGCCCCAGGTAACTTCAACTCATTTTCCCCTGACCCCCCTACAGTATCACTTTAATGTAAAAGGTGCCCCCTTATATGCTTCACCATATTCACTGTGTCTGCCGTTTGTTCTGTCCACATATAGGCTTCCCACATGGTTGCCAGAGTAACAGGCATGCGTGTGACCGCACACAGACAGACAGGCACACAGGCGCGCGCACACACACAGGCGCACACACACACAGGCGCGCACACACACAGGCGCGCACACACACAGGCGCGCCACAACAACCATCAGATCATTGGCTGAAACAGACTGAGCAGCATTCAGCAAGTTATCCATCCTGAACAGAGATCCCCTCCCCCATCCTCTGTGCAGAGCAACAAGTGTCCCAGCTCACTGCACAGACCTGTCAGCCATCCGGTGTCATGATGCACTGTTACTGTGTGCAGCGCTGCAGGCACATGTCTCTCCTGGGTGGCAACAGCAGTGCTTTCCTTGTACAGTACAGAGGTGACAGTGCACTGCTTGCTATATGTGAACTCCCTCCCTCTGTGAAGCTGTGGAGCAGGAATGTGCTGAAATCTTTCCTCTTCTCACTCCACAAGCTCCCATCTCTTCAAAACTAGCGAGCTTGGCTCAACAAGTGGGAGCCTCCCCTCAGGCTTCTGATTGGGCTGGTGAGGCTGGAGACAGGGGCGGAGCAACAGAAGAGTCTCCTCCAGTAGAGATGGGGAGTCCAGATATTTTCAATGATTCGAATCGGATCGGATCATTGAAAAGATCCGGATCTTTGATCCGAATCTCGACTCATTTTACTAGGGAAGCATTCATGGGTGAAATGACTAGCAGGACAGGACTTTCCCTGCAGTGGACAGAGAAGGGCAGGGAGTGGTCAGAGAAGGGCAAGGAGTGGACAGAGAAGGGAGAGCAGAAATGTTTTTTGCACAAATTGCCCACATGTTGCAATAATATTTAATATATATAATATTCACCTATATGTTCATCAGTATACTCAGAGGCGTAGCTAGGGTTTTCAGCGCCCGGGGACAAAGACTATTAATGCGCCCCCCAAAGTCAAGGTTGCGCGCCGCGCCAAAAAGGGGCGTGGTCACATAATAAATGTGGGCGTGGTTATGGGTGGAGCCAAATGTATATGGAGGTTAGCAGGCTCACGCTCACCCACCCTCCCTCAGTATGTACCTTCCAGCATTTTCCAAGACAAATTCAGCAATCATGAGCCCCCCCCCCCATCAAGACAAATTCAGCAATCATGAGAACCCCAACATAACCAACTCAGCAATCATGAGGCCCCCAACAAGACAAATTTAGCAATCATGAGGCCCCCAACAAGACAAATTCAGCGATCTTGAGGCCCCCAACAAATCATGAGGCCCCCAACAAGACAAATTCAGTAACCATGAGGCCCCCAACAAGACAAATTCAGCAGTCATGAGTCACATAAATAGACAGCATTTCACATAAATAGGTAGAATGCCCCCTTAATATGGTAGACACCTCTCACCTGGCAGCAGTTCTCCAAAATACACTCAATCTGACGTGGTTCCCCAAAAATAGGTGGCCAGCAGTATAGATGTCCCCAGAACAGGTAGCCAGCGATATAGATGTCCCCAGAACAGGTAGCCAGGGGTAGAGATGTCCACAGAACAGGTAGCCAGGGGTAGAGATGTCCACAGAACAGGTAGCCAGGGGTAGAGATGTCCACAGAACAGGTAGCCAGGGGTAGAGATGTCCACAGAACAGGTAGCCAGGGGTAGAGATGTCCACAGAACAGGTAGCCAGGGATATGTGTGCCCAGTAGATGTAGCCAGGAGAATAATATGTGCCCAGTAGATGTAGCCAGGAGAATAATATGTGCCCAGTAGATGTAGCCAGGGGGTATATATGCCCAGTAGATGTAGCCAGGAGAATAATATGTGCCCAGTAGATGTAGCCAGGAGAATAATATGTGCCCAGTAGATGTAGCCAGGAGAATAATATGTGCCCAGTAGATGTAGCCAGGAGAATAATATGTGCCCAGTAGATGTAGCCAGGGGGTATATATGCCCAGTAGATGTAGCCAGGAGAATAATATGTGCCCAGTAGATGTAGCCAGGAGAATAATATGTGCCCAGTAGATGTAGCCGGGGGGTATATATGCCCAGTAGATGTAGCCGGGGGGTATATATGCCCAGTAGATGTAGCCGGGGGGTATATATGCCCAGTAGATGTAGCCGGGGGGTATATATGCCCAGTAGATGTAGCCGGGGGGTATATATGCCCAGTAGATGTAGCCGGGGGGTATATATGCCCAGTAGATGTAGCCGGGGGGTATATATGCCCAGTAGATGTAGCCGGGGGGTATATATGCCCAGTAGATGTAGCCGGGGGGTATATATGCCCAGTAGATGTAGCCGGGGGGTATATATGCCCAGTAGATGTAGCCGGGGGGTATATATGCCCAGTAGATGTAGCCGGGGGGTATATATGCCCAGTAGATGTAGCCGGGGGGTATATATGCCCAGTAGATGTGGCCGGGGGGTATATATGCCCAGTAGATGTGGCCGGGGGGTATATATGCCCAGTAGATGTGGCCGGGGGGTATATATGCCCAGTAGATGTGGCCGGGGGGTATATATGCCCAGTAGATGTGGCCGGGGGGTATATATGCCCAGTAGATGTGGCCGGGGGGTATATATGCCCAGTAGATGTGGCCGGGGGGTATATATGCCCAGTAGATGTAGCCGGGGGGTATATATGCCCAGTAGATGTAGCCGGGGGGTATATATGCCCAGTAGATGTAGCCGGGGGGTATATATGCCCAGTAGATGTAGCCGGGGGGTATATATGCCCAGTAGATGTAGCCGGGGGGTATATATGCCCAGTAGATGTAGCCGGGGGGTATATATGCCCAGTAGATGTAGCCGGGGGGTATATATGCCCAGTAGATGTAGCCGGGGGGTATATATGCCCAGTAGATGTAGCCGGGGGGTATATATGCCCAGTAGATGTAGCCGGGGGGTATATATGCCCAGTAGATGTAGCCGGGGGGTATATATGCCCAGTAGATGTAGCCGGGGGGTATATATGCCCAGTAGATGTAGCCGGGGGGTATATATGCCCAGTAGATGTAGCCGGGGGGTATATATGCCCAGTAGATGTAGCCGGGGGGTATATATGCCCAGTAGATGTAGCCGGGGGGTATATATGCCCAGTAGATGTAGCCGGGGGGTATATATGCCCAGTAGATGTAGCCGGGGGGTATATATGCCCAGTAGATGTAGCCGGGGGGTATATATGCCCAGTAGATGTAGCCGGGGGGTATATATGCCCAGTAGATGTAGCCGGGGGGTATATATGCCCAGTAGATGTAGCCGGGGGGTATATATGCCCAGTAGATGTAGCCGGGGGGTATATATGCCCAGTAGATGTAGCCGGGGGGTATATATGCCCAGTAGATGTAGCCGGGGGGTATATATGCCCAGTAGATGTAGCCGGGGGGTATATATGCCCAGTAGATGTAGCCGGGGGGTATATATGCCCAGTAGATGTAGCCGGGGGGTATATATGCCCAGTAGATGTAGCCGGGGGGTATATATGCCCAGTAGATGTGGCCGGGGGGTATATATGCCCAGTAGATGTGGCCGGGGGGTATATATGCCCAGTAGATGTGGCCGGGGGGTATATATGCCCAGTAGATGTAGCCAGGGGGTATATATGCCCAGTAGATGTAGCCAGGGGGTATATATGCTCAGTAGATGTAGCCAGGGGTATATATGCCCAGTAGATGTAGCCAGGGGTATATATGCCCAGTAGATGTAGCCAGGGGTATATATGCCCAGTAGATGTAGCCAGGGGTATATATGCCCAGTAGATGTAGCCAGGGGTATATATGCCCAGTAGATGAAGCCAGGGGTATATATGCCCAGTAGATGTAGCCAGGGGTATATATGCCCAGTAGATGTAGCCAGGGGTATATATGCCCAGTAGATGTAGCCAGGGGTATATATGCCCAGTAGATGTAGCCAGGGGTATATATGCCCAGTAGATGTAGCCAGGGGTATATATGCCCAGTAGATGTAGCCAGGGGTATATATGCCCAGTAGATGTAGCCAGGGGTATATATGCCC
Organism: Hyperolius riggenbachi; assembly: GCF_040937935.1. NCBI lineage: Eukaryota > Metazoa > Chordata > Amphibia > Anura > Hyperoliidae > Hyperolius > Hyperolius riggenbachi. The sequence goes on from NC_090652.1 coordinate 322,233,057, forward strand.
AGAGTAGGTAGCCAGGTGTCCCCCTCCCTGCCTCCCCAGCAGGAGGGGAGCAGCGCAGAGAAGAGGGAGAGCTGCTCTCTCCCTCGCTGTCCCCTCCATTAATGTCCGGGTGCTGGCAGCGGCGGGCGGAACTTACCTCCGTCTCGTCGCAGCACGGATGGATCTGCCGCTACTCTGGTCTAGTCCAGACCAGAGCAGCGGCTGCGGGATCCGAACTTCCGGCCGGCGCTGGAGCGAGAGACGGAGGTGAGTCCCGCCCGCTGCGCCAGCACCCGGACAATAACGGAGGGGACAGCGATGGAGGGAGGGAGAGCCCTAAGGTGAGAGAAGGGGGGGGAGATGGCCCCCTTCTCCACCGTCCGCATAGCTCTCCCTCTTCTCTTCTCTGCGCTGCTCCCCTCCGCAGAGGGGAAATTAAAAAAAAAAAAAAATCAGCTCAGCTGGGCGCCCTTAGGGACCCGGCGCCCGGGGGCACTTGACCTACCCCGACCCCCCCTAGCTCCGCGCCTGAGTATAGTTTAAATGATAGATAGCACTTTAGAGAGCACTACAAGTGTCAGCATGGCTCACATGTAGTTGCTGATGTATCAAAAGCCATCAGAGCATTACAAGTGTCAGCATGGCTTACATGTAGCTGCTGCTGTATTTCAAGCCACCCAATAGCACTACAAGTATCAGCATGGCTTATAGGTAACTGCTGCTGTATTGCAAGCCATCAGATAGCACTACAAGTGTCAGCATGGCTTGCATGTAGCTGCTGCTGTATTACCATTGCCCTGTCGTTCTAGCCCAGCACGCTGTCTGCAAAGTTACTGAGCTGTGCTTCTGAGCCAAAACATTCCCATGTGTTTACTATGCACAACTATGGAACAGCCAGCCTATAATGAGCAGCACATTGCAGCCAGTACGTGTGCTCTACACATATCTGGCAGTGGCACCCATGTCCCCTCTCATCTACCTGTCCCTGCAAGGCTGCCTCCCCTCCAACTGAGCGATCCATCTCTGCTCTGCTTCCAGGACCCCGCTGCCCTTGGGGGGGAGGGGGGGCAGATTTCCCTACAACATGCAACCAGATTGGGTATCATTCATAAAGGTGTTGTCGGTAATGAGACTCAGTGCGGAAAAACACTGCTGCCGGTATTTATACTTCTGTGAGGACATTCATAGAAAAGGATACAGTTGCGATAGGAGTGCGGAGATTTCCCGAACTAGGCTGGCGGTAGGCTTGCGGAAACAGGAGAAGCTGCGGAGTTGATACATTTCTCCGTGTTCCGCTCTACTGCAGCTGCCTGGGAGGTCTGTGTCTCTATTAGCTTAACATTGTTATCGCCACATGAGAGAGGGCGGTATTCCCCGTCCTTATACTGCTTGCGGTAATCTTTATGAATTGACAGTGTTACATTTTTTATGATAACACCACACGAGGCAGTGATTTATCACTCTGCTCGGAAATGTCAGCTTCGCATGCGGAAAGAGCCTTTATGAATGGAGACTTTGCTAAGAGGTCGGTAAAGTGAGCTGTTTTCAGTATTTCCGCATGCCATTGTCGGCAGATTTCCCTACAACATGCAACCAGATTATTGGCAGATTTCCACACAATATGCAACCAGATTATTGGCAGATTTACACACAATATGTAACCAGATTGGCGGCAGATTTCCACACAATATGAAACGAGATTGTTGCCAGATTTCCCCACAAAATGCAGTATATGTAGTTAGGTATATAGTGGGCTAACATTTACCTGGAGGGAGGGTGGTTGGGCAGGCTGGTACACTATTTGCAGTGCAGGCACTGCATTGGGTGGGCAGTTAGGTAGCCGGGGTGGGCGGCTGGGCAGTTAGGTAGCCGAGTAGTTAGTGGGGTAGGGTCCCGACTCCTATCACCCCTGCCTCACCTGGGGTCCCCCCTCCTTCCATCAGCAGCGAGAGAGCGGCATATACAGGAAGCTCAGGCGGGGTAATCAGCCGCTAGAGGTTCAGCTGCCTCCGAGCTACGGTGTCCCCTCTCTGTATCGCTGCTCGCAATAAACCAGGAAGTGGTGCGAGCAGGAACACAGAGGAGACCGCGTAGCCCGGAGGCAACTGAACCTATAGCGGCTGATTACCTCACCGGAGCTTCCTGTATATGCCGCACCTCCCGGCGCTGATGGGAGGGGGGCCCCTAGGCAGTGCAGTTTCCAGGCTAAAATGCACCCAGGGCGAGGGTGTAAAAATGTGGGTGCCCGCAGTATAGGTTAGCCAGGTCTAGTTGCACTCAGTATAGATTCCCCCAGTATAGGTAGCCAGCTATAGGTCCCCCCAGTATAGGTGAGCCACTATAGTTGCCTCCGGTATAGGTTAGCCAGGTAGGTGCCTCCAGTATAGGTAGCCAGTATAGTTGCCCCCAGTATAGGTTAGATAGGCAGGTGCCCCCGGTACAAGTTAGATAGGCAGGTGCCCCGGTACAAGTTAGATAGGCAGGTGCCCCCGGTACAAGTTAGATAGGCAGGTGCCCCCGGTACAAGTTAGATAGGCAGGTGCCCCCGGTACAAGTTAGATAGGCAGGTGCCCCCGGTACAAGTTAGATAGGCAGGTGCCCCCGGTACAAGTTAGATAGGCAGGTGCCCCCGGTACAAGTTAGATAGGTGGGTGCCTCTAATATAGGTAGCCAGAATAGTTGCCCCTAGCATAGGTTAGAAAGGTAGATGCCCCCAGTATAGGTAGGTTAGGTAGGTGTCTCCAATATAGGTAGCTAGTATAGTTGTCACCTGTATAGGCTAGCTAGGTAGGTGCCCCCAACAGTGGCGTAGCTAGGGTGTTTGACACCCGGTACAGATAATTCACCGACACCCCCCTCTCCCCCAAAAAAGCGAAGCGCGCAGCGGAAAAAAAAAATTGGTGTAGACATGACATGGGTGGGGGTAACTAATGTAACTGTAAGGCAGTGGGCTAATATAGGTAGCCAGAATAGTTGCCCCCCAGCATAGGTTAGATTAGGTAGCTGACCCCCAGCATAGGTTAGGTAGCTGCCCCCCAGCATAGGTTAGGTAGCTGCCCCCCAGCATAGGTTAGATAGGTAGGTTCCCCAGTATTAGGTAGGTGCCCCCCAGCATAGGTTAGATTAGGTAGGTGCCCCCCAGCATAGGTTAGGTAGGTGCCCCCCAGCATAGGTTAGGTAGGTGCCCCCCAGCATAGCTTAGGTAGGTGCCCCCCAGCATAGCTTAGGTAGGTGCCCCCCAGCATAGCTTAGGTAGGTGCCCCCCAGCATAGCTTAGGTAGGTGCCCCCCAGCATAGCTTAGGTAGGTGCCCCCCAGCATAGCTTAGGTAGGTGCCCCCCAGCATAGCTTAGGTAGGTGCCCCCCAGCATAGCTTAGGTAGGTGCCCCCCAGCATAGCTTAGGTAGGTGCCCCCCAGCATAGCTTAGGTAGGTAGGTGCCACCCAGTATAGGTTAGGTAGGTAGGTGCCACCCAGTATAGGTTAGGTAGGTAGGTGCCACCCAGTATAGGTTAGATAGGTAGGTGCCACCCAGTATAGGTTAGATAGGTAGGTGCCACCCAGTATAGGTTAGATAGGTAGGTGCCACCCAGTATTAGGTAGGTGCCCCCCTAATGGAGGGGAGAGCCACGCGGAGGGCAGCCCAACCTCTCCCTCCCTCTCCCAGGGCTGGCCTCAGTGCTCCCGCCTCCAGACTCCATAGAGCAATGCGCAGCCTGTACTAAATGACTCCCCTCCCTGCGGTCCCATCGCCGCTGCTCCTCTGCTCTCTGTAATACGCTGATACACACGCTGTAGGTCCTGTTTAGCCGGAAGCAGCGTGTGTATCAGCGTATTACAGAGAGCAGAGGAGCAGCGGCGATGGGACCGCAGGGAGGGGAGTGGTACAGGCTGCGCATTGCTCTATGAAGTCTGGAGGGGGGAGCACGGAGGGCAGCCCTGGGAGAGGGAAGGAGAGGTCGGGCTGCCCTCCCCGCGGCTCTCCCCTTCATGCAGCGCATCCCCTCTACTAGGGACGTTACCACCACAGCCTGCGTACGTCACACATGACTAATCACTCACCGCTTGTAGCGATCCGCTCCGCTCTGCATACATCTCTGCTCTGCGCACATGCTGCCATATATAGTGTTTCCTTCTGTTCAGCACCCGCCTTTTATTCTAATCGCCTCCCACAATGCATCGCGCTGGCCCAGTGCTATACATACGTCTGGCCAGTAGAGGGAGCTGGGGGCATTCTCCATGGACAGAGCAGAGCATACAGCAAGGTTCAGCAGCCCGGAAGTACTGTATACAAACCATGTGATACGTCATCAGCCACAGCTGCAGAGCTAGCTAGGAAGGCTGCTTGGTGTGAGTAGATGCTGCTGGTTAGCCTGTAATAGCTCAGAGCACAGATCTCTGTGTAAGTGCTGCATCTGGAGATCTGCACCTGTCTAGTGATCAGTCTCGTGAGTGACCCTGATCAGCTACATTGCTGGTGACATGCTAATGAGATCTGCAGGCTTCCACATAGGGGCTCATTCACTAGGAACACAACATTAAGGATGGGAAGGCATTTTGGCTCCAATAGTGGCTGGTTGTGTCACTCTACTGAAAATCAATAATAACTTTTTTTTTTTTTTACAATATTTATAAATGATTAAGCCAGTGTGTGCCCATTGGAAAATCTTTCCTCTCCCTGATTAACATTCTGAAATGTATCACGAGAGGTGACATCCTAAGTGCTGTCAGGTGCCGCTCTCTGGAATTATTATGTAGTATTTATATAGCGCTGACATATCACGCAGCGCTGTACAGAGTATATTGTCTTGTCACTTAACTGTCCCTTCAGAGGGGCTCACAATCTAATCCCTGCCATAGTCACATGTCTATGGATGTAACATGTTGTGTATGTATTGTAGTCTAGGGCCAATTGTAGGCGAAAGCCGAATAATTTCTCTGTATGGTTTTGGGATGTGGGAGGAAACCAGAGTTCCCAGAGGAAACCCACACAGACACGGGGAGAACATACAAACTCTGTGCAGATAGTGCCCTGGCTGGGATTTGAACTGGGGTCAACACTCGCCACGGGTGTGCTAACCACTACGCCACTGTGCTGCCCATTTCTATACTCCATGTTCCAAATCCAGTAGAAAATATCTGGTCTCCCTGAACGCTCCGGGAGGAGAATTCCGCTTAGCTAAACAGCCTAGGCTATGACATCACTGGGAGGGCAAGGTTACAGGCCAATAGACAGCAATACTGTATATACATATAGGAAGTGTTTCTAGTGCTGTGAAACCAAGATTATGTAAAACTGTGTATCCTGAATAATTGACTACATTCTGCTATATACACTTCCTCTTTAGCGATACGTTCACAGGGACAGTCCAGCCACCAAGCAGTCACTTGCTGTATAAAGAGCAGAGCACTGTTGCATGTCACATCAGATGGGCATTTTGCTAACAGCTCAGATATGATGTATTCCAGGCAGCTAAAGCATATATGTCTAGCCATTCTATCGAAGTCTAGTGGCTCTATGCCACTTTCTCCCAGTCCTCCCTCTGGCTATGGAGGAGGGCTTCTCTACCACTGGATAGCTAGTGATAGAAGCCAGAGGAGGCGTGTCCTGGACCTCCACAGTGACACACTGTTGCATAGAGGCCTAGGTCCTGGAAGAAGTCAAATAACTGGCACTTTGGATTACACAAGAAGGTATTGATTGCCAAGGATTTTATACTGTGATAATAAAAAGAAGATGTAGCCGGCACCATCACTTGCTCTTTTACTTTTATTAAAAGACCGTCATTAGTATACAGATGACAAAGTATACAAGTAACAGCGACGTTTCGGAGCGTTCAGCCTGCTCCTTTTTCAAGCCATGACAGTCTCAATGTACTCCGTTTGTAATCACATATATATATATATACCACATCACATATTCAAACTACCCAATGACAGGCTTTCAAATCCTCTTAAGCCAATTCCCGTCCGTTATATCAAAAGCGGACCTAATGGGGAACTTGTGTACAAGTATATGGACCAATGGCGAGAGACACTCACCTGTGCCATGCGTCCGTCCCACCTGGCACACCGGCCTCGGTTCAGCCTCTGTGGGACGGACGCACGGCACAGGTGAGTGTCTCTCGCCATTGGTCCATATACTTGTACACAAGTTCCCCATTAGGTCCGCTTTTGATATAACGGACGGGGATTGGCTTAAAGGACTTCCGAGGCCAAAATTAATAAAATCACACTGTACCTTTTTATTATCAGAATCCACGGAGGACGTCCTGCCCGTCCTCCGCTCCGTTCCGCCATCAATGCAGGTTTTTCCGTTCCCCTATGGCTTGGCCCGACCCCACCGAACGGGTCGCATCGATTCCACCTGTAAGATGTCCGCCGCCATGCTCCGCGGCTGCGTAGTACGCTTTGCCGCTAGCGCGACTGCGCAGCCTATTGCCCGCCTTCCGCCGCGTATTAGGTCTCAGCATGCTCCCCAAGTATAGGGCAATAGGCTGCGCAGTTGTGCTAGCGGCAAAGCGTACTACTACTACGCGTACTACTACCATCTTACAGGTGGAATCGATGCGACCCGTTCGGTGGGGTCGGGCCAAGCCATAGGGGAACGGAAAAACCTGCATTGATGGCGGAACGGAGCGGAGGACGGGCAGGACGTCCTCCGTGGATTCTGATAATAAAAAGGTACAGTGTGATTTTATTAATTTTGGCCTCGGAAGTCCTTTAACAGGATATGAAAGCCTGTCATTGGGTAGTTTGAATATGTGATGTGGTATATATATGTGATTACAAACGGAGTACTTTGAGACTGTCATGGCTTGAAAAAGGAGCAGGCTGAACGCTCTGAAACGTCGCTGTTACTTGTATACTTTGTCATCTGTATACTAATGACGGTCTTTTAATAAAAGTAAAAGAGCAAGTGATGGTGTCGGCTACACCTTCTTTTCATCATCTGCTCAAGTGGTGATTGAGCCTGCCTGGGCACATCAGTTAGGACCTTCGTGGGGTAGTGCATTTCTTCAAGTTTCATACTGTGATAATAAAGAATGGCTGCTAGATTGATTTACATGTTTAGATGCCAGGAAGTCCATTTTAACCTATTGGCATTTTTTGTTTTGTTTTGTTTTGTACATGACTGTTTCTTTAGGTATGATCACTGAATTGATTTGATTGCAGGCACAACTAATCAAGCTTAGTAGAGTTACATGAACCCCATTAGTGCTCCTGAATATACCAATACATTGATTTGATGTACCCTTTTAATAGATGTTCATTAGATTCAGGGCTAGTTCACAGTGCTCGGTTGCGTTGTAGAATAATTCTGCATGCCATCGCTCTGTGCCCATGCAATACTATGGGCCTGTTCACAGTAATGCATTGTAACTGATCATGTTATTCCAACTCGCTGCATGCAGGCTTTGTCTTAAAGTACACCTGCAAAATAAATAAATAAAAAAACACAGCTGCTGGGGAGGGGATACTTACCTTGCCAATATTTACCTTCAGGGCTCCAGCACAGGCGCAGTAGAAGCTCTCCGCTTGGGCTCTGGCTGGGTTGCGGTAGGTAAATATTGCAGCACATGGAGTTCGGGGCTTCCAGCGATGGATGCTGGAGGCTTCACCTCCCGAGGTAAGTATCCCCCAATGGATGTTTATTTTTTCATTACAGATTCCCTTTAAAGTCTATGTCCAGTCTCCATTGCAGCTCACACTCATTATAATGTGTGCATTATGCAGCTGACCACAGTGAACCTAGCCTTAAGGTAGCCATACACTGGTCGATTTGTCGTCCGATTCGACCAACAGATAGATCCCTCTCTGATGGAATCTGATCAGAGAGGGATCGTATGGCTGCCTTTACTGCAAACAGATTGTGAATCGATTTCAGCCTGAAACCGATTCACCATGTGCTGAGCTGCCACTGTCGCCTGTCCCCCCCGCATACATTACCTGAAGCCTGGTCCCGGGCATCTCCTCCGCATCACCTCCCGGCTGGCATCTTCTCCGCATCACCTTCCGCATCACGACATCCGGCATCCGCGTATAACTTTCTGTCACTCCAGTGACAGCGGAAGTTGATATAGAGCGCCCTCTATTTGTACTTCCGCTGTCACTGCAGTGACACAGGAAGTTATACGCGGATGCCGGATGTCGTGATGCAGAGAAGATGCCAGCCGGGAGGTGATGCGGAGAAGATGCCGGGAGCCAGCTTCACTTAATGTATACCTGCGTCGATCGTACGCCGCTAGCGATGCGCTCCCTACCCGCGGGAGATCTACGGTAATTTCCCGCAGGGAGCGATCGACAGGATCGATCTATTTCGGGATGAAATAGATCGAAATTTAGCATTTAGCGTGAACGATGTGACAGCAGATTCGATCCCAGTGATGGAATCTGCTGTCAATCGGCGGGTAATCGGCCTAGTGTATGGCCAGCTTTAGTGTACTTATCAAATCTCATGTCTAGTCTACTAAATATCTGATGCTAATACTGCAATCTATACTGTACAATGAGTGGAAAATCAGGTAACTGTTCAATGCCTTCTAGGTATGGATTGTGTTTCAGGTCTAGTCCTTTGCATCTGTGAACATCCGATAAAATTCTGGCACAAATCTTGTCTGGATCCTCCGGAGGCTTCTTGTGTCTTCCGGTACACCGCCAGAGCTACAGGGACACTCTTTCTAAATGGCAACAGCGCTCCTCCATGCACGAGCATAGCCGTGCTGCACCCGTGCAAGTATAAAATATATATATATATATATATATATATATATATATATATATATATATATATATATTTTTTAAATATTGTTTCCTGCTTTCTTTTTCACCAGTTCAGCCTATCTGGACAAACTTGCTCGTCCAGATAGGCTCTGCTGCTGCCGCCGCATGGTGCGCGCGATCGGGAGCGCTCCCGCTGCCTGCCGCTAGCCCCCCGATCAGTGAATGGGAATATAATTCCCATTCACCGATCTAAGTCCCACGGGGCTCCCTATTTCACTTTTCAAAAATCTCAAATCTTTTCAAAGGACGACGGCTCAGCAGTGGCAAATTTTCTAGCATTGTAGTGACTTTTAGGGGTTTCAGGACTGGTGAGTTTGGGGCCCCTAGGCCAAAGAGGTCATAGCCTAGGGTCACAAAAGCTTGTTTTTTTGGCAATGATGGCGGTGACGAACGTAAATCCCCGCCATGTCCGTTAGCAAAGTCTGAAGCTCACGACATGTCAGATGCAGGTAGAAGGCATATTGTTGTACTTGCACTCCAACGTTGGATTCCCTACATCTCTGCAAACCAGAGTTATGGGGGTGCTAAAATCTCCCATAGGCTTTCATTGGGGCCTAGGTTATGAGGGTACAAAAGCGCAGGTTTCTGCCGAACGGTATGGCTGAGCGACTCCAAATTTTCAGGCTTTGTACGGAGTTTAAGGGGGCTCTGGGCTGGTGAGTTTCAGGCCCTTACCTTACCGTTCGGCAGAAACCTGCGCTTTTCCCTTTTCCTCTTGTTCCCACTGTTCTTTTTAACATTCCCAGCAATGTTGGTGTTTCTAGCTTTTAAGGGGGCTTTGCTATTAACCGCTAAAGTCGGCAGGGGGTTAATTTTTCCACGGTCAGAAGGAGAATTTTAAAATCGATTTTCTCAAAGACTATAAGGTCTTTTGAAAAAAACAAATTCCCTCTTGTAGTCACTGCCCTCCTCTACATACCCTGCAAATTTGGTGTTTTTGCTATGTAAGGGGACTTTGCTATTAACCGCTAAAGTCGGCGGCATTAAAGTCTATGGGAAAAATGCAAACCAAACTTTTTTGAAAAAAACTTGTGGTTCACCGCAAACGCGAACCACCGAAGTTCGCCGGGAACCGTTCGCCGGCGAAACGTTCGGGCCATCTCTACTGGGGACAGCCGTGTCACATGGCTGTCCCCCTGGGAGACATAAGAGTGATCGGCTGTCATAGGCTGATGCCTATGACAGCTGATCATGATGATTGGCTGGCGGTCCTTAAAAAAAAAATGTCATTTATTAGAAAAATAAAGAAATAGAGAGATTTGTTAGTGGGCAGAAAAGGGGGGGGGGGGGGGGAGTCACTTGTGTGCTGTGTTGTGTGGCCATGCAGCAAGCCCTTAAAGCTGCAGTGGCTTAATTCATAAAAAACAGCCTGGTCTTTAGGGTGGTATAAGCCCATGGTCCTTAAGTGGTTAAAGAACAACTGACCTGAGAGCAATATTGAGGCTGCCATATTTATTTTGTTTTAAACTATTCCAGTTGCCTGGCTGTATTGCTGATCTTTCATGCATCAGTGGTGGCTGAATCACACATCTGAAACAAGCATGCAGCAAATGCAGTCATACATAAAGGGCCACTATTGCAAAGAAAAACTTGTGTACACATACTTATAAGAAGTACCGTATTTTTCAGACCATAAGACGCTCCGGACCATAAGACGCACCTGGGTTGACAAAATTCAGGGAAAAAAACTTGGTGCTAAACTTGGTGCGTCCATGGTGCAGGGGCGTCTTGTGCATCTTCTCCCCTCAATCCCCCCAATTATCTCCCCTTGTATCTCGTGTCCTTTTCTGTCCCTCCTGTGTCTCCTCTGTTCCCGTGTCTCTTCTGTCTCACAGAAGACCCACCTCCATTGCCTTCCATGTCCTCCTCTGTCTCCCTGTTTCTCCTCTGCCCCCTGTGTCTCTTCTTCCTCCCTGTGTGTTTTTTGCCCCCACCCCTGTCTCTTCTGTTCGCCTGTGTTTCCTCTGCCTCCCCCTGAGTTTCAATGGTCTGGTGTTTCCTCTGTTCCGTGTCCTCTTCCCCCACGTCTCTTATACCCCCTTATTCCTGTGTTTTCCCCCCTTCTGTGTCCCCATGTCACCTGGTCCAGGTGTCCTGTGAGATACTCACATCTCTTATGTTGCCATGTGTATCCTCAGTGGCCTGTGTTGCGTGTCCCTGTGTCCTCCTCCCCGTATCTTCATGTCCCCATGTGTGTAGTGCCCTGTGCACCTGTCTCCGTGTCTGTCTTCCTTCCCCCATGCCCGTTATGTCTGTTCCTCTTTTGCCCTCCGGTCCCCATGTCGCCTGGTCCGGGTGTCCTGTCAGATACTCACCAATCAGCTGAAGATGAAGAGGAGTCCCGCGGCGAGATGCAGCTTCACAGGACTTTCTTCAGCCAGCGCCGCTCGGCCAATCAGATGGAGATGCTGCAAAACATCCATCCAATCACCGCCGCCTTCTATGATAACAGGACTCGATGGTTCCGGAGGCGGGACCAAAGCGCTATTATTGAGCCAGGGATTGGATGGACGTTTTGCAGCATCTGATTGGCCGCGCGGCGCTGGCTCAGTTCTGTGAAGCTGGATACAAACACGCGAATCTGCATCTCATCGCGGGACTCCTCTTAATCTTCAGCCCGGACACGAACACATGAATCAGCCTGGACACGATCGCGTGAATCTGCATCTTGTCGCGGGACTACTCTTCAACTGATTGGTGAGTATCTGACAGGACACCCGGACCAGGAGACCCTGGGACCGGAGGGCAAAAGAGGAACAGACATAACGGGCGTGGGGGAAGGGGAACACGGAGACAGGTGCGCAGGGCACTACACACATGGGGACACGTAGATACAGGGAGGAGGGCACAGGGGCCACTGAGGTCACATGGGGGATATGAAGAGAAAGTGATAGAGGACACGGAGATGGGACACAAGCGGCAGACCCATCCACTTATGGGGAGCACCTTCGGACCATAAGACGCAGGGACTTCCCCCCCCCCCCACACTTTTGGGGGAGAAAAAGTGCGTCTTATGGTCTGAAAAATACGGTATATTTCTACCAGATTAAAATGCACTATAAATTACTTTTCTCCTATGCTGCTTTAGCTTACAGTAAGCAGGAACAATCTGACAGATTTTGGACAAATCCATCTCCTCATGGGGGGGGGGGGGGGGGGTTCTTATCTCCTTTCTTGTCGTCAAAAGCAATCCCTGTAAAGAATCTGTACAAAGATACTTGCCAGCCTCCCTTATCACAACACACTATTTTAGAAGTTGGACTGACCGACTGATGTTCAATAAGTGCTTGTGAAAATAAAAAAAACTCTGAGAATCCCCCATAAAAAGATGGACTAGTTCCAAAACTGTTTGCTTTTTACTGGCTTATGAAAGCAGCAGGAATATGAGATATAACTAATATATAGCACATTTGAATGTCATGGAGAAATGTACTTGTATGCAAACACGAGTATTTTAAATGTAAACATTTTTCACAATGGTGGTCCTTTAACCCTCCTGGCGGTTTGCTAAAAATCCGCCAGGGGGCAGCAAATGCGTTTTTTTAATTTTTTTTTCTTTTTCATGTAGCGAGACAAAGTCTCGCTACATGATAGCCGCTGCTCAGCGGCATCCCCCCAGCCCCTCCGATCGCCGGAGATCAGGAGATCCCGTTCAAAGAACGGGATCTTCTGCAGGGCTTTCCCCGTCGCCATGGCGACGGGCGAGATGACGTCACTGACGTCATCGACGTCGTGACGTCAAAGGGGACTCCGATCCACCCCACATCGCTGCCTGGCACCGATTGGGTCTGGGGGGGGGGGGTTTGGGGCGGCCGTGGCGTAACGAATAGCGGCGGGTAGCGGCGGCGATCACATTGCACACGCAGCTCGCAAAGTGCTAGCTGCGTGTAGCAAAAAAAAATTATACAAATCGGCCCAGTGGGGCCTGAGCGGTGTCTTCCGGCAGCATAGCCCGTGCTCAGCACGGGCTTACCGCCAGGAAGGTTAAAGGGACCCTTAGATCAGGTTCAAAACGGAATTTGAACTTACCTGGGGCTTCCACCAGCCCCCATAGCCCGCAAGGTCCCCCAGGGTCCTTCTGACTACTCTCCTGGTCACGCTGGCACCGCGCACACCACGCATCATCATGCCAGCTGGCGTGAGAGTCCTGTGCATGCACGGTTCTCTGAGACTGAAGCGCGCATGCACAGGACTAACGCCGGCCGGGGTGATGGTGTGCGGTGGGGGTGTGCATGGCCAACTTGTGTATTGGCACTGTGTATTGACCTGAGGAAGTGGCCAGTACCTGTGAAACGCGTTGTCTGTCTGTGTTTTAAATAATAAAAAAAATTCCAGTTGAACTGGTGTCCTATCTTCTGGAGATGTAAGAGAACACCTCACTTTTATGATTTATTTTTTATTTTTTTATATTTTATCCTATAATTTGGCCGTCTCCATCTCGGCTACTAGTGGGGTCATCACCTATGTTTCTCTTATAACCCCCAGAAAACCTGGAGGTTACATTCAGGGCTGTGGAGTCGGTACAAAATTCATCCGACTTCAGGTACCCAAATTTGCTCTGACTCCTCGACTCTGATTCCTTAGTCTAATTTTTACAAAGGCTATAGATTTGGTACAAAAATCACCTGACTCCGACTCCTCAGTTTATGAAACCACCGACTCCGACTCCAGGTACCCAAAATTGCTCCGACTCCGATTCCACAGCCCTGGTTACATTGCTATATTGTAGTTCTTGTCTATATGCCATAATAAATGTTTCACCATCTTGTTACAAGACCCCTTAACACCTTGTTTTGTGGTATGGAGACATTGTCTGGGGCATGTGACATTGCCTATTTAGGTTTGGAGTTGCTATAGCTATTGGGCAGAACCATGTATTGAATTGTTTATTCATAGAATATAGCATTGTTTTTAGCTTTCATTGATACTGGCCATTATTTCTGTGAATGACAGATTCCCAAACTAAATAAGGAAACCGTTCGTATGAGAGACCCACAGCGTGTGCAGGAACTAATCGTGGCGCTACAGAATGGAGGAGATCGGAAATTACAGGTAGGTTTTGCTGAAGGATGAAAATGTACCTGTGTTTCCCTGAAAATTAGCCCTCCCTCGAAAATAAGCCTTAGTTGTATACACATAGAAAATCGAACACTATGCTAGTGTAAGGGGCGGTGTGCAATCTCTTACCGCACCTCCCTTGTGGCTGCATCCCTCTCTGTTCATCTGTAAACAGCTCCGGTATCCTAACATGGTCGCCGCCCTTTGACCTGGTCACACTCACAAGTCTGCACAAAACAGGAAGTAAAATATAATGCACTCATAAGACTTGATTCACTAAGCTGTGCTGCTATAGCATTTGTCACTACAGTGTGCTGCTTTGGCAGCCCAGCTTAGTTATTCAAGCCCATACAGCTTATCTGGTTTACTGTAGTGACACATACATCCTACAGGGTGGGCGGTTCCTCCATCCATAAGGATTCTGACATGCATACGCAGAGTTGGGAATACTCATTCATTTCTTTCTGGTATCTTTTTCTGCAGGTCATTTCTGACTTTGACATGACACTGAGCCGCTTCCAGTACAATGGTGAAAGGAGTCCCACCTGCTATAGTGAGTATGCAGCTGTTGCCCCCTACTGGTCTGCTGTGACATTCCCTGGATAATAACGCTGCCGGCCATCTTATCCCATCTCTCCTACACAGATATTATTGACAACAGCAAGATGGTTACTGAGGAGTGCAGGAAGAAGGTGGGTGGAAGAATTATACAGAATACTCCCAGCAGCTAATAACTAGTGCTTACTTTTATTTGTGTTGTCAGCATGAAAACAAGATTCTAATAGGTTGCAGCACTAATGTTTCTCTATCCCGAACAACCCTAACTGCAGGTCAGCTTTTGCTGCAATGCAGAGGCTGGTGTGTTGTCAGGTGGGTGTGGCCTTGCATACATGGCCACACCCCTGCCCACACATGTAACTGCAAGCCAGCCTCTGCTCCAATAAGGAATGTGTGGGGTAAACAATTCTTTACTTGAAGGGGGACTTTGAGTTGCATATTCCACTTCCCTCTATTATGGTTGTTCATAACTAACCACACAGAGGTTTCTCTGCAATAGCAAGGCACTCCCAGGTCATAGCATGCTGTGCGTTATTGAGTAGTTTGCACCATCCCCTATAGAAATGAGACGTACCATATACCGAAAGTTTAGGTGTAAGGTACGTATTCTCTATGTGTGCAGTAGAGGTAAGGGACTCGATCACAATAACACTTTCCTTCCTTAGCATCCAGTGAGCAGTGCTTAGATTAGGACTGCCCCACCTATGTAAAGCACGCTGATGTGAGATTAATATGGAGGATGACATTATTACTTTCTTGTAAACCATGTAAATGACTTGGCTGTGCTATTCTCTGCCTCTAATACCTGGAGGGCTCGTTCACACTGGGGGCGTTTTTGGCCTTTTTTCAAGCACAGGCGATTTTTAAAACCGCCCACAAAATGATTGTGCAATGAATCTCTATGAGACGGTTCATATCAGCGCGTTTCGTGCGCTGTGCATGCAGCAAAGCGGCGCCTGGTCCATTTTTGGGGCGATTTTGCCTCAATGGAAGGTATAGGAAAAATGCAAACGCTCACAAAATCGCTTTGTGCAGCAATTGCGTTCATGTTTTTAAGAATAAATTATATTATTCTTTTCCAGGTCAAAGAGTTCACTTCCTAACTTGCGTCACGGAGTGAATTAAAAAAGCATTCAGGAAAAGCGCTTAGTAAAGCACTTTTCCCAAAAACGCAATGCCCACCCAAGCGCCGGGAATCAAAAAAGAAAAATTGCACCAAAAAAAAGCCCAGCGCTTACGTGAGCGGAACGCAATGTGAATGAGGCCTTAAAGGGAAGGTCCAGGCAAAAAAATAAAGAGAAATCAGCTTCCTCCAGCCCCTTGCAGCTGTCCTGTGCCCTCGCCGCAGCTCCGGTGGCTCCCGATCTCCTCCGGTGCGAGGTCGGCATCTACCTGCGCACCAATGTCCGGCGCATGGAATTGCACTGATGTGATCCGGATTGTGTTGCGCAGGCGCAGAATCCTGCGCAGTACAGTTCAGATGACGTCAGCGCGACTACATGAGACGCACGATGGAGTGCAGCTAGGCCTCTGAGACCGGAGAGGAGCCCAGGCCACCAGTGGGGAGCGGAGCTGCGGCGAGGGCACAGTACGGCTGCCAGGGGCTGGAGGAAGCCCGAGGTAAGTTGATTTTTGTTTATTTGATTAGCCTGGATGTGTCCTTTAAAGAGAAACCGTAAGGGTCCCTTCACACTTAAAAGCGAAAAACGCCGACGATTACCGCCTGCGTTTTGCGGGAGTGATTTTTAATGCAGAAAAATCACTGGACACTGCAGCAATTTTTCTGTGATCGCGTTTAGCGCTTCTATAGCACTGAAATGCGATTGCCAGGAAATCGCCTGAAAATGGTGCAGGCTACATGTTTGCGCTTGGCGATTTGCATTAGTCGCTGGCGAAACGCTCAAGTGTGAATGGGCCCTAACCAAGAATTGAACTTCATCTCAATCAGTAGCTGATACCCCCTTTCCCATGAGAAATCTATTCCTTTTCTCAAATGGATCATCAGGGGGCGCTGTATGGCTGATTTTGTGGTGAAAACCCTCCCACAGTGTGATGTCAGTTCCTCACAGCACTGAGATACTGACATCACACCGTGGGAACCTTGTTGCATTGTGAGAAATAACATGTCATATGATGCCATAGTCGCCATGTATATTGCCGCTGGAAAGTGTGATCGGGTGAGTTACCATCAAATCTCTTCCAGCGCACACTTTCTCCAGAGGGAGGAAGACAGAAACTGTTGCTAATCTTCCGATTAACTTATCTGTATGCTTTGGTACGTGTGAGGAAACCGGGGTGCCCATGCTCCTGATAAGCAAATGGTGAGGTTTGCACAGGAGTGGGAATGTTTCTCTCCAAGCTGTGCCCCTTTCTCTCTTAGCTCCGCCTCTTTATCTCCCATCTCCGCCTTCCTCTCTCCCAGCTGCGCCTTCTTCTGTCCCAGCTGGTCCCCTTTCTCTCCCAGCTCCGCCCCTTTCTCTTCCCACTCCGCTACATTCTCACCCTGCTGTGCCCCTTTCTCTCCCAGCTGCACCTTCTTCTGTCACAGCTGGTCCCCTTTCTCTCCAAGCTGCGCCCCTTTCTCTCTTAGCTCCGCCTCTTTATCTCCCAGCTCCACCCTCTTCTCTCCCAGCTGTGCCTCCTTCTGTCCCGGCTAAGCCCCTTACTTTTCCAGCTCTGCCCAATTCTCAACACTCTGCCTTCTTCTCTCCAAGCTGCGCCCCTTTCTCTCTTAGTTCTGCCTCTGTCTCCAAGCTGTGCCCCTTAGCTCCGCCTCTTTATCTCCCAGCTCCACCCTCTTCTCTCCCAGCTGCTCCATCTTCTCTCCCAGCCGTGCCTTCTTCTGTCCCGGCTGCGCCCCTTACTTTTCCAGCTCCGCCCAATTCTCAACACGGTGCGCTTTCTTCTCTCCAAGCTGCGCCCCTTTATCTCCCAGCTCCAATCTTTCTCTACCAGCTCCACCCCTTTCTCTCCCAGCTCCGCCCCTTATCTCCCAGCTGCGCCTCCTTCTGTCCCAGCTGCGCCCCTTTCTCTTCCAGCTCCGCTTCATTCTCCACACGGTGCGCCTTTTTCTCTCCAAACTGCGCCCTTTTCCACGGACATCCGCACATTTTGCAAATTGGGGCATCTTCCCCCCCTGAACAACCTCCAGCCACCCCCCCCCCCCCAGCTGTCCCCACTGCCAGGCAGGAGCAGTGTAGTGTCAGGCCTCCAATCAGCCAGCAACCACTAGAGCAGGAGATAGGACCTAGCAGACACCGCACTGATATGCGGAAGTGACATCACTTCCGCATATGCAGCTGGTGTTCGCGAGTTCTGTGCGCCCGCTCTAACTGGTCGACGGCTCATACTGAGGTCAAGCTTCATTACAAATTTGATTTGAAGTGGCTTTTTCACTGGAAATCCCATGCCTGTCAGGAAGTTAAAAAAAAAAAAGCGCATTGAAAAGCGCTTATAAAAGCGCAAATCGCCCTGAAAGCGCTGAGGAAAGCACTTACAAAAGCTCTCACAAAAGCGCTCAGCGATTGTGATTCCACTGGCAATTTATAATGTGAACAAGGCCTAAGTGTGAGGCTGGGCGCACACATAGCAGAAACGCTAGAAATGCGTAAATGCGTAAGGGCTACAAAATTTGCATAAACCTGCAGCAACACAGAATTATTTGCATCTCATTGACCATCCCTACTAGTGACACAACTACACATCGGGCTCTTACAGCATACAAGTTATTTAAAAGGACCCTGAGCTCTGAATAAAAATGAAATTTGGACTTACCTGGGACTTCCTCCAGCCCCCCGTAATCCGTGTGGTCTCCCGGCATTCTCCGGGTCCCCAGGCTCTGGTAATCTGGTGACTGAAGTTGCTTGTGCTTCTCCCCACACACGTTGCACACCATCACGTCAGCTGGCGTAAGAGTCCTGCGAGGTTCAGTCTTAGAGAACCGTGCATGCGCAGGTCTCTTATGCCCACCAGCATGATGAGACACGGTGGGGTGACTTCAGCTGAAGTCGTCAGATTACCGGGACCAGGAGGACGCTGGGGGACCTCCCAGGCTACAGGGGGCTGGAGGGAGCCTCAGGTAAGTCCAAATTTCATTTTTATTCAGAGCTCAGGGTTCTTTTAATATGCATAAAAGATTACTGTGTATACAAATATATTGTCACAATCAGATAGGTGTATATCCCATTTTATAAATATGGTGACTGCTTTATTGCAGCAGGACAAGTAACTTGTTTTTTGATTGCTTTATTTCATTTTTGTGGACTAAGCACTGCTATCACTGTATATATTTATTTATGATAAATTATTTATGATGACTTGTTATCTGAAAAATAGAACATCTTATCAGTTTTTTCTCTTTTAATTACAGTTTAAATGTATTAGGACTCCAGGTACCCAAATCTGCTCCGACTCCACAGCCCTGAACGTTACTGAAGAAAATGAGCACATTTTCAGTCACTGAAGATTTGAAGGTTGCATGTGAGGTAAACAACCAGATGATACTTATTACACATACACGCAGCTCCCTGCCCCACCGCTGACCTGCTCCACAGCTGGTAAGTGAAACTTACCGAGCAGGGCTTAGAGAATTGAAGCATGTTTGATTAGTAAATTACCAAACTTCTGCCTCATGCGGAAAATCTTTACTGAATTTGGAAAAAAAAAGTGTAAAATACCAAATGAGGGCCTTTACCGACCAAAATTATTTTACCAAACTGCCCTTTGTGAATAGAGCCCTTTGATATGCCAAAGTGTCAGGAATGTTTTAACCTCCAAAAATCAGCTAGTAAGAGCTGAAATAGCTGACACTGGTGAGAAGATGACCTGCAATAATCAGCTGATCAGACATGAAATATCTGACACTGGTAAGAAGCATATTAATATGCTAATTGTGAAATGTTTTAACCTGCAAAAATCAGCTTGTCAGTGCTGAAATATTTGACACTGGTGAGAAGACGTATTGAAATGCTGAGTGTGGGAAATGGTTTGACCTGCAAATATCTGGTGAGAAGACATATTGAAATGCTGAGTGTGGGAAATGGTTTGACCTGCAAATATCAGCTTGTCAGTGCTGAAATATTTGACACTGGTGAGAAGACATTGAAATGCTGAGTGTGGGAAATGGTTTGACCTGCAAATATCAGCTTGTCAGTGCTGAAATATTTGACACTGGTGAGAAGACATGTTGAAATGCTGAGTGTGGGAAATGTTTGACCTGCAAATATCAGCTTGTCAGTGCTGAAATATTTGACACTGGTGAGAAGACATATTGAAATGCTGAGTGTGGGAAATGGTTTGACCTGCAAATATCAGCTTGTCAGTGCTGAAATATTTGACACTGGTGAGAACTGAGAAGACATATTGAAATGCTGAGTGTTGGAAATGTTTTGACCTGCAAATATCAGCTTGTCAGTGCTGAAATATTTGACACTGGTGAGAAGACATGTTGAAATGCTGAGTGTGGGAAATGGTTTGACCTGCAAATATCAGCTTGTCAGTGCTGAAATATTTGACACTGGTGAGAACTGAGAAGACATATTGAAATGCTGAGTGTTGGAAATGTTTTGACCTGCAAATATCAGCTTGTCAGTGCTGAAATATTTGACACTGGTGAGAACTGAGAAGACATATTGAAATGCTGAGTGTTGGAAATGTTTTGACCTACAAATATCAGCTTGTCAGTGCTGAAATATTTGACACTGGTGAGAAGACATGTTGAAATGCTGAGTGTGGGAAATGGTTTGACCTGCAAGTATCAGCTTGTCAGTGCTGAAATATTTGACACTGGTGAGAAGACATATTAAAATGCTGAGTGTGGGAAATGGTTTGACCTGCAAATATCAGCTTGTCAGTGCTGAAATATTTGACACTGGTGAGAAGACATGTTGAAATGCTGAGTGTGGGAAATGGTTTGACCTGAAAATATCAGCTTGTCAGTGCTGAAATATTTGACACTGGTGAGAACTGAGAAGACATATTGAAATGCTGAGTGTGGGAAATGTTTTGACCTGCAAATATCAGCTTGTCAGTGCTGAAATATTTGACACTGGTGAGAACTGAGAAGACATATTAAGATGCTGAGTGTTGGAAATGTTTTGACCTGCAAATATCAGCTTCTCAGTGCTGAAATATTTGACACTGGTGAGAAGACATGTTGAAATGCTGAGTGTGGGAAATGATTTGACCTGCAAATATCAGCTTGTCAGTGCTGAAATATTTGACACTGGTGAGAAGACATGTTGAAATGCTGAGTGTGGGAAATGGTTTGACCTGCAAATATCAGCTTGTCAGTGCTGAAATATTTGACACTGGTGAGAAGACATATTGAAATGCTGAGTGTGGGAAATGGTTTGACCTGCAAAAATCAGCTTGTCAGTGCTGAAATATTTGACACTGGTGAGAAGACATGTTGAAATGCTGAGTGTGGGAAATGGTTTGACATGCAAATATCAGCTTGTCAGCGCTGAAATATTTGACACTGGTGAGAACTGAGAAGACATATTGAAATGCTGAGTGTTGGAAATGTTTTGACCTGCAAATATCAGCTTGTCAGTGCTGAAATATTTGACACTGGTGAGAACTGAGAAGACATATTGAAATGCTGAGTGTTGGAAATGTTTTGACCTGCAAATATCAGCTTGTCAGTGCTGAAATATTTGACACTGGTGAGAAGACATGTTGAAATGCTGAGTGTGGGAAATGGTTTGACCTGCAAATATCAGCTTGTCAGTGCTGAAATATTTGACACTGGTGAGAACTGAAAAGACATATTGAAATGCTGAGTGTTGGAAATGTTTTGACCTGCAAATATCAGCTTGTCAGTGCTGAAATATTTGACACTGGTGAGCAGACATGTTGAAATGCTGAGTGTGGGAAATGGTTTGACCTGCAAATATCAGCTTGTCAGTGCTGAAATATTTGACACTGGTGAGAACTGAGAAGACATATTGAAATGCTGAGTGTGGGAAATGTTTTGACCTGCAAATATCAGCTTGTCAGTGCTGAAATATTTGACACTGGTGAGAACTGAGAAGACATATTAAAATGCTGAGTGTTGGAAATGTTTTGACCTGCAAATATCAGCTTGTCAGTGCTGAAATATTTGACACTGGTGAGAAGACATGTTGAAATGCTGAGTGTGGGAAATGGTTTGACCTGCAAATATCAGCTTGTCAGTGCTGAAATATTTGACACTGGTGAGAAGACATGTTGAAATGCTGAGTGTGGGAAATGATTTGACCTGCAAATATCAGCTTGTCAGTGCTGAAATATTTGACACTGGTGAGAAGACATGTTGAAATGCTGAGTGTGGGAAATGGTTTGACCTGCAAATATCAGCTTGTCAGTGCTGAAATATTTGACACTGGTGAGAAGACATATTGAAATGCTGAGTGTGGGAAATGGTTTGACCTGCAAAAATCAGCTTGTCAGTGCTGAAATATTTGACACTGGTGAGAAGACATGTTGAAATGCTGAGTGTGGGAAATGGTTTGACATGCAAATATCAGCTTGTCAGCGCTGAAATATTTGACACTGGTGAGAACTGAGAAGACATATTGAAATGCTAAGTGTTGGAAATGTTTTGACCTGCAAATATCAGCTTGTCAGTGCTGAAATATTTGACACTGGTGAGAACTGAGAAGACATATTGAAATGCTGAGTGTTGGAAATGTTTTGACCTGCAAATATCAGCTTGTCAGTGCTGAAATATTTGACACTGGTGAGAAGACATGTTGAAATGCTGAGTGTGGGAAATGGTTTGACCTGCAAATATCAGCTTGTCAGTGCTGAAATATTTGACACTGGTGAGAACTGAAAAGACATATTGAAATGCTGAGTGTTGGAAATGTTTTGACCTGCAAATATCAGCTTGTCAGTGCTGAAATATTTGACACTGGTGAGCAGACATGTTGAAATGCTGAGTGTGGGAAATGGTTTGACCTGCAAATATCAGCTTGTCAGTGCTGAAATATTTGACACTGGTGAGAACTGAGAAGACATATTGAAATGCTGAGTGTGGGAAATGTTTTGACCTGCAAATATCAGCTTGTCAGTGCTGAAATATTTGACACTGGTGAGAACTGAGAAGACATATTAAAATGCTGAGTGTTGGAAATGTTTTGACCTGCAAATATCAGCTTGTCAGTGCTGAAATATTTGACACTGGTGAGAAGACATGTTGAAATGCTGAGTGTGGGAAATGGTTTGACCTGCAAATATCAGCTTGTCAGTGCTGAAATATTTGACACTGGTGAGAAGACATGTTGAAATGCTGAGTGTGGGAAATGGTTTGACCTGCAAATATCAGCTTGTCAGTGCTGAAATATTTGACACTGGTGAGAAGACATATTGAAATGCTGAGTGTGGGAAATGGTTTGTCCTGCAAAAATCAGCTTGTCAGTGCTGAAATATTTGACACTGGTGAGAAGACATATTGAAATGCTGAGTGTTGGAAATGTTTTGACCTGCAAATATCAGCTTGTCAGCGCTGAAATATTTGACACTAGTGAGAAGACATGGAAATTCTGAGTGTGGGAAATGGTTTGACCTGCAAATATCAGCTTGTCAGCGCTGAAATATTTGACACTGGTGAGAAGACATGGAAATGCTGAGCGCGGGAAATGGTTTGACTTGCAAATATCAGCTTCTCAGTGCTGAAATATTTGAAACTAGTGAGAAGACATGGAAATTCTGAGTGTGGGAAATGGTTTGACCTGCAAATATCAGCTTGTCAGTCCTGAAATATTTGACACTGGTGAGAAGACATATTGAAATGCTGAGTGTGGGAAATGGTTTGACCTGCAAATATCAGCTTGTCAGTGCTGAAATATTTGACACTGGTGAGAAGACATATTGAAATGCTGAGTGTGGGAAATGTTTTGACCTGCAAATATCAGCTTGTCAGTGCTGAAATATTTGACACTGGTGAGAAGACATGTTGAAATGCTGAGTGTGGGAAATGTTTTGACCTGCAAATATCAGCTTGTCAGTGCTGAAATATTTGACACTGGTGAGAACTGAGAAGACATATTGAAATGCTGAGTGTTGGAAATGTTTTGACCTGCAAATATCAGCTTGTCAGTGTTGAAATATTTGACACTGGTGAGAACTGAGACGACATATTGAAATGCTGAGTGTTGGAAATGTTTTGACCTGCAAATATCAGCTTGTCAGTGCTGAAATATTTGACACTGGTGAGAAGACATGTTGAAATGCTGAGTGTGGGAAATGTTTTGACCTGCAAATATCAGCTTGTCAGTGCTGAAATATTTGACACTGGTGAGAAGACGTATTGAAATGCTGAGTGTGGGAAATGGTTTGACCTGCAAATATCAGCTTGTCAGCGCTGAAATATTTGACACTAGTGAGAAGACATGGAAATGCTGAGTGTGGGAAATGGTTTGACCTGAAAATATCAGCTTGTCAGTGCTAAAATATTTGACACTGGTGAGAAGACATATTGAAATGCTGAGTGTGGGAAATGGTTTGACCTGCAAATATCAGCTTGTCAGTGCTGAAATATTTAACACTGGTGAGAAGACATATTGAAATGCTGAGTGTTGGAAATGTTTTGACCTGAAAATATCAGCTTGTCAGTGCTGAAATATTTGTTACTAGTGAGAAGACATGGAAATGCTGAGTGTGGGAAATGGTTTGACCTGCAAATATCAGCTTGTCAGTGCTGAAATATTTGACACTGGTGAGAAGACATATTGAAATGCTGAGTGTGGGAAATGGTTTGACCTGAAAATATCAGCTTGTCAGTGCTGAAATATTTGACACTGGTGAGAAAACGTATTGAAATGCTGAGTGTGGAAAATGGTTTGACCTGCAAATATCAGCTTGTCAGTGCTGAATCATATATCATACTGGTGAGAAGACATGGAAATGCTGAGTGTGGGAAATGGTTTGACCTGCAAATATCAGCTTGTCAGCGCTAAAATATTTGACACTAGTGAGAAGACATGGAAATGCTGAGTGTGGGAAATGTTTTGACCTGCAAATATAAGCTTGTCAGCGCTAAAATATTTGACACTGGCGAGAAGACATATTGAAATGCTGAGTGTGGGAAATGGTTTGACCTGCAAATATCAGCTTGTCAGTCCTGAAATATTTGACACTGGTGAGAAGACATATTGAAATGCTGAGTGTGGGAAATGTTTTGACCTGCAAATATCAGCTTGTCAGTGCTGAAATATCTGACACTGATGAGAATAATGAGAAGCTAATCAGACATGAAATACTGTATTTTCCGACGTATAAGACACACTTTTTCTCCCCCCAAAATGGGGAGGAAAAGTCCCTGCGTCTTATACGGCAAATGCAGGGAATACCCGACTTACCAACACCCGCAGATACGAACCGCGACCTGCCGCCACGTTGGGGATTCCCTGCATTAGCTCCCTGTGTGGTCCGCTTTCCTTCCCTGTGTAATTAGTGTGGCAGCGGCATGTGTGTATCAGAGTGGCCGCCAAGATCACTGCCTGGCTCCCCGTACGGTCAGCTTGCCCAATTTCCCCTCCCCGCATATGTGTGCTTCCCCCCCCCCCTTTCCCCCCGCTGGTGTGTCCCCTCCCCTCAGGTGTCAGCACAGCGACAGTCATACTTACTCCAGCCGCTCTCTGAGAATGCAGACCTGGTCTCCTCTCTGTCGCTCCTCTAATGATGGCTTCTGTACTACGCGTCATTGATGAAGATCACAAGTTAGCAGAAATTGATTTTTATTGTTTTTTTTCCCCACAAAGTGTCATTTTCCACTAACTTGTGACAAAAAATAAAATCTTCTATGAACTCACCATGCCTCTCAGTGAATACTTTGGGATGTCTTCTTTCCAAAATGGGGTCATTTGGGGGGTATTTATACTTTCCTGGAATTTTAGAACCTCATGAAACATGACAGGTGCTCAGAAAAGTCAGAGATGCTTCAAAATGGGAAAATTCACTTTTGGCACCATAGTTTGTAAACGCTATAACTTTTACCCAAACCAATAAATATACACTGAATGTTTTTTTTTTTTGTTTTGTTTTTTTATCAAAGGCCTGTAGCACAATAAATTTGGACAAAAATATACAGAAATTTTACTTTGACAAATTTTATCACAGAAAGTTAAAAAAAATAATTTTTTTGACAAAATTCATGTCTTTTTTGATGAATAAAAAGTAAAAATCGCAGCAGCAATCAAATAGCACTAAAAGAAAGCTGTATTAGTGACAAGAAAAGGAAGTAAAATTCATTTAGGTGGTAGGTTGTATGACTGAGCAATAAACCGTGAAAGCTGCAGTGGTCTGAATGGGAAAAAAAGGCTCCGGTCCCTAAAAGGCGAAAAGACTGTGGTCCTCAAGTGGTTAAGACACAATCACCTCTTCTCCTATATTTCCTCTGACAGGATTCTCACTTCAAAGGAAGGACTTATCTAGTGCTCTCCGTTATCTGAGGTATGTGATGTGCCCTGTTCCTCCCTCCAATGCAAATATCCCCATATCCCCGTGCTGTGCTCTGCAAGCCAACTACAGGGAGACTCAGCATTTACCGCAAAGCCTCTGCATTCTCCCTTCATGGTAGTTTTAAAAACGGGTCACCAGCCAGGAGTGTGAAGATCTGACTCCAAACTCTGCAAGCGCTCCTCTCTGCCTCAGATGCAGGTGTCCCGTGCTGTGCTCCATTCTCCTCCATTAACTCTGATGCAGGATGCAGGAAAGGGCACTCATCCTCTGTCCTGCTGGCAGCGCTCTGCATACACCGGAGGCGACCTTCTATAGTGAAAGGGTCCTGACTTGATGACCTCATCAAGTAAGGGCCCTTAAAGACACACTGCAGAAGATTGCCGTCACTGTAATGCAGAGCCGTTGGAGGGACAGAGCGCTGCTGCCTGCATCTTATATCAGAGGGACAGAGGAGAAAGGCGCACAACACAGGACACCTGCATCTGAGGCGGATAGGAGAGCGGTAGGGGGAAATCTTTATCGGTGGGAAGGGATCACAAAAGCTGCAACTTGTATCTCTCCAGGGGGGCCTGCTGGGGCCCGCCCCTTCCACTTAAAGGCGCCTGTAGGCACGTGCCTACAGTGCCTTATGGGAAATCCGGCCCTGTTGAAGGCAGATGCGTCAGGTGTGCCTAGTGTTGGCTCCCTTCCTGCAGGGAACCAACATGGTGAGCTGGGAACGGACATCCCTCTGCGAATGGGGGCCCATGGTTTGCCTGCTGGACAGGGCAATTTTCGATCTGCTGGAAGAGGGAGAGGCAGCCCTGACTTAGCTGGATCAGCACTCAGCTGCGCAGTCCACCTCTCTCAGGAGGAGGAGTTGCACTTGTTGGAGGAGGAGTTGGAGGTTCCTGGCTTGGAAGTTGAAGGAGAAGTGCAGAGTGCAGCTGCAGTGGTGCGAGGGTGGAGAGGGCATATAAGGGTCAACGACATTGGGCACAACAGGAGGAGGACAGGCGTGTTGTCTCAGAGGGGGGTGATGACTATGATGTGTCTGCTGTGGCGCACCTCTTCCTCATGGCTGTGCACATGCTGCGGAGTCTGCACAGAGACCCCAGGGTGATCCAGATGCGGGAATCCTGGACCCATGACTGAAGGACATGCTGGGTCAGTTCATGCAGCGCAGAGACCCAGAGCATCAAACAAGGGAGTTGCAGGGGGCCCTTGTTTGCAGACTGGAGGAAACCTTCCAACCCCCCTGCCCCTGTCTAGCCAACACAGCAGCCAGTGCCTGCAGCCAGGAGCAGCAGGTGCCCAGGAGATCTGCTGTGTCTGACTAGGCAAGTCTACATGGTAGAGCTACCTAGAGAGGAGGTGCCTTCAGCAGCAGCATCCGCCTCTAATCAGCACCAGTGTATGACCCACATGGTGGCAGACTACATGGGGTCCTTCAGCGGGCTTGACACCAAGGCCCCCATTGACTCCATGGAGTACTGGTCAAGAGGCTGGAGATCTGGAGGGAGCTCACGCAGTACACCCTGGAAGTCTTGTCCTGCCCCCTTCTAGCGTGCTGCCTGAGAGATGCTTTAGTGCGGCCGTTGGCATGGTCACAGAAAAGCGCCCTGGTCTGTCCACACAGTCTGTGGACTCACCTTCCTCAAGATGAACCAGGCTTGGGTTAAAGGTGATTTCCTAGCCCCTGCTGTCGGTGAGAGGACATGAGGTGGCTGGGAAAAGTGCTATGGCCGACCAACCATCAACAGTACAACCCCCTGCAAATTAAATTAGGCCTGGTTCTTATTATTTTTGCTGTGGCACTACCGCTAGGTGCCATACTGTAATACTGCTGCTGTCACACACTACTCCTCCTGTTGCTGCTGCATGTACCTCCTGCTGACTGATTCCACTGCTAGGTTCAACAGAAAAGGCCTCTAACCCTAAGTTCCATTTCTGGGGTACAGTATCTCCAGTTCTTGGAGTGATAGTGACCCCAAATGTGTTGTGCATGTAGGTCAATATGCCCTCTACCTGCATACCCAGTTTCAAGAGCCTGGCTGGTTCCTAGAAGAAAAGGCCTCCAACCGTAGCTTCATTTTTTTTTTTTTGGGGGGGGGGGGGGGTGTTATCTTCACTTCTGGGGGGTTGCTAGTGACCCCAAACTTGAAGTGCATGTGAGTCAATATGCCCTCTACCTGCATACCAAGTTTCAAGAGCCTGGCTGGTTCCTAACAGAAACAGCATCCAACCCTCTCCCTTCCAAATAGACTTACATGGAAAGCATCAAAGCATTGTTTTCCACTTTGTTTCCCCTGTAACCCTAACCCCAACCCTATACCTGCCTGGCTGGCTGCATGGCAAGCTGGCCCAAATCTCTTAACCCTCCACCCCCCACTTACACCAGGGTTAATTTTTTTAACACCCCATGGCACTCCAGAATCCAGTGGCGCTCTCCCCTGTTCGCTGGCAGGACCCACGTTGCAAGCTGGTCCTGTTTTTTGGCCAGAAATTGATTTCTAAAACCTCCAGGCACCTCCAGTAGCGTGGATCGAGGGGGGAGGCCCTAGAGCTGCGCAGCCGCACTAACGTGTATGCGGACTGCACAGCTGCGGCCAGCTCCGGCGGCCATCTTAGGAGAGGAAGGGGAGCCCGACTCCGTCTGTGGGGTCGGGAGCGGCACGGGGGGCTATCACACTGCGGGGACCCAGCGGAACTGCACGGAGGGCGTGGATGGTGTCCTCCGTGCATTTAAAAGTGATTAAGGTACTTCTCTTTTTTTACCTATTTGGGCTCATAAGTCCTTTAAGCCTCCCCCACACCTGGGTTAATTTCTAAGACCTCCTGGAACTCCAGGATCCAGTGGTGCTCTCCCCTGTTCGCTGGCAGGACCCACGTTGCGAGCTGGCAGAGCGCCACTGGATCCTGGAGTGCCTGGAGGTTTTAGAAATTAACCCAGGTGTGGGTGCATGGAAGCTTAACAGATTTGGGCCAGCTTGCCCTGCAGCCAGCCGGGTAGGGTTGGGGTTATAGGGGAAACAAAGAAGACAATTATGCTTTGATGCTTTCCATGTAAGTCTATGAGGAAGGGATAGGGTTGGAGGCTGTTTCTGTAAGGAACCAGCCAGGCTCTTGAAACTTGGTACGCAGGTAGAGGGCATATTGACTCACAGGCACTCCAAGTTTGGGGTCACTACCACCCCCAGAAGTGAAGATACCACACCCCAAAAAATGAAGCTCGGGTTGGAGGCCTTTTCTTTTAGGAACCAGACAGGCTCTTGAAACTGGTTATGCTGGTAGAGGGCAAAATCACCCTGTGCCCTGGAATACTGTCTACCTGTGCCCCACCATACTACATCAGCCTGAGCCCTGGCATATAGTCTACCTACATGTACCCCAACATACTACATCAGCCTGAGCCCTGGCATGATGTCTACCTGTGCCCCACCATACTACAACAGCCTGAGCCCTGGCATGATGTCTACCTGTGCCCCACCATACTACATCAGCCTGAGCCCTGGCATGATGTCTACCTACATGTACCCCAACATACTACATCACACTGTACCCTGGCATGATGTCTACCTGTGCCCCAACATACTACATCAGCCTGAGCCCTGGCATATAGTCTACCTACATGTACCCCAACATACTACATCACACTGTACCCTGGCATGATGTCTACCTGTGCCCCAACATACTACAACAGCCTGAGCCCTGGCATGATGTCTACCTGTGCCCCAACATACTACATCAGCCTGAGCCCTGGCATATAGTCTACCTACATGTACCCCAACATACTACATCACACTGTACCCTGGCATGATGTCTACCTGTGCCCCAACATACTACAACAGCCTGAGCCCTGGCATGATGTCTACCTGTGCCCCAACATACTACATCAGCCTGAGCCCTGGCATATAGTCTACCTACATGTACCCCAACATACTACATCACACTGTACCCTGGCATGATGTCTACCTGTGCCCCAACATACTACATCAGCCTGAGCCCTGGCATATAGTCTACCTACATGTACCCCAACATACTACATCACACTGTACCCTGGCATGATGTCTACCTGTGCCCCAACATACTACATCAGCCTGTGCCCTGGCATATAGTCTACCTACATGTACCCCAACATACTACATCACACTGTACCCTGGCATGATGTCTACCTGTGCCCCAACATACTACAACAGCCTGAGCCCTGGCATATAGTCTACCTACATGTACCCCAACATACTACATCACACTGTACCCTGGCATGATGTCTACCTGTGCCCCACCATACTACATCAGCCTGAGCCCTGGCATATAGTCTACCTACATGTACCCCAACATACTACATCACACTGTACCCTGACATGATGTCTACCTGTGCCCCAACATACTACATCAGCCTGTGCCCTGGCATGATGTCTACCTACATGTACCCCAACATACTACATCACACTGTACCCTGGCATGATGTCTACCTGTGCCCCAACATACTACATCAGCCTGAGCCCTGGCTTACTGTCTACCTACATGTACCCCAACATACTACATCACACTGTACCCTGGCATGATGTCTACCTGTGCCCCACCATACTACATCAGCCTGAGCCCTGGCATATAGTCTACCTACATGTACCCCAACATACTACATCACACTGTACCCTGACATGATGTCTACCTGTGCCCCAACATACTACATCAGCCTGTGCCCTGGCATGATGTCTACCTACATGTACCCCAACATACTACATCACACTGTACCCTGGCATGATGTCTACCTGTGCCCCAACATACTACATCAGCCTGTGCCCTGGCTTACTGTCTACCTACATGTACCCCAACATACTACATCACACTGTACCCTGGCATGATGTCTACCTGTGCCCCACCATACTACATCAGCCTGAGCCCTGGCATATAGTCTACCTACATGTACCCCAACATACTACATCACACTGTACCCTGACATGATGTCTACCTGTGCCTCACCATACTACATCAGCCTGTGCCCTGGCATATAGTCTACCTACATGTACCCCAACATACTACATCACACTGTACCCTGGCATGATGTCTACCTGTGCCCCAACATACTACATCAGCCTGTGCCCTGGCTTACTGTCTACCTGTGCCCCACCATACTACATCAGCCTGAGCCCTGGCATATAGTCTACCTACATGTACCCCAACATACTACATCACACTGTACCCTGGCATGATGTCTACCTGTGCCCCAACATACTACATCAGCCTGAGCCCTGGCATATAGTCTACCTACATGTACCCCAACATACTACATCACACTGTACCCTGGCATGATGTCTACCTGTGCCCCAACATACTACATCAGCCTGTGCCCTGGCTTACTGTCTACCTGGGCCACAACCGAATACATCGACAACAGTGGTGCTCATCCAGAATCTGGATACCCGAACTACCCGGATTATCCAAACTTTTTCAGCAATCCGACCTCGGATTCCAGATAGCGGGCCAAATCCGGAATGCAGTATCCGGATTCACAGCGGTATCCAAATAGGAATTCGGACATCTGGGTCGGATATCCGAATCTAGGTAGCGTAACCACGGAGATGACGTACCTGGCGTCACTGAGCCAATCAGAGAGCTCCCAGCAGAAGCCCTAGCAACCAATCACAGAGGGGAACCCTGGCCAGCCCCTCCTGTATATAAAGTGGCAGCCATGTTGAGGAATCTCGTTCTTGCTTGTGACTGCTCACTGAGAGACATTTCCAGTGCTGTTTGGCTAAGCAAGTGCTTTATACTGTGATAAAACCTAGCATTTTTGCACATAAACACCTGCACTATACCACTCTTATTGTTTTTTAGTTAGCTAGCTTGCATTTTGATTTTAGTTAGTGTGTGTGACAGTCAGTCAGATTCTGTGCTGCAGCAGTTGCTAGAAGTCCTGTGTGTGTGCTGTGCACACAGGCCAGGCCTGCTATTAGCCTTAGCTACAGTATAGGTTAGGGAATAGGATTACTGTGTTATTGTGTAGTTAGTACTGCAGTGCTAGTTAGTTGTTAGAGTAGTACTGTGTTATTACAGATTACTGCAGTGCTGCTGTGCTGAGCAGCAGTGTCAGTGTGACAGATAGACCGTTAGTGTGCACTGTCTTCTACTCTGCTGTCTGTCATTCCGTGCTGATTGTCATTAAAGTTCAACACCAATTTCAATAAAGTACAAGTACCCCACATCCATCTGGTGACATCATCACACATAACTTGTACTATGTCTGCAGGCACTGGCAGCCAGGGGAAGGGCAGCAAGGCCAAGAAGAGAGGGAGCAGCATTGCTGCCACAGTCAGCAGTTCTGCCGTGTCAGTGTCCATTCCGCCGCTAGCCACTGGCCGTGGACTCACTGGGCGCCCAGCTGTTAGGGGGAGTCATGCTGCTCAGGCGCAGCAGCGTGTAGCGGCCATTTTCCAGCAGGGTCAGTGGTGCAAATTGGAGGAGAAAGACGCCAAGCCTGTGATGCAGCTGAGGGTGGATGAGCAGGCCACCACCAGCTCTACCTCTACAACTGAGACCTCCACCCCCACCACCACTCCTGTTCGCAGGAGCAGCAGCAGCCCAGCAGTGCCTGGGGACTCATCACCAGTCATGTCCACCCCAGCAGGCAGCCTACCCTCAGTCAGCGCGCTCTTTACTCCAGGCACCGCAAGCGCAATCAGGGCTGTTACCAGAGGGTTTGAGGAGGATATTCTGGGCACAATGGGGTATTTGGAGGAGTCACAGATGGTGACGGTGGTTGTTGGGGGGTACCTTGCCTCATGTGTCAGCAGAAGAGGAGTTTGGGGGGGACACATCATCCTAGCAGTTGTTTGAGGAGGGAGGGGGAGTATGATGATGATAAAGAGATCAAGGACTGTGACTATCATCCACAGGAGGGGGATGTTAGCTCGGAGGAGGAGGATGATGAGTCGGTGGATCTAGCACAGAGGATCAGCATCGCAGACATCGGCAGGAGCAGCAATAGGCGTGGAATGCAGGACCCACAGCCTGCTGCTTCATCTTCTGCCACTACCACCAGCCGCACCACTCAACCCCAGGCCCAAACCACCCTAGGGAGAAAAGCAGCAGCAGCATCCCATTCAGGGCGTAAGGGAACATTTTTATACCCAATCTGGCAGTTTAACCACTTAAGGACCAGGCCTGATTTGTGCTGCGTGGGCTCTCCAGCCCACAGCACAGATCAGGTTTGCAGCATGGCGATCAGACTTCCCCCCCCGCCCTTTTTTCCCCACTAGGGGGATGTCCTGCTGGGGGGGTCTGATCGCCACCGGCTGCCTGTGATTTGCGAGGGGGGGGGGGGGGGGTCTCCTCAAAGCCCCCCTCCGCAGCGATTTCCACCCTCTCTGCCCATACCTGCTTCTCCTGCAGGCTACGGATAGGATAGGCTTCAGCCTATCAGGTGGCAGCGATCCACAGCCAATCAGAGGCAGCGCCGTACGATGTAAACATCGGATTTCTTCCCCGTGTGTTTACATTAAGCGTGCAAGCCGCGATCGGCGGCTCGCAGTCTGTTCACGGAGACACCCTCCGTGAACTGACATGGATGTAATACCACTTACGACCTGCCGACACCCATAGGCGTTCGTTATCTGCCCTCAGTGGACAGCCAGTTTTTCACTTGTAATGTGTGCCATGTGAAGCTGAGCAGAGGTTATAACCCCTCCAACTATGGCACCACAGCTTACTTGCACGATCCATGTCCTCCAAGCTCCTCCCGTACTCGTTTGTGCAGGAGGGGAGCCAGAGGCGTGTGCTCCTGCAGTGCGCAGCGCTGGATTGGCCAATACCCAGCCGGCACATCTTTTCATGCACGGCCACCCCAGCACCGCTTCGCTATGGCCAATGTGGAGCGTGGGCTGCGGTGGGTAAGCAGGACCATGTGACCATGGACTCCTGGAGCAGCTGGTTTGGGACAGGCCGCTACCTCTCTTTCACCGTGCATTGGGTCAGTTTGGTAAAGGTGGGTGAGGAGGGGACAGCAGCATAAAGCACAGCAGCAATCCAGTGGGTGGTGCCACCCCGCAGCAGGGTCAGGGTAAGTGCAGCAGGTTCCTCTGATCCGGTTCCACCCTCCGGCAAACCCACCGCCAAACACCCCCGCCTCAGCAGCAGCGTGAAAGCCCGCCACTGCCAAGCGCTGCTGAAGATGGTCAGCCTGGGGAAGTATAATCTCACAGCAGCCATCGTGCTTCGCTACCAGAGGGAGCAGGAGAGGAGTTGGCTGACCCCCAGAGGCCTGGAAGTCGGAGAGTTGGTGTCCGAAAATGGGGCCAACCTGGTTGCCACCATCCTCCGGGGAAACCTCATCCACATCCCGTCTGGCCCACATCCTGAACCTGGTGGTGCAGAAATTTCTGCGTACCTACCAGGGGATGGACACACTTTTGAAAGCAGCAAGGAAACCGGTGGGTAATTTCCATCACTCGGGTGGTGCCTCAGCATCCCTGGAAGGCGTGCAAAAAGAGCTGAACCTGCCACAGCACCATCTGATCATAGACGTTCTAACACGCTGGAATTTCACCCTGGCCATGTTGGAATGTCTGGTTGAACAGAGGCAGGCTGTCAACCAATACCTGGCCAAAGCCACCACGGACACAACCTTGTCTGGGACCGGCACCACCCACCTCCCAAACATCATCCTCAGTGCCGAGTGGGGAAAAATGCAGGTGTGCTTCGTGCTGGCACCCTTCCTGGAGGCCACCTACATGGTCAGCTGGGACCGTGCGTCGGTGTGTGAGTGGGTGACCATGGTGTGCATACTGGACAAGGCCCTCTATGCTCTGCTGGAAGTGGGAGAGACAGCCTTGATCCAGCAGGAGCTGCAGCCAGCTGTACAGCCCACCTCTGTGCATCAGGAGGACTTGGAGGTCCCTGACCTTGAAGATGAGGGGCACAGCCAAGTGCAGCTGCAGTGGTGTGAGGGTGGAGAGATCAGGAGGAGGCTCAGGGGTCAAATGGAGGACGACAGGCTCTGGGGGTGATGATGTGTCAGCAGAGATGGCATTCCTCTTCCCATGGGAGCGCACATGCTGCAGTGCCTGCACAAGGACCCAAGGGTCAAGCAGATGCGTGATCGGGAGGACATGTGGATCACCATGATGCTGGACCCACGGCTGAAGGGGAAGCTGCATCAGTTCCTGCCTGTAGGAGGAGACCCTGTGCACCGAATGAGGGACTTGCAGCGGTCCCTGGTTCGGCACTTGGAGGAAGCCTTCCCCCAGACTGCCACCCCCCCTGCTGTCACAGTCCAGCCAGCACAGCAGCAGGCCCCCAACAAACCTGCTGTCTCTGACTAAGGCGCTCTACACAATGCCGGTGCAGCTGCCAACATAGGAGGGTCCTTCAGCAGCATATTTCTCTCAAAGCCAGAACCAGCGCCTGACCCGGATGATGGCAGATTACATGGAGTCCTACAGCAGGCTTGACAGACACCCCTGTGGACCCCTTGGAGTACTGTGTCAAGTGCCTGGATATCTGGAGTGAGCTGGTGCAGTATGTCCTGGAAGTGCTGTTCTGCCCACCTTCCAGCGTGCCTTCAGAGAGGTGCTTCAGTGCGGCCGGTGGTGTGGTGATCGAGAAGCACTCTCTTCTGTCCCCCCAGTCTGTGGAAAGACTGACATTTCTCAAAATCAAACTGGCTTGGGTGGTTGGTGAGTTGCTGGCCCCTGTTGGCAAGAGGGGGGCATGAAGTGGCTGGGTATCACTACCTTATCACCCTTTACCACAACAACCTCCTGGCTCCGTCTTGACTAATAAGCCTTGTTCATAATTATTATTTTTTTTTTTTTACAGCCGTGGTACCAACACTAGGTGCCATGGTGGACTATCTATGCTGCCTACCACATGTTACACTCCTCCTCCTGCCTGTGCTGCTCCCACCACCAGGGTGCATCTACCTGCAGCTCCTGTCTGTGGTACCCACCACCAGGGTCCAGACAGAACTATATCTTCTGCCGCCACTGCCACCAGCTATTACGCCACTACAAAAGCTGAATTTTATTGAAAGAAAAAGGTTTAATTTTTTTAAGTCTTATGTCTTTTTAAGTCAATGTCTGAGCTGAAACCGGATGTACCATCTGTGCGTTGGACTTTGGACACAATGTGGGCTGCACAACCGCTGTCTGGAACCAGTCTGATGTTTATTTACAGGTTGGTTTTTTATGTATTATATCTCCAAGCAAACAATTACTGGTTTTCTTAAAAAAAAAGATGCTTCATGCATCATTTACTATAAAAGACGTTTTGGAAGCAATGCAAAGGCCACTTCCGGTTTTCAATCTAGATACCAGGATTAACCCGGATAATGGGTTCGGATATCTGGATCTATTCGGATTCCAGAACGGTTTGAATTCGGATATCCGATCCTCTCCGGATTTCTAGCTATCAGGATCAATTCAGAGTTTAAAAAGGAGTATCCGAGCACCCCTGCTTTTACACACCACCAGTTGCCTGGCAGCCCTGCTGATCTATTTGGTTGCAGTAGTGTCTGGAACACACCAGAAACGAGCATACAGCTAGTCAGGTGTTTGACAATATTGGCCTCAACTCAAAGCATTACTGCATGCGTTAAGGCTGAAAACAGCAGACTTTCAATTCGTAAAGGCTGTTACCGCATGAAAAACTGACATTACCGAACAGTGAGGAAAATTACCCACTTGGCTGTAGGTACCTCCAACACATGTCAGAAAACTGTCAAATGTCAATTCATAAATTCTTCAACAAGCGGTAAGCCAAACGATAATTGCCAACACAGTTGGTGAGGTCTTAACAAGTTACTGACAGCTCTGATAGGGTCTTAATGCAAAGTGCAGGGAGCCGTCTGTGCAGGGAGCCGTCATCTGTGCAGGGAGTCATCTGTGCAGGGAGCCGTAATTACAGCTTGTAACAAAAGAGATATTGCCACACTTCTGCTGTACCGCTCAATGGGCTGCAGTAATTTACCAAACTTCAAAGGCAGCTGTGAAAATCTTTATGAATTAGCACACAAAGGTCTAAAATACCGAATACAGTATTTTCCCGCCCAGATTTTTTTTACCGAACATACTTATGAATTGAGGCCATTGTCAGACGTGACAAGATCTGCTGCATGCTTGTTCAGGGTCTATGGATAAAAATATTAGAGGCAGAGGATCAGCAGGGCTGCCAGGCAACTGGTATTGCTTAAAAAGGGAATAAATATGGTAGCCTCCATATAACACCTCGGGTTCATTTTAATGCTCTTCCCAGACTTTACTGCCGAGACCCAGAAGTTCCTGAGATAATTTACTCATGCAAAGCTAAAATTGTGGGAGGAGAACATCAGCTACTCGAGGTTTCCAGCTCCATTTTCAGGCCAGGGAAAGATACTGTAGGTCCCAAAGTGTATCAGAATTGTGTTTCCTCTAAAGTAAGACATCCCCTGAGAATAAGCCCTAGCAGGAATTCCTAGCATGCTTGAAATATAAGACCTCCCCCGAATGTAAGCCCTAGGAGCAGCCCACATGACACCAGCAAGTCACGCTCAATACAAAGCCTGGATACAGTAGCGCAGCAGTTTAATGTGAGTTTTACAGTCCTGTATATGTGTGTCAGGCAATTAGTGTTTTTGTTGGAGCCATCCCTCCTGATCTGTCGTGATGAGCATCAGCAGCACTTCACCTCTTCCCAGGACACAGCTTATCCTATCACAGCTCTTGGGAGCCTGACAGAGTTCTCTGCCTGCAAGAAATAGACTCTTAGCCACATGAGCAGCAGAATCAGTTTCTTGTAAGCGAGAGACAATGGCCTTGATTCATAAAAAGCAGTGCGATAAAAAAAATCTTGTTGGGAAAATACCACACTCTGTATTTTCCCGGTCTGTGTGCTAATTCATAAAGATTTCCCCAGCTGCCCTTGGAGGTCGGTAAATTACCACAGCCCATTAAGCGGTAGAGTAGAGCAGTGTCTCGATTCTCTCTTTGCCCTGCAGAAATTACTCACACAGACATCTGTCATCAGTGGAGAGAGCCGTCTGTGTGAGTCATTTGAGCAGGCAGGGAAAGACTGTGTGACTCATCTGTCATCAGTGGAGAGAGCCGAGTCACACAGTCTTTCCCTGCCTGCTCAAATGACTCACACAGACGGCTCTCTCCACTGATGACTCAAGACAGATGAGTCACACAGTCTTTCCCTGCCTGCTCAAATGACTCACACAGACAGCTCTCTGGCTCTCTCCACTGATGACTCAAACAGACTTCGGCTCTCTGCACTTTGCATTCATCAGAGCTGTCGGTAACTTGTTAAGACCTCACTAGAGGTGTCGGTAAC
The DNA here is from genome assembly GCF_040937935.1 of Hyperolius riggenbachi. NCBI lineage: Eukaryota > Metazoa > Chordata > Amphibia > Anura > Hyperoliidae > Hyperolius > Hyperolius riggenbachi. The sequence continues at coordinate 322,271,170 of NC_090652.1, forward strand.
TACTGCCAGGCTTACCGCTTGTTGCAGGCTTTATGAATTGACATTTGCTGACAATTTACTGACATGTGTTGGCAGTAACTACAGCCAAGTCGATAATTTATCTCCCTGGTCGGTAATGTCAGCTTTTCATGCGGTAACAGCCTTTATGAATTGAAACTTTGCTAAGTGGTCGGGAAAGTCTGCTGTTTTCAGCATTACCGCATGAGGTAATGCTTTATGAATCGAGGCCAATATCTACAAACCACAGGCTCTGTGTATGCTGCTTGTGTTTCAGCATGGCATGCAGTATATACATTTTGTATAGGAGAACTACCAGTGTTTCCCCAAAAATAAGACATCTCCTGAAAATAAGCCCTAGCACATCTTTTGGAGCAAAAAAAAAAAATTAATATAAGACACTGTCTTATTTTCAGGGAAACACAGGTAGTATCATGGCTAATTTTTTTTCATTGAAAGCTTTGTCCATACTCAAAGAGGATACTCAAAGTGACATAAGGTATTATGTAAAGGACAGCTGAAGTGAGGTATATGGAGGCTGCCAGTTGCCTGGTAGCCCTGCTGGTCTATTTGGCTGCAGTAGTGGGAACACCAGCAGAAACAAGCATGCAGCTGATCTTGTCAGATTTGACATCTGATTTGCTGCTTATATTGTCCAAGGAAATCAAGATGGCAGCCTTCATATACCTATAATATCAGTTGTCCTTTATGTAAGAAGTCATGGCATACCCAGCTGCTCTTCTCTTGTGGGAAGAGTGCTGCAAAACTACAGTGTGATCCCATCTAAAAATCAGTGTGTGAAGACAAACAAATCTACACCACTTCTCCACACAACCTTTGCAATTCCCAAAAAAAAAAAAAAGGCCACAATCGTAAATTTAAAATTCACGTAAACACAAATAAGTACGTTTCTTCCAGAATAAAAATGAGTCCTAAGTTATTTTCTCCAATGTTGCTGTCACTTAAAAAAATAGTAGAAATCTGACATTACCAACAGGTTTTGGACTAGTCCATCTCCTTATGGAGGATTCTCAAAGTTTTGTTTAGTTTTAAAAGCAGTTTGTGACTGGCAGTTGCTCTGTCCATCTTCCAAAAGGAGTGTGCAGTGAGCAGAGGCTGGTCAGCATAATTGTACAAATACTTTCTGAGAATCCCCCATGAAGAGATGGACTAGTTCAAAACTTGTTGGTTGTCAGATTACAACCTACTCTAAGTGACAGCAAGACAGGAGAAAAGTAATGTATTGCTCATTTTACTCTGGCAGAAATGTACTTTCTTCCTAGAAAAAAAAAAAAGGAACAGAAAAAAATGCAGCAGACCATATAGTAGTATTGACCTCAGATCAAATAGGCCAAACAATGTGAAAGGGGAGTGTAGAATAGGAAATGCACAGGATCAAGTGGTGTCCTCACTAGTAGAAGTTACAACTAAGCTATCCCTCTTATAACCCTCTTCTGAAGTATGTGCACTACACTCATCAGGTAGCGTTTCTTCTTCTGTAGTCTTCATTGTGATTATTACAGAGGTGCCCAAAGAATAAAATATCACCACATTCATAAAATAGGGGGTACTGGAAGACTTACCTCCCCAATGACGACAAATTGCACTCGTTCACATTAAAAAGAATTTATTCTTACTCCGCAATACACCTTGCAATGCGTTTCACGGGTCTATAGCCCGCTTCCTCAGGCAACATAAAATTAGGAGCAACACAATTTGTCATAAAGCGGGTTTAGTGCCTCTGTCTTTTTGACCAGTATTGATGCTCCTAATTTTGTGTTGCCTGAGGAAGCGGCTATAGACCTGTGAAACGCGTTGCAAGGTGTATTGTGAATTAAGAATAAATAATTTTTTTTATTGTGAACAAGTGCAATTTTTCATCATTGGGGAGGTAAGTCTTCCAGTACCCCCCCCCCCCCCCATTTTATGAATTTGGAGATATTTTATCCATTGGGCGCCTCAGTAATCAAAATACAGCTCAGGAGAGCAGAGACAATTCAGCAGCCGGTCATACACAGATTATACAGCTCAGGAGAGCAGAGACAATTCAGCAGCCGGTCATACACAGATTATACATCTCAGGAGAGCAGAGACAATTCAGCAGCCGCTCATACACAGATTATACAGCTCAGGAGAACAGACAATTCAGCAGCCGCTCATACAGCTCAGGAGGACACAATTCAGCAGCCGCTCATACACAGATTATACAGCTCAGGAGAACAGAGACACAATTCAGCAGCCGGTCATACACAGATTATACAGCTCAGGAGAACAGAGACAATTTAGCAGCCGGTCATACACAGATTATACAGCTCAGGAGAGCAGAGACAATTCAGCAGCTGCTCATACACAGATTATACAGCTCAGGAGAGCAGAGAATTCAGCAGCCGCTCATACACAGATTATACAGGTCAGGAGAACAGAGACAATTCAGCAGCCGCTCATACACAGATTATACAGCTCAGGAGAGGAGAGACAATTCAGCAGCCGCTCATACAGATTATACAGCTCAGGAGAACAGAGAGAACTCAGCAGCCGCTCATACAGATTATACAGCTCAGGAGAGCAGAGAATACAGCAGCCGCTCATACACAGATAATACAGCTCAGGAGAACAGACAATACAGCAGCCGCTCATACACAGATTATACAGCTCAGGAGAGCAGAGACAATTCAGCAGCTGCTCATACACAGATTATACAGCTCAGGAGAGGAGAGACAATTCAGCAGCCGCTCATACAGATTATACAGCTCAGGAGAACAGACACAATACAGCAGCCGCTCATACACAGATTATACAGCTCAGGGGAACAGAGACAACAATTCAGCAGCCGGTCATACACAGATTATACAGCTCAGGAGAACAGAGACAATTCAGCAGCCGCTCATACACAGATTATACAGCTCAGGAGAGGAGAGACAATTCAGCAGCCGCTCATACAGATTATACAGCTCAGGAGAACAGACACTACAGCAGCCGCTCATACACAGATTATACAGCTCAGGGGAACAGAGACAACAATTCAGCAGCCGGTCATACACAGATTATACAGCTCAGGAGAGGAGAGACAATTCAGCAGCCGCTCATACACAGATTATACAGCTCAGGAGTGTATGAGCGGCTGCTGAATTGTCTCTGCTCTCCTGAGCTGTATAATCAAATGTTCACCTTCTTGCATCTCAGCCTCTAATGCCATGCACAAATCAGCACTTGTCACCTCATCTCCCTCCAGCCCAAGCTGAACACACACTCTAGCTGACACGAGTCTGGGATGGTCACACAAGGCTTTCAAAGCATTCAGCTGCCCTAGCGGACATAGAGATACAGAGGCGCCAAAAGAGAGAAATCGCTAAAAAGTTTAAAAAAAAGTGTTCGGGTGGCAGTAGTGGACCGGCAGCGCCCAAAGACAGACACAATGCTGTTGATTGAAGGTACAATAATTTATTCACATACTCCTAAACAATATCTGCAACGAGTTTCACGGGCAACATCCCACTTCATCAGGCAATAAACAACCGGAGTATCACACTAAAGAACATGACAGAAGAAGAAAGAGAAAACAATAAAGAGCATGTCAGAACGCTGTATCAGCCTTCGCTGTGATATAACAAGTTTAGTGGGCAAATAAGAGGGTGATGCATTTATTATATATAGGTTCATTTGGGAAATAGTGTGGGTGAGGATATCTTGTATTGAGGTAAAAAAAATGTGGACATAATATATCTGTAGGCGAAGGGGAAAGTAGGGAGAGATAATCGAACTAGGGAGGAAAACATTTGGTGAAAACAATTTTTTCTTATGGTTGATGGCTTAAATGATACTGGATTTAGCTGGGTGTTGAACAACAATAACATAAAATTAGGATATTGACAAAGACAGACAAATTAGCATGGTGTTGCTCACCTGTGCGATATACTGTAGTATGTAATTGAAGTGAAATGAATGAAAACACTTACCAGCGTGGGGTCCAATATGAGCTTGGTACCTCTGTGCTGTAGTGTGATTCATGAGGCCTTTAAATAGGAAAACATTTGGAAAGGGAGGGCTAATTAATCATGCTAATGAGGGATTATGGGCAGGGCTGGCGTGGGGGCGTGTCTGGCTGTATGTCAGTCATTAGACACGTGCAGGGGGCGGGGATGTGTGGGGGCGTAAGTGTCTGGCTGTATGTCGGTCATTAGACACGTGCAGGGGGCGGGGATGTGCAGGGGGCGTAAGTGTCTGGCTGTATGTCAGTCATTAGACACGTGCAGGGGGCGGGGATGTGTGGGGGCGTAAGTGTCTGGCTGTATGTCGGTCATTAGACACGTGCAGGGGGCGGGGATGTGTGGGGGCGTAAGTGTCTGGCTGTATGTCGGTCATTAGACACGTGCAGGGGGCGGGGATGTGTGGGGGCGTAAGTGTCTGGCTGTATGTCAGTCATTAGACACGTGCAGGGGGCGGGGATGTGCGGGGTAAACATCGGGTGTTTAAGATAGGGAGATTGCTGAGGGATGGGAAGGTGACGCATGTGAGGGCGGCGGATGACCAATGAGAATCCGATCTGCTGTGGGAGGGTCGGATTTGTTAAGGCGGCGTTACGCCGCCATAAGTGGAAACAGGTGCGTATGTTCTAATGCGCACAGTGTAGTGCGCACAGATGTTGGAATCTACTGCGCTTGCGTGCGCCACTTACGTGCCACCCCACATTGCATACGATGTAACGTATTTGCGGAGTGAGCGACGGCCCACGCATGCGCATTGTAGCAGACTGTATGGAGCCGCCATATTAGTTGTGGGAAAGGGATCCAACCGTCCCACAGGGAACTAGAACATGCAATGAAAGTGGTGTGACATTGCTTTCCTGAAGTGTGTTCTGTTGGAAGTAAAAAGCACTAGAGTAATAAAGCCCATACTGTTAGTATAAAAGCATATATACTTTTTCAAGATACCACGATATATAGTATATTTCATTATTATAGTACAATGTTGCCCTCTAGTGGATGTAGTACAGTATACAACATAAGTTAAATGAATAATTCAGTAGAGTATACAAAAATAATAAAATAAATAATTTTATACAAGGCAGTAGATAAATGTATACGGTTAGTAGTATCAATATAATACCATACATCTGTGTTGCTAAAAATAT